>NW_027411582.1:20907478-23307478 GCF_049639745.1 Rhodnius prolixus
ATTTCTATTTCATTAATTCCCCTTGCATTTTAGAAGTTTCATTAAACTTTTAACGTCAAAAAATGGAAAGAGAATTTAACCAGGCAAGTTCATTTTTCAAATTTCGTTCTTGTCTAATGAAGTACGAATGGAAAGCAATTGCTGGGGCATTCATGGCAAGAACATCATGTTTTTTTTAACTTCAACAAGTTCATTTCATAATTTCGTTCTTGTTTAATGAAGTATGAATTGAAAGCAATTGCTGGGGCATTCAAGGCAATAACATCATGTTTTTTTTAACTTCAACAAGTTCATTTCATAATTTCGTTCTTGTCTAATGAAGTATGAATGTTAAGCATCCAATTGCTGGGGCATTCATGGCAAGAACATCATGTTTTTTTTAACTTCAACAAGTTCATTTCATAATTTCGTTCTTGTTTAATGAAGTATGAATTGAAAGCAATTGCTGGGGCATTCAAGGCAATAACATCATGTTTTTTTTAACTTCAACAAGTTCATTTCATAATTTCGTTCTTGTCTAATGAAGTACGAATGGAAAGCAATTGCTGGGGCATTCATGGCAAGAACATCATGTTTTTTTTAACTTCAACAAGTTCATTTCATAATTTCGTTCTTGTTTAATGAAGTATGAATTGAAAGCAATTGCTGGGGCATTCAAGGCAATAACATCATGTTTTTTTTAACTTCAACAAGTTCATTTCATAATTTCGTTCTTGTCTAATGAAGTATGAATGTTAAGCATCCAATTGCTGGGGCATTCATGGCAAGAACATCATGTTTTTTTTAACTTCAACAAGTTCATTTCATAATTTCGTTCTTGTTTAATGAAGTATGAATTGAAAGCAATTGCTGGGGCATTCAAGGCAATAACATCATGTTTTTTTTAACTTCAACAAGTTCATTTCATAATTTCGTTTTTGTCTAATGAAGTATGAATGTTAAGCATCCAATTGCTGGGGCATTCAAGGCAATAACATCATGTTTTTTTTAACTTCAACAAGTTCATTTCATAATTTCGTTCTTGTCTAATGAAGTATGAATTGAAAGCAATTGCTGGGGCATTCAAGGCAATAACATCATGTTTTTTTTAACTTCAACAAGTTCATTTCATAATTTCGTTTTTGTCTAATGAAGTATGAATGTTAAGCATCCAATTGCTGGGGCATTCAAGGCAATAACATCATGTTTTTTTTAACTTCAACAAGTTCATTTCATAATTTCGTTCTTGTTTAATGAAGTATGAATTGAAAGCAATTGCTGGGGCATTCAAGGCAATAACATCATGTTTTTTTAACTTCAACAAGTTCATTTCATAATTTCGTTTTTGTCTAATGAAGTATGAATGTTAAGCATCCAATTGCTGGGGCATTCAAGGCAATAACATCATGTTTTTTTTAACTTCAACAAGTTCATTTCATAATTTCGTTCTTGTCTAATGAAGTATGAATGTTAAGCATCCAATTGCTGGGGCATTCATGGCAAGAACATCATGTTTTTTTTAACTTCAACAAGTTCATTTCATAATTTCGTTCTTGTCTAATGAAGTGTGAATGGAAAGCATCCAATTGCTGGGGCATTCAAGGCAAGAACATCATGTTTTTTTTAACTTCAACAAGTTCATTTCATAATTTCGTTCTTGTCTAATGAAGTATGAATGGAAAGCATCCAATTGCTGGGGCATTCAAGGCAATAACATCATGTTTTTCTAACTTCAACAAGTTCATTTCATAATTTCGTTCTTGTCTAATGAAGTATGAATGTTAAGCATCCAATTGCTGGGGCATTCAAGGCAATAACATCATGTTTTTCTAACTTCAATAAATTTGGAAACTGACTTTTTCTTCGTTCTAAACTTTGTACAATAGAAGTTTTCTCCTGAAATAATTATTTTTGTTTTTTACTTTATTCATTTCTTCCAATTGAAGCTGCAAATATTTTCAAATTTTGCGTCTTAACTAAGCTATTTAATTTTTCGAGATTAATCATATTTAACCAACTTCTTTTCCTCCCTTAGTGAAGCGGTGTTAATAATCTTCCCGAATGTTTCTTAAAGACTGAAGATCTGAGAATCGCTTTTAGACTAGTGAGACTATTAATTGTTTTGTAACTGCGCTGAAAATTCTTGTATGTGAACCCCCAGGACTTAAGAGTTCCACATTTGGGTCCTAAATTGAACACCAAACTTAATCCATCCTTTAATACTGTAGCTTTACTGTAAGTCTTAATTGACTGACATGTCAATGGAAAAACTTCTTTACGTTTAAGGCACGTTTGCTAATAATAGGGGGTCAATTAGTCTTACAATAAATATTGTTACGTATTAAATAATTTTTTTTTAATATAAACTTTATAATACTGTTGTCAGAACTCGTTGCACATTGCCAGACAGTATGTCTTACTTATGGGAGGCGATTACTACAATAGTCTCTACCTGCCAGGTGCAGTTGACAGTGCACGATATCATCACATGCTCTGTATTTAATAAGCTTATCGTATAAATAGCCCATCTTCTACAATATAATGGAACTGTTTTTTGTGTGTGGTATTTTATCCCTAAATATATTTTATCCTGCAACTTGATATTAAATATTACGTTTAATTGAATAATTAAAGTGTTTTGTGATTTTGATGGCCAGCAAACTGTTGCATGCTGTTTTTTTTTTTAAATCTTTTCCTCTATTAATATTGAAAATGTTTATTTTATTACAAATGAACAACTTTCAATTTAATCAATTTGATTAATTACAGAGTTCTAACAACTCTTTTATGTCCGCCAATATTTGTAAGCAGGGAAAAAATAAATGGTCTTTAAAAACATATTTTCCAGATAACCTCCATTTTAATGGGAAAATAGTTTTAATTAAAAGTGCTAGGCCTCTGGTTGAGTTCTTATACAATAATAAAGAACTGTTGAAGTTATTAAGTAAATCGCGAATACCGCAGTACAAACTCCATCTAAGTCGCCTTTGTGTTGAGAGATTTATACCAAAATATTTAAAAAGATATTCTTTTATAACGGCAGAACTTAAACAGAATTTACCAGAGTAAGATTACGTTCTATCCTTACACTAAACCAGCTTCCGAACCCCGCTGGATCCGATCCCGGGATCAGCGCGTTGGATTCGCTAACTAAAATCCTTTCCTCTCTTTGTATTACTATTATTTCTTATCGCTTACATAGTTACAATTGTTGCAACAAGTGTAATAATTTACTGTCTACAACATACTCAAGAGTGGAGAAGTTACCCAGCGGTAGGTAACACTCCAATAACATTCTACATTCTACTGACTCTCTTCATCAGAGAGGAGATCGCGAGGCCACTGTCTTTCAAGACGTCTAGGAAGTGTTGTCTGGAAATGTTCTGGAAGATAAGATGTTGTACCAGTGGGATTGTGATGAGATTGAAGGTAAAGATAGAATTTTCTGTATCGTGTTTTCAGCAACTTGTGTTGCACGAAAGGAATGTTGTAAGTCTGTGTGAATGGTTTGATTGGTGACGTAGAAAGGAGCGAAGAATTTTAGACTGCAAGGACTTTGGATTCTTTGCAGAGGAAATTGCAGGAGATCCTTTGCTGAACCCCCATAGTTCGATGCCACAATAAGTCTTTTTTCATTGTCCAGATTAAGTTTTGATTGTTTGTCTAGTAGTCTTTTCAGTTTTCAGAAGCAACTTTTGAGATTCTGTATTATTTTAAATGAGTACTTATATATTTGGAATATCTAGAATAAGTTCAAAATGTTTACCGCGGTTTTTATGAAATAGTTTATGCAATAAATTAATAAAAAATTTATAATTAGTTGAAAAATAATTTTTGGAATTTGTAATTATTTTGGTATTTCTAAGAGAAGTAATATTTTATGCGGAACCAAGAAATCATTTCCTTAATTTTCCTATTTCTTTGGTAAACCCATCCTATTTATCTAATTCAATTTTATCTTGAAACTTGTATTGAATTTCACAATTACAATCCCTATTCTTGAATTTCCTCTCAAGATAGAAGAAATACAAGCGAAGAATAAATACCAAGGACCAAGAGATGGTATTTGATTCGTCTTAAAGATTAGATTTCTTCCTGCTTCTATATTCAAATTGAATATTGTGTCGAGTCACTTCCTGGTTGGATTGATTAGATTGATTTAAAAAAAAAAAAAGAGTAAGAAAATGTAAAAGTAGAGAAAAGGAAAACCTTTTATTTTAAAACCTCCAGTACTGTTTCCTCCATTGATTCCATTATAGGCTGTACGTAATAAAATTGATATAAAATTCTAGTGCTCCAGTAATTTAATTGAAATTCTCATTCACCATGTTAGCTGGCCATTTCTTTTTAACTACCTAAAACTTCTTCGCACGAACCTTCAACTACTTGCTGATTTCGTTCAGTTTTTACTACAGCACTAAACGTTTTTACAATTCCTCTTTGTCTACTCAATCTCCTCCATACTTTAACAGTTAAGCCAGTAGTTACACCTTTACTCACATAATTTTCGCTTGTGCTTAAATGTGCTTTTTATTTTTACACAACATGGTGGGATCTTAAAAATCTTAAGTTTGACTTAAAACGTTTTAGCTTCTTATGTTACGTTATGATTTTTCAGGTTAAAGTACCTATAAGTTTTAGATATTGTTCGGTTTTCTCGGCGAACGAAAGTATAATATATTCGTGTACGCTTCTGGAAGGTACAGGAGTTCTGTTTTTGCTGCATTGTGAGTTCGCAAACACAAAAATACATACTAAAATCAGTGACTATATATTGTATACAGGGTGGAACCGGATAAGTGACGAAATTTTTTTTCTGTTAAACTACATTCAAAATGTAGTACAACGCCGCCTGAACGAGTGTCCTATCTCTATCTGTTAGAGAGTTATGATTTTTTCAGGTTTATTTCGACTAAACCCGACCTTACGTCATAAAAACACTATTTCTCAATTTGTGTCTCACTTATTTACATTTTTCACCTCATTTTCGGATTCAGCATTAAATTTCCTATAATAATAGATCAATTTCGTAGTTATTTTACTTTAATCAGATTCATTTATTACAATAAGAACGTTAATTATTTTAGGAATTTAGAATTTTCATGAATTTTCAAAAATTAGCCTCTTCGACAAAATTGGTCTTAGAGGCTGTCAAATTTCACAAAAACTGCTCCTTTTAATACTCTTTCCAATGGTATAATAATCAGTTTCAATAATAGCTGTTTTCTTTGGTCTATTACTGAGAAAGTGCTGAAAAACACGGTGTTAGCGAAGGAAGCAAAGGGGACTGGATGAAGCGTACTCGCATATCAATATTATTATTTATTAACAATATCATTTCTTTAAGCATGTAGAATACATAATTACTTAGTAATTATTGATGTATCATGTTCTCAAAATGCCGACCTCGATTCCTGACGCATAACCTAGCGCGTTTTCGCATGGCTCCCACTGTTGTTGAATCTTCCTCACAACGTTAGCAGAAATTTAATTTATCAACAAGACGGAGCTCCACCTCATTATTCGGTGAACGTCAGAAGAAGGTTGTCGCAACGTTTTCCTGAGTGGATAGGGCGTGGTGGAACTACCGCGTGGCCACCGAGATCTCCTGACCTCAACCCTATGGACTACTTCGTATGGGGTTTTCTTAAGAGTGAGGTCCACAAGGGTGAGGTCAACAGTGAAGAAGAGGTGAGAAGACGGGTAATTGCTGCTTCAGAAAAACTGAAAGAACGATTATCATTTTCAGCAACAGTGTTAACGTTCTTATTGTAATAAATGAATCTGATTAAAGTTAAATAACTACGAAAATGATCTATTATTATAGGAAATTTAATGCTGAATCCGAAAATGAGGTGAAAAATGTAAATAAGTGAGGCACTAGTTGAGAAATAGTGTTTTTATGACGTAAGGTCGGGTTTAGTCGAAATAAACCTGAAAAAATCATAACTTTCTAACAGATAGAGATAGGACACTCGTTCAGGCGGCGTTCTACTACATTTTGAATGTAGTTTAACTCAAAAAAATTTTCGTCACTTATCCGGTTCCACCCTGTATATTACTTAATTAAAAGGAAAGCAATGAATTTAGACATAATTTTTTTTAACTCAAAGCATTTTTACAGGTTGAGAATGGAAAATACAAAAGATAAGTAACACGGTAGCCGAGCGGTTAGAGGCGAGTCCTGCAAAGCTAATACGTATTGTGGTACTGGGTTCGATTCCCGGTCTATAGGCCTTGGATTTTATTTAATGGTTATTAAAAGAAATTTACAGTAAAGTATGTTTGCTAGTCGCCTCCGTCCACGACACCTGATTTGTAGGTGGTCGTAAAGCCGCGCCTGAAAAAATAGGCCTTTACTTTATACGAAAAATAGTGCAAAAAATAGAAACAAACCAGCAAGACTTGCTTATGTACCCTAAAGAGGGGCCTTCAAATTACGGCCCGCCGGCCACATGCGGCCCCCTGAGGACATTTATCCGGCCCCCGCTGCACTTCCGGAAGGGGCATCTCTTTCATTAGAGATCAGTGAGACAAGCACTATATGTGGCGGTGCCGCAAAGCGCTGCGTCGCTCATGTACAGTACTACTTCCGATGACGCGGGATGCACGCGTCACGGCTCCGAAAACAGTGTAAAATAACATCCAGAAGTAGGAAGAAAGGCAAAGCACTATAACTAAACCGGACATTGGACCATCTCATTAGCCAAAAGCAGGTCCATAATTCCCACAGAAATACTGGGCAGTTTGTTGATTTAAATTTACTTGTTCTTTATTTGAAATATTCTATTTGTTCCCGTTTTTTTTTTTTTTTTTGCTTTAAAATAGTTTGATTTGTAGTCCGGCCCTCCAACGGTCTGAGGGGCAGTGAACTGGACCCCTGGGTAAAAAGTTTGGGGACCTCTGCTCTAGAGCAAGGAAATCTTAAGAGAGTGACTTAACATTTGATTAAACTACGAACGAATTAGCCGGTCCAACCGCTGCCATTGCCACCCTCAACAGATCTGTACTGGTATTCTAAATAGAGATGCTGGCACTTTTCAAGCCTGAGGTTTGCCTCTAAAATTGGTTCACCCTACTTCCCAATGGTCGTACGTCTAGGTGTGCATTAAATCTTATAGAACAGCTATTAATGTTGTTCTTCCCCAACTCCACTGACGTTATCCACCCACTTTTGCTGAGATTTGTTGCTCTTCTGCTCGCTAACCAGCTACACACTTTGAATGCTATAAATGCGATTCATGAAACTTAAATCTCAGATTTTGTGAATCCAAGTTTTAATGCTTTGGCATTACATAATTAATGCATTCTGAACTGTGAACTGCGAAATTAATTTTAATTTTGGATTAGTCGGGAAATAATTTTTTTTTTAAATTTCTTTGTTTTATTTGCTAGCTGTATAATGCATATTATGCATCAGGCAATATGCTGATAGAATTTTACAAGATGGAAAAGCTGCCCGACATAAAAAAGTAAAGTAATCGCCTATTTTTCAGGTGGGGCTTAATGTCCAACTACCATTTACTAGGTGTCGTGGGCGGAGGCGACTAGCAAACGTACTTTACCATTTCTCATTTAACCATTAAATAAAATCCAAGGCCAAGACCGGGAATCGAACCCCCAGTACCCAATGCATATTAGCTTTGTGGGTCTCGCCTCTTAACCCGCTCGGCTACCGTGGCGCCTAAAGCTGCCCGACATAGGCGATGCATAACGCAACTATAGGAACTCAGGAAGAAAGAAATCAGCAACCAGTGCTGACCTTCTTTGGAATTTTAATGATTGGCATTGTCTGGGATAGGAGAACATGAGCACTACTTCCTTTTTAGACGTCGTGGAGGATTATCAGGATGGATTATAGAGAAAAGAGTTCGAGCTGTTGAATTAGGATGGCAGGAATAGCTTTTGTGTCAAATTGAGGAATCGTGAATGGATAAGTTCGGAGACAAAAGGGATATTTAGGTGTTTATGAAGATCGGGAAGAGTGGCACTCTCTCTTAAACGAGTTCTAGGACTTACTTTAGGAATGCAGCACCAAAAGAAGAAGAAGATGATGATGAAGCGTGAGGTTAGAAAAATAATAAGGAGCATTAGAGGACGATTGGTGGGTTTAGTTGAGCCCTACTGCTTTGATTGGGATGGCGTCCAGATGGATTTGAGAAAAGTCTTATAGAATGTTAGTTTATTGGGTTTGCTTAGTTTAGATTTAAAGTCCGATCATGCGTCTTAGTTGTCCGTACCTTTTGTTTAACTATTGCCTTTTGAGTCTCGTTTGTGGGTTCCATGTAAATCTACTGTCGCAAGTAGAAACCCAGAAAGAGTACGGCGTTCGAGGTAGGAATGGGACTAATTGTTAAGAACCCATTTAGGCCAGTGCGTGAAAGTCATGAGGATGCTCTCAGCGATAAACAATCAGAATTATTTTTTACATTGCTTCCTCTTTGATAGCTTTATCTGCCATCATCAGAGCTCGTAACATGAATCAGTTTTAACGGTAATTAGTCGTGATCGAAAATAATTATTCCATTAATGTATCACTAATTACTGTTCAAATTTATTCATGTTTATTACCCTGAAGATGATTGAATAAACAATCAAAATGTCGGCAAAATAAAATAGAATTCTTTTATTTCTTCCTGAATCCTCCGCATTAAATAAAGGAAATTTCTGTTAATAGGCGAGTGTGACAGAGTAATGCAATATATTCTTATCATTAGGTAATGTGCAGTAGATAGGATGCACTTGTGTTTAGCAAAAAAAAAAAAAAAGATCGTGTCCTAGATGCGATCGTAAACCTTAAGAATATCTAGAAGAATTCTGGAGCAATATTTTCTAATTTTAAATCCGCTATTCTCCGCACTATCGTTAACGCTCCATTTTACGTTTCAAATCTAACCATCCACACAGACCTGGAAATTCCGTTTGTAGGTCAGGTTGCACGAACTCGCTATAAAAGTTTTCATCAGAACTTGCACTCTCATTCCAATCCTCTTGTCCGCCACTTATCATCTCATCACCATCCAAAACATCCTCCTAGACGACTAAAACGCCAGTGGCCTCGCGATTTTCTCTCTTCTGAGGAGAGTAGCTAATCCTAGAGATGACTTAGGGAGTGTTATCACTGGGTAACTTCTTCCCTCAATTAGTGAGTTTGTAGTGGTATCAGCTATTGACATTGTTACTAATAGTGTACTCCTTAAAAAAAACTTAATGTTTAAAAAGTTAAGTATAAGGGTTGATTAAACGCCAAAAGGTACACAAATCAGCAAGTACCCAACATTTCATTCAAGCTTAGTTGATATAATTTAAGTAATTTTGCTGCATTAACTTTTCCTTCACATTTTTTAGAATTTATTAGATGTCACAGACCCTTATGCTGGCCAGTTCGTTCATAATATTATTTGGTTATACTTATGATAAAATGTATATTATATCTTCGTTTTTAAATAGGTACTTTATTTTAACTCTATTCCAAATAATTATTATTCTTCTGATTTATCTTTAATATGCCCTTTATTCTGAAGTTGTCACATCTTATACATGCATGTTAAAGTAGAAAAAGACAAAGTTAGAGTCGGCTACTGTTTAAATTTGAATCACGGATGATTTAAAACAATATTTCAGACTTGAATTCGTCTAACCGAAATATTCGTGAGCACAAATAACACACAGTTAATAACAAGTAGATTATTCAACAATTATTCATTTCTCAATTGTAATTTAATTTTACTTACAGTAAAATACTGGAATAATTAGCTGTCCTAAAAGTATGCAATACTTATTTATTTTATATTACATAACATATATATAATAACATTGTGAGAAGAACAGCTACATTGAGAGTGTGATTGAAGAAAACTATATTATTTTCTATAAAGCCAGATAATTATTACCTATTATTATAAACGTTTGACTACTACATAAAGTAACAATTACTTTAATCGAAGAATGAACTTAAACAGACGATTTTTATTAAAAATAAAATAATCGAAATCATTGATGTATGTTGGTGTAAGCATTTTTTTAAAAAAGTTTTTAAATTTTGTAGCCTCGTAATTTTTTTTATTTTTTATAACGTTTTCTTTTTAACCTGTAATTAATAGTTTGATTATTATAGATTAATAGATATTACAGTCAATCTACAGTGCTACTTGAACAAATTTTTTGTAGATGAAAATGGCCAGCATAAGGTTCTGTGACATCTAATAAATTCTAAAAAATGTGAAGGAAAAGTTAATGCAGCAAAATTACTTAAATTATATCAACTAAGCTTGAATGAAATGTTGGGTACTTGCTGATTTGTGTACCTTTTGGCGTTTAATCAACCCTTATACTTAACTTTTTAAACTGTAAGTTTTTTTTAAGGAGATTTTTGTACCTTTTGGATAGATTTTCATTTTTGTCTATTTTGCAAAGTTACATATCTGCTTTACTGTTTTTTTTAAATTTGGAATAAGCAATTCTAACATTATAACCTGATAAGGTGTTAAGTAGGAACCGTAACTACCACTGGAGAGATCTTTTTAAAGAATCATTATAGTTGCGGTCCCCAAACCATCCTCAATAACAATTTTTTTGAGAAAGCCTTTTTATATAAAATAGGAAGGTATTTGTACGTAAAAAGCAAATTTAAACTGCGATTTCAGACCTTCCTTTTAAGAGGAGTAAGAAAAATAAACGGGCGATTACAGTACTTCTCCCTAAAAGGCAAAGAGGCAAAGATTTTGAATCGAACGGCAATTCATTAATGTAAATAGGTTCACCAATTGATAATTTTAACGATTTCAGTACTTCCTCTTAGTAGGTGTAAGATCATGATGGCACTTCACAGCCATGTAGAGGAGCTTTAATCACTTCTTCGTGCTAAATTTTATCAAAATCGGACAAAGCGTTATAGAAATATTGGTAATAATAGTTTTAGAAACGGCCTTACTTGGGTGGGGCAAACTCCCCTCCATATGAGGCGTAGCGACGAGACTTTTAAAGTGCAAATCTGTACAAAATTTCGATTCGAATGACACTTCATTCATGAAAATCAGTTCACTTGTCGATAATTTGAAACGATTGCTATACTTCCCCTTAACTAGTGTAAGAGCAGATCGCCGCTTTAATGTTACGTAGGGGAGCCCTAACTCTATCATCCTACCAAATTTGATCAAAATCGGGCTAAGATTTACAGAGTAATTAGTAATAATAATTTTGAAGGGGGCCTTACATAAAGGGGGCTAACTCCTCTCTAATTCGGTGTACAGCGTCACATCTACATAAAAGGCACATCTACATAAAATTCCGAATCGAATGTCACCTCATTCATGAAAATCGGTTCTCGCGTTTAGGCGCTACGTAGTTTACAAAAAAGGTAACAACAACAACAACAACAACAACAACAACAACAACAACAACAAGAACAACAACAATTTCTGAAAATGCCGTTTTTGCTCATTTTCGGCAACTTTTTTCTCAAAATCTATTAGGTCTGGGGGGTTGCAAAAAAATTACAGTTATAAAGGAGGGTTTGCCCTATATTTTAAAGAAAATTTGGGAATTTTATCTTTTATAGAAAAAGAGAAAAAAATTGTCAAAGTTGGGTGTTTTTTAACGTTACGCTTTTTCGTGCAGTTTTTGATGGTCAACCCTTATACAACTGTCCTACCGGACAGTTTTAATCTAACGCTGGTGTAACCTAATAAATAAAAAAAATAAAAAAAATCCGCTGAATTCAAATTTAAGCGTGAAAAATATTTCCCATGTTTCTTGGATACTAAAGGAGGATAAAATTAGTTTTAAGAGCAATTTCCCGAAAGGTTTTCCTAGGATTGTGTGAAAAACTGTTAAATAGCTTTTCAGGTTTAGGAATCATTTTTATTCTAGCAAAAATTACCACTGGGTTTTGAAAAATTTAATACTTAGTAACTAAAATTTAATACTAAGTAAATTATTTTGGTGGCATAGGTAAAACAATGGCACGTATTTGAAACTTACCGATTGTTAATTTTTTAGTATTTTTTCTCAGTACCACGTGGGTTAAATTTGGTGCGCCTATTATTAGATAATTTGGTTATTCTTCGTAAAATAAATGAATTTATAATCTTTATCTACTATTCTGTGACTTTAAATTTGTAATTAACCTAAGAAATAAACTTTGAAGTTTGAAGTTATTAGCGCTTCACTCTGATATTCAGGTTATTTCACTGCGTACAGATAATTAGCTCAGCTGGGACTCTTTTAAATTTGCATGGCCAGCTTGATCTAAATAAATAAATAACTAGTAATCAATGTGAACAAGGTTGGCATTCCAGCTACCGGCTGTATTGGTCAACAATTTCATCTCGAACGCAACAATTTTGATTTCATTAATATTTAATATTGTGCCTGGATATTCGTATAATTTGGAAACATGCGCTTTAAATTTGACTTTTAGTTGTTATTCGTCATTGAAAGCGCGGAATGAAATTTTGATGTTACAGGATTTGGCTACGTCAATGGCCAAAAGGGGGGTGTGAAGTAAAGTAATCGCCTATTTTTTGGGGGGCGGGGTTTAACGTCTAACTACCAATTAGGTGTAGTAGACAGGGGCGGAAGCTCACAATTTACTATAAATAATTTTTTCTAACAAATAAAAATTAGCTCTATGCGGGATTCGAACTGGTGATCTTCTAGACACAAAGCCAAGCTTATAACCACTAGACCAACACGCGCCCACTCAAAACTGAAGAAAAAAACTTAAATTTGTCACGACACCAACTCTTTTTTTTTTGTTATAAAACGGAATAAAATTTATTTTTGGTACAATTTAGTGAGCTGGTAGTACATAATATAGGTTATCTATCATAAAATGAAAAAGTAATACGCCTACTCATAGTTTCTTAAAAGATAGTTTTAACAGTAACAATCTCTTATAGTGTGGGTGTTTTCTTTAGTCTATTTATCAAATCGACCTTGATGCAGGACACTCCAGCAGGTAACAGTCTGTACCACTCTTTCTTTCATCCAGCCTACTCAGCTGTTTCCTTTATATCTCTTTCTAACCTTATTGATAACCATTGGGCAGGTTATTGTCCTAGTATTTTTATGTTGTCCCCTAGCTTTAGTATTATCTTTTCAAATATAAGCTTTTCTATTCTGTTTTTTCTGATCCCACTCTTATTTCTATAGAGGGTTGATTTTGTTGTTGCTAGATGAATGATAACGAATTATTAATGGGGCCTTGCTATCCAGGTCTAAAAGGTTATTAATATTGATTTAAACCACTCTTTTTCTAGACTCCATTCAATCTTATAATTCTCGTCCCTCCATCATTCTGTCTTATACGCTCTTTCTTTAACTATCTTACAAACTCACGGAAAATGGCCTAGAGCCAGTGGAATGAAATAAGATTTCCTCCTTCATTAGTAGACTTGTTTTAAGGAAATCTACCGGAAACTGGATTATTACAAGCCTTATTATGATCTCACTTCATTCAGCGCCGAAGAGCACGGCTGGATTACATGCAGCTTAGCGACAAGTTAACGATCGTGCTTACTTAACTAAAAGAGATCTTTAAGGCCAAGGATTAAATCGTCTTGTTTATTTTGAATTCTGATAGAAAAGAAAAACATCTAAAAATTAATAATCAAAAAAATTAATGAATTTTTTTTTATTCATTTCTCTTTTTTTGGTTCTTAAAAAGTGTTCAATATTGATTTTAATAATACATACGAGGTCTGTTCAAAAAGTATCGCGAATTTTGTATTTTTTCAAAAATTATTTATTTATTCATGAATATCTATTTTGTCCCCTTCAAAGTAATCCCCATCAGATATTATACACTTGTGCCAACGTTTTTTCAGTTTTTCAGTTTTTGTGATCTTGTTCAGCTCCTCCTTTATCTCCTCAATCGTAGCGTAGCGTCGTCCTTTCATGGGCCTCCTCAGTTTCGGGCACGAGAAAAAGTCACAGGGGGCCAGATCTGGGGAATACGGTGGCTGCCGCATCATTAGTGTGTAGTTTTTGGCTAAAAATTCGCGTTGAAATTGAGCGATTTTAGTACGAATTTTGCAGCGAGACCCGTCTCATGTCCAAATCATTGGCAAAAAATCGAATGGCACGAGCCAATCGATATGTTTAGGTCCTCAGCAACTTCTTTAACGATGATTCGACGATTGGCCAATACTATTTTCTTAACTTCATCAATGTTTTCGTCTGTTTGTTGACGTGCTCGAGCGTCCGGCACGCTTTTCGTCGTTCGGCCCACTGAGAACATTTTGTACCACCGATAAACGTTGCTTCGGTCCAAGGTAGCTTCACCATATGTCACAGTCAACATTCGGAATGCTTCCGAATTTTTGTTTTTTCATACAAAAGATTCTTAGATCCATTTTTTGGAATAGGCAAAAAATCGAAGACGAGCCAAAACACGCGCAAGCAAAGCAGCTGTCAAAAATTAACTGAACATTCAAAATGACCGAACTTGTCCAGCATAAGTGATAGACTAGATAAAAAATCGAATATACGTAATCCGCGGAAATTCAAAATTGGCGATACTTTTTGAACAGACCTCGTACATCCTTTGGAACCTTATTCGACTTTGAGCAAGCAGTTAATTGGGTCTTGCCTATAGGTTTGCGGGGAAAGCTCAGCTAATAATTGCTAAATTGTGTTAAAAATTTGTCTGTTACACTTTTTTTCATACAATTTTGACGACCAACCCTTTTAAAACTGTCCTACTGGTTTAATTTCGTTCTCACAAAACTAGTGTTTGTTAGGATAGCATTCTACGTTTTATACTCTTCATTAAATACACCAAAAATCTTCCGTTTCAGCCTAAAGCAAAAAGTCTTCATAAAGGCAGACGATATGCCCATACTTTTTCCTTAATCTGGACTCTGTACAATCCTCTTTCATCTTGTTGTAATACTTAATTTTCTAGAGTGGTTTAGAAAATAGCAAAATTAAGGTGATAACACAGGAAATGACAGTATAAAACTTTCATGCACAGACATACAACTTGACTTCCCGTTTAACCAAATCAGATTGCACTTTCGCCGACATTTTCTAGGACTCTATATCAACGTTTCCCAACCTTTTTTGGCTCGCGTACCACTTGGATAAGAGCTTACTCATTTCAATCAGTCTCTCTAAGCATAGTTATCATTTAAGTTCTGTCACATGATAGTCCTATTAAATTTTCTATATCTTTTATCGATAATGATTTAGCTTTTCCTAAATTTTCTACGTAGAAGGGGTTTGAAATCCAATTATCATTTGTGTTTTCGGGTTTTGGAAAATACTCCATGAAAGATAATTTTAATCCTGTTAAATCTGCTATTTATATTTTCTCGTATATCTTAAGACAGACTAACCTTATTACTGTACATATTAACAACTTTACAGTATAATATTATTAATTAAAATAATGTTTATGAATTATAGGAAAAAACGTTTCTATGATATTTTTATGATTTAATTTTTTTAAATGTTTTATGGCCATTATTGATTATTGTTCGTGAACCACCAACTAGCAACTCGCGTATCACACAGGCTGGGAAACGCTGCTCTGTACTGTCATACGACAGAACTAATGTGACTACAGAAATTAAAAACGAACAATTCCTGATTTGGAATTATGGACTAGAAGTGGAGGAATAATTTTCCAATTTCTGATCTTCAAATCCAAAAAACTAACGCCTCCATTATGTCTTCGTTTGTATCTCAAATGATCTTAACATTCTATTTTATCGAAGACCATCCATGTCGCTATTTAAATAATACTGGTTATCCAAACCTGATTCATCAGCTTTTACTTTTGATTACCTCATCTTTGTCCCTTCCTGGTAGCCCCTCTTGACTGTGTCCATGCCATTTCCAGAGCAATGGGAGTCAGTAAATGATTATTATTTTAGACTGGAAAGTCCCTGACTTACCTCTATTTTGACATTGTAGGCCGACCGAAAGACGTATTCAGTAACAATTTGCTGGGACGCGGTGCTTTCTTTTTCTTTACCAATAGCAACTCCTGTTCTAGGCCATCAGACTCCCCGTGAATCTTTTTCTACGGCTCTTCACGCATACCAGCCTCAGCGCTTCTTTTAATATTGTTTTGCATATCAAGTTTTGATTTTGCTGTGCTCATACAGTGGAGTCACAGGTTATCCGTCACCCTTTTATCCGTCTATTCCAATTAACCGTCACTGTCCTCAGTATTTAACTTATTAATTAACTTAAAGAAAACTATTTAAAAATTTATTTTCCTTTGTCTTTTAGGTCCATACTCGTGTCCATCATTCGACAGTTTGTGGTTTTTTTCCCTTAAAAGATCAACCACAAACAAAACCGCCCACAAAACCGATTAGATGTCGCAGACATTGTATTCATTAATTTTAATACACAATAGAATGAATTGAATAATGAAAGATACCTGACCTTTAAGGCTTAAGCGTATAAACGTATATAATATGTATACCAGTTAATGCAAAGTTTTATACACGTTAATCAAAAAGAATCTGGAAATTTTCCTGTTTTTTTTCATTATCCGTCACGTGTCCGGTCCCGGTCATGACGGATAACCGAGATTAGATTAGATTAGACTAGGGTGGCCTCAAGGCCTACGCCACTGCGACCCCTTTGGATCTATTGTGGCTCCCCTCACTTTAAAGTTCACTCTCCAGACCTGTCCTTTTAATCAGACTCTTAATGCTGGAGAGCGACTCTTGGGTAAAGCTCACAGGCCTTGGCTTTTCCTCCCCGAGAAGTAACATCCTTAGCCACACGAGCCCCTCACACTGACACAACACGTGCAGTGCCGTTTCCTCCTCTTCCTGACAGAACCTACATAGGCTATCATCTGCCAGGCCCATGCGATGCATGTGTTTCCTGAGCCTACAGTGGCCAGTTAATAGGCCTACAATCATCCTTATAGCCCCACGGCCTTGACGGATTAATTCTGCAGTCAGCCTCGGCGAATAGCCTTTAATAAACTCCTTCGCCTGTCTCTGCCCAGTGGTGGCAAGCCACCACTCCTGAGACCTACTCTGCACCCATAAGTTAATGGTCGCAGCCTTAACACACTTCGGAACCCCAAAACAGGGCTCCGGGCCAACGAAGCGTCCCGCAGAGCCTTCCCGGGCCAATAAATCTGCCGCTTCGTTTCCTTTATGTCCTGAATGACCAGGTACCCAGACCAGAAAGACCTCACGGATAACCGAGACTCCACTGTATTTTGAACCAGATAAGTTTCCCTCATTGTCCTAAATACCATAATTAGCAACATTTAAGCGATAAATGAGAAATATACCTAGCTACCTTAATATTTAGTTTACCTGCTGCCTTTTTTATCTGAATACAAATGTGGCCATTTTGTTTGGATTTCAACTATCTGGAACCCTGCTTGTTGATAGGTGAATTTTTATTCGAAAAGTTTAAGATAGAAAAATCGTTTAAAGTTCAATTTTCTGATACACTTTGAATAAAACTCTGCCTAATGAGGTTGGACATTACCATATCAGCGTTTTCTTTTTGCTAAAAGATTTCCTTTTACTTATTTTTGTTAAAAACTGAAAAACGTTTCCAGTCTTATTCAGTGATCTATGATAGTTGATGAACAATGAGCTGCTGCTAAACATTCCAAAATTTAATTTATGCTACTTTAATCGCTCTAGGTTTTTCTAGTATTGCTTTTGAATTTCTCAAGCAAACATTGGGCCATTCGCCGTAAATATTTGTTACTTTCTGAGGTAATATCAAGTTATATTTCAGATGAATAACTTGGCACAATATTAATAGGATATTTCCCTTGGTAATAGTAAAAGAAAGTTATAATTTGAAGTGAACAATACAGGCACTCTCTCTCATTCAATTTTTCAAAGTTTCAACTTTTACTTCAAACTGAAAACTTTAGAATTATATTTTATTCTTATCAACAGTAAAAGTAAAGTAAAGTAATCGCCTATTTTTTCAGGCGGGGCTTAACGTCCAACTACCAAATTAGGTATCGGTGGACGGAGGCGACTAGCAAACATACTTTACTGTAAATTTCTTTTATTAACCATTAAATAAAATCCAAGGCCTAAGACCGGGAATCGAACCCAGTACCACAATACGTATTAGCTTTACTGGTCTCGCCTTTAACCACTCGGCTACCAATGAACAAAACATTTATATCCTTCATATGAAGTGCTAGTAGAAAGGTTAAGATGTACGATAAGAATGCAGGGAAAAAGGAAGGAAAAACCTTCAGCTAGTGTAGAAAGTTAGAGAAGGATGTGTTTTATTCTTTTGTTTCTGTAGGGGAATAGAAGGATCTGTAGGAGGTTATGACGCAGCAGAATGGATTAGGATGGCAGTCTAGAGTGGAGATATAGGAGTATATGGGGATAATGGATGCAGGCTCATGGATTGAATTGATTTTAATGCGTCCAGAAAAGTTTGTCGCTAAGTCTGAGAAATTTGTTCTGTGTTGTCCTGGAGTTGCTTGGTGTAACTACTACAAGTCCCAGGCTCCAGGCGGAGCAGGCGTAATACTTATATTCTGCAACTATGCACATTATACTTCAAATGATATTGTAGAGCAGGGGGTCCCCAAACTGCGGGCCACATGCGGCCCCCTGAGGACATTTATCCGGCCCTCGCCGCACTTCCGGAAGGGGCATCTCTTTAATTGGTGGTCAGTGAGAGGAGCACTATATGTGGCGGTGCCGCAAAGCGCTGCGTCGCTCATGTACAGTACTACTTCCGGTGACGCGGGACGGCTCCGAAAACAGGGTAAAATAACAGCCAGAAGTAGGAAGAAAGGCAAAGCACTATAACTAAACCGGACATTGACCATCTCATTAGCCAAAAACAGGTCCATAATTCCCACAGAAATACTGTCCAGTTTGGTGATTTAAATTTACTTGTTCTTTATTTGAAATATTCTATTTGTTCCCGTTTTGTTTTGTTTTTTACTTTAAAATAGTTTGTTTTATAGTCCGGCCCTCCAACGGTCTGAGGGACAGTGAACTGGCCCCCTGTGTAAAAAGTTGGGGGACCCATGTTGTAGAGAAAAAAAGAAGCTGTACTTCGCAAATTAATTATCTAATAAATTCAATTAAGAAGTCATTTGAATGTTTACATGTAAAATGTAAATTTAGGAAAAGACACTTTAAGATTGATTCAAAATAGAAGAGGTAAGAAATGTTGTTAAGTAGGGTTCATTTTTACAGCATAAAACACTTGTAATGGATGCTGACAATTGTCCACACCGCGAAGAAAGACTTTTAAGGAAGATTTATTCTTAAGAATTGGATCAGTTTTCTGTAAATAAGCAACTGATTGGTTGAAATAATTGAAATGGTTCAAAATTAATTGGCTGTTGAGTGCTGTTTTCAAATTGTGCTATTTTTTGGTTTCTTTTTTTTTTCAAGTCATCCAGTCTCAAAGGCCTTCCTATATTCTTCAACTTCTTAAGTTTAAATCCTCGATACATTCCCGTAATACTAGATCTCGCTCATCCGATCTCTATATTCCCTCTCACCGTACCTCATCCTTTGACAAATCCTTCCTAATACGTGCTACCTCTCTCTGGAACTTCTTACCATCATCCGTCCGCCATGCTCCTACCCTTTCTATCCTTAAATCCCATCTTTTCAGTTATCTCCTTTCTATTCAGCTTCCTCCGGAATTCTAATTGTTTTAATTTATTTCCTTAATTTCTGCTGTTATTTTTATTTTCACTTTTTGTAAATACTTAAACTTATTTATTTATTTATTTTCTGTTTAATCACAGCCCAAACTATTAAGGCCTCTATTTGTACCTGTGTTTATTCTTAGGGGACAATTGTCCCAGAATAATAAATTTCTTTTCTATCCTATTCTATAAAGAATTGATTTTTTTGATCAGATTTTGGTAGTAATCTATTGATTATTACACTTTGTAGAAGTCAATTTTTCTAAATCATTATTACAATTTTTGAATTTATTTATTTATTTAAATTATGTAATTACAGTAAATAAATAATTGGTTAAACAGTCTAACAAAGGATAAGAAAAGATAATACTGTTCGAGCTATAAATGTTCTTATTGTTAGATCTTATGTCATTTGTAGACAACAGATTTAACTTTCACAATCCTGCCCCTTTGACCTTCATCCCATCTCATCTTTTAGTTTCACTTTGTCTACTTTTTATTCTGTTTGTCACTATTTACCCAGTGGGCACACATTTGCCAGTACTTAACGGAGTGTGTATATGTTACAGGCTGGCTGCTGGGACTCCACCCGAACATCGGGGCACATCCTCTAACTCAGGTCAGTTGTAGTTTGTTTTCTTGTAACTAACTTTCTTCTTTTTAGTTATGTTACGTTGCCGAGTGTCGTACAGAGATTGTCTTTGACTGTCGTAACTCTTTAATCTAGGAGTATATCGCAATAATATGTTTTTTTACTTCTCCTAGGGGCTCTAAAAATCCAACTTAACCAGTTAAGCGTGGAATTTAGTTTTAAAAAAAAAAACCCACAGTGTGCGGAATTAAAATCAGACAATGACGTGTATACACGTCGAACGCAGGGCAAAAACAACCAAAAGTTTACAACGTCACTGCAAGCGACTTTTCTGCAATCTCTGGGGCCTTGAGATTACCAGAGCATTCTGGTGCTCATTCAAAAATCTTGCACCGTTTTCACGTATGCATTGCCTCTAGTTAACTAGGGATGCAAGAGCTTTTACAAGGAAGAAAAAGAGCTTTGAATTCTTGAGCAAAATGAAATCATGCTCATACTGAGGTCTGAACCTCTAACTAAGGTAAAAACGGCATTGCACAAAGGTTGAGAGCTTCTATTTGTGCGCGTAATTCCCCAATCTCTAATGCGGAGACCAAACATGACCAACCACTTATCATTTGGCTGACTCCCACCGCAGTTCTATTGGTAAGATAAAGGAAACATCCCACCAAATAATACTCTTATTGTATTTCATTAAAATTTCGAGTTTTTATAGTTAATGGCAATTTTATATTTTTCACAACGAGTATACACGTCGAACGCACCGTAATAGAGATTTGGTCTGATGTGTATACACGTCAAACACGCTTAAATGGTTAAAGATCGTCTGAGTGCAATTTTATGTGGGTGTTTATAGGATGCCACAAAAAGTCGTAGATATCTTGTTCCTTTATTTGCTTCTAATTCGGATAACACTAAAGTTTTGTCAGATTATGTGAAAGGTGAGAA
Organism: Rhodnius prolixus; assembly: GCF_049639745.1. Taxonomy (NCBI): domain Eukaryota; kingdom Metazoa; phylum Arthropoda; class Insecta; order Hemiptera; family Reduviidae; genus Rhodnius; species Rhodnius prolixus. The sequence continues at coordinate 20,928,640 of NW_027411582.1, forward strand.
AGAAGTAGTCTTCTTGGCCGTGTGAGAATGGCCTTGAATGTCCAGTTCTCTGGGTATTTTGGTGTGTTTCCAGTAAACCATGGGTCGTTCTGTACATTATTTTAGAAAGTCTGTAGCCTTTTTGCCAATGATTTGTGCTAGCTGCAATCTTGACTGGACAGGCTAGATGTTAAAAGAGGTCTAAGGAGCTTCTTGTAAAGCAGTAAAATGCCCAGGAGTGTTTTAGCGACGTGTTTTTCTCTGTTAAATAATTGGGTATAACTGTTTCAGTCGAGTGTATTGCTTGTTGCAGTTTTCTATTCATGTGCAATCTCCGGGTGAATTGTTTATCTAGGATTACGCGAAGGTAGCGAATTTCTAGATACTTTGGTTTGGTAAAGTCTCAAAACTGTAACAATTAAATTTATTGACAAAATTTTCAGTTTTTGAAAAATGTAACACGATTTTCTTTTTGCTAATTTTTACTTTCACTTTCTACTGGAATGAGGTTAGGCATATTTTCAAATTTTCAACGGGATTAGTTTTTAAAGTTCCTTGAAGTCGAAAAAGTGTTTTTTTGTCGTGAATACGTCTTTAAATTTGCTATCATATGGAGGCAATCCAAAAAACCTAATGATAACAAAATCGGGGGATACAGTTTGGCATTATAGTTTCGAATCTATCGTCTACATCCAAAATTAAATTAGACCACTGGGTAGCTAAAGGAACAAAGAAGTCATTACGATAAGCGAGGACTGTGACGCATCTCGCGCGGTGGAGGGGGAAGCGCCACCATTTTGAGATCATTTTGCTGTGTATCGAGATTTTTCAATTAGTATAACTTTTGACTCGGAGAAGCTACGATCTTCGTTTAAGTTTTAATCATCAGCTGTCGTCACAATCTATCGATTATATATAAAACATCAGTGTAAAATAGTGACAGTGAATATAATAAGGTGTTAGAATCAAAAAAATATTATCAAAAATATATAATGTCGGCCTATACGCGTCGAAAAACCAAAACCAAATACAGAGATCGTATGTGGTTGGAAAGGGCTTCTCAAGAACAATCGAATGGTAATAATAAAACACCATATGACCGAGTCAAGCTGTGCCTAGGAACGTAAAAGAATGAATGCGGCCGAGCGGATCAACGACGGTGTCAGTACATCTGCAGCTGGGGCGGTTGAAATTATGGTAGTGGATGATGAAATCGCCTCTACATCGACAACGGACTGTGTAGGCATAGATTGTGTTCGATCGTCGATTTGTTTCCTTGATTTCATCCTAAATACATAAATAAAAATATTTTATATAAAAAATATAACCCGTTGCGTAAACGTATTCACGTACAACACACGGCCGTGTCCATGACACAGCCACACGTTAATTTGTTTTACTTTATGAATGCATGTACTGCTACAAAAATTTGTAGTGCTGCTAAAAACATTGCTGTCCTACCTGAATTCACAACCAACGAGTCAAACCAAAGTTATTAGTTGAATTCGTTTTTGTGAAAGTTTAAAAAAAAAAACTTTAATCACAAAGTTTCAGTTATATTTCCAAGGCGAAGTCTCATCTATGAACGGCACCTTAATGCAAATTAAGATGATTCAAAACTTTTTTTATTTATATTTTTTTGGCAATAGAAATTAATTCAGAGCAAACTTATATTGTCTAAAAATAATTAAAAAATTAGGTAAAACAAATCAAAACAAAAAGACGTAGAAATTTAAAACAAAAGTAGACTAAAATTAATGCAGTTTTTAAAACTGGAATAAAACACCTGTTGATGGCTAGTTGCCAATGTGATTTAATAAAAGCCAGTTTAAATTTGCAGCAGAAACTTCCGGATTAAAAGGAAAAGAGACAGAGAGATGAGCCTCAAAACGGGATGACATAGAACAGTGAACACTTGAAAAATGACATAAAAGTTTATCAAAAGACCATAAATTATTCTATACAACTGTGGGAAGTATGTAATATACCGTTTGGCCAAAGAACATAAAACAAAAAACAAATGTACATACATCATAAAACACAATACATTCGAGTATACATGTACAGACAGAATTGTGTTCGTATGGAACATGAGAGATTATTCTCTATGTAGCCTTTTAATGATGCCGGCCATTCTGTCATCGGGGGTAATTCAAACAGAGTTAAACCTCCATGTACCTTGATTGATTCTTCTAGGTAGGATACGAGGTGTGTTCAAAAAGTAACGGGAATTTTTAAATTTCGCGGGTTTGGAGAGTCTGATTGTAAAATATTTTTTTTATTATGTTGGTACACATGCCCCTGAAGTACGATAAAATTTTCAGTAATACTCATTGTTTACTTCTTAAGTGGCAGCCGTTAAGGTTAGACGTGTTTTTCGAGCTTGGCGATTTTTGTTTGTTAAAAAAAATGGATCAAAGAATTTGTATTAAATTTTGCGTAAAAAATGAAATAAAGTGTAATAAAGTGTGTGAAATGTTAATAAAGGCATATGGTGAGTCTGCTATGAGTAAAACAAGGATTTACGAGTGGTATAAGCGTTTCCAAGATGGCCGCGAAAACGTTGAAGATGACGAACGACCTGGGCGTCCAAGCACATCAACAACCGATGAAAACGTTAAAAAAGTGAAAGAAATGGTTATGAACGATCGCCGAATCACAATCAGAGAAGTCGCTGATGATGTTGCCATATCAATTGGCTCATGCCATGAAATTTTTTCGGATGTTTTGGGTATGAAACGTGTGGCAGCAAAATTTGTTCCAAAATTGTTGAATTTCGAACAAAAACAGCGGAGAATGGAAGTTGCTCAAGAGTCACTCAATGAAGTCGACAACGATGCGGATCTACTGAAACGTGTTATAACAGGTGACGAAACATGGGTTTACGGATATGATGTCGAAACTAAGGCTCAATCGTCCCAGTGGAGGCATTCTGGATCGCCAAGACCGAAAAAGGCTCGACAAGTGCGGTCGAATGTGAAGGTTATGCTCACTGTGTTCTTCGATTTTAATGGCATAGTGCATCATGAATTCTTGCCACAAGGTCAAACAATCAATAAGGAGTACTACCTACAAGTTCAACGCCGTTTGCGTGAAGCAATCCGAAAAAAACGCCCGGATTTGTGGCAAAACAATTCATGGATTTAGCACCACGATAATGCACCTGCTCACACTTCATTGCTTGTTCGTGAATTTTTGGCCAAAAACAAAACTTTAACGATGCCCCAGCCTCCATATTCGCCAGACATGGCTCCATGTGACTTTTTTCTATTTCCAAACATAAAGAGAACATTAAAAGGCCGTCGTTTTACAAGCATAGATGACATTAAAAGCGAATCGCTGAAAGAGCTGAAAGCTATCACAAAGATCGAGTTTCAGAAGTGTTTCGAGGATTGGAAAAAGCGCTGGCACAAGTGTATTGTATGCGAAGGGGACTACTTTGAAGGCGACAATATTAATGTAGATGAATAAATAAATATTTTTTTCAAAAAACGAAAATTCCCGTTACTTTTTGAACACACCTCGTATATTGTGCTGCAGAAGACTTAAAAGTGTAAGAACTGTTGAAAAATATGATTCTTGATCAATCTATTTTATTTGCCACTGGCTGTTTTTCCACAATAGCCTTAATTCTGATCTTGTAATTCAGATACAGTTATACGAGGTTTGGCTATTAAATAACGAGACTGATGCTGCTACAGAAGAACTATGCATGCGCTAAAGAGGTGTTAGTTTCGTTTAGAGCAACTAATTGTCGTGAAATTTCACATGATACTTGGTAAAACCGCTACTGAAACTTATCTTATATAAAAAGAAGTTTATGACAATGAATGTTTATCACGTGCGCGAGTTTTTGAGTGGTTCAAGCGTTTCCAAGATGGCCGAGAAGACGTCGGAGATGATGACCGCTCGGATCTCCCTTCCAAGTCCAAAACGGATGAAAATATCGATTATAATTAATCAACAGTCACTACCGTGAGGTGCTTGCTCAACTCCATGAAAGAGTAAGGAAAAAAACGACCCGATTTGTGGAAGACTTTTTGGGGTCTTTTGCCCTTTACTATCTTGTGTTAACTGTACCAGAATTCCATCTGACTAGTGTTTCATAATTTTTTGAATTCTTTGCTTTTAGTCTAATACTGTTGCCATTCAATTTTTTTGAGTTTAAATTTCATTTTTGGAGTTTTTACTGTAATAATTGTCTGCGGTTTCTGTTTTTTTTTTTTCTTGTATTGTTACACCTGCATGTTTAATGTTATAAGTAACATTTTTAGCATTGAATGCACACTTAAATATGCACTCACTTCTAGTGGCGAAACTAGCCAACTGTAATTGTGCATACCAATATGTTGGTTTTTTCCAGCCCTTATATAAAGTAATTGGTTAATGTGCAAACAAGACCACTATAACAATAAATAGATAAATAAATAGTGGCGAAACTGAACTAATTGCTGTCGCCACTCGCTAGGGTAATCACGAGGCTTCTGTCGTTTTAACCGCCTGGCAGATTGTTTGAAACGGTACAAGATGAAAGGTGGTTGATCAAGAAGGGAAGTTGTAGCGATTGGTGGATATTTATTGCATGTTACTAGATTGGTGAAAGGAATTTCAAGGTCTCTCTGTGGATGGTATTAGATTGAAAGGATTGCATTCTTTGGAGGTTGGTACATTTGATTTAACCTCAAACTTGCCTAGCCAAAAAAGAAGGACTAGGTAGGTTTTAAAAATGAAATTGTAATTGAAGTCGTTTATTTGTTCGTTGAGAGGACTGGATCTTTTGGGCATGTCAATATTTGATGAACACATTTGCCCATAGACTGTGGTTGGTCCCAATATGCGTGGGATGTTCCAAATGGTACAAGCTGTGACCTCTATGGACCACAAACTATTGCTGTCCCACACTTGCTGACCTCAGATTTAATATTCTATAATTGTTGAATAATGCAAATAACTTTAAGCTGGTTTCACATACTTCCATTTTATAGCGTACCAAGCATATGTTAACCATTTTTAAGTTCTGTTACTCGGAAATGGGCATTCACGTTTCTAAATAAAATAGATCTACTTAAAATAAACTATCTCGTAAACTTTTTATATTGATTTTGTCCAAAAAACGGTATCTATTATTAATTAACTATTATTAATGTTTAATTATATTCTTATAAAGTTATTAGGTTGTAAATTTATTTATCTTTATAAATTATCAGTGGATATCAGAATATTAAGTGAATTATTTAGAGGGACTAGTTTGACTGACGTCAGATAGTTTAAACATTCCATTGATAGACATAGACAGTCCAATTTCTCCTCAATAATCAAAATTAGTTATTTATTAATAGTATTCATTGGATGAACAGCGAGGTCTTTGAAAATCAAATTACTTCTCTTAGTGATTGGGCTATCTTCTGTTTTATTGCCCTAAAATAGATAGATTAACTTTACAAATATTTATCTTACACAAACATAATGAAGTAGCAGAGAATACTGAAACATGGTTCGGTTATTTATAGGGGCGTTTAGTTCAGTGGTTGTTAAAATATACTGAAGCTTGTTCGAGAATTTTTTGAAATAGAATTGATTATAGGGTTGCAGAATCTCGAGGCAGAATGGTTTAGGATGACTGTCTACGAGTGTAGAGGCGTTTCAGTAGGCGGATTTAGGTTATAGGGGAATTCTAGGGGAAGATCATGAGGAAGTAGAGGATGGTTTGTCGTTGTAGTTGAGTAAACGAAGTAATGTCTTTTTCTGTATTGTCTGGAGTTTTCTTGATGTTACTTTTTTGCAGAGTCAGGGCTTCAGAGAAACATTTGGCCTGATGAACCATTAGTGAAGGAATTCTGTTCTGTACAGTCCATCTTCGAGTCTCGGAGAAGTATTCTTGTAGTCCAAGTTTACCAGAGTTCACTTTGTCCTGCAAGTATGAGGGTCGTTTGAAAAGTCCGTGCAAAAATAAAAACTACTTAATTTTTTGGGGTAAACCTTTTTTATTTTTCAACATAGTCTCCTTTTAGGCTTATACACTTCGTCCAACGCTGCTCTAGTTTGTTGATCCCTTCCGAATAATAGGATTTGTCCAAGTCTGAAAAATAGCCATTCGTTTCTGCAATCACCTCCTCATTTGAATAAAATCTTTTTCCCGCCAGCCATTTCTTCATATTAGGGAACAAATAGTTGTCCAAGGGAGCCAAGTCTGGTGAATAGGGGGGATGTGAAACGAGTTGGAACCCTATTTCCATTAATTTTGCGACCACAACTGCTGAGGTGTGAGCTGGTGCGTTGTCGTGATGGAAAAGGACTTTTTTGTGGGCCAATCGTGGGCGTTTTTCTTGCAGCTCGGTTTTCAAACGGTCTAATAAAGATGAATAATATGCACCTGTAATAGTTTTAGTAATGGATTTTATCAATGATTTCTGGAGTAGTAACCTCAACAGGGCGTCCAGAACGTTCAGCGTCACTTGTGCCCATATGGCCACTCCGAAAATTTTGAAACCACTTATAAGCTGTTCTAATCGAAGGTGTAGAGTCACCATAATATTTATCAATCTTCACTTTAGTCTCCTGAGGCGTTTTGCCTTTCATAAAGTAGTGTTTAATCAACACACGAAATTCTTTTTCGTCCATTTTTTGAAAATCACTCGACTTCCTCGATTCAAACGAATGCCAAACACAAAGAAATAGACCGATCTGGCTGAAACTTGGTGTGTGTTCTTCCAAGAGATGCTACTAACTAAACATAACCTCGATACGCGCCAGTAGTGCTATCTCTCTGACTTTGCACGGACTTTTCAAACGACCCTCGTATATGGAGGACGGTTGACCAGAATTAACTGGAGGCACTTGACACGGCTTGAATAAGGATCAAAGTGTTATCCTTCATTGACCTACATTCTCGTTAGGCACATTTCAATTACATTAGTGTATATTAGATCTGCCCGAACAGGACAGTTGTATAAGGGTTGAATCGTCAAAAACTGCACGAAAAAGCGTAACGTTGAAAAAACACCCAACTTTGACAATTTTTTTTTTTTTTTTTTCAATAAAAGAGAAATTTCCCAAATTTTCTTTATAATATAGGGAAAATCCTCGTTTATTAGAGTAATTTCTATTACTTCTACTTAGATTTAATAGATTTTTGAGAAAATAAGTAGTATAAAATAAGCAAAAAAGGGCATTTTCTAGATTGTTCTTATTATGGTTACCTTTTTCTGTAAACAATGTAGCGCCTGAACGCGCGTACCTGATTGTCATGATTGAGGTCTCATTCTGTTGGGAATTTTATGTATATTTGTCTGTTGGGTTCTATATATCCAAATATATGTAATCTTCCTCATTAGGAGTGAGGTCACAAGTTAAAAGAACTAAGAAGGTACTGTCCTTTCTGTGCTTTCTAGAGTAATCGCTGCGTTTTGGCGTTGTAAAAATAATTCAGCTCTCATGACTACTTATTTTACGATGAAGTATTTTTGAATGAAATCATTAAAAAGTTTATATGTAGGCTAGAAGAAAGAATGTTATATTTTCTAAGCGAAAATCTACCCACGTTATCATTAAAAAATATAAACATATTACAGAAAAAAAATGTTACGTTGCTTCAATTACGTCATATATATTTATACATTTAATCTTCCACATTAGGATGGTTGAGGTTATAAAGTAGAAGAACTAAGGAGATACAGTCCTTACCTGAGCTCCTGGAATAAATACTTCTTTTGACCTTCTTCAGCTAATTGAATGTCACCTCTTTAACACTTTAGTCCAGGTCTAATAGATTAAATTTGTCCTTTTGCTTTCTTATTCCACGATAAAAGATCTTATATTCATTAATTTTGCAATAGTTTCTCAGAAAGTGGTCAAAGAATATTCTAAATTTTTTGTAGAGATATCCTTTTTATCGAAAATAGTTCTAAATATTTTTCTTTTTCTTTAATTTCACCAACTTTTAGGTTACGCGTGATTTTTCTCTAATTTTGAGAATAGGTTAGATGTATAGGAAAAGGTTATCCTCATTTTTACCAAGTGTTTAAGAATATGTTACTAATTAATCTAAAATTTTGGCTTATGCGTATCGGGGTTTGTAAGACAGTGTAAGATGTATCTAGTGCAAACCTGCAAACATACAGACAGGGTGATCCATTTAAAACGCACCAATCGCTAATAACTTTTTAGGAAAGCGGAATTCTGGAAAAACCCACGAAGTAAACTATGTTTTTTTTTTTATCTAGTTTTCAAATTTTTCACCGCCGATGCTGTAACTACATTATTGGCGAAGCTACGGCCAAAAAACTGATTAGGGTTTTATAAGGACCACTGGTTTTGACAATGATTGTGAAAACTACATAAAAAATTGTGAAAAATTACGTTGAACAAGTTTTGATATCCCTAATATTTTTGTTGAGATATTTAAGATCAAAGTTACAATTTTCATCTACAACCGAATTTCAAGTTACAACCGAATACGAGGTGTGTTCAAAAAGGAACGGGAATTTTCGTTTTTTGAAAAAAATATTTATTTATTCATCTACATTAATATTGTCGCCTTCAAAGTAGTCCCCTTCGCATACAATACACTTGTGCCAGCGCTTTTTCCAATCCTCGAAACACTTCTGAAACTCGATCTTTGTGATAGCTTTCAGCTCTTTCAGCGATTCGCTTTTAATGTCATCTATGCTTGTAAAACGACGGCCTTTTAATGTTCTCTTAATGTTTGGAAATAGAAAAAAGTCACATGGAGCCATGTCTGGCGAATATGGAGGCTGGGGCATCGTTAAAGTTTTGTTTTTGGCCAAAAATTCACGAACAAGTGTGAGCAGGTGCATTATCGTGGTGCAAAATCCATGAATTGTTTTGCCACAAATCCGGGCGTTTTTTCGGATTGCTTCACGCAAACGGCGTTGAACTTGTAGGTAGTACTCCTTATTGATTGTTTGACCTTGTGGCAAGAATTCATGATGCACTATGCCATTAAAATCGAAGAACACAGTGAGCATAACCTTCACATTCGACCGCACTTGTCGAGCCTTTTTCGGTCTTGGCGATCCAGAATGCCTCCACTGGGACGATTGAGCCTTAGTTTCGACATCATATCCGTAAACCCATGTTTCGTCACCTGTTATAACACGTTTCAGTAGATCCGCATCGTTGTCGACTTCATTGAGTGACTCTTGAGCAACTTCCATTCTCCGCTGTTTTTGTTCGAAATTCAACAATTTTGGAAAAAATTTTGCTGCCACACGTTTCATACCCATAACATCCGAAAAAATTTCATGGCATGAGCCAATTGATATGGCAACATCATCAGCGACTTCTCTGATTGTGATTCGGCGATCGTTCATAACCATTTCTTTCACTTTTTTCACGTTTTCATCGGTTGTTGATGTGCTTGGACGTCCAGGTCGTTCGTCATCTTCAACGTTTTCGCGGCCATCTTGGAAACGCTTATACCACTCGTAAATCCTTGTTTTACTCATAGCAGACTCACCATATGCCTTTATTAACATTTCACACACTTTATTACACTTTATTTCATTTTTTACGCAAAATTTAATACAAATTCTTTGATCCATTTTTTTTAACAAACAAAAATCGCCAAGCTCGAAAAACACGTCTAACCTTAACGGCTGCCACTTAAGAAGTAAACAATGAATATTACTGAAAATTTTATCGTACTTCAGGGGCATGTGTACCAACATAATAAAAAAAAAATTTTACAATCAGACTCTCCAAACCCGCGAAATTTAAAAATTCCCGTTACTTTTTGAACACACCTCGTACGTGATCGGTTTTAAATAATAATTTTCCACCAGAAATACACGTTTTTGGGGAGGTCCTCTGATTGCAAAAAAAAAGTTTGTGACGCCAAGAACAAAAATAATCAGGATAAACTTGTTTTATCATCAAATAAAAGCAACCTACACAGCATGCAAGACTTCGCAAAACGTATGATTACGGTAAGAAGTCTTGCCAGATTTAGGACTTGGATTTCGTTTCAAATTTAATACAAGAACTTTATTGTGAAGTTAAATTGGTTTAGTTGCCTCCATCTACGACACATAATTTGGTAGTTTTGGACGTCAAAATCCGTCTGAAAAAAATTAGGTATTACTTTATTTTTTGTAATTCTTTCTTTTTTGCTAACTGTAATAAAAAAAAAATGGAAGCTTGGAGTTCAAGAATTTTGAAAAGTAATAGGAAATTCTGAAAGTAATTTAAATACTTTTACAAGTAAATATTTTAAATATATTTTTGAAAGCGTGATTAAATAAGTTGTTCTAAAAATGTATTTAATCGATAAATTCTAATTATAAGTAATACTTCATTAAAATATGTCTGAGAGCGTAAGTGAGATTAAAAGTTTAAATCGGCAAAAGTTGGTGTAGGAGATGTTATACATGCAATTCATCGTTCTGTACGGCAGTATGCTTACACGTTAGTAAGAGTCTGGGGTGATTATATACATATATGATTTCCATATACTAAAGCAAACAAGAAAGCAACACCTCCTTTTGCCTGAGTCATGCTCTCCGCCAATCCTGTTTCCAGCCCTGTTTTATAACCTTCCCTCTGCTTTACTATATTGTTATATTCTATAGTGTTATCCCGATGGCTTGTAAGGGACATATGCTGCCGCGATATCTTCCACAAAAGTATGACCGTCCGTATAACGAGAAAAGTTTTCCAAATTTCCCTCCACAGGCCTCCAAACAACTTTTCCAACCACCCCATTCCATCACCACTTTTGCGTTTATTCTCTGATGTGCAGCACCTAACTCTTCTACGACAATATTTCTCAGAGAAACTCAGGAAAACTTCATTCTTCTAGTAACTTTTCTCTATTTCTTCTTAGACATATATATATTATATCTAGACGGCTTTTTGGGATTTCAGCTGATTGATGGTCATAGAGTAATGCCTATTATTTCAGGCGAGCTTTACGTCCAACTACCAAATTTGGTGTCGTGAACGGAGGCGACTAGTAAACACATACTACAAAAGTTCTTATATTAAACGATAAAATAAAATCTAAAGGCCTAGACACCGGGAATCGAACCTACTAAACCAACAATACAGCTTAGCATTGCGGGTATAGTATCTTAACCGCTCGGCTATCGTGGCGCCTAGTAATTCAGTATTTATCTAATTTCTTATCCATGAACAGTAATAAATCTCGACTGCCGATCTCTAGCATTGTGCTATGAGATAATACCACTTTTTAAATTCAACCTTAAGTATTAATTTTATTCTCGTATGTGGAGAATTATGGTGATTATTTTATATTGTTTAAAAATTTCAATGTTTTCTGTTTCAGCACTTTTTATTTTATGCAAATGAAATAACGTTTCCACTTTTTGCAATTTGCATAATTCTGATGTATAAATTTAATTTTCATTGGTTATTTCGCTTTATTAAAATTGGGTGCTATCTATTTTAATAAAATCCTCTATCCAAAATTTTTCTGTGCACTGTCGGCCTACGAATAGTTTTTTCGAAGTTACATACAACACTGTCTTATTATTAGATAGTGAGCTGCTGTAAGAAGCTTCTAGGAAGAGAAAATCTAAGGGTCAGGAGCTGGTGGATTCGAACCCGGGATCTACAAGTGGGAATCCAGTACGCTAACCATTGATCCCTTGAAATGATCAGACAATTGATTAATAAAAATGTGAAACTACAAAGAAAACGTTTTTAGTGACTAAAATATCTAGAACCATTTAAATAAAATTAGAAGGTTCTACATGTTCACGGTATTATACCATACCACGCATTATCATAAATTATTCTAGGTAAATAAGTCCTGATTGAGCCGAATTTCAGATTTTGTGTTAAAAAAAAAATCGCAAAGTAGGAGCCGAGCGGTTACAGGCTAGACTCGCAAAGCTAAAATTTTATTGTTGGTTTTGTAGGTTCGATCCCCGATTTAGGTCTTGAATTTTATTATATACGACTCGTAATAGACATTACTTTACCTTTTGTTTTAAAAATAAATATTAAGATTATCTTGAATATCTTGCCGGGAATAGGTGATACAAAGTTTTGATTAATACCTTGAGATTCTGGGCGCCTATGCACATAAATATTTGACATCAATACGACTGCATCACTAGCAGTATTATGCAAAATAGTGCATTATCCAAAAGAAATTCGACTAATCTAGACTGTGCAAAATTTTTATTATGGAATGAAGTGCAACGGTAATAAAATACTTCCATTTGTAATTAAGTGGATAAAATGCTTTTAAAGTTGTATTTTTTGCTTTTCGGAATTAGCCAGAAATGAACAAAAAGTTGTGCTTTTTAAGTTGTATAATTTCATACTATCTTGTTTAGGTACTTTTTAAAAGTAATCACTTCATTAAAAATGAACTAAAAATGGCCGTTAAAACTTGCTATCTGATCACTTTTTACGCTTTATAGCACTTTCTAGCCACTTTTATTTGGAAATTGATCAATTAAATTAGATTAGCCCCGACGTATAAGATATATTTGCTTATCGTTAAAAAGCTGTTGACATTATTTTAGGTCGTTTAAAGTTCATATAAAACAGGCGATGATTTCGTTTACATTCTGTTAGTCATCGTCTGTTGATTTATGAACGGACCGATAGTCGATATAACAGGCGTTTTAGCCAGGGCTACCACACTCTCTTCTACCGGCACTCACTGACAGTGTTGCCAGTCTTTTGTTTTCCTATACTATTGTTAACTCTTTCGCTTTTGTGTATTCCATTTTTGTTTTGTTGTTTTTTCTCACCGCCATGAAGGCAATTTATTTGACGTTCTAAATTGAGTTTTCCTGCAGTTTATAAAGCGATTATTATTGAAGTTATACTAAATTGTTATTGTTCAGAGTTGCAATTAATTACTTATAATCTCCAACATGATGTTTAAAACTTCTGATAATATTTTAAATTAGATTCTTTTAGGTGCAGTAGAAAATCTGGAATGTACAGATTTACCTTACTATCAAAATTTTATTATAGTCATAATTATTATTCTTTATTCATTATTATTATTCTTTTTTTAATGTACTTATATTGAGAAAAAAGTTAATTCTGACGTGAATACGTCTTTAAATTTGCTATCATATGAAGGCAATCCAAAAAACCTAATGATAACAAAATCTGGGGGTACACTTTGGCATTATAGTTTCAAATCTATCGTCTACATCCAAAATTAAATTAGACCACTGGATAGCTAAAGGATCGAAGAATTCATTACGATAAGCGAGGACTGTGACGCATCGCGCGCGGTGGAGGGGGAAGCGCCGTCATTTTGAGATCATTTTGCTGTGTATCGAGATTTTTCAATTAGTATAACTTTTGACTCGGAGAAGCTACGATCTTCGTTTAAGTTTTAATCGTCAACTGTCGTCACAATCTATCGATTGTGTATAAAACATTAGTGTAAAATAGTGATAGTGAATATTATAAGGTGTTAGAATAAAAAAATATTATCAAAAAATATATAATGTCGGCCTATACGCGTCGAAAAGCCAAAACCAAATACAGAGATCGTATACGGTTGGAAAGGGCTTCTCAAGAACAATCGAATGGTAATAATAAAACACCATATGACCGAGTCAAGCTGTGTTCGGGAACGTAAAAGAATGAATGGGGCCGAGCGGATCAACGACGGTGTCAGTACATCACTTAGTGCATTTTTACTTTATAAAAGATAATTCTCGATAATTTCGGCTACCAGACAAGAGTATTGTTGCAAATTATTCGACAAAATAACGCAGTAAACTTACAAATAAATACTATTATTATTACGTATTATTCGGAGCTTTTTCCAGTTCACTTTCGACTTCAGGTCAGTGTTCCCTTTACAAACGACACTGTTCGTGAGCTCCTATGAATGCCGTAAGAAGCTCCTAGGAATAAAACAAAAAATCTAAGGGCCAACAGCTGGATTCGAACCCGTGAGAATCCTCTACGCTAAACACTCAGCTCAGCGTTTCGCAACCTGTGGTACGCGAGTTGCTGGTTAGTGGTATACGAAAAATAATCAATAATGGCGGATATAAACAATTTAAATCATAAAAATATCATAGAAACGTTTTTTCCTATAATTCATACAAATTATTTTAATTAATAATATTATACAGTAAAGTTGTTAATATGTACAGTAATAAGGTTGGTCTGTCTCAAGATATTCGAGAAAATATAATAGCACATTTAACAGGATTAAAATTGTTGGAACTTTTCCAAAACCCGAAAACACAAATGATAATTGAATTTCAAATCCCTTTTATAAAGAAAATTTAGGAAAAGAAAAAGGTAAAGAAAATTTAATAGAATTATCATGTGACAGAACTTAAATGATAACTATGTAAAGATCTACTTAAAGAGACTGGATTGTAAAGAGTAAGCTCTATCCAAGCAACATTAAATTTCATTGGTACTTACAGGTAGTTGAATGCTTAAAAGAAATTAATTTAGAAGATTTGGGCACAAATATAATAATCCTAAAGAAGAACTTTGTAAATTAATTAATAATTTTGAAGAGAAAAATATGTACGAAATTTTTAATTATTTAAAAAAAGTTTTAAAACTAAGATCTTACACTTTACAAAGTTTATAAAGTGAACATGAACTCCTTTGAAACAGATACATTGTATCTCTATACAAATAAAGATAATAGTAATACTCGGAAGAACAAATTTCACGAAATACAATCATTTTTATGAAGAGGTACAATTTAGCATAACGCTAGCCAAAAAAGGTTGGGAAACGCTGACTTAGCTAATCCATTTCCCTAATTAAAGTAATATTATTATACGATTAAGATAAAAGTAAGATATTTGGCAACCAGAATACACGAAAATTACACAATCTGTATTGATTTATGTTGTTTAAAGATACCATAATGATAATTACGTACTATTAACATAATTAGTTATAATGTTGTTACAGTATACTATCAAAACGTCAATAATAATAGTATATAACATAACTATTAGAGAGATATTGACAACTGTTCCATATTATTGGCTCTAAATTAATGAAATCATATTGATTTTCCATTTGTGGGCTTGCGTTTTGATATCAAATTTGATCTTTTAAATTTTAATAAAATATTGTGTTATATTCTGGTAAACTGAGTTACTCTAGGATTACACATTGTGACATATTTCTTAAAATACACATCAATTTTTTATTTTTTTATGAAAAACTACTACCTTGGGCGGGGGTTCCGAAATTTTGGTTGTGAAAGCTGTGTTTGCACTTTTATCTCCAAAACGTGAGGGTTCGCAGTTGACCCCCATTTTCATATACACAGTTTTAAAGAGTATAAAAAGTTATCGACAGAAACGGGAAACCCCAATTCGATATCTTTAAAGGTGCTAAGCTATTTCAAAATCTGGTATTTATTAATCATACAGTAAGACCCCGCTTAACGCTGTTTCGTTTAGCGCTGTTCCGGTTTAGCGCTCTTTTATTTCAAACCGGGGATTCCCAGAAATTGCTCGCAGCACTACGGGGATTCCCCGAAATTGTGGAAGAAATAGTGGAATTAGCGAAACAAACCGGTTTAGATGAGGTAAATGTGGAAGACGTCGAAGAAATAGTTCATGTTATATAGTTAAGAAACATATTAAGATAGCCTCGTTTAGCGCTGTTTCGCAATACGCTCTACTTTGATGGAACGTATCCCCCGCGTTAAGCGGGGTCTTACTGTATTTCAATTTTTTGAACTTGTTATCAAAGAGAAAGAAGAGCACGCGATAGGTCATTTTTATGTATTTTTTCATCCCCTTTCTACTAAAAATATTGCCAACGCAGTAAAGCTAGAAAAATCTTAATATCGGGGAAATAAGTAGTTTTTCCGAGTGATTTTTTTAAGAAAAATCAAATGTTAAGAGCTTTAGATGTTCTCAAGCATACACAAAATGGCTAAAAATTAATTTTACATCTGCTACAAACAAGAAGATTTAATAGTTATTTGGTAATTTTGGGAGAGTTGTGTTTAATTACCAAAAAAGTTGGAAACCTCCTTCCTGTCTCTTAACATTTGATTATTGCTTAGAAAAATCACTCAGAAAACTACTTATTTCCCGATATTAAGAAAAATACTAGCTTCACTGCCTTGGCAATATTTTCAGTAGAAAGGGGATGAAAAATTACATAAAAATGACCTATCGCGTGCTCTTCTTTCTCTTTGATAACAAGTTAAAAAATTGAAATATGATTAATAAATACCAGATTTTGAAATGGCCTAGCACCTTTAATTTTGATGATATCGAATTGAGATTTCCGGTTTCTTTCATAACTTTTTGTACTCTTTAATACTGTGTATATGAAAATGGGGGTCAACTGAGAACCCCCACATTTGGTCGCGCGTCAGCCGCGTATGCGGGCAGGAAATCTAAAATCAAGTCACATATTCTGAAACTAGAGGTGACGGGCAACAAATTTTTCCTCTACCATTTTTTTGCTCAGATCATACGTTTAAGCATGAAAGGCATTTGAGCCGTCTTAAAATGAACACCCTGTATATTATTTTTATTTATTAATATATTAGAAAGAGAGGGAGCATGAGAAAGAGAAAAAGGTGATTATATTTTAATATGAAATTTTCTATTATGTTCATGCAAAGTTATGTACTTGTTCTTTATGTTTGTAATAATCCATATAGTTTTATTATATTTTATTTTATTAATTTTGTTTACTGGGTCAAATTTCACTGTTATATACGAGGTGTGTTCAAAAAGTAACGGGAATTTTTAAATTTCGCGGGTTTGGAGAGTCTGATTGTAAAATTATTTTTTTTATTATGTTGGTACACATGCCCCTGAAGTACGATAAAATTTTCAGTAATATTCATTGTTTACTTCTTAAGTGGCAGCCGTTAAGGTTAGACGTGTTTTTCGAGCTTGGCGATTTTTGTTTGTTAAAAAAAATGGATCAAAGAATTTGTATTAAATTTTGCGTATAAAATGAAATAAAGTGTAATAAAGTGTGTGAAATGTTAATAAAGGCATATGGTGAGTCTGCTATGAGTAAAACAAGGATTTACGAGTGGTATAAGCGTTTCCAAGATGGCCGCGAAAACGTTGAAGATGACGAACGACCTGGACGTCCAAGCACATCAACAACCGATGAAAACGTGAAAAAAGTGAAAGAAATGGTTATGAACGATCGCCGAATCACAATCAGAGAAGTCGCTGATGATGTTGCCATATCAATTGGCTCATGCCATGAAATTTTTTCGGATGTTTTGGGTATGAAACGTGTGGCAGCAAAATTTGTTCCAAAATTGTTGAATTTCGAACAAAAACAGCGGAGAATGGAAGTTGCTCAAGAGTCACTCAATGAAGTCGACAACGATGCGGATCTACTGAAACGTGTTATAACAGGTGACGAAACATGGGTTTACGGATATGATGTCGAAACTAAGGCTCAATCGTCCCAGTGGAGGCATTCTGGATGGCCAAGACCGAAAAAGGCTCGACAAGTGCGGTCGAATGTGAAGGTTATGCTCACTATGTTCTTCGATTTTAATGGCATAGTGCATCATGAATTCTTGCCACAAGGTCAAACAATCAATAAGGAGTACTACCTACAAGTTCAACGCCGTTTGCGTGAAGCAATCCGAAAAAAACGCCCGGATTTGTGGCAAAACAATTCATGGATTTTGCACCACGATAATGCACCTGCTCACACTTGTTCGTGAATTTTTGGCCAAAAACAAAACTTTAACGATGCCCCAGCCTCCATATTCGCCAGACATGGCTCCATGTGACTTTTTTCTATTTCCAAACATAAAGAGAACATTAAAAGGCCGTCGTTTTACAAGCATAGATGACATTAAAAGCGAATCGCTGAAAGAGCTGAAAGCTATCACAAAGATCGAGTTTCAGAAGTGTCTCGAGGATTGGAAAAAGCGCTGGCACAAGTGTATTGTATGCGAAGGGGACTACTTTGAAGGCGACAATATTAATGTAGATGAATAAATAAATATTTTTTTCAAAAAACGAAAATTCCCGTTACTTTTTGAACACACCTCGTACATTTGTATTTAAACAGTTATTAATAAATAATAAATAAAAGCGGAAACGGAAGTATTGTTCGGAATCCAGTTTCCAAAAAAAGTAGATTACTAATCTTGATGGTTGTTATAATTGTGAGTCGCGACATGACTGTTATATGGATAATGAGGTAATTTGATTTATATTTTGATAATATAATATAAAAGTAATTACTTTTCTAAATTCGGTGCAACTGCCACTTGTTGCTTTAGTGAGATAGAAGTACTCCGAGCTTACCTGAGTATGGATTTGTGACTTCCGGCTTTTTTGCCTTCTTGTGCTCAGTACTCGTTCCTGCTACACTCGGTAAACTGAGTTACAAATAAATCCCCATTCTGTATTGTCTTCTTTTGGGGGGTTATTTTATGTTCGTGACCCAGTTTTATTTTAGTTAAAACAAAAAAGAAAAATGGCTAAGCCTCGCCGTGACAAGTGAATCTCCAAACATCCCCATGTTTACATTAGAAGATATGGCGGCACCCTTGCTCGACCTTATTGTATGGGCGAGCTAAACCACTCGGCTGATCCTCTCAGAAACCCTTTCCCCCCCTACCCGCGCTGATACCGTTCTAACAGCTAGACAGCTAAAAACCCCAGTCCCAAAAAACCCCTGCAGTACCTTTGAAACCTGGCGGCCTTCAGATTTACCAGAAAACCATCTGTCACCGAGTTCTCTGCTTGCTAGCTAGAGTTGGTATTCTCCCCATACTCTTCAGCCACCATACTATATGTCTAACTTCAACTGCTCCCTGCTAACTGTTTGAGTTAAACTTCATTTGTTCTCCTACTGTCACCTATTTTGTACTATATCTATTCTTCTGTCGCCATTTAGATAATCATTCACAGTCACAACTGCGTACACCATTTCTCCTATTTACGTCCCTTTTACAGATTGCTTATCCATTCAAATAAATTCTCGGTTATTCACAATGTTTCAATATTTTCCAGTTATCATTTCCCACTCTTCCTCAGCAATATCCTTAATTGAATTTCCTCAGGAAAAACCATTACTAATCAAAGTTACAAATACATAATCATTTACAGCACCAAGATTATAGAAAATCTGTAGGGTCGTTTTTAAGAAAAACCCTCAAAATTCTGAAATAATCTAATTTTTAAGTGGCACCTCCGGCAATTTTCTTCAAATTGGAAAATTAAGTTCCACGTAGGATTCTTAATAAACTTATGTTCGTATCAAGGCACTTTAAAAGTCTTACTTTCTTCTTTACTCCTTATACAGGGTGTTCAGCATTAAGACTACCGTTACTTCGGGAGGCGATTCTGGGCATCATTTGCAACAAAAAATTCCATATAAACCATGGCTCGATTCGGCTCCGTTTTATAGATATTTTTAATTTTATGTTTTTTTCAAGGTACTACTACTTTTTAGCAAACAGTTGCCTATATTTCTCAAACTACTAAAGCTACAGCAATTTCAATAAGCTCATTAGAAAGAAGGTTAAATTTCCTTTTAAATAAGCTAATTGATATTCCAAAATAAAAGTATCAAATATTTCACTTTGTGGCCAAAACATAAGAAATAACAAGTTTCTAATTTTTTCCAAAAGACTTAGACCATTTTTCTCAAAAATATTATATAAGTGAAAAACGTACACTCCGCATGAAAAACATCTACATACAATCACCTTTCGAAAGGTATACAATGCATTGGGGTTATTTTAAAAATTGATGCCGAAATCTCTGATTAATTGCAAAAAAGTAGGCCTCAAAACATATTAATAACTATTATTGTTAAGGAATTAGAAAATCTGTCAATTATTTTAGGTTAGATTTCACAGTGTTACCCTTCTACAGACAATTAATCACTGTTCCGTTTCAAACTTTGGACTAAAAGTTTGGACTAAATGACAGTTGGGTTATTCCTTCCATTCATTAAACGTTCCCAATTACCGAATGGAGAATTCTACTATTTAGAAACTGCTAATGTTTAGTTGCATATTGTTGTGCGAATAGTTTTGCTAAACTCTGTTATTGTCACGAACTTTAATTTTTTAAGTGAAGACTTGAAAAGTAAAAAAATAGCTGCTCCGTCTATCACAATAATGTAGACTTAGGGACTTCATTTTTTGCCTCAAATTCTGATCTCAAAATTAAAATTTTCGACTCTTATTTACGCGTAACGTAAAGTAAAAATACAGATTATTATTCATTATTTTTGGTGACTGATTCGTAGTTTCAATAGGATGAAAAAAATAACTGCCAGTTTCAGTCATGATATATTTTTATTATGCCGAGCTTTCGACCTAGGGACTGGGTCATCTTCAGGGTTGCTGTGTCTTCTGTCTTGTCTACTCATGGACTCAGTATAAAACTTTGAAAAACCTGGTGCCACTAAATAAACTAAACAGCTTACTCATGTCCTTGCATAAATACCAAATTACAAAGAATGCACGCTGCTGCAATTATCCCGAATAGGTCGCAACATTACAGACTGGTATTTATGCAAATGAATCCCTGACCAGCCTTGTCTAGCCTAACACAATTGTATGAATTCGTTATTGATTCAGTGATGACTAATAAAAGACAAGGATACATTTACGAAGACTAATTCATACTATATCTTCTATTAGTTCTTTTTATTTCGACATGGCCTCAAAATATTCCAAACATCTTGCAGTTTACGAATATATCGTTAGTTTGAACTAAAATTGCAAAATTATCTGCCGATGGTCACTACTGAAGACGTATGACGAATATACTCGTCATAACACAAAATTTTACACTTTTTTTCATGACGAATATCTTCGTCATAAACAGTTAACTGGTTAAAAACCATTTTATAGAATGAAAATTATACTTCCAAATAATTGGCGAGAGTGGTAAGAATATAGACAATCAATTTCAGTTAGAAACGAAGTTAATTTGCAACCTAATGCTGGCAAGTTAAGGCTTCTAATTAAATTATGAGCCTATTGAACTAGCCTGTTCCAATGATACTTGATACTATATCGCCTAAATTGGCTTTTAAAAAAATAAAATAAAAATCTACTTTTTTTTATAATTATCTCTATATTTTACATAAAAAATTAGGAAATCTTGTTAATTTTTGATTATACTGAAACTCATTAAATTTTTCATGTCTTGTCATTTAGTCCCAACTTGTTTTGGAGTTTATTAACTTAATTTATTGTAAGGCGTTTAAAAACCTCCGCGGTAGCTTTTTTCTGAGATCTCTCGTTGCAGGCAACCCTGGTCACATCACCGGCCAGATAGATTCATTTCCGAGATCTCCGCGTGGATGTCCATGTACAGATAGTTGACGGTGCTCAGCTTCGTGACTAACCACACTCTTCGCAGCGTTCTCAACATCCCATTCGTACAACTTGCGAAGACAAAATATTACAAGTTCTCTCTACTTGCTCTAATTCCATCCATTTCTGCAGCCGCCTCAACTATTATTCCTGACAATCTACCATGCCGACTGAATCGCCATTGACCCCCCAGACTTCCTTGGGAACTGAAGATCGCCGTCATCATCAGTATTCTGTAGAAAGTGCTGGGTAGTTTCTTTCTACACATCACGCACCAAATACTATTTTCTTATTTACTTATTATGCAGGGTGTTCATTTTAAGGCGGTTAAAGCATTTCATGCTTAAACGGTTGATCTGAGCAAAAAATGGTAGAAGAAAAATTTGTTGCCCATCACCTCTAGTTACAAAATATGTGACTTGATTTTAGATTACTGTTCGCATACGCGGCTGACGCGCGACCAAAAGTAAGGGTTCGCTGTTGACCCCCATTTTCATATGCACAGTTTTAAAGAGTATAAAAAGTTACAAAAGAAACCGGAAACCACAATTCAATATCTTTAAAATTAAAGGTGCTAGGCCGTTTCAAAATCTGATATTTATTAATCATATTTCAATTTTTTGAACTTGTTATCAAAGAGAAAGAAGAGCACGCGATAGGTCATTTTTATGTATTTTTTCATCCCCTTTTTACTGAAAATATTGCCACTGTGTCTTCAAAGGTGCCTCCTCAGATACAGAGAGCAGTTGATAACCTACTGGCTAACCTGGCTTGCTGGTACAGTACATGCTGCACAAGCTGCGTAAAGTGCATTATTTGATAAATTAAGGAATAAGTTTGATCCTTTAAATGAAAGATATTGATCACTTAAATATGTGGCAGGAGGTTTCCAATTTTTTTTTTTATTAATTAAACGCAACTCTCCCAAAATTACCAAATAATTATTAAACCTTTTTGTTTGTAACAGATGTAAAATTCATTTTTAGCCATTTTGTGCATGCTTGAGAACATCTATAGCTCTTAACATTTGATTTTTCAATTGTGATAGAAAAATCACTCGGAAAACGACTTATTTCCCCGATATTAAGAAAAATACTAGCTTTACTGCCTTGGCAATATTTTTAGTAGAAAGAGGATGAAAAAATACATAAAAATGACCTATCGCGTGTTCTTCTTTCTCTTTGATAGCAAGTTAAAAAATTGAAATATGATTAATAAATACCAGATTTTCAAAATGGCCTAGCACCTTTAATTTTAAAGACATCGAATTGCGGTTTCCGGTTTCATTCATAACTTTTTATACTCTTTAAAACTGTGTATATGAAAATGGGAGTCAACTGCGAACCCTTACTTTTTAGATGCGCGTATGCGGGCAGAAATCTAAAATCAAGTCACATATTCTGAAACTAGAGGTGACGGGCAACAAATTTTTCCTCTACCATTTTTTGCTCAGATTAACCGTTTAAGCATGAAATGCATTTGAACCGACTTGAAATGCATTTTCTTTGAATATTTATATTCAGATACCAAATTTGACTGAATGAATTTAAAATATGAAAATGTATGGAAGACTGAATAAACTTAAAAAAACAAACAAATTTATACTAAGAAAATCAATCTTTTTGTGTCTTTCAAGTTCTTCTATCTTCTGTCTTTTAAATTGATTAAAAAGCTTGTTGAATAGCTTTTGTACCAATAACAAATTAACTTTTTCCCAGACTTCTGAATAAGTTTTCTTTCATTAAAATGATTACCACTTCAGATCTTATCTTAAGTGTAGTCAGTTTAAATTATTCTCATTCAAGATTACTTTTCCTTTCAAAAGTCTTTTCTTTCAATATTCTTCTAGATGTTATTAATTTAATTTCCCCAGTTTTATATCTTAAAAGTAAAGAATGATTTTTCTTTTTAAAACATATTCAAAAGAATTCGTTTTTTTGTTGTTCATGGAACAAATTAGTTAGTAGTTTAGAAGACTGAACTTCGTGTCGTCACGCCGAACAAGGAGAACGTTCTTGGAGCAATTCGTTTACTTCGTACAATAGGAAATGTAATCACGATTGAATTCATGAAAGCTTTCTTTTTTTAATAAAAGAAGCAAGCTGTGTGAAAGTAAAAAGCAAACGTGCATCGTGTTGAACTACTTTATTAGAATCATTTAAACCTTAAGATGCATTTCCCTTTTTTAGTGTTAATAAAATGTTAATAATAATTGGTGCATGCATGCAGTTAATTGCAAGTAAAAAAATATTTTTCTATTTTTACATATTTTACAATGGGTAATATCTGCGCTAAGGTCCCTGAAATTAAAAAAAAAATCTTTACAAAATGATTTTGTGAAAAAAAAAGAATTTAGAAAAATTCTTTGTTAACTTTGTACAATTCAGGGTGTATACGAAGGAGAGGTCGAAACTTCGGGAGGTGATTCAGCAGCTCAAATGCAACAAATAATATTCTCTTCACTTTGGCCCGATTCTCACGAGATAATCGTGGCTGAACTCATGCAGGAAGCTCTCAAGGTTATAGAAAATTGGTGTAGAAGGGTAGAGCTTTCAGTGAACCCTCCTAAAACTACTCTGGTTCCCTTTACAAGGAGAAGGGAAAGAGAGAGCTACAAAAACCTTCGATTTTTTGGTAAAACTCTGGATGTGTCGGGTGAGGTCAAGTATCTGGGCATTGTCCTGGACACCAGACTCACTTGGAAGGCGCAGATAGAGAGAGTTACACTAAGGGCTAAACAGGCCCTTTGTGGAATAACTAGAACCTGTGGGAAGACATGGGGTCTTAGCCCAAAGATGACCCACTGGCTCTACACACGTACAGTCATACCTATCATCACCTACGGTTCAGTGGTGTGGTGGAGGAAGACTGAACAACAGACGGCAATTAAGGCTCTAGCAAGGGTGCAGAGACTGGCTTGTCTGATGATCACGGGGGCCTTTAGTAGTACCCCTTCTGCAGCGCTGGAGGTACTGCTGGGGCTGGCTCCGCTTCAGTATGTTATTCAGGCGGAGGCAGGGGCCAGTGCGTACAGAATGGCGAGCAATGGTCAATGGAGGCGTATTAGCTCCTGCATCGGCCATATGAGTATTTCAGATAAGGTCGACCCTGGACCGGTTATTGACATGGCAGGGGACAGTATCTGTCCTAAATACAGTTTCGAGACTCCTTTTCAGGTTTGTATCAAACCGAGGACTGAATGGAAGGTGAACTGGACGGACCAGTACCGGAAGGGAGGCATTTGGTTTACCGATGGCTCCAAGATGGACTGTGGGACTGGGTCTGGAGTGTATGGGGTTAAACCCGAGGTACTCATAGAGAGATCTCTTGGGAGATACGCCACTGTCTTCCAGGCCGAGGTTTTTGCTATTAAAATATGTGCTGAGGAAAACCTGCGGATGGAACCTAGAAATAGGGAGATTCGTATCTTTTCGGACAGCCAGGCTGCACTGAAGGCTCTTGTATCCTTCAGAATGACCTCTTCCCTGGTTTGGGAATGCAGGAAGGCCCTAGATCTACTGGCGCGGCACAACAAAGTTCGGTTGGAATGGGTGCCGGGCCATGTGGGTATTAAAGGGAATGAAAAAGCTGATTATCTGGCCAGGAATGGAGCTAACACTCCTTTCATCGGTCCAGAGCCTGTCCTGGGGATCACCAGGGGTTCGGTTCGTGCGGCTCTCAGAGATTGGATCTGGAGGGAGCATGAAAAGGACTGGGTGATGTGTCCTGGGGTTAAACACAGCAAGACCTTGATGCCTTGGCTGTGTAAGCAAAGATCCAAAGAGACCCTGTGTTTGGGCAGAAATCAGATTACTCTGATTACAGGCCTATTCACGGGGCACGGTAGGTTTAAAAAGCATCTGTGCAGGGTGGGGCTTATCAGCTCGGAGCCGCTGTGCAGATTATGTCAGGAAGAGGAGGAAACGGCCTCTCACCTGTTGTTCGATTGCGTTGCAATCGAACGTTTGCGCTATGAAACCTTTGGAACGTTGAGGCCGAAGGAGATAGTAGCGCAAAAAGAACTAGTAGGGAAGGTCCTCAACCTCTTTAGGAGGGGAGGGTTCGCTTACTAGAACTAAGAAGGGGCTGGCACAATAAGTCTTTTGTGGCTGCAGTGCCATGGGGCATAGGTCTCGTCCCGTCTACCATCTTATCTTATCTTATCTTGGCCCGATTCTCAATAGTGTCCAAGATATTTGCATTTTTATCTTTTCCGTCGATATTCGCGTTTTCCACCATAAAAACATCCGTAACTTTTCTATCCTTTATCCTACAACAAATCTGCTTATTCCAAACGAAAGAGCATTAAATTTTCTATAAATCTGCTTAACCCAGAGCCTCAAAACGTTTCCTATAACAATGAAATTTTTACTTTAATGTCTAAACATTTCGTTCTCGATTATTTCTGTTAAAATTTTCAACTGTATTTTTTCAATGATTAATGAATCAAGGAGTCACATAATTTCAGAAAAAGTTGCGCATTTATTGAGCTTCAAGACCATATGGATTTTTTTGGTTTTTAATAAAACCCTACCCCGAACAGAGGGGTGTAAATGCAGAAAACTGGGATTTTGCGTAACCGACTTTTCACTATTAATTTCTCAAATGACATTTTGTGGAGAAGGAACAAAAAGAAAAGTAGCCATTTTAGTTTTTTAACAATCATTATTTAATTATAATTCGTTTGGAATAAGCAGATTTGTTGTAGGATAAAGGATAGAAAAGTTACGGCCGTTTTTATGGTGGAAAACGCGAGTATGGTCGGAAAAGTTAAAAATGCAAATATCTTGGACACTATTGAGAATCGGGCTAAAGTGAAGAGAATATTTTTTGTTGTATTTGAGCTGCTAAATCACCTCCCGAAGTTTCGACCACTCCTCCGTATACAACCTGTATTTACAGACATAATTTTTTTTTTTTTTAAATTTATCCTTTTAATGAAATTTACACCTGTAAATTGTACAGGGTACAATAAGTAAATGGGATAAGTGTATAAATAAATAGCGTGGCAGACGTGAATGACGGTCATCCAATGATGGCCGCCATTAGTCACCCAGTTGGTCACGGGGCCAACGACGCCTTAGCCGTCTTCGAGGATTGGAGGGTAGCGTAGTTGAAGACAAGTTTGCAGCTAAAGGGTTGGGATGAAATAAGAGTTTTTGATGAAAATATTTATATCGAATTTTGGCAAGTTCGGAGATGAGTGGAATTTGGAGATCTGTATGGATTGCGTGGTTGCTAACATAGAATGGAGCAGTCTTAAATAGCAGTCTATTGATGTTAGATTTTCTAGCTGTTCCGTAAAGTTCGAGTCCGTAAGTCCATATTGGTGTGAGAAGAGCTGTATAGAGTCGTCGTTTGTTCTGTAGTGAGTGTTTTGAGCGTTTGTCAAGTAGTCTGGCTAGAAGTTTTGTATCGTTTGTTTATTTCGGTACGTTTAAGTCTCGTATGGGAATAAACCAAGACAAGAGACATGAAATTAAGTAAATAATAATAATATATTTTGCAATGAATAAATGTTTTAATTACATTTTCTTTTTGTAATACGCTATATGGATTTTTTACTTGAACAGTAGACTCACTTAGAACCCCCACACTAGACTTAAAAGACAACAACTAAACTAAAGTTTCAGAAAACTAAGATCTTAGAGCTAAAAGAGAATAGCGCAGTGATTAGCGAATTGCATTCCCACTCGAAGTTCGTGGGTTCGAATCCAGTGGCTGGCTCTTAAATTTTTCTCCTCCTTGGTCCGATGAAACTAAGTACCACCCCTCTACAAGAGTACTTAAACCCATCTGGATTTATGGATCAGAGCAATATGGCTCAATATCTCACGCATCCAATTCTTTCAATCACAAGTCCTACGCCGTATTGTTAATGCTCCTATATTACGAGTATGTCACTTAACTTCACGCTTCACAAAGATCCCAAGTATCATCCACTTTGTCACAGAATTGAATTTTTTGTTTAAGTACTTGTTTAAAATATATATTTCCAAACATTTTCTCAAATATTTCAGAGAGACCTGAAGTAAATGTTTAAAGTGCAATTTATAACCTTTGACTTCCTTATTTTAAGACAATCTATTTTAAAAATTGACTACGGTCCATCTAAAAGAGTTATCAATGAGTTAAGCAACTTAAACTAACACTGTTGAGCGCTCGTGAACACGTTTTCTTGCCAAAACAAACGTAATTTCTCATACGAAGATAAAAGGAATCCTGGAAAATGATATACTGTTTGAAAGCCCATTAAACAAGGAAACTTTTATAAAAAGTGCCAGCACCTAGGTCTGATAATGGTCACATAAGGGCCTAATGAGTTTTCTTAAAAATCTTCGATTACTCTTATTTTTCCAGTATCCAGGAGGAAGATTGAGGCTGTTTGGAGAATAACTTATGCTTCGAAATGGTGTCAATTTTTAGAAAATTTCTCGTATCTTTCTAACCGTGTCATCAGAATCGAATTCGTACTAAAACTTTCTGAGTAATAACATTTTTATTGCAAAAAAGTAATGTTTTTAGAAAATAAAATTAAAGTGACGTCACTCAAGAATAGTGGAAAATATGAAGTTGGTCAATACGTCATTGAACTCCACTTTAGATGTACTACACGCAGTAGGCCTATTGACAATACTTACTGGTTCACCCTGTATAACCTAAATTACAAATTAAGAGGCAAATTGACCAACCAGTCAAATTAACATTATGTTTGAACCCAACTGCTTTTTGATTTCATTGTTCGGTTTCATTAAAAACAGTACGCAAATTGTGATAATAGAAAATCGTACCAGTTTTTAGAGCAGATTTTCAAAAAGAGAGTCCTTCCTTTAAGTTGGAGAAATAAAGCACAGTATGTTTTAATGCTGTACTTAGTTGCTTGATATAAAGATTAAAAGAAGTAAAGTAGAAGATTCAGTTAGTCCAACACTTTGTGTTTTTTCTTTACCAAAATAACAATGTTTTATTCAAAAAACAAAAAGTAAAGACAGATAATTAAAGCATTCCCTCTAAATTATAACCTTTCTATGCCATTATAAGGACTGTTTTGTAGGAGGTAATTATTACATTATAAAGTAAGATTAACTGGGCATTAAATTTAGCCAAGATTCTTATAAATCCCTTGTATCATTAAAGGTCTTTAAAATTTCATTTAATTCGCAGAGCCCTAATTGCGTACAGAAAATTAGTATTTTGTATTATTAGGTCTAATTTCCTCTTGGATTTATTTTCATTTGTCAATCAACAAATTGATGACGCCAAGTTATTGTGTTTTTTTTAATGTATAGGGGTGGGGGCCCATTTGAACAGAATTTACATTTTCTGTTGCAGAGTGCCCAGAATCGTATTATTGAACCTTTTTATTTTGTTTTCTACAACTTTCAAGTCTTCGAAACTGATCTATATCAATAAACAGTAGGTACTTTATATACATATCTATATTTTTTTTAATTTAAAAATTTTGGGTCAAATGTTAATATCTGCCCCACTGGTGGGGTAGCTTTGAACACAATATAAAATAGAAAGAAATGATATTACTTTACTCTGAATCTACCTTCTATCAGTTATTTCTCTCACTACTACATTACTTTCTCTTTTAAACCACTGAAATCTAGACCAAAAAATCAAGAATGACTCAGTTCAGGGATGTTGTACCCGAAGTGATGGGTTTAGGAAGATTGAACAAAATATTCGGTTTGTTGCGCTTCTTAATGCAGTTTTGGACCCACTTTCCCCTTCTCTGCGATTAAACAAAAAAAAAAAAAGTCACAAACTTGCAGGTCGGTAGGGCGGCACATTTTAACTGGTGATGTTGAAATGTGTGCCCCCTCTCCTTCCATAAAAGAAAATATAATATCCAACATTTTTTTGCGAGCGAATAGACTTTTGCAAATACTAGGTTTAAAAATACGAATTCCAAATGTTAATATGGACTAACAATACTTACACTTTGTCCACTACAATCTTCACAATACACTTCCAAAGATGCAACAAAAATTTTACTTCCACCTTACAAAGTATAATATTCCTCAATTCTGACTTTACCAAACAATGAAAACGAAGTGAAACTCTGACAATTATACAACAGGTCTACCACAAAATATGGAGAAAATTACCAATCATAAATGTTTTAAATATTTGGCGAGAAATTGAAACTGCCCCCTGTTCCATATTTGTTATTGTTTATTAACTGGTGATATTGTTTTATTAATTTAAGACGCGTCAAATAACTGAGATCGTTAGTATCTCGTTCACTGCTCTTTTAGCTTTCCCAGTCTTTCGTTACAGAAATCTAAGCAACCTGCGATTCGAACACCGCATGGAAATCTAATACACTTACCTCTCCTCTCTATCCTGTGTAAGAGTAATAAGTCATTTTTTTCTGGCAGGTTTTACGTCCAACTACCAAATTAGGTGTCGTGAACGGAGGCGACTAGCACAAACATACTTTACTGTAAATTTCTTGTATTCATCATTAAATAAAATCCAAGGTCCTAAGACCGGGAATCGAACCCAGTACCACACTACATATTAGTTTTACAGGGTCTCGCCTTTACCCGCTCGGCTACCGTGGCACCTGAATTTCTGGTATTAATTTTTGCCCAATAAAAACACTTGTGCGTGATTATTTAACTTGACTAGCATTGTTTATTTTGTTTCTGTCATTTTCATTTAATACTTAATTTTCGTTTTTTATTTTATCAAAATATCGACGAAATTAAGTGGTCTTTTTTTTCACCCTTAAGAATTGGCAGAGTGTAATGAAATAATCTAGAACCAAACCATATTCCCATACTACGTCATTGTCTATAGCGCGATGTCTACCTCACGCACATCCTTCGCCACAGACTTCACAAACACAGGCGCTCGTCTTGATATATATATATATATATATATATATATATATATATTTACACCACTTTACCCCTCTCACAGCTATGTCAGGATGACAAATGACCTTAGCGCGGAGCTTGACAAGGATTGTGCTCAGCCAAGCCACTGGCGCCCTCCAGTATGACTGGTTGCTATCAGAAGCCGTTCCTAAACCAGGGGACCTCTATCACCACAAACGCCCTGCCGTGTGCCCAAGTGTGTGTGTGTTTGTATTTTGTTTTTTGTTTATTTTTTATGCGGTTAGAAAGGCCGAGTGAAGTGGCGGAGAGTGGAGGAACTTTTATAAAATACAATCTCCCCATCTTCTTGGTTCAGTTTAGTGTGGTAGTCCACACCACACAGCCTGTTCCTAGTTGGACCTACCTTGTTTTTTTTTTAGTCCACCCTGATTCTACCATTGACCCCCATTGCTCGTTTATCAGGAAAATGCCATAGACATCGCTGACCGTAATCTATCTACGAGAAAATCCAGGATGGGTCCATGATTCTTTCTGATTGGAATCGTTCGGTTTCAGTTAACCAAATTAGTTGAAATAATTCCATTTAAGCGGCAAGTGGTTTTCATTATTTGAATTTAACTTTGCTAATTTTCTGAATTATGTTTTGTTCCCTTACTATCACACTCATGAGATATGTGACTTATCAGTTTTTTTTATTTTTTGATTCATCGAGGAGATGAAATTAAAACCAAAAAATTTAGTGGCCACACTCTTATGACCTTTCTTTTTGAATTTTGTTGTAAGTTCAGTTTTCCTTCATAAATGTATGTAGAAATCTTGAATTAAATCAGACTTACCGAAATATGGTGACTATTCAGTCTTCAAGCCTCTGCTATTTGGCAGCACCTTGATCAAGTGAGTAAGGTTACTTTTAGCGTTCAACTTTTACCCTGTTAACCCGCTTCCTGTGGTCCCCGTTAGAAAATTGAATTAATAGTAACAATAGTCTGTAAAATTTATTTTAATAAATTATCCTCTATTTATAATGTTATTCCTTTAAGTCGCCACGGTAGCCGAGCGGGTTAAGAGGCGAGACCTGTAAAGCTAATATGCATTGTGGTACTGGGTTCGATTCCCGGTCTTAGGCCTTGGATTTTATTTAATGGTTAATATGAGAAATTTATAGTAAAGTATGTTTGCTAGTCGCCTCCGTCCTCGACACCTAATTGGTAGTAGGACGTTAAGCCCCGCCTGAAAAAATAGGCAATTACTTTACTTTACTTTTACTAATATTATTCCTTTATTATTTGGTATCATTATTATTGTCAAGTGGCTTCTGGCAAATCGGGAACCTAGTCCCCCGATAAGTCTGCTGGGTAGCGGTAAAAGACTCAAGAGAAAATTTGAGGGTGTTGAAACAGTTTAGAGAGGCGATGGCTTATTTCTTGTTTTTATATACGATATATTTTAAACTAAAATCAAAACCTACCTTCTACACTACATCGATTATTTCGTTGTTAATTTTTGGCTACAAAGCTAGTCCCGCAATTGTACCCCTGGATTGTGGTCGATTGTTCAACGATTTTTTTTGATAGCATTCCCATCGTCGTATTTGTGTGAACGTGGATTTTAGTGCTGTGGCAACACTGCTAACTAGAAAGAGAAATCGTTTGCATGTTACCGAACTCTGTGACTCACGGCTGTATTTTGAGTAAATTCGAGCCTGATATTAACCAAACTTGTTAAAAATCATCGGATTCATCCTTCACAATTAGATTTGTTTTTAAATTTAAATTGAAATATTTGTTTTAAATTGAATGAAAAGTTTTTCTAAATATTATTTTTAAAGTTGCGTTTTATTGCTCTCATTAGAGCAGTCTCATTTAAAATTGTAAGTTCGAATTCAGAAACAGGATAAGACTCATATAGAACGCTATAATTCATTTAAAATAATGATTGCGATTGGGCTTTTTAAGATGTGTTAAAGTTAAAAATTTTATGGGGCGCTAGAAAATAATTGATTCTCAAAGTGGGGCGGTAGACGAAATATAAGTTTCAGAACCTCTGATGTTAGAGAGTTCGGCCGAGTTCAGTCTTGCAGCATTGTGGAGATTTGTGAGCTATCGATGGGTCCAAAATGCTGATTTGAGGCCTGTCCAACGTGGTTAATGAGATGTTTTTGATTTTATCCGTGGTATAAAACATTTTTACAGTATTGAGATTTTATAGCAGAGAAAGTTCGAAACCTAGGGACGGATTAGCTCAGTGGTTAGCGTATAATGGATTCCAACCAGTGTAGGGTTCGAATCTAGCTGTTGGTACTTAGATTTTCTCTTTTTAAGAGCTTCTTACAGCTCATTGCAACTTCGGTGTAGAACAGAGTTGTCTGTAACGAGCTTACATCTATTTACCCTTAAGATCGTTGCTCGATTTGTTCATCCCAGGACAATTTTCGTACTTATCTCTGTCTGTTGCTGTTCTTTTTTTTGGGCCCAGAAAGGTATTGGTTAGCGTACTGGTTGCATCTCCACTGAAGATCAATAATAAATTTTAATTCGTGTAGAGAAAAATTTTAAAATTAACTATGTTCTGTAAAATTACACAGCAGTACACTTACTCTGACTCTCTACACATGTACCGCGACAATATTTAGGTACATCCCATGTATTCTTGCCTTCATTGAAGTGCTGTTTAAACTTTAAATATTTGTCATCTTCCTAATCTGGTGGTACACTCTGCTGTAGCCAAGGCTACTGGTGTTAAGCCATATCCTGCATCTCTGTAAGAGCGTGAGCTATATTATACTACTATTCCTTCTTCGTCCTTGGCTATAAAGCTTTGCGACTTAAAATCCTCTTATCTCATTGCACAGCCTCTAATCCCTTCTATTCACCTCGCAGGATGTAATGAGTTTATTAAGTTTACTTTATATTAGCCAAGAGCTTATGTCGTTAAAAAAAGGACGGCCGACATATGTGAAGAGAAGCTACTACAGCACTTCCGCTCTAGTAATTTTTAGATTAAATAAGTATTATTTACATCTTATCGGATTTGTATAAAATATAATGTGAAAATGTGAATGTGAACAGTAATAATATTAATAAGATAAAATGTAAATCTGGTGGTCCAAATTGCACGACTTTTTTTTCTTGTTAAAACAAAAGTTCTGACATTGTTTAAATTTGAAATTTCAAAACTAGTTTAACTCTACTTCCTTTATAAAGTTTTTAACAACTTAAAATGAAGTGTTACTAAAAATGGATAAGAATTCTTCCTCAGAACTGCCCCCAAAAAACGAACTCTGCTACAGAAATTATGCAAATAAAATTTATATTTACTTGCACCAAATGTAAATATAGAAGTATAGAGCAAATATCTTCAGTAAATTTCAAATTTGGCTAAAATAATTACACATTACATTGTAATGACACTTCAGATAAATAACCTTCTCTCAAAAGTACCTTTATTTAAATATCCCTCGAATAATCTTTGAAATAGAAGTTTTAGATCTACTTATAACCAATCATTGTACCAAATTTATAAGATAATCTTGGGTGTTGTTCTCGGAAACAACTCAAATACACTGAAAACTCAAAAAATAAAAATAAAAAATGGCACCTCCGGTGGCTAAGTTTGTCCAAAAGTTTATTGTCTGGTCTGAATTATAATAATTATTTTCATATCAATAACGTATAGGAGGGCTCCTTACAACAGATTTTCATTAATTGGCAATGTTAATTTTCTAATTAATAATAGATTTTTGAGATAATTACAAGTGGAGGTATAAAGTTTGATTAAAAGTATCAGTTCATTATGGTGATGTAGATTAAGCTTTTCCTGTATTGGGGAAAAAACAATACAAAAAAGAAGGAAGAGGGACAACGACTTATAAGCGCGTTTCAGCTTGAAAACCAGAAGTTTTTATAAAGACAATGAGGTGCACAAATGAGTGGAAAAAAATTAAACATGATAAATTTTTTGGCCATTAATCCAATGCAGAGATTTCGAAGATGAATAAATAGCTTCAGAACTATGTTACTATGATAAGGGTGACGGTGAAGGTTAAAAATATTAAATTTTGGGGGAAAAAGGCAAAAGAAACCCCATTGGTGGCTAATTATTTTATATTAACTTTATAAACTGGCTACTTGGCAAAGAAGTGGCGGATTAAAATGAACCTACAGAAATGTCTCGTTTACTCTACGGCGGGGCTCCTGTTCACCTGTCCTCTTCAACAGCAATCCTCTTCCTTGTACACAGATCTGGTGCGCTACCTTGGGCTCTACATAGACAAAAGACTCACGTGGAACCCACATACTAGACTTAAAAGACAAAGCAATGACGAAACTGCTTTAAAGACTTCTTGGACGACGCTCCAAATTACCCATTGAACTCAAACGATTAATATACAATACTATTCTCAAACCTATGTGGACTTACGGACTACAGCTGTGGGGTTCAGCCAAACCTACAAACATACGGACTGTACAAGACATTTCAATCAAAACTACTCCTTTCTACGGTGACCAACCTCACCCTTCACAACAACCTCAACCTCAACGAACTGGCCAAGACAAAATATCCCAATTTCCATACTGTTCTCTCCACTTGCTCCAATCCTCTAGTACAGTCGCCTCCTCTGACATCCCTAACAACACTCGCTGACTGAATCGCCAGTGGCCCCGTTACTTCCTTGCAGTCTGAAGACCTAAAGATCATTATACCGGACTAGAGCTGTCGGGTTCAGCCAAACCTACAAACATACGGACAGTACAAGACATTTCAGTCAAAACTCCTGACGACAGATAGCCGACGCTCCTTTCTACGGTGACTAACCTCACTCTTCACAACGACCTCAACATTCCCTTCATACACCAACTCGTCAAGACTAAATAACAAAAATTCCATACTGTTCTCTCTACTAACTCAAATCCTCTAGTACAGTCTCTCGCCTCCTCTGACATCCCTAACAATCCTCCATGCCGACTGAATCGCCAGTGGCCTCTTGACTTCCTCGCAGTCTGAAGAACGTAGTCATTGTCATTCATATCCTGTAGAGAGTGCCACCACTGGGCAGTTTCTCTCCTCCTGCCTTTCATGCATCCATCTATCCTTCATTCTCCCTATTTACTTATTGTACATTATATTATTCAGATTGTAAATAACGAAATAAATTTTAAAAAATAAATAGGCTGTTGCTTTCAAAAGCCATGAAAATACAGTTAAGTTCCTTGCAGAGGGGAAAAAAGCAGAGGTTAATAAAGCAGATAACTTTGGCTTAACTGCTTCCGAGCAGGTTAGTTCGTAGAGTTAATATTTTACATAGAGACATTAGACTTGGCTAACAGTATTATACTACTACATAAATCTCTAATTGGACAGCTCAGTTTCCTCTACATCTACGGCAACCAATCCTTGATCTACCTCACCTTAAAAAAAAGAAAAAGCTAAAAGCTTAGAAAAGCCCCTTATTTGCTTTAAGGAACAACAGCATCTATTGTTTCTGAGTAAAGGGAAATCAGGGCATTGTGACCCTAACCTATCTTAACTATTCTAAAAAAGAAGCAGTTGATTTAAATTTTATGATAGTCTGGTTGACAATCGATGTTAGTTGATGATTTTTGGGAAATATTGAAGTGCGGTCAATAAATTGACAGACAATTAAACTCCACAAATTTTACAATACCCTGAAGAAGGCTAATATATTAACCGAAACGTTGGTATGAAGACAGAAATTTTTTGTTTGTGAACTTATTGACCGCACCTCCAATATTCTCCCAAAATCATTTACCCAGAAATGTATAGGATAGGTTTCTCAATCGGAGAGTCCGAAATCAGAAGTAATTTCTCCCTTTATTTCAAAAATTTAGATTTCTCTTCTTTTTTTTATTTTGCATTGCCCAAAAAGCTGACGATAATCATTGAATTCAATTTAGTTGTTGGACTTTTTTGCGTCATTAACAAATTTGTAGGTGCTCGGAAATTTATTTATAACGTCTTACCTAATGATATACAAATAGAAATGATATACATATCTAAGACAGAAAACAGTTTAAATTTCAAAACAGACACGAACAATTTAAACAACATATACGCAAACTTACTACAAAATACTTGTCAATTGGCAACACTGACTTCCACACAACCTATCACATATCACAGACCGATCACACTCAGTCCATGAACAGACAAGACAGAAGACACACCAACCCTTTAATGATGTCAAATATTACATTGTCAATTAGGTAAATAATTTTTGTAAATTTCGTTACATTATACATATTCATTTTAGTAGAATTATTGTTAACAATCTGTAAATATGTTACACAGCCCTGAAGATGGACCTAGTCCCTAGGTCGAAAGCTCGGCAGAATAAATTTTTCTAGACTGAAATGGCAATGATTTTTTCATCCTATTGAGTCTTACCTAATTTTCATTTACCTTGAAATAGGTATATTTGAAACCTTATTTCTATAATCTAATTTGATTACCTGATAAGATTATCCTATTTCCTTTTTAAGAAGTTTATTATCAGTTTTCTGGATCAAAAATAAGGCAGATATTGATAGCGTTAGTGGTTTCATGTTACAATATCTTTGGATAATATAAATTCCTGAACTCCTGAACACAGCGACACTCTCTCAAATGCAGTAAAATTAAAGTTTTGCGGTTTCTACTAGAGACTTCTACTTGTCGTAAGTATTGTCACGTGTTAACCTCAAAGTTGACTCTGATGATTTTTTTTTTTAAATTGCTTTTAGCTGCCTTATTGGTCGGCCATTTTATCCCTAATTTAACTAATGAAATTGGGTTACCTTTTTGCAGTGTTATCCATAGAAATGTTATTCCCATGGGATGGGACAGCACACATTTGTATTTCCCATGGTAGTCGATACTTCATATTGTAAAATAAATTTAGGCTAAAATTTGCAGTTGCGTAAGTGCAACAAGATAGAATTCATTCATCATCTATGCAACTGCATGGTGCTATGAGAAGGATTTCGAGTCTAAAGAATAATTCAGGTTTTCCTAGATTTTTTTCCTAGAATGAGCAGAGTGACTCAGAAATAGAATGAGAGTGTCAGAATGATAATGAATTGTCATACTTAGATTATACTTTTGAGTGTTAAAGTTAATAAATTTTGTCGTTTTGCGCGTCTCTTTGTACATGTAGTCCTATTTAGTAGGCACTAAACGTAAACTTTCATAGATTTAATAATTTTATTTGAACTGTATTCCATATTAATATTATAATGGGAATCCCGTGGGATGGGACAGGCATAAATTGCCATGGGATGGGATGGGGCAGAAAAATATGTCCCATGGACAAGCCTGCTTTTTTGGACAATTTCTTACAATGAATCTCTTATTTGAGACCGCGGCTATTCTATTGGAAACATTTGACGAAGCTTACCTCTAGCCCACACTGTTTATCGAGATGCTTTTTTTACTTTACATGTCCTTGGTCCACACATCCTTTCCAGAAGTGGTGAGAAGTTCCTTTTTTTTTTAGAAAAAGAATGTGTTCCTTCTTCCTTAAATCCTGGTAAGGTTACCCATTTTCCTTTCAATATATTCCTACCTATAAATTTCAATCTACCCGGGTACCTTTAGCGGTCACATTTTTACTGTAACCTATGTTATACTAGCGTATAAATTCCGTCTTGCTGAGGATGAGCTACAAGCAGATCTCATTAAATCTTCACAGCATCTAAAAATAAAAAAATAAAAACCAAATATTCTGACAAAATAAAAACAAAAAAGGGCGATTATAAACCCAAAACATTTTCTTGTTTCTCTTATACAGAAAGAAACTTGATATTCTACCAAACTTTGGAAACTTGCCGTGATAAAACCAAAACACCACGGGGGCCATTAAACTGTTATTCTTTTATCTTATTTTTTTTATATCACTGTAATAAAAGTTCATGTGAACTTTTTATAGACAAAAATAAACGCACGAAAAAAGAAAATTATAGTAAGGTAAAGATTAGAAAAATGGTAGAAATTAAATAAATATAAAATTTTTTGTTTTAATGAACGAATCAATCAATATTATTTCAATAAATAATTGGATCATAAGCTACCTCTGTGGCACAGAAAAGAGCGCAATACCCATTTCTTCCAGCTTTAGCCAATAAATTCTTCATAGGTATTAATATTGAATGCAAGCAGATTGGTATTTCTTTTCTTCTTCTTCTTCTTCTTGGGCATTGTCAGTTTCATCTTAGTTTCCATATTGTCCTCTGCTTTGAATATTAGGACTGGTTCTGACTACCACTAATTTGCTTTGTTCAGAACCTTTTCGTTGTCTTAAGATTGTACCCCTTCTTTTAGTTACCATACAGTACAGTTGCACAGTACTTTACTTAAAATATCTCTGGCCGTTACTTGATGAAACGCTGCTGTCTTCAAATTTCTTTGGCCGTTTCAAAATTTCTTCATTGGTTAAGATTATTTAGGTACCTTTATTCAGTGTGAATGAATGAATTTGTTTTATCTAAAGTAATAGTCTTTAAATTTCTATAAAACATAAATTGCAAGTTTGTCTTGAATCTTGTCAAATTGTGCTAATATTTTTTTTTTACCGTTTATTTGTGCTACAATCAGCGCGTTATCGCTATAAGTAACAATGATAACAGAGTAACAAATGAAGCAAACGAGTGGAGAAGTTACCCCCCAGTGGTAACACTCCCAAATATTAGGCTATTAGTCCACTCTCTTCACTAGAGAGGAGATCACGATGCCACTGTCTTTTAAGAAGTCTTGTCCGGGTTATCAGGAAGAGTTCTAGAAAAAAAAGATTTCGAACTAGAGGATTTATATGTGATTGCAGACTGAAGTGGAGTTTTCTGCATCGTGTTTTCAGCAACTTGGGTGACAAAAGGAATGTTAAGGTCAGTGTGAATAGTCAGATTGGAGACATAAAATGGAGCGTTTACAATAGTTCGAAGTATTTTAGATTGAAGAGATTGAATATTTTGGAGATTGGAGCGTTTTGTTGAACCCCTCAGCTATATTTCATACGCCCAGATGGGTTTCAAAATAGAAGTATAAATTAGTCTTTTGTTGTCCAGAGAGAGTTTTGATCTTTCATCTAAGTAGTCGATAGCGTCTGTTTAGTTATGTTCTTTTTAGTCTAGTGTAGGGGTACTACTATTCAAACAATTCATTTAATTTGACAACATAGAAATCAGTACTAAATACAAATTTGTGGATCTATTTTTCAAAACGGAAAAAGTTCCGTTCCGGACTTAAAAGAATACAAAAATAAACTTACTAGTTAAAATAAGTACCAATTTAAGAGAAAAGCAAATTTAGAAAAAACAAATTCATAAATTGGAATAATAATAAATAAGAAAGGAGATTAGCTATGCGGTTAGCGTATTGGATTCCTACGCGAAGATCCCAGGTTCGAATCCAGCTGCTGGCCCTTCGATTGTTTCTCTTCCTAGGAGCTATTTACAGCTCAGTATCATGTGATGGTCAGGGTGGTGTGTAACTATTAGAAGACACTGGTCGCCAGAGCACTGAAAAAAACTCGGAGCTTCAGAAATCACTGGTGCTGTCCTTAAAGTAAAATCAAACAATAATAGTAAACCGATGGAACTAAAATTTGGTAAATTTAAGACCATTAATTGTGTGAATTCATTTACAAGAAATATGTTGCTTAATATCATTTAATGTGCTGCCAATTATTCACAATTTGCTAAATAATTCTTTTAAAGAAATTGGTTGGTTTTTATTTTCTTTTGTAGCCAGAGTTTCAGACAGATTATTTTTTTTGTTCATCTACCATTGATGAGCCATAATACGAAGAAAAAACTGTTGAAAATACAATTCAGTACTGTAAGCGCGTAGGGCTTACACCCAGATGCAGAGAGGAAAGCGAGCGTAAACGCAGTTTAAGAATCGATAAGTGACCGAGGTTGACACCGCGACAAAGTAACGCAAATAAGATAGATGAAATACTTAGAAGAAATATAGTAAAGAGAAGGGTAAGAATGCACTTACCTTTGAGGTAATGTAGATGAAAGTACTCAGTCTCAGCTTGATAATG
Source organism: Rhodnius prolixus (assembly GCF_049639745.1). Classification (NCBI taxonomy): domain Eukaryota; kingdom Metazoa; phylum Arthropoda; class Insecta; order Hemiptera; family Reduviidae; genus Rhodnius; species Rhodnius prolixus. The sequence goes on from NW_027411582.1 coordinate 20,968,811, forward strand.
AAGATGATGCTGTCGAGGGGATGGCAAAGGAAGAAAACGGAAGAAAGGTGCGTGCTTGTTTGAATGTGTATTGAGTGTGTGTACGTGTGTTTTCAGCACAGAGATGCGTAGGGGGGGAGTAAGGGCTAAATAGGCGGAAACAGACCAGAAGTGATCCGTAGAAGTTTTCTAGGAAGCGAAGATGGCTAGCGGTACAAGGGAAGGCGAAGCAGGTATTGAGCCCAGAAGTGCAAAAAGCGGCCGGTGATGATGTGTTGAAGCGGAAGTGCGGTAACAGTAGTTGAGGCGAACAGCTGGAGCTTGCAGGCAGAACAGTGCTGTTGAGCGGGGCAATATGTAGAACGGCGGAAGCGCACTAGATGCGTTGTAAAGCAGGTACAGAATACAAACTAGCTCGATCAGTGTCAAAGGCGTACTGAACTACAGCAGACGGAAAATCCCTATGGTTAAGAGAGGATAGAGAAGGGGAGGGTTGAAACCATGGGAACTGAGAAATAAACAAAACTATAAAATAGCAGAAAAATAAGATATTGGCGGCGACAACAAAGGAAAGATTAACGAAAAATAACGCGTACGACGAGAATTGGAATAAGGAGAGAGAGAGAGAGAAACAGAAAAAGACGAGATGGAGAACTGTCAAACGGTACCGCCGAGAAAGGATGGTTCGCAGCTTAACAAGTACAGTTAAGAGAATTTACAAAAAAAAAAATTCACTTTATAAGGCCACTTCATTTTAAGCAAAAGCACCATCACTTGGTAATAAAAGAGCAAAATACGAGTATATATAATTAGGGCAAACATAAAAAGGGTTTTAGGGCGAATATTTTGAAAAGGTAGAGCTGTTTTTCAGTGAATAGGGTCGAACAATAAACTGGGTAGAAGCTCAGACTCATTGAATCCGTATTATATGCATAATCTTTCAAGTGCTCTTAAATTCTGTAATAAGCTAATTTTACACCCAATTTATCTTGTATCTTTCAAAAAAACAATTTTTGTTTTCCTTTACTTCGTTATTTCTCTACAAAATACCCTAAATTCTGATTTACAATAGAATGTTGAACAATGCAATTAATTACAAACATAGAACTTTTATTCCTGCGTATGTTATTAACTATAAAGATTTATTTTTAAGCTTTTTTTTAAAAAGATGTATGCAATATTTCATTAAATCAACACATAGCGAACAAACTTCCATCAATCTGAAACTTAATTAAGCTCAAGTTGAACCAATTTCTTACCATCTATAAAGACCATGTTATGAATCGATATACCAAGTGCAGAAGTACAATAAATTGACATGGAACATACCGTTAATTAAAAAAAAAGCAAATTTAGTGTTTTTCTTCACAAAGATAATAATTTATGACAAAACACAAAACGCTGATTGGGAACAATATGTAATTATTTGTTACATAGAAAGCAGAATACTAAATCAAAGCTAGTTTTCGCTCATGAAAGTGGAAGCCATTTGCAATCTCTTACACTAACAATATACATGGACTTACAACGATTTACGTGAAAATTTGTTGTTGTTTTTTTAAATCAACTTTGTGCCAAAAAAAATGATGACTAAAAATTTGAAATTTCTGTTCAAGAAAATTTCATTTTCGCTTTACCGACTTTTCTTCTGAAATTAAATCAATCTTTGCGTAGATTGCATTGAGGAGGAGGATTTCAAACATATAATAATGATATGTCCACAGTAGAAAGGAAACGAATGTTTGACGACTATTAACAGGTATCTGGATGCACCATTTCGCAACGAAGACATAATATTCTCCATTAACATCTATGTGCTTAAATCTGTAGCAGAGCTAGCACAAAAATATGAATGTATTTAAAGGTTATAGCCGATTAGAATGAAGGGTAGAAAATGATTAGAGAAGGATTACGGTGATTTTAATTTCGGTTAAGCTATAAGGATGGCAGGAATATAGAGTAATGATCCATCCATTAGTTGTAAGGTTTATGTAAATACACTCAACAGCAAAAAAAAACCGGACACTTAATATTTTTTATATTAAAAGCTGATTATCAGTGATGTGTTGGTTTTTGTGGGTAATCTGGTTATTACAGAGAAGGAAGGGTCTAAGTCCATTGAACTAATCCCTTCAGGATTAGTAGGGCATGAGATAAGACTCAGATGTGGCTTATTTGTCTTGAGGCTGCTTTACCTGACGGAACTCTTCTAAACTGTAAGCAGGTTTTCGCACCTTTAAAGATCTTTAATTTATTAACCGCGCCTTTCTATCATTAATAGACGTGATTTTTTTCATTTTGGTCCAGAATAATGGTTCTTTCGAATGTAGACGTAGCCTGAGCTGATGCCTTGGCAAGAGAAGGCCGGAGCGTCCGATCTATCGCAGAAACCCTTGGAGTAGCGGCGAAGTCCGCCATTAATGATGCACTCCGGCGTTTCCGGGAGACTGGCAGTTATGAACGGAGGGCTGGCAGTGGCCGACCTAGGGCCACAATTGAAGTTGACGATCGATTTATCACGCTCTCAGTATTGAGAGACCGCCATTTAACTGCTCCTGAGGTTCGGGACAGGCTTCAAGTGGCGCGAAATACGCGTGTTAGCTCGGACACAGTATGGCGGAGACTGAGGGAGCGTGGATTTGAAGCAAGGCGCTCCGCGACAGGGCTCCAACTCCTGGAAAGGCATTGTAGAGAAAGGCGATTATTTGCCAACCAGCATTTTCATTGGACTGTAGTGCAATGGGGAACAGTTTTATTCACAGATGAGTCTCGCTTTGGTCTATACCACTCAGACAATCGAGACAGAGTGTGGAGACGATCATGGGAGCGATTTGTTCAATGTACTCTTCGCGAGTCACGACCTTTCGAAAGGAGATCAGTTATGGTTTAGGGTGAAATCAATTTCCACGCCCGTACTGAACTGATTTTCATTGATAATGGGGGCTCTGACTGCTCGGAGGTACATTGAGGAAGTGCTCCTACAGGCTGTGATCCCGTTGGCTCCATTTATTGGTGACCAATTCATTTTGATGCAGGATAATGCTCGCCCACATACCGCCAGAATTGTTACCGAATACTTGGAGCAAGTGGGAATCACAGTTCTGGACTGGCTTACACGAACTCCCGATATGAATCCCATAGACCATTTATGGGTTAATTTAGGAAGGCATGTTAGACATCGTCATCCTCCTCCTAGTGACTTAAATCAGCTCCAAATTGCTCTTCGTGAAGAATGGGATGCTCTGCCGGTGGAGTACGTCCAAAATTTAATTTCTTCTATCATGAAAGGATTAGGGCCCTTCGCCGTAGAAGAGGGAGAAATACCCGCTATTAGAAGAACATCCCTTGTCAGAAAACCTGATAAAAATGAAGAATAAAGTTTTAAAAAAAATGTGTTAATTTCTCATTTTTTCTTTATTTTATAATTTTGTGTTAATAATTAATAAAAATTAGTCATTTGTGGCAGATTTTGTGTAAATAACTTATAAATAAACCAATTCTTACCATAAATTAAAAAGATTACCGTATTTAACAAAATTATGAGACCAAATCTGAGTGTCCGGTTTTTTTTGCTGTTGAGTGTAGTTGTATATAGTAGAGGGATGAATGTGTGAAGCGAATGTACTTATAAGTAAGAATGAAGAGTGAGTGATATGCTAGTGATAAGCACCTAGACGATGCTGGCTGTATGGCGGAAGCCAATGCCAAAATAGAAAGTAGCATTAGTTGTTTCTTTTGTGTTGGCCGAGGGGTTGGCCCAAGGAGAGCCATCCGGTTCTGTTAGGTTTACTCGCCTTCAGATAGGTTACCTTTACCACGGTTATTAGACCCGTCTCCTCAAGACGCGGATATTATCATATCTAGGATGATTTAAAAGGGTGAAATGAAGTTAGAAGGAAATAGGTTGAAGAGAAATGACAGTGGCACTTCGGTAGTACCTTTTTTTAGGTCGATATTTACGGTAAGCAGAGGGTACTGTGGATGTACTCTTTTAGTCCTCACTCTCCTGTGGGAGGAGGAAATGTGCTGCAAAAGATGGGAAAGGCCATATAAAAAGAATGGTAGAATGGCTAATGGAAATCCTAGACTGAGAAGCCGAAGGAACGAAGAAGAAAGGGTAGACTCCAGAAAAAGTGGATAGAAGGCGTCCGAGCAAGCCTCCACTGTCTGAGAGAAAAGGATATCCAGGATAGATCCAGTTGGATGCTGAAATTAGAAGAAATATTTGGTTAAGAAAAACTTCAACCTTTATTGAATAAAAAATTAATTAATATTAAAATGGTAGTAAAGACTGTATTATGCTGAAATAACACATTAGAGGTTAGCTTCACTTCCCTATCTGTCTCCTACAGTTGCCTTAAGTAGAATTCCTTTGGGAAACATCTTTAAAATAAAGGATACGAGTAAAGATCTCATTGAACTTTTACATCTTGTTGGCATCGAAATTCCTATGACAAAGGTTTTTCCGTGAAGACACCAATTAGAAATTTCTAATCGGAACTTAATAACGATTTTCTGGTCTTCAGTAAGTGCTCAGACATTAACAAATCATACTTTTTGAACTTCTAAGGCGGGAAACATACGAGGGTCGTTTGAAAAGTCCGTGCAAAAATAAAAACTACTTAATTTTTTGGGGTAAACCTTTTTTATTTTTCAACATAGTCTCCTTTTAGGCTTATACACTTCGTCCAACGCTGCTCTAGTTTGTTGATCCCTTCTGAATAATAGGATTTGTCCAAGTCTGAAAAATAGCCATTCGTTTCTGCAATCACCTCCTCGTTTGAATAAAATCTTTTTCCCGCCAGCCATTTCTTCATATTGGGGAACAAATAGTAGTCCGAGGGAGCCAAGTCTGGAGAATAGGGGGGATGTGAAACGAGTTGGAACCCTATTTCCATTAATTTTGCGACCACAACTGCTGAGGTGTGAGCTGGTGCGTTGTCGTGATGGAAAAGGACTTTTTTGTGGGCCAATCGTGGGCGTTTATCTTGCAGCTCGGTTTTCAAACGGTCCAATAACGATGAATAATATGCACCTGTAATAGTTTTACCCTTTTCCAGATAGTCGATGAGGATTATTCCTTGCGAATCCCAAAAGACAGTCGCCATAATCTTTCCGGCCGAAGGAACGGTCTTCGCCTCTTTTGGCGCAGATTCCCCCTTGGTAACCCATTGTTTAGATTGTTCTTTGGTCTCAGGAGTGTAGTGATGTATCCATGTTTCATCCACAGTGACGAAACGACGCTTAAAGTCCTGCGGATTCTTCTGGAACAGCTGCAAACCGTTGATGCAAAATATTATGTACCCGTTCATTCGAGATGCCCACAGCACTAGCAATCTCACGCACCTTCACTCTTCTGTCATCCATCACCATATCATGGATTTTATCAATGATTTCTGGAGTAGTAACCTCAACAAGGCGTCCAGAACGTTCAGCGTCACTTGTGCCCATATGGCCACTCCGAAAATTTTGAAACCACTTATAAACTGTTCTAATCGAAGGTGCAGAGTCACCATAATGTTTATCAAGCTTCTCTTTAGTCTCCTGAGGCGTTTTGCCTTTCATAAAGTAGTGTTTAATCAACACACGAAATTCTTTTTCGTCCATTTTTTGAAAATCACTCGACTTCCTCGATTCAAACGAATGCCAAACACAAAGAAATAGACCGATCTGGCTGAAACTTGGTGTGTGTTCTTCCAAGAGATGCTACTAACTAAACATAACCTCGATACGCGCCAGTGGTGCTATCTCTCTGACTTTGCACGGACTTTTCAAACGACCCTCGTAGTGGAGCGGCGAGCAAAGCGGCGATGATAGCTGCTTCAGATCAAAGAGAGGGACGAGCAGCGAGCAAAGAGTCGCATGCACATAGTGACGAGTTTAGACGCGTTTCTCCTTTCGACGAAACAAGATGGTGGAACTATTTCTATATGAAAATTCTTCTTTTAAAATTTGGTATTTACAGCGGCTTAGTAGCAGGAGCTGCAGTGTTCTTGATATAAACAGGACTAGACATGAACTTGGTGAATTTCATCACTTGTACCAACAACTTCGGGAGCATCCTGGCAAGTTTCATGCGTATCTTCGAATGTCTATATCAACATTTGATTACATACTAGCCCAGTGTAACCCCATTAATCAAAATCAAATTTTATTGTTTTTGAATAATACAACTCACAACAAAACTTAGGCACAATATAGAAAAATTAACTAAATACAAATCTGTGTAACCCCATTAATCCTAGCAGTTACTTTAAGATAAGAAAATCAAAATAAATAAAAATAAAATAGAAATATATGCAGATATAAAGAAATTAGTCAATTAAAAAAAACAATAATTTTATTAAATCACTACTCCATGATTTGTCGTAAATTGTTCATCTGAAAAACTGAAGTAGTACGACGCTACAGAAGAAGGATTGGAGAATTCGTCCTGATCAGAAGTAGTAGGACGTGAAAATGTAATTTAATTTTGCCTAGTATTTAGATGGAAGTTAGCATTAAGGGATTGAGAACCAATTAAATGTAGCAAAAATTACCTGAATTCTCCATTAACTACTAATTGTTAATTAATTTAAACTATTAATTATTAAAAACTATTGTAGCTTCACAAATACTGTGGTCCCACAGAGGTATCTTTAAACAAACTAAACCAATAAATGTATCAATATCCATAACCTTTGAAAAATAACCTTTACAAATTGAGCGCGATGAGAGCGAAGAAATCAAACATGTCATAACGCTTCGCTCTACTCCCTAGAGATAGCGTTGCTCTATCTTCGCTTTGCTCGCCACTATGCGCGGTCCCATATGTTTACTTGGGTTTGATTTCGCCACTTTGCTCTTCGCTATCATCGCCGCTTTGCTCGCCGCTCCACTATGTTTCCAGCCTAAAACGTGCATTAATGGTGCAAAATTGGATTTAAAGAATTGCCCAATCCCCCATTACAATACAGAAGTATATAAATCAAAAAAAATTTCATTCTCATTTAAAAAACAAATTCCTCTTTTTAATAATTCAATTTTATTTAATGTCGTAAGTTCATATTTCAACTGCAGAACCCAATTATGGCCTTTAATTAGTCAACATGTTTCACATGGATACGTATCAGCAGCATACACGTGCTTCTACATGTAAATTAATATTTGTACCTAGTGAAATGTTTTGAAACCTCATGAAGGATTCTAATTGTATTAACCATGGAATCATTATTTCATTAGGTTCACTAATCAATTATTCTAAAGTTGTATCTTGTTTAGGTACTTATCGATCTATAATACTTATCTCTAGTTTTTAAAATCAATATCCAAAGCTTCACATAATTCCCTTATCTGCCTTCATTGATTTCTCTTTTTTTCGTTGATAACTTCAGTTAAGATGGTGATTATTAAAGCTTCAACAGGAGGAACAAGACGATGTTTAACAGTAACGTAGAAATCCATTTTAGCCAAAATTCCTATTATTGATTGTTATTTTATTTTAAATAGATTAATTTCGCTACTGTAACGAACCATCATTCAGTTGCTTGTCTTTAGTTATGATTTATCCTTCTATATCTTATGTTTATAAGATTATTCTCTTTAAACTAATACATACTACTTAATTAATGTTATAATAAAACTAAAATAAATTTTGTATCTATAAATTAGTAAGGTCAAGCCTTGCTATGGGATCTGTAATGTAGCAATAAAGATTTTATTGCAATTCACAATCACGTATTAAAATGAACTCACAGAAATGCCAGCATGCCACGTTTACTCTCCGGCGGGGCTCCTGTCCACCTGTCCTCTTCAAACAGCAATCCTCTTCCTTGTACACAGATCTGGGTGCGCTACTTTGGGCTCTTTATAGACAAAACCCTCACGTGGAACCCACAACACTAGACTTAAAAGACAAATTAATGATAAAACGTGCGAAACTCCTTTACAGACTACTTGGACGATGCTCCCAAATTGCCCATAGAACTAGAAACGTTTAAAATGCACTAATATCCTCAAACTTATGTGGACTTACGGGACTAAAGCTGTGGGGTTCAGTCAAACCTACAAACATACGGACTGTACCAACATTTCAGTCAAAACTCCTGACGACAGATAGCTGACACTCCTTTCTACGGTGACTAACCTCACTCTTCACAACGACCTCAACAATCCCTTTAAAGACCAACTCGCCAAGACTAAATATCAAAAATTCCATACTACTCTCTCGACTAGCTGTAATCCTCTTGTACTGTCTCTCGCTTCCTCTGACATCCCTAACAATACTCCTCGCCGACTGAATCGCCAGTGGCCCCGCGACTTCCTTGCAGTCTGAAGAACGTAATCATTGTCATTCATATCCTATAGAGAGTGCTACCACTGGGCAGTTTCTCTCCTCCTGCCTTTCATGCATCTATTTATCTTTCAATTTACTTATTGTATATTGCCAACGCATCAGTTATGCAGTTACTTAGAAAAAGCAAATCGGACGCATGGAACACTAAGTGCTATTTATTTGACGCGATGTCGGAGAGTATTCTTTTGTACATGTCCGAAATTTGGGGTTGTCAGTATCCAGATCTAATTGAGATCGGTCAATTGAGGTTTTTCAAACTACTGCTGCAATTACCACCCAATACTCCTAATGCTTATGTTCGCTTGGAAGCCAACCGCACTCATGTTTTGTGCAAAATTTTCAATAGAATGTATGGTTGGTGGATTAAACTGCTAAGTATGGCTGATTGGCAGTTGCAAAAATTATGCTATCTAAGATTAGTAGAGACAGTCGATACTCTTGCAATGCCGTTTAATTGGGCTCGTGAACTTAGGAAGTTTCTCTGTGCAATAGGAGCCAAAGATGTTTGGACGAGTCAAAATTTAGAATTAATAATAAAAAATAGAAAGAGCTCTGTAGAAAAGTTAAAAAATCATTTAATAAGTATGGACGTACAAAAAGTCATTAATTCCAATTTTAACCTATACTATAGAAATGTAAGCAGTTTTGGTCTGCCGGAGAAATATTTAGAATTCAATGTACACATAAATAAAATAAGATTATTAGCTCAGCTGCGACTGGCTAGTAAGAAAATCTCCAAGATTAGTATTAATAATGATGCCCTTAAATTCAATAGCGAAGAGCCTTGTAATTTATGCGATTTGAATCAGACAAATGACATTATACATTTTATACTGGAGTGCCCTGTATTCTCAATGTTTAGAAATGATCATATCAGTAAATATTTATCTGTGAACGACACCAAATTGGGAAGTATTGAACGGTTGCTTGTAATAGAGGATGAACGCAAAATTAATTATTTATATTTTTTCTTAAAAAAATCATTTAAGTTAAGAAAATTTATTTTAAATCTGTAAGCAAACTCACTGTTATAACTTCATGTTTATAAACAATAAAATACATACATACATTCATACAGATTGTAAATAACGAAATAAATTAAAAAAAAACAAAATCACAGATACCTAGAAGAAATATTAAAGTAGCTAATTATTTAATAGGCGCAAGGGATTAATTTACATTTCATTAGCAAGGCTAAATAGAACACTAGATGAAATTACTATTAAAGAGGTTAATATCTAGCATTAACACTATCTTAACAATGAAAGGTAATTACAAACAATTACACTATCGATTTCCTAAACGCAAAGATACTGAAAAATCAAAGACAAACACACAAAAAAGGGAAAGAACTAGAAATGATTTACATATCAAAGACAGAAAATAGTTTAAATTTCAAAACTGACGCAAACAATATAAATGACAAATACCTACGCCAACTTACAGCAAAACACTTAAAAAAAAAATCTTTCGACTATTGGCAACACTGGTCCTGAACACAAATCAAACTTTTAAAACCGACTACACTAAATTCATAAGCAGATTGGACAGAAGACACCATTAACTTAACAATAATCATGTAAAAATATTATAAGCCCTGAAGATGACCCTAGTTCTTAGATCGAAAGCTCGGCAAAAATAAGAAGAATAATGACTGAATTTGGCCTTATTCCATCTTCTTTCTGGATTAACGAATCAGTGTACCAAAAACTATGAACAAAATCCATACATACTCTGGTGATTGGCATTTTTCAAAGCATAACCTGCCTTTTTACCCCTTTTACTCTTTTACAATCTTTTTACCCCAAGATTTTGAATTTTGCCCCTGCTGCAGATGACAGCACATACTCTACCTTCTTAGTACGATGCATATTTAGATCATCGATCCCAGTCAAGTAGGATTTACCATGTAAAATAATAGCTACATAATAAATCCCTCCCAAAAAAACATGGCTTTTTTTTATTCGCCATCTATCCTCATTACAGCCAGGAAAGCGAACATACATTACTTGGATGATGATCGTTAGATAAAAAATCCAAGTACAAGAACTGGAAGTGAACCCAGCAGCACGCAACTAGCTCACCTCTTTTTTTAGTCATGCTCTTTGGGTTTTATTAACATCCACTGTATTATTACTAACTTTATCATATTCTGCAGTAATAAATGATTTTGAAGTTTGGATAATTTTGGAGGGTGAGAAAACAGAATTATTATTATTTATTTATTTTCACTTTATTTGTATATTTACAACTGCAACAATTGTTGCATCAAGTAAATTTGATCTTACTGGTTCAGTTCTCTTGTAATGACAAGGTTAGAGCAATCACCCACTGGTGAAACTCTTTCACAATGATTTAATCACAATAGATCTCTAGGCCACTTCCGCTTCAAACGACGAGGAGGATTGTCGGGAAGGCGAGGAGAGGAGAGTTGTTGGACAAGAGGATTAGGATGGAGAGCTAGGAGGATTAGGATGAGATCGGTTACAAAAAGGATGTGAAGGTTATTGTGTATGGTAAGGTTAGAAATGTAGTATGGAGCATTCAGGATTTCCTGTAGGATTTTACACTGTAGTATCTGCAGGCGTTTGGAGTTACGAGGGTTTGGTTGAGCCCCACACTTCTGCTCCGTATGTCCATATGTGTCTTAACAGTGTCTTGTAAATTGTCAATTTGTGATTCAAGTTGAGTTTGGATCTGCGGTCAACTAGTCTAGTAAATAGCTTGTAGCGTCTGTTCACGTCTCGTCGTTTTAGTCGAGTATGTGGGTTCCAGGTGAGTCTCTTGTCCAATGTACAGTCCTAAGTATCGTACTACGCCAGCTGGAGGAATTGTTACACCGTTCAGTCGAACTGGTCGACACGCAGATTTTCGTAAAGCAAACGTAATGTGCACTGATTTTTGTTCATTAATTTTATTTTCCACTTTCGAAACCAGGTTTCGAGAAGCTTTAAATGGATTTGAATGTTCTGACTGGCTTGGACCGGATCGGAAATTATTATTTAAATTTGATAATTATTATTATTATTATCTCTTAAATCGCTTTACAAAATTTTATCCTTATTCTTTGGCAAAATGTTGCTTAAACCATTAATCCTAATTGCTCAGACTTATCTTTCAATCTTTGATTGTTAAATACGTAATTTTACAGGTTCTAAGACATTATTAGAAAACAAAAGTGAACTAACCCAAACTCGCCATCATCTGAACTCAGACTGTACCAATCTACCAAAATAAAATCCACTTTTTCGGAATCAAAAGCTTTCAAAATGACATTATTACTGCTTTAAACTCAAAACCAAAATTCTGTACAATTACAAAATATTCTCTTATTGCAGTAAGTAAGAGAAAGTTAAATGAATGAAGGAAAGTTATTAAATCAGATAATTCCAGTTCAACATTTCCAATCAATTCCCAACTTATCTGTACTTAGCTAAATTGAAATAGATATTATAAATATTTCCCGTCCAACATAAGCTATATTGCGAGTGATTCTATCTCATTTATTTTCAATAATTTCACTTTTCAGCAATTTCCTTTGGTAAACGGTAATTTGCAATGTTTGTTAAAGAGGGGAGTTTGATTGAAATATTGCTGAGATGGCTCTAAAATTTATATTGATGGTTTTTTTTTTAATTATTATTTAAATTAATGATGTGTTTGCAGAAAATTTCTCAATTTTTATGATCTAATATTCCTCGTAAGAAGAATTTGTTATTGTAATCGTTAGCGATCTAGCGAATTGCGGCTAGCGATCTAACGATACAGAGGCTTGCAGGAGATGTTTTCGGGTGGAGCCCACATTTAGGGACTACCTATAATACACCTAAACATTTAAACATTAGAATCCTCAGGAACTGTTTTATTAGTATTTAAGAATTGGTTCGCAATACTGATAGAAGAGATTAAGTTAATTGGTAGAATCAAATCAGGCGCCACGGTAGCCGAGCGGTTAAGATACTAGACCCGCAAAGCTGGTTTAGTGGGTTCGATTCCCTCCGGTCAAAGCCTTGGATTTTATTTTAATCGTTTAATACGAGGGTCGTTTGAAAAGTCCGTGCAAAAATAAAAACTACTTAATTTTTTGGAGTAAACCTTTTTTATTTTTCAACATAGTCTCCTTTTAGGCTTATAAACTTCGTCCAACGCTGCTCTAGTTTGTTGATCCCTTCCGAATAATAGGATTTGTCCAAGTCTGAAAAATAGCCATTCGTTTCTGCAATCACCTCCTCATTTGAATAAAATCTTTTTCCCGCCAGCCATTTCTTCATATTGGGGAACAAATAGTAGTCCGAGGGAGCCAAGTCTGGAGAATAGGGGGGATGTGAAACGAGTTGGAACCCTATTTCCATTAATTTTGCGACCACAACTGCTGAGGTGTGAGCTGGTGCGTTGTCGTGATGGAAAAGGACTTTTTTGTGGGCCAATCGTGGGCGTTTTTCTTGCAGCTCGGTTTTCAAACGGTCCAATAACGATGAATAATATGCACCTGTAATAGTTTTACCCTTTTCCAGATAGTCGATGAGGATTATTCCTTGCGAATCCCAAAAGACAGTCGCCATAATCTTTCCGGCCGAAGGAACGGTCTTCGCCCATATGGCCACTCCGAAAATTTTTGAAACCACTTATAAACTGTTCTAATCGAAGGTGCAGAGTCACCATAATGTTTATCAAGCTTCTCTTTAGTCTCCTCAGGCGTTTTGCCTTTCATAAAGTAGTGTTTAATCAACACACGAAATTCTTTTTCGTCTATTTTTTGAAAATCACTCGACTTCCTCGATTCAAAGGAATGCCAAACACAAAGAAATAGACCGATCTGGCTGAAACTTGGTGTGTGTTCTTCCAAGAGATGCTACTAACTAAACATAACCTCGATACGCGCCAGTAGTGCTATCTCTCTGACTTTGCACGGACTTTTCAAACGACCCTCGTATAAGAAATTAATAAACGTAAACAGACGCTTCGAGCTACTTTATAGACTACTTGATCGCAGATCCAATCTCGACTTGAATCACAAACTGACAATTTACAAGACACTGTTAAGACCTATATGGACATAGGGAGCTGAAGTGTGGGGCTCAACCAAACCCTCTAACTCCAAACGCCTGCAGACACTACAGACTAAAATCCTATAAGAAAATCCTGAATGCTCCATACTACATTTCTAACCTTTACCAGACACATTGACCTTCACATCCCTTTCGTCACTGATCTAATAAAGTCTCGCTACCGCAACTTACACAGCCTCCTAGCTCTCTCCATCCTAATCCTCTTGTCCAACAGCTCTCCTCTCCTCACCTTCCCGACAATCCTCCTCGTCGTTTGAAGCGGAAGTGGCCTAGGGGACCTACTGATGTGAGTGTAATATCCACCGAGAAAGAGTTTCACCAATGGGTGATTACTCTTATCACGATTTTCAAGTGAACTTAACCAGTGTGATCAAATTTACTTAATGCAACATTTGTTGCAGTTGTAAATATGGCCGATAAGGTAAAAAAAAAAAATTCAATATTTGCGAGGAATCGGTCAAATAAAACAACTCGTCTTTTTGCCATCGTTTCGACAAATATATTGTCCTCTTCAGGGCCTGGATATTACAAAATACAAAACAGTTTACAGAGTCAGTATCATTGAAAATCAGTAAAAATTAGTAATACAAAAATAAACAGTAAAATACAATAAATTCTTTATAATTATTGAAAACTTACGAGGCTATTGCGGGTTGGTTGAGTTACAGAAAACTAAGAGCCCAGAACTGGAGAACAGGTATATATATATATATATATACAGATATAACGGGACTTACACGACAATTTTGGTAATGACAATAAAGAGATGGGACAGATATAATAGACTAATTACAATGTTCATGTAAGTACATGTAATTACATGTAAAATATTTGTTAGCTGTTCGCCTCTGTCCACGACACCTATAATTTGGTAGTTGGATGTAAAGCTTGCCTGAAATAAAAATAGGCATTAATTTACTTTAGTTTACTTTTGGATGAATCAAATAAAAATTTTGATAATTTGATTCTTATTATAAAGCCTTCCGTAAATGAATTATTTATCCAGCGTCAAGCTTGAAGGCTTGATTCATATTCTAACTTAAACATTGATATTAATGTTCTATATTTAGCCTTCATTTTCCTTTTTCTATTCTTAGCATCAAACCATCCATTTTGTTTAATTATTTATGGCGAATAAAAGTCCTTTTACTAGAGTTAATTTTCAAAATATTTTTGTGTTTATTATTTGAATTATGAAGGACTACCTTTTAAGACCAAACGATTCTGGGTGATTTTTAGTTTGCGCAGGTTCGGTAATTCTGGTAGAAATATAGTATTGTAGGGTAAAGTCGGGTGAGATGGCCACCATTTTATTTGGAGGGTGCCTGCAAAATTTTGGTTAGGGGCTAGGCTTACTTTATTATTATTTTTTGGAAACCTCATACGCTCACAAACATAAGATAAGGAAAACATTTCAGAAAAAATGCTAAGGGCAACATTTTTTTATTCTTACAAAAAAAAAAAATAGCAATTGGCCATCTATCCCCCCCACTGGGTTGGGTGAGTTGGCCAATGCAACTTGCGAGAGATAGCCACATATTGTAAATGAAATTGCGCTAGTTAAACGTAAAAATATCACAAAACCATAAATGGTTACTTAATATTTACTTATTTTTCTTCTTTTTAAATGCGCTTTTACTACAATTTTGGCAAGCGTTAGCAAAAGAAGAGCAATTTTCGTGAAACCACTTCCGGCATATCACGCATTCTAACCAATCTTTTTTTTCTGGTCTTGTTGTAGCTTTCCCCATATCCTGTACATTCAGTTTCATCTATTTCTAAAATGGCATCACTTTCCTCTTCAAATTCGATTCCTGTTTCGTCCTCTTCATCGGAACTTGGGGAAGGTGAGCGTTTTCTTTTTCGGACAATCCTTTTCTTTCAGAATTGTCTCTTTGGGGGATGGTATTTCTTGTTGGTTTGGATTTCTTTGCAACTCTGTTTTTCACAACAGCAATGTGCTCGAGAGAAGTTAATAAAGTGGCAACAGACTTGGCTCATTTTCTTGCAGAGACGGACAGTTTGGGTGTGGGGTTAATACGATCTTAAAATTTTCTTCAGTATAATTTCCGCGGTTAGTGTTCTGTCTTTTATGCTGGGTTGGCATTTTTCTGCAGTGAATTGGAAACTGAGCCAAACTATAACAAAAAAAAAGTAAAAATAATTGGCCATCTATCCCTAATGTTTGATGGCCATCTATCCCGAATGCTAGAGAGAGATGGCCAACATGATAAACATAACTCAAAGCGTACTTTTTGACAGTTTTAGAAGTTAGGATTCATTAATGTGTACTGTACTTTCCTAATATGTAAAAAACAACACTAAAATTTCGACACATACATTCGCTGCAGCACGCAATATGCAACTGTCATAAAAGTTTTTGATGAGGCGATAATGTTTTTATTCTCTGAGTTAATTAATAACGTTTTGACGCGGACCTAAATATACTCACTGTAGTCAGACATGAAGGTTCATCACTTGAGAGGTCACGCAGCGCCGTCGGACGACTTTTCGGTTAAATTTCGGCTGTTGGCCATCTCTCCCGATTGGCCATCTCACCCGACTTTACCCTATCATTTGTTTTTTTTACATTTTACCAGCGTATTACCAGAAAAGAAATTAAATCAAACTTTATCATTCACATGACCACAGGTTATCTTTTAGTACGATCTAAAAGAAAGAGAACAAAACCGAAAATGTAATGAAACGGTAGGACAGAGAAACCTGGTTGTCAGGAAAATGTAGTTTTCTGGTTGGGGATGGACAGAGTATAAAACTGAGGGTGGAGAGGATAACAATGTGCACTGCAGAGGAACAGCCTAGAATGAGCAGGATAACGTTGGCCAGGTATTTTTTAAAAATATGACTAACAGGTTCTGCGATAAAACCAACGATATACTCTGCGTTCGGTAACGTCCCCTTAGTTTACATTCAAATTTTCTTTTTGCTTTTTGGTGTAACTGTTGCAATGTAATTTACATTTAAAGTGATGCTTATAATTTATGTTTTGCTTGTTTTAATTTTATCGGCCTATGAAGTTATTTAATTCAATTAATTAACATTAATTGAATTAAATAATCTCATTTCCATTTAATCCTCATCCTTACTTTTTCTTAAATCTAGCGAGAAAAGGTTTTTACAATGATTACATATTTTTTCAAAATGATTCTTTTTTGCAGGGATCATCCTTTAATTAACTTGCAAGAGTGTAGAATTTTTCAGAGAAAACAGAAAATATTATTTTTCTCAGAGATCTCGTTTTAGTGTCTAAAGAGTTACAATATAAAGTCTAGTAAATACTAATGTGACTTTCTATATTGGTCCATAGTGTCAGGAAAACCCTACCGTCTGCAGCGCCCTATATTTCTGATGGGAACTTTGAGGTTCAAATTTAAATTTGAATTTTAATGTTGAAGTACACAGACAAGTGACACACGTGGAACCCCTCGCAATGGACTATAAAGACAAGCAATGACAAAGAAACTTCTTTTACAGACTTAGACGAAGTACCAAATTGTCTCAAACGATTGATATGAAATAGGATCCTCAAACCTATATGCTCTTAAGGACTATAAGGCTATATTAAGGCTTGGGCACATAGAAAGCGGTCTGTCGTGGCGGGCAACGATCTCCGACCGAGGCGGTCAGTCGGTCTAGTTATATTACACAATGTTGCTTCATCTCTGTCAAACAGAACGCGGTCTACCGCGGCGGGCTAGTCTTTGTCGCGGCGACAAGCGATCTGGTCGTACAAAATTACAGATTTCAGTGTGACCGCCTTGCCACCTAGAAGTACGAAATAAAGATTCCAATGTTAAGAAACTTTATTACTCATTTTTTATTTCATTCTCGTGACATACGAAAATACTAGAAGAACCTAACTTCAGGTGACTCCAGTTCGATACATAAGCGCTGGTATTCCCCTAATTGTTCTCTCTTCTTATTGATTTCATACACCCAACTTCGTCTTTTCTTCTTTTTGCTTTGCTAATAGCAGAAGGAGTTGCACTTCGTCAGAGCTCAAACTCAATATATAAAAATTAAAACAAAGTACAAGAAAACGCACTACTACTTCTCAAAAAGGAAGCGACAAAACTGGACCGCTCAAACAAAGATATTGCGTCCTGTGTGACGTACCCATATCGCAGACCGCCGCGACGACCGCTGGATCGCTGCCCGTCGCTACAGTCCTCTTTCTGTAGGCCCAAGGCCTTAAGATTTAGACAAAACTCCATTCTACGTAACTATCGGAACCTTCACAACGACCTCAACATCCCATTCGTACGTATAACAACTCGCCAAGTCCAATTAATATAATCTGTTCGCAAAGTCTCTCGCTTCTACTGTCATTCCTGACAATTCTCGCCGAATGAATCGTCAATGGGCTCTCGAGATTTCCTTGTCGTCTGAAGATCAACATCATCCACGTCCACTGAAGGGACAGCTATCGATGGATAGTTTCTCTCAGCTTGCTCATCAAGCATCATTTACATCTTCACTCTTATTTTGTAAATTACTAAATAAATAAATAAAAAATGAAGTGTTTTAAAAGGATAAGATAGAATTGGCGGAACACTTTGTTTCTTAAATATCGCCCATATTATGGAATCAGATCGATTGATTAAATTGAATTAATTTACACCATTTCACCATTACTGGCTTTGACGATCATCTTAAAAATTTCGAATTACGGTAAATGAATATTCAAGTAATAAACGATATTTAGCTAGCAGTTTTATGATTAAACGGTTTTAATTTAAACCACACCAAATACAGGTTAATTATTTTAAATTGAACAAATAGAAACAGCTAGGAGAACCTCCTACTGACAGCTGTTAAACAAATGAACGAGGCTAGCGGTTTTAATAAATCTAAATATGCACCCTTCAAAGTAAACTTGTGTATCTAGTTTAGGTAAACCTTTTTGTACCTTATTTACCTTTGTTTTATCCCAAACCAGATCCCTCTGTCCCTTTACCCTAGGATATCCCAGCCGATTTTTCTTGTTTCCTAAAAAGAATAAAAAGCAAAGGTATCCCCAGAGTATGGGGGGGGGGGGTAATCGGAGGGACTAAATTGGCTCACGAAGCGGTGACCGCTGTTAACAAGTTTACTTTTTACCCTTCGCCCTTTCTTACCCATCTAATCTTTACCGATTTTGTTTTATTTTACTTCTACCTTGTTTTGTAGATGGTTTTTATATATTTTGTCCACCATCTTGAACGTTTCATTTTTGTATTCTCCCAGAAATTTGAAAAGTTTAATAATTATTTAATATCATTACTTTTAATTGTTACTAATTAATGTACCAGCAGTTCATTAATTTTTAGGAATTTTGAATTAACCACCGAAATGTTATTAAAGAAAGTGTTGAACGCTAATAATTCAGGGTTATTAATAAAAAAAAATAACACTTTTTAATTTATTTATTAAAAATATTATTTCTCAGTAAAAAACGTTATTTCGGAAACAGTTCTAGGTTCACTCCGAGATTTCCAATATTAATAACAATTAAAGTATAAGTTTAACCAGTAATTTTGACGTGAATACGTCTTTAAATTTGCTATCATATGGAGGCAATCCAAAAAACCTAATGATAACAAAATCGGGGGATACAGTTTGGCATTATAGTTTCGAATCTATCGTCTACATCCAAAATTAAATTAGACCAATGGATAGTTAAAGGATCAAAGAATTCATTACGATAATCGAGGACTGTGACGCATTTTGCTGCGAATCGAGATTTGCAATTAGTGTAACTTTTAACTCGGAGAAGCTACGATGTTCGTTTAAGTTTTAATCGTCAGCTGTTATCACAATCCATCGGTTGTATGTATAAAACATTAGTGTAAAATAGTGACAGTGAATATAATAAGGTGTTAGAATATAAAAAAAATATTATCAAAAATATATGATTTCGGCCTATACGCGTCGAAAAGCCAAAACCAAATACAGAGATCGTATACGGTTGGAAAGGGCTTCTCAAGAACAATCGAATGGTAATAATAAAACACCATATGACCGAGTCAAGTTGTGCCGTAAAACGTAAAAGACTGAATGCGGCCGAGCGGATCAACGACGGTGTCAGTACATCTGCAGCTGGGGCGGTTGAAATTATGCAAGTGGATGTTGAAATCGCTTCTACATGGACAACGGACTGTATAGGCATAGATTGTGTTGGATCGTCGATTATGAAGACACATTGGGCAGCAGCTAATGCACGTTTCACTACGACGTTTGTCAACAATCTATTCGGACATAAAAATATTTTATACAAAAAATATAACCCGTTACATAAACGTATTCACGTAAAACACACGGCCGTGTCCATGACACAGCCACAGTTTATTTTGCTCTTGAATGTGATTACAAAAGATGTTACAGACAATTGTCTGGGTAAGCAGCTGAATTCGAACCTAGGATCTCCTAATGAAAATAATTTTATCTTTTTTGTAGCAGGAAAAGAGTTACAAAAAGGCACCAAGGATTAACCTGGTACCTTGTTTCTTTGTCTTATCCTTAATTTTGGAATTTCCTATTTTCTTCTTCATCTTCTTGATCAAAAAGCTTTTGATGAATAAGTTCTAGAGTAACCTGAAGCAGAAGTACCTGTTTACTCAATCAATTTTTCACTCTCATGAAAATGGCTTCTAAGGCATTAAGTTCTACTTTGTTGTATGTACATTCTATGCACGTAGATTTACGTACAATATTTTCTTTTATCATTTTTCTAGAAATTAATTGTCGACAAGGTTGGTGAGCTAGGCTTCTCTGGAAGGTTACATTTCAATGTAATTTTATGTATGGTTTTTCAAAATACGAGGGTCGTTTGAAAAGTCCGTGCAAAAATAAAAACTACTTAATTTTTTGGGGTAAACCTTTTTTATTTTTCAACATAGTCTCCTTTTAGGCTTATACACTTCGTCCAACGCTGCTCTAGTTTGTTGATCCCTTCCGAATAATAGGATTTGTCCAAGTCTGAAAAATAGCCATTCGTATCTGCAATCACCTCCACGTTTGAATAAAATCTTTTTCCCGCCAGCCATTTCTTCATATTGGGGAACAAATATGTAGTCCGAGGGAGCCAAGTCTGGAGAATAGGGGGGATGTGAAACGAGTTGGAACCCTATTTCCATTAATTTTGCGACCACAACTGCTGAGGTGTGAGCTGGTGCGTTGTCGTGATGGAAAAGGACTTTTTTGTGGGCCAATCGTGGGCGTTTTTCTTGCAACTCGGTTTTCAAACGGTCCAATAACGATGAATAATATGCACCTGTAATAGTTTTACCCTTTTCCAGATAGTCGATGAGGATTATTCCTTGCGAATCCCAAAAGACAGTCGCCATAATCTTTCCGGCCGAAGGAACGGTCTTCGCCTTTTTTGGCGCAGATTCCCCCTTGGTAACCCATTGTTTAGATTGTTCTTTGGTCTCAGGAGTGTAGTGATGTATCCATGTTTCATCCACAGTGACGAAACGACGCTTAAAGTCATGCGGATTCTTCTGGAACACTTCACACGATTTCGTTTTTGGTCAAGCGTGAGAAAATCATTCGACTTCCTCGATTCAAACGAATGCCAAACACAAAGAAATAGACCGATCTGGCTGAAACTTGGTGTGTGTTCTTCCAAGAGATGCTACTAACTAAACATAACCTCGATACGCGCCAGTAGTGCTATCTCTCTGACTTTGCACGGACTTTTCAAACGACCCTCGTATATGGTTGTTTTTGAAATTAATATTTCTGATGAAGTTGTAGAGAAGAATTTTGTCAATATGTACCATTTTACTGAATTGTGCCGTGCTGTCACCACCCATAACAGGGTGTTCACGAAGGAGAGGTCGCTAACTTCGGGAGGTGATTCAGCAGCTTAAATGCAACAAAAAAATATTCTATTCACTTTGGCCCGATTCTCAATAGTGTCCAAGATATTTGCATTTTTAACTTTTCCGTCGATTATTCGCGTTTTCCACTATAAAAACAGTGTTTTATTGCTACTGTATTTTTTTTTACTTCCGTTTTATTAAATAATAATTGTTAAAAACTAAAATGGTTACTTTTCTTTTTGTTCCTTCTCCAAAAATTGACATTTGAGTAAAATAGTAGTGAAAAGTCAGTTACGCAAAATCCCAGTTTTCTGCATTTACACCCCTCTGTTCGGGGTAGGGTTTTATTAAAAACCAAAAAAATCCATATTGTCTTGAAGCTCAATAAATGCTCAACTTTTCCTGAAATTGGGTGACTCCTTGATTCATTAATCATTGAAAAATATACAGCTGAAAATTTTAACAAAACTCATTGAGAACGAATTTTGTAGACATTAAAGTAAAAATTTCATTGTTTATTAGGTTTATTTGTTTAAACGTTTTGAGGTTCTAGATTAGGCAGATTTATAGGAAATTTAACGCTCTTTCGTTTGGAATAAGCAGATTTGTTGTAGGATAAAGGATAGAGAAGTTACGGCCGTTTTTATGGTGTAAAACGCGAATATCGGAAAAGTTAAAAATGCAAATATCTTGGACACTATTGAGAATCGGGCCAAAGTGAAGAGAATATTTTTTTGTTGCATTTGAGCTGCTGAATCACCTCCCGAAGTTTCGACCTCTTTTGTATAAAATTTAGTGAAAAATCGAATCGATATTTAAATAAAATCGCTTAAGGTTTAAGGTTCGATTTTTTTTTCCTCCCTTCATAATTAATTAACGTTCTGCAACAAAATAGTTCCTTTTAAATTCTAATTTATACAGTGAACCTAATACTGAAGATCCTCAAATAAACGAAGTGGTATTCTCTCTAGAATATTTATATATTTATTTTTTTAATTTGTATGCTGAAGAGCGGTTTTCCCCGTCTGAAATCTGATATTCTTGGGGCATTTTCTCTTACAGTAGCTAGCAGAATGTAGAAATCAATATCCAGTTTAAAGGGTTTATAACAATTTCCTTATTGTTACTGGTAGAAGGGTCATTGGCTGAAAAATTCACTACTTGCAAAATGTAAGCCACGACTATAACATGAGATGAGCCCTGTTTGAATACTACATTGGAATGGTGCAGTAATGGTGAACCAACATTAGCTGCTTCTTCCCTTGTAATGTAACAAAAGTAGTCATTTTCGCGATTACCCTTATTTTTACTCCGTTTATCTGGAATTTTACCATTTCCTTATTATTTTTCTAGTAATTAATGTATTGAATTAATAATTTGTTATCAATAGTGGAAGTACAAAGTCATGATAGCCGAGTGGGTTAGAGGTGCAAAAAGCCTGCACAAGTATTATGTATTGTGTGGTACTAGGTTCGATTCCCGGTCTCTAGGTCTTACATTTTATCTAGTTATTATTGAAATAAATATTTATGGCAAAAGTTTGCAAGTTGTCACCTTTCATGAAAAACCATAATTTGGTAGATGGACGTAAAGCTCGCCTGAATAAACACTGATTATCTATTGATTTTTATCTATCGTAGCACGTATTTATATTCCGGATGGTTTTCGAATATTCATCCGGAGATAGATTAATCTGGTTGGTGTAGAGATTTTGGCTTCATTTACTTTACCGTTTCACACTGCACTTGCTTATTAAGTGAGGTTACATGATAATGTATTGTTTGTTTAAAGTATTATTCAAAATATTTTTGTAAAAATGGTGTAATAAAAATTAATGAAACCTAGTACATGTTTAAGAAGGGTACCTTTAGTGCATATGTGAAGTTTTAGGAAAGTAAAGGAAACACGGAATTATACTTATTTCGTTTGTACTGGGAAATAATTATTGTTAAACAATTGTTAAAATTGTTTAACAATAATTAATGCCCAGTACAAATAAAGTTTACAATTCTGAAGCATTAATCCAGCATGCCACGTTTACTCTCTGGCGGGGCTCCTGTCCACCTGTCCTCTTTTAACAGCAATCCTCTTCCTTGTACAGATCTGGGTGCGCTACCTTGGGCTCTACATAGACAAACGAATCACGTGGAACCCATATACAATACTTAAAAGACAAAGTAATGACAAAACGTATGAAACTGCTTTACAGACTACTTGGACGATGCTCAGCATTGTCTGTGGAACTCAAACGTTTAATATATATAATACTATTCTCAAATCTATGTGGACTTACAGGACTAGAGCTGTGGGGTTCAGCCAAACCTTCAAAACATAGGACAGTACAAGACATTTCAGTCAAAACTCCTGACGACAGATAGTTGACGCTCCTTTCTACGGTGACTAACCTCACTCTTCACACCGACCTCAACATTCCCTTCATAGACCAACTCGCCAAGACGAAATATCAAAAATTCCATACTGCTCTCTCTAATTGCTGAAATCCTCTTGTACAGTCTCTCGCCTCCTCTGACATTCGTAGCAATACTCCTCGCTGACTGAATCGCCAATAGCCCTGCGACTTCCTTGCAATCTGAAGACCTAAACGTCATTATTATCCTATAGAGAGAGCTACCGCTGGGAAGCTTCTCTCCTCCTGCTCTTCCCGCACCAGTTCATCTCATTCACCTCCTATTTACTCATTGTATATATTTATACAGATTGTAAATTACTAAATAAATTTTGAAAAACTACATCAAAAAGATCGCAAATATTAATTTATTAGAACTCTATTTAAAAGAAAGGAATAATAATACAGACAAATTTGGCAACATACAAGCAAAGAAAAACATAACCTTTCTAACATGTAACTGATTTTAATGCAAAAATAGGTAAAAATAACATTTCTATTTCTAATAAGATTCGTGCAAACAATTTTTCTGAAGCAAAATGTGTTTTGAAAGGGCAAAGAAGACAGCGTGAAGAATCTAAGAAAAAAAAGAGTAATCCTATTGGAGAAAGGAGACTTTTAACCAAAGACCTGTAACATTTGCCCTGTAAGAGGCAAGTGACCTTGTGGTGGCTGAAGATGATTGGGAAGAAGTGGAGATTGGCTTAACCATTTGCATTCAATTTCACCAATAGTAGAGGTTTGGTTGGAGAGTTCTTTCATATTAACTTACACAACATACAGTTGTAGTATATACTTGATGCTATCTCAGGCCATCTTTAATATTTTTGGCCTGAATATGAATGTTTGCAAGTTATTGCAAGTTGTATTGCTTTAAATAAAACTTTCACCAAGTCATTTATATTACTAAAATAAATCGTTTGAACCCTCTTACGAGTTTGTTTGTTTCATCGTTTTTAGTTCTCTGATTCTTAAATCCAGATGGAATGAAACAATAATGCCAATTTCAGTCATTACATTTGTTTATTGTGCCGAGCATTCGACCTAGGGAGAACTAGGTCATCTTCAAGGCTGTGAAACATATTTTGCTATGTAGTTTACCAATGATTGTATTCAAATGAATTTGTATAAAGTAATGTAGTTTACAAAATGATTTACGTTTTTGACATTATAATATTTTACATTGTATAATGTCGGTGCATCTGCTGTTCTGTCTGCTTATGAACTGAGTGAGATCCGTTTTATGTGTCTCTATCTACCTATCCATGGTGCTACAGTCTTAAAGGACCTGCGGGCCTCGTCCACAAGCTTCTGCCAAACATCCTTGTCTTTGGCCTTCATTCTCCAATCCAGCCCAGTCCAGCGTAAGCGAAGTCTTTTCTCTTCGGCTAGCTCCACCGGGTCGCCCTTAGAGGGACCTTTTTTTGGCAGTCCGCTCTTCACCATTCTCTCCACATTAACTAACCAGCGGAGGAGGCGACCTTTCTTTATAAAGTTCATGATGTCTTCTTCCTTGTACAATCTGGTACAATTCTTCATTTCTCTCTAATCCTCCACTGGCCGTTCACTAAGCGTGGGCCAAATATTTTTCTCCAGGACCTTTCTTTCCCACACCCGAAGTAACCTTTCGCTCTCTTTAGACAGTACCCACGGCTAGCGTATGCTAGCGTTACGTGTTATTAAGTTCTTTATATTATTATCTTGGCGCCACGTGTTAAACCTCTAAAGCGAAACGCCTTCGCAAATGCCAGTAAGCATCTCTGATGCCAGCAGCTTCCATTGTATTTTTGTTCGTCACAACCTACACCCAGGCGAATCTCCAATTGCGAACTCATGATTATTAATTGGTTCCTGGATGATCTCATGTAAAGAGTTTTTTCTTCGTTGATTCTTCATTGCCTTGCTTTCCAATTCCTCCAGGGCCCCTTCCAATGCTGCTGCAACTGCATACGCGAGATGTTAAGTCAGTCTGTAATAAATGGTACCTTTAAGGGGGTTGGTCCTTATTGCATTTTACGATCCATTTTATGTGTTACACAAATGAAGTCCTGAAGATGACATCATGACTGAAGTTGACATTATTCTTTTCTTCCTATTAATTAATTTTCTTTAAATCTCCAAATATTTGAGACTTGCCAACATTTTACTGTTTGTAAAAACCGTACATTACACTGAAATGAAATCTTATACGGAAAAGCCTAATCCTAACTTTTCTCCAAAAATTGCTCAAAAACTAATTTCCATACAAAAAACCACTGTGGCTGTGTCATGGACACGGCCGTGTGTTGTACGTGAATACGTTTACGAAACGGGTTATATTTTTTATATAAAATATTTTTATTTATATATTTAGGATGAAATCAAGGAAACAAATAATTACTGTATTACAATATAACTTTATTAATTATAGGTCTGTGATACGAAAAGTACGGCGCAAATGGCATACAAGATACATCGAGATTTCTGGTAAACGTTAAATCAAAAGTGTTTTTCTTTTGTTAGCTTCAATGAGCGCAGAAACCATAGACGATCACACACATCACACTTATGTCCGAATGGATTGTTGATAAACGTCGTAGTGAAACGTGCACTAGCTGCTGCCCAATGTTTCTTCGTAATCGACGATCGAACACAATCAATGCCTATACAGTCCGTTGTCAATGTAGAAGCGATTTCATCATCCACTTGCATAATTTCAACCGCCCCAGCTGCAGATGTACTGGACACCGTCGTTGATCCGCTCGGCCGCATTCATTCTTTTACGTTCCCGGCATAGCTTGACTCGGTCATATGGTGTTTTATAATTACCATTCGATTGTTCTTGAGAAGCCCTTTCCAACCGTATACGATCTCTGTATTTGGTTTTGGCTTTTCGACGCGTATAGGCCGACATTATATATTTTTGATATTTTTTTATTCTAACACCTTATTGTATTCACTGTCACTATTTTACGACAGCTAACGATTAAAATTTAAACCAACATCGTAGCTTCTCCGAGTCAAAAGTTATACTAATTGCAAATCTCGATTCGCAGCAAACTATCCAGTGGTCTAATTTCATTTTGATGTAGACGATAGATTCGTAACTATAATGCCAAACTGTATCCCCCGATTTTGTTATCATTAGGTTTTTTGGATTGCCTCCATATGATAGCAAATTTAAAGACGTATTCACGTCAAAACACTGTAAAGTTTATAAATCTACGTGGATGTAATGAAAATACGGATTTTGCGGAAAATTCTAGGATCTATTTTTACAGTTTATTGAATAAAGAGTTACTTCCGATCTATTTCTTAAGATTTTACGCAATTATCATTTATTAAGGGATGAATTATTTCTGGATCTTTCTTTAGCGGCTTAAAAGTTTTTAATTTATTAAAAGGGACTTTTTTTAAAAAAATATTTATTTTTTGCTATTAAAAAACATGAAGGGAATCTGTTTGGTGTCTTATTAGTTCAAAGGTATTAAATTTTTTTGTCTAAAAATTCCTAAGGGCTATTTAAAGGCGTTGGCAAGGGCTGCCTGTTGGGCACACTTGTGCTTCCTTCCGCCCTTCTCTCCCACAAAATTACTTCTTTTATAAAAGCATGCAAAAAAAATGGTAATTTAATTCATATAGGGCACATGTATATTAGGTAAAAGTTAAAATATTAACTTCATCTTATGGAAAATAAAATCCGCCCTTAGTAAGTATTATGTTCCAAAGTTTAAGTAACTAACTCATACGATTGTATCTTATCATAATCTTGTTAATTAAATTTTATATAAATTACAAATGAAAGTTGATGACTTTAATATTATGTATGGTCGCTGTAATAAAGTATTAATTACAGAATCTCACTGTACTCTCTTGAGTAATTATAGACGAAGTGGTCGTGTAGGCGCGCGTGGCCGCCTACACCCAAATGCTAAGGTGCCCAAGTGGGCGCTGTACGAAATAATAGTAGACAAAGAAGAATAGAAAAAATAAAGAGAAATAAAAGAAAAAGGGGAAGGTACTTACCCTTTGCAAGGAGCGATGTGCGTGAGGTATGTTGATAATCTGCCTGAGAAGCGATGAGAGGAAAGGAAGCTGTGGAGCGGAAGCGTGTATATATGTTTATGTAAATGTGTGTGTGTGTGTGTGTGTGTTGAGCTTTGAGAAAGGGAGGCAATATTTGGGCTCAGGCTCAGAGAAGCGTAGCGGAAGTGGAAATGAGGTAAGCGGAAGAGTAAAGGGGGAATAGTGCAATAAGTGCACTATAAGCGGTGGAATATGCGTGAAGCGATATTCTGGAGAGGCGTTTAGATGCGGATGATGCGTACTGTTAGGTGTCAGCGGAAGTGAAGCGGGCTGAGATGCGTTAAGAGTTGCTAAAGCGTGAGCCGAGAGGCGTCTTGAGCAAGGACTAGCAGGGAACTGCACAGACTGGAAAGGTGACCACATGGTTCAAAGGAAGTAGTGGGGCAAAGGGCTTAGAATAGAAAAAACAAATAAAGGAAATAGAAGCGATAGGTAGTGACGCATTTGGCATAAGAAACGGAAACTAAAATTTTAATATACTGAAAATTATTGAATAAAAAATAAGACTTAGTAATTGGCGATAGTGATAGCAGGAAATTAAGGCGGATGCGTACATTAGTACGCGCGCGGGCGCGAGACTGAGCCGCGGGAGTCGGAAGTTAGCCGAACTGGCCGAGGGTCCTCGGCCACGACCGAACAGGTCGTAATGTGGAACCCCGCTGGTATTATGGAACCCTATAATATTTAGGCAGCGAGTGATCTTGGGTTAACAGTATCCGGCTCAAACTGTCGCTAGATAACGGAAGTGTGTAAAGCAGGTGGTTGGTTCAGTTGCTATTGTATTCTTCATCTTGAAATTTTTAATTTTGTTTTTATAGATTCTTGAAAACTTTAAGAAGGCAAGTTCAAACTGTTATTTTTGTTTTGTTATCAAAATAGTGGTAGTTATCCGCACTATATATTGCTTCAAAGGGATGTATTGCTGTGATTTTCATTTGTGAATCAGTTCTTATGTCTCCCAATCTTTTTTAGTGACATATCGAATCCAAGATAGTGATGCTGGCAATATGGAAACCTGTTCCGCACTTGCAGTAGAAAAATTGCATGTGGTTCCATATTGCAAGCATTACAAGCAAATCATTTATATTTCTGGGGAAAAACAGAAAAAAGAATCTAAAATGGGGCTAAAAAAAAAGCTGCAAAAATATTCATTGTACCTAAAACCCACTCTACGGCGACTTGCAATAAAGATACTAAGGTGTTCCATATTACCCGCACCTCAAGTCAGAGGCACCACTTTCCACTTTTTCCATAAAATTGAAGGTTGCTCATCTGGTGGTTGGAGGAGAGTAAATTTGAAGACAATAGTGCAAGACTAATAAATAAAGCTAATAATTACCAGAGAAAGCTATACAATTTTTTGGAATGTCTAGCATAGGTAAGCCAAAAACAAAGATGGGTTCCATATTACCACCACTTCCTCAAAATATCGGTAGATAGGCCTTTTAAATAAATTCTTTTGTCCTCTGTCTGAAATATTAAATACGAGGTGTGGCTATTTATAACGAGACTGATGTTGCTACAGAAGAACTATGCATGCGCCAAATCTTAACGACCTGCACAGCTGTGCAGCGTAAAGCCTTCTCTTTCGATTGTCTGCCTGTTTTTGTAGAGAAATCTGTCTGACCGGAACCATCGTTTCGTGTAAGAGGTGTTAGTTTCGTTTTGCCGAAAACCTGGTACTACACATGTAGTAGAGCAACGAATTGTCACATGAAACTGGGTAAAGCCGCTACTGAAACTTATCTTTTATTAAAAGAAATTTATGGCTATGAATGTTTATCACGTGCGCAAGTTTATGAGTGGTTCAAGCGTTTCCAAGATGGCCGAGAAGACGTCGGAGATGATGATCGCCCGGGTCGCCCTTCCACATCCAAAACGGGTGAAAATATCGATTATAATTAATCAACATTACTACCGGCGAGGTGCTTGCTCAACTCCGTGAAATAGTAAGGAAAAAACGACCCGATTTGTGGAAGAACAAGTCATGGGTTCTCCATCAAGACAACGCGCCGGCTCACACTGCATTGTCTGTCAAGATGTTTCTAGCCAAGTACAACATCCTAGTTTTAGGCCATCCGCCTTATTAGCCTGACCTAGCCCCATTTGACTATAGATCTGTTCCCCAAAGTCAAATCTGCATTAAAAGGGAACACGATTTCAGTACGTTGAAGCTGTTGAAAGAAAAAGCGGCACGCGTCATGCAGGAGCTCACAGAAAAAGACTTCCAGCACTGTTTCGAACAATGGTAAATTCGCATGGAGTGTTTTAGGGATAGGGGAGGGGCGTATATTGAAGATATAAAGAGAAAAAATTTTCTTTTTAAAGTTGCACTTTCGGTGTACTGATATTCTTCCTGCTCGTAATATTCGTGAGACATTTCTTAAATATTTTACAAGTGTTAGAACCGTACATTATTTAAAATAGCACTTTAGAGCCTAGCTTTATTTCTTCTGAAGTACGCTGCATAAATACGAGGGTCGTTTGAAAAGTCCGTGCAAAAATAAAAACTACTTAATTTTTGGGGGTAAACCTTTTTTATTTTTCAACATAGTCTCCTTTTAGGCTTATACACTTCGTCCAACGCTGCTCTAGTTTGTTGATCCCTTCCTAATAATAGGATTTGTCCAAGTCTGAAAAATAGCCATTCGTTTCTACAATCACCTCCTCGTTTGAATAAAATCTTTTTCCCGCCAGCCATTTCTTCATATTGGGGAACAAATAGTAGTCCGAGGGAGCCAAGTCTGGAGAATAGGGGGGATGTGAAACGAGTTGGAACCCTATTTCCATTAATTTTGCGACCACAACTGCTGAGGTGTGAGCTGGTGCGTTGTCGTGATGGAAAAGGACTTTTTTGTGGGCCAATCGTGGGCGTTTTTCTTGCAGCTCGGTTTTCAAACGGTCCAATAACGATGAATAATATGCACCTGTAATAGTTTTACCCTTTTCCAGATAGTCGATGAGGATTATTCCTTGCGAATCCCAAAAGACAGTCGCCATAATCTTTCCGGCCGAAGGAACGGTCTTCGCCTTTTTTGGCGCAGATTCCCCCTTAGTAACCCATTGTTTAGATTGTTCTTTGGTCTCAGGAGTGTAGTGATGTATCCATGTTTCATCCACAGTGACGAAACGACGCTTAAAGTCCTGCGGATTCTTCTGGAACAGCTGCAAACCGTCCTTGCAACACTTCACACGATTTCGTTTTTGGTCAAGCGTGAGCAATCGCGGCACCCATCTTGCGGATAGCTTTGTCATGTCCAAATGTTGATGCAAAATATTATGTACCCGTTCATTCGAGATGCCCACAGCACTAGCAATCTCACGCACCTTCACTCTTCTGTCATCCATCACCATATCATGGATTTTATCAATGATTTCTGGAATAGTAACCTCAACAGGGCGTCCAGAACGTTCAGCGTCACTTGTGCCCATATGGCCACTCCGAAAATTTTGAAACCACTTATAAACTGTTCTAATCGAAGGTGCAGAGTCACCATAATGTTTATCAAGCTTCTCTTTAGTCTCCTGAGGCGTTTTGCCTTTCATAAAGTAGTGTTTAATCAACACACGAAATTCTTTTTCGTCCATTTTTTGAAAATCACTCGACTTCCTCGATTCAAACAAATGCCAAACACAAAGAAATAGACCGATCTGGCTGAAACTTGGTGTGTGTTCTTCCAAGAGATGCTACTAACTAAACATAACCTCGAAACGCGCCAGTTGTGCTATCTCTCTGACTTTGCACGGACTTTTCAAACGACCCTCGTATAGTTGTATTGAATTTGTTTGTTTAATTTTGGGGGAAAAAAATCAATAAAAACTGTTAAGTGACATTTTTGGTCGGTAATTTTTGTTTTTTTTCACATTTTTAGAAATTAAATATTTAATTCTTTATAATATTTTATGGGTGGTAACGATGTAAATTACAGTGAAGTGTTTTTTTTTAACCTCTATTAATAAAAATAACGATTATGTAAAATGTTTAAAATGAAAATAATTTATTTACATAAATGCAATTATTATGCACATTCAGCCGGTAATAGCACAAATACTAATAATTATTTCGGTATTTTTTTAATATTTTAAGCAGCGGTTTAAGGCCACAAAACGGATAGTCCCTTTCAAAAGTGCTATTTCAGAAATTTAATCACAGTACTGACTTCCGTTAATCTAGTACAGTCAAAGTGCAAATAAATTACTTCCATTTATCAGAAACAATTAAAGTCCAAAATATTGTACTTTTAAAAAATTACTGAACATCGATAGTTCCCCGATTCGATTATCTGTAATGTGACAATAACAATTGACCTAGAAATGCACGCAGATAATCTTTTGTAGCGCTATTAATTTTGTAACAATAAAAATAAATCGATCTTCGCTTTCAATTTTTAGCTCAATCAAAGAGCAATCTGTTGAAAGGAAGACTGGACTGAAGTTAAAGGAAGTTCATTTTGATGGTTGTTGGTCCCAATTTTTTTGATGTAAACAGTTCTTTAACCTCTCGCACATTGACTGTTTAAATAAAAAGAGGGTAATTCAGGCAACTGATTGCCTTGTTCTCTGATATCAAGAAAGCTCCTGAAACTCATTTACCTACTAAGGCTTTTATAATTTGTATTATAAACAGATGGCTTGTTTTAGGCTCTTTTAATGAAGAAGTATTGAACTAATGTCCCATTTTTAATTACTTCCGTGAGAATGTAATTATTGTTTGGCCTTGATAACGTTTCCGTTCATCTTCAGTCTATAACTTTATAAACTTTATCCCTAATGTTGTTATCATTTCTCTAGGTTATTTTGGTACAACACTACTTAAGAAAAGTTTTAAAATAAGTCTAGTTTAGAAGTTTTATTCAATTTATTAGTTAAAACAGTTCATATTATTTGTAATAATAATAATAATGGTAAAAGCGGGTTTAGTTTTAGAAGAGTAGATTTTCCCCAAAAGCCTCAGAGGTCCTATAATCTCTCTCTAGATCTGATGAAACTTCAATTTCATCCTCATCTTCGGTACATCAGACAACTTTAATACAAGCTCCCTTTTAACTAAGACCGTCTTATCTAGCCACAACTTACATATATATATATATAGATCTTTAAGTCCTGTCATTTCCAGCCATTTTGTTATTATAAACTTTACAAAACCTAAGTTTTCTTGCTAAAATAATTATTTAATATTATTTGATGAAAACATTCTTGCAGTTTAGCGGTGATGTTTTGGTTTAGTTGTTCTTAATGCAGTTTTTTTTTTTTTTTTAGAAATGGAAAGAATAGAAAATCGTACAGATCTTAAATTTCGAATTCCCATTAAAAATATCAAATTTTTTGAAGTTCCACACAGTCCGGGAAAGAGTTATTTATAGAAATTATTCTGTGTATGTGTTTGGTTAGCATAACTTGAAAGCTGAAAATCTTGGCATTTTCGTATTTGATATTTCCTCTCGGTGTTATAAATAACTATGTTTCTGAAAGTGTAGTTAGGGGCGTAGTGTTGCATAATAACTTGTGATTTTATTACTGACTTAATAAGTGCAGGAATCTGTTACAGTCAGGACAGAAGACACACCAACCAATCGATATAATAATGTAAAAAACATTATTTTAGTGTAATATGCGACTACACTAATATACACAGTATACACATCAGACATACGTGTACAACCCTTCATACAAGTTACAGACACACTTACATAAAATAGAATCCTGGGCAAAGAAGTGGAGGATTAAAATGAAATGTGTGAAGTGGAGGCCCACAGAAATGACAGCATGCCACGTTTACTCGTCCGGCGGTGCTCCTGTCCACCTGTCCTCTTCAACAGCAATCCTCTTCCTTGTACACAGATCTGGTGCGCTACCTTGGGCTCTTTATAGACAAAAAGACTCACGAGGAACCCACAACACTAGACTTAAAAGTTAAAGCAATGACGAAACGTGCGATACTGCTTTACAGACTACTTGGGCGACGCTCCGAATTGCCCATAGAACTCAAACGCTTAATAATACAGTACTATCCTCAAACCTATGTGGTCTTACGAGACTAGAGCTGTGGGGTTCAGCCAAACCTACAAACATACGGAGAGTACAAGACATTTCAGTCAAAACTCCTCCGACAGATAGCTGACGCACCTTTCTACGGTGACTAACCTCACTCTTCACGACGACCTCAACATCCCATTCGTACACCAACTCGCCGTCTAAATATCAAAAATTCCATACTGTTAACATTAATTGCTCTAATCTTTTCGTACAGTCTCTCGCCTCCTCTGACATCCCTAACAATCCTACTCGCCGACTGAATCGCCATTGGCCCTGCGACTTCTTTGCAGTCTGAAGACCATAAACATTATTAATATCCGGTAAAGAGTGCTACCGCTGGGCAGTTTCTCTCCTCCTGCCTTTCACGCATCCATACATCCTTCATTCTCCCTATTTACTCATTGTATATTATATTATACAGATTGCGAATCAGTCGCCAAAAAAGAACCTAATTTTTAACTTAAGACAAATCCTATTGCTTTATGTTTAGAGAGAGTACATAGCCCAGTAGGTTTGAAGTGCCTTTTGTTGCTTTATTTGTTTAATATGTAAATATTGGTAAACAAAAATCCATTTAATATGCAATATTAAGTGATAATGGATACTAGGAGAGTGATTTCATTTATTCTGATTATAAAAAGGGCAGTATCTTTGTCCAATACCGTAAAGTGTGTTTATTTCTACATGTACGAGAAGCAACTATTTGTGCGACCGACAATGTCAATTCCAATACGAAGCTATTATTTTTATTTGTAGTCGTAATGAACCAATTGGTTGGCCATGTTACCTTCCTAAACAAGGCTATAGTTTTTTGTTTATTTGGCCATTATTCTCTCACCTTTGATGTGTGCCCCCGAATCAAACCTGATTATCATTCATTGATTTTTGTTTTGTTTGATTTAATCAAATTGCCTCTTCTATTTATTGATTATGATAATGATAAGTTAAAAATATCACGTTGGTGATCACAATAAGAATGTCTGTGGAAAAAAAAATCACAATTTTGACTACGAAAAAGTCACAATTTATAATTAATACAAACCGTAGTCAGTGGACAGCTGCTCATCATATTTACTAGATGCAGTCGTCAATTTTTCAATAAATAAATGTAAAAACAAACACCCTCACTCGAGACTCAAACGAATTGATCTCTATCTTAGATATAAAATGATGAAAAGACTACTCGACAATCGTTCTGAACTGGTCCTGACGAACAAAAGAAACCTATAGATCGCCCTACTTTCCCCAAAATGAATGTACAGAGTACAACTCTACAGAAGTGCATCGAACATCAACCGACTTCAAACTTTACAGTCTAAAATCCTGAGAACAATAGTTAACGCACCCTTCTACGTCTCCAATCACACAATACACTCTGATCTAAATATTCCTCTCGTCTCTGAAAAAACCCCTATCTCGTTACACAAAACTCCACTCATACCCAGTCATTACAACCCTCTGATCCACATGTCTACTTATATGACATGCATATGATCTACATGAAATATTTCCTAACATTTTGTCAAATAATTCAGAGAGATCAGAAGTAAATTTTTGAAGTGCAATTTGACTTTCTTATTTTAAGACAAACTACTTTAAAAATTGACCACTGGTCCATCTAGTTTTCAATGAATTAAGACAAATTGATAAACTAACACTGTTTGTGCTCGTGAACACGTTTTCTTGCAAAACAAACGTTATTTCTCTTACGAAGAGAAAAGGAATCCTGGAAAATGATATACCGTTAGAAAGCCCATTAGGCAAGGAAACTTTTATAAAAAGTGCCAGCACCTAGGTCTGATAATGATCACATAAGGACCTAATGAGTTTTCTTTAAAAATTTCTATTACTTTTATTTTTCCAGTATCCAGGAGGAAGATTGAGGCTGTTTGGAGAATAACTTATGCTTCGAAATGGTGTCAATTTTTAGAAAATTTATCTTTCTTTCTAACCGTGTTATCAGAATCGAATTCGGACTAAAACTTTCTGAGTAATAACATTTTTATTGGAAAAAAGTAATGATTTTAGGGAAAAAAAATTAAAGTGACTTCACTCAAGAAAAGTGAAAAATATGAAGTTGGCCAATACGTCATTGAACTCCACTTTAGATGAACTACACACAGTAGGCCTATGGACAATACTTACTGGTTCACCCTGTATAACCTAAATTACAAATAACCTAATATCCATTATCACTTATAACCTAATTACAAGGCAAATTGACCTACCAGTTATGCATTTCACTAAAAAGATGTTTGTAGTTGGTAGTGCTTTGTTTCTTTTAAAAAATTATACCTTTTAAGTGAACATACATAATGTTTATACATAGGCGTGTCTGTATTTGCACAATTTCCGTATCTCTCATATCTTTTGTTTGAGTTACATTGATTTCAGTTGCAAAATAAATAAACTAATGAAAAAATATGTATATATACGAGGGTCGTTTGAAAAGTCCGTGCAAAAAGAAAAACTACTTAATTTTTTGGGGTAAACCTTTTTTATTTTTCAACATAGTCTCCTTTCAGGCTTATACACTTCGTCCAACGCTGCTCTAGTTTGTTGATCCCTTCCGAATAATAGGATTTGTCCAAGTCTGAAAAATAGCCATTCGTTTCTGCAATCACCTCCTCGTTTGAATAAAATCTTTTTCCCGCCAGCTATTTCTTCATATTGGGGAACAAATAGTAGTCCAAGGGAGCCAAGTCTGGAGAATAGGGGGGATGTGAAACGAGTTGGAACCCTATTTCCATTAATTTTGCGACCACAACTGCTGAGGTGTGAGCTGGTGCGTTGTCGTGATGGAAAAGGACTTTTTTGTGGGCCAATCGTGGGCGTTTTTCTTGCAGCTCGGTTTTCAAACGGTCCAATAACGATGAATAATATGCACCTG
This sequence comes from Rhodnius prolixus, assembly GCF_049639745.1. Taxonomy (NCBI): domain Eukaryota; kingdom Metazoa; phylum Arthropoda; class Insecta; order Hemiptera; family Reduviidae; genus Rhodnius; species Rhodnius prolixus. Next base: position 21,005,418 of record NW_027411582.1, read on the forward strand.
TAATAGTTTTACCCTTTTCCAGATAGTCGATGAGGATTATTCCTTGCGAATCCCAAAAGACAGTCGCCATAATCTTTCCGGCCGAAGGAACGGTCTTCGCCTTTTTTGGCGCAGATTCCCCCTTGGTAACCCATTGTTTAGATTGTTCTTTGGTCTCAGGAGTGTAGTGATGTATCCATGTTTCATCCACAGTGACGAAACGACGCTTAAAGTCCAGTGGATTCTTCTGGAACAGCTGCAAACCGTCCTTGCAACACTTCACACGATTTCGTTTTTGGTCAAGCGTGAGCAATCGCGGCACCCATCTTGCGGATAGCTTTGTCATGTCCAAATGTTGATGCAAAATATTATGTACCCGTTCATTCGAGATGCCCACCGCACTAGCAATCTCACGCACCTTCACTCTTCTGTCATCCATCACTATATCATGGATTTTATCAATGATTTCTGGAGTAGTAACCTCAACAGGGCGTCCAGAACGTTCAGCGTCACTTGTGCCCATATGGCCACTCCGAAAATTTTGAAACCACTTATAAACTGTTCTAATCGAAGGTGCAGAGTCACCATAATGTTTATCAAGCTTCTCTTTAGTCTCCTGAGGCGTTTTGCCTTTCATAAAGTAGTGTTTAATCAACGCACGAAATTCTTTTTCGTCCATTTTTTGAAAATCACTCGACTTCCTCGATTCAAACGAATGCCAAACACAAAGAAATAGACCGATCTGGCTGAAACTTGGTGTGTGTTCTTCCAAGAGATGCTACTAACTAAACATAACCTCGATACGCGCCAGTAGTGCTATCTCTCTGACTGCACGGACTTTTCAAACGACCCTCGTATATCGATTTAAACAGCAAACCAGCTATTAATTGACTTCACTTGACTTGTACATCTAGACATGACCTTGTAGGTTCGAATCCAGCAGCTGGTTGTTAGATTTTCTCTTCCGAGGATCGTCTGAAGCAAGAAAACACTATTTGGAAGCTAGCATTGCACTGAAAAGATGTCGCGCCTTAAATTTAAAAATAATAATAATAATCGAAGTTCATGGGAAAGATAAAAAAGAGACGTCACTGTTAGCTACCAATGAAACTCACGACTTAAGGCCCTGTTCATATTATCTTTTAATTATAGTAAACTATTAATATTTAGGACCGAAACAGCGAGGATTCGGTTTAAATAAAAGGAAAAAGAAACGTAACCACGCCCCTAGACAATAAATTTATCGAAACGTTGGCTTAAAAACGTTCGAGTTGGTGGCTTTTATTTTGACCGAATCCATCGCTAGTTTGAATCCTAAATATTGTCCTGTTTTTAATTCTGTGACTTTCTTATTTTTGCCGCAGGGTTCTTTCTTTAAGGATAAATTTGTAAAATTACAATTAACAAATTTTAAAGCTGTAGTTGTTTGAGTTAAATCAGTATTAAGAGGAAAAGTAAAAAATTGAATTAATGTGAAAGTTAACTTGGATTGGATCTTGCTAGTACATTGTTCTGAAGGAAGCGGTATAAAAGGAAACACAGAACGGTTAGAGGGGGTTGATAAATTTAATGGACCAGATCATTTAAGGAGTGGTGGAAATCCTGTAGAGTTCCTTCACGCTATTCCCATAAAATGGTAAGAACAACTAAGTACCCTTGATCTTATTCTAGAGGAAGACTCTCTCTCCGCCTTCCAGTCGATGGTATAGCTCTTTCTCAACAAATTATAAACAGCGGTGAAGTAGGGGCTGAATGGAGGGTTTATACCTAAACACTCCAAACGGAGAATTAGCCAAATCCTAAAGGATCTTGAACAGAGTGGCCATTTAATTTAAATGGGCAATTTATAGTCTGGAAGTGAATATAGAATAGATTTCTAATCGTAAATTTCATCAGTTGAAATGGATGCTGTGATAGATTTGATGCTGTTTCACGTGGTATGATTTTATTCAGAAATTAAAACATGTTCAATTATGATTTTGGGGAATATGGAGGTGCGGTCATTAAATTTAAACATAAATTTTGTTTAACCAAAGTTTCAATAAATATATTTATTACCTTCTTCAGGGTACGAGGTGTGGCTATTAAATAACGACACTATTGCTGTAAAACATTTTATTTTACATTTATACATATTTAGTTATTATCACCTTCAATATACAACGCTCCATGCGAATTTACCATTGTTCGAAACAGTGCTGGAAGCCTTTTTCTGTGAGCTCCTGCATGACGCGTGCCGCTTCGAAACGTCTTGACAGACAATGCAGTGTGAGTCGGCGCGTTGTTTTGATGGAGAACCCCGTGACTTGTTCTTCCAAAAATCGGGTAGTTTTTTCCTTATTCTTTCACGGAGTTGAGCAAGCATCTCACGGTAGTAATTATAATCGATAGTTTCATCGGTTTTGGACGTGGAAGGGCGACTCGGGCGGTCATCATCTCCGACGTCTTCTCGCGACCATCTTGGAAACGCTTGAACCACTCAAAAACTTTCGCACTTGATAAACATTCATCGCCATAAACTTCTTTTAATAAAAGATAAATTTCAGTAGCGGTTTTACCAAGTTTCATGAGAAATTTCACGACAATTCGTTGCTCTACTTCATGTGTAGTATCATGTTTTCGGGCAAAACGAAACTAAAACACCTCTTACACGAAACGACGGTTCCGGTCAGACAGATTTCTCTACAAAAACACGTGAGACGCAGCAATCGTAAGTGAAGGCTTTACGCTGCACAGCTGTCGGTCGTTAGGATTTGGCGCATGCATAGTTTTCTGTAGCGGCATCATTCTCGTTATTTAGTTAATAGCCACACCTTGTATTTAATATTTCGGACATTGGGCAAAAGAATTTTGAAAGAAAGAAGTCTTCTGTATCCTGTTTCAGCAACTTGAGTGACAAAAGGAATATAAAGGTCAGTGTGTATAGTCAGGTTGGGAGACATAAACTGGAGCGTTTACTTATAGTTCGAAGTATTTTAGATTGTAGAGATTGAATCCTTCGGAGATTAGATCGTTTGGTTGAACCCCACAGCTCTATTCCATACGCCCAGATGGGTTTTTAAAATAGAAGTATAAATTAGTCTTTTGTTGTCCAGAGAGAGTTTTGATCTATCGTCAAAAGAGTCTTTTAAGTAGTCGATAGCGGCTGCTTAGGTCTGTGTTTTTAAGTCCAGTGTAGAGGTACTTTTCGGCTTATTTAATTTTCTCGGCTTAATAATTATATCGACCGAACATCGTGAATAGTGAACCCCTAGAGCTTAACTTCTATTTGTATGATCAAGTATTATTACAGAATCCCAGTCTTCTTTTTGTTACAAAAAGTTATCGTGAAAAGAAGTAAGAAATAGAATTAAACTTAAATCCTAATACCTAAGTGAAGAAATACTGCATTTAGTGGACTTAGAAAGGGATACAGGAATGAAAGATATTGTAAGGGAATGTAAGGGACATAAGGGAGGCTCTCTAGGGATTGACCAGTAAGTCCAATAGGATATTGTCGGCCACTGAGAAAGGGACCTGCCCTTTAGACCGCAATCCTGCTGTAGCCATCTCCTGTTCGTTGCCAACTGTTCTATTAGGGTATTTTAGTAAATTTTCCATTACTTCCAACATATCCTTCTATAGATAATCTGTACTAATGTTCATTTAAGAAAATTCTATTCTTCACTGACTGAATATCTATGACGCCGTTTCTTGTTTAAAAAACTCCTTAGAGTTTACATTATTACATTATCTGTGAGTAAAAAAAATAAGGAATTATAACTTTTATATATTGTACGAGGGTCGTTTGAAAAGTCCGTGCAAAAATAAAAACTACTTAATTTTTTGGGGTAAACCTTTTTTATTTTTCAACATAGTCTCCTTTTAGTCTTATACACTTCGTCCAACGCTGCTCTAGTTTGTTGATCCCTTCCGAATAATAAGATCTGTCCAAGTCTGAAAAATAGCCATTCGTTTCTGCAATCACCTCCTCGTTTGAATAAAATCTTTTTCCCGCCAGCCATTTCTTCATATTGGGGAACAAATAGTAGTCCGAGGGAGCCAAGTCTGGAGAATAGGGGGGATGTGAAACGAGTTGGAACCCTATTTCCATTAATTTTGCGACCACAACTGCTGAGGTGTGAGCTGGTGCGTTGTCGTGATGGAAAAGGACTTTTTTGTGTGCTAATCGTGGGCGTTTTTCTTGCAGCTCGGTTTTCAAACGGTCCAATAACGATGAATAATATGCACTTGTAATAGTTTTACCATTTTCCAGATAGTCGATGAGGATTATTCCTAGCGAATCCCAAAAGACAGTCGCCATAATCTTTCCGGCCGAAGGAACGGTCTTCGCCTTTTTTGGCGCAGATTCCCCCTTGGTAACCCATTGTTTAGATTGGTCTCAGGAGTGTAGTGATGTATCCATGTTTCATTCACAGTGACGAAACGACGCTTAAAGTCCTGCGGATTCTTGTGGAACAGCTGCAAACCGTCCTTACACGATTTCATTTTGGTCAAGCGTGAGCAATCGCGGCACCCATCTTGCGGATAGCTTTGTCATGTCCAAATGTTGATGAAAAATATTATGTACCCGTTCATTCGAGATGCCCACAGCACTAGCAATCTCACGCACCTTCACTCTTCTGTCATCCATCACCATATCATGGATTTTATCAATGATTTCTGGAGTAGTAACCTCAACAGGGCGTCCAGAACGTTCAGCGTCACTTGTGCCCCTATGGCCACTCCGAAAATTTTGAAACCACTTATAAACTGTTCAAATCGAAGGTGCAGAGTCACCATAATGTTTATCAAGCTTCTCTTTAGTCTCCTGAGGCGTTTTGCCTTTCATAAAGTAGTGTTTAATCAACACACGAAATTCTTTTTCGTCCATTTTTTGAAAATCACTCGACTTCCTCGATTCAAACGAATGCCAAACGCAAAGAAATAGACCGATCTGGCTGAAACTTGGTGTGTGTTCTTCCAAGAGATGCTACTAACTAAACATAACCTCGATACGCGCCAGTAGTGCTATCTCTCTGACTTTGCACGGACTTTTCAAACGACCCTCGTATTTCGTATCATTTAGGTGCTTTTTATACCATCTATTTTCATAAATATTTCACTTAAGAGATTGAATTCTTTATCTAGCAAAATATCTCTGGAGAAAATGGTGGAAAAATAGGATATCAAGTGATCACTGGATATCTATTATTTGTGTAATTTATGTATTTTCTTTAGCGGGAAAAATAAATAAATTTGAAGCAAAAATGGCTGCTCTATATCTTTATTTCACTTTTCACGTAGTAATATTTATGTAAATGGTACAATATAGATGGCAGCGTGCTTGAAATACGATTCAATAAAGTTTGAAGTTGAACGAGACGCAAAATATGGGAGGCAGTGAAAAAAAGGAATCCATTACTATCTTCCCCCATTACTGACTTATTTATAATTTTTTTTTTTTATTATTATTATTTCATTTTTCCTCGTCAATGTAGAATCATTGACAGATTCAAGTGGCTTCAAATTGAGAATAGTATATTTTTAGAACTTCAATTTATTTTTAGGCTGGAGCTGGCTGACGTATAATTTCTTCAGGGCATAATTTATACGTTATATTCATGAAAGTTATACCCCTCCTTTTGCTCGACTAACGGTAGGTCTTGTTAGTCAAGTAGGGATTTTTTACCTGATTGAATTTCATTTTTGCCATGTACAATCTCTGTCAATAAAAATTTTGCTCACCATTATTTTACAACATCCTTATTACGCTTCAATTTAATTTAGTTTTACATCTTTATTCGTAAGAAAGTTTTGAGAACTTAGTTCTCTAACCATCGCAGAACAAAACGTTTTTCGCCGATGTTCGGTGCACAGGGTGTTCATTTTAAGACGGCTCAAATGCATTTCATGCTTAAACCGTTGATCTAAGCAAAAAAATGGTAGAGGAAAAATTTGTTGCCCGTCACCTCAAGTTTCAGAATATGTGACTTGATTTTAGATTCCTTCCCGCATACGCGGCAGACGCTCGTCCAAAAGTAAGGGTTCGCAGTTGACCTCCCATTTTTCACCTGGCTCGCAAGCCAGGTTAGCCAGGAGATTATCAAGTGCTCTCTACTATATCTGAGGAGGCACCTTTGAAGGCTCAGCACATGTTGCACAAGTTGCGTAAAGTGCATTATTTGATAAATTAAGGAATAAGTTTGATCCTTTACATGAAAGATATTGATCACCTAAATATGTGGCAGGAGGTTTCCAATTTTTTTTTTTTTTTGTAATTAAACGCAACTCTCCCAAAAATGTGTATGCCATTTTGTGTATGCTTGAGAACATCTAAAGCTCTTAACATTGATTTTTCTTAGAAAAATCACTCGGAAAACGTCTTATTTCCCGATATTAAGAAAAATACTAGCATCTCTGCCTTGGCAATATTTTTAGTAGAAAGGGGATGAAAAAATGCATATAAATGACCTATCGCGTGCTCTTCTTTCTCTTTGATAACAAGTTAAAAAAATTGAAATATGTTTATTAAATATCCAGATTTTGAAATGGCCTAGCACCTTTAATTTTGAAGATATCGAATTGCGATTTCCGGTTTCTTTCATAACTTTTTATACTCTTTAAAAGTGTGTATATGAAAATGGGGGTCAACTGCGAACCCTTACTTTTGGACGCGCGTCTACCGCGTATGCGGGCAGTAATCTAAAATCAAGTCACATATTCTGAAACTAGAGGTGACAGGCAACAAATTTTTCCTCTACCATTGTTTGCTCAGATTAACCGTTTAAGCATGAAATGCATTTCAGCCGTCTTAAAATGAACACCCTGTATATCTACGTAACTCCCAGCAAAATTAGCGAATCACTGTACTGCTGCGGTCGATATGGAAGTCTTATTTGTTGAAAGATGTTGGAATTAACAATATTTTTTTAGTGTGGTACGTCTATTGACCAAGAGATAGAAATAGGAGAGCAATGGGTAGAGTGGGTTGATCTGGCTTTTCAGGAAGAAGTTTTATCTTTTTCACTGTCTACCACACTTCTCTTAGCTCGGGTAAGATATCCTCATCAAAGAGTACTGCCAGGTGTTTCACCTTGCTCTACTTGAGGACCACGGTTTATCTAATTAAAGACCACTGTAAAGAGATTAATACCTGAGAAAAATAACTATATACTTTACTAAAGGTAAATCTTCATATCCAATTACAACTTCGGAGAGTTTACAAGGCACACTGACCGGGATCACTGAATTTTCCGACTGGATGATAAAATCAGCTTCTGTGGGCAAGTTGCTGAAAAACTTTGAACAGATTTTGTTTAAGCAGTTTTTTAATATTTTTTTACAATGGCTATTATCCACATGGATCCTCAATCAGAATCCCTTTGTTGGTTTACTGGATTTATGGAGGTCTGGATTTTAATTCCACCATCCAGTCCATCATCCATGGAATACCCATTTCCCTCACTTTATCATCCTCCTTTTCTTAATAAACCTATTCCAAGGTGTCTGTAAAATGGTGCTCGAACAAAGCAATAATATTTATCAGATCTCGCTCTCACTGGAGTGCCCATATGGTTTCGAAACTAAGATTAAACGGCGGCCCTGTTTAAAGCTCGCCTTTATTTCCTATTTTAATTAAATGTATTTATTAACCACACTGAGAAATTAATCCAGCAGCTACTTTGTCTCGAAATAGTATTATTAGGAAATGGTAATATTAGGCATAAAACATCGGGTATTTTATGTATGAATTTAAATTACAATAATCTGTAAAATTTGAATACTTACTGCTCTTAATTGGAATTATAGTAGAAAGGAAGATGTTTAAATATTAGAATTTGATTTTCATCGAAGCATTTCATCGGGAACATCGATAACATTGATATTTTCTTGAGGTTATAGGAAACTAAAGTAAAAGTAAAGTAAAGTAATGCCTATTTTCTCTGGCGGGCTTTACGTCCAACTATCAAATTAGGTATCGTGGACGGATGCGACTAGCAAACATACTTTACTGTAAATTTCTTTTATTAACCATTAAATAAAATCCAAGGCCTAAGACCGGAAATCGAACCCAGTACCACAATACATATTAGCTTTATAGGTCTCGCCTCTTAACCGCTCGGCTACCATGGCGCCTTTGTAGGCAACTTTTTTTTTTTAAGAAATTAGTTTCAATTTTATTACCTCAGATTTTTATTTCATTTGTATTCTTAAGAAACATTTCGGCTTCTGCCTGTGCCATTCTAATCTAATAATAATAATAATAACAATACGGGTTCGAATCCAGCTGCTAATAACCTCAGCTGTTGATGCGCCAAAAAAAAAAAAATAATAATAAGAATAATAATAATAATAATAATAATAATAATTAGTAGGGGAGGGATTAGCTATGTGGTTAGCGTACTCGATTCCCACGCGGAGGTCCCGGGTTCGAATCCAGCTGCTAACCCTTAGATTTTCTCTTCCTAGGAGCTTCTTGCAGCTCACTGTCCGGTGATGGACAGTGTTGTCTGTAACGAGAGAACACTGTCCGGAGGCCGGCAGTGCACTGAAAAATCTCCAAGCGCTAATAACCTCAGCTGTTTATGCGCTAAAAAAAAAATAATAATAATAATTAGTGTTTACTAAGTAATATATTTTACGTACAATAAAAACCTGTATCAGCATGCACAATAAGATTCTAATAATTTAAATTAAATTTATGGTTTTTTCAGTAATTATTTTTGTATTAATAATTAATAGTAATAAGGATTTTCTCCACTTGTTTATGTAGCTTCACTTCAGACAAACAAACAAGGGACGAGTGTTGGTCTAGTGGACAAGAGCAGGGCTTTGTGTGATGAAGGTCCCCAGTTCGAATCCCGTGTATGACTACTTTTTATTTGTTAGAAAAAAAAACTTGTTTATAGTAAAGTATGAGCTTCTGCCACCGTCTAAGACTCTTGATTGGTAGTTGGACGTTGTACCCCGCCTGAATTAAAATTAGGCGATTACTTTACTAACAAACAAAAAATTTGAGGGAAATACCGCGCTTTGTACATAATTAACATTGTTGTGGTCGATAAATACAGGCCTAGGGGGGGTCAAACAATATTTAAGAACCAATTAAAAAAAAACCTTGGAGATAAAGGAACAAACGTGTTACCTAATCCTGGTTCAAAACAAGAAGACAAGCCGATAATTTATCAAGTAAATTTTGAAAAATTATATTTAAAAATAAAAGAGAATAAAAATTGCGTGAATTTCTTTTGAACCTTATAATCCCATTGTGGTTATAAATCTGGTGTTTTTTTTTGAGAGTAACAAGACCACAATAATGCACAGCCTTATAACTGGAACAGTGAATCACCCGATGGACGTACGCGGTAATAATAAAAGCTCCTGGTTTACAAGAGGGCCGGGGTTAGTGTAAGGATCTTGAAGGTACGACTGTGTGGACTTAGCATTATAACCACTAACAAGAAGGTACTGTAGCGGTTTGCGTCCAACCGCTGTATTGCTCTTTACTCTCTGTTCCCTAGCAGTATCAACTCAAGTAGGTTCTTCTACAAGTAGAAGAAACTCTGCTACTGTCTTATAAATATTATTTAATCCTACCTAGAGACCATAAGTACAACTTGTCTTGGATACTAGCTTTTTTCTATGTCAATTCTATTTTTGTGCCGACCACAAAATGAAATGAACACCAGTTTTTGAATAGGTTTTGTAACTGCAGGTAGCTGACCTAAATCCATATTAAACTCTAAAATCACTTCTTTAGCTTAACCTTGGATGTCATTAAATAGTAATAAGCAGTTGTAATTTTATCACACACTAATATTAATGGGGAAAAAGTTGTCATTTCACAGTATATGTTTTTATTTTTAGTGTGCCTAACACATCGCCAATCAGAAGGAACACGGTTAACAAAATATCAGCACAGTGAAACATGCTTCGGATCGGTTGATCGAAGTGCGTTTGTGTTCTCTCATCTCATACTTACCAAAAATTATTTATTAATATTAGTTTATTGAGAAAAATTGAAAACAAATGATTGAGAAAAATATTAAGGAAATTCAATTAAAATTTCTGTTACAATGAACACACGAAACGAGTGGCTAGCCTTGTGCTTAAACATAAGAAATAGCAGGTTTCTAATTTTATCCAAAAAACGTATTGTGGTGACTGCTGTCCCCTAACCGAGAACAAAACCGACTGAGTGGGAACGAATTTTGTCTCTTTCGTATTCCTGTCTATGACTTTTCGTTTCAATCGTCTGATTTCTATTATCTGGTATTCAGCCCCTAATGGGCCCCTCATAACCTCCTTTATCTCCTCTTCTGTCAGATCCGTGTCTACATCCCTAATTACTCCCCTTCTCTGCAATAAATATCTGGGTATGTATACTCGGAACCCCTTTTCCTTTAGAATTGCGGAACTCACTAATCTGTTGGCCGCTACCCCATTGTTCATCTCAACTCTCATTCTATTTACGCCGAGCTTTTTAATTCCGTCGATACTTTTGGCAATGTCTATGTGTTTTTCGTATAATAGTTTCCCAACTGACATTGGGTGCACCCTCGAAAGCCCCTTTTTGTCCTTGTTAGTGCTTTCCACTATAACATAAAAGGGTCCTAAATCCGTACTTTGATATGCCATATTTGTGTATGCATTTGTACTTTTGTTCGCCTTGGTGTAAATTTGTTCATCACTTACCTTGTTTGCTTCTTGGTTGGTGCTTACCTCAGTCAGTTCCATAGCTACCTTCACATCCGGTTGGCGCAACATGCTTCTAGTGGTAGGGACCGATCCACTCTCCGTCCCTTTACGTTTTCCAGCCACGTTCACCACCTTCTTGACTGACTTTGTAGGCATATTTGAGATTTTTATTAATATTTTTGAATTTTCAAAAAACGCTTTGTTATTGTTGCTGAACTTTGACTTCATTTTTCTCAAAAACATTATATATGTAAAAAAACGTGCACTATTCATGAAAAACATCTACATACAATCACCTTTCAAAATGAATACATTGGGGTTATTTTAAAAATTGGTGCATTGTACGTATAGTGCACGTTTTTTACGTACCTATATAATATTTTTGAGAAAAATGAAGTCAAAGTATTTGGAAAAAATTAGAAACTTGCTATTTCTTATGTTTGGGCCACAAAGTAAAATACTTAATATTATTATTTTGGAATATAAATTAGCTTATTTAAAAGGAAATTTAACCTTCTTTCTAATGAGCTTATTGAAATTGCTGCAGCTACAATAGTTTGAGAAATATAGACAAATGTTTGCTAAAAAGTAGTAACATCTTGAAAAAACATAAAATTAAAAATATCTATAAAACGAAGCCGAATCGAGCCATAGTTTATATGGAATTTTTTGTTGCAAATGATGCCCAGAATCACCTCCCGAAGTTACGGTAGTCTTATGCTGAACACCCTGTATATTTGTACAATTTTTTGCCACTGGCTAATAAAATTATAGATGTATTTTAATTTAAATGTTAATTATTATTATATTTTTAAAACTTATTTGTAAAAAAAATATGCAACAGCTATTTAAATTTCTGTTTGGTATCTCTGTATATTTATACATTGGAATTCTTTTCTTTGGGTTTTCTATTAAATTTTTAAAAAAACATTTCAAATTAATGTCTTGCAACTTTCCACAGTGAACTCTGACTGCCATTGCTGATGTATTTTACCTACTATAATTTATTTTGTAAAAAGATCTTTAAAAAAAAAAAAAAATATCACATTCACCAAATTGTTTTCGTCTCTGTTTTGATAATTTTTATTGTTTTAATTCATATTGTTCTGTTTTTATTATTTATTGTTTGTTTTTATAGCATTTTATTTTTCATTGGTTTTAATTCATATTGTTCTGTTTTTATTATCTATTGTTTGTTTTTATAGCATTTTATTTTTCATTGGTTTTAATTCATATTGTTCTGTTTTTATTATTTATTGTTTGTTTTTATAGCATTTTATTTTTCATTGGTTTTAATTCATATTGTTCTGTTTTTATTATTTATTGTTTGTTTTTATAGCATTTTATTTTTCATTGGTTTTAATTCATATTGTTCTGTTTTTATTATTTATTGTTTGTTTTTATAGCATTTTATTTTTCATTGGTTTTAATTCATATTGTTCTGTTTTTATTATTTATTGTTTGTTTTTATAGCATTTTATTTTTCATTGGTTTTAATTCATATTGTTCTGTTTTTATTATTTATTGTTTGTTTTTATAGCATTTTATTTTTCATTGGTTTTAATTCATATTGTTCTGTTTTTATTATTTATTGTTTGTTTTTATAGCATTTTATTTTTCATTGGTTTTAATTCATATTGTTCTGTTTTTATTATTTATTGTTTGTTTTTATAGCATTTTATTTTTCATTGGTTTTAATTCATATTGTTCTGTTTTTATTATTTATTGTTTGTTTTTATAGCATTTTATTTTTCATTGGTTTTAATTCATATTTTCTAAAAGATATTTTTCTTTTTTTCAGGTAAGTCTTCCTACTTTTGTTCTGGTGATATAAAGGTAAATTTTTTGTGTAATCAAAAAATTGTATATCTTTTCTTTCACATGTAAATAATTATTGAAATGGTGATGACCCATATTGAAAAAATATTTTAAAGCCCAGTTTTCCTTGAGGTTGACTTCTGAAGGTGGAAATTCTAATTTCAGAAATGTGACTTCTGTTGACAAAGTGAGAACATAAAATTGAATTAATTCTATGTAAAGGTCAGAAGCGAAGTTTTAACTTAAAAAAAAAATATTTTCTTACTAATAAAATGGAATTAAATTTTTAATTTTGTAACGCTTAAAAAAAAAAGATCTTGTAAAATGAGCTACTTATCTATTTTGACATTTATTTTTCCACTAAAACAAAACAAAAAAAAGGACTGAAACTAATAGTGATATGAGCTTGCAAAGAACAGGATATTATGGCAGGATCATGGATTAGACAAAAGAATGGCGATGTAATCGGCGAAGTAGTGTACCAGAATATGTGAGCTGTGTATAATAGGTGCAAGGATATTTCCCTTAGGAGTACACCTGTATTGGACAAAGAATGAGTAAAAGGGAATGCATTCACAGTCTTAGAAATAAAAATAAAAAAAGCAGTCCTGTAAAGTAGGATTTAAGGATGAGACAGTAAGCTACTTTGGTATTAGAAGAATTAAATTAGCAGGAAAAGAAAAGGAAAAAAGGAATCAGTGGAGAAGTTTTAGAGCAAATTACCTTAAAAATGAAAAGAAATTGAATCAATAAAAAACAGAATTAATAATCCGTACGAGGGAAGGGATTAGCTATGCAATCATTAAAAGGAATCAGTGGAGAAGTTTTAGAGCAAATTACCTTAAAAATGAAAAGAAATTGAATCAATAAAAAACAGAATTAATAATCCGTACGAGGGAAGGGATTAGCTATGCAATCATTAAAAGGAATCAGTGGAGAAGTTTTAGAGCAAATTACCTTAAAAGTGAAAAGAAATTGAATCAATAAAAAACAGAATTAATAATCCGTACGAGGGAAGGGATTAGCTATGCAATCATTAAAAGGAATCAATGGAGAAGTTTTAGAGCAAATTACCTTTAAAGTGAAAAGAAATTGAATCAATAAAAAACAGAATTAATAATCCGTACGAGGGAAGGGATTAGCTATGCAATCATTAAAAGGAATCAGTGGAGAAGTTTTAGAGCAAATTACCTTAAAAATGAAAAGAAATTGAATCAATAAAAAACAGAATTAATAATCCGTACGAGGGAAGGGATTAGCTATGCAATCATTAAAAGGAATCAGTGGAGAAGTTTTAGAGCAAATTACCTTAAAAGTGAAAAGAAATTGAATCAATAAAAAACAGAATTAATAATCCGTACGAGGGAAGGGATTAGCTATGCAATCATTAAAAGGGATCAGTGGAGAAGTTTTAGAGCAAATTACTTTAAAAGTGAAAAGAAATTGAATCAATAAAAAACAGAATTAATAATCCGTACGAGGGAAGGGATTAGCTATGCAATCATTAAAAGGAATCAGTGGAGAAGTTTTAGAGCAAATTACCTTAAAAATGAAAAGAAATTGAATCAATAAAAAACAGAATTAATAATCCGCACGAGGGAAGGGATTAGCTATGCAATCATTAAAAGGAATCAGTGGAGAAGTTTTAGAGCAAATTACCTTAAAAATGAAAAGAAATTGAATCAATAAAAAACAGAATTAATAATCCGTACGAGGGAAGGGATTAGCTATGCAATCATTAAAAGGAATCAGTGGAGAAGTTTTAGAGCAAATTACCTTAAAAAAGAAAAGAAATTGAATCAATAAAAAACAGAATTAATAATCCGTACGAGGGAAGGGATTAGCTATGCAATCATTAAAAGGAATCAGTGGAGAAGTTTTAGAGCAAATTACCTTAAAAGTGAAAAGAAATTGAATCAATAAAAAACAGAATTAATAATCCGTACGAGGGAAGGGATTAGCTATGCAATCATTAAAAGGAATCAGTGGAGAAGTTTTAGAGCAAATTACCTTAAAAGTGAAAAGAAATTGAATCAATAAAAAACAGAATTAATAATCCGTACGAGGGAAGGGATTAGCTATGCAATCATTAAAAGGAATCAGTGGAGAAGTTTTAGAGCAAATTACCTTAAAAATGAAAAGAAATTGAATCAATAAAAAACAGAATTAATAATCCGTACGAGGGAAGGGATTAGCTATGCAATCATTAAAAGGAATCAGTGGAGATGTTTTAGAGCAAATTACCTTAAAAATGAAAAGAAATTGAATCAATAAAAAACAGAATTAATAATCCGTACGAGGGAAGGGATTAGCTATGCAATCATTAAAAGGAATCAGTGGAGAAGTTTTAGAGCAAATTACCTTAAAAGTGAAAAGAAATTGAATCAATAAAAAACAGAATTAATAATCCGTACGAGGGAAGGGATTAGCTATGCAATCATTAAAAGGAATCAGTGGAGAAGTTTTAGAGCAAATTACCTTAAAAGTGAAAAGAAATTGAATCAATAAAAACAGATTTACGGAGGCCGGCAGTGCACTAAAATAAAGCTCTGGGCGCCCATTAACCAGAGATGTAGACGCGCCTTAAATCATTTAAAAAATGACTATTCTAATATTAAATAATTACCTCCAAAAGCGTATGAGCGAGTCTCGTTGGATACTCGCGAGTCGAAATAACTAAATTTTTTCCCAGTTTTTAAGCTAAAATCTCTCTTTTTAGATTCAGTAGACCTGAAAATGAACATTTTCAGTGTTAACATACTTTCTGCATTCAGTAATTAAATCACTGAGATCTAAATGGTGCTACTTAAGATAAAAGGCTCCTTCAAAAATCAGCTGACATCATTTTCAGATTTATAGTTGTATCTCACATTTCAACTTTTTTGTTAGAGACACTCATATTTTTTTGACAAAAAAAAGAATCATACATATACTATTTATACTTGTTAAAATAAATATGTAGTCTAAACACAAATCCTTACTTTAAAATTTAGCATAAAATTTATAAAAGAAAACGTATCTCAAACTTCTTTGCAGTTCTTTAATTACAAAGTTAACTTTAAAAAAAAGAAAAAGTCCTTCTAGTTTTGCTTATTAAGTATTTTCTTTTCTAAGTAAGTGCATCATTAATATATTATTTAAAGATAAGTTTTAAAGTTTTCACTTTGCATCTCAGTTTAGAGTCTTGTCTTTATTTTCTTTCTCTATCTCGATCTTTGAACTTTTAATGAGCTCTCTCTCTAAAGAGGCTTTATAATTTTAATTTAAAAATTTTTTTAATCATAAGTTGCCGCTATTCCTTCTTCCTTTTCAGTAAATCTAATGATTTAGTATCATTCCAAGAATAATGCACTACGTTTCATTGAACTGTGAGATTCTGCTTGGAGTGATAACGGTTTAATTTATATCTAAAAAAAGAATATACAGATATCTGGTCTTTAATTATTAACCCTTAACCAGTTAACTGTTTAGATCTTGTTGAAAAATGTGTCCCCTACGTGCGTCGTACAAATTAAGCGATGACGAATATATTCATCAAACCCAGAGTATGTTTGACATGAAATTGGGTTGCAATGAAATGACTTTTATATTTTTTTCCCCCGTTATTTATTTCATGTACATTTATTCATTTATTTTTATTAACATAAATAGGAACCAAAAACATCCAAAATAAACGTTGCACTCGAATATACTATTTGTTGTTGATCTGAGAACAGCTTGCTACACACTGAATTACTTTCTTCGATCGGACAAAAATATTTTTTCTAAATTACCTTATTATCTCAAATACGCATTCAAATGATAAAGTGTTATGGAGGAAATCCGACAAAGAATCATTAAACTCGGAAAAACCTGGTGCCACTAAATAAACTAAACAGTTTACTCATGTCCTTGCATAAATACCAAATTACAAAGAATGCACCCTGCTGCAATTATCCCGAGTAGTTCTCGCAGCATTACAGTCTGGTATTTATGCAAATGAATCCCTGGACCTGATGATAAAATACCATCAATTATGCAGGAAAATATCTTGGCAGTTTAGTAGCCCACGACTTAGCAATTTGGATGATCGCTAAATCTTGAACCCCCGCACATGAGCCAAAAGCTCCGCCTCTTGAATACAGGTAAATAGGGAACAAAAGGATCCTCTTCACGTTTTTTATTACCAGGCGCGCCACTTACTGCATAGTCTAGCCTAACACTATATATGAATCCGTTATTTGATTCAGTGATGACTAATAAAAGACAAGGATACATTTACGAAGACTAATTCATACTATATCCATCTATTAGTTCTTTTTGTTTCGAGATGGCCTCAAAATATTCCAAACTTCTTGCAGTTTACGAATATATCGTTAGTTTGAACTAAAATTGCAAAATTATCTGCCGATGGTCACTACTGAAGACGTATGACGAATATACTCGTCATAACACAAAATTTTACACTTTCTTTCATGACGAATATCTTCGTCATAAACAGTTAACTGGTTAATTGCATACTTATTGTTAATTATAATTTCAAACAGATAAAAATTGCCCATCAATTCTTCTTTGTCTTTATTTCCATTGTCTTTTTTTCTTTTATTAGGTAAACTTATTTAATGAACACAAATAAAGCTAGATTTCAATTAAAAAAGTTTAGTAAATGCAAGGCTATTTAGGCACTCCCTAGGGTAAAGAAAAAAGAGGCTTATTATACTTGCCTTGAAAGGCTTTTTACTTTTAGCCACCACCACTTCTACCTTCTGACGAATTATTGTTCTAGAAACAAGAAACTTCTGTTGTTTACCCTTTTGTTTAATGGGAGATTTTGTTTTAATTTATTTTTTTTTATTTTTACTTTTGTAACTTTTTGATTTTTTTTTGGGGGGGTTGTAATTTATATTTTGTTTTTATTTACTCACTTTCATGCTTTGAATGATTGTTTCGTACCTTCACGCACTATCAGGGTTTAGAAAGTTTATTTTTAGTTAATTAATATTTAAGACAATTAATATTAAGTTAGACTATAACAAACATTTTTTTAGTCTTGACTTTTAACTGTTTTTTTTTTTTTTTTTCAACTTAAATCTTACCCTCGAAATTCTCTTAATATTTAATTTTCACAAATGTAATTTTATAAAACGGAAGTAAAAAATAAAGTAGCAATGAAACGCATTAGTAAAAAAGTACTATAGGGAGGTGCCTAGCTAAAATTGCTACAAAAATTGTTCGAACTATTCAAGCAGAGAAGTGGGAAAGAATTGTAGAAAATATTTAGTTTCTTGACTACAATTGTTTGTGCAACATATTTTAACGACATAATGGAGGTTTTTTTTGATCAAAGTTAATTAAAAATAATTCAAAACTAATAAATTTTTGGAGAAGGAACAAAAAGAGTATAACCATTTTATTTTTGAATCATTATTAATTAACTTTGATCAAAAAACCTCCATTATGTCATAAAAATAAGTTGCACAAACAATTGTAGTCAACTACTGCGTTTTATTGCTACTTTATTTTTTACTTCCGTTTTATTAAATAATAATTGTCAAAAACTAAAATGGTTACTTTTCTTTTTGTTCCTTCTCCAAAAATTGACAGTGACTCCATTCATTCATTCATTAATCATTGAAAAAACGGCAGTAAAACATTTTAACAAAAATCATCGAGAACGAATTTTTTAGACATTAAAGTAAAAATTTCATTGTTATAAGAAACGTTTTGAGGTTCTGTATTGAGCATATTTTATAGGAAATTTAATGCTCTTTCGTTTGGAATAAGCAGATTTGTTGTAGGATAAAGGATAGAAAAGTTACGGCCGTTTTTATGGTGAAAAACGCGAATATCGACGGAAAAGTTAAAAATTCAAATATCTTGGACACTATTGAGAATCGGGCCAAAGTGAAGAGAATATTTTTTGTTGCATTTGAGCTGATAAATCACCTTCTGCAGTTTCGACCTCTCCTCCGCATACACCCTGTATAAACCGTTTTAATATCAGCGTAACGTACCTATTTAGTAAAGATTTCAGCTGCAGTTGGTTTACAATAAAAAATATTGCTAAGAATTTGACTAGAAATTAGCTTACCTAGTCATGCCGTTTATTGATAATTCACAATTCTCGTAAATGATTTAATCCATCTTAATATGAAATCAATGTTAGGACTATACATTTATACTATAATACCTCTTAAGAGACTACTCCAACCATTCATTTCTCTTAGAAGTACATTTAAAGGAGCTTTTCTGGAAGTCCTATTTACTAAGAAGTATACTTAGTTTGAAACGAAACACATTATAGCTATTTTGGAGAGAATCACGAACTTTGGGAAATTCAATTAATTCTTTTGGTTGAAAGATTTTTTAAAATCGCTATTGTTCGAGGAACCTGTAGGAACATGCACACGAAATTTAAAGTTAGAACTTTTGGCTCTCTTTCATTTTTGAGCTTGAGTTCATGTGCTTACCATTTTCTGAAAACCAAATTTTCGAACTTATATTTGCTATAAGCTCAATATATACGTAGGTTTGTTTTTCTTTAAGTCAGTTCCGTTTTGAAAAATTTGGCCGCTGCAGAGATGCAGTCAGCATTTGGTGCATACTCGCTGTGCACCTACATCTGTCAAGTAGAAACCAGTCGGACACTGTTACAGAACTTATTCCACTGTGATAACGTTTATATGGGAGTATTTAGAATCCTGGCGACTGTGAAATATGCGTTTTCATTGTGCTAAAGTTGTGAATTTCATCGTGAGATTGTTAAAAAGTTATGGAGAGGAAAAAAACATGAGCAGTCGAATTTTACAGTAATTGGTTATGCAAAACTTTTAAAGATGGCCGCGCACGAATGTTCATGAAGTGGTGAAACGAATTGGGGCAACCATCACTCATTACTCCATGATTTGGTGCAATTTATACTTCTATTTTGAAACCCATCTGGGCGTATGGAATATAGCTGTGGGGTTCAACCAAACGCTCCAATCTCCAAAGGATTCAATCGCTACAATCTAAAATACTTCGAACTATCGTAAACGCTCCATTTTATGTCTCCCAACCTGGACTATACACACTGACCTTAACATTCCTTTTGTCACAGAAGTTGCTAAAACAAGATACAGAAAACTCCACTTCAACCTGCAATCTCATATAAATCCTCTAGCTCAAAAATCTTTCTTCGAGAACTCTTCCTGATAACCCGGGGACAAGACACCTTAAGAGACAGTGTGGCCTCGTGATCTCTCTAGTGAAGAGAGTGGACTAATAGTCTAATGTTTTGGACTGTTACCACTGGGTAACTTCTCCACTCGTTTACTTCTGTTATTCATTGTTCTGTTATCACTGTTACTTATAGCGCCAATGCGCTGATTGTAGCGTAAATAAACGCCACAAAAAAAAAAATATATTTCGTATAGAAAGTTGGCGAAATAGTGAAGAGCCCAGTATGACTACCACCTTGTTTATGCATTTGTAGATGCATTCTAGAGTGCATCAGCGCCACTGAGACCGTGTTGCAAGTGGTTGTCAAATCTGGCGCCAGACTTCTAGGAGGATGAGATACGATAAGTGGCCTTAATATTAGTGGCAATTAGGTAGAAAAGTAGATTAAGATGCAGGCTTTCATGTAAAGGTAAAATTGTTAAGAAAAGTATACTTGTTTTTATTTTATTTAATAATAGTATTTACTTTTAAAAAACCACCCTTACAATAACTTTTCCAAATTCCCAAAAAAACAAACCAAATCTAATACCAAATTTTTGAGAAAAGATTAGGACATCGGATTCCTCTTGCAGAGAAGGTGGCATCCTCGAAGAGAATCCTTAATCTCATCTGGTCTGGTTATCTCTCGCAAAGTACTATACCTCTTCCATTTAAATTCCAAGTTTTTAACTCCATTTGTCGTTCAGTGGTATGTTATGCTGCCCAGGTCTGGGGATTTCAAAGGTATGATGTTGTAGAGAGTCTCCAAAGATTTTTTATTAAAAAATTATTTGCACTTCCCTCATCTTCGCCTAATTATGTGTTATATATTGAGACCGCTGTGGACCTGTTGGAGGTATTTACTTTGAAACTCCATTTTAAATATATTTTAAGAGTCTTAGATCTCCCCCAGTGCCGCTTAACGAGAATCTTAGCGTTGGAGATTATCAATAAAAAGATTTTCTGGTTTCGACATTGGATAGACTTGGCTCAGAAGTATTCCTGCGATTTTGTGGCCTCTGTGAAAAATATACCTGCGTGGAAGGATCAATTAGCCTCCCTGTTGATTAAGATGAAAGCAGCTCATCGTCGGGAGCTTCTGGACCGCGTCTCTCTCTCGTCCCGCTTTCTTTTATACAGAGAGCTTGACCACTCATTTAGCCTTTGTCACTTGAATGAGGATCATTCCTTGGGTCTAACTCTAACTGAACTCCGCTGGATCTTTAAGTTAAGATGTGAGCTTGTCTACCTGAATCATACGCCATGGCTGCCTAGGGAGATTGAACTTTGTTCTCTTTGTAATTCAAGGTGCATTGAGGACGTGGTTCACTTTCTTGGTGACTGCTCAATTCTTTCTGAGATCCGGAGACTCTATCTCGGACGTTCAGTACTTACGAGAGAACAATTGATTTCTTTCCTAAATGGAACGCGAAATTGTCAACCTCTTATTAAATATGCTCGCCATGCCTGGTCTTATCGGTATCAGCTGGTTCAGGAGTTTAATTATTAATTTATAATTCTGTTATATATTGGTTATTTTGTTTTATTTTTATTTCTAGGTCGGTCATATTTTTTGTTTATTATTACTATTATTATTTTTTGGTTTATTTGTTTTTCTTTTCTCTTTGTATTATAGTAACATCGACTCCGGCTGACGGATTTTCCAAGCCGTACAATATTTTAATTTTGTAATTTGTAAATATTTCATATGTAAAATAAATATTATTATTATCGGATTCCTAGTTTTGATTTCAGCTATCGACCAATAGGGTTCTCTTCATTGGTGTTTCTTGAATCTCAAGACTCAGGTAACAGAAAATTTGGTCAGAAACGAGTGGATACTATCCGAAGTTGGGCAGTTCCACTGAAAAAGGCTCCTGGGAGCATTGAACTCAGATTTTGAGTAAAAAAACAAATTTATAATTAATTTTCTAATAATTAATAGGATTCTAATATCACATTACTCATTAATCTAATTCAACTAATTAGTGCCTTGATGTTCAAATTAATTATTACTTTGGTCAAATTGTAGTAATATTAATAATTGGTTCACCTTACATCTTAAGAGAAGTCTGTCGTTGTATCTTGTAACACTGTTGATATGTCAACCAGATATCTCTTGTCTATCCGATTACTGACTCGGATATGTCAGTTCAACTTATATTTAAAAAAACTTCCTCTCCCCAAAAAAGTTGAGGGGGTAGGGTTAAAAGTATTTTTAAAATTGATTTTTAAAAGACCGGAAGTAACCATTTATTCTGTTTTTAATTCACCCTCTCCACCTTGGCCTCATTTCCTCTTGGTGCAAAAAATGGAAAATTAGACTAAATGAAGACAAATGCCAACAGATAACATTCACCTTACGTAGACAAAACTCATACACAGCAGAGAAATACCGACTTCCACACAAGTACGGCTACCTAGGGACTGTATCTAGACAGTCGACTTACATGCAACCCACTCAATAGACTGAAAAGACTAGAACTCAATAGACGATATGGACAACTACGAAGACTGATAGGGCGGAGATCAGCCATGAACGTACAGAACAAACTGACTCTATACAAGACACTACTAAGACCCATCTGGACCTACGGAGCTGAGCTGTTGGGCTCTGAGAAACCTTCCAACATCCAAAGAATCCTTTCAATCTAAAGTCCTTCGGCATATCGTCACCGCTCCTTATTATGTATCCAATTTAACCCTCCATAAAGACCTCAATATCCCTTTTTGTCAATAACCTAATACATACTCGGCTTCCTTAATTTCCATAATAGCCTAACCATACATCCTAATCACACAGTACAAGCCTTATCCACAACAACCCATCCTGACAGTCCTCCACGACGCCTGAAAAGACGATTAACTAAAGAATAACACACAGATCTAAACTCGTTATTAAAAGAAAATCCTTTCTTTCGAAATTGGTACCTAACACTCATTTAAACTCATATATCATTTTCTTCTTTTTATTTTATTATTTTTAATGTAAATTTTATATTTTTGAGTAAAGTTCTTAAATTAATTAATTATTAATTACACGTTTGCAAAAAATCGTACTGGATTTGATGATTCTGATCAGTTATATTCTTATGGTAGGTGAATTCCTTTCATAATACCCACGCTGTTTTGAGGCCTACTTTTTTGAAATTAATCAGAGATTTCTGCATCAATTTTTAAAATAACCACTATTCATGATATACCTTTCGAAAGGTGATTGATTGTATGTAGATGTTTTTCATGAATAGTGCACTTTTTAGACTTATATAACATTTTGAGAAAAATGAAGTCAAAGTTTTTGGAAAAAATTAGAAACTTGCTATTCCTTATGTTTGGGCCACAAACTAAAATACTTGATATTATTATTTTGAAATATAAATTGGCTAATTTAAAAGGAAATTTAACCATCTTTCTAATGAGCTTATTGAAATTGCTGTAGCTTTAATAGTTTGAGAAATATAGACAACTTTTTGCTAAAAAGCAGTAACACTTTGAAAAAACATAAAATTAAAAATATCTATAAAACGGAGCTGAATCGAGTCATACTTTATATGGAATTTTTTGTTGCAAATGATGCCCAGAATCGCCTGCCGAAGTAACGGTAGTCTTATGCTGAACACCCTGTATATTTAAAAAAAAAATTCACTCTCTCAAAAATGGCACCAAAACACTAGAAAAGTGCTAAGTTTACTGTAAACTCCAAAGTACGATCGTTATTTCAACTTTTTTTCACTTATTATTAAACAGTATCAGATGGAACAGAAATTAAAAATCTATAGCGTTTATTAATTCGGTGCTGATAGAATTCATACTGGGCTTTATTATTTTATTCAGTTGGCTGCACTGTTATTTCTCCGCTGCAACATTCATTTTTCAATCCAGTTCATTAGCCACGCTACGAATATACATTTTCCAATGGTAAAATTGATCGCATCCAAAATATAGCGAAATGTAAGAGACTTACGCCCAGAATTCGTTTCTGATTTGACCCATTTATTTCATTTGCAATTGTGATAATCATTAATTCAAAGCTAAAGGTATTTTTGGAATATAAAGGTATTATTGATGCCTAGAGGCTACAAAATGGGTTTTAATCATAATTGGCCTTCACTATGGAGCTTTATGACAATCGTATAATGAGATCCTTATTTCACATTAAAACAGAGTTAATAGAAGGTATAAAAAATGGTTACTGCATTTTCAGGATAATGTAAATAAATTAATTGTAAAATCATTTAGCAAAATGATCCTTGGTTTCCTGAGCGCTAACTTACAGTAAGATCCCTTGGTAGATTTTGGTTAATGGTAAATTAAACTGACTGGAAGAACTGAAACAAAAAATCCAGGCCTCAGTTTCTTCAGATTTTGGGGTGCCCATTTTTTTTTTTCATTTTAATCTTTTACTGAAATTCACAACTGCAACAACTGTTGCAACCAGCAAATGCGATATAAGATAAAAATATCGTGAATATGGAGAAGGAACCCAGTGGTGTCACTCCATTATCGTGCTCTTATGTATAAGTACTGCTCTTATGAGGAGAGTAGAAAAACGGGGTCATCTTCTCTTCTAATCTCCTTAGAAGATTACCTGGTAATGTGGAGGGAGATAGGTGTTCTATGAGATGGTTAGGATGAGCTGCGGTTGAGGAATGAAATTTTAAGAAAACGAGTTTTAACAAGATCTTTAACATAAAACGGAGCGTTAAGTATTTTTCGTAGTATTTTTGACAGTAAAGTCTGGATGCGTAGAGAATTGGAACGTTTAGTCGATCCCCCATACTTCTGTGCCGTATGAACCCAAATATGTCGCAGTAATAGCAGGTATAAGAGTCTTTTGTTATTTAGTATAAGTTTGGAACGTTTGTCAAGTAGTCTGGCGAGAAGTTTTGTAGCGTTGGTTAGTTTCTTGTCTTTTCAGTCTAGTCTGTGGGATTCCATGTCAACCGTTTGTTCTAGTCCCAAATTAAAATACAAAAAAATAAGAACCCCATTCAAAATTTTCATGAAATAAAACTTGAAAATTCATCTACGATCGAGGCAAATTTGGGTTCGTAAAATCAGTGGCTGGAAAATGGTATATTTTTGTACTATACGTTTGTTTTCTATTCTTTTTTAAATTTTGGGAAAGAACTGAGAAAGTAAAAGATTTTCGGTAATTTAATGTGCAACCATAAATCCATATCTTAGCAGACATTAATCCATGGAAGTATTGATTTTTCTTTAATGTTTAAACATAAATCCATATTTATTGTCCCATATTTCATATTCTACTGTTGATTTCATGACATCGTACTTTTAATTACCTTATGCTTGCGCTATTTTATGTATTCAAAGCATTAGGTATTAGATGAGTGGCGAAGAGTTTGTGCAAGAGCCGGGTGTTTAGTGGACGGATGTCGAGCTAATACAAGGGATAAGGTAGGGATAGGGTGGGGAACATGGTAAAGTTTAGTGCATCTAATTTAAACTTTGCACATCCAAGATGCTTGTAATGTTTCTGCCTTCCTCCTCTTCTAGAGACAGAACTAGGAGATGTTGAAGGAAATACAGACGACCATATTCCCCGTGTACACGCGGACACGTCTAGACCAAAAGGAGAATGTACGACTCCTGTTCGCTGTTGGGTTTAGCTTTAGTTTACTTATATTACTTAAGATTGTTCAACTGGTTCTAGATGAACTTCTCCTTTATATTAACTAAAGGATATGGATAAAATTTCCTGCCACAATATTCAGTACATTAATTGCCTTAAAAACTTGGGTTTATCTCTAAGAAGGGTTTATAATGAAGAGGAAGGTAAAGAAACTATTGCGGTATTGCGAATGCAGTCTCCTTATGAGTACATCTTTCATCATTACGGTGCACCATTTTGATGGAATTGTAAAAACCAAAATGAAGGTGATCCTTATTTTTTTTTAGGTTTGAGGCGTTTAAAAGAAATGTTTTTAGCTGTTTTGGATCTAGAGCAGGGGTAGGCAACCTTTTTCTGTAAAGGGCCACATAAGGTTATTGGTTTATTACCGAGGGCGAAAATCCGTAGCTTCGACGGCGACAACACGGTCTGCTTGGTGTCAAAAGTGGCGTACTAAAAGTCGAGTGATCATATAAAGAAAGAGCGCGGATTTGAACACTGAGCAATAATTGTACGAGGGAAATTACCAAACTTTATTAACATAAAATTTGAAATATTTTATGATTACAAATTTTATTATTTGCCGTTTTCTGCGGCGGGCCGCAGGAAAATGTTAAAAGGGCCGCGCGTTGCCCACCCCTGTTCTAGACAGAAGAAACGAGAAATAAATATGTAAATCTACACACATTTTACAAAAAGGTTACATTAAAATGGCGGCTTAATAGAAAACATTTTTACTAAAATCGCTAAATGATTTGGAAAGTGGGACGTTTTTAAGCGATAAGGATTAGAATTACTAATTTGACGATTTGGTAACTCAATAATGGAGAAACTATTAATAATACAAGTTCTAAAGGAAATTCCCTCTGTTTCTTCCCCAAAATCCTTACCATCTCAAGGCAGGATTCATCCTTAATATTTCAATAAATATAAATTGCCAAGACATGTATATTTTTTATGTTCTGCAAGGGATACACATCAAATATATTGAACAGTGGATTTAAAAATAAAGAATAAGAAGAAGAAACTGCTGTCAAAATCCGTACTTGTTCAAAAAAAAAGTAAGCATGAAATATGGTGAGAATGCAAAATGGACCAATAGTGAAGATTTATTATTCTGTTCCGTAATAGATATATGTACTATAGGACTTCCCCTATACTTCTTAAAGAAGATACATATCTGTGAACGCATATTTTTTTTTTATTTAGTTTTAACAAAGTGGGCACATGATTATGTGTTACTTTTTTATTTATTTTTAATTTATTTTGTAATTTACAATCTGTTAGTCAGCTGTATACAATAAGTAAATATGGAGAGAGCGATGAACTGGTGCGGGAGGAAAGCAGGAGGAGAGACGGTACCCAGCGGTAGCACTCTCTAAAGGAGAAGGATGACGTTTAGGTCTTCAGCCTACAAGGAAGTCGCGGGGCCACTGGCGATTCAGTCGGCGAGGAGTATTAGGGATGTCCGAGGAAGCGAGAGACAGTACAAGAGGATTAGAGCTAGTCGAGAGAGCAGTATGGAATTTTTGGTATTTAATCTTGCCGAGTCAGTGTACGTAGTAGAGGGAAAATGGCGGTTTTGGCGCACCTAAAATGAGCACCTTTTTTGTGCAAGATGGCCGCCATCCCCACTCCGCCCAACCTTACCACACCCATCCTTAATGAATAATCATCGAATTCGACGAGAGCTTTAGGCCTTTAGGCTTCTCAACTAATGGATCTGTACTTAAGAAAACTATAGCATACTACTCAGTAAAACAGAGTGAGTAAGATCAGAAAGTTTCATATGAATAATCTGTTGTTTACTGTGGGCCCAATTTCACAGCAAAACCATGACCCAAAAAATTTTCAACTCCCAATATCTTCTCAACTAATGGATCTGTACTCAAGAAAATTATAGCATCCTACTCAGTAAAACAGAGTGTGTAAGAGCACAAAATTTCTTCCGAATAATCAGTTGTTTACTGTGGGAGTTATATAGGCCCAATTTTACAGCAAAACCATGACCCAAAAAAATTTCAACTTTCAATCTTTTCTCAACCAATGGATCTGTACTCAAGAAAATTATAGCATACTACTCAGTAAAACAGAGTGTGTAAGAGCACAAAATTTCATATGAATAATCTGTTGTTTACTGTGGGAGTTATAAGGGCCCAATTTCACATCAAAACCATGACCCAAAAAAATCTCAACTCTCAATATCTTCTCAACTAATGGATCTGTACTCAAGAAAACTATGGCATACTACTCAGTAAAACAGAGTGTGTAAGAGCACAAAATTTCATATGAATAATCTGTTGTTTACTGTGGGAGTTATAAGGGCCCAATTTCACATCAAAACCATGATCCAAAAAAATTTCAATTCTCAATATCTTCCCAACTAATGGATCTGTACTCAAGAAAACTATGGCATACTACTCAGTAAAACAGAGTGTGTAAGAGCACAATATTTCATATGAATAATCTGTTGTTTACTGTGGGAGTTATAAGGGCCCAATTTCAAATCAAAACCATGACCCAAAAAAATTTCAACTTTCAATCTCTTCTCAACTAAAGGATCTGTACTCAAGAAAACTATAGCATACTACTCAGTAAAACAGAGGGTGTAAGAGCACAAAATTTCGTACCAATTATCTGCTGTTTACTGTGGGAATTATAAGGGCCCAATTTCACAGCAAAACCATGACCCAAAAAAATTTCAACTTTCAATATCTTCTCAACTAATGGATCTGTACTCAAGAAAACTATAGCATACTACTCAGTAAAACAGAGTGTGTAAGAGCACAAAATTTCATATGAATAATCTGTTGTTTACTGTGGGAGTTATAAGGGCCCAATTTCACATCAAAACCATGACCCAAAAAAATTTCAACTATCAATATCTTCTCAACTAATGGATCTGTACTCAAGAAAACTATAGCATACTACTCAGTAAAACAGAGTGTGTAAGAGCAGAAAGTTTCATACGAATAATCTGTTGTTTATTGTGGGAATTATAAGGGCCCAATTTCACAGTAAAACCATGATCCAAAAAAATTTCAACTCTCAATATCTTCTCAACAAATGGATCTGTACTCAAGAAAACTATAGCATACTACTCAGTAAAACAGAGTGTGTAAGAGCAGAAAGTTTCATACGAATAATCTGTTGTTTATTGTGGGAGTTATAAGGGCCCAATTTCACAGTAAAACCATGACCCAAAAAAATTTCAACTCTCAATATCTTCTCAACTAATGGATCTGTACTCAAGAAAACTATGGCATACTACTCAGTAAAACAGAGTGTGTAAGAGCACAAAATTTCATATGAATAATCTGTTGTTTACTGTGGGAATTATAAGGGCTTAATTTCACAGTAAAACCATGACCCAAAAAAATTTCAACTTTCAATCTCTTCTCAACTAATGGATCTGTACTCAAGAAAATTATAGCATACTACTCAGTAAAATAGAGTGTGTAAGAGCAAAAAATTTCATATGAATAATCTGTTGTTTACTGTGGGAGTTATAAGGACCCAATTTCACATCAAAACTATGATCCAAAAAAATTTCAACTCTATATCTTCCCAACTAATGGATCTGTACTCAAGAAAACTATAGCATACTACTCAGTAAAACAGTGTGTAAGAGCAGAAAGTTTTATACGAATAATCTGTTGTTTATTGTGGGAATTATAAGGGCCCAATTTCACAGTAAAACCATGACCCAAAATAATTTCAACTCTCAATATCTTCTCAACAAATGGATCTGTACTCAAGAAAACTATAGCATACTACTCAGTAAAACAGAGTGTGTAAGAGCAGAAAGTTTCATACGAATAATCTGTTGATTATTGTGGGAGTTATAAGGGCCCAATTTCACAGTAAAACCATGACCCAAAATAATTTCAACTCTCAATATCTTCTCAACAAATGGATCTGTACTCAAGAAAACTATAGCATACTACTCAGTAAAACAGAGTGTGTAAGAGCAGAAAGTTTCATACGAATAATCTGTTGATTATTGTGGGAGTTATAAGGGCCCAATTTCACAGTAAAACCATGACCCGAAAAAATTTCAACTTTCAATCTCTTCTCAACTAATGGATCTGCACTCAAGAAAATTATAGTATACTACTCAGTAAAACAGAGTGTGTAAGAGCACAAAATTTCATACGAATAATCTGTTGTTTATTGTGGGAATTATAAGGGCCCAATTTCACAGCAAAACCATGACCCAAAAAAATTTTTTCAACTCTCAATATCTTCTTAACTAATGGATCTGTACTCAAGAAAACTATAGCATACTACTCAGTAAAACAGAGTGTGTAAGAGCAGAAAGTTTCATACGAATAATCTGTTGTTTATTGTGGGAGTTATAAGGGCCCAATTTCACAGTAAAACCATGACCCAAAAAAATTTCAACTCTCAATCTCTTCTCAACTAATAGATCTGTACTCAAGAAAACTATAGCATACTACTCAGTAAAACAGAGTGTGTAAGAGCAGAAAGTTTCATACGAATAATCTGTTGTTTATTGTGGGAGTTATAAGGGCCCAATTTCACAGTAAAACCATGACCCAAAAAAATTTCAACTCTCAATCTCTTCTCAACTAATGGATCTGTACTCAAGAAAATTATAGTATACTACTCAGTAAAACAGAGTGTGTAAGAGCACAAAATTTCATATGAATAATCTGTTGTTTACTGTGGGAGTTATAAGGGCCCAATTTCACATCAAAAATATGACCCAAAAAAATTTCAACTCTCAATATCTTCTCAACTAATGGATCTGTACTCAAGAAAACTATAGCATACTACTCAGTAAAACAGTGTGTGTAAGAGCAGAAAGTTTCATACGAATAATCTGTTGTTTATTGTGGGAATTATAAGGGCCCAATTTCACAGTAAAACCATGACCCAAAAAAATTTCCACATTTAATCTCTTCTCAACTAATGGATCTGTACTCAAGAAAACTATAGCATACTACTCAGTAAAACAGAGGGTGTAAGAGCACAAAATTTCGTACCAATAATCTGCTGTTTACTGTGGGAATTATAAGGGCCCATTTTCACAGCAAAACCATGACCCAAAAAAATTTCAACTCTCAATATCTTCTTAACTGATGGATCTGTACTCATGAAAACTATAGCATACTACTCAGTAAAACAGAGTGTGTAAGAGCAGAAAGTTTCATACGAATAATCTGTTGATTATTGTGGGAGTTATAAGGGCCCAATTTCACAGTAAAACCATGACCCAAAAAAATTTCAACTCTCAATCTCTTCTCAACTAATGGATCTGTACTCAAGAAAACTATAGCATACTACTCAGTAAAACAGAGTGTGCAAGAGCACAAAATATCATATGAATAATCTGTTGTTTACTGTGGGAATTATAAGGGCTTAATTTCACAGTAAAACCATGACCCGAAAAAATTTCAACTTTCAATCTCTTCTCAACTAATGGATCTGCACTCAAGAAAATTATAGTATACTACTCAGTAAAACAGAGTGTGTAAGAGCACAAAATTTCATACGAATAATCTGTTGTTTATTGTGGGAATTATAAGGGCCCAATTTCACATCAAAACCATGACCCAAAAAAATTTTTTCAACTCTCAATATCTTCTTAACTAATGGATCTGTACTCAAGAAAACTATAGCATACTACTCAGTAAAACAGAGTGTGTAAGAGCAGAAAGTTTCATGCGAATAATCTGTTGTTTATTGTGGGAGTTATAAGGGCCCAATTTCACAGTAAAACCATGACCCAAAAAAATTTCAACTCTCAATCTCTTCTCAACTAATGGATCTGTACTCAAGAAAACTATAGCATACTACTCAGTAAAACAGTGTGTGTAAGAGCAGAAAGTTTCATACGAATAATCTGTTGTTTATTGTGGGAATTATAAGGGCCCAATTTCACAGTAAAACCATGACCCAAAAAAATTTCCACATTTAATCTCTTCTCAACTAATGGATCTGTACTCAAGAAAACTATAGCATACTACTCAGTAAAACAGTGTGTGTAAGAGCAGAAAGTTTCATACGAATAATCTGTTGTTTATTGTGGGAATTATAAGGGCCCAATTTCACAGTAAAACCATGACCCAAAAAAATTTCCACATTTAATCTCTTCTTAACTAATGGATCTGTACTCAAGAAAACTATAGCATACTACTCAGTAAAACAGAGTGTGTAAAAGCACAAAATTTCATATGAATAATCTGTTGTTTACTGTGGCAATTATAAGGGCTTCATTTCACAGTAAAACTGTGACCCAAAAAAATTTCAACTTTCAATATCTTCTCAACTAATGGATCTGTACTCAAGAAAATTATAGCATACTACTCAGTAAATCAGAGTGTGTAAGAGCACAAAATTTCATATGAATAATCTGTTGTTTACTGTGGGAGTTATAAGGGCCCAATTTCACATCAAAACCATGATCCAAAAAAATTTCAACTCTCAATATCTTCCCAACTAATGGATCTGTACTCAAGAAAACTATAGCATACTACTCAGTACAACAGAGTGTGTAAGAGCAGAAAGTTTCATACGAATAATCTGTTGTTTATTGTGGGAATTATAAGGGCCCATTTTCACAGTATAACCATGACCCAAAATAATTTCAACTCTCAATATCTTCTCAACAAATGGATCTGTACTCAAGAAAACTATAGCATACTACTCAGTAAAACAGAGTGTGTAAGAGCAGAAAGTTTCATACGAATAATCTGTTGTTTATTGTGGGAGTTATAAGGGCCCAATTTCACAGTAAAACCATGACCCAAAAAAATTTTCAACTCTCAATCTCTTCTCAACTAATGGATCTGTACTCAAGAAAATTATAGTATACTACTCAGTAAAACAGAGTGTGTAAGAGCACAAAATTTCATATGAATAATCTGTTGTTTACTGTGGGAGGTATAAGGGCCCAATTTCACATCAAAACTATGACCCAAAAAAATTTCAACTCTCAATATCTTCTCAACTAATGGATCTGTACACAAGAAAACTATAGCATACTACTCAGTAAAACAGAGTGTGTAAGAGCAGAAAGTTTCATACGAATAATCTGTTGTTTATTGTGGGAATTATAAGGGCCCAATTTCACTGTAAAACCATGACCCAAAAAAATTTCAACTCTCAATATCTTCTTAACTAATGGATCTGTACTCAAGAAAACTATAGCATACTACTCAGTAAAACAGAGGGTGTAAGAGCACAAAATTTCGTACCAATAATCTGCTGTTTACTGTGGGAATTATGAGGGCCCATTTTCACAGCAAAACCATGACCCAAAAAAATTTCAACTCTCAATATCTTCTTAACTAATGGATCTGTACTCATGAAAACTATAGCATACTACTCAGTAAAACAGAGGGTGTAGGAGCACAAAATTTCATATGAATAATCTGCTGTTTACTGTGGGAATTATAAGGGCCCAATTTCACAGCAAAACCATGACCCAATAAAATTTCAACACTCAATTTCTTCTCAACTAATGGATCTGTACTCAAGAAAATTATAGCATACTACTCAGTAAAACAGAGTGTGTAAGAGCACAAAATTTCATATGAATAATCTGTTGTTTACTGTGGGAGTTATAAGGGCCCAATTTCACATCAAAACCATGACCCAAAAAAATTTCAACTCTCAATATCTTCTCAACTAGTGGATCTGTACTCAAGAAAACTATAGCATACTACTCAGTAAAACAGAGTGTGTAAGAGCAGAAAGTTTCATACGAATAATCTGTTGTTTATTGTGGGAGTTATAAGGGCCCAATTTCACAGTAAAACCATGACCCAGAAAAATTTCAACTCTCAATCTTTTCTCAACTAATGGATCTGTACTCAAGAAAATTATAGTATACTACTCAGTAAAACAGAGTGTGTAAGAGCACAAAATTTCATATGAATAATCTGTTGTTTACTGTGGGAGTTATAAGGGCCCAATTTCACATCAAAACTATGACCCAAAAAAATTTCGACTCTCAATATCTTCTCAACTAATGGATCTGTACACAAGAAAACTATAGCATACTACTCAGTAAAACAGAGTGTGTAAGAGCAGAAAGTTTCATACGAATAATCTGTTGTTTATTGTGGGAATTATAAGGGCCCAATTTCACTGTAAAACCATGACCCAAAAAAATTTCAACTCTCAATATCTTCTTAACTAATGGATCTGTACTCAAGAAAACTATAGCATACTACTCAGTAAAACAGAGGGTGTAAGAGCA
Source organism: Rhodnius prolixus (assembly GCF_049639745.1). NCBI lineage: Eukaryota > Metazoa > Arthropoda > Insecta > Hemiptera > Reduviidae > Rhodnius > Rhodnius prolixus. The sequence goes on from NW_027411582.1 coordinate 21,038,936, forward strand.
CAAAATTTCATATGAATAATCTGCTGTTTACTGTGGGAATTATAAGGGCCCAATTTCACAGGAAAACCATGACCCAATAAAATTTCAACACTCAATTTCTTCTCAACTAATGGATCTGTACTCAAGAAAATTATAGCATACTACTCAGTAAAACAGAGTGTGTAAGAGCACAAAATTTCATATGAATAATCTCTTGTTTACTGTGGGAGTTATAAGGGCCCAATTTCACATCAAAACCATGACCCAAAAAAATTTCAACTCTCAATATCTTCTCAACTAATGGATCTGTACTCATGAAAACTATAGCATACTACTCAGTAAAACAGAGTGTGTAAGAGCACAAAATTTCATACGAATAATCTGTTGTTTATTGTGGGAATTATAAGGGCCCAATTTCACAGCAAAACCATGACCCAAAAAAATTTCAACTCTCAATATCTTCTTAACTAATGGATCTGTACTCAAGAAAACTATAGCATACTACTCAGTAAAACAGAGGGTGTAAGAGCACAAAATTTCGTACCGATAATCTGCTGTTTACTGTGGGAATTATAAGGGCCCATTTTCACAGCAAAACCATGACCCAAAAAAATTTCAACTCTCAATTTCTTCTCAACTAATGGATCTGTACTCAAGAAAATTATAGCATACTACTCAGTAAAACAGAGTGTGTAAGAGCACAAAATTTCATATGAATAATCTGTTGTTTACTGTGGGAATTATAAGGGCTTAATTTCACAGTAAAACCATGACCCAAAAAAATTTCAACTTTCAATCTCTTCTCAACTAATGGATCTGTACTTAAGAAAATTATAGCATACTACTCAGTAAAACAGAGTGTGTAAGAGCACAAAATTTCATATGAATAATCTGTTGTTTACTGTGGGAGTTATAAGGGCCCAATTTCACATCAAAACCATGACCCAAAAAAATTTCAACTCTCAATATCTTCTCAACTGTGGATAATGGATCTGTACTCAAGAAAACTATAGCATACTACTCAGTAAAACAGAGTGTGTAAGAGCAGAAAGTTTCATACGAATAATCTGTTGTTTATTGTGGGAATTATAAGGGCCGAATTTCACAGTAAATCCATGACCCAAAAAAATTTCAACTCACAATATCTTCTTAACTAATGGATCTGTACTCAAGAAAACTATAGCATCCTACTCAGTAAAACAGAGTGTGTATGAGCAGAATGTTTCATACGAATAATCTGTTGTTTATTGTGGGAGTTATAAGGGCCCAATTTCACAGTAAAACCATGACCCAAAAAAATTTCAACTCTCAATCTCTTCTCAACTAATGGATCTGTACTCAAGAAAACTATAGCATACTACTCAGTAAAACAGTGTGTGTAAGAGCAGAAAGTTTGATACGAATAATCTGTTGTTTATTGTGGGAATTATAAGGGCCCAATTTCACAGTAAAACCATGACCCAAAAAAATTTCCACTTTTAATCTCTTCTCAACTAATGGATCTGTACTCAAGAAAATTATAGCATACTACTCAGTAAAACAGAGAGTGTAAGAGCACAAAATTTCATATGAATAATCTGTTGTTTACTGTGGGAATTATAAGGGATTAATTTCACATCAAAACCATGACCCAAAAAAATTTCAACTCTCAATATCTTCTCAACTAGTGGATCTGTACTCAAGAAAACTATAGCATACTACTCAGTAAAACAGAGTGTGTAAGAGCAGAAAGTTTCATACGAATAATCTGTTGTTTATTGTGGGAATTATAAGGTCCCAATTTCACAGCAAAACCATGACCCAATAAAATTTCAACACTCAATATCTTCTCAAGTAATGGATCTGTACTCAAGTCTAGTCCTGTTTATATCATGAACACTGCAGCTTCTGCTTCTAAGCTGCTGTATATACCGAAAAAGTTTAAGGAAGAATTTTCGTTTAGAAATAATTCCTCCATTATGTCTCGTTGAAAGGAGAACGTGACTAACCTCGTCATTATGTGCATGCGAATCTTTGCTAATTGCTCTCTCTGATTTCAAGCAACTATCATCGCTGCTTTGCTCACCGGTCCACTATGTTTCCAGCCTTAGTCGCCTCTGAATTGGGTTGTATTGGCTATGTTTCACTGCTCGCGTTTTGAGGTTGCATAAAGGCTATCTTTGTTTTACTCTTTCATGAAACAACTTCGTTCTACCACATTTCATACCTTCAATCAATCTTACCTCTTTTCACACGAAAACGGTTATACTTATATATCTTTTAAAATTAATTACTAAATCGAAAGAGTTTTTCTTAATATTTCTCACCAATCATTTAGCACGCATGTAGTTCTCATCATTATTACCAATCACTACACGTAATTTATCCCCTTTCTTCTGTAACTCTTCCAGGGAGAAGCCAATCAAAATGTTCTTTCAAATGGTCCAATCACCGATACACAAATGAACAACGTCAGAACTTCTCAGTTAGTAACTTAACAATATTCAATTGAAGTTAATCCTATTGCAGATTGAAGTCAACCACTAACTTACCACCTCACCATTCCATAACTTTCTAAATGGAATAACCACAACATTGAATATCTTAGATTTAAATTTGTATTATCGTTAATTTCTAATACAGTTATTAGTTTGAAATTGATTGAGATAAGTAATTAAGGTTTGAAATTAAATAAATATACAGTGTTTTAGGTGCAACCAAGATTGGATTTTAGGGTTTTAAATCTCCTCCTCCTCAACTATAGGGAACATATAAGAAATTAGCTTTAAATTTCACCTTTTTACTCATTTATACAGTTGTAAATTAAGTTTATAAGCTTTTATAATTTAATCATTATAACTAAAAATAACTTTAATGTAGCATAACAATAAAATGGTATACAATAATATGGCTTAACATAACAATAATATGGCTACAATAAACTAAACGAACGAAATGTAACCAGTATTTTACTTCTAATTGAACTATAACAGATAATTTACATTTTACACCGAATTTTTTGACATTATTTTTTTTAAAATTATGATTTATTGTTTTAAGTTGCATTATTGGTGCTCGAAGTTATTTTTAGTATCCAGTGTCGGCCATTGTCGAGTATTCTCTCGTTACAGACAATGCTGTAAACTGTAAGCTATTGCTAGGAACAGGGAAAAAATAATAATAAAAGGGCCAGCATGGATTCGATTCCATGATCTCCGCATTGGAAATCAGTATTCGCCAAACACTCAACTGATCTCGTCCCTCTTAATTTTATTTATTTTTGAAATGTCTCATTTTTGAATCGAGTTTTTATTATTTTTATTTTTTGGGGGGAAAATTTGAAAACATTTTCAAAAATTTGTGGTTATTCGCGGACTAAGTATGTTCTATTCTCTTATACTTTTATTTGAAGTGTCTTAAACTCGAAGTAACTTAAGATTGTTGGAACGGTTTTGTATTTTCTTTTCTTCCCGAAGACATGGATTTTGAGTTCTTTTAGTTCTTAATTAGACCCACCAAGAGCTACAGATTGAGTGGTTAAGATAATTGATGATAGAAAACTCTTCACAACTAGCTGACTGCTAGTGATGTTATGCATTGAGAAAACTAGTTAACTGTAGACAGTTTAGGGTTGTAAAGTGTAAATTAACATCCTATATATATAGACCACGTTGTCCGTCGCTAGTTTAGAAATGTTACATAAGGAGATTTTGTAGTGCATAGAGTACTGAAGCTTGTCTAAGTTTCTATTAGATGCTGTTCACTCTCCATGTAACTGACGCTTTGTAGTCAGATTACAAATTATAGACGTAATTCTGTAGTCTTAACTTTACTAGACTGCTTCGTCTGCACTGTGGTTTATTCTACATTGTAATTATTCTTGTTCTAATTTTGTTTAAATTTTATCGTATTGGTTAAGTTAGTTGTTATTACTGGTAATGCTAGTGTGGGTGTGAAAATACGCTGGGACTGGCAGTGAATACTGCGTTAAATATCTATCAGGATAGTGTGATGGCAAGGAGTATCGTAGCTTCCTTCCTATTAGACTTTATCTCAAAATAATTTTGTAAAATTTTCTTACCAGATAAAGGAGGTATTCAAAATTGCCTTTTAAACGGAAATACTCGTTTAGAGGCTAGAAAAAATAGATTTTTTTTTCTTTTATAAAATGGTGGAAAATATTTAGATTAGGATTCTAGGAGTCACAAAAATGAAGCTTTCTGTGTTTTTTTTTTCTTTGGTTTAACCCAAACGTTTTACCCTCCTGCAAAAAAGAAAAAGAATAAACCATTTGGTTGTTGGTTAAATCTATTTCATGTTTTGGTATTAACCAAAACAAAAACCACGCCAAAACTGCCTAATATGGGTTTGTGTAAGTTATTAAGTAATTTTTAATCTTCTGAATTCCTGTGATGAATTCACAGCTTTTTGATTTTATTTCAATATACTTTTTTTAAATTTTTTAATCTTATATTGGAATTTAGCACTGCAACAAGCAAATATAGTAAAAGAAAGAAAATCACGAGTGGAGAAGGCACCCAGTGGTGCCACTCCAGTAACGTGCTTTGCTCTCACGATAAGAGAAGATCACGAGGCCATCTTCTCTTCAATCTCCTTAGAGGATTACCTGGTAATGTGGAGGAAGATAGGTGTTCTATGAGAGGGTTAGGATGAGCTGCTGGTAGAGGAATGAAATTTGAGAAAACGAGTGTTAGCAAGATCTGTAATGAAAGGGATTTTGAGGTCATTATGGATGGTGAGGTTAGATACATAGAACGGGAGCGTTAAGAACTTTTCGAAGTATTTTTGTGACTGTAATGTCTGGAGGCGTAGAGAGTATAGTCGATCCCTATACTTTTGTGCCGTATGACCAAATAGGACGCAGTAACAGTAGCTATAATAGTCCTTTGTTATGTAGGTTAAGTTTCGAACGTTTGCCAAGTAGTCTGGCGAGAAGTTTGTAGCGTTGGTTAATTTCTTTTCTTTTCAGTCTAGTCTGGGGGATTCCATGTCAACCGTTTGTCCTAGGTACAGTCCAAGGTAGCGTACTTTGTCCACAGTTAGTACAGGAGTTTGGTTCAAGATGATGGGAGGTAGGATTTTTCGTCTTAGAGTAAATACTATTAATTTGATTTCGTAACGTTAGTTTTGATTCTCCTTTTGAAAAGCCAGTCCTGTAAGTGGCTGATGTGTGTTTGTAGAGCTAGTGTAGCGATAAGAGGATCAGAATGAGGAGATGAAGATTGCAGTATCGTCAGCAAAGGTAGAAAGAATGGTATTTGGATGTTGAGGTAAGGATTAAAGGACACTGCCCTGAGGAACACCAGCTCTAGCTAGATGGATGGATGGATGGATCAGTATTTCTTGAATTTCTGTCCCGGAAAATGAAAAAATCCTATTTAGATCTGTTCTCTGATTATAGATTCACCAAGCTGTCTAGATGAAATAATCCTACGCTTCTGCAAATTGAGTTTTCTGCCTTTAGTTTTTTAGTTGAACTAACTGATGGTACAGAATTTAAAGCTGCTAATTTTTCTATTTCAAAATTGATTTACGATAATGTAAAGAGAAAAGCTCAGTTATTATTTTTGATTCTTTCAATTCTGAATTCAAATCGTCTTCATAAAATTTTTTATAAATAATTGTTTGAGGAAGTCAAAATATTACGTTACATTTTAAAATAGTGTATAAAAATAAATAGCATCATCTAACTTTTAGTAAGTTTCAAAGCCACTTCTTTGAGTTAAAAACCTTTGTAACAAATAATCCAATGTAGTACATTTCCCTAGGGTGGAGTTCAATCTATAAATTTACACAAGTTCTATTCGTTTCAAACTTTTCTGATAAAATATTTTAACCTGAAGTAAGGTAACATTTTTCTCCTTGTATTTTTTTGTTTTTCTTGTTTCTCTCGTTGAGAAATTGCTAAGAAAAACAAATAATGTTTCAGTGTATTACTTTAATCTACTTCTTATAAGAGAAACTATTGCAACCGTGTAAAATTGTTTGCGTTGGTCTGTATTTATTGTATTACACATATTTTTGGTAATGTGTAACTGTGCACTAAAGTCCTCTCCTCTTTGCGTAGATTGCACTGAGGAGGAGGATTTCAAACATATAATAATGATAGGTCCACGTTACATAGTAGGAAAGGAAGCGAATGTTTGGCGATATATACAGGTATTTAGATGCACCATTTCGCTACGAAGACATAATATTCTCCACCAACATCTATGTGCTTAAATCTATAGCAGAGCTAGCAATGAAATATGAATGTATTTAAAAGTTATAAAATGTTATAGAAAATGATTAGAGAAGGATTACGTGATTTTAATTTCGGTTAAGCTATAAGGATGGCAGGAGCACAGAGTACTGATGCATCCATTAGTTGTAGTTTATGTAAATAGATGTACGAGGGTCGTTTGAAAAGTCCGTGCAAAAATAAAAACTTCTTAATTTTTTGGGGTAAACCTTTTTTATTTTTCAACATAGTCTCCTTTTAGGCTTATACACTTCGTCCAACGCTGCTCTAGTTTGTTGATCCCTTCCGAATAATAGGATTTGTCCAAGTCTGAAAAATAGCCATTCGTTTCTGCAATCACCTCCTCGTTTGAATAAAATCTTTTTCCCGCCAGCCATTTCTTCATATTGGGGAACAAATAGTAGTCCGAGGGAGCCAAGTCTGGAGAATAGGGGGGATGTGAAACGAGTTGGAACCCTATTTCCATTAATTTTGCGACCACAACTGCTGAGGTGTGAGCTGGTGCGTTGTCGTGATGGAAAAGGACTTTTTTGTGGGCCAATCGTGGGCGTTTTTCTTGCAGCTCGGTTTTCAAACGGTCCAATAACGATGAATAATATGCATCTGTAATAGTTTTACCCTTTTCCAGATAGTCGATGAGGATTATTTCTTGCGAATCCCAAAAGACAGTCGCCATAATCTTTCCGGCCGAAGGAACGGTCTTCGCCTTTTTTGGCGCAGATTCCCCCTTGGTAACCCATTGTTTAGATTGTTCTTTGGTCTCAGGAGTGTAGTGATGTACCCATCTTTCATCCACAGTGACGAAACGACGCTTAAAGTCCTGCGGATTCTTCTGGAACAGCTGCAAACCGTCCTTGCAACACTTCACACGATTTCGTTTTTGGTCAAGCGTGAGCAATCGCGGCACCCATCTTGCGGATAGCTTTGTCATGTCCAAATGTTGATGCAAAATATTATGTACCCGTTCATTCGAGATGCCCACAGCTCTAGTAATCTCACGCACCTTCACTCTTCTGTCATCCATCACCATATCATGGATTTTATCAATGATTTCTGGAGTAGTAACCTCAACAGGGCGTCCAGAACGTTCAGCGTCACTTGTGCCCATATGGCCACTCCGAAAATTTTGAAACCACTTATAAACTGTTCTAATCGAAGGTGCAGAGTCACCATAATGTTTATCAAGCTTCTCTTTAGTCTCCTGAGGCGTTTTGCCTTTCATAAAGTAGTGTTTAATCAACACACGAAATTTTTTTTTCGTCCATTTTTTGAAAATCACTCGACTTCCTCGATTCAAACGAATGCCAAACACAAAGAAATAGACCGATCTGGCTGAAACTTGGTGTGTGTTCTTCCAAGAGATGCTACTAACTAAACATAACCTCGATACGCGCCAGTAGTGCTATCTCTCTGACTTTGCACGGACTTTTCAAACGACCCTCGTATATAGTAGAGGGATGAATGTGTGAAGCGACTGTATTTATAAGTAAGAATGGAGAGTGAGTGATATTCTAGTGATAAGCACCTAGACGATGCTGGCTGTATGGCGAAACCCAATACCAAAAAAAAGCAAAAAAAAAACTGTGTACTAGTTGGTCTTAGTAAGATAATAATAATTAGAATCTTTTTTTTTTTAAAAAAAAAGTAATGCAGCTTTTTTTCTGGCCGGTTTTATGTTCAAAGTTACATCAAATTAAGAATCTTGGACGAAGGCGACTAGCAAAAGTACTTTACTACAAAGATCTCATATTAAACATTAAATAAAATCCAAGGCCTAGACCGGGAATCGAACCCAGTACCACAATACATATTATCTTAACAAAATTAGAAACTTAATAAATAATAAACATTGTTCAGAAAATTATACTTAAAGAAGAATATTGTGATTTGGCGGCCCCATTAGGAGCGGGAAAACAATGTTTTGAAATAAGGAAATAATAGGCGGTAGAAGGCATTCAGAGTTGTTGAAATGTTAATGAGCCCAGCTTCCTCCACGGCCACCTGAATAGGGTGGCCCTATAACACTCTTCATGGACTAAATAACAACTTAATTTTTTACCATCTACTTTTATTCCTAAAGTTTTGTTAAATACCTCACTAATATTTATTACAATTTCTGGAATTAATCAGTTAAATTTCTCTAAGGCTTTGTACTATACAGTGGAATACGATTTGGCATTATAAGGGCCCTTATTTTGGGAAAGCCCTAAAGGGTTGTAGGAATGATGGAAATAATGGGTCAACTTTATTTAGCGCTGCGACAGAATTATGTGTTCTAAAGGGCAGAAACTTGTCTCTCAACGCTGAGTCGCTCTAAGGGTCGGCCCTAAAATATTTTTCAGTACAGCTGATTTTATCGTTCTTAGCGTCCTCATAAATATTATTATGTTCAGGTCTTCTTTTTCTGCAATGGAGTTTATTTAATATCTTAATTTGAGAAATTATAAGGAATTAAATTTGTCGTCTTCGCTACCCTGAAAGTAGTTGGGATGTAAAACGTTTTTTTCTGCAACCATGTAGGAATGTTCTCATTACTCAATTAAAATCAGCTGTGTAATGCCCAACTTTACCTCACTAGTGGGGAAAAATTCCCATTAGTGTCACTTTCCTCACTAGTGAGTGGAAAAACTTTATTGTGCTTCCTTGATATAAGAAGTTTAGTTATTAAATATTTTCTGTAAAACTTTAATAAGCTTATTTAACGTAACTAAATAATTAAAAAACGAATATTAAAAAATAATGAAACAAAAATTGAAAGGAATATAGAAATAAAAATAATACTTTAATAAATAATTAGATATTTTTAATTATAACAGTTAAAAAGGTTATAGTGTTACCTTATAGAAATTTAAAATGGATTCTAGTGATTCCTGTTTAGTTTTTTTTTTTTTTTAGTTAATAACCCTAATGGTTGCAGAAAAAATATAATATTTAACTCGAGTGTAAAGTATCGAGTATGTAAAGTAGAGTGTAAAGTACTACTTTCCGCACCTGTTAAATAAATAACTATTACCAGTTTCATCTATTTGAAGAAACTTAGTCAGCGTTTAAGCTATTCTTAAACAAGTAAAGGGCCATATTTACGCTTCTAACAAATGTTTTTAGTTCTCGACTTCATCTTAGTCACAAAACATCAAAGCAATTAATAAGTGATTAGAACAGGATGAGACTTTAGCAATTTGGAAATAAACTAAGTGATACACTTTTCACAATTGTGATTTTAATGCTTTGACCAAATATTACAATTTTATTCATTTAAAACTTTAAATAATATTTTTTTAAATAGCTCTTCTTGCTGAGAAGGTTCAGATAGGAGATTCAGTGTGCAAAAACAAAATAGATTCGTTGCAACTTGTCTGCTGTCATGTGCATCATGATCCCTAGTGCCTAAATGTGCATTATCTGCACGTTAGGAGACAAAAATGGTAGTTTAACCCTAGTTACGAGGGGGTACCCAAAAATAACCGGAATTGCGTTGCCGCGCATGGAGCTTATGTAGTACGCATTTCTGCCGCTAGACGTGTATAGCGCAATTCCTTGCCAGTTCAGTCCTGCCTGTGTTGTCTGCCTGGCTTGTTCTGTTCATCTGCAATGATTGTTTTTACCAGCGCTGTTTTGTTCTTTTTTCGTTTTTTATGATGGCAAGTTTAAGTGAACAACGTGCAGCTCTGAAATTTTGTTTTCTACTCGGCAAAAATGCTGCTGAAAGTGTTTTAATGTTGAAAACAGCTTACAAAGATGACGCTATGGGAAAAACTCAAGTATACGAGTGGTTTACTCGGTTTAAAAATGGCGACATGTCGATTGATGACAAACCTCGTTCTGGACGTCCATCAACTGCCCGAATCGACGAAAATGTTGAAAAAATTCGAGAGCTGGTGTTCACAGACCGTCGACAGACAATTGATCAACTGTCAGAGAGTAGTGGGTTATCTTGGAGCTCGGTTCAGCGAATTTTAACGGAAGATTTGGGGATGAAAAGGGTTGCTGCCAAGTTTGTTCCTCGAGTTCTGACTGACAATCAAAAAGAACATCGAGTTGAAACATTTCGTGCTTTGAAACAACAGCTTGAAACTGATCCAGACTTTCTGTCAAAGGTGATGAGTCATGGTGCTATGGTTATGACCCAGAAACAAAGCAACAGTCGAGCCAATGGAAGACGTCATCTTCACCCCGACCAAAAAAATGTCGTCAAGTCAAGTCAAACATCAAAACAATGCTGATTTGCTTTTTTGATGCCAAAGGCGTAGTCCATTCAGAGTTTGTCCCCCCAGGTCAGACTGTCAATCAAACCTTGTATTTGGAAGTTTTGAAAAGATTGCGCAATAGTGTTCGCCAAAAAAGACCCGATTTGTGGCAAACAGGAGACTGGTTCTTCCACCACGACAATACACCTGCACACACAGCCATCTCTGTTACACAGTTTTTGGCTAAAAATGGCATGGTTCCGCTGCCCCACGCACCTTACTCGCCTGACCTGGCTCCGTGCGACTTTTTCTTATTTCCACGCATGAAAAAGGGCATGAAAGGTCACCGATTTGACAACATTGAAGAGGTCAAGAAAAAAACGAAGAAGGAGCTGTCAGCCATTTCTAAAGATGACTACAAAAAATGTTTCGAACAGTAGAAGCACCGGTGGGACAAATGTATTAGTTGTAATGGAGAGTATTTTGAAGGGGATAAGGTTGTTCTGTAAAAAATTTGTAAATAAATAGCTTTTAAAAAATAATTCCGTTTTTTTTTGGGTACCCCCTCGTATTTTATAGTTCTCTGGAACAAAACTGTTATTCGCGTAAAATTGTTAGTTACTATAACTTTTAGAGGACTAATTGGTGACATTAATTAAAAGTTTTTTGTTTTTTTGTAATTTATTTGTTATTCACAATCTACAATAGAATAAAATGCAATCAGTGAATATGATGAAAGTAGACTTTATGGCTGGATCAGCTTGAGGAGAGAAGCTGCCCTCCGGCAACACTCTCGCTGGAGTTCCTTACATTACTGGAGCTGGTCACGAGGCCAACAGCGTTTCAATCGTCGTGGAGGACGATCTGGAATCGTTGTGGAGGCAAGATTTTGAATAAGAGGATTGGTACAGAATGGAAGAGAGTCAAAGAATTTTCTATATTTAGATTTGGATTCGTCAGTTACGTATGAGATTTTGAGATCGTTATGGAGGGTGGAGTTAGAGACATAAAATGGAGAATTCGTAATCTGACGGAGAATTTTTGATTGGAAGGACTGTATTTTTTGTGAATTAGAAAGTTTGGCTGAACCCCACAGTTCGAGTCCATAAGTCCAGATCGGTTTGAGTACGCTGTTGTATATTAGTCGTTTATGTTCCAGTGGTAGTTTGGATTGTCTGCCAATGAGTCGCAGTAGTAATTTGTTTCGTCGGTTGAGTTCAAGTCTTTTCAGTTTAGTGTGTGGATTCCACGTTAGTCTTTTGTCGATGTACATCCCAAGGTAGCGAACTAAATTAGCAGAAGGAAGAGGAATGGAGTTGAAACTTACAGAGGGACAAGAATTACGACGCAGAGTAAAAGTTATCTGTTCGCACTTTTGAGGATTGAATTTGACTCTCCACTTTTTGGCCCAGGGTTCTAGTTTGTGTAGATGTGTCTGTAGATGAGAGGAAGCGGTAATGGCGTCTGAGTTAGAAGAGAGAATAGCAGTATCGTCAGCGTAAGTGCAGAGCAGTGTGTTTGAGTCAGTTGGTAGGTCAGATGTGTACACAGTATAGAGGAGCGGTCCAAGAATACTACCTTGAGGTACACCAGCCCGTGCCAGAGAGTAGTCGGAAGAGGCAGATCCACAACTTATCTTAAGAAGCGGTCGGTAAGAAATGATAGTAGAATTAAGTAATAAGTTGATGGAAGAGCTCTCTTTAACTTCCACAATAGTCCTGGGTGCCAGACTCGATCAAAGGCCTGAGCCACGTCGAGAAAGGCCCCACAGCAATATTGTTTCCGCTCCAGAGAGGAAGCAATGGCGTCTACTACTCTGTGACACTGGTGAATAGTGCTGTGCTGTTGTCGAAAGCCAAACTGATGTGTTGGAATTACAGTCGCAGATTCCAGAATAGGGTAGATGCGTTTAAGTAAAAGTTTTTCCAATATTTTTCCCATAATAGGTAGCAAACTAATAGGTCGGTAAGAGGTTGGAAGGTGTAAAGGTTTATTAGGTTTCGGTATCATTTTTATTACAGAGAATTTCCAAGTTAAGGGAAAGTATGTTGTCCTGAGAACTGAGTTGTAAATGTAGGTTAGGAAAACGATTGCTTTTTTTGGCAGATTGCGAAGAATTTGTGCTGTTATCAAGTCGTATCCTGGAGATTTTTTGTACGGTAGGGATTTTATTACGTGTTTAACGTCAGACGGCGTCAATTAAAAGTTACTGTAAAATTGATGAAATACTTAAATATTCTATATTTCTGCTACAAAGTTATAGAATTATTTTTTTAATAATCGATATAATCAGTCATTCGGTTAAAAATAGAAAGCAGGCCGAGCACAACTCAGGAAATTTATTGTTCACCCAAACTATTCGCCAAATCTTTGTTTCAGTTTTTTGTTTTTTAATTTGATTTTTCAGGTTTCAGGTTTCAGCAGAGTTCTGTGTTCTATATCACAGAAATACCTATAGTAATTGGTTCAACTTTTTTTATAACGCTGTTATTTTTTCACAAAATTCTCTCTTCCCAAATCCTACCATCTTTTTATGCTTAGAAATTCAAAAGTCAAACTTTTGTGGAATCTCTTTTAATAAAAGTAAAATAAAATCAACGATTAGGTGCTTCGCTGATCCCAGAGACTTGGATGCATTGCACCTGTGGCCTCCAATCGTTTTTTTTTTTTGTTCTTGATCGAGATCTTCTTACTTTCACCGTTACCAATTGTTCTAGAAGTCCTAACCAGTCCAGGCATTTTTCCTTAAATCTCCTCAAACCTGTACCTGTAACCCCTTTAGCTACTGAATACTTCTTATTTTTGCCATAACCCGTTTTGCAGTTTCTCATAATTTTCTTCTACCAAACTTACAGCTTATCTCAGTCACTTTGTCTAAGTAACAACCAGGTTTTTACTAGTAGACAGTACTGCCCTGGCAAATCACTATCTTGTGAAATCATACTTAGCGCTTGGAGAAATTTTCTTTGTGTAGCGACGGTGTGTTGGGAGATCTGGGACTTGCATTTCCCTTTTCCTCTATTTCGCTCTTTATTTCTCTTTCTGTTTGGTACAGATGGCGCCCGTGTCTTAGAAGAAATAAAGTTGGTAGCTGTAAACAGTTCAAATACAAATACAGACACGTAGACCACAAACATACGAGGTGTGGCTATTAAATAACGAGACTAATTGTTGTAAAACATTTTATTTTAAATTTAAACATATTTAGTTATTATCACCTTCAATATACACCTCTCCCCTATCACTACAACGCTCCATGCGAATTTACCATTGTTCGAAACCTGCTGGAAGTCTTTTTCTGTGAGCTCCTGCATGACGCGTGCCGCTTTTTCTTTCACAGCTTCAACGGACTGAAATCGTTTTCCTTTCACTGTAAAACGTCCTTGACAGACAATGCAGTGTGAGCCAGCGCTTTGTCTTGATGGAGAACCCCGTGACTTGTTCTTCCACAAATCGGGTCGTTTTTTTTTCCTTACTCTTTCACGGAGTTGAGCAAGCACCTCACCAGTAGTAATGTTGATTAATTATAATCGATATTTTCATCCGTTTTGGACGTGGAAGGGCGACCTGGGCGGTCATCATGTCCGACGTCCTCTCGGCCATCTTGGAAACGCTTGAACCACTCAAAAACTTGCGCACATGATTAAAATTCATAGCCATAAATTTCTTTTAATAAAAGATAAGTTTCAGTAGAGGTTTTACCAAGTTTTGATGTGAAACTTCTCGACAATTCGTTGCCTCTACTACATGTGTAGTAAGTATCATGTTTTCGCGCAAAACGAAGCGAACACCTCTTACACAAACGACCGGTTCCGGACAGACAGATTTCTCTACAAACATGTGAGACGAGGCAATCGAAAGAGAAGGCTTTACGCTGGACAGATGTCGGTCGTTGGGATTTGGCGCTTGCGTAGTTCTTCTGTAGCAGCACCAGTCTCGTTATTTAATAGCCACACCTGGTATAACCATCGCTCTACTTTTTTTTAAAAAAAAGTACGCCCAAATTAATTCATAATTTAAAATGTAAGCATTTCAAAACTTAAAAATATTTGTTGATTATGAATAGACCAGTTTAGATCATTGAAATTTGGATATTTAATTGCCGTTATTTCGTGTATAAAATATAAATTTTATACTTCGCCAAAGTTTAACAAAAAAATTAGTCATTAAATGTAGAAAATTTTAATTAATGTTTGATCAACTAAAAACAACAGAAGTAAAACTTTCAAAATCAGAACTTATTTCTACGGCGCTCTCCAGTGAACATCATCATCATGAAAAGGAGTAACTTTTCTCCAACCACAGCTATAGAAGAAAAGTTTTAAGATTTGTACTGTAAAGGAAATAATTGTAAAACTCCGCGTATAACGTAAAAAGATAACTTTGACTAATTCTCCTTTCCATTGTGAATTCATACATAAGATATTTCTTATTTTACATAACTCTTCTTATAATTCTAAACATTATAACCGAATTTTTATTGTTTTAATTTTGTTTTAGTCTCTTACAATAACGAAATTATTCTCCCTTTTTTTTATAATAACAGTTTGGGAAAAGTTGAAAGTTTGTTTTGGAGGCGGCTAGTGGAATAATAAAGAAATTTGTCAGTCTAGCGGCCAGCCTAAATGTCCCAAAGGGGAAAGAAGTTTAGTCAGTCATTGATGCGTTATAGAAACAGTTCAAGAATTTTAATTAGTTATGAAAGAGTCAAAATAAGAAGCTGTAAGCGTTGGCCACAATTTTAAAAAACTGTAGAGAGTACGCAGGAATTATGGGAAAACTCTTTAAAAGAATCAAAAGATTCATCTGAAATGGGGGATGCAATTCTTTGATTCTCTTTCTGATAATTATAAATACATTGCTTAGTACTGGAAATCCAAAAATAGATTATTAGATCAATGAATTTAGAAAACCAGAATTCAATATTTACTGCAAACAATTAAATTTTGGCAACCCACTCATATTGACCAACATGGAGAAATTTTGAACAGATTTCTTAATATAATTTCCGAATTTTAAGGGGGAACTAAAGAAAACAAAAGTGATTTGGAACTATGAGAAAAATCCGTGCAGGACTTTTAGATAGATAAATGCCGGGCCCTTCTAAGTCGGCGAGAAATCTAAGAAGAAGCAACGTTGTTGAAATTAGTAAGGCGCACACTCCTAATTGACGATGGAAAATTAGTTGAAAGATTAGTTGCATTAGAAAGATAGTGCGAAGGATAGGAAATTTAATCTAAGACATCCAAAATCAAAACAAGAAATTATAGATACGAATATGACAAACCTGAGGAAAGTATTGGGTAAAAATCACGGAGATAGGACACATAAATATGGCAAAGATGGCTTAAAAGTAGCGGTTCAGGTTATGAGAATTTGGAAGGAAGATTTACGAGAACCATTTAGAACAAAAAAGACACTTCTCTAGACCATTCTGGTGGCAGGCATTCCAAGATATTTTTCACTAGAGCAACGATAGAGCTACCGATTATTTGCTCTTCTCAGAAAGAACTTGAAGAAATGGAAGCAGTAAAGTTCATCGGCATGACTTTAGGCATCAAATCCTTCGAACAAAAATAACAAAATTAATTCCATAAATGTAACTTTCCAATGAGTCCACGAAAATGCATAAAAAAAAAATGGTTCTAATAACATGAAGATGTAGATCAAGCCAAACAATTAACTTAAGGCTCCATATAATTTCAATTCCATTGACTTTATAATCATTTATCAGAGCAGCGTATCACAACTAATACGTAGGTATATACAAGTATTAACGTAAGACTCCAAGAGTCACGTTTAATAGATTAGTGTAACGTTACTATTCAACGAGCTTATCATCTTTAATAATAATTCTCTTGGATATTTATATGTAACTAAACAATAGTACGACGCTATTCATGCATTTAGAGAGAAAATTATTCTCTACATTTTGGTAAAAGTTTCATTGAAATCAGGTCTGCATGAAATGAGATGTAAAGGATTGAAATTTAGACACAAGTGAAGTCCTCCAAAATTTCAAATGTAATATCTCAACAACTATAATCAATGGTAGGACGCTATTTATGTCAGTTATAGAGAAAACTATTCTCTACATTTTGGTAAATGTTTCATTGAAATATGAACCACAGAAAGTGAGATATAAAGGATTGAAGTTTGGATAGAGATGAAATCCCCTTAAATTTCAACTTCTATATCTCAATAACAACAATGTTTAAAAATACGCTATTTATGTCAGTTATAGAGAGAACTATTCTCTACATTTCGGTAAAAGTTTCATTGAAATCTGAACTAGAGGAAGTGAGATGTAAGGGATTGAAGTTTAGATAGAGATGAAATCCCTGTAATTTTCAACTTCTATATCTCAATAACAACAATGTTTAGAAATACGCTATTTATGTCAGTTATAGAGAGAACTATTCTCTACATTTCGGTAAAAGTTTCATTGAAATCTGAACTAGAGGAAGTGAGATGTAAAGGATTGAAGTTTAGATAGAGATGAAATCCCTGTAATTTTCAACTTCTATATCTCAATAACAACAACGTTCAGAAATACGCTATTTATGTCAGTTATAGAGAGAACTATTCTCTACATTTCGGTAAAAGTTTCATTGAAATCTGAACTAGAGGAAGTGAGATGTAAAGGATTGAAGTTTAGATAGAGATGAAATCCCCTTAATTTTCAACTTCTATATCTCAATAACTACAATGTTTAGAAAGACGCTATTTATGTCAGTTATAGAGAGAACTATTCTCTACATTTCGGTAAAAGTTTCATTGAAATCTGAACTAGAGGAAGTGAGATGTAAAGGATTGAAGTTTAGATAGAGATGAAATCCCTGTAATTTTCAACTTCTATATCTCAATAACAACAATGTTTAGAAATACGCTATTTATGTCAGTTATAGAGAGAACTATTCTCTACATTTCGGTAAAAGTTTCATTGAAATCTGAACTAGAGGAAGTGAGATGTAAAGGATTGAAGTTTAGATAGAGATGAAATCCCTGTAATTTTCAACTTCTATATCTCAATAACAACAATGTTTAGAAATACGCTATTTATGTCAGTTATAGAGAGAACTATTCTCTACATTTCGGTAAAAGTTTCATTGAAATCTGAACTAGAGGAAGTGAGATGTAAAGGATTGAAGTTTAGATAGAGATGAAATCCCTGTAATTTTCAACTTCTATATCTCAATAACTATAATGTTTAGAAAGACGCTAGTTATGTCAGTTATAGAGAAAACTATTCTCAACATTTTGGTAAAAGTTTCATTGAAATCTGAACTAGAGGAAGTGAGATGTAAAGGATTGAAGTTTAGATAGAGATGAAATCCCTGTAATTTTCAACTTCTATATCTCAATAACTACAATGTTTAGAAATACGCTATTTATGTCAGTTATAGAGAGAACTATTCTCTACATTTCGGTAAAAGTTTCATTGAAATCTGAACTAGAGGAAGTGAGATGTAAGGGATTGAAGTTTAGATAGAGATGAAATCCCTGTAATTTTCAACTTCTATATCTCAATAACAACAATGTTTAGAAATACGCTATTTATGTCAGTTATAGAGAGAACTATTCTCTACATTTCGGTAAAAGTTTCATTGAAATCTGAACTAGAGGAAGTGAGATGTAAAGGATTGAAGTTTAGATAGAGATGAAATCCCTGTAATTTTCAACTTCTATATCTCAATAACTATAATGTTTAGAAAGACGCTATTTATGTCAGTTATAGAGAGAACTATTCTCTACATTTCGGTAAAAGTTTCATTGAAATCTGAACAAGAGGAAGTGAGATGTAAAGGATTGAAGTTTAGATAGAGATGAAATCCCTGTAATTTTCAACTTCTATATCTCAATAACAACAATGTTTAGAAATACGCTATTTATGTCAGTTATAGAGAGAACTATTCTCTACATTTCGGTAAAAGTTTCATTGAAATCTGAACTAGAGGAAGTGAGATGTAAAGGATTGAAGTTTAGATAGAGATGAAATCCCCTTAATTTTCAACTTCTATATCTCAATAACAACAATGTTTAGAAATACGCTATTTATGTCAGTTATAGAGAGAACTATTCTCTACATTTCGGTAAAAGTTTCATTGAAATCTGAACTAGAGGAAGTGAGATGTAAGGGATTGAAGTTTAGATAGAGATGAAATCCCTGTAATTTTCAACTTCTATATCTCAATAACAACAATGTTTAGAAATACGCTATTTATGTCAGTTATAGAGAGAACTATTCTCTACATTTCGGTAAAAGTTTCATTGAAATCTGAACTAGAGGAAGTGAGATGTAAAGGATTGAAGTTTAGATAGAGATGAAATCCCTGTAATTTTCAACTTCTATATCTCAATAACAACAATGTTTAGAAATACGCTATTTATGTCAGTTATAGAGAGAACTATTCTCTACATTTCGGTAAAAGTTTCATTGAAATCTGAACTAGAGGAAGTGAGATGTAAAGGATTGAAGTTTAGATAGAGATGAAATCCCCTTAATTTTCAACTTCTATATCTCAATAACTACAATGTTTAGAAAGACGCTATTTATGTCAGTTATAGAGAGAACTATTCTCTACATTTCGGTAAAAGTTTCATTGAAATCTGAACTAGAGGAAGTGAGATGTAAAGAATTGAAGTTTAGATAGAGATGAAATCCCTGTAATTTTCAACTTCTATATCTCAATAACAACAATGTTTAGAAAGACGCTAGTTATGTCAGTTATAGAGAGAACTATTCTCAACATTTTGGTAAAAGTTTCATTGAAATCTGAACTAGAGGAAGTGAGATGTAAAGGATTGAAGTTTAGATAGAGATGAAATCCCTGTAATTTTCAACTTCTATATCTCAATAACTACAATGTTTAGAAATACGCTATTTATGTCAGTTATAGAGAGAACTATTCTCTACATTTCGGTAAAAGTTTCATTGAAATCTGAACTAGAGGAAGTGAGATGTAAAGGATTGAAGTTTAGATAGAGATGAAATCCCCTTAATTTTCAACTTCTATATCTCAATAACTACAATGTTTAGAAAGACGCTATTTATGTCAGTTATAGAGAGAACTATTCTCTACATTTCGGTAAAAGTTTCATTGAAATCTGAACTAGAGGAAGTGAGATGTAAGGGATTGAAGTTTAGATAGAGATGAAATCCCTGTAATTTTCAACTTCTATATCTCAATAACAACAATGTTTAGAAATACGCTATTTATGTCAGTTATAGAGAGAACTATTCTCTACATTTCGGTAAAAGTTTCATTGAAATCTGAACTAGAGGAAGTGAGATGTAAAGGATTGAAGTTTAGATAGAGATGAAATCTCTGTAATTTTCAACTTCTATATCTCAATAACAACAATGTTTAGAAATACGCTATTTATGTCAGTTATAGAGAGAACTATTCTCTACATTTCGGTAAAAGTTTCATTGAAATCTGAACTAGAGGAAGTGAGATGTAAAGGATTGAAGTTTAGATAGAGATGAAATCCCTGTAATTTTCAACTTCTATATCTCAATAACTACAATGTTTAGAAAGACGCTATTTATGTCAGTTATAGAGAGAACTATTCTCTACATTTCGGTAAAAGTTTCATTGAAATCTGAACTAGAGGAAGTGAGATGTAAAGGATTGAAGTTTAGATAGAGATGAAATCCCTGTAATTTTCAACTTCTATATCTCAATAACAACAATGTTTAGAAATACGCTATTTATGTCAGTTATAGAGAGAACTATTCTCTACATTTCGGTAAAAGTTTCATTGAAATCTGAACTAGAGGAAGTGAGATGTAAAGGATTGAAGTTTAGATAGAGATGAAATCCCTGTAATTTTCAACTTCTATATCTCAATAACTACAATGTTTAGAAAGACGCTAGTTATGTCAGTTATAGAGAAAACTATTCTCAACATTTTGGTAAAAGTTTCATTGAAATCTGAACTAGAGGAAGTGAGATGTAAAGGATTGAAGTTTAGATAGAGATGAAATCCCTGTAATTTTCAACTTCTATATCTCAATAACTACAATGTTTAGAAAGACGCTATTTATGTCAGTTATAGAGAGAACTATTCTCTACATTTCGGAAAAAGTTTCATTGAAATCTGAACTAGAGGAAGTGAGATGTAAAGGATTGAAGTTTAGATAGAGATGAAATCCCTGTAATTTTCAACTTCTATATCTCAATAACTACAATGTTTAGAAATACGCTATTTATGTCAGTTATAGAGAGAACTATTCTCTACATTTTAGTTGAAAGTTCATTGAAATTGTTTTATGCTTGTTACTTTGCAGAGAATTGTTTTAATTTCTATTTATTTTTGGCGTTTATAATCTCGGATTGATTTGGTGGTATTTTTGTATGATTAAACATCTTTTAATAATTGATTATTTATATCAAATGTATTACTAAATAGATCTCACATAGTTTTCTTAATTATGAAAAGTGCTTAGATTTTGTTACGGTAAAAGGGCGCTAGATGGCAGGGACATTGGCTGGCTATATTTTATTACAAATTTTGAGTGACGTTGGACTGCCAGAGTGACTAACTGTTTAGCGTCAAAACATTAAAAATTCATTCTTTCATGTACGCTCGGCCTGGCCAGTGCCTCGAATAACGTTATCGGCTCTTGTAAGTCATTACCTTGTATTTCGCCTTATTATTCATTTAGTATATGGGTTTTCTTTTATTGTGTTATTTTGTGTATACTTTGTGTTATTCTTATAATAGTTTCGATCATACTTTGTCGAGATAAATTCTTAAATATTTTACTTGGTTGGCAGTCGGCATGATTATCTTTTGGAGCAAGATTGGAAATGGAATGGCTTGTCGGAGGAATGATTACAAAAATAAAAGATAAACTATTGGCAAATGGCGAGAATTAGCTTCCTCTTCTTTTTACCAAATAGCAGCATTCTACTGAGGAATGTTTCAAAATTTTACCACAACAATTCCTGGGTTTTATTGAAGTGGTTTCATTCTTTATTGAGACCAGTCGATAAACCATTCTGTGCACATAGTACCTAATAGAGGAAATATCCCATAGAATACAAAAAGAGCGAAAACCTTGCATTCAATCCGAAGAATTATTCTTTAGATGTTTGTACTAACTCGTAACCGACAAACGCCATACACCAAAAAAAAAAAGGAGCGTAAAAAGGAAACCCAGTTCTAGGGGTTTTTGAAGTGGTATTATATATATGGACGAGCCATAGCCTAACCATAACCTTAAAAACACCTATGTTTTGATTCCTTTACGTTTAAACCTTCAAAGAGAACCAGGTGTACAAGAACATGTACGTTCGGATACGTTTTCCTTTATTATTTATTTATTTTTTATTTATAAATATACACTTGCGTCTTTCTGTAAGCTCTGAACATTCCTTGTTTTTAAAAAGTCTCCCTCAAACCCATTTCACTCTTTTACTAAGATGGAACATGCACCTTTTTCTCATTTTTCCCTTTATAGTTTTAAAAAAAATATTAAAACTTTCTTTTAAGATATAAGATATCGTATATGTTATATTTTTTTTTAATTTTCTAGTCTAATTTCCTTTGATTGAAGCGGTAACGAGTTTTGTCCACCCTTTCTAGTTTAACTTACAGTTCATATCATACAAAGAAGAATTCGCACTTATTTCCTGTATAATCTAATTTCTTCCTTCATACATACTGCCATCAACTTTACCTACAGCCTCAAGAAGACGACTGGAACCAAGAAAAATTGTTCTTACAGAAAAGATATTCCTAGTTCGACAACCAGTCCACATCCATCTGTATTGTTTCATATTTTTTGAATCAGAATCTTTGTTGCAATTGGTCTGTGAAACTGCAAGTTCTCCTTCTGAATATGTAATTCTTTTTTGTATATATATAAAGGGTGTCCATTTTAAGACGGCTAAAATGCATTTCATGCTTAAACAGTTAATCTGGGCAAAAAATGGTAATCCGTTCTGGTTTGTAACAGATGTAAAATTATTTTGTGTGTATGCTTGAGAACATTCTAAAGCTCTTAACATTTGATTTTTCTTAGAAAAATCACTCGGAAAACGACTTATTTCCCGATATTAAGAAAAATACTAGCTTTACTGCCTTGGCAATATTTTTGGTAGAAAGGGGATGAAAAAATACATAAAAATGACCAATCGCGTGCTCTTCTTTCTCTTTGATAGCAAGTTAAAAAATTGAAATATGATTAATAAGAACCAGATTTTGAAATGGCCTAGCACCTTTAATTTTGAAGATATCGAATTGCGGTTTCCTGTTTCTTTCATAACTTTTTATACTCTTTAAAACTGTGTATATGAAAATGGGGGTCAACAGCAAACCTCACTTTTGGGGGCGCGTATGCGGGCAGGAATCTAAAATCTAGTCACATATTCTGAAACTAGAGGCGACGGGCAACAAATTTTTCCTCTACCATTTTTTTTGCTCAGATTAACCATTTAAGCATGAAATGCATTTGAGCCGTCCTAAAATGAACACCCTGTATTATAATTTTGACTGCAAAATTGATGCAAATAGAGACTTTTAGGTTGACCTAAATTCAGTCACCTATTCCTTTACTCCTGACAACTGTTTATAATTTCATATCATATTGCTTGTACAACGTTTTTCACTCCAAAATTATTTCAGCTGATTTTTTGGGAACCCCCATATAAGTATTTCAGCACAACTACATCCGTTTTTGTTTCGTTTCTGACGAGAAAACTGTTGCAGATGCACTGGAATTACCTCCACATTCACTCTCCTTAGTTTCTTACTTCTGTTTTGGTTCCTTTAATATTCTTAGAAAACTTTTTTCTTTGAATTGTTGCAACTATGCACTGGATTTCATAAAGGGTCCGATATATTCATGTGCACCTTTATATTAATGTCCTAATGGACGGAAACTGAAAATCTGGTTTTCATTTTGTACTTATATTGTGAAGCAAAAACTAGACCTGTAAAGCTAATATGGTATTGTGGTACTGGGTTCGATTCCCGGTCTGTAGGCCTTGGATTTTATTTAATGTTTAATAAAAGAAATTTTACAATAAAGTATGTTTGCTAGTCGCCTTCGTTCACGACCCCTAATTTGGTAGTTGGACGTAAAGCCTGCCTGAAAAAATAGGCATTCACTTGACTTTACTCGTACCGCAACTCTTTCCTTCTGTTTTGTACCCAATATACTCGTAGTATTGATTGGGAGTATCCTGATAACGAATGGTAAGAAACAGTTTTTGAAACAAAGAAAGAAGAAATAGTTGCGATTAAAAACCAAATTTTAGTTTTGGGGAAAGATGCTATCTGAAATGGGTAAAAGTTTTTTTTAAATTGATCAAAGCTTATATTAATTTGCATAAACAAATTTGTTGTTTAGATAGTGACTAACGTTGTAAATTAAGAGTAATTGTCTTGGTACACTGGTGACTCACTCAGTGCCATTTCATTTTAGTATTAGAACGGGGGCCGAATACACCCACGCCCCTTGGCTAATAACTGCATCTTCTATATTGATCAGGCGGAAGTTAAAGAAGTAGCAGGTGTTCGCTTGATCGGATGATCATCCCCCTTCTCTGTTAACTCCAGCTAAACTAGTATCACTTGGTACACATTAATGGCCGCCCATAGTTTCTATACTCCCCCTTTTACAAACAATTACCCCAAACAATGCCTTACCCATCCTGTTTTCGGACCACTAATTCAATGGTATTATCACGTTTAGCTACAAATCCTAGCTTGTTTAGTTTGTGGTAACAGCTTTGTTTTGTCATTTATTGTTTGAATAATTTTTTTTTCTACTGGTTACAGCCAGTATAGTTTAAAATATACATATTTTTTAAATTTATTTTGTAATTTACAATCTGTATACATTATATACAATAAGTAAATATGGAGAGAGTGATGAACTGGTGCGGGAGGAGAGAAACTACCCAGCGGTAGCACTCTCTATAGGAGAGAGGAGAATGTGAGGAGGAGTATACGAGGAGGAGAATACGAGAAGGAGAATACGAGGAGGAGAATGTGAGGAGAAGAATATGAGGAGGAGAGAGGAGTATACGAGGAGGAGAGAGGAGAATGTGAGTGGGAGAATACGAGGAGGAGAAAGGAGAATGTGAGGAGGAGAATACGAGGAGGAGAGAGGAGAATGTGAGGAGGAGAATACGAGGAGGAGAGAGGAGAATGTGAGGAGGAGAATACGAGGAGGAGAAAGGAGAATGTGAGGAGGAGAATACGAGGAGGAGAGTAATGGCGTTTAGGCCTTCCTACAAGGAAGTCGCGGAGCCACTGGCGATTTAGTCGGCGAGGAGTATTAGGGATGTCAGAGGAAGCGAGAGACAGTACGAGAGGATTAGAGCTAGTCGAGAGAGCAGTATAATACTGGCGATTCAGTCGGCGAAGAGTATTAGGGATGTCAGAGGAAGCGAGAGACAGTACAAGAGGATTGGAGCTAGTCGAGAGAGCAGTATGGAATTTTTGATATTTAGTCTTGGCGAGTTGGTCTATGAAGGGAATGTTGAGGTCGTTGTGAAGAGTGAGGCTAGTCACCATAGAAAGGAGCGTCAACTATCTGTCGGCAGTAGTTTTGACTGAAATGTCTTGTACTGTCCTTAGGTTTGTAGGTTTGGCTGAACCCCACAGCTCTAGTCCGTAAGTCCACATAGGTTTGAGGATAGTACTGTATATTAAGCGTTTGAGTTCAATGGGTAATTTGGAGCGTCGTCCAAGAAGTTTGTAAAGCAGTTTCGCACGTTAGTTTATAATAAATAAGAATATTTAGCTAAAGTTCGGTGTCGTATCCCTTTGGGACATCTCATTTTATCAGATTGAAGTAAAAACAAAATGGCTACCCACTTCACTGAATTGAAAATTCAGTTTGGAATTCCATTAATGTGGATTTTGTTAAAATGTTCTTGTAGTAGCTGTTCTTGGTTTCAAAGCATTTACTTCCACTTCTAGCGATACAGTGATGCCAACATTCCTATTCAAGATTAGTTTAGCATTGCCGTTTAGTGTTCAATCAATCGTGTATTGCTTATAAAATTGATATTACTGGTATCATTAATTTTGAAACAGCTTTATAAATCAGTAACAACGATTTTTTTTCCAAACTTTCTCTTTCTTAAGCAACTTAACGAAAGGAAACAAATCAAAAATGTATCACACGATTCCAGTAATTTATTTTACGCATTAAAGATAAATACTTAAGATACACTTAAGTTCGAGAACTTCGTTTCAATTATAATTAAAGATAAATCAAGTTCAGTCTCTACCAGTTCAACAGAAACAAAACCTTATTAAATAATTTACCTAGAGTTTCTTGAATCAATTATCATCACCTCTGGGCTGCTCCAACAAATATCTAAGGAGAAGTTTTGGTAAACATAGTTTACCATCCATTGTAAACATTACATGTTTACTTTGTTGGTTTCTCAACGGCTGGGGTTAATTCTAATTGTAGTATGTTTTGATTTGTAACGATTTTGTTTGAAAAACTGATTAATCATTATAATTTGATTAAAAAACGTGAAATAAGTTTTTGTTTTTGCATGATTGTTGAGATTGATTTGAATAATAAGTAATATGTTTGATGAATTGATGATTGATTGGACCGCTGTCAAAATTTTAAGATTTACCACATAGTATACTCGTGGGGTCATTTCTTTACTGAATCCCCTAAATTTAACTCTATTTCAGGCTTGACTGATTTTTAGACGTTCATAGTGGGTATCTCTGTTAAATTTTGTGATATTTCTTAGCTAATAATTATCATTAAAAAAATAAGCTTTTTGTAACTATCTATACTTTACCCACTCAAACTTTTTGAGGCTTCTTGAGTTGCCATCTTCTCAGATCTTCTTCCACATTCTGCAGCCAATTTTTTTCTCGGCCTAACTCTTACGCTTCTATAACCAGAAGGGTGACCCGTCCTTCTTGGACATTCTTCCTCCTTCTAGCTAGCTGTCCTAGCCAAAGCTCTCTGCTTTCCTGATCGAATCTAGCACTCCGTGCTGGTCTTTTAGCTCAGCATTTATTTTCTTTGTCCAGGAGTGAACAATATTTTCACTAAATTGTTTTGAATAGGACTAAGATGGACGCTTTGCGGCAATTCCCTGACAAAAATCCATTTTTTTTTTTTTAAATAGAACTTAAGGATTGAAAATTGAAAAACAAAAATTTATGAAATAAGCTCAGTTTCGAAAAATCTATCAAAATACAACTAGTTCCTTTTACTTACAATAAGACTTAGAAAAAATGGTTAACTAAAATTATATTCAATGTGGTAAATGGTGATAATGTTGAAAATATCTTTCCATTTTAGGGTTGCCGAGGATATGTTGTTAAATGTAGAACAACAAGGGCAATGTAAAGGTATAATATTCCCAGTTTGGGTTAGGATGTTACGTGGTAGGTAATGTTTGTAGGGCAAATATAGCCTAGTTCAAACTGCCTGCAGGTCAGCCACCACCCCGGTTGCATTACCTCCTCTTCTGCACCTACTCAACACTGTTTAGCTTCTACTATCAACTATATACTAGCATACAACTACCAATTAGAAATAAAAGTAAATAAAAAGTAGTTGTAAAGTGGGATTCGATCCGGTGATCTACTACATACAAAACCATGTTCTTAGCCACTAGACCATCACTTGCTCCTTGATATATGTATGTACCTGTGTTTATCATAACATTTATTTATTTAATGGCATTTTTCTATTTTTAATCTGCGCGTGTTTGTCGCGGTTAGCAAGAGAATAGATAATTAGCTGGTAAATAATCTAGGAATTAACTGAGCTTACTCGACCTTTTTTTTTTTTATTAATTACAAATGTTTACTCACTAATTCTCATAAAGAGAATTTCTTCTTTCGTGATTCTTTCTCAGTTATTATTAATCCTAGGAAGGATTAATTAGTTGAAGAAATGCAAAAAAAGAAAAAGAGATTATTTGTTTTTAACGTCATTTTAACAATTACACTAAGTAATACACAGATATCTATCATCAAACTGCCAGCATAAATAGCTTGATTTAGAACGTGAATAGACGTGTTTGAACATGTCAAACTTTAACAGAATGTTGAATAAAAACAAAACAAATTGAAATGGTGGGCATGAATAATTATTAAACTAGATTTGATGGACTTCCAATCACTGTCCAGGTTTTCGATTGTATTATCTGTAATGAATAATGAGAATAATGTTAAGAGTACTCAAGCAAATTCTAATAACAGAATTTTAATTAATGAATAAATCATTTATTATTGAGAATTGAATAGAATAAAGAAGTTATCCCACCCGCGTTCTTCTACCATACTTTTAGTACAATAATTGGAAACGAGAGTTCAGCTTTGACGCTAAGCTGATGCTGTATTAGTCAGGGTTTCTGTCTGTGTTCTACAACGGTGCAAAATTTGAACGCTACTAGATAGTCAATGCCTACAAAATAACAGCTGCGGTCGAAATCTGCGATAAACCTAAGGGGATTGCGAATGGGAAATATGATAGATAAGAACCCAATTTTATACAAGTTCTTTACTTAAGCTTCTATTTAGACAGTTGCCTTAGACAATGTGGAATCTGTACACCATTTAGACAGGAATTTAACAGATATTAAGGACCGCTCAGGAGAGTTCTTCTTCTTCTTCTTCCATTGGCGCTACAGCACTTGCAGGAGCTCCTTTAGCAGCAAGTCCCAGCTATCTCTGTCCGTGGCTTTCCTTCTCCACAGTCTGATGCCCATCTTCTGCAGTTCCGCCTCCACATCCTGAAACCAACGCCGACCTCCTAGATCTTCTACCACCTGAGTGTCCTTCACACAAATCTTATGATACTCATTCCAGCGCAACCTGCCCACTTTTATGGTAGCTATAAGAGCCTCAGAAGATTCCATGGATTTAAATCCACCCTGACGATGCACAACAAACTTTTACTTTACAAAACATTGTTTCGATCAATACAAACTTATAGAGCAGAATTGTTAGGCCAAAATCTTCGCCAAATAAAGTAAAGTAATCGCCTACTTTCTTTTCAGGCTGGGCTTAACGTCCAGCTACCAATTAGGTGTCTTGGACGGAGGCGGCTAGCAAACATACTTTACTGTAAATTTCTTTTTATTAACCATTAAATAAAATCCAAGGCCTAAGACCGGGGGAATCGAACCCAGTACCACAATACATATTAGCTTTACAGGTCTCGCCACTAACCGCTCGGCTAACGTGGCACCTAAATCTATTAATATTCTACCAGTACAAAGTCCTTCACAGAATTGTAAACGCGCTTTACTATGTCTCTAATCATGACTTAGAAATCCCCTGTATCAGTTGAAGTAAACACATATGATTCCTAAATTTTGCTACATTTCTAGCTTTGAACGATAGCAGAATAGCTATTCTCAATTAGCAATCTCTCTGAAAGTGGCCATCCAAATATAATAGCTAAGTACTGGGCTTTATTATATAATAGGCACCCAAAAAGTTGAATCTCGGGTCCTCAGGCCGGATCCTCAGGAGTGTCCAGGTAGCCTAAATTTACGAATACCACAATCTCTGTCACTCTCTTGTGCCCTTTGTAACCCTCTAAAGTAACTTTTTCTTTCTTAAGGGTGCACAAAAAAAAACAGGCGATACGTTTACAACCTTTTACTAATTTACAAATAAATTCTTCTGCTTTTAGTTTGGCCTAAAATAGAAAAAAAGAAAGGGAAAAGTTGGTTCTTGAGGAATAGGAGGGACAACCACTAATGGCGTTACAATGTAGAAAAGTTGAAGTAAACTTTTGCCAAAAATGATAGTTATAGATACATTTGCTCTCATCAGTTAAATCTTCTCCCATTGGCCCCCAAATACTTTACTATTCAGTAAAAACTCAACATTTTTCAGTAAAAATTCCAAATAGAGTTTATTTGATAATGCTTCGACTTACGCGTCACTTTTTTTTAAATTTTAGTATTCGCATTAAATGGTTCAGTTAAAGGGTTTTACCGTCCGCTCGGTAATCTACCTGGTTTAATCACGCACGACCTAATTGAAGAATTTAAGTCCCATTACCTCATTTCATTAAAATCTATTTATTGTTCTCGGTGAGCTGTAAAACAAAATCTTAATAATAATGAATAAAATGCATGCATGCATTCATTAAACCCATACAAAATTAAATCTGCTGAAGTTCTGTTGGAAAAGTAACAAAATTAGGAATATAAATATTAAAATCAAAATCTGGAAGTAAAACAATAATTCAAATAGTTGAAAATATGGTTAGATCGGCAATGCTTGATATTATCAGTCACTGCTAGCATGATTATCCTTGACTTGCAAGTTTAGCTTAAGCTGGATACTTAGTTGAAGTCAAATTCTCTACGCCCAGTCTATCAATCAACCTATTGATGAAGTATTATAGTTCGAAAATCAGGGATACAATCCACAATAAACTATCTCAAACGAACATCGCATATTTTCAAAGATTTTTTGTAAGTTACGAAGCCTGTGTTCGTTATATCCAGATTTCTGGCTTTTTTTTAATTGGCATTATTAATGTTGCCACGGATATCTCTGGATTGTTCTGTTGAATTGACAATATTTTAAACCCCATACTATAGTATAACTAGTATAACTATAGTTATAACTAAAAAGCGACAAATTGTTGTGGTGTCAGTTGGTGCATAGTACTTACTTTCTATCAATAAATCATACCATATTCTGTTGGTAATAGAGTTTTATGTTTGACTAGGGGTTGTTTCTAAAGTTAATAAAACTTTTATTTTTTTATATATTTATTAAATAGTTTTATTTATCTTTAATTGCGTTTAAGGGTGCATACAAAAAAAAATGCTGGCCGAAACTTAAAACTAAATATTACAATAATTTCAAAATAAAATGTAATTTTGAAACTACAAATTGTAATTTTTTTTTTGAGTTATACATGTCGATGATATGAAAAGAAGTGACCGAAAATTTCGTACAAATCGACGAAAAACAAATGAATTGTATAATATTTAAACTTCGTTCAGCAGATTATTAATAAGCAAAAACTCTAGAGATATTCTACGTAAAAATGTTCAAATCAATGAGACGGGGCCAAAGTAAGCGCCTAGAATTAATCTTTGCATACAATTCAATCTCAAAAAAAAAAAACAATTTGCGTAAAAATAGACAAACTGTTTATCTTTAATTTAAAAGATATAGTATTTTGGTTATAATATTTCGATAAATCTATCCTTGAATTACGAGGATCGTTTGAAAAGTCCGTGCAAAGTCAGAGAGATAGCACTACTGGCGCGTATCGAGGTTATGTTTAGTTAGTAGCATCTCTTGGAAGAACACACACCAAGTTTCAGCCAGATCGGTCTATTTCTTTGTGTTTGGCATTCGTTTGAATCGAGGAAGTCGAGTGATTTTCAAAAAATGGACGAAAAAGAATTTCGTGTGTTGATTAAACACTACTTTATGAAAGGCAAAACGCCTCAGGAGACTAAAGAGAAGCTTGATAAACATTATGGTGACTGCATCTTCGATTAGAACAGTTTATAAGTGGTTTCAAAATTTTCGGAGTGGCCATATGGGCACAAGTGACGCTGAACGTTCTGGACGCCCTGTTGAAGTTACTACTCCAGAAATCATTGATAAAATCCATGATATGGTGATGGATGACAGAAGAGTGAAGGTGCGTGAGATTGCTAGTGCTGTGGGCATCTCGAATGAACAGGTACATACAAAGCTATCCGCAAGATGGGTGCCGCGATTGCTCACGCTTGACCAAAAACGAAATCGTGTGAAGTGTTGCAAGGACGGTTTGCAGCTGTTCCAGAAGAATCCGCAGGACTTTAAGCGTCGTTTCGTCACTGTGGATGAAACATGGATACATCACTACACTACTGAGACCAAAGAACAATCTAAACAATAGGTTACCAAGGGGGAATCTGCGCCAAAAAAGGCGAAGACCGTTCCTTCGGCCGGAAAGATTGTGGCGACTGTCCTTTGGGATTCGCAAGGAATAATCCTCATCGACTATCTGGAAAAGGGTAAAACTATTACAGGTGCATATTATTCATCGTTATTGGACCGTTTGAAAACCAGATTGGGCAGAAAAATATTTGCTGAGGTTCTCCTGCGAATGGATCTTAGAAATATGGAGATCTGCTGCGCTGAAGGCCCTTACTTCCTTCAGAACTATCTCTTCCCTGGTTTGGGAATGTAAAGAGGCCCTGGAACAACTGGCTTGGCACAATAAAGTGAAGGGGAATGAAAGAGCCGTTCAACTGGCCAGCAAGGGAGCTAACATTCCATTCAATGGCCAGGAACCTGTCTGGGAGGATAACCAAGGGTGTGCAGTTCGTGTGGCTCTCAGAGACTGGGATCTGGAGAGAGCATGAAAAGAACTGGGTGGTGTTTGCTGGGGTTAAACGCAGCAAGAGTATGATGCCATGGATGTGTAAGTGAAGAACCAAAGAGACCCCTGTGCTTGGGTAGAAATCAGATTACTCTGACTACAAGCCTATTCACAGGGCACGGTAGGTTCAAGAAGCAGTTCTGTATAAGGTGAGGGGCTTATTAGCTCAGGAACCGTTGTGTGCAGATTGTGTCAGAAAGAGGAGGAAACGGCCTCTCACTTGTTGTTCGATTGCGTTGCAATCCGAGTGGTTGCACTTTGGATCTTTGAGACCAAAGGAGATATTAGCGCAAAAAGATCTAGTAAGGAAAGTCCTCAACCTCTTTAGCAGTTGAGGTTTCGTCTACTAGTTCCAAAGGGGAAGGCACAATAAGCCTCTTTAGGCTGCGGTACCGTGGGGCAAAGTTCTCGTCCCGTTTCTGAGATCTAATAAGTAAGGGATTATTGTCATGGATTTTCATGACTTCTTTGAGAAAATATTGCTGCAACTGATTGTAAATTGTTCGCTAAATCTTCTTAAAACCCTGTCACAGCTGGCAGAAGTCGTATAAATGAGGTCGATGCATATGCAGTGATAAACACAACTGGTAAAAAAATACGCCTTATATTAATTAATATCTTAATTTTTTTTAGATACCGTTAATTGTCCGGCAACCGTGGAAAATTTGAAAATTTGGTTGGTAATTTTATTCAGTGCTGAATAATATTAATCATCATGATGTTATTTGAAAGTAATTTCGTTTCCATTAATTTTTTTATTCACCAATGTGTACATCTCACCCAGCTGTCGATCACAGTTGTAGGCTTTTGAAAGGATTTAGTTAAGTGATTAAGGTGTTTAGGGGTCAAAGGCAAGAGAAAGTAAATACCAAAATCAATACTAAATAATATCTTTTCCTTCGATTTTTCTTAACAATATTTTATATCAATAGATTGATTTGCATAGATAAAATTCATTCATTCATTTTAATTGCTAATCGATTTTGAAGTTAAATATGAAACAATCATGCTCGTTAGGTCAGCATTTTATTACCATCTATATTTATTTATTTATGTGGGTATATTATATATGTATGATAGAAAACTGTATTCAAAATGATGTGTATGTTCCCTCTGCTAAGATAAACATATGGTAATACTATTGAGTTAGAATTATGTACTAAAGCAAATAGAAGACTCAGGGCTGCTTGCGTAACATGGTTTATAAGCAAGGTTTACATTTCTCTAACCAGACTGTCATTTGCAATTCATCACTTGTAAATGCAAGCGTGAAATAACAGAAATTTCGCTAGCAACTGAAATTATTTTGTCTGTTCAGATTATAAAGTTTGATTTCTATTTTTAGAGTTTTTTTTTATCGTTTTAAAGAAGTAAATATTTCTGAATATTTTAACATAAAATAATTTGATTTAAATCTTTTCATCTATCGCTCTTTAAATGGACCAAATGTATATAAAATAAAATTCTAATGCTTTTCAATTCATAAAATTTTGATTTAATTTGCAATTTCTTTAAATACAGTAACAGTAATAAAATTTGTAATAACCGCTGAATAACACTTATACGTCTTTTTTTAGTTGTAATTTTATTACACACCTAATTGTAATTGTTACACACCTAATTGCGATTATTATACACCTAATTGCGATTATTACACACCTAATTGTGATCATTACACATAATTGTAATTGTTACATACCTAATTGCGATTATAACACACCTAATTGTAATTGTTAAACACCTAATTTCGATTATTACACACCTAATTGTAATTGTTACCCACCTAATTGTAATTGTTACCCACCTAATTGCGATTATTACACACCTAATTGCGATTATTACACACCTAATTGTGATCATTACACATAATTGTAATTGTTACATACTTAATTGCGATTATAACACACCTAATTGTAATTGTTACATACCTAATTGCGATTATTACACACCTAATTGCGATTATTACACACCTAATTGCGATTATTACACACTTTTTTTTTTTATTATTATTTGCAACTGTATAAAATATGCATTTAGCAAGTGTTGTACAAAGAAACATTTGATTGTGCCACAGAGCCTGGCTCAGTGCCACAACCAGGATGACGAGATGAGAGAAACCAGCCAGCGCTGGAACTCTCTAGGAACATATTGGGGTTTAGGAGGCAATGAGGTCACGTGGCCAACGCCGCTTTAGACGACGTGTAGGATTGTCAGGTTGGGACGATGTGGATAGTGATTGAGCCAGAGGATTTGGATGATCACAGAGTTTGCTGTGGGAATTTCAGGAATCGGGTGTGGATTAATTCATTTACATACGGAATATTGAGATGGAGGGTGCGGTTGGAGACATAGAATGGGCACGTTAACGATTCGGGGGAGGACTTTAGACTGGAAAGATTGGATAGGTTGGATGTTGAATGGTTTGGCGGAGCCCCCACAATTCTGCTCTCCATATGTCCATATTGGTCGTAATAGTGTTTTGTAAAGTGTAAGTTGGTTTTGTACGTTCATGGAGGATTTCGGTACAATGAGTCTCCTTAGTAGTTCGTAACGTCTGTTCAGTTCTTGTCCTCTAAGTCTTATTACACACCTAATTGCGATTATTACACACCTAATTGCAATTAATACACACCTAATTGTAATTGTTACACACCTAATTGCGATTATTACACACCTAATTGTAAATCCAATCCCTCTTGTTTAGAAAAAATCATCCACTTTTAAGAATATGCCTTTCCCTGTTATATGACCTTCCAATGCCCAACAAAATACGAGGGTCGTTTGAAAAGTCCGTGCAAAAATAAAAACTACTTAATTTTTAGGGGTAAACCTTTTTTATTTTTCAACATAGTCTCCTTCTAGGCTTATACACTTCGTCCAACGCTGCTCTAGTTTGTTGATCCCTTCCGAATAATAGTATTTGTCCAAGTCTGAAAAATAGCCATTCGTTTCTGCAATCACCTCCTCGTTTGAATAAAATCTTTTTCCCGCCAGCCATTTCTTCATATTGGGGAACAAATAGTAGTCCGAGGGAGCCAAGTCTGGAGAATAGGGAGGATGCGAAACGAGTTGGAACCCTATTTCCATTAATTTTGCGACCACAACTGCTGAGGTGTGAGCAGGTGCGTTGTCGTGATGGAAAAGGACTTTTTTGTGAGCCAATCGTGGGCGTTTTTCTTGCAGCTCGGTTTTCAAACGGTCCAATAACGATGAATAATATGCACCTGTAATAGTTTTACCCTTTTCCAGATAGTCGATGAGGATTATTCCTTGCGAATCCCAAAAGACAGTCGCCATAATCTTTCCGGCCGAAGGAACGGTCTTCGCCTTTTTTGGCGCAGATTCCCCCTTGGTAACCCATTGTTTAGATTGTTCTTTGGTCTCAGGAGTGTAGTGATGTATCCACGTTTCATCCACAGTGACGAAACGACGCTTAAAGTTCTGCGGATTCTTCTGGAACAGCTGCAAACCGTCCTTGCAACACTTCACACGATTTCGTTTTTGGTCAAGCGTGAGCAATCGCGGCACCCATCTTGCGGATAACTTTGTCATCTCCAAATGTTGATGCAAAATATTATGTACCCGTTCATTCGAGATGCCAACATTACTAGCAATCTCACGCACCTTCACTCTTCTGTCATCCATCACCATATCATGGATTTTATCAATGATTTCTGGAGTAGTAACCTCAACAGGGGCGTCCAGAACGTTCAGCGTCACTTGTGCCCATATGGCCACTCCGAAAATTTTGAAACCACTTATAAACTGTTCTAATCGAAGGTGCAGAGTCACCGTAATGTTTATCAATCTTCTCTTTAGTCTCCTGAGGCGTTTTGCCTTTCATAAAGTAGTGTTTAATCAACACACGAAATTCTTTTTCGTCCATTTTTTGAAAAATCACTCGACTTCCTCGATTCAAACGAATGCCAAACACAAAGAAATAGACCGATCTGGCTGAAACTTGGTGTGTGTTCTTCCAAGAGATGCTACTAACTAAACATAACCTCGATACGCACCAGTAGTGCTATCTCTCTGACTTTGCACGGACTTTTCAAACGACCCTCTTAGCAAGTCTTCATCTACATTATCTTACAAATACTGTCAATTGAGCTTGAATGTCTGTAGACCCAACAAGCTGTATGGCAAATTTTGGGCTTCGTTTAATTCTTTCCATTAATAGTTGAAACTAGTCCTTGAACCCGTGATCTCCGATTTGGGATCCAGCATTCGCTAACCCCTCAGCCCCCTGACAAAATTAATGATAAATATTTAAATATATTGCTACTGATTTTTTTAAAATTAAATTTCTGTTTGAAACTAATTTAGTATACTGAGAAACTTTTCTTTTTTCTGTTGCAGGTAGGTTTTATTAAGTGTTGACTTCTCTCTGAAACGCCATATTTGAGGTAACCTTTTTTTTAAAACTTTTTCTTGACTCACCAAATATACTTTTCATGTTAAAACTTGTTAAAAAATACCAAACTTTTTTTTTTTAAAAAAAAAAGCTTTCTTATTGGGTTATAAAGCAATCATCACCTAATTCTCCCTACTACCTGCTTTTAAATATTAATAATAATAAAAGTTTTCTTTCTAGTACAAAGTTTTGAGATAAAATTATCGAGAAAGTTTCCATTTTTTTGATATTCATATAATATATTAAATTTCAAGATAATAAAAATATCAGCTTGCTTAAAATTGATGAAATAATAAATATCAAAAAAAGTACATTATTTTTCTTCTTTTTCCGCCAGACTAAAACTTATTTTCCTTGTGTTATTGAACGAAAATTGTTTTTCCATCCTCTCTAAATATATTTTTGGCGCAAATTTCTCTTTTACCTCGATCTTGGCGTTTGCATAATGGCTTTTTTTTAAGAGTTTTACGTTTTATGCAGTCTACGAAACATTTAAAATTTGAGGGGGGGTTTTTCCAAAAATAAAGCTGATTTGACATAAGATTTTTAACTGAGTTTACAAGCTAGCTTAACTTATAATTTCTTGATGACATCATCACAGTCGAATTCGTCTCTTCCAACGAATTAGCGTAGCCAGCTTTTTCTATACGCTGTAATACATGGGCATGGAAGGTTAGTGAGGAAATGGTACAAAATGTATTGGATAGGCCCGAAAAAGAACAATACCTCATACCTTTTTGTACCAACTATACTCTGCTCAACCTAGAGAGAGTGTGATGTACGAGGTGTGGCTATTAAATAACGAGACTATTGCTGTAAAACATTTTATTTTAAATTTATACATATTTAGTTATTATCACCTTCAATATACACCCCTTCCCTATCCCTACAACGCTCCATGCGAATTTACCATTGTTCAAAACCGTGCTGGAAGTCTTTTTCTATGAGCTCCTGCATGATGAGTGCCGCTTTTTCTTTCACAGCTTCAACGTCCCTTTTAATGCAGATTTGACTTTAGGGAACCAGATAAAAGTCACATGGGGCCAGGTCAGGCCCCATAAGGCGGATGGCCTAAAACGGGGATGTTGTACTTGGCTAGAAACGTCTTGACAGACAATGCAGTGTGAGCCGGCGCGTTGTCTTGATGGAGAACCCCGTGACTTGTTCTTCCACAAATCGGGTCGTTTTTTCCTTACTCTTTCACGGAGTTGAGCAAGCACCTCACGAAAGTAATGTTGATTAATTATAATCGACATTTTCATCCGTTTTGTACTTGGAAGGGCGACCCGGGCGGTCATCATCTCCGACGTCTTCACGGCCATCTTGGAAACGCTTGAACCACTCAAAAACTCGCGCACGTGATTAACATTCATCGCCATAAACTTCTTTTAATAAAAGATAAGTTTCAGTAGCGGTTTTACCAAGTTTTGATGTGAAATTTCACGACAATTCGTTGCTTTACTACATGTGTAGTATCATGTTTTCGGCAAATCGAAACTAACACCTCTTATACAAACGACAGTTCCGGTCAGACAGATTTCTGTGCAAACACGTGAGACGCGGCAATCGAAAGAGAAGGCTTCACGCTGCACAGCTGTTGGTCGTTAGGATTTGGGCGCATGAATAGTTTTTCTGAAGCAGCAACAGTCACGTTATTTAATAGCCACACCTCGTAAATATCTTCCAACGAATTAGCGGTTAGAGACTCTCTTCTTCTTGTTCTTCCTGTACAATAATATCACGATCAAGCATTTCTTTGTTGTAGTACTCAGCGTGTTCCCGTAAGGCCGTTATTCCTTGAAATGGGTATCCAGTATTGAACTATTAATGACTTCTATATGCATTTTTGCGATAATGTTTACGAAACGAGTTTTCATTAAAAGCAATCCGCCATATTGACACCACAACATGGCGAACTTACTACTTTTTTTCATATTTTTTCTCCAAATTAACTCGAATTTTCTTTTTCCCTTTAGACATAAATGAGATAAACCAATAAATATAATCACATTTGAATAGAAATTTTCATTTTAAATTTGGCCCATTTAACTATGGTCATCTATGTCTTCTACGGTTCCCATGTGATCCAATTAAATGTAAAAGCATTTTCAATCTAGAGGTATTGAAAACGCACTAAATCGTAACAACTCTTATTTTTTCGAACTTAGAGGACCTCAAATCGGATATTTACGGCGCGAACTCAAGTGATATGGTTTGTTAATCAAGGGAGCTTTGTTATCACAATCTTTATTGTGCTACTTGAATTTTCTATTTAAAATTTTTAGCTGGTGTTACCCAGGGCAGCGTTCTAGGTCCTCTTCTTTACTCCTTATATACACCAGACATACCCCAGCATCCAAATACCATCCTTTCCACCTTTGCTGATGATACTGCAATCTTATCTCCTGATTCTGATCCTCTTATCGCTACACGAACTCTTCAAACGCACATCAACCACTTACAGGACTGGCTCAATAAATGGCGAATCAAAACTAACGTTACGAAATCAAAATAGTATTTACTCTCAGATGAAAATCCTACCTTCCATCTTCATCAAGTACTACACCAAACGGTTTACATGGAATCCCCCAGGCTAGACTGAAAAGACAAGAAACTAACCAAACCTACAAAACTTCTCGCCAGAATACATGACAAACGTTCGAAACTTAACCTACAAAACAAAAGTCTCTTATACCTTCTGTTACTGCGTCCTAATTGGTAATACGGCGTCGAAGTAACTAACGAAGTTGACTAAACATTCCAATTCTCTACGCATATAGTCCATTACAGTCAAAAGTACTACGAAAACTACTTAACGCTCCATTCTACATATATTTCTAACCTCATCATCCATTATGATCTCAAAATCCCTTTCGTCAAAGATCTTGAGGAAACTTAAATAAAACTGAAACTAAAAAGATTGAAAAGAAAGAAATAGGAGGTTTTTTAAGCCAGATTTAAAATATGATTTTTTAAACTTAATATTTGGCCGTCCTTTCATGTTTATAAACGAAGTTGTTACTGTAAATCTTTAATGTGAGATAAACATTGGATAATCTTTTTAGGAGGCTGTGGTAGCTGAATCAAAACAAATCTCTCCTAAATTTTTAATTCAGCGTTTTGTCTCAAAAGAATTGTTTGTAGCAAAAATTTCTAAATTCATTGTTGCTTACAAAATTTAAGTATTGTACAATCATTATCACGAAACATTATTTTATTCATTCTCAAGTTACATTTAAAAATCACAAGTTTATCGTGCAATTATTGCTTCTCCAGGAATGTCAGTGTACATAATTTTAGTTGGAATAAAATACTACTTCAAAATTTGGGAATTTGCAGATAATATTGTGAGAGTTAAAACCATGAGAATAAGTAGGAAGATATAATCGAGTTGGTAGTCGTACCAGATTTTTTTCGGTGAATAATAAATAGGTTTGAATTTTGCATTGCGACGTCAGACACGAAGGTCACGTATAAAATATTGATGACAACCTGGTTTGAAGGTGAAATTGCGTAGAATTTTTTTGGCTAGCCCTATAGAGGCTTGAAGCTTGAGGCTTCAATTTTATTTTTACCATTCTGCATTCTCAATTCTCAATCCTCACCATCTTGGAATATATTGGAAATTTGAATTCACTTTATACGCTTGTAGTCTATCACTCGGCAAGTTTTGGCTGTGCATTCTAGATGAGGAAGAGAAGGATAGAGAGCTACCCCAGAATACAGGATGTATAACCTAACCAGTGTGGGAGCTTCAGTATTACTTGGGAAGTCCAATAGTTAAAGAAGCAGGAGAAGTAAAAGGAAAGATAGGGCTGGGTAGCAGCTCTTTTTTGCCAGGATCAGAATACCTTAGGGGTAGAAGCAGGCTGAAAGCGTTTTGATTTATCACCTTGAAGCCATTTCTCAGTGGGTAGGACTTCTATTCTTAATACTTACCTTCAACATGCATCGCCTCTCTTTTACGCAGCTTGATAGTCGGTAGAAATATATTCAAAACGCGTAGCCAGCTTTTTCTATACGCTGTAATACATGGGCATGGAAGGTTGGTGAGGAAATGGTACAAAATGTATTGGATAGGCCCGAAAAAGAACAATACCTCATACCTTTTTTGTACCAACTATACTCTGCTCAACCTAGAGAGAGTGTGATGTACGAGGTGTGGCTATTAAATAACGAGACTATTGCTGTAAAACATTTTATTTTAAATTTATACATATTTAGTTATTATCACCTTCAATATACACCCCTCCCCTATCCCTACAACGCTCCATGCGAATTTACCATTGTTCGAAACCGTGCTGGAAGTCTTTTTCTATGAGCTCCTGCATGACGAGTGCCGCTTTTTCTTTCACAGCTTCAACGTCCCTTTTAATGCAGATTTGACTTTAGGGAACCAGATAAAAGTCACATGGGGCCAGGTCAGGCCCCATAAGGCGGATGGCCTAAAACTGGGATGTTGTACTTGGCTAGAAACGTCTTGACAGACAATGCAGTGTGAGCCGGCGCGTTGTCTTGATGGAGAACCCCGTGACTTGTTCTTCCACAAATCGGGTCGTTTTTTTCCTTACTCTTTCACGGAGTTGAGCAAGCACCTCACCGATAGTAATGTTGATTAATTATAATCGACATTTTCATCCGTTTTGTACTTGGAAGGACGACCCGGGCGGTCTTCATCTCCGACGTCTTCACGG
This sequence comes from Rhodnius prolixus, assembly GCF_049639745.1. Taxonomy (NCBI): domain Eukaryota; kingdom Metazoa; phylum Arthropoda; class Insecta; order Hemiptera; family Reduviidae; genus Rhodnius; species Rhodnius prolixus. The sequence continues at coordinate 21,079,818 of NW_027411582.1, forward strand.
CCATCTTGGAAACGCTTGAACCACACAAAAAACTCTGCACGTGATTAACATTCATCGCCATAAACTTCTTTTAATAAAAGATAAGTTTCAGTAGCGGTTTTACCAAGTTTTGATGTGAAATTTCACGACAATTCGTTGCTCTACTACAATGTGTAGTATCATGTTTTCGGGCAAAACGAAACTAACACCTCTTACACAAACGACAGTTCCGGTCAGACAGATTTCTGTGCAAACACGTGAGAGGCGGCAATCGAAAGAGAAGGCTTTACGCTGCACAGCTGTCGGTCGTTAGGATTTGGGCGCATGCATAGTTCTTTTGTAGCAGCAACAGTCTCGTTATTTAATAGCCACACCTCGTAAATATCTTCTCGTTTTCTAAGGCATTTCTATTTTTTTAAATCAAATCTTCATCCATGATTTCAACTAAACTATTTCTTAATACATTTAATGGCGTTAATTTATTAAACATTCTACGTTTACTTTATCCATTAATTGAAGAAGTTTAACGAATAGTATGATTTAAATTAGAGGTAGTGTAGCATTACATGAGTGGTTGCCAATTTACCCAATAGTGGAAAAGGGTAACCAACTGTGTTTTATATCGCTAATCAAACTGTAATTGAGATCTCAATAGACATGAAATAGAAATGTTTATTTCCGCCTACTTTAGTAAACGGAAGTAGTACTTTCGGGCAGATTTTTTGAAATTCATCTTTTATTAAAAGTTATGTCCGTTTTATGTTATGTTCCCCCTGAGTCAAAAAAAAACTATGATTATGTAGATAATATTCTGAAGTTTGTGGAAATGATTTTAGTTTTTTAGCAACTTTTTTAAACACAAAATAGATTTGGAAAATAAAAAATTATTGCCTAGAAGCCTAGAAGTTAACGGTAAGAAAGATTCCGTAGCAAGAGTATTGTGAGACAGTTACGAGGGTCGTTTGAAAAGTCCGTGCAAAGTCAGAGAGATAGCACCACTGGCGCGTATCGAGGTTATGTTTAGTTAGTAGCATCTCTTGGAAGAACACCCACCAAGTTTCAGCCAGATCGGTCTATTTCTTTGTGTTTGGCATTCGTTTGAATCGAGGAAGTCGAGTGATTTTCAAAAAATGGACAAAAAAGAATTTCGTGTGTTGATTAAACACTACTTTATGAAAGGCAAAAGGCCTCAGGAGACTAAAGAGAAGCTTGATAAACATTATGGTGACTCTGCACCTTCGATTAGAACAGTTTATAAGTGGTTTCAAAATTTTCGGAGTGGCCATATGGGCACAAGTGACGCTGAGAACGTTCTGGACGCCCTGTTGAGGTTACTACTCCAGAAATCATTGATAAAATCCATGATATGGTGATGGATGACAGAAGAGTGAAGGTGCGTGAGATTGCTAGTGCTGTGGGCATCTCGAATGAACGGGTACATAATATTTTGCATCAACATTTGGACATGACAAAGCTATCCGCAAGATGGGTGCCGCGATTGCTCACGCTTGACCAAAAACGAAATCGTGTGAAGTGTTGCAAGGACGGTTTGCAGCTGTTCCAGAAGAATCCGCAGGACTTTAAGCGTCGTTTCGTCACTGTGGATGAAACATGGATACATCACTACACTCCTGATACCAAAGAACAATCTAAACAATGGGTTACCAAGGGGGGAATCTGCGCCAAAAAAGGGCGAAGACCGTTCCTTCGGCCGGAAAGATTACGGCGACTGTCTTTTGGGATTCGCAAGGAATAATCCTCATCGACTATCTGGAAAAGGGTAAAACTATTACAGGTGCATATTATTCATCGTTATTGGACCGTTTGAAAACCGAGCTGCAAGAAAAACGCCCACGATTGGCCCACAAAAAAGTCCTTTTCCATCACGATAACGCCCTAGCTCACACCTCAGCAGTTGTGGTCGCAAAATTAATGGAAATAGGGTTCCAACTCGTTTCACATCCCCCCCCCCCTATTCTCCAGACTTGGCTCCCTCGGACTACTATTTGTTCCCCAATATGAAGAAATGGCTGGTGGGAAAAAGATTTTATTCAAACGAGGAGGTGATTGCAGAAACGAATGGCTATTTTTCAGACTTGGACAAATACTATTATTCGGAAGGGATCAACAAACTAGAGCAGCGTTGGACGAAGTGTATGAGCCTAAAAGGAGACTATGTTGAAAAATAAAAAAGGTTTACCCCAAAAAATTAAGTAGTTTTTATTTTTGCACGGACTTTTCAAACGACCCTCGTATGTAAGTGAAGTCTAAAACTGTGCAACAAACTGATTTATCTGCCTCTGGTATTGAATTTCGAAACCGGTCAGGGTTACAATGAAAGAAAAAAAAATATTTATTTCATTTTCACTTGTTACTTGATACCTATCACTATATTAAAAACATATGTTAAACACTTTTTTGAGAAATTAATTTTGTTTCATAATTGTGATAATCAGCCGTCTTTGAAGTTTTCCAATTGTTTTTACTGTATTTTTTATATATGTTGTGCGTTTTTTTGTACATTTGTTTTGATAATATTTTGTAAATATGAGTAATTTGAGACGTCGATTTAGTAAAAGAGATACTTCGTGGGTATGTAAAAGAACTAATTGCGGTATAGAAAATGATAAAGATAGAATATTATGCCGTTCTTGTGGTAAAAGTAAGAAAACTACTTATAGAGTTGGTAGAGATTTAGCACAATCTAGTGGAGGTTTATTTTCACCAACCGATTGGATATGTAAAAGTTGTGGTAATATTAATTGGGCAAAAAGGATATCCTGTAATCTGTGTAATAAAAGTAGAGATGATTTATTAGATGAAATAAGAACTGGAGCCGGTGGTGGCTACAATGAACGTGATATTGTTGAATACGTTAAAAATTCGGATTCGGACAATGAATACGATGAATATGGGCGAATTAAGAAAAGAAAAAAATTGGGTAAAAATGCGAACTATCAACGAATAAAACAGGAATCATTACGTGATGATGATGACGATGATATGGACAGTCAATCAAGTGCTGAAGATGTTGATAAGTATGATTTGAGTGCTTTTCTAAAATCTGAACAAACAGCCGAAGGTTTGTGAATATAGACTTCAAATAGTTTTCTGTCTCTTGTCCTCTCTCTATTATAACAACTCTAAATTGTACAAAAAAAAAAAATTTCTAATTCCAAATTGTATTAAATACAATTTTGTTTTTAAATATAGCATTTACAAAAAAAAACATATGTTCAGTAATTCTAAATTTTGATTAGAACTAGAAATCAGTAAGCATACAGGAAATCTGCGTTTCATGAATATATGTCTGTTCATCTAAGGGTGAGTTATTGTCATATTTACATATTTTGTTGTGTGAATTTAGTGCAGCTTGAATCACGAATATTATAATTTATTTCTTTTTATATTAAAGGAGAAGGTGGTAATATGGGACAGTCCTTTTTTTACTTTGCATATTTTGAACACTAAGGTATTTAAGTAAAATCATAGTCATACAGTATTTGTCTTTGTAAATTTGGAGCCCCCCTGAGTAGATTACAGCAAGGAGTCTGGTGTTACACTGAAAAAGTCGGTCGTAATATTGGGTTTTCAGAAAGTGTGGTCCGTAATATGGGGACACACATAATAATTATACGTTAATGTTCTCTCGTTTCTCCATGAATTGTAAGAATAAGCCTTTAAATATGCCACAAAAACTATATTTTACACAATTATCGTACACTAAGGATAAAAAAATTAGAGTGTAATCAGTTTTCTTAGAGAAAATGTCAAGAAATCTTCGAAATTTTCTTTTTAAGCCCTTTATAGAAAAAGTATGTATAAGACGCTAGTTTCGTCCTCAGTGCCACTTTTCACACTTACTTGGCAGACGATTACAACTTGACAACGCTGTCCCATAATACCACCATACACCGCGTACAATATAACCTCATTTTTTCCCCCAATATACATTCATATTTGAAATCCATAATACTGGCAATTAAAACTCTCTTCTTTCTACATCTTTAATGTCTAAGGAAAATTATACTAACTTTCCTCGGTATTAACCAAAAGCAGAGGAAAATCAACCTTAAGAAAACTTTTTTAGCATTGACATTTTGTGGAGGATATTTAGAAGGATAGTTGGCTTTGATCATAATCACGCTGTAGGTGCTTATAATTATTTAGAAACTTAAGTCACTGAAGCACCATCCGACCGTTATTCTATATCCAAATCTCTCATATCTGCCATGTAAGATCCTCCTTCAGGGTGTTCATTTTAAGACGGCTCAAATGCATTTCATGCTTGATTTTCAACACGGTCCTCTCTTGGACAAAGCTGCCACTCGATTGGACGCGCTGCCTTCTGCAGCAGACAAAGCCTACCCCAAAGAGGTAGTAAGGCACCAAAAACTAACAGTTAGCACCACTGGTTTCACAAAAACAGGGGTGTCCCAAATTCCGACCCTGTCACATGTTACCACCTTCTCCTCTATTTAATGGTATTTTCATTTTTTTCTTAATTACTTAAAATTTAAATTTTAATAAATCTAACCGCAATTCTTAAAAGCTACAAATACCATGAGTGGTAGAAAGAATAGAAAATTTGTAAATCATTTCATAACTTTGCTAAAATAATTGGATTTATTCCAAGTATGACCTACCATCGAGCCAAACTGATCGAATCTCAAATCGGATTTTGGGGTTTTAATCGGCTTTATTAAAATATTATTATTATTATTATTACAAATACAATAATACTCTTGCTAAATTACTAAATCACTACTAATCTCTGAACCGAAAGGGTAGTAATGTAATGTTTATTTCGAAGGATAGTTGGCTTTGATCATAATCACGCTGTAGGTGCTTATAATTATTTAGAAACTTAAGTCACTGAAGCACCATCCGACCGTTATTCTATATCCAAATCTCTCATATCTGCCATGTAAGATCCTCCTTCAGGGTGTTCATTTTAAGACGGCTCAAATGCATTTCATGCTTGATTTTCAACACGGTCCTCTCTTGGACAAAGCTGCCACTCGATTGGACGCGCTGCCTTCTGCAGCAGACAAAGCCTACCCCAAAGAGGTAGTAAGGCACCAAAAACTAACAGTTAGCACCACTGGTTTCACAAAAACAGGGGTGTCCCAAATTCCGACCCTGTCACATGTTACCACCTTCTCCTCTATTTAATGGTATTTTCATTTTTTTCTTAATTACTTAAAATTTAAATTTTAATAAATCTAACCGCAATTCTTAAAAGCTACAAATACCATGAGTGGTAGAAAGAATAGAAAATTTGTAAATCATTTCATAACTTTGCTAAAATAATTGGATTTATTCCAAGTATGACCTACCATCGAGCCAAACTGATCGAATCTCAAATCGGATTTTGGGGTTTTAATCGGCTTTATTAAAATATTATTATTATTATTATTACAAATACAATAATACTCTTGCTAAATTACTAAATCACTACTAATCTCTGAACCGAAAGGGTAGTAATGTAATGTTTATTTCGAAGGATAGTTGGCTTTGATCATAATCACGCTGTAGGTGCTTATAATTATTTAGAAACTTAAGTCACTGAAGCACCATCCGACCGTTATTCTATATCCAAATCTCTCATATCTGCCATGTAAGATCCTCCTTCAGGGTGTTCATTTTAAGACGGCTCAAATGCATTTCATGCTTAAACGGTTGATCTGAGCAAAAAGTAGTAGAGGAAAAATTTGTTTGCCCGTCACCTCTAGTTTCAGAATATGTGACTTGATTTTAGATTCCTGATCGCATACACGACAGACGCGCGTCCAAAATTAAAAGTTCGCAGTCGACCCCCATTTTCATATACACAGTTTTAAAGAGTATAAAAAGTTGTGAAATAAACAGGAAACCGCAATTCGGTATCTTTAAAATTAAAGGTGCTAGGCCATTTCAAAATCTGATATTAATCATATTTCAATTTTTTAACTTGTTATCAAAGAGAAAGAAGAGCACGCGATAGGTCATTTTTATGTATTTTTTCATCCCCTTTCTACTGAAAATAATACTAGCAGTAAAGCTAGTATTTTTCTTAATATCGGGGAAATAATTAGTGGTTAGAGTGATTTTTCTATGAAAACTGAAATGTTAAGAGCTTTAGATGTTCTCAAGCATTTATAAAAATTAATTTTACATCTGTTACAAACAAGAAGGTTTAATAATTATTTGGTAATTTTGGGAGAGTTGCGTTTAATTACCAAAAAAATTGAAAACCTCCTGCCACATATTTAAGTTATCAATATCTTCCATTTAAAGGATCAAACTTATTCCTTAATTTATCAAATAATGCACTTTACTCAACTTGTTAAGCATGTACTGGGCCTTCAAAGGTGTCTCCTCAGGTACAGAGAGCAGTTGATAACCTCCTGGCTAACCTGGATAACCTGCTTTGTTTGTAACAGATGTAAAATTAATTTTTAGCCATTTTGTGTTTGCTTGAGAACATCTAAAGCTCTTAACATTTCAGTTTTCTTAGAAAAATCATTCGGAAAACGACTTATTTCCCGATATTAAGAAAAATACTAGCTTTACTGGCTTAGCAATATTTTTAGTAGAAAGGGGATGAAAAAATACATAAAAATGACCTATCGCGTGCTCTTCTATCTCTTTGATAACAACTTAAAATATTGATATATGATTAATAAGTACCAGATTTTGAAATGGCCTAGCACCTTTAATTTTGAAGATATCGAATTGCGGTTTCCGGTTTCTTTCATAACTTTTCATACTCTTTAAAACCGTGAATATGAAAATAAGGGTCAACAGCGAACCCTCACTTTTGGGGGTGCAGGAATCTAACTAAAATTAAGTCACATATTCTGAAACTAGAGGCGACGGGCAACAAATTTTTCCTCTACCATTTTTTTGCTCAGATTAACCGTTTAAGCATGAAATGCATTTGAGCCGTCTTAATATGAACACTCTATACCACGAAATGAGTAGCTCTCGTTTGCTTTAGACATAATGGGGGTATTATTAAAGACTGTGTAAAGAGATGGAAGTAAATATATTTTGGGATTTGCGCTCCTTAAAGTACGCCAATACCATCAGTGTGAGCAAAAGTGCTTAAAAATGCCTATTTTTAATGTTGCAGAAGTGGATTTTGAATTAAAAATTAAAGTAAAGTAGAAATAGTACATTCTGCGGTTTTCTTTTCGCTGAAACCTTCTTTTCCCGAAGTGACCAAAGAATCCAACCCAGAATTCTCAACTACTGAAGCGACTATTCATTTAAGAGATTTTGAAGAGCAATTTCAGGAATTCAGCCCAAACTAATCTTACGAATTCCATTCTAAATCAAAGCCCAACAATCCACAAAGATCTCTCAATATACTTTTCTTTAAAGATATTATCGAAGAACGCTACAGATAATTCAATGAATATTTTAACCTTTCTTATCTCCTTTCATCTCGCAGACTTCCTGATTATTCTCTAGATGTCTGCGAAGGATGTGGCCTTAAAGACGTTCAGGAGATGTTAGTTTAGGAGTATCGTTAGTGGTTTCTCATTTCTTTATTTTAGTTTCAATTAATTTATTTGTTAAAATAAACTAATTTAGGTTTTGCCTTATTTTATTACCCTCATCGAATCTTTAGTGCCAATAAAGACGTCTCTACTTACCAAAAAAAGTGCATTTTTTATGAATTTAAGATCTATTCAATCGGACCAGTTCCGATAAAAATTCAATTTAGAAATTTTAGCACGATACATCTTACTTTTGTCAGCAGTGGAATAAAAACTTAAAAAAAATGAAAGAAAAATAAGGAAATAAAATTGTTGTTAGATTTTTTGTAAACTGCGTAGCGCCTAAACGCGCGAACCGATTTTCATGAATGAGTTGTCATTCAATTCGGAATTTTATGTAGATGTGCCTTTTGGGGGTCTCGACGCTGTACATCGAATGAGAGAGGAGTTAGCCCCCTTTATGTAAGGCCCCTTCCAAAATTATTATTACTAATTACTCTGTAAATCTTGGCCTGATTTTGATAAAATTTGGTAGGATGTTAGGGTTAAGGCTCCCCTTTGTAACAATAAAGCGACGGTCTGCTCTTACACTTGTTAAGGGGAAGTATAGCAATCGTTTCAAATTAGCAACGCGTGAACCGATTTTCATGAATGAAGTGTCATATTATTCAAAATTTTATGTAGATTTGCATTTTAGAGGTCTCGACGCTGTGCACATTTGGGAGGGGAGTTCGCCCAATGTATGTAAGGCCCCTTCCAATATTATTATTACTGATAACTCTGTAAATCTTAGCTCGAATTGATAAAATTTGGAAGGATAAAAGGGTTAGGGCCCCCCTGCATAACAGTAAAGCGATGGTCTGCTCTTACTTTATTATATTATATATACGTTGTAGTTTTATTTTTTATATGTGACTAAACTAACTGACGGACTAAGTCCGCCAAGCCGGTCCCAAGCCCAGGTGAGAAAGGATGAGGGGTCCGTCGGAGTTACTTATGTTTCAGGATCTACGTCATTAAATATTTATTTGTATTTACTTAGTTTAAAACAAAGTTTAAAGTTTAACAAATTAAAAACAAACAATTGGTAGCTTAAGCTTTTGTAGATATCGCTTTAAAAAAAAACTGCTGTTCTCAGCATCAGCAAATTCAGCGTATTAACTGAAATAAAATATAAAACAAAAAAAAAATACTGCAGTTTGAATATAATTGACGTAAATTGTAAAACAAATATGTGCTGTGCAATTCTAAAGTTTAATATTGTGGGGCCTTGTTGATGAACATCATGTCTAATAATTAATACCTTAAAGTTCCGATTCTTTCAGTTCCAATGAGCTGCATAGTTTGATTTCATTAAATTTTAATTTTTAGAGACTATATTTGTAGAGAAATAATTTAGTTGCACATTTTGGCCGCTCCAATAGAGGAGCGCCAATGATCAAGTAGAAATCTATTTGACGCGTCAAACTGGTAAGGTGTGCGTAGAAATTATCATACATACAGTGACTCCCATTAATATTGGGACACCTATTACAAAATGATTTAAAAGGAAAATGAAAACAACATACAAAAGTTTGGAATTTTTTTTTTTTTAAATTACATTAGCAACATCTGTAGAAATTATATATAAGTATAAATCGATGAAATTCCAAACTGTTAGGTAGCACTTTTTGAAAAAGTGTGAAATAAGGCTCTCAAAAATATTGGGACACCAGAAGTGCTAGAGTTTAAACGTTCAATATTAAAATCTCATACAATTTAATATTTGGTTGGTAATAATTTAATAATTGCTTTTTGACTTACAATAGCCCTCTAACGATCAGGCATAGGTGAAACAAGTTTTTGGTTAATTCAGGTGGTGTTTTTTTCCCATTCTTCCAGGAAACATCGTTTTAATTAATTTTTGTTAGATATTACTCGTTTACTTAATGCATTAGCTAAATATTGCCATAAATGTTCAATAGGATTAAGATCCGGTGACTGTGGAGGGGTTTGCAGAACTTTTGGGCAATTATACAACAACCACTGACGTACTATCCAAGCCGTATGTTTGGGGTCGTTGTCTTGATAAAATTTAAAAGACCCTAAAATACCCAATTTTTCAGCACTTTTTTTCAAATTATTTTTTAATATATTGCTATAAACCATTTTGTCCATCACTCCATCAATAAACACTAATTCACCTACACCTGATGCGGACCTCTAGCCCCAAACCATAACTGACCCACCTCCACCCGGTGGTGCAGCTTTAAAACCCTTTAAAGTTGGCTATAAATTCTTCTTTTCGAGTTCAGCATTCGCTTTCCTCCAGACCATAACCCGTCCATCTGACTGAAAAACATTAAATTTTGATTCATCGCTAAAGAGTACGTCATTCCAAAAGTCACTATTTACATCAAAATATTTTTCGGCAAATTTCACTCTCTTAACACGATTTGTCTTACTGACGAAAGGTTTTTTCCTGGCTACTCTACCGTGATAGTCGTGTTTTCTTAGGACTCTCCGAACAGTTTCTGCTCCTACTTCCTTTCTGAACATATCAAAAATTTCACTTTTAAGTTTTGGAGCACTAAGTCGAGGATCTTCTTTAATTCTTCTTAATATATAACGCTGCTCTCTCTCAGAGAGCAGTTGAGGACGGCCTTTTTGTGGGGTTGAAACAATTCTTTTTTTCTTTTTGGTAACGCTGAATGATGTTCCACGCAGTAGATGTTTTAGGTCCGATCAGTTTTTCTGTCTCTCTAACACTTTTTATTGTCTTTGTGCAAAGAAATTACAATTTTTCTTTGTTCAATTGTTGTATTTGTATTTTTGCGTGACATGTTGCACCTGGCGTGGTTTATATGAACTAATTTAATTATTAATTTCATATTGAATATTTGTTTAAGGTAAATATTTACAAATTGTGTAAATATTCGGGCTGAACTCTGAAAAAACAATAAATTATAATAGTGTCCCAATATTTATGAGAGGTAAAATTTGCACTTAATTATTATATTTTTTTTTTTAGTCTATCAAAAAATTTTTATATATTTATTTTAATATATTTCTATTTAACTAATAGTAATTATAAATTAAATGAATTTACAATAATTTAAATAAATCAGTGCTACTTTATATTTTCGTCAATTTTTAATTTTTGTATGTACTGTCCCAATATTAATGGGAGTCACTGTAGATATGTAAATTTATTTTCATATCCGCTCCATTAAAGACATGGGATGTATAAAAGATCAAAAGCTCTACTCCCTTGGTTTAGAATACGTAGGGTTTTCATCACAACCTTCACCTCCCATCAAGTTGGGATTCTGCGTCTGAGAAAAAAAACAATGTGTCATGGAGGAGTAATCCAAGATGGTAGAATGAATAACAGGGAATGGAAAAAATTGTGTATAATTAACAAAAAGGGGTTATTTCTAATATTACATGTTATTAAACATGACGAAATAGTAAATAATTATTTAGTTAGATTATCTGAAAGGGAAAAAAATACGAATCCTTAAAGCATCAGTGTAAAAAGATAAACTGACCAAATTGCGGGATTTTGTTAAACAAAAGGACGAGAGATAAGAGCCCTAAAAGAAGATGGTATAGAACAGGAATAGAATTTTGATAAGAACCAGCTAGAGAATTGGAAATGGATAATGGTAAACTGGATTCAAGTTATTGATATTATTAATGACCTGATAAAATAATAATGATTATTGTAAGTAATATAGACAATCAAAGGCGCCACGATAGCCGAGCGGGTTAGAGGTGAGGTCCGCAAAGCTATGATAAATTACGGTCCCTAGGTTCGATTCCCGGGCTCTAAGCCTTGGTTTTTATTTAATGTTTAATATGAGAAATTATAGAAAAATACGTTTTCTAGTCGCCTCCTCCACTTTACCTAAATTTGGTAATTGTAAATGTAAAGCCAGCCTGAAAAATAGGGGACACTACTTTACTTAAGACATTGCCGACTGCACAGAGTTTCAACTGAATAAAGTGTCTGAATCTTCCAAATTACTCTCTGAATCGCTTGAAATTATTCTACGAGTAGATCTATTTCCTGGTTTGATAATGTCCCCCATCATGGATATCAAAATTGTTTTCTGAACATTCTAATGCCAGTATCAAGATGAAATTCATTAAAAGCATCTTCAATTTCCTGGGACATTTTATTAAAGTCTTTTATTATATTACAAAGATAAATTACAAAATAGATATGCGAGTTGTTATGCTCAATACAAAAATTGTAAGACTGGAATTGTAGATGACTAGGCTACGAGGAGCACTATTTATATTTTGAGCCTAATAATAAAAAAAACAATAATTTGTCATTGAAAATGACTTCATTGTTTTTCAAAATATTCTCCTTTATGATCTACGTATACACTTCTGCATGCGTTCGAACCACTTGCCAAAGCATTTTTTCCAATCCGCTTGAGACACCTCCAAAACATGGTTTTTGAGTGCATCAACGGCTTCTTCTGCCGACGAAAATCGTTGTCCACGTAATTTATTCTTGACGTTCGGAAACAAAAAGAAGTCATTTGGTGCCAAATCAGGACTGTACGGCGGATGACCCATTAATTCGATTTTTTGAGTGCTCAAATAGTCGGTTGTTAGACGAGATGTGTGATAGCTGGCATCACTCGAAGTGCTTCGAGCGCGAACAACCTATGTTGGATTTGGTTCATCTTGAAACACCCATACAGTCGACTGCTGTTTAGTTTCCGGCTCATACGCATATATCCATGATTCGTCACCTGTTACAATCAAGCACCGCCATTGTATTTCTTAAGCATTTGTTTGCACCAATCGACACGAGCATCTTTTTGAGATTTTGTCAGATTAAGTGGGATTCAACGAGAACAGAACCTTTTTCACGGCTATATGATCATGCAATATTTTATTTATGCTGGTGGAACTAATGCCTAAGGTTGCCTCAATCTCACAGTATGTCACATGACGATCTTGTATTATTAGTTTTTGCCCAGCATCACTGTTTTCTGGCACAACAACTGATTTTTGGGACGACCTTCACGACTTTCGTCGGTGAGCAAACGACGACCACGATTGAATTCGTTATACGAGCGTTTCACAGTGGCAAAGGATGGGGCTTTATCGCCAAAAGTGGAAATAAGTTGGTCGATATACTCCTGTCTTGATAATCCACGACGAAAGTCGTAATAAATCATTGCACGAAAATTTTCACGAGTTAATTCCCATTTTTTCGCTGAGACACAATTTACAAGTGACTGTAAACAACAAAAATCTCGCTCAAATAACAAAACGTTCTGAAGAAGGTTATAGACCAAAATATAAGTAGTGCCCTAAGAATCAACTGTAATCCAATATGGCGTATATTTTTTTTTGAAAATTTCATAGACCGTTTATCAGCATTATTTTTAGCAATATCTCTTTCTTTCACATCTCCTAATTCTTTTACTCTCTATTATTTAAAAAATATAGTGATAATATATAGCGATCAACGAAATGAAGCGGGCATCAAAATATATAAGTTCTTAATATACGTAAAACCATGTACGTATTCAGTACTCCATTGCATTGCATTGTCAAAAGGGGAGATTTTCCCGTTCGGTTGTGCACTGACATTTTACAAAACGGAGAGATTTCACAGACTCATCACTGTGGGTGTTTTTTTTTTAAGACTTCAAAGCCGAAATTCGGAAAACACAGCCATGATTATTAATCCTGCTTTTAAACATGCTTATCTTCAATGTAGTTGCTTTTCCCTTCTTATTTTGTTGTTGTTGTTCTTTTAGACAAAAGAAGTAACCTATCCTTTCAACAGAGGATCCCCTGGTGGCCTCTAGTGCCCCCAGACATGGAGGCTATACCCTTTAAGAGCTATCTATTATTCAGTCTCGTAATACTTCCAGACTCTGTCTAGCTCCCAGTTGATACTGTCTCAGTGCATGCAACTTTCAAATCCCACTTTTATCCTTCTTGACGAAAACTTCAACTTCACTTCATCCACTTCTTTAAAAAAAGAAATCTTTACTAAGTAAAATTGAAAATTATGTAAACTTTCTCTTAGCTGAAAATAAAAAAAATAATCATAAAAATCAGATTTCTAAAACTTGTTTTATCCTTTAAAAAAAAGGGACTTTTTCTGGATTAGCTTTAACATAAGCTGAAATTAAATCATCAAAGTGAATTTTAAATTGAATTAATTTAAATAGATAAAGAGTCTTCCAAGATTCCTTTTAAAAAAGTCCTCTGAATCCTTCCTTTAATTTAACTAACCATTGACGTTACTCGTAGAACTGTTTTTATGTCTCTTAGTCCAGTAGTTGGAGTGATTGCATTTCACATTGACTTGAAAAATTTAATTTTAACTCGAAAAAAGTTTAATAAAATTTAATACAGGGTGACCATGGTTACAGGCTCCACCCACTTTTTTTTTTAACGGCGGGAAATTTCGAAAAAATAAAAAACACGTATTTAATCATTTTTAGTCTAGTTTATTTTCAGTGATTGGCCCATTTTTTTAAACCCCTGTATCTCGAGATACAGCATCCAACTTTTGTTTTTCAAATGGAACGTTATATTTTTTGTTGCATATTTTTATAGTATTTGAGTTCCTAAAAAAAACAAAAAAAAATTTTTTGAAATCGGTTAGGTTTTTCAAAAGTTATGGTAATTTAAAATATGAAAAACGAATTTCAGTTTACTGTCAAAATTACGTTATTTTTTTTAAAGAATCTGTTCAAACTGGGCACAACCAACGGATAGGCAAGCCAAAACTCTGGACTCCCACGCTTTGCTTGTAGCAGCACTTATGGTAGCGAAGTCAAGATCTAGGCAGGCTAGAGTAATTCGACGTTTCAGATCATCGACTGAAGCCACGGGTTTAAAGACACTTTACACTTTATTTTTTAGGTATCCCCACAAAATATAGTCCACTTGGGTCAAGTCCGGAGACCGAGGTGGCCATTGGATGGGACAATGAGTCCTTACACACTTTTAATGGAAATTTCTGCCCAGCTAACCTCGAACCACTCTCGCCGGGCAACCATCTTGTTGAAAATACAAATCTATCCGACGTTGTAGATGAACATCTTCAAGCGGAACTGGCAAAATGTCTGAAAAAAAAGTTGGATACCTTTCACCAGTTAAGTTCTCTCTGTAGAAGTATGGGCCGATTAGTTGATTTCCTATAACTCCACCTAAACGTTTGTAGAAAAAAGCAACCTGAACGTCGAATACTTCTAGCCTGCCTAGATCTTGACTTCGCCACGATAAGTGCTGCTACAAGCAAAGCGTGGGCGTCCAGAGTTTTGGCTTGCCTATCCGTTGGTTGTGTCCAGTTTGAATAGATTCTTTAAAAAAAATAACGTAATTTTGACAATAAACTGAAATTTGTTTTTCATATTTTAAATTACCATAACTTTTGAAAAACCTAACCGATTTCAAAAAAAAATTTTTTGTTGTTTTTAGGAGATCAAATACTACAAAAATATGCAACAAAAAATATAACGTTCAATTTGAAAAACAAAAGTTGTATGCTGTATCTCGAGATACAAGGGTTTAAAAAAATGGGCCAATCACTGAAAATAAACTAGACTAAAAATGATTAAATACGTGTTTTTTATTTTTTCGAAATTTCCCGCCGTTAAAAAAAAAAGTGGGTGGAGCATATAACTTTGGTCACCCTATATATAAAAAAAAGATAGTAGTTCTGAAGCAGGAAAATTGCCATTTTCTTTGGGTTGCCTAAAAGTTTTGGGATAGTACTACATCGGTTCCATGATAAAAACCAAAATGTCTGAAGGCTAAGTTAGGTACCGAGACACAAAGGATACAGGAGGCTGGCCAAGGATAGGACCTCCGGATATCCTTAGGCCTTTGCTGCCAAAAAAAAGTGCCGATGAGGCTATTGGAGAATGGGCTAACGCGAAAACATATTCTCTGATGGTCTGAGGAAAAGTTGCTCCAAAATCTTCTTTTTTTTGGAAAGGCCAGAATCCCTCCCAATTCCTCGGCAAAATAAAATTCAAGCTGCCCTAATTACAGGCAGCTAGTGCATTCATGGATACCCTGTAGCATTGATGGCGAATCTATGACCCGCGGGTCAGACACTGACCCGCTCAAGCTTTTTCACTGACCCACACAATTGCTAGGCAACCATTTGTTTCTTTACGCGGGTTGATTTAGATTTTCTAATTGTGTGGATAATTTATATTCTATCTGTATTTTTTTTCAATCACGCATTGACACAAAAGCAATTTAAATGCTATCTATAACCTTTAGTTTGATCATTACAGTTCTAAAACGCAAATGACGACAAATGCTTTTGTAGTATTTGAAATAAAGCAAAAGTGTTTACAAAATATCAAATAAAATGTATAATTTTACTCATATTTTGTTTGTTAAAAAGATCGACAACCCAAAGCAAATAACCATATTTAGATTTTTCTTCAGATAAAACACAGTTTTGTAAGGGTTTGTTCAGTTATGATTGTAAAAAGAGACTTCCATAGCACTTGTTTCGTCCCGTTACCCTTATGCCAACTGAATTTTAAAGATGTTTAGTTTTGAAAATATTCAGTTAAAAATGTTTAAACTTAACTCTTGCGCAAATGGGCATTAGTGAAATGAACAAAATTTGACCCACGTCTCAAAAAGGTTCGCCATCCCCTGCCCTATAGTAACCTGAAAGCCCAATTTAAGCAAGAAGGTTACTTGTTCTGTTACAGCGTGAAGCTTATCGCTACCTTAACAAAAACTTACAGTTTAAAAAGTTAAGTATAAGGGTTGATTAAACGCCAAAAGGTACACAAATCAGCAAGTACCCAACATTTCATTAATACTTCATTGATATTATTTAAGTAATTTTACCGCATTAATTTTCATTAATATTTTTTAAGAATTTATTAGATGTCACATACCCTTATGCTGGCCATTTTCATCTACAAAATATTTGTTCAAGTAGCACACCATTTAACTTAGATTGACTGTAATATCTATTTATCTATAATAATCAAACTATTAATTACAGGTGAAAAAGAAAACGTTATAAAAATAAAAAAATATGAGGCTTAAAAATTCAAAATTTTTTTTAAAAAATGCTTACACCAACATACATCAATGATTTTGTTTATTTATTTTTATTTTTAAATAAAAATCGTCGGTTTAAGTTCATTCTTCGATTAAAGTAATTGTTATTTTATGTAGTAGTCAATCTGGCTTTATCGTAAATAATATAGTTGTCTTCAATTACATTCTCCATCTAGGTGTTCTTCCCACAATGTTGTGTATATGTAATATAAAGTAAATAAGATATGCATATTTTTAGGACAGCTAATTATTCCAGTATTTTACTATAAGTAAAATTAGGGGAACTAAATTAAATTACAATTGAGAAATGAATAAATAATTTTGAATAATCTACTTGTTATTAACTGTGTGTAATTGTGCTCACGAATATTTCGGTAAGACGAATTCAAGACTGAAATATTGTTTTAAATCCTCCGTGATTCAAATTTAAACAGTAGCCGACTCTAAATTTGTCTTTTTCTAATTTAACATGCATGTATATGTGACAACTTCAGAATAAAGGGCACATTAAAGAGAAATCAGAAGAATAATTTGGAATAGAGTTAAAATAAAGTACCTATTTATACGAAGATATAATATACATTTTATCACAATTATAACTATTATGAATGAACTGGCCAGCATAAGGGTATGTGACATCTAATAAATTCTTAAAAAATATTAATGAAAATTAATGCGGTAAAATTACTTAAATAATATCAATGAAGTATTAATGAAATGTTGGGTACTTGCTGATTTGTGTACCTTTTGGCGTTTAATCAACCCTTATACTTAACTTTTTAAACTGTAAGTTTTTGTTAAGGAGATTTTTGTACCTTTTGGATAGATTTTCCTTTTTGTCTATTAGCAAAGTTACGCCTGCTTTACAGATTTTTTAAAATTTGGAATAAGCTATTCTATCATTATAACCTGATAAGGTGTTAAATCGGAACCGTAATTACCACTAGAGAGATCTTTTTAAAGAATGGTTATAGTTGCGGTCCCCAAACCATCCTCAATAACCATTTTTTGGAGAAAGCGTTTTGAATAAAATAGGAAGGTATTTGTACGTAAATAGCAAAATTAAACTGCGATTTCAGTACTTCCTTTTAAGAGGAGCAAGAAAAATAAACTGCGATTACAGTACTTCTCCCTAAAAGGCAAAGATTTTGAAGCGAACGACAATTCATTGATGTAAATCGGTTCACTCATTGATAATTTTAACGATTGCAGTACTTCCTCTTAGTAGGTGTAAGAGCATGATGGCACTTCACAGCCACGTAGAGGAGCTTTAATCACTTCTTCGTGCTAAATTTTATCAAAATCGGACTAAGCTTTGTAGAAATATTGGTAATAATAGTTTTAGAAAGGGCCTTATTTGGGTGGGGCGAACTCCCCTCCTTATGAGGCATAGCGTCGAGACTTTTAAAGTACAAATCTGTACAAAATTTCGATTCGAATGACACTTCATTCATGAAAATCGGTTCACGTGTCGATAATTTGAAACGATTGCTATACTTCCCCTTAACAAGTGTAAGAGCAGATCGTCGCTTTATTGTTAGGTAGGGGAGCCCTAACCCTATCATCCTACCAAATTTTATCAAAATCGGGCCAAGATTTACAGAGTAATTAGTAATAATAATTTTGGAGGGGGCCTTACATAAAGGGGGCTAACTCCTCTCCCATTCGATGCACAGGGCCGAGACCCCCAAAAGGCACATCTACATAAAATTCCCAATCGAATGACACCTCATTCATGAAAATCGGTTCACGCGTTTAGGCGCTACGTTGTTTACAAAAAAGGTAACAACAAGAACAAGAACAACAAGAAGAAGAAGAAGAACAAGAACAAGAACATTTTTTGAAAAAGCGGTTTTTGCTCATTTTCAGCAACTTTTTTCTCGAAACCTATTAGATCTGGGTGGTTGCAAAAAAATTACAGTTATGAAGGAGGGTTTGGAGTAAGATTTAAAGAAAATTTGGGAATTTTATCTTTTATAGAAAAAGAGAAAAAAATTGTCAAAGTTGGGTGTTTTTCAACGTTACGCTTTTTCGTGCAGTTTTTGATGGTCAACCCTTATACAACTGTCCTACCGGACAGTTTTAATAAAGGAAGCTGTCAATACGCGAGTAAAATCTGTTACCCTATTATATTTATATAATAATGTCAATATATTAAATGATATATAACATAATTATGTAGTATATTCAAGCGGTAACAAAATTACGAAACACAATACCTTGAAATCAAACTAACTTTAAAAAGAACGCGGTTACATAACCTACTCCCAAAAATAGATAACATGGTGGAATCTCCGAAGAATATCCTAATTAGGTTGAATACGTCACTACTAAGTCAAGCTGAAGTTCTATTTAGCTTCTTACAAGGAATCAAAATATCTCCATGGGTATTTCACAAGTTAACCATAATAATGTACTTGGAGACAGATTCACTGAAGTGAAATACGTAACGATAAGTATAACACCAACTTCACCAATAATATTCACAGAACTTTACTATACAAATATAGTAAAGTTATTTTGTATATTTGAAGTAGGTACAGAATTAATAATGGATAGATTTACACATTGTAAGATGGCGATTTAATTATAGAAAATAATATTGGAGCAACAAATAGAAGATTCACAAATAAAATTTTAATCTTAAATTTAAATTTCTTGTAGCACGCAAAGTTTACAATGCATTTAATTGCAGTAGGTGGTGCAGAAGGGAACCCGAAATGGAATTTATTAGTATAGTTTGCCCAATGAATATAATTATTAATAATTAGGCTTATCGAGTGGTAGACACGATTTCATCCTCCCTTGAGAAAAAAGAGTGTTGCTCGGGTGTCTTTCTCGATGTGAAGCAAGCCTTCGATCGGTTATGGCACCCGGGCTTGCTCAGGAAACTCAAGGGCATTCTTCCGTTCACACACTTCCTCATCTTGAAGTCCTATTTGTCAGATCGTTATTTTCAAATTCAAATCGGAACATCATACTCAGCTAAACATCGTATTGAAGCGGGTGTTCCTCAAGGAAGCATCTTAGGACCTATCCTATAAGTATGTTTTATATACACAGCAGACATACCAATCCATCCTGAAACTGTCCTCCTAACTTATGCAGATGATACAGCTATACTTTCTCCTCACATTGATCCGGTAACTTCACACAGAAACCTTCAAACTCATCTCTTCTCTCTTGAGGAATGGTTTAAAAAATGGAAAAATCAAGTTAAATGAGACAAAAATCTCAAAATATTACTTTTACTCTCCGCCGGATCACTCTTCATCCGATCTTCTATGACTCGATTCCAATTCCTCCTGCCAAGGTTGTCCGTTATCTTGGGCTGTATTTAGACAAAAAGACTGGACTTGGAACCCGCACACACGACTTAAACGAACTGAAGTTAACATGCGTTATCGGACTACTAGACCAACGTTCAAAACTTTCACTTGATAACAAACGACTGATTTACAATTCTATACTAAAACCCTCCTGGACGTACGGTATTGAACTGTGGAGTTCAACGAAACGCTCCAATCTTCAACGAATTCAATCTCTTCAGTCTAAAATTCTTCGCACTATCGTTAACGCTCCATTTTACGTTTCAAATCTAACCATCCACACAGACTTGGAAATTCCGTTTGTAGGTCCAGGTTGCACGAACTCGCTATAAAAGTTTTCATCCAGAACTTGCACTCTCATTCCAATCCTCTTGTCCACCATTTATCATCTCATCACCATCCAGATCATCCTCCCAGACGATTAAAATCAGCCTGTGGCCTCGCGATTTTCCCTCTTCTCAAGAGAGTAGCTAATCCTGGAGACGACTTAGGGAGTGTTACCTCTGGGGTAACTTCTCTCCTCAATTAGTGAGAGTTTGTAGTGGTGTCAGTTATTGTCATTGTTACTTATAGCTTATCTAGCGTTGGTGTAACTTAACAAATAAATTTTTAAAAAATAAAAATAATAATCAGGCATGGATACATGTTTTTTAAGCTGAGATTCGTAGACAGCGTAGGATATGAAGGTGTGATGATGCTCTTCCGTTTACTTAGCTGCCAATCAGTGCAATAACGTGTTCGTTTACACTGAAAGAACATTTCAGTTACTTTTCAGCCAAATCCATTATAAAAACTGATTTTACAGAAAAATCATCCAGAATATTCTAGCCTAGATTCTGGACAGATCTTTTTTAGTGTGTAATGTGGATTCCAAAATTAAATATTAAACCTCCGGATAATGTTCACTCGTTTTAGGCATCACTGGACAGTGAATTGTACGAAGCACCTTTATTATCGTACAAATTCTGTGGCCACCTTATTTTTTAATTAATTTTGTTCCCTACATTACATACAGTTCATTGGAAATAAGCAATTAAAAAATTTCATAATTATCCAAAACAAAAAAGGAAAACATCTATAAAAGCTATCAGGGTGGAAAGCTACCGGGAAACTGGCTTTTCCTCGTTCTTTAGTGTCACTTCCTTTTGTAACCTTATTTTGCTTCTGTGTTATTTTATTTATTTATTTATTCTTATTTTGCAACCCAGATTTTAAAATAAGATTCTACCAGCTTGCTGAGAAAAAAAAAAGGTAAGCAGTATCCGTTCTACTTCACCGCATTCTCTAGAGAATATTTGTAAGCCATAGATATAGAATTTCCTTTGCTGTGACTCAGATTACATCCGTCTCTATTCATAACCTGTCCTTTTTTTCCACTTCCCTCTGGCTCTCTGCTTTTGCACCTGTTTTGAATAAATAATGATCACGTAAAGGGAAAAAATCAATTAGAACTTATTATGGTTTATTTTGTAACAAAAAGAAAAATGAACATTATTTCCAACTTAATAACAGTACCAATGAGAAAAGAGTTTGTTGGTTGTTCTTTATATTCTTTTACTTCCAAGAGGTTTTTACAACGATTCAACGTGGCAACTAAATATTCATTGGAATTCTGGACTGAAGATGTATATTCATCTCTCTTTAAACCCATATTGTTTTTTTTTGTGTGTGTGTTTTTAAGTGCTGGTTTAATATTAATTTCGAGCAGTATGAGGTCATTTGTTTTGAGTTTACGATGCTTAAATCTTTGAGGTTAACACTCCAGTACAGACTAATAGTTCCAGAAAAGCTAGAATTAGGATAAGATTCATTTAAAGATTAAACTAGCAGATTCTCTTCACCGTTTAGATTCTCAAATAGAGTCTCGTGAAGCCTCTAAATTTCATAAACGTATTCAATCATATAGCTCACGTTAGACTCATGAAGATGGAAAGCGCTTCACTTCTGATTGAAGAAGATGTCATTTCCTTTATTCCAAGACACAATAGCTCAAAATTTCTTGGTGCCATGTATGTTTTGAAGTCAGTAACTGTTGCGCTAATGCTAATAGTCCTACCACGACAAGACTAACGCTATACTCTTCACCAAACGAAGACCCTCCTTTAACCGACAAATCAGACATAATAACACTCTCATTCCGTGGTCTACCCACGTTAAGTACTTAGGGCTAACTTTAGACAACAAACTGACTTTCACTACGCACGTTTAGGGACAAAGTAAACGCAGGCAAACTGGACTACAAGACTATTATTTCCTCTACTCTCACGTGACTCCAAAATGACTGTAGACCAACAAACTCCTCCTCTACAAAGTGGTCATTAGGCCGATGTTGCTCTAAGCCTGCTCCGCCTGGAGCCTGGACTTGTAGTAGCAACATCAAGAAACTCCAAAGACAACACAAAACAAATGTCTCAGACTTAGCGACAGACTCTCCAAGACGCACTAAAATTGACTCACTCCACGAGACTGCATCCATTATCCCCCAGTAAGGTAGCCGAGCGGGTTAAGAGGCGAGACCTGCAAAGCTAATATGCATTGTGGTACTGGGTTCGATTCCCGGTCTTGGCCTTGGATTTTATTTAATGGTTAAGTGAGAAATAGTAAAGTACATTTGCTATTCGCCTTCGTCCACGGCACCTAGTAAATGGTAGTTGGACGTTAAGCCCCGCCTGAAATAATAGGCGATTACTTTACTTTTACTTTACTTTACTTTTATCCCCCAGTACACTCCTAAGATCCAAAATCAGTCTGTTGAAACTCCTTTCCATCCTAGACTGCCATCCTAATCCACTCTGCCGCGCCATAACCTCCTACAGTTCCTTCTTTTCCCCTACAGACACAAAAGAATTAAACGTATACTCCTCTAACTTTCTACACTAGCTGCAGGTTTTTCCTTCTTTTTTCCTTCAAATCCTTCGGTTAAAATTAATTATATTATCCACTCCAGGAAAACATCATCTTTTTTTTCAATAAATCAACGAAATATTTCTCCAAGTTAAGGGACGCCATCTTCAATTAGTGATTCTATAGCTTTAGAGGAGTTAATGCTCCTTTCTTTGTTTCTAAGTGTACCTTGCATCGAGACGCTTTAGTTGTTCGCTATGTTTCTGAAGCTGTAAGATCCTTGCTAAGCTGAATTCCACGTCTCTTAGTTTCTTCACATCCTAGACTCTCTGGTTTCCCAAACTCGCTTGCTTTGTCAGGAAATCCTCCAAGATGGTTGAAGCGCTGGTTTTTTCCACGTGATCTTCTTAATGAAGTAAGTACCAGTGCATATGGCTAGTAAGAAAATCTTCAAGATTAGTATTAATAATGATGCCTTTAAATTTAATAGCGAAGAACCTTGTAATTTATGTGATTTGAATCAGACAAATGACATTATACATTTTATACTGGAGTGCCCTGTATTCTCAATGTTTAGAAATGATCATATCAGTAAATATTTATCTGTGAACGACACCAAATTGGGAAGTATTGAACGGTTGCTTGTAATAGAGGATGAACGCAAAATTAATTATTTATATTTTTTCTTAAAAAAATCATTTAAGTTAAGAAAATTTATTTCAAGTCTGTAAGCAAACTCACTGTTATAACTTCATGTTTATAAACAATAAAATACATACAAGTACCAGTGCATAATGTGAATTGCTTTTCTTTGGGAGTTTCACCATTGGGTTAATTCTTCGATCATGCTACCCCATATTTGTAATATGTTTAATTTGTCGGCTTCTCTGATAAATAACTTCGTTCGAGGGTTACTTTTATTTTGTTAAAGGAAAGCTATAAATTATTATTGAAATAAATATACTTTGTCCTAGTTTTATTATTGCTGATCAAGTCAGCACAAACTATTGGAGCTTCACAAATGGTAGTTTATCAATAAGGCTGTGCGAGTACTTAACAGTTTCCGCATAATTATCAAACGGTATTGAGCACACTTTACAGAATGGGTACTCGATTGTCAAGGTAGCACCTCGTTATAGCACAAAGACACGCTTCCATTCCACTTCAAACGTCGCTCTCCAGCACTTAGAGTTAAGAATCATTGTTTCTTGTTAAGTGTTCAGTAAGTTTTGAAATGCTACAAATGCTATAAAAAAGTAAAAGAGAGGAGGGGAAAAAAGCATTAAATCAGTTTGTAATAAAAGATTTTGAAACGAGATTAAAGCAAAATTAGTAGTTTGCTATGTATGCTATTATTATTGTTATGTTACTTACTACTCTTGTGAGGCTTTATTACTCGAACTTTGCACGATATTTTCAAATAATTTCAAACCATAGATTTACTAAATCTTTGCATGAATCAAATTTCTAACACTTCTCGCTACAAAAATAAATTAAGATAATGTTCTTACTTTGTTATAAACAAATGAGAATTGTAATCTTGTTGAAATTTTTGCGAAGTTTAGGTTCATATTTTGAGAGGATTTCTCTGGCAAAAAAAAAAAAAACATGTTCTTTCACTCTGATTCACTCTTGTGAACACATTTACTACCCACTTGCAGAAGATCTTTAAACTTGATGGCAATCTTTTTCATGGCCAGGAAGTCTGCAAACATTTATTGACATCAAATTAACATGAAACTTTGTCCTATGTTTGTTAATTCTTTAGGATTTCCAGTAAGCGTAGATCTTCTTTGTTCTTTTGATTCTGTAGCTAAAATTTTGTTTACTTTAGAAGGTTGATTGCTAATAGTTTTTTTTTTTAAATAATGATCTTTCATCCAGTAGCTTAGATTGATTTATTTTATCAAGGTGCAAGTTTAATTTTGTATCAGTCTAGCTTCGTCTAATTACCTCCACCGAATAAGGATTCTTCTTAGTAGAGTAAAAAGGAGGCTTTTGGCTCAGTAAAGATGGCGGACTAGGATGAAGTAGGGGTGGCGGGTGCAGTTTATTCCTGCTCTATCCTTCTATCCACACTCTTATGATCCATCTCTCTCTTCTCTCCACACTCTTATGATGCATCTTTCTCTTCTCTCCACACTATTAAGGTGCATCTTTCTCTTCTCTCCTCACTATTAAGGTGCATCTTTGCTCTTCTCTCGCCCTATCTATGTCCATATTAGTTAAAACTAAATAATGGTTGATTTGAATTGTGAAAATAAAATATTTAAATAACCAAGCAATGTTCGAACAAGGGCATGTATCAGGTCCAACAGTCTGCTTCGGATTGGACCAAACACAGTTAATATAATGATCATTAGCAGCCTTAACAATATATTCTTTAGAGTAATTTTCTAAAGATTTCGAATCATCACGTAGATTGATATAAGCTAGTACTAAATCCAAATCGGCTAGTGTAATGGTGGGAAATGTTGTAACAAACTTATTATAATTATCACTCACTGAAATCACTTTCCATTGATCTGCCATTTTTTAATTAATAATAGAAGAATCTGCAGGAAGTGCTCAATGGAGTCAAAGCAAGTTGACTGACGGTGTCGTATTTGCAATAGTATTATTATATAGTCTTTTAAAACCGGTCCCTCTCTAAGTAGAGAATGTGTGGGACTATACCGCTTCTACACATGTTGAGTATTATATAGGGAGTTGATATCTGCAGCAAGAGAAACTAACCGAGAGATAGTTTGAGCATGTCTACGCAGGCTAGTTGAGATTTTTCAGGTTATTCACCCATTTAAGTATTTTATTTTCACAATTTAAATCAACTATTATTCAGTTTTAACTAATATAGATAGGGCGAGAGAGAGAAAGATGCACCTTAAGAGTGTGGAGAGAAGGATAGAGCAGGAATAAACTGCACCCGCCACCCCTACTTCATCCTAGTCCGCCATCTTTACTGAGCCAAAAGCCTCCTTTTTACTTTACTCTTCTTGTATGTTCATAAAGTATCAGGTTGGTAGATACGTCTTAATGGAGGAACATCCGGTAAAGTGCCTTTTTTAGGATGTACGAGTCTTTAAAATAGAATTTAACTTTTGGACAGCTGTTTCTATCATTGAGGCATTGTTATTATGATGAGGCTACTTTTGTTTTTAAAGAGAAAATCCAATCGTCCTTCTTTTTTATAATATGAGGTCTCTTCCTATAGATAGCATAATCCAGAATTGGATTGGGTAATCCAATCCTAGTCAATAAATAAAAAACATATACATACAATGTATAGTTAGACCCATTTATGTATGGCCCCTTCTTAAAAAATTAATAACTTTTTGAAAACTTATTATGAACATTTCAATTTTTTTTAATAGTATTTCATAAAAAACCTGCCCATTAATAGTTTTATACCTCCTATTATAGTCAATATAAGTTAAATGCAACTCTTTACTGAACAAATATTTTGAAGACGAAAATGGCCACCAGCATAAGGGTCTGTGACTTATTAATAAATTCTAAACCATATAATTATTATTATTTTTTTTTTTTTAATCATTTATTTAGTTACAATCAACGCATTGCGTTATAAGCAACAAGGGTAACAATAACCAACATTCAAACATATCAGAGTGGAGAAGTTACCCAGCGGTAACACTCAAAAAACATTTTACTTTCTACTGACTCTCTTCATCAGAGAGGAGATCGCGAGGCCACTGTCTTTTAAGACGTCTAGAAGTGTTGTCTAGAAATGTTCTTGAAGATAGATGTTGTACCAGTGGATTGTGATGTGTTTGAATGTTAAGATAGAAATTTCTGTAACGTGTTTTTGCAACTTGTGTGACGAAAGGAATGTTCAAGTCTGTGTGAATGGTTTGGATTGGTGACGTTGAAAGGAGCGTCAACTGCAGAGCGATTTTATCCTGCAAGGACTGGGATCCTTTGCAGAGATTTGAGCGTTTAGTTGAAGCCCAGACTGGCTTTAATATACTCTTTAAATTTAAAATGAACTTAAATGATATAAATTGTAATAAAACAAATGCTTTTTCGAACGTTTCATTATAACTGAAATTACGAGCTGAAATGTTGGGTACTTGCTGATTTGGGTACCTTTTGTCGTTTAATCAAACCTTAACTTTTTAAACTGTTATTGTTGTTAAGGAGTATAAACAAGTTACTGATTCATTTTGATGATTGAGAATTTCCACAGAGTGGGAAAGTGCGTCGTTCTGAGTACAGAGTTGTAAAGCAGTGTGAGGAATAGTATGGCTTTTCTTGGAAGTTCATTTAAGATGGTTGAGGGTATAAGATCGTAGCTAGGTGATTTTTTAAGTAGTCGGCGAATTTCGTACATTACGTCTGCAGGTGTAAAGGGTTTTGGTGGTAGGCTGAGTTTGAGAGGGATATCCAGTCGGTGGTTAACGTCTGCGGCATGTCGCTGGTCTCGTATGTCGATATGTGGTGAGAAGATATTTGTAAGGTAGATTGCAAATAAGTTGGCTTTCTCTTCGTCGGACTTGGTCCAAGAGCCATTATCCTGACGAAGTGGAGATGATATTTGCTTATACTTCAATATTCTTCTAGTAACGGTCCATAGGAGATTTATTTTCAGTTGTTAGTTGTTCAGTGAAGTCGGCGTACCTGTCATTGTAATATTTCTGTAACTCTAGTTTTAGTTGTCTGGTTAGTCTGTTCAAAGTTCGTTTGTTTGATGGGTACCTGTGGTTTTGCCATTGGAAGGTTATTTAGATCTAATATTTTTAGTTAGAATCCCAATTATTGGAAAAAGTGCGTAATTCGTGGATGAAAATTGCAAAAAAATGATATCGCTGTACTGCCTTGCGTTGTATTTCCAATAAATGTGATAACAACTAATGTTTAAGTAAATTTTGAATTAAAAGAAGTTATAGTTTAACATTAAAAGTCCCTAAAGAATATTCTGTTTGTAGAGAGTAGAAATCAGAGGTTTGTACAAGACTGTGTCAGCTTCTGTTATGTGAAAGATGTGCAAACTCTTAGTTATGAAGTTTTATAACTTTGACTTTTAATCTTCTTTTAAAAAGGTATTACATTGGTTTAACCTAAAAATGTCTCCGCCTCTAACCCCCCTTTAATGGAGTGTCGTCTTGGCCTTTCGTGGGCTAATGCACGTAATTTCCAGTCCAGTTCAATTAAAAAGTAGGACAGGTCTTCGGCAAAGAGCTACACTTTATACATTTATTATTGCTTTAATATTGATTATACAGGGAGGTAACAACCAAAAACTTAGTGGCTTGATGAACAAAATAGCGGCTCATCAAAAACTTTGATCCACCAAAAGTTTTGAACTTTATATAATATATAAACTTTAAACACGAACTTTGTATTAATTTCTTCATATATATCTTTTTTTCTTTTTTGAAAATACATTTCAAACTTTGTTCATAAACTGTTAGTGTCATCATTAATTACCCTAGTGCATCGTATCCACGCAATTTTCCTATTTATTTCTCTTCATCGCTTCTTAGTACATCTGTTCTGTTCTCCGTTCTTGTAATAAAACTTTACCTTGCCCCTTGAATTATGATATCCACCCGAACATTCATGCCTTCTGCTGGAAATGTTTAATTATATCTTCTTTACAAATATACATGCTCCACCTTGAGGACTTCTTTGCACCATTGCTGTTTGTATGTTTCGCCTTCTTTTTTTACACTTCTCGGGTTAGTACTTTGCGTAGCCAATTATGTTATCCTGTTCAAAGGCTTATTCTAGATAGATAGATAGATAGATAGATAATATATCTTTATTATAAATACATATGTACAGTACAACCTCAATTAACCGGCTCTCGGTTAACCGGGATTCGGATTAACCGGGGATCATGTTGAGTCATCATTAGAACACCTGGATCGGCGCCGAAACAAAAGATAATTTTCGGTGGCGACAGGAAAATTTTTTGTCTTGTAGGCGGTGGCAGCCACTCTTTTATACCTGATGTATGTATGTGAAAACCCAAATTATGGTGCAATTAGTACTGAATTTCTTGGGATTTACCACGGTCTTACAAAAGATCTTACTAAAGACCATGGGATTTACGTGTTGTAAATGGTTGATTTTCAACTTCACGGTTATATGTAATATTTTTATGGATAATTACCGGCATTATTTTTAATCTTCCATGTTAGTTTCGTTTTGCCGAAAACATGATACTACACATGTAGTAGAGCAACGAATTGTCGTGAAATTTCACATGATACTTGGTGAAACCGCTACCGAAACTTATCTTTTATTAAAAGAAGTTTATGGCGATGAATGTTAATCACGTGTGCGAGTTTTTGAGTGGTTCAAGCGTTTCCAAGATGGACGAGAAGACGTCGGAGGTGATGACCGCCCGGGTTGCCCTTCCACGTCTAAAACGGATGAAAATATCGATTATAATTAATCAAACATTACTACCATGAGGTGCTTGCTTAACTCCATGAAAGAGTAAGGAAAAAAACGACCCGATTTGTGGAAGAACAAGTCATGGGTTCTCCATCAAGACAACGCGCGCGGCTTACACTGTATTGTTTGGTCAAGACGTTTCTAGCCAAGTACGTACAACATCCCAGTTTTAGGCCATCCGCCTTATTCGCCTGTCCTGGCCCCGTGTGACTTTTATCTGTTCCCCAAAGTCAAATCTACATTAAAAGGGACACGATTTCAGTCCGTTGAAGCTGTGAAAGAAAAAGCGGCACGCATCATGCAGGAGCTGACAGAAAAAGACTTCCAGCACTGTTTCGAACAATGGTAAATTCGCATGGAGCGTTGTAGGGATAGGGGAGGAGTGTTTATTGAAGGTGATAGTAACTAAATATGTATAAATTTACAATAAAATGTTTTACAGCAATAGTCTCGTTATTTCATAGCCACACCTGGTAGGTGGAAATCTAGTGCTAGTCTTAAAATTTCAATGGTACACATTGAAAAAAAGGAGATTGGGGCCATACCGGAAAGGGTTGAGATCTGCCGGTTTAAGGCTTTCAATCGTAAATCGAATTTTCCGTCAAATGTTCTGAATTTCCGAAGTAATTAACAATTTTGCAATCAGTGATGGTGTTCTTTGCACAGAACTAGCTAAACCTGAGTGATCCTAAGAGAATCCTACAAGATCTGGCCCATCCCCCCCCCAAAAAAAAACATCATTCTTTGCCAAATTTGAGGGATGCTGCACTGGTATATCAGATTACTTATTAAATGAACAAATTGGTATAAGAACACTTCTTTGCACAGTAACATTATAAAATCCGCCGCCATTTCTGCTTTCTTCTTTCTTATCTCCTTCTAATCTCCATTTCCCTTCGCAGATCTATTGTCTATTTGTCCATCCAGCGCAATCTCTCTTGAGACCCTTTAATCATACTCCAGCCCTTGTTAACTTGATTAATGGCTTTTGTTCTAAACATAAACTTGTAACCAGGCCACTGTTCTGCTGTTTACTTACTGGCCTTGGCTTACATTCATCCTTCTTAACACTATTTTTGGGGCTAATTTAATGGTTACACCCTTTGTTTCACCAATCTTAATGTCACTTCTTCTTTATACAAATAGCTTGTTCCTCAAAATTACTTTCCTTCATTTTTGCAATTATTTTTGGACTTTATATCGGAAGTATATGATCTAAAAAAATAAAAATCAAGCGCACACTGCTTCTGCAAATTTCGAAAGTCTCAAATTCATGCAATTCTAAGGAATTTGTGAGGCACAGATTTGCTATATTTAAAAGATATTTTCTGGGAGAATGAGACGCCCAAGTTTTTGGTAACTGCGAAGTTTTAGGGGTTACCTCTTACCTCTTTAGGGGTTTCATTATGGTTGGACTTAGGTCTTAGGTACAGTGTATTCTGTGTTAACCATCTGGTTTCCAAATTATTTTTTTTTGTAGGGTAAGCAAATACGGGTACCAGAGAAGCTTTTTCGGTTAGCATGCTGTTAAAATTAAATTCAGGAAGCTTAACTTTCAAATTTTTTAAACTATCCAAAGATAAGTAACATTGGTCGAAAATTTACCATCAAAAATTTCGTATAAGCATCTGCTTTGTTGTAATTAACAAATTCATATACGAGCTGTGGCTATTAAATAACGAGACTATCGCTATAAAACATTTTATTTTAAATTTATACATATTTAGTTATTATCACCTTCAATATACACCCCTCCCCTATCCCTACAACGCTCCATGCGAATTTACCATTGTTCGAAACAGTGCTGGAAGTCTTTTTCTGTCAGCTCCTGCATGACGCGTGCCGCTTTTTCAGATAAAAATCACAGGCCAATAAGGTGGATGGCCTACTTGGCTAAAACTGGGATGTTCTATTTGGCTAGAAACGTCTTGACAGACGCAGTGTGAGCCGGCGCTTTGTCTTGATGGAGAATCCCGTGACTTATTCTTCCTTTTTTTCCTTACTCTTTCACAGAGTTTTGCAAGCACCTCACGGTAGTAATGTTGATTAATTACAATCGATATTTTCATCCGTTTTGGACATGGAAGGGTGACCCGGGCGGTCATCATCTCCGACGTCTTTTCGGCCATCTTGGAAACGCTTGAACCACTCAAAAACTCGCAAGTGAATAACATTCATCCGTATAAACTTCTTTTAATAAAAGATAAGTTTCAGTAGCGGTTTTACCAAGTATCATGTGAAATTTCACGACAATTTGTTGCTCTACTACATGCGTAGTAGTAGTTACGGTCAGACAGATTTCTCTACAAACACACGTGAGACGCTGCAATCGAAAGAGTAGGTTTTAGTGCTGCACAGCTGTCGGTCGTTAGGATTTAGCGCATGCATAGTTCTTCTGTAGCAGCATCAGTTTCGTTATTTAATAGCCAGCATTTGATGAGGAACTTATTGACTTCTAATCTCTTTTGCCGAACAATTCTTAAAGAACTAATCAAAAAATCTCTAGTTACAAAACAAAAATTAACTAAGTAATCAAGCACTGCTTGAACAAGCTCATAGACTAATTGATTTTTAAAATGAGAGCTGTTGTGAATAACATCAAGAAATGTTGGCCTAAATTACTTTAAATAATTAACAATTTTTCCCATAATAAGTTGTTATTTCTACCAGTTAATTAATTTAATTAGAATTAACTATATAAAGTGTTATTTCCAAGTTAGTGTAAGTTCTCATTGCAGGACTTTTATCTGGACTTTGTGAAAAAAAAAAGTAGGAAAAGAGGACTTAAAATAATTTTAGAAAGAGTTTAAAAAGTAACAGCAGATAACAAGTGCTTTCATGAAGCTAATTACATCCTAAGTACTTTAGAACTGCTCATTGTTCATAGAACATTAAATGCAAATTTCATTTTAGCAACAAGTTATTATTTCTTGCAGAGGGGAAAAAATATATCTTTTTTTTCTTTTACAATTCAATTCAAATTCTTTCAAACGGAATATTCACCTTACCGTACACTTTTTCTAATTATTGCAAAGACGATGTATCCTCAAGAGTCTGATCAAGAAAGAAGATCTATGATGGATCAAGAGCCTAATCTTTTAGGTAAAAACCAAAATAAAATAATAATAATAATATATTTTGCCTCCCAAACAAGGGAAAGGTCGATCCTTGCCACAAATTGCTGATTACAATGCTCATCATCATCAATAAACATACAAACTTTTCGGTACTTTTACTGGGTTTCTGGGATGGGTATAGAGGGGAATGAAACAAAAGTTTAGAATTCTGTTACTCCGAACATATTTTATGCCACCCTAGAGAGTAATTTAAAACCATGTTTTCTCTACTGTATTTACAACTTTATTTTTTTTTTCGTGGGTAGACTTTTTATTTATTAGTTTATATATCTACATTATATTTATGGCTAAGTTTTTGTTCGTAATTATTTTATATTTCGTTAGTTCATTAATTCTGTAATGATAGAAGTAAACTCTAAGGTAGCATGTTGGATACAGGTGGCGTACTTGTTTAAAAATATTTCCTAACATTTTCTAAAATATTTCAGTGAGATCAGTAGTAAATGTTTAAAGTGCAATTTGTAACCTTTGACTTCCTTATTTTAAGACAATCTACTTTTTAAAATTGACTATTGGTCCATCTAAAAGAGTTTTTCAATAAATTATTAACTAACACTGTAGAGTGAACACGTTTTCTTGCAAAAACAAACGTAATTACTCATAAAATTTTAGTCCGAATTCGATTCTGATGACACGGTTAGAAAGACAGATAAATTTTCTAAAAAATTGACACCATTTTGAAGCATAAGTTGTTCTCCAAACATCCTCAATCTTCCTCCTGGATACTGGAAAAATAAAAGTAATCGAAATTTGTGAAGAAAACTCATTAGGCCCTTAGGTGATCATTATCAGACCTAGGTGCTAGCACCATTTTAAAAAAAGTTTCCTTGTCTAATGGGCTTTCTAACGGTATATCATTTTCCAGGATTCCTTTCAACTTCGTATGAGAATTACGTTTGTTTTGCAAGAAAACTGATTACGAGCACACACAACAGTGTTAGTTTATCAAGTTGTTTAATTCATTGAAAACTCTTTTAGATGGACCCAGTAGTCAATTTTTAAAGTAGATTTTCTTAAAATAAGGAAGTCAAAGGTTACAAATTGTCTTTTAAATATTTACTTCTGATCTCTCTGAAATATTTGAAAAAATGTTAGGAAATAAGTGCTATTTTGACAATCGAAGGTTAATTTGCTTAGTTTCAAATAGGGAACAATAGAAAATTTTGAAAAACCAAGTCTAACAGATCAGGGAAGTTTATTTATAAGATATCTAGTTGTATTGGTTGATTCCAGATTCTGATATAAGGATTATCTGTTAGTGGGTTCTAAGGGTTGTTAAGGATTATTCACATTCTTATCTTTTTCAACGGTGCAGTTGTGTGAAATTGTAATTTGGAGTAAATACAAACTGTATGAATTTTTGTTTAAGTACTTAAGGGCCTAATGAGTTTTCTTAAAAATTTCGATTACTTTTATTTTTCCAGTATTCGGAGGGAGATTGAGGCTGTTTAGAGAATGACTTATGCTTCGAAATGGTGTCAATTTTTAGTAAATTTATCTGTCTTTCTAACCGTGTCATCAGAATCGAATTCGGACTAAAACTTTCTGAGTAATAACATTTTTATTGCAAAAGAACATTTTATCCCTCAAGAACAGTGGAAAATATGAAGTTGGCCAATACGTCATTGAACTCCACTTTTGATGTACTACACACAGTAGGCCTATGGACATTACTTACTGGTTCACCCTGTATAGAAGAGAAGCGCAAAATTTCTTTGCTTGTAGGAATCCAAATCCTGAAAAACTGTTTTTGGAATGATGTAATCTGGATTAGAAGAACTAATATATTACAAAATCCTATAAAAAAAAAAAAGGGTAATTTACCACTTTCTTTTATCAATTGGCTTCGTCAGGTTTCAACAGTTATTGCTTCCATCAGCAGGAAATATAGGCTTCAAATTCTTTCTGAAATGGTTTCCGTTTTGGGATAAAGCTTTTATAGAATACGGAGATCATTAATTAATGGTAGCGTGTGTTGAGAACTGTTATTTTCTATAACTGTATAAACCGAACTAGAGCTAATATGGTTATTATAATTATGTGCGAATTCGGGATCGTGGAGGTGATTTCTGTGTATGCATATCTTGGGAGAGGAAATAATGATGTATAAATAATGAGGAACTGTAAACAGTTGAAGTACGTATACACTGATGGATCTAGACAGTTCCATTGTCGTGTAAGTCGTATACAATGCTTATTTTTTTCTCATATTTTATTTAACAAAAATTTGATAGTAATGAAAAATATAATATACTCTGTTAATTATACAAGTATTTAGTGAGTAGAATTCACAGTAAGTTAGTAACAGAATTCTCTGTGTGTTTTATTCGTAAAAATAAATAAATAAATGTTTAAATAGATTCCATGGAACGTCAAAGAACCTTTGACTGACCCAATTCCATTCAGCAATAATCCAAACATATATTTTCTGGTGAATTTTTATTGATGAAAAACTGTACCCAATACTTTGATGATTTCGTCACATTAGAGCAGCCTTTTCCCAACCTTTTTTTGGCTCGCGTACCACTTGGTAGTACATCATGCTAAATTGTATCACTTCGTAAAAATGATTGAATTATGTGAAATTTGTTATTCCGAGTGTGTTATTTTATTATTATTATTATCTTTATTTGTATAGAGATACAATGTATCTGTTACAAAGGAGTTCGAGTTTCGTGAAATTTGTTATTCCGAGTGTGTTATTTTATTATTATTATCTTTATTTGTATAGAGATACAATGTATCTGTTACAAAAGGAGTTCGAGTTTCGTGAAATTTGTTATTCCGAGTGTGTTATTTTATTATTATTATCTTTATTTGTATAGAGATACAATGTATCTGTTACAAAAGGAGTTCGAGTTTCGTGAAATTTGTTATTCCGAGTGTGTTATTTTATTATTATTATCTTTATTTGTATAGAGATACAATGTATCTGTTACAAAGGAGTTCGAGTTTCGTGAAATTTGTTATTCCGAGTGTGTTATTTTATTATTATTATCTTTATTTGTATAGAGATACAATGTATCTGTTACAAAAGGAGTTCGAGTTTCGTGAAATTTGTTATTCCGAGTGTGTTATTTTATTATTATTATCATCTTTATTTGTATAGAGATACAATGTATCTGTTACTAAAGGAGTTCGAGTTTCGTGAAATTTGTTATTCCGAGTGTGTTATTTTATTATTATTATCATCTTTATTTGTATACAGATACAATGTATCTGTTACTAAAGGAGTTCGAGTTTCGTGAAATTTGTTATTCCGAGTGTGTTATTTTATTATTATTATCATCTTTATTTGTATAGAGATACAATGTATCTGTTACAAAAGGAGTTCGAGTTTCGTGAAATTTGTTATTCCGAGTGTGTTATTTTATTATTATTATCATCTTTATTTGTATAGAGATACAATGTATCTGTTACAAAAGGAGTTCGAGTTTCGTGAAATTTGTTATTCCGAGTGTGTTATTTTATTATTATTATCATCTTTATTTGTATAGAGATACAATGTATCTGTTACTAAAGGTGTTCGAGTTTCGTGAAATTTGTTATTCCGAGTGTGTTATTTTATTATTATTATCATCTTTATTTGTATAGAGATACAATGTATCTGTTACAAAGGAGTTCCAAGTTCATGTTCACTTTATAAACTGTAAGATCTTAGTTTTAAAACTTGTTTTTTTAAATAATTGAAAACTGCGCACATATTTTTCTCTTCAAAATTATTACTTAATTTACAAAGTTCTTCTTTAGGATTATTATATTTGTGCCCAAATCACTTATAAATTAATATCTTTTAAGCACTTAACTACTTTTAAGTACCAATTAAATTTAAGGTTGCTTGGATAGAGCTTACTCATTACTATCAGTCTCTTTAAGCGGATCTTTACACAGTTATCATTTAAGTTCTGTCACATGATGATAATTCTATAAAATTTTCTTTATCTTTAATGATGTACGTAGCTTTTTTTTTTATAGAAGGTATTTGATATCCAATTATCATTTGTGTTTTCAGGTTTTGGGAAAAGACTCCATGAAAGACAATTTTAATCCTGTTAAATGTGCTATTATATTTTCTCGTATATCTTGAGACAGACCAACCTTATTACTGATATCGTACCACAGGTTGGGAAACGCTGCATTAGAGCATAAATTTTGAAGTATCTAAAAAAAAAAAAGATCTTTTCTATAGAATTAATAATAATAAACAGAAATACATCTGTTTTATTAGCTGTCAATTGCAGCTTTGAAGTGATCTTTTCTTGCTTTTTTAATAAAAACTTTTGCTGTGAAATGAAAATGATTAGAAAAAAGAGATGTGGTTCGATATCAGTTTTCCTTAAAAACCAGTTCTGTTTACAGACTTGAATCATTTTATTTTCATACTTTAGAAAACTTTCAAGCACTTTTGGATGTTGGTCTAGTGGTCAAGAGTGTGGCTTCGTATGTAGGAGATCACCAGTTCGAATCCCGCGTATGACTACTTTTTATTTGTATCAAAAAAATGTTTATAGTAAAGTATGTAGTCTACAACACCTAATTGGTAGTTGGACGTTAAGCCCCGCCAGAAAAAATGAAGCGATTACATTACTTCACTTTTATGCGTATAATTTGCATAATTCCGCATTACTTAAATGCATAAAGTTAGACCGAATAAATCACGGTAACTGCTAATAGCTAGCAATAATGTAGTGTAACTATGATAGCTTGATTTATTTTAAAACAGCCACTTAGTTTGGTTCTTTATTTAAAGAAATTTATCGGAAATTAAGGGATTAAAATGTAGTCTTAAAGAATACTTTGAAATAACTAAAATAATATATAGAATAAATAACAATTTTGAGCCTATAAATGCAAAATATAGAACAGATATAAAACTAAAACGTCTAAGCAAACTGCTATAGATATTGAAGGTAAACAGTTGAAATAGCACGCCATTTTTGTGTTATCAAGTCCTCATATTAATACAAAATGGTTTTATTGCCTTCTTAATGTGATTTACACCCTGGGGAAAATACACCCAAGGTCATTGGTTAAATCCTTTTTAGCCTTTTGACCTTTCATTAATCTCCCAAATTTGTACATTATTTTCACTTTCTTAATTCTTATCTCGAATTCCTTAGTTTTTCGTCTGATTCCGCTGCCATTATAAAAAATTTCGAAGTACGAGGTGTGGCTATTAAATAACGAGACTGGAGACAGAGCAACTATGCATGCGCCAAATCCTAACGACCGACAGCTGTGCAGCGTAAAGCCTACTCTTTCGATTGCAGCGTCTCAAGTTTGTGTAAGAGGTGTTAGTTTCGTTTTGCCGAAAACATGATACTACACATGTAGTAGTGCAACGAATCGTCGTGAAATTTCACATGAAACTGGGTAAAACCGCTACTGAAACTTATCTTTTATTAAAAAGAAGTTTATGGTGATGAATGTTAATCACGAGCGCGAGTTTGTGAGTGGTTCAAGCGTTTCCAAGATGGCCGAGAAGACGTTGGAGATAATGACCTCCCGGGTCGCCCTTCCACGTCCAAAACGGATGAAAATATCGATTATAATTAATCAACATTACTACCGTGAGGTGCTTGCTCAGCTCCGTGTAAGAGTAAAGGAAAAACGACCCGATTTGTGGAAGAACCAGTCACGGTTCTCCATAAAGACAACGCGCCGGCTCACATTGCATTGTCTGTCAAGACGTTTCTAGCCAAGTACAACATTCCAGTTTTAGGCCATCCTTTTAGGTCCTTATGTGGCTTTTATCTGTTTCTCAAAGTCAAATCTGCATTAAAAGGAACACGATTTCAGTCCGTTGAAGCTGTGTAAGAAAAAGCGGCACGCGTCATGCAGGAGCTCACAGAAAAAGACTTCCAGCACTGTTTTGGAACAATGGTAAATTCCCATGGAGCGTTGTAGGGATAGGGGAGGTGTGTATATTGAAGGTGATAATAACTAAATATGTATAAATTTAAAATAAAATGTTTTACAGCAAATGGTCTCGTTATTTAATAGCCACACCTCGTACATGTAATATTACTGTCTAATGTTTAGCAGATCTGGTTCTTTATTTAGGGTACTTTAAATCATCACATGCCGATCATCTGGCTATAGTCACTGCCTTTACACATCGTAAGACGCATTTTTTTTTCTATTTCTGTTTTCAGATTTTTTTAAATCGTGACCAGGAGGTTTAATGAATTAGCTTGGTGTATAGAATTTGAGTTCAACTAAGTTGCCATCAGCACTCAAGTGTAGAGTTTGTGTTGGAAACTTAATCGAATTCTCTGAACCAAATTGACCCAAATCAGCCCCTCTTGATGGATGGAAATCATCTTGTACTATGATGAGCAAATAAAAATAACTTCAGATTATGGAAGTTAATATTTCAATACCGTCAAGGCCGTGGGGTTATATAAGGATAATTGTAGGCCTATTAACTGGGCCTCTGCAGGCTGCAGAAAACACATGCATCGCATAGGCCTGGCAGATGATAGCCTCTGTAGGTTCTATCAGGAAGAGGAGGAGGAAACGGCACTGCACGTGTTGTGTCAGTGTGAAGGGCTTGTCCTGGCTAAGGATGTTACTTCTTGGGGGAGGAAAAACCAAGGCCTTGAGAGCTTTACCCAAGAGCAGCTCTCCAGAATTAAGAGTCTGATTAAACGGACGGGTCTGGAGGGCGAGCCCTAAAGCTGGGGAGCCACAATAGTTCTAAAGGGGTCGCAGTGGCGTAGGCCTTGAGGCCGCCCTAGTCTAATCTAATCTGATACATTTTCTTTTAATAAAATTATAGAATAGTAACAAATAGTTGATTTTAAATAAAAACCATCAATAATAATAATGTATAAAAGGCAAAGCGCCTTGGCTAAGTCTTAATATTGAAACACTTCATAAATAGTCTTTATTTTATAGTCTTTACCGAACCTGTAGGGTCGAATGCAGACCATAAATTCCACGCTGGAATCCTAGATAATCCACGTGGCAATCCTAGATAAGTAACTTCTAGACCCACCCACCCTCTTTTGCTAACTATATCTTGTATTTTTTCTTCTTCTTTCTGAAGATTTCCTCTACAATTTCCTTATCCGGTCGTCCACTTCCGGAGTACTTCAAGCTATTGGTCTACATTGTCCAGTTTAGCAGTAGCTCTTACATTGTACTATCTTCTTGAATTCCTTCGTTATTAGTTTCTGTTATTCCTGGTAATTGTAATTGGAGTAACTTGCGATGAATTCATGTGGACAATTATCTTTTCAAGTTCTTTTGTCGTCTAATAATTTTAACTTTCAATTTCGGTCAACCTGTTTTAACTAACTTTTTTGATACAATTTCCCAATTATCATATAAATTCGATGTTTTAAAACACCTTGCTGGCCTTAATCTGGTCTCAGTTTTCCTTAACATCTATTTTATCTATTTTTCAATGGAATTCTCTCTTTCTAGTCTTTGAAGGAGGTGCTCGATATTCGTACTTAACATTGCATTCGCTTTATTTTTGCTTTTACTATACCAAATCAAAGGCTTTTTTCAGTCAACAAATTTCTGTCCAATCCATTACAAATCTTATCCAGGAGTGATGTGAACCATCAGATAATTTCCATCCTTGAATGTGATGCAAATGACTCTACAGATAGTCATGTCCACCATTTTCAGACGAACATCAGCCATTCGCTACCTTATCGAAGAAGGATTTTCAGTTAGCGGTTACTGCAGAAAATGTTTCCACGGTTTCCCTTTTACTATACTCATATTTTATAAATTTTAAAAGCTAACTTTTTTTTTTTTGTTTTTTGGTATATGCTTCCGCCATACAGCCAGCATCGTCGGTGCTTATCACTAGAATATCACTCACTCTCCATTCTTACTTATAAATACATTCGCTTCACACATTCATCCCTCTACTATATACCGCTATTTACATAAACTACTGCTAATGGATGGAGCAGCACTCTGTGCTCCTGCCATCCTTCTACGAGCTTAACCAAAATTAAAATCACGTAATCCTTCTCTAAGCATTTTCTGCCATTCATTCTAATTCGGCTATAGCTTTTAAATACATTCATATTTCATTGCTAGCTCTGCTATCGACTTAAGCACATAAATGTTGGTGGAGAATATAATGTCTTCGTAGCGAAATGGTGCATCTAAATACCTGTATATATCGTCAAACATTCGTTTCCTTTCTACCACATAACGTGGACATATCATTATTACATGTTTGAAATCCTCCTCCTCATTGCAATCTACGCAAAGAGGAGAGGACCTTTTGTTGATCCTGTGTAGATACGATCCGCACACCGCGTGGTTCGCTCTCAGCCTGCTTATTGTCGTAACAACCCATTTATTAGTGACAGTTCCCTTAAACCATGGTTGTCTAGGTAACTGATCTGCCATAGTTTTATAGAATCTACCTTTATCACCATTATTGTAATCTGTCTGCCATTTTTGTAGTGCTGCTTTTGCAATTATAAACTTCCTGCTTTACAATTACTCTGATTTGAAATTTAATTCAAGTAAATTTAACTGGAATAAAAAATTAATTTGAATTGTGGGAAATTAGTGAAGCACGTATTTTGGTTGGCTAAACTGTAATTTATGGCTGGCTCATTACGCCTGATTAAGAAGAACTAAATGTTAATTAAAATTAAGGTAAAAAACAAAATTATTAATAACTAAAATATTATATTTGTGAGAAAATGTCTTGTTAACTTTTTTAATCCAACAGGTTTTTCCTATTTTTTGAAATGTTTAAATGGGTTTATAGTATTGTTAATTGAGAATAATCTAACAAGCATAATTCTTCCATAATGGTTAGATTATACTTCTTTATAAGTGTTTTGCAAGGTTTCCTACAGTATAATCGCCAATTA
Source organism: Rhodnius prolixus (assembly GCF_049639745.1). Taxonomy (NCBI): domain Eukaryota; kingdom Metazoa; phylum Arthropoda; class Insecta; order Hemiptera; family Reduviidae; genus Rhodnius; species Rhodnius prolixus. The sequence goes on from NW_027411582.1 coordinate 21,120,941, forward strand.
GGTGGGCGATAAATCTTTTGTAAAAGTGGTAGTATAATTTTCCTGTTTTTAAATTTATTTCTGTTATTACGATAGTTAAGTTTGTTTCCCTACAGACTCGTATTTCATTACAAATTCTGTAAGAAATAGATAACAGATTGTCTACTAATTTTTAGTATGTAAGTATATACTAAACTAAAATTCGGCTTATATCATCTTTTCTCTGTGTCCTTTTTCTCGTTATTTCGCAAATGTGCATTCTGTATTATATCATGTTTCACCTAGTGACCTAAAAAGGAGTATTGTGAAAGGCTAGCAGTTATGTTGAAACGATGAACTTAAATGTCATTTTTGATCTTACTGAAACTTAACTGCATTTTTGCGAAATGCAATAATTGTTTAAAGATAATGAGCTATGTACGGTTTTGGTAAGTGGTTAGCTTTGATAGTTCTATAGAAGCTTCTCAGCCATTTTCTGAAAAAGTGGCAGTCAAATTGTTGGAAATTCCCCAAAAAAAACATAGTATCGTCGAATAAGTTTGAGATTGGGGTGCTGTGTGGTGTAGGATCGGCCCAAAATGGTCCCTATCTTACCCTATCAAAACTCTTTATTTTAAATCTAAACTTCTAAGATGTCCCCATTTAATTGTGTCAGTCCTATAAACGAATCTTGTCAAATCAGTGAGGGACAATTATCTGAATATATCTTCTTCAAAGATCTTGAATCTAGTTTGTAAGAATCCTGTACCGTTGTTTCTCTTAGCTCACTCGTATCGCTGATATTGCGTCTTTCCACGTAGTTCTATGCTGAACAGATGACCAGCAACTACGACAGGACTCTACCATTTTCCTTGAATTAGGTCTGCTGAAATTAATCAGCTTCAAAGAAACCTGCAGATTGACTTTTGAGTTTCGAGCCCATTCTAAAGTTGTCTATTCATCATATCTACTTGCCACTCATTAATTTTGACGTTCTGAACTTTCTAACCCCAATTCTGAACCAATGAACGCTTAGGATGAACTCACATTAGCAAGTACCATCCATTTCCTCATTAACCAAAATTTCTTCTTATCTAAGGATCCAAAAAAAGTTCCAAGGTTTCCTGTCTCATCTTCATTTCGAAGAAGCCTAACTGTCACTAGAAATGCTGACCTCCTCCTTTATATCATGCCTCATATAAGAATCTTTCAAGAGACCTCATTCAAAAAACGCAAGGAACTTTACGTCCGAAGACGTAGATTTACTTCAACATACTTACCACCTATACCAGTGATGGCGAATCTATGACCCGCGCAAGCTTTTTCACTGACCCACAATTGCTAGGCAACCATTTGTTTGTTTACGCGGGTTGATTTAGATTTTCTGTGGATAATTTATATTCTATCTGTATTTCTTTTTCAATCACGCATTGACACAAAAGCAATTTAAATGCTATCTGTAACCTTTAGTTTGGATCATTACAGTTCTAAAACGCAAATGACGACAAATGCTTTTTGTAGTATTTGAAATAAAGCAAAAGTGTTTACAAAATATCGAATAAAATGTATAATTTTACTCATATTTTGTTTGTTAAAAAAATCGACAACCCAAAGCAAATAACCATATTTAGGTTTTTCTTCAGCTAAAACACACTTTTGTAAGGTTTTGTTTAGTTATGTTTTTTTAAAAAGAGACTTCCATAGCACTTGTTTCGGTCCCATTTTACCCGTTAAGCCAACAAAATTTGACCCAGGTCTCAAAAAGGGTCGCCCATCCCTGACCTGTACGATACGGTGCTCTCCTGCCTAGATCCGTCAATGAAATAGACCTTGGATCTCTCGTGATTACAGACTAATATCCTTATCGCTTTTATCCATATCCTTCATACCTGATAATTCAAATCAAATTCTTTGAAAAAAAAATCTTCTTTGCCTTCTAAATTCGTCCGATATAGGAGCTTAAGACCTATCTCGCTTATCATCCTCGTGATCTCTGGGTTTTGCCAAGGAAGCTTTTGTTGCTCTCCCTGTGATAAGCACATTCAACAATGCATTATCTCAATAGCAGCCATGATTGTTGAACTTTAAAGGCATTTACTATCAGTGCTACTAACTAAATAAGTCTTTTTATTTAGCTAAAAATAAATATACCGTAAAAATTTATTGTTTTTAAGAGTTATATTTATTTTATAGTGTTAATCGTATAATTGTTCTTTTCATAGTGTGAATACAAAGTGTAATTTAATTGTTCTTATAGTATTTAACATGTTTGTTCTATTCTACGCGTTAGCATTGTATGGAAGTTTTAAAGATCTTTAACTCAGAAAAGTTTTGCCAGTAGATTTCAAATGTTAAAGTTGACAACTTTAGTGTTAAAGGGTAAAGTTTCTTGAAGATGCAACCGGGCGCGTAGCTATTTAATTTGTTCTATAAAGTACTTGAGGGATACACATAGCGAGGCCAGGTCACGCACCAACTATTATACTTGCGAGAGAGATAGAACGATGAGTAGGTTAGGTTAGGTTAGGTTTGGCGGGGTAGGCTATCTTGAAATGTTCAAACTGTGCTCTTCGTACAAATGGCCCAGGCAACAAGACGCCATTCAAAATTAAACTGTATTTCATCTTCTAGGCACGGAGAAAGAGCTAACAGAAGAGAGAAGATTAAACAATATTAGTTATCATCAAAATCACTGCTAACTTGATCATTATTTATAACTTTTTAACAACCTGTGAACTCACAGAATCTGTTAACTATCTTCACTGGTATGAAATTATCGTTTTCATTGTGGCTGAACATCTTCAATCAAGCTTTCATTAGCAGAATAAAATATCTAGGGAATTCATATTATTTGCAATAACAATATGAAAAACTGAGACTTCACCATAAAAAGTGAGAATTGAAAATACGAAAAATACTGAAGTTAAAATTTGGTTGGACTTTGCAGTTAGAAGAAGTTTTAGTCAGGTTTAGTAAATCTTTATTTTATTTTTATTTTTTTTAAAAAAGTAAATTAGAAGGTAGAAGAGATATATTGGTGCGTAAAGAGAAGGAGGAGTGGAACCTACCCAGCGGTAGGAATCTGATGACTGGAAACTGTTGTTAAAGATCTTCAGACATCAAGGAAGTCGCGGGGCCACTGACGATTCAGTTGGCGTGGTGGATTGTCAGGAATGATAGAGGAGGCGAGGGATTGTACGAAAAGATTAGAGTAATTAGAAAGAGCAGTGTAGGACTTGGGATATTTAGTCTTGGCGAGTTGTTGTACGAATGGGATGTTGAGGTCGTTGTTAAAGAGTGTTGTTAGTCACACGTAGAAAGGAGCGTCAGCTATCTGTCGGCTGTAGTTTTGATTGGAATGTCCTATACAGTATGCTGTAACAGGTTTGGCTGAACCTCACAGCTCTAGTCCGTAAGTCCACATAGGTTTGATGATAGTATTGTGTATCAAACGTTTGAATTCTATGGGTGATTTGGAGCGTCGTCCAAGAAGTCTGTAAAGCAGTTTAGCACGTTTCATCATTGCTTGTCTTTTAAGTCTAGTGTATGGGTTCCACTTGAGTCGTTTGTCTATGAAGAGCTCAAGGTAGCGCACCCAGATCTGTGTACAAGGAAGAGGATTGTTGTTGAAGAAGACAGATGGACAGGAGCCCCGCCGTACAGTAAACGTGGCATTTCTGTTGGTTCCATTTTAATCCGCCACTTCTTGACCCAGGATTCTATTTTATGTAAATGTGTCTGTAACTTGTATGAAGCTGATGAAGGATGAAGGATGCTAGTATGGCAGTAGATAGATTTTGTCTGTTTCAGGACACTTTTCCACCCCCCACCCCCCGGCCTATAGTCTGTGTAGGCAAAACATCGGTTTTTTACCCCCTCCACTCAGAAGAACAACAAATATAATTCTCTCTTTAGTTATCTTGTAACCTTTGTGACCCTATTATCTCTGATAACTGATTTACACTTGTTTAAATCCAGTTTATTTAAAAAATATATAAAGGTAAAGGTACGTATAGGTGGTAGGTATTAATAAAGGTATGTATTAAGGTAGGAGGTTAATGAAAAAAAAGTTTAAAAAGTTAAAAGTTAAAGAGGGGGTAAAAAACTGATGTTTTGCCTACACACACTATAGGCCGGGGGGGTGGGGTGGAAAAGTGTCCTGAAACATACAAAATCTATCTACTTATGGCTGTGTCGTCTGCATATGTACAGAGTAGTGTAGTGGGTTGTCTGATGTGTATACTGTGTAGAGAACGGGACCAAGTATACTCCCCTGCGGCACTCCCGCCCCCCACTGTAGAAAGAAGAGATTGCGGAGCCTGCACTAACTTGAAAGAAACTATCCAAAAGATAGGAGCGCAGAATGAGGTAGTATATTAAACGAATACTCTTTTTTAGTTTGAACAATAATCCAGGATGCCAATCACGGTCGAAGACGTGGCTTACGACTAAAAAAGGCCCCTGATATCGTGAAAAAATAATCCTTCATTTTTTCAGAAGTTAGTTTGCCCAATGAGAAATAAGGAACTTTTGAGGACAATATTTTAAAACGTATTAATTTCTGATTAAAACATATTTAATTAAATAAAAAAGAAACAAGAACACAAAATATTGCAAAAGAACTCCTTTTTTGCATTCTTTTTCCCCCCCAAAAAAAAGTTTTAAAAAACTTTAGTTATTAAAAAACTAAAAAGAAAGGTAGGGTATATTTTTTAACTTAATTATACTTCATAAATACTTTCCTAAGGAACAATATTTTAAATTAAAAATTTAATTTTAAAGGAAGAAGCGAGCTAAAAAAAAAAAAAATAATGGTAAATTTCTGAGTGAGACGAGAGTTTTGGAAAATGAGAAAGAATTATTTATTTGGGTCGCTTGCAGCATTTATTTATGCATTTATTCTGCATATATAAACTTTAAAATAACCAATGTAATATTATCAATAGATATTTTTAATACTGTAAAGTTTTTCTTGTCCGTTTACTAAGAAAGAACTTTACTTACACAACTAATGCCTGCCACTAGTTATTGAATAATATGTGGGTTTGATAAATAATAAAACTCGCTAAAGTTGTAAGTAATAACCTGATTTATTAACACATTAACATTACTCACATTAACATTTACTAGCAACTAACGCTATTCATTACAGTCACCATTTACAACAGTCACAACAGTTTACTGTTACTCACTACGTAACGCCACAAAACTGTCCCCGACTGACCACTGGTCCGCACTGCACCGAATTGCACTAGTCTCTGCTATACAAACAAAGCTCTACTCACTAACTGACTAACCGCCTGACTAGCTATCTCTGAAGCACTTCGCAACACTGACTCCCTCAAACTGTCACTTCCAAAGTGTCTCTCCAAGCTAACTTCTCTCCAAGACTCACTCAAAACTAACTGATTAAAACTGATTAACAACTCACTAAGAACTCCTTAAAAACTCGTTAAGAACTGACTAGAAACTACAAGACTGTAAAACTCTTAGAACTCGATTAAAAACTCTAATAACTCCTTAAAAACTGACTTCTCCAGCTGTGTCTGCCTCCTTTTAACTGCGTGCCTCCCTCCAACTGGGACTGCCCTCCTCCAACTCTCTGAGCATAAGTTTCCACGCCCTCCTGATGTTCATTGGCTGGAGAAAACATACTGCCACAACCTCAGCTGGGGCCGCCCTCCTCCTACTCTCTGTCTCGCTCCTACCTGTCAATCACTGGCTGGGAAAACACATATGCCACCACCCCAACTGAGGCCTTTCTCTTAGCTGGCTTTTACACAGGTCACTAACTTCTTGAACAATCTAGCCCTTTCCTTTCTAGTTCAGGTAAAGACCGGCCCTTTTGTCTACACAGTGGTGGCCTGATACCGACTTTGGTCGCTTAACCCCTAGAACAATCTAGGCCTTTCTTCTCTGCCACAGGTAGATACCGCCCTTTTGTTTATGCAGTGGCGGCCTGTTACTGACTTTGATCGCTCAACCCCTAGAACAATCTAGGCCTTTCTTCTATGCCCAGGTCAACTTCGTTACAATACATTTACTGGATACCCAGACGAATCGATTAACTCTACTTTTTGGAAATATCTTAAATTTAAGTGTCAAAGCACTTGTTTCCAGTCATAGCTTCTTAAATTTACGATAAATTTCCCCAAATAATAAAGATTAACACCATTAAACGGCAAAAAAACGTTTTTCGCTATTAAATAATAAATAATTTATTTCAAAAGCCATTTTGATTAATTCATTGCTCTAATGGAAATCGTTGCAATAATACAACATAAATTCAAGTAGCAGGCGCTGAAAGATAACGGTAAATTTAGTTGAATTTGTATTATAACCAGAATTTTAAAAAAAAGCAACAATGTACATTATTTGATCCCATTTCTCCAAGTTTTTGTCTTGTTTTATGGAGTTGTGCAACTGAACTGCTCAATTATTACTATTACGTAGGATTGAAAATTGGGACTGTTCGAAAAAAATCTTTTACTTTGCAATTAAAGTCTGAATAGTAAGGGGAAAAACATGGTTCCTTATTAATATCATTAAAATTTCTATAAAATAAGTTTGCCCTTTAGATAAATAGTTAGACAGGCACCACGGTAGCCGAGCGGTTAGAGGCCGAGACCTGTAAAGCTAATATGTATTGTTGGTTTAGTAGGTTCGATCCCCGGTCTAGGGGCCTTAGATTTTATTTAATACTTAATATGAGAAATTTACAGTTAAGTATGTTTGCTAGTCGCCTCTGTCCACTGTCACCTAATTTGGTAGTTGGACTTTAAGCCCGGCCTGAAAAAATAAGCGATTACTTTACTACTTTAGATAAGTAGTTAAATATTTGTATTTAGTCTGAATAAAATAATAATATAAATGTAAAGCACGCGTCAATTATAATTCTAAACAGAAATATGTGGCTATTTAGTGAAAGACTTACTAACTGACTATTAGAATAATAAATACTAGCGAGTTACTTACTGTTATAATTTCTCACTTAAGTTGAAAGTCGGTTCCAGTCTAGTTCTGTTCAATTAACTCTTCTATTTAATAAAACCAGTTCTAGTTATATTCAAATTCCCTTAAATTTCACGAGATTCAATTAATTTTAAGGAATTAATTTGAAAGCCTTATTTCTCCTTGAATATCTTGAATGTGAAATATGTTGAATTTAATTTAGAATTAGTCAGTCATTTTGATGGACAATTTGAGATCTTGTTTTCTACCTCTAATATCTTGATTATTTCTTCTTTGTTGTTATAAACTGTATATGATGACATTGACATGATATTTAAGGATGTAAACAGAGGCCTACTAACAGCTATTTCGATTCATTTTTGACTTCCAATGTGACCAATAGCTTTTTTCCTGATTAATTGAAGCATTTGACCATTCCTCAGCATAAACTATCCTGAATTGGGATAGTCTAAAATAGAATATTGTCTCAGTACAACCTCGTTCAACTTCCTGAATAAGTAACTAATACAGAAGACTAACATTATTGTTAAATATGTTATTTCTATGGAAGCTTATTGCCTAGAGCAGGAGTCAGCAACTCGCGGCTCAATTTATCCAAATTGTATGACTCTTCAGTCTGTCCAAAATATATTGTATATTCTAATTTTAAATGTGATAGGTTAGAAATTGAATAGAATTATATTAAAATAAAGTACGTAATTATATAAGAATGCCGCCTTTTCATTTTAACAGGTTTAGTTATTATTTATTTGTTTATATACTTCGCAATATGTAAAAATAAATATATAAAACATTTAAATGTTATTGAATATCATAAAATAATAAATTGTGAATACAAATGATCTACAGAGAGTTGTTTACACTATCATCCTTGCGGCTCTTGGAAAGATTTATTAAAATTATTTTAGGAGAAATGGCTCTCTACTTGAAATAAGTTGCCTACCTCTGGGCTAGAGCCAGCCCAGAAATGGTAGCAAAACATTCTTTTTAATTTTTACTCAGGCTAAATACAAGTATATTATGCTGAGTTTTATTCTAGATTTAACCCATCTTTCAGGCAAAACATATTTTTCCTCTGCCTTCATTGCTTCGTCATCGCTTCTGTCAAAAGTTAGGCTGGGTTAGCATAATATACAGGGTGTATGCGGAGGAGTAGTCGAAACTTCGGGAGGTGATTCAGCAGCTCAAATGCAACAAAAAATATTCTCAACACTTTGGCCCGATTCTCAATAGTGTCCAAGATATTTGCATTTTTAACTTTTCCGTCGATATTCGCGTTTTTCACCATAAAAACGGTGGACAACTACTTTATTTTTTACTTCCGTTTTATTAAATAATAATTGTCAAAAACTAAAATGGTTACTTTTTTTTTGTTCCTTCTCCAAAAATTGACATAAGAGTAAATTAGTAATGAAAAGTCAGTTCGCAAAATCCCAGTTTTCTGCATTTACAACCACTCTGTTCGGGGTAGGGTTTTATTAAAAACGAAAAACATCCATGCGGTCTTGAGGCTCAATAAATGCGCAATTTTTACTGAAATCATTGTGACTCCTTGATTCATTAATCATTGAAAAAAAATGCAGTTTTTTAGAAATTAAAGTAAAAATTTCATTGTTTATAAGAAACGTTTTGAGGCTCTGGGTTAAGCAGATTTATAGGAAATTTAATGCTCTTTCGTTTGGAATAAGCAGATTTGTTGTAAAATAAAGGATAGAAAAGTTACGGCCGTTTTTATGGTGAAAAAACGCGAATATCGACGGAAAAGTTAAAAATGCAAATATCTTGGACACTATTGAGAATCGGGCCATAGTGAAGAGAATATTTTTTGTTGCATTTGAGCTGCTGAATCACCTCCCGAAGTTTCGACCTCTCCTCCGTGTATACCCTGTATATGCTTTAAATGCTTCTGAGCTTGACCGGAACTTGATTGGAGAATTTGCTTTAAAGATCGATATGCTAAAGCAGTGGCTGACTTCCGTTTTTTTTTTTTTTTTTTTTTTACAAAATATAGAAGTATGGATACTTTTTACAAGTTTTATTACAAGCCCTCTTTGGAATTTTATTTTTTTAAAAAACCAACAAAAATGAAGGATAGAACAACAATTTTAAAGAAAAACAAAATGTTGAAAATGCTCTACGTGAAAAACAAAAGCTACAAGGATTTTGTGGGGAAGGGTCAGAAAATGCTATGAATTTCGTAATATAGGAGAGGAGCTAAAAACAATAGCGTTTTCATAAAATACCTGCTGCCTATTCTTCAGTGAATGGAACAGGTTAAAGAGGGGATGTGGAGGCCGACCCAATCGGCTGGGATTACCTCCGCTCATGCCTGAATACTCCCCCAACGTTCCTCGTCAAAAAGCCCGAACTGACCCAAACCTAGGGAAGTAAAGTGGAAATATTCAACTTCCGTTCTACTGTATGCAGGAAACCGAACGGACATAATGTCCTGGCTATTATTACCCATAGTTCCCTTCCTATTCATTCCTGTGTTTTTTTCCTTTCAACATTCTTCCCCTTTTATGAGAATTTAATTTACGTCACCAATATAAAATTGATACAAATGGTTATTATTGAAAAAATGAAATTACGACCCTAAAAGTGGGACTCTAAGGGGCAGAGCACGCAGGTATTTTTGGCTTGGGTATTCTGTTGTCTGGGATACCACTGGTTTCTGGGCTGAGCGAAGATGGTTAAGCGGGGAGAAACTAACTCTGTTATTGCCAATAAATTACTTTTCACCTGACAACCTACTTTAGTAGCTGAATTGAAAACTATACAACGCAAGTTATAGCTTAATAACAGCTAATATATCAACTATATAATATATAACTTTATATAGATATATATATTGTTACAACTTGTAAAGCAAATACATAAAATAGGGAAGTATGCGTAGCTATATACAGGGTGAACCAGTAAGTATTGTCCATAGGCCTACTGTGTGTAGTACATCTAAAGCGGAGTTCAATGACGTATTGGCCAACTTTATATTTTCCACTATTCTTGAGTGACGTCACTTTAATTTTTTTTTCTAAAGTCATTACTTTTTTCCAATAAAAATGTTATTACTCAGAAAGTTTTAGTCCGAATTCGATTCAGATAACACGGTTAGAAAAACAGATAAATTTTCTAAAAATTGACACCATTTCGAAGCATAACTTATTCTCCAAACAGCCTCAATTTTCCTCCGAATGCTGGAAAAATAAAAGTAATTGAAATTTTCGAGAAAAATCATTAGGCCCTTATGTGATCATTATCAGACCTAGGTGCTGGCACTTTTTTTAGTAAAAGTTTCCTTGTTTAATGGGCTTTCAAACGGTATATCATTTTCCAGGATTCCTTTTATCTTTGTACGAGAAATTACGTTTGTTTTACAAGAAAACATGTTCACGAGCACTCAATAGTGTTAGTTAAGGTTTATTCACATTTTTTCTTTTTCAACAGTGTAGTTGTGAGTGAAATTGTAATTTGGAGTAAATACAAACAATATGATTTTTTGTTTATAAAAATAGTACTTGTTTAAAATATTTCCTAACATTTTCTCAAATATTTCAGAGAGATCAGAAGTAAATGTTTAAAGTGCAATTTGTAACCTTTGACTTCCTTATTTTAAGACAATCTACTTTAAAAATTGACTACTGGTCCATCTAAAAGAGTTTTCAATGAATTAAGACAACTTGATACATTAAGACAAGGAAACTTTTATAAAATGTGCCAGCATCTAGGTCTGGAAAGTTGAATGTGCCTTTTATTACCTGAACAAAAATAAAACCAAAAATTGAAATGATGGGCATGAATAATTATTAAATTAGATTTGATGGACTTCCAAATCCACTGTCCACGTTTTCACCCAATTGTGTGTACGATAATTTTGCCTCGATCCTCTCCCCTAAGCGCTATTTCCTTGATAAAAACTTTTTCTGTTTTCATTTTATTTCACTACATTGTGGGCCACAAGAAATTACCTCAGGGGCCACCATTTTGACACTCTTGTTCTAGAACACTAAATAAATAAAAGAGTCCGACACAAATTGACAAGAATGGAAAAGACATCCAATATTGACATTCCAGTAAACCGTACAACATTTCCCACAGATTTTGGTAGTACATGGCGATGAGGCCCACAATAGTGGAAGGGTTTCCTGGGTAGATTTGGATGGAGAGATTGCGCAGTAATGGATTTGGATGGATTAATCGAATTTTGTACTAAGTAGGAATGGGTTTTTATTAAAACTGATACAAAGGGCGACCTTAGGGTTTTAATGAGTGGGTAGATTGGTAAAGAAAGGATTTTAGATAAGTGGGAGAGACTAAGTAATTGGAATGCTTGTGGCCTGCTCTTAGCTCAAGTTCTTCTCGGCTTAAGGCAAGTATTGTAAATTAAAACTCTTTTTTTTCAGTTTGTGTAATTTTAAAGTCCCTCCATTGATTTCTTTAGTATAGCTTAGATTCGTTCACTTCTTATCTTCTGAATCCAGTCAGGAAAGAGTCCTTCATGTTTTTTTTACATTAAAATGTATGAATATAAAGTAATATTTTTCGCCCCTTTTTGGTAATAACTTTAAGTACGCTCGAAAGGAAGGGGGGAAGCTCACAATAAACAATTTTTTCTGACAAATAAAAAGTAGTCATCTGTGGGATTCGAACTGGGGACCTTCATCACACAAAGCCACACTCTTGACCACTAGACCAACACACTCCCCTAAAAAACATTAGAATTAATACTAGTAAATGGGAACATATTTAACTATTACTTACATTTAACAGTTTTTAATAACTTAGTTCATTTCATTGGGATGTACATCGACAAAAGATTAGCGTGGATACCCACGCACACTTGTGAATAAAAAAAGACATGAACTTAACTGACGTACCAAAAAACTATGGCGATTAATAGGTAGACAATCGAATTACCATCGAATTATCGAACAATAAACAACACCTTACTCAAACAGATCTTTACTCTTACGGACTTTAAACTGTGGTTTCAACCAAACTTTCATATACCCCACAAAAAATCAAGTCTTTTTAACCAAAAATACTTCGTCAGTTTACTGATGCTCCATTTTAGTATGTCTTTAACCGCTACTCTTCACAGCGATCTTATAAAGTTTCATTTGAAAACTGTAGCATCAAAATTTAATTAACGTGAATTCTTCGACCCACTTCTTTTCTGCAAAAATCCTCTAGTTCAAGATCTTGCCTCTTCCTCGCTTCCCCAAATTGTCCAACACGTAGGATTGAGACGTTTTTGGCCTCAATGAGAATAAAAATATTATTACTATTATTTATTTTTCTAATGATTTAAGGCGCGTCAATATCTAATGGTTATTGGCGCCCGGAGCTTTTTTCAGTGCTCCTCCGGACAGTGTTCTCTCGTTACAGACAACACTGACCATCACCGGGCAGTGAGCTGTAAGTAGCTCCTGGGAAGAGAAAATTTAAGTGTCAGCAGCTATTACTATTATATTTATTATTATTATTATCACTATTATTATTATCATTATTTACCTATTTAGATTTCATTTAGATATAAAGATTTACCAATTAGCAATTAGAGTTGTAGTAACCGTTTTCGGAAAAAAATTAAAAAACTGGAAAGTAGATTTATTGAAGAGGCATTGGTAGTTGGCTGACATTGTCCTTAAAGGTTATTGCCCGGTCCAATGATGCCAACTAAAACACATAACAGATTTATATCTGATGCGTTTCTTTGGTTTTTAAGTTGCACTTATTATACTTCCTATGCACCAAGTAAGAGAATATAAAAAAAAACGAATCGATCCTGCCGGCAATATTCAAGCCGAAACAAATTCTCACTTTTATTCAAGCCGTTTCAAAAAAGTCAATAACCGGGGACTATCTCTGTTAATCCGAGACGTCTGGTCGCCTTAGTAACAGCATAAAACTGTAGTGCAACTTAATCTTCTTTTTTTTTAATTTTCTTAAAAAATGTTCAGTCACAGTTTCACACTTTATTGACTTTTTCTGTTTTTATCAGTTTTATTTGTTATTTTTATAACTACTGAATTAATGACCATAAGTAAGTGCTCATGAAGCAAGAATCAAGTCCTTAAAGTAGATAAGTTTAGAAATTTGTTGATTGCTATTTCATTTAGTAATGCTGGCCGATCTATTGAGTTCAACAAGTTTTATTACTAAAGCTGTTATCTTAAACAATTAAGAGATTAAAAGCAAACCTTATTTCTTCTGTTACAGGATGCGGTGGCCTAAAAGAAACGGCTAGCAGCAGCAGAAACAAGGGCCAGCAGCTGCTCGGCTAGGAGGAAGAGCCCATTTTAATAGATCATCCAAGATGTTAGGCGTGCGTAGAAGATCATTATTGCCGAAACTTGGCCTATTATTATTAGTAGCTTGGCTAACGACTGTCTTGGTGCTCATCTCCGATTCAAGAGTACGCCGGCCGTGGGATGATCTAACCGGCATTGGACGCGGTGGCCATAGTGGTACTGGTGCTATCGAGCCAGCAGAACAAGGTGGCGGTGGTGGTGATGCAGCTGAAGATCGTCTGGAGGATGTGGGCGAAATGGAAGGCGCTGTAGCTGCAGCACCTCTGGTGATGGCCGCTGATGGGATACCGGCGCCAGTTAATTCGTTGGAGGTTTATGGTGAAATGGGTGAGTGCTTTTTAATAATCTAAGGTTACCAGTGATAGTAATTTTTTGATCTATGTGTCCATCCTTAGTCTAAAATCTAAAATATTTAAGCCAACAGAATTTTTTTAAAAAATTAATTGCCAATTTTTCAGGCGTGCTTAACGTCCAACTACCAATTAGGTGTTGGACGGAGGCGACAAGCAAACGTACTTTACTGTAAATTTCTTTTAATAACCATTAAATAAAATCTAAGGCCAAGACCGGGAATCGAATCCAGTACCACAATACATATTAGCTTTACAGGTCTCGGCCTCTAACCGCTCGGCTACCGTGGCGCCATTAATTTTTCAGACAAAATATCCATCACTATCGAGAGAAATTAGTCACTACATCGTGATGTTAATACAGTAAGGATTATTCTTCATTTTAGTTATAAAACAGGAGAAAAAAACGAAAATCTGGTTAGGATATTACTATTTTTTTTTTTTTTTTTAATGATTTAAGGCGCGTCTACATCTAAGGTTATTGGCGCCCGGAGCCTTTTTCAGTGCTCTGCCGGTCTCCGGACAGTGTACTCTCGTTACAGACAACGCTGTCCATCACCGGACAGTGAGCTGTAAGAAGCTCCTAGGAAGAGAAAATCTAAGGGTCAGCTGCTGGATTCGAACCCGGGACCTCCGCGTGGGAGTCCAGTATGCTAACCTCATAGCTAATCCCTTCCCTTATTATTATGATTTTTTTTTTTAATGATTTAAGGCGCGTCAACTTCCCTTATTATTATTATTATTATTATTATTATTATTATTATTGTGGTGTTTCAATCCTTTACTAGGACCTGGAACTCACTCTAGAAAGAGACAGCCATTCTTTCCTATCTTCGGCTTATTGCTGCCATGTTCTGACCCCTAACTTTCGCATCAGACATCTTAATCTGGGTCGACCTCTAGGTCTAGTTTCCCCAGGTGTCTATAAACAACTTTCCTTGGGAACAAAAAGTGTTGCTGAAGCTCTACATTCCGGTATTTACGGTGTATGGAGGATCCGAAGAGGCGAAGAACTCATCAGACTATATGGAATACCTGACATTGTTTCTTGTATCAAAAAAAAAAGAAGCATGTTGAACGGATGTCTCATCACCGAGTTGCCAAGGAAAGTTGTTTATGAACACCTGGGGAGCCCTAGACCTTAGAGGTCGACCCAGATTAAGATGGCTGTTGCAAGATGCACAGGTCAGAACATGGCAGCAAAAAGCTGAAGATAGGAAAGAGTGGCTGTCTTTTTCTAGAGTGAAGTCCAGGTCCTAGTAAAGGATTGAAGCACCACAATAATAATAATAGTAATAATAAGGGAAGGGATTAGCTATGCGGTTAGCGTACTGGACTCCCACGCGGGGGTCCCGGGTTCGAATCCAGCTGCTGACCCTTAGATTTTCTCTTCCTAGGAGCTTCTTACAGCTCACTGTCCGGTGATGGATAGTGTTGTCTGTAACGAGAGAACACTGTCCGGAGGCCGGCAGTGCACTGGAAGAAGTTCCGGGCGCCAATTAACCGTCAGATGTTGACGCGCCTTAAATCATTTAACAAAATAATAATAATAATAAAAAGAATCAATTATTTTAACATTTTAAAAGTACAAAAATAAACTCATCTGAAAATTATATTGTAGCGATCCGCAATTTTATAAATAATAAATCAAATCCGTTTTATGTGTTTTGATTCTAAGCTAAGGATGAACATCTAAAAGATGAATCGATTCGTCTTAGTAAAATAATAGAAAATAAATAAATTATCGATAGAAACAATAAATAGTGTTTTCGAGGCTAAAAATAGTTGGTTTTCTTTTACCGAAGTAAAATTTTTAAAAAATACGTAAAGATACGCTTCTACAGGATATCAATAATCGTTAATTCTTACTGAATTTCTACTGCGATTTCGTCATTGCGTTTTATTTAATTCTTACAGGTTTAAAATAAAAATTGCAATCTATATTTAATTAAATAAAATTCAAGCTCTTCAAATTTCGGGCAATACTTTTCAAATAGCCAACCAAATTAAATCATATTAATTTTACAGCATTCAGATTAACAACCCAGTTTGGGTGCTTTGTATTCAGGTGGATATTATACAGGATAATAGAAAGCTTGTTCGAATCATACTGATTGAACATGTGGCTTATTGAATTGTCACATATCATCGTGATGACATTTCCCAAAATACGGGGCTTTAGTTTTGGAATAATATGGCGTCCGATATTGACATGCCTTGTGTCGTATTTATACCCTCGCATTGGTGTTCTCTTGTACATCCTTATTGTCTGGGAAGCTGGTTATATTGTTGTCATCTGCATCAGTACACTTGGGACCCTGTAATAATTCATTTTTACGATTAATAATTTTAAAATTTTCTCATGTTTTCCTCGTTTTTTGTTTTACGTTCGGCGCTTAAGAGGAAGTATTGACATTCTGCCGCCAGGAATTGTTGATAAAATTATCTTTTTAGAAAATACATGAACAACAACTAATTCATGGGAAGCTTAAATTAATTTTAATCAAGTTTTGGAATAAAATAGGAAGGAATAACTTTTTTTAAATCGTTTATTAACGCGCTACAATCAGCGCGTTAGCGATGTAACAATGATAACAGAGTAAAAAATGAAGTAAACGAGTGGAGAAGTTACCTAGAGTTAACACTCCGAAACATTAGTGGACTATTAGTCACTCTCTTCACTAGAGAGGATCACGAGGCCACTGTCTTTTAAGACGTCTTGTTCGGGTTATCAGGAAGAGTTCTTGAAGAAAGATTTTTGAGCTAGAGGGTTTATGTGAGACTCCTCCTAATTGGAGCTACAACTCGCTTGCGCGAATCCGTGGCCTCCTCTATCAAGGAACGCCAGTTATCCCGGTCCAATGCTGCCACCATCCAGTTTCGGATACCAAGGAGGAGTTCTTGCATCCTTAGAAAAACCATCAATCCATCACGATACGTGCCATATATGTATACACTTTAATTACCTCATATGGTATTTCCTCAGGATTCTTGTCCTGTCCAACGAAGGCGTCCAAGCTTTATCAAACTCACCCACGTCGACGTCCCAGTACAAACTCCTTTGTTCCACGTTTAATTCTCCGTCTCCATGTTTCGCCATCCAAAATGGCCTCACAGATCCTTCGAATAATTTTTCTTTCAAATCTAAAGAGAACAATCTCGTCATTTCTGGTGGTGACCCAGCACTCTGAGGCGTATGTTAATACCGGACAGTTAAGGGTCTTGTAAAGTCTTATCTTAGTCGACCTGGAGATTAACTGACTTTTAAAATGATCTTGCAAGCCAAAGTATCTCCTGTTAGCCAGCAGTATTCTTCTATTAATTTCACTGTGCACGTTATTGTCAAAGTTCACCTACGTGCATTTATGTGAGATTGCAGTTTGAAATGAAGTTTTCTGTATATTGTTTTAGCAACTTGTGCGTTAAAAGGAATGTTGTCAGTGGGTGTCGTCAGGTTGGAGACATAAAATGGAACGTTTACTGAAGTATTTTATATTGTAGAGATTGAATTCTTCGAAGATTAGTGCATTTGGTTAAATCCCCTCAGCTCTATTCCATACACCACAGATGGGTTTCAAAATATCAATATAAATCAGTCTTTTGTTGTCTAGAGTTAGTGTAGTTCCATCGTCTAAGAGTCTTTTAAGTTGTCTGTTTTAGCGCCTGTTTAGTTCTATTCTTTTAAGGAATATATAACTTAAAAATCTCTTAATATTGGAAGTTGCATTATGCAGTTATGACACTTGCTTCTTGCACTGTGGTTCTTATAAAGCTTCTCTGCCAAATGTAGACTAACACTTCTTGAGAAAGTGCAAAGATTTATATCCTTTGAAATTAAGCTTTCCTGTAAATAGCAATGGTGTAAATGCCAAAAAGTCTTTAACAGTTTTCTAGCTTACCCAAAAGCCCAAGTTTTAAAATGGTTTTGTGGTGCTCTAAAGATAGGAATTCTGGACTTCCCCAAAGAAGAGACTTCAATAATAAAAATAATTAGAAAAGTAAACTAAATATTACGGAAATAACGGAGACCTATATTATTATTTTGGTATTTATTCTGTAATATACTCGTATACTAGAAAATATTGTAGTACGTTGCTTAAAATATTATTCAGTTTATTACATTGCCAAATTTTTCCTGGCAAAATCTGAGTAAATAGAATAATATAACATACTGAAGAATAAAAGACAAGATGGAGTAGAAACATCATTCAAATTAGTGAAGCCCCAGCCACAGACAACTATCTAGCGAAACAGTGAAAAATGGTTCGCCTTAAACTGTCAGCAATTTAACGCAGAGTTTATTTTTCTCTCACACAACACTTTGCAAATGCTGTACTTTTTTTTATCTTTTCCTTCACTGTTAAAAGTAATTATTCAAAAATATTTGCGGGTACTTATTCGTAGGAAGTCTGAAGTAAATTTTTTACTCGATAGAAGTAAATAAATCATTTAAATTGAAAGGAAGTGTAGCAATAAATATTTAAGGAGAAAAAATAGAATAAACAAAGTGGAAAGAACTGAGTTGTTTTTTTTTTATTGAAAGCTTTTATCCTACGCCCAATTAGACGCCATCCTGACTTTCCTTGGTACCAAATTTCTTTTTGGCGTGTTTCTGGGACAGAGGTCTATGTCCTCCTATTCCCAAATTCATGCAGCTTTACAATAATCACTTAGGACGAGTGATTGGTGTACCCAATGAACCTTACTGTGATTAAAGTTATTTTTATTATTACTATTATTTTTTTGTGCAGGCAAACCAGTTGTGCTTCCTTCCAACATAACATCAGATGTCAAGAAATTAGTAGAAGAAGGTTGGCAAAAGAATGCGTTCAATCAATATGTATCTGATCTTATTTCTGTGCATAGGTAAGTGTACACATTACTATTTATTAAAAATAGAAGAACTAATAATTTGTTGTTCTACGTATTATAGGATTAGGTTCGTTGGTTTCAATTAAAAAAATTAAATAAAAAGTAAAATATAAAAACTCTATTGAAATGCAGAGTCATTTATTTGCTTTATTCCAAAAAGAAAAAAGAAAAAAAAAGCGATTTAAAAGATCCCGCGAAACGAAAAAAGTTTAAAGTAAACCTTACTAGGCAGGTTTCAATGTTTGTTACCCAGCTGATGGGGCTTCAAGTATTTTTAAAATAAAATGCAATTTAAGCCTGCTCACTTCATTGTTTCATCTGCCAATTTCTCAGTGACTGTTGTAAATTAGTTTCTTTTTAATGACAGCTTCAGTTGGGTTTTTTAACTTCCAAAGTAAATATGGCTCTGCAATTATGGTTTTTTAGTTTGTGCTTAAAAACAAAAAAAAAAGTTATTGTTTTAAAGTTGGTTCCTACATTATTGAAGTACCCAAACTAATTAATACTTATTTAATATTTTGTGTTTATATCTTATATAATTAGATATTTTAAAAAGTTAAGTTAAGATAGGTATTGTATTCTGGGTAATTAAACCTAACAAAAGTACCTGTTTTGGATAATATATTGTATGGTAAACTGTACTGTTATCTTTAATTTTTCATAACTTTATAATTGCCAGCAATTATGTCAATTTGTAAGCTCATACTTTACTACAAACAATTTTTTCTAACAAATAAAAAGTAGTCATCTGTGGGATTCGAACTGGGGACCTTCATCACACAAAGCCACACTCTTGACCACTAGACCAACACACTCCCCTAAAAAACATTAGAATTAATACTAGTAAGTGGGAACATATTGAATAGAATAGAATAGAATATATTTTATTTTGCCTGTACATATGTTTTACATACAATAGACTCGTCATTAAGGCAAGTATTGTAAATTAAAACTCTTTTTTTTCAGTTTGTGTAATTTTAAAGTCTCTCCATTGATTTCTTTAGTACAGCTTAGATTCGTTCACTTTTTATCTTCTGAATCCAGTCAGGAAAGAGTCCTTCATGTTTTTTTTTACATTAAAATGTATGAATATAAAGTAATATTTTTCGCCCCTTTTTGGTAATAACATTTAAGTACGCTCGAAAGGAAGGGGGGAAGCTCACAATAAACAATTTTTTCTGACAAATAAAAAGTAGTCATCTGTGGGATTCGAACTGGGGACCTTCATCACAAAAAGCCACACTCTTGACCACTAGACCAACACACTCCCCTAAAAAACATTAGAATTAATACTAGTAAATGGGAACATATTTAACTATTACTTACATTTAACAGTTTGTAATAACGTTATCACAATAGAAATAATATTTTATACGGAAGTGATCTACGTCATTCTTATAATATTCATATTGTAACTATATATTCTGAGTCTCCTGCTAACTTAGTTCACTTCATTGGGATGTACATCGACAAAAGATTAGCGTGGATACCCACGCACACTTGTGAATAAAAAAAGACATGAACTTAACTGACGCAATGGAAGGCAATGAATGCAGAAGGCAATGGATTTAAACGTAATAAACAAAATTGTCATCTAATATGTATTTAGAATAATTAGTATCATTTATTCCAACTTGTGAAACCACGGCCTTATCTGGAATACTCAGATAAAAATTCTATCCTACGTCAATAATTACAGTTTAGGGAATTAATGTACAAGTTAGTACAGAATGCACTTTTTTGGTAAATTTGTGGGCAAGTCCTTTGAAATCTTCTAAAAATGAATTCAATAGAAAACATAAATCCATGGACGTAGCTCATTTTTATGTAGAATTAATATAAACGAGTAAAATAATTTTTGTTTAAACTTTATAAGAAATGTAATAATTGTTAATACTATTTTTAAATGTGCAGGTCGTTACCAGATCCAAGAGATCCTTGGTGTAAAGTAAAAGGTCGTTATCTTAGAAATCTTCCTGCCACATCAATCATTATTTGTTTTCATAATGAAGCATGGTCTGTATTGCTGAGAACCGTTCATTCCGTTATCGACAGATCTCCAGCGCATCTTATTAAAGAAATAATACTTGTAGATGATTTTTCAGATATGCGTAAGTATTTAATTAAGAAATATATCAATATTTGAATAATTTTCCCTCCTCTAATAAATATCGTTAATAGTCTTCCGCACGTATCTTGTATTTTCCCTTGGTATTCAACAAGATTCATTTCTTAGATCATTCCTAGTTCAATTGTTCAATAATAATTGTGCATATTTTACTTCTGTACTTTTGCAATTGTCTGGAAAGATAAGATTGGAGGTTGAGAAAATATGTAGAAGGTAGGATGCTCTTGAGTTTGGAGAGAGCAATCCCCGGCGCCAGACGCGATCGAGAGCAACGTCGAGAAAAACTCCCGGGCAATACTGTCCATCCTCAAGAGAGGTCAAGATTTCTTCCACAACGCGATGGTATTGCTGGACTATAGAATGATGGTGACCAAATTGATGGGACGGATAAATCAACAACATTAAGAAAAATTGTTCGAATGTTACGATTCATAAATAGAAATACAGAAAATTTAAAAGTCTCACTTAATTGCTTTATATAAAATGTTAGTTTGTCCAGATGTCGATTATGGATCGATTATATAGAACTGTCATTCAAAGACTCATTCATACTGATTCATTGTAAACAACGCAAGGAGGTTACAATGTCTTGTTTAGTTTCAAGTAAGGACTAAGAGACACACTATGGATTTCTACTAGAAATAGGCTAGTCTGAAAACTCTTGAATCTAGACGTGTCATTCACTTACGTACTGATAAACAAAATCGTGGAGTAACCCGATCTATTACACTAATTTTCTATAAAGGTTACTGTTGGCAGTAATATTTTATTGTTAAACCTAACAAAGTACCTTCCTGAAGGCTTTTATTCGAAAGTTTCTTTACAATAGGATTCATTTGAATAGCTTACACTTATCAATAAGTGTCTTCTTCAAAAAACACCTGCCACCTAGATTCTTTAAATCATTTCATTTAATTGATTATAAAATTTTCTGTTCGCTATTTAATGTCATTCTATCTGTCACCTTTTCCTTTTAAAACTCTACAATCTTTAATGTAAATATTGTTTTATTTCAGCCCATCTAAAACGACAATTAGACGAATACATGGCAATGTATCCAAAAGTAAAAATACTCAGAGCGTCCAGACGAGAAGGACTAATCCGAGCTAGACTGCTTGGTGCCAGATATGCTACGGCTCCAGTATTAACATATCTTGATTCCCATTGTGAATGTGCCCAAGGATGGTTAGAACCGTTATTAGATCGAATAGCCAGAGATCCGACCACAGTTGTTTGTCCAGTTATTGATGTTATTGACGATACAACGCTGGAATATCACTGGAGAGATTCTGGTGGAGTTAATGTGGGCGGTTTTGACTGGAATCTTCAGGTTCGTTTATTATTTTTTTCCAAAATTTTATTGTAAATCAAACCACCCACCAAACACAACTATTGCTCAATTGTGATATCTCAAATTAAAAGTCAGTACTCGTAGAATTTATATTTACAGAATTTTAAATTTATAAAACCACAAATATGGTCAAAAAAACATTGTAATTTAAACAGTTTTTAAAATTGTATTATATGTTTTTTCGTTTAATAAACTCGCGCTGTTTCCACATTGCAATTGAACTGTTTAATAATTTTTTATTCAATTCAATATGAATCGATTATACAGAACTGTCAATCAAAGACTCATACTGATTCATTGTAAACAATGCAAGGAGGTTACATTGTCTTGTTTAGTTTCAAGTAAGAACTAACAGACACTTTTTGGATTGTTACTAGAAATAGGCTTGTCTGAAAACTCTTGAATCTAAACGAGTCATTCACTTACGTACTGATAAACAAACTCGTGGAGTAACCCAATCTATTACACTAATTTCCCTCACGAAACTTAGTTTTGGTCTAAATATTGAAGATTTCTGTTTTACAAAAGTGGTCTTTACACAACAATCACTAACATCGTTCTTTTAATTTTCTGCTTGCAGTTTAATTGGCACGTAGTGCCCGAAAGAGAAAAGAAACGGCATAAAGATCCCGCTGAACCCGTACACAGTCCCACAATGGCTGGTGGACTTTTCTCTATAGACAGAGAATTCTTCATAAAACTTGGCTCTTATGATTCAGGTTTCGACATTTGGGGTGGTGAAAATTTGGAACTTTCTTTTAAGGTGATTTTTTATTGTATTACTTTTTATTTTTTAGAGCTATTAAAATTGTATTCCCTTAAAGTTTGCCTAAATATCGTTAGGAGATAATTGCCCAAAGTGCTTACTTAGTAAACCTATTAGCACACCTTTATCGTTTGGTAGCGCATTCTGAGCTTCGTTAGACAGTAATTTTTGTGCATACTCTTTTAAGATCTATCAGATATCTAAAAAGTACAATTAAAAGTATGAAATTAGCTGTAGAATCCTGTACAGTGTACCCAGCTAGCCGTAGATTGGTAAAGTGAAGAATTCATACGGAGAAGAATGAGATTCAATTTGAGAATTAAAGCTAAATCTTAAAAAAAGAACGGAAAATCCGTCCTTCGAGTCAATAAAATATAAAAAAAAAATTGTTTCAGAGGGTCTTCTTTCAGCTCACTGTCTGGAGGATAGACAGTGCGCTGAAAAAGGCTCTGGCGCCAATGAACTAAGATGTTAATGCGCCTTAAATTAATAGAAATTAATGTATGTACATATTCAGGTTTATTTTTTATTTATTTAATTATTTTTATTTGTTACAAATAGACATGGATGTGCGGAGGCACTTTGGAGATAGTACCATGCTCTCATGTTGGGCACATATTTAGAAAACGATCACCATATAAATGGAAATCTGGTGTAAATGTTCTAAAAAGAAATTCTGTACGTTTAGCTCAAGTATGGATGGATGAATATTCAAAGTATTATTACCAGAGGGTTGGAAATGATTTGGTAAGTATGATTTACCACAAAAATTTCTTGAGTACATCTTATTTTTTTAAAAAACACTACAAAAATGTCCATTACTCCCAACGTCCAACTATTCCAATCCTTCTATTACACTTAAAGTCACTATCCCAAAAAATTGTTCTGGAAGGCTAAAACATCACTGGCCACGATCCATCTTTTTTCCTCCAAACACCTGGGATTTGAAGCTATAACGGAGTTCCTCCTCTAGTTGCCAGCTACAATTTCATGTAATTTATATTACTTGGATCAACCGATTTACTAACAATACTTATTGTTAGTTATGATATCTAAATAAAAAGAAAAAAATATATATGTATATATTGTATTGAAAGAAGTAGCAAAATCAAGAAACAAAAAACTAACAATAAAATAAAAGGCCTTGCAGAAAAGGTAAACAAACTATTTACAAACACGGCTACCAAAAACAAATTAACTTATTATACAAGTATTGTTCATTGTTTTTGGTGACTGATTCATTAATCCAGAAGGAAGATTATTATAAATAATGACTGAAATTGGCATTATTCTTTCTTTCTTCTATTATTATACAAGACTAATTGCAATAACCTCTCAAACTAACTTAAATTGGCTAACTTAATTGGATAACAAAAACAAACTAACTTATTATAAAAGTATTCATTGTTTTTGGTAACTGATTCATTAATCCAGAAGGAAGATTATAAATAATGACTGAAATTGGCATTATTCTTTCCTTCTTCTATTATTATACAAGACTAATTGCAATAACCTGTCAAACTAACTTAAATTGGCTAACAAAAACAAACTAACCTATTATACAAGTATTGTTCATTGTTTTTGGTGACTGATTCATTAATCCAGAAGGAAAATTGTAAACAATGACTGAAATTGGCATTATTCTTACCTCATTCTATTATTATACCAGACTAATTGCAATAACCTGTCAAACTAACTTAAATTGGCTAACAAAAACAAACTAACCTATTATACAAGTATTGTTCATTGTTTTTGGTGACTGATTCATTAATCCAGAAGGAAAATTGTAAACAATGACTGAAATTGGCATTATTCTTACCTCATTCTATTATTATACCAGACTAATTGAAATAACAATATTCTATCCTACACTGTTTTTCTTTTCAATATTTATATTGAAAAGAAAAACAGTTATTAGCAAATAAGAGACTATTCTAGATAGAAAAGATGTTTTTCTCCTTCAACTTAATGTTTACTAACAATTATTTTAATTGAAACTTTCAGGGTGATTATGGAGATGTCTCCGCTCGAAAAGAATTAAGAAAACGTTTAGGTTGTAAATCATTTAAATGGTATTTGGATAATGTATTTCCAGAACTTTTCATACCAGGAGATGCAGTCGCTTCTGGAGAGGTTATTTTTTATTTATTCTATTTTATGTACCAATTAATTTTATTTTGCTTGTATTCATTGGCCAGGGAACTCAATATTTATTTACTAGGAAGGATTGATATGTATCTGGTTATTTAAAAAAAAAATCTTTTGAACTTTACATCCAACAGTTCAACTTAAACTCATCAGGCATAAAACCAGAATTCGGCACTTAATCACGGAATCCGACAGACTAATTAGATTATGTCACTTCCTACATGCATCTTTTACTGTTGTAAGCAAGTACTTCCGCGTAATTCCAATAGATGGCTGAGGCTACACCGCGAAGGTATTACTAAGCCGTTATACATCCCTTCAGAGCTTGAAACACCTGGCGTTCTTGCTGATAGTGCCATCATTTAGTATTGAAATCTTTTTAGCTTCGATGGATGCCATATGCACCGGCTTACCTATTTAACCTATTTTAGTCGGGCATGTCCCGTCCCGAGTCACTGCAGTTACTACAGTATGGTCCTTCAAAGTTTGGAAATATTTTCTTGGTTTTTACACGGTTTGTTGCTGGAATATAGGTGACATGAACCTTGCCGCAGGGACTTCCTTTTCAAACTGTACCCTTCGCTAATCCGCAGTTTAAAGACCAATGCGCACTATTCATCTAGATGGTGTATTTCTGTGAGAAGAGTTGATCTCTTTCCTTCAAGCCTCCTTGGATTGATCCTGGACTTTTGGATAAATATCTTCTGCTACTTAACCAGGCAGTTGGGGAACGCAACTATCTGCCAAAATATTCGAAAAGCTGAACAATACTTGCTGTTATCGTTGACTGTGGCACTTTGAGCAAATTGGATCTCACACTGATAGATAGATATCCCAGTTCTTACGGTCCTTATCGAGATACTGAGTGATTAGTTGTTAGATTTTCTGAATAACTTTCTTGTTAGGATTGGCAAGTGATTTAGTGAGGTCTCTTAATTTGTTTGATTCCAGTTTGGCCGTCGACAATCGATTGCTGACTATGTTGTTGGCATAATCGATAATTAGAAATCGAGTTGGCTCATTTTGCATAGGTATTTTTATTACCTACGTGGCCCTCTTGGGAGATATCCCCTCAAGATATTATTCTGAAGATTGTATGGGATCTCCATCATTCATTTTTCGCTTCTTAATTGTATTAAGCACCTACTACAGCATAATTCCGATGGATAACAGTGGTTGCACCGCGAAGGAATTATAACCTCTTTACATTGTTATTATTATACATTATCTGTTAAGAAATATTATCAGTAACTTAACTTAGAATAAAGACTAAAACCGGTTCGTTGCCGAGAGGACCTGAATCGTTAGTTATTTTGTAATGGTCCCTTCTTTATGAATAATTTTACTTTGGAATTACAATCTCCGATTCGTATTTACCCGAAATGAAATCATCAAAAAGGGAACTCATTACTGTTACTGTTTTCTATCAAAATCTGTGCAGTAATTTTCAACCTTTAAAAATTATTGTAGGATTATGCTTTTCACAAATTTGATAATTCAAAGTTTTTTGGGGGAAAAAAAAGTTTAGAAATTTGATATGCATACAAAAGATGGTTTTTAATTTTTAAGATAGATTGATAAAATGCTGATTCAATAGTCGTTTTTAATATTAGTACATATGAAAGTCTCACAAAATTTTCGAAATCTTGAAAGCTATGGAATAAACCATAATGGCGAGAAACATGACCCCCAAAACATTTCTGTTATAAAAAGCCATTCTTGCAAAGCATAATATCTTTTTATTAATTGAACAAAATCCTTAATGACGAACTACAGAGATAGTATTTCTTAGATCATTCTTCGCATAGATGTAAATTTTACTATTTCTATCTTGGATCAGTGTTGAAGAGAACCTCCATGCATGGAGATTTAATATCATACATAATTTTCATTCTGAAATATTGATTTTTTTTTTTCTTTAATTAAATAAAATATCATTTTTACTCAATAACAGAAAACGGCCTAATGTCTTCCGAATTCCTAATCTTTCATAAAAAGAGACTCAGGAATTTCTTGTTGATAATATAATAGCATTTTAAATTCATCATTGAATTTAAATTCAAATATCTAATTAATTTAAATTTGATTCTGCCGTAAAAAGAAGGACTGAAATTTAAAAAATAATATTTTAAAAGTTATTCTGAGGTCGTCAAAAAAATTAAAAAATTTATAATTACAATTTTTGAAATCTGTATAAGTTATTAACGGTGCGCAGGTTCGCAATCTCGGTTATGGTGCGAAGACATGTCTAGATTCACCAGCCAGGAAGTCAAACCTTCACAAACCAGTAGGCCTCTATCCATGCCACCGATTGGGAGGAAATCAGGTTTGGCCAAGTGACAAACACATCCTCGACTCTTTCGAGTTTTCTTTTTTTGTATTAAATGTTTTATATAAAATCGCTTCAAGTGGCTCACTGATTTTTTGTTTACCTAATGTTATTTTGTACTTTTTTAACAAATAGCCAGCACTCTTTATTAAAAAAAGAGAAAAAAAAAAACTCTTTTAATCCTCACAACTAAGATGGTGTATGTGATGTTGAATAAATGATTTGAATCCTTAGTGTAAGATTTGGTTCACTGCTTTACGTCTACATTATTCTACCAGTTTCGAATATTTCCTTCAAATAAAAGCTAAATGTTAGAAACAGAAAATTAGAAAAATTTCACTCAATTAAGAAAGATTTTTGTATTTTTCTCTGTTTTTCTGAACCTCTACATCGAAAACTAGCTGACCTAATATCTATAATATACGCTTGTCATTAAAGTGTAATGTTCAAAATAGAAAATAAGGAAATTCCTGATAAACTTTTGAAGATTTTGTATAGTTTCTTTTCTCCTGAATCCCTGCCTTCAAAACTAGCCCACCTATAGTGTATAATAATATACTCTTGGCATAAAAATAGAACGTTAGAAACAGAAATTAAGGAATTACTTGTAAAAATAATCAAGATTTCCTATTATTCCCATTTTTCTGAATCTCTACATCCAAAACTAGCCGACCTAATCTGTATAAGATAGGCCTGGCATAAAAATAGAATGTTAGAAACAGAAAATATGGAATTCCTCTTAAAACTAATCAAGATTTTCTATTTTTCCCTTTTTGCTGAATCTCTTACATCAAAAACTAGCCCACCTAATGTGTATACTCTTGTCATAAAAATACAATTGTAGAAACAAAAAATATGGAAATACCTGTAATAACTGTTTGTATTTTTCCCTCTTTTCTGATCCTCCACATCAAAAAATTAGCTGATCTTAAGTGTAAAATGTATGATTTTTAAGTGCGCTTGTAAAGAAGTTTCGAAATTGCGTTGCAGTTAGTTCATTGTAAGGATTTCATGAGGACTTAAAAATGTTTTCAAGGTTTCATTCTTCACATTTTTATTGCTGATGTAGTTTTTTTTTTTTTTATCTAATTGTTTCTATCTTGTTTTTAATATTTTATTTGTGAGCTACTTTGAAACAGTGAGCAACTTGTTAAGCGATTTTATCTTTGCGGGAAATTTGAGAAACATCTGTTCTCCTCCCTCCTACAAAATCTTGTATTCAACAAAACCAAAAAGGAAAAAATCTGAAGGCAAAAATTATCGTCGACCGTCGAAAACATCGTCGACCATCGAAAACATCGTCGACCATCATTTTTACCCTGTATGACTTAATACCATTGAATCTTCTATTTGTTATTTTTGATTTTTTAGCGCGGCATTTTATTTTTATTTATCCATTTTTTTTTTTAAATTATTATTTGTTCATTTTAACGCTGCCATAAACGGCACAACAGGGTCATATGAATGTAGTAAGTTTGCTGATTGTGAGCGTGTATGTCTGTTAAACAGATAAGAAATGACGCCAGCGGACAATGCATCGATTCTGCTTGCAAACCAGAGGACCTGCACAAACCAGTTGGACTGTGGCCCTGCCATAAACAGGGTGGCAATCAGGTATCTAATAATAAATATAGGGAACAAAAAAAACAAAAAAGAATCTGTAACTGTTCGACAAAAAAAAAATATTATCATTAATGTTCACTTAATTCTAGGGAATATTTTTTAAATATCTTAAGTTTGAAGTAAAAAATTAGAATTAAAAGATAGAATGCGTGATTTTTAGGGTACCTCAGTGTTTCTATCAAAAAATTTAAAAAAAGTAGCTTTATTTGCGGTTATTTTATGAAAAGTAACTGTGTTAGAATTATATTCTCATTTTAATTCTAGCTTGAATAATTAATGCAGATAAATACAATGAATTTACCCAGCTAACAGTTCAGAAACTAAAAAGCAATGTCCACTGAACTCATTAATTTAATAATATAATGATTTAAAAATAATAATTATTATTAAATATTAAAAAATCATTTAATAATTAATCATTTAAAAAATTTAAATAAATAATAAAAATTATTATTAATAATTAAATGCATTTTTTAATCCATTCAAATAATTCTCTTCTTCGGTTGGGCAAAATTATCTTTAAGTGTCTTTTCTTTTATCTAAATTGCCAAATATAATATTTTAATTGGTTCAACTTAAGGTTTAGAGCGTAGAAAACAGACAATGTTTAGATTATTTTTAGTTTGAGAGAATATGAAGAAGAATAAGATGTATTTTAGAAAATTATAATTTTAAATCAAGTACAATTTTAAAAAATATTTTTGGGATTGGCTCTGTCTTGGAGCATAATAAAAAGCTATAGCCCTGCGTACAATAATGCAATCCTTCTGTTTTAGTAAAAAAAAAAGTATTAGAATGAAATTTAGGTAATTTAGCTTACAACATGAAATTGTATTGAGATTTTAGTGACAATAAAATATTTATAAAAAGGATTCAAATAGCGAGATCTATGGCCAAAAATAACAAGTACCGTCTTTTAGCCAACGTTTCGACAAATTTATTATTATCTTCTTCAGGGCGTGGCTATGCGGGTTGGTAGAGTGACAAAAGAAAAATTGGTAAAAAGATGGAGTTGTTTTTTTTTTGTTTTTTTTTTGTACTAGACCTCGCTAATTGAATCCTTAATAAGTTATAGCTTACAACTAATCAATGTGGCAGTTAACAAAAAAAAAAATCCCTATCTAAGTTTAAATACTCGTATTACTGCTCTCTGTAGTTTATCTACAGTTACCTAAAAAAAAATAGAAAAATAATTTTCTATTAGATTTTTCATAAACTTCCCCCAAAAATCGGAACGAATTTGTTTCCAAGAACTTAATTTTGTAACCAAATTTTTATTTAACTGATTATTCAAATATGTACTGTATTTGTTTATTGAAATTTTTATTTTCTATTTAATTTTGTAATTTGGTTTCGCAATACATAATTGTATGTATGTGTGAATGTGTTGCATGAAATATTGTGTTACGCATTCAAGTTCGCTGAAAATTTCAAAATTGAAAAACTATAATTTTTTTTTTTGTTTTCTTTGTAAATACTTACAAAAACACACAGACAAAATCTATTAGATTCCTACTTTTTGCTCGAATGAATTACGTAGTATAAATGCAGATGTTTAAATAAATAATAAACATTTTATTGAATAATTATTTTAGCTATCTTGGCATATAACTTGGTGGGGGAGCCTTGTTTCTCAAATTTCCTTCAATTTATTTTTTTCATAAAATACTTTTCTAGTTTTTAAGTGTATATATATATATGTATTTATTTATTTATTTTATGTGCTGTGCATTTATAGTTTGGTGAAGGGACACACGCAAAGCCATGCTGTTTATGCATTTTTCTTTTTTATTTTTTATTTTTATTATATTTTTGATTTTAACAATTTACGCTTCCAGTGTCAGCGCATCAAACATGGCAAAAAATACTGCATTATTGTCTTGTATTTTATTTATAATAAAAAAAATTTATCTTCTTTATTTATAAATATTCATCTTCTTATATAAGGATCAATTCCAAAAGTAAAGAGAGAAATACACATTATTATTATTATTTATCCCAATAAAATGCACCCTTTTTTGCCGTTCTATAATTTTTCATTAATTTATTTTAGTACTAATTCATTTCATGAGTTTGTTTAAAAACTGAAAATGAAACGCCACGAGTCTAAACTGGATTACACATATACTGAAACCAAGACAGTGGTTTCAGATAGTTGTAATAACCTAACCTCAATGCTCTAGGCTCTTGTATATATTTTTGACTTACGCTTGCCAAAAGTTTTCTGAAATGAAGAGCAGTGAATTTTCCTGGGAGCGCTATGATTCATAAAAAAGATCAAATTCACAGAACAAAGCAAAAATTAACCACAATTAATTTCAATGGTTAGAAATAACCCACATATTTCTAGAGAACTGCAAATGCTGGACAACATTATCGACTCGAAATAGAATACAAATTCTGAATTAT
This sequence comes from Rhodnius prolixus, assembly GCF_049639745.1. Classification (NCBI taxonomy): domain Eukaryota; kingdom Metazoa; phylum Arthropoda; class Insecta; order Hemiptera; family Reduviidae; genus Rhodnius; species Rhodnius prolixus. Next base: position 21,152,161 of record NW_027411582.1, read on the forward strand.
TACAGTTACAAGAGCTTTCTTCCAAATTAAACAAACGACCAATGATAATTTCAAATGTACGCTTATTGCAGAGCAATAATGTAAGACAAAAACAAACAGTTTAGGAAAGTAAAGGTATTCTTTATTTAAAAAAAAGTCCCTATTAACTTGATATACTATTATTAGTCTTTAATTTTCACTAGCATTAACTTTTTTTAAAATATTTTTGTTCCATCTAAAAATTCAGTACAACTTGGTTCAAAATTTAGTTAGCAGCTCAATTAAATCTTGTAACAACTGCAGATTCAGCCAACTTACCTTATTGTTCAGATAGTATTATTCATTAGGAATATTCTTTGTCAGGGGCAAGATGTGCCTGTCAGGTTGAAAATATAATCTATACTTTATTAAGTTTTGCTCGTAGCGTTCAACAATTTTTGTTTATTTATTAGATTAAATAAAAAAAGAAGCCAATTCAACTAATATACTGTTAGTTATATTAAGCCCAATTATTATGCATTTTTAAAATAAAATGCATTTTTGCTATAAAATTCTCCATCTCTTTACTTAAGGAATGACCTTCCACTATATGTTTAATTATTGCACAATTTAATTATATTTGATTTGAATAATGGTTGGTTATATGTTTATTGCTTGAATGAATTATTGGTATAATTTATTTTTTATGTACGACATTAGTCTACTAATATTTACAATTATAAACATTATGGATTTATTTATTTATTGAATTGATTAATGTTTGTATTATCTTTTATTTAGTACTGGATGTTAAGCAAAGAAGGTGAAATTAGAAGAGATGAAGCTTGTTTAGATTATGCTGGACAAGATGTGATTTTATATCCGTGCCATGGTAGCAAAGGCAATCAATTATGGTATTATAAACCGGATGTAAGTTTCATATTAATTTACAATTAAGTAAAATTTAATTGAACATCTTTGAAAATGCAGAAAATTTTATGGGAAGCGTCTTTAAAAATATGATTTGGTGCTTTAAAGTTCAGAAAGATGCTAAATTATGCTACATTCTAGAGAGTAATCATATCGATTGTTGGACCTTAATATTTACCATATCTGGAAAGAAATATACAGGAGATTGAATTTAAAACAGTAGGTTACCCTTAAAAATGTTAAACTTACCACTTTAAAAATACTGCAAAGGTGGTATATCATTGATTTTAATTATTGTAAGTTAAAATTAAAAAATAACCTCCAAGCTTCTGACTTATTTTCGAGGTCGCCATTTGTAATGTTTACATGAACGGTTAAAACGCCTATAGTCCATTCCACACGAGTTTTCTATTGTAACGTTCGCAAGCAAGTGGAACGGGCAAAACCGCGGTCGTGAGCATGATCGTTGTGAGCGCTTAGTGGAACGCACCCTTTATGTATCTTAACTTTCTAGTCCTCGCCATTAACCTCTCGCTTTCCATGGTACATTACTGCTTCCTTATTTCAGTTGATTATTTTTGCTCTGTGTATTATTTTATAAGATGTAAGTTCTATATTTTTTTTTTTTTTTAAATGCACTATGTACTAAACAGAAACAATTTCCTTTACAGAGCAGTATGATTCAACATGGAAGTTCGAAAAAGTGCTTGGCAATATCTAGTAATAAGCAGAAATTACTAATGGAAGACTGTAATAGTAATGCACCTCAACAAATGTGGAGATTTGATAATTATAATGCATCAAAATTAAGATAGTGGTACGACTATATTACCCAACGACGGCAGAGTCAAACAGTGAACATTTCGTGAAAAATATAGACTTTTTTTAAAAAAAAGAAAAGAAAAAAAAGAAAAGTTTTATATAGTGCCATAGTGCAATTTAAAATTAAAATTAGAGGCAAAAGATTATTGATATGATTTTTGATCAAAGACCTCAAATAAATATTACAATGACCTCTATTATTTTATTATTATTTCTGAAAAAATTGTTAATCGTGAAAATCACTTTATTGTGTCTACCATTAAAATCTGTGTATATATAAAATAATTATTGTGTGCCTAGCCAAACAGAAGTTTGATTCTGGTTTCTCTACAAGGTGCAATTAAGCATTATGGGCATACAAAAAATTTAATAAAAAAATAAATAAATGAAGTAATTTCAAACATATTTGGACGTACTGAAAGAAGAAAATCAATAAACGAGCATGCATTCAACATTTATCGTTTACTAAAATGAATCATCATTTAGTAAATGGTAATAATGTAAAATAAAATTATAAAAGTTCGTACCTACCAGAATTTTATTTTATTTTATTTTTTAATAGTAAATTTCTGAAAAAAAGAATCTGTCAAAAAATGTTTGTTTAGAATTTCTAAATTGATACATTTGAATTCAAAAATGTTTGTTTCATTAGCAGCAAAAATCTGTAGAACTTCGCTCTCGAAAACCAAAAAAAATTAACTAATTTCTAAAATTCTGATATTAAATAGAAAAAGCAAATAGTTGCATTACTTTCAAATTTTTACTTCACTATTTCTTAAATTTGGAGGGGGGTCTCCAAAGAGATAAAATGAAGAATTAACAAACTTTGGTAATTCTACATTTTCTCCAATATTGCTGCTCCAATTCAAATTGCGGAACAACTTTAAAGAAAGCCATTGTTTTAAAAAACGAAATATCAATTCCCCCCTCCACAAATAAATAAAAAATGCTTATGCCAACTTAACTGTGCAAAAACATTGGTATCTAGAATTTATTAATATATTTTAATCGACCAATATTTTTTTAATCTTAATTTTTTTCTTTCATTGGAATTAATAATTTTATAACCTGAATTTGTTCCTTTCGCTGCAATTTAAGTTGATTTGTTTACCAATGTGACCTTCAGATTTGCCAACTTTGGAGACCCTTATAGAAAACTCTAGTATTTGAACGATTAGCCATTCAAATAGAGTTTACAAAATTAAGCTTGTTTCATTAGTGATTTTACTCCTTATTGCTTGATTGTTAATAAAATAATAATTAAAAAAAAAAAAACGAACGCTAACTGAATTAAGGACAAGATTAAATAATTTTTTGTTTTCAAGTCGAGAAAAAAGAATTCTAGACTTTGGTCAGAAACCAGTAAATCATAAAAGAACTTGAGGATTAGTCTATGATAACTTTCCTGTTGTTGTTGCCATGACTTTTAGATTTTTAATTGCTAATACAATCTTGATTATTTTTTTTTTTAATGTATTCCATATTCCATTGTCTTCCTTCCTTTTTATTCTCAAATTATTATTTCTGCCCACAGCTTCTGCGATTTTGTTTGTTTTTTAGGGATATCATTCTTTAAACTTACATTCATTCAAGGACACATTTGTTTTCAACCTTATCTAAAAAAGATGAATCTGATTATATTAATTATTTTACTCTAATTATACTCGAGGGATTTTTGGAAATCTAATGATTCAAGTAGATCGCTTCTTCTTCTGATGTAGAAGATTTCCAAATTTTGCTCCTGAAACTTCTGGAAAACGGTGATTTATCAATAATTTTGCAAAGTGCGAACACAGTTAGAAGCCGTTATATATTTGTACCACCATTTGTTAAAAAGCGGTTTTCTCTTAATTAATTCACTAACGGATGCAGATTTGCGGATTCAATGAAGATTATATGATGCGTTTAGGATGATAAATTAAAAAGTAATATCTACATCATCACAATATCATCGATTGTTTTAGAAAATATTTCGTTAAAACGAAATTTATCTTGAACATTGATGACTATTTATAATGATGATTCCCAAACTTTACTAATAATCTTACTTATAGTGGGACTGTTGATAATAGTTGTTTTAAAACCTATAGTTTCACTTCTGTATATACATATTTTGCGAAGCACTGTTATTACTGTTTATTATTAAATAAATTTTTAACAATAATTTTTGATAGATTACCAGTTTTATTTAATTGTAAACAGTATTTATTTCGATCTACATATGTAACATTATACGCTTTTTTTGTTTTCTTAATAAAATTTATTTTCAGATTATTTACCAACTGCCTCAAACAATTCATGAGCACTAAGTCTTGAACACCTACTTATTCTTTTATTTTGGTCATTACTATTAAGTCCTCATTCGAATAAAACAAAAGTGCATTCATTACTAATTAAAAATAAATTGTCGAATAGATTCTAAACCTTCAGTACTTTTATTTAAGGTACAGTTTAATACAAATGAAGCATTTATTATTTTAATTACAAATTAAATTATCTTTTTTTTTTCTATAAATTTTTTGTTTAATTAACTGTTAGATAGATTTATTCCAATTTTTAATCGTTATTATTTTATTTTTTTTAAAAGTGAAAACAATAAAATTTTAGATAAATGTATCTTTGGCTGTGACCTTTCCTTGTAATAAAACAGCAAGATTTGTTTACAAAAATATAAGTTGCAACAATAAATAAGTTCTCTGCCAGATAATAAAAATATACGAATGTTATATTCAGCAATAAGGTGACCTTGTAGTGTAGCAGGTAAATTTAAAAAACTATACGATTTTTTTTATCTAAATAAAAAAGAATATTAGGATGCAATTAATTATAATCTACTCGGCATTTTGCCTTGATCGCAGATTTACTTCTCATTAAAATTTAATATTAATTTACTTATTAAAATTTTTCATTTGTATCCTTTCTTGAGCTTTGAAGGTTTCTTATTGTTGCATGTCTCTTAAAAAACGTAGTTTTATTGGATCAAAATTCTAGGTCAGTTAAAATTTAAAAAATGTGGTTCATCCCAACAGATTTTTTATGAAATTAAAAATAAAGCTTATAATCTTTAAATAATCAAATAAAGCTTGTAACCTTTACTGCCTCACAACTATCAACTCTTCATTTAGAAAATGGATTTTTTTTTTTTTATTAGCTTTATTTTTTGAAATTCAATAGTAAAATTTCGGGCAACATGATTATTTAGATAGAAAGGTAACCATTATACATTCTCTTATCTGATCAAATTATCGATAAAATCTTTGATCATGAGTTGATGTTAACTTGGAGTCTCCTCATTCTAGTTACTAGAGCCAAATGTCAACAAATTTTCATTTAAATATCTAAAAAGTTAGTAAATATCTGTAAAGTAAACAGAATAAGATTTCAGCGGAAAATCAAGCGTAATTTGTGAAGTGAAAAAATGTGGTTTGAAAATGGAACAGTTAGTAAGAAAATGGCAGGGAATGTGTATTAAAGATAATAAAGTTAATAACGTTAAAAATAAATTTACTTAAATTTTTTTGTCTCATTATTTTTGCAAAACGTTTGTAAAAATAATAACGTTAATGAAAAAAATAATAATAAGTAAAAGATAATTGATTTGTTTTATTAAAAAATGATTTATTAGGAAAAACATCTGTGATTGTTTTTCCCCATTGTGAATCGGTATATAGAAAAAAGATTTGTAAAAATTAATGTATATAAGTTATTCATTCCATTTAGTATTTGATAATATATACATAAAAATGCATTTATTTTCTGCAATGCTCAAATGATTTCATGGTATTATTGTATTCGTTAAGTAATATGTATTTAATAAATAAGCAAAATTATTTGTACATAAATTATACATATCATGTATAGAATATATTTAAAAAGAAAAAAAAAATCATATCTGTTTCTAGAAAATTATACATATCCTTTGGAAGGTTAATTTTGTAATAAATCAGTTAATTGACAGAAGGGAATAATTTCTAAATTTAATCGCTTCACCTTTCTTCTTCCACTGATCTAGAAATTGCTATTTTCACTCCTTCCTTTAATATTATGTGCTTTAAGATATTTGTTACTTCAATTTCTTAATCAAAATTAAGATGTTTGTACTAGAATTTAGAATGTGCTAGACTGTGTAGTAGTATTCCTTTCTATCTTGGCTGTGATAAAATTTATTCTTTTCACAACGTTGACTGCTGATTATAGCTTATCCCTTCAACTGATAATGCAAGAGAAGATTATGAAAAATTTCTATTTAGAAGCAAAAATGTCAGGAACTGCTGCGTTTTCATATACCTACCATAGATACGTGCAAATCATAATTGAAATTGTAACCTGCATTAAATACAGCGTTCACAATATACGAGTTTGTTGGCTTCAACTTCAAGGTATGGATCTAAGTCACACTGAATTTACCAATATTAGGTTTTGAAAAATCAGATATACCTAGCTCAATGAGTGTGGTAAACATTTTTTTTAAATAATCTTATCTTACTTATTAGAATTAAATGAGATTGCACTTTACACAGGTATGATAGTAGATTTATTTCCGTGTTTCTGCAGTTAATAAAAACTGTCCCTTGGTGACAGGCTGCAGACGACGAAAGGAAAAAGGGATATTTTATATTTTAACATTATACAAGTTAGAGCGTACTTCAGTATTAAGTATAATTAAATCGAAAAGTAGGTAAGCACAATCGATAAGCTATTGTTATCCCAATGTTTGTCTATTTTCTCACCGACGGCTTCATTAAACTTGTTTCCTATAATTTTCTTTTTTAAATTTAATAAAGTTAAGGAAAGTTCATTTTCGTGATTTAGCTGATTAATTTGTTTCATACTTTACCAAGAAGAAGAAGAAGATACTGTAATCGTGCAAGATATCAGAGTATTCGCTGGCACGAAAAAGTGGTTTTTGGAAAGGAAATAGTTGAGTGTTTCGGAATAATGTCTATCGTAACTCAATTACGAGAAATCTTTGAAGTTAATTTTTTCTTTAAATTCTTAGCAATTCTATCGTCATTGAACAACTTCAACTTCAGTTCATTATAATATTCACTGATAAGCCGGTCTACTAGAAACTTTCTGAACTTACCACTTGATAGAGGGTTTTTACTGAGCCAGTAAATTTATACTTAGAGAAAAAGTGTTAATAAAAACAAAACTACAATTCTACTTAAACATTTGTATAATTAAAAATTAAATACACTACTTCTCTTTGAATATAATTGAATTTAGTAAATAAAAATGGACGTCAATGTTGCATACATAATTTTCTGCTAGTAACTTTTACTAAGCAGTGAATAAAATAAAATAGACTTTAATTTGAGAGTTATGCGAATAAAAATAAAAAGAATAATTAATTATTTTTAGACATGCATACATGTTTTTTTTAATATTTGTTATACATTGCACATACCTCTTAAAATAAACATATCCATGGACGTCCAAAATTAATATTGAATATTATTACTGTATTTAATACAAATATATTTTTAAATGCTTCATTAAATCAAGCCAGCTGTATCAATGTAATTTTATTCAACCCATCACATGCATAACAACATAAGAAATTAAGGCACATTACAAACGAAATAACTTTCTTTTTCTTACGTTCCAACCCTATGTTCAAAAATATCGGATTAAACAAAATATTTAAATTGAAAGTAAAGTTACTCCGATACAAAATAAACTTGCAACGCTTCAAGCAATTAAATAGAAGGAAAAAAAATATATTAGAGTTTAGTGAAGGTAAACACAAACAGAACTCTAAACTAAATTATTTTTTGTTATGCTTTTTTTTGTTTTTCATGTTCTTTATGCTTTAGTACGAAAGGAAAATTTTGTAAATAAAAAGAAAATAGAAAATGAAATGTAAATGGAATAACAAAGTGTCTAGACAGCTGCGGCAGCTGTTTCTGATACGGTTTCTGCATTGACGGCAGCCTCTTTATTAGTTATTGGCTTGGCAAGTTCAATGCTAAGATCAGCAGACGGTCCATCTTCAGGCTTAACTGAAAGGCCTTGCAGCTGTGCCACAACTTCATCTACTCCTGCATTTGCTATATCCTGATTTGGCCTTCTCTGTAAAAATATAATTTATAAAAACTGTATACTCTTATCCACAATATAAAACATGTATATATCAGGAGAAGTGAAGAAAGAATAAACATGATTACATGATGCAAAAACTGCCAGGCATGGCCGATGCTTTCTTAACTGTAGTGACGACACAAGAAGAGAGAAATCAGCCAGTGCTGATACTCTCAGGAATGTGAGTGAATGAAATTGTCTAGGATAGAAGATAATGTGGCGAAAGCCGTTTTTTAGACGTGAAAAGTGAATAATCAGGATTGATTATAGAGGAAAGTATTTCTAGCTGTTGAATTGTGATGGCATATGCTTCAGTGTAAAATAGGAGTCGTGAAGGGTTAGATCAGATCTTTGTGTAGGGTGAAGTTAGAGACATAATAGGGGCAACAGATTATTTGAAGATTTAGTTGAGCCCTAAAGCTCTGATCCGAATGTCCAGATAGATTTAAATGAAGTCTTGTTAAGTCTCTTAATGTTGTTCCAAGCGATCTTCTGTTCAAACAGAAACCCAGGTAGAGTATATTACTAAGGCTGAAATAAAGCAAAAAATCGAGGGAATGCAAATTTTGTAACTGTTCAGTTCCCATCATAATTTTTATTAAATTCTGTTTACAGAGTAACAAAACTTAGGGATTACTTTCAGTTAAGCCCAATAGCTAACCAAAATTTCGTGAAAACGAAAGCTACTATATAAACTACAGAAAAATAATAAATTGAAAATATACAATAAGAATAATTAGCTTTAAAAAAAAAAACACGAACCTTTGCAAAATGTAGGAGAGCAACACCCTTAGTTGATCTCCAAGAAATATCATTGGGTCGAACCCCTCGCTCAATTAGAGCAGCTTTTAGATCTCGAATACGTACAGCTGATGTCAAGCCGTTAACTCGAATGCTAAAATCAACTGTGTACTTTGGACGGCTGATTCTTCTCATCGGTCCACGTCTAACTGGCTTCATGTTCTGCTGTTGACCCTCCATCTGCTGTCACAAAAAGAACATTAAAATCGGATTTATTTGCTTACTTGTACTTGAATAATGCGAAAGCCAATATTGAGTAAATCAACAGTAAACCGAATGAAAAGATATTTTTTCGCTAATAAACTACAATAAGAAAAAATGCCCGTGAAAGAAGTGATTTGCCGGGTTGGATACACAGGATTGAATCCTGCATGCACCTAGATTTTTTTGTTTCTAGTCTACAAGACAGTTCACATGTGGTAAACACTGTGGTCTATAAAGAGAGAACACAGACTGTAAGCTGGTAGTGTGAAAAAGGTTCTGGGGTAAAGTAGGAGATGCACCTTATTTATTAAAACTGTCCGGTAGGACAGTTGTATAAGGGTTGTTAGATTACTAGTTCAGTTAAACCAATAAATACTAAAATCACGCATATTAGAGCAATGATTTTAACTTGTTCTTGAGAAATCAAAGTGGGGCCGCCCAATGAAAGAGGTCTTAACTACTTAGAAAACAGTTCAAAAGTATTACTTTTGGAGAATCTGGTCCAATCGGTTGGGACCTCCTAGGGCGTCTTCTAAAAGTTCTTGTTCCCCTATTTGGAGGTGGAGCACTAGCTTCTCTCCTAACACCTCCACGGCCTTGCTGGCGTTGTTCTGGGGCGGATGCTTGCCTCCGTCGCCTCATGAATCTTCTCCTCCGAATTGGTGGAAAAAATCTTCCAGTTTCGGGATCAGAATCTACCTCTTTCAATTCAACCTTAACTCCAGATGTTTGTTCCTTATCAAGTAAATGTTTAATTATTGGTATATCATTTACTCGTCTATTGGATAAAATTTTCCAATATAGTGTTGGCTTTGGAAGACGTTTTTCAACTTCGATTACTTGAGTTGGGGTTACAATAACATCCACTGGCACATCATGTTCTTTGAACATCTCTTCTGGGAATTCTTCATACACCTTAAAACACATCATAATTTCTTTTACTGACTAATAAAGTACACTTTCAGTGATTTTATTGGTATAAAGTTAAATCATGATCAGAATTTGAAGAAAGGACATTTCTACATTATTTCGAATAAAAAATATTTCCACTGAATCCTGGAGTTATATTATTAAAACGTACAAATCAATAAGGTGAAAAAATCAAAATTATTGGTTTATTCTAGTATTTTCCCAATAATCTTTTTCTCATCAGAAAAAAAAATCTAGAAATAAAGGGGAAAAACTTAATGAATTCATCCATAAAACTATAGCAAAAACTGCACATTACCTGAACATCATGAACAAGAGTAGCAATTATTGCATTAGGTGCAATGGCTCCCAATTTAGATAATAATGCATACTCCAGATCAGAAAATCCTTCACCTTTTCCAATCCTGTGACCTATAAAAAAGAAATTATGTTTACATTATTAGTTATCGTTCAATTTAAAACAATTGACTTTCTCCTTAAAACGTATACACAACGAGTACTATTTATGCTGATATTACACAAAAATTCTGGTCGGTTGCTTGCACAGGAAACTAAGCGAAAAATTATTTACAAAAAATTACCTTTCTTGTCAACAGCGACCGAACCGACAATAACTAGATCTGTCTTTGTATCTGAGGAGAAGTCTAAAGCGGTCCCTAAGTAGTGTATGCCAATCCTTGATGCAGCCATTTTATAAGCAATTTTACTGGGCTCTGCGGGTGGACGAAGAAGTAAGAATACAGCTTCTCGCAAGCCGGGAGTCCCAGCAACTAGTTCCTTACCAGACTAGAAAAAGGAATTAATATTTTAAAATGGATTGGCAAGGCATTAACAATAACCATTATTCACTTTTATAGAAACAAAAAAATAATTTATAGTTATTCGAGATTGTACTTACTTGGATTACTTCTAAACGGAGACGTTCGTGGGCTTTGTCAAGGTTGACTTTTACTACTTTGGCATTTTTAAAAATGTCCAACTGTGCAAGTCGTTCAACCGCCTCATTTTCACCTTTAAATCTTGGAATCCTGTACTTGCATGGGCGAGGAAATATGACCAAATCTGATGACTCTAATTTGGACCAAGTAGCGTGACGAATACTCACTTTGTTCATTTCCTGCCCTTGTTCTGATTGTGGTACGGATGTCATCTTGACTGGGGCTGGTACATCTTGCACAGGCGGGACCGCATTAGCTGTTAAAGTCGAAAATTTATTAAATTAATTGCTTGCTAATAAAAAGAGAAACTATCTTAAAACTAGGGACTCAAATATTCATGCTAAGCTACAAGTAACTACATATTTGATTTAACTAGATTATGGCTAGACTAGTAATATTTCAACATCAAACCTTTTATCAAAGATTCATGAGGTTACAAGAAATCAAACAAACGCATTTAACCATAAAATTAATGACATTACAACTTACCTAATAAGACTTCCAGTGTGAGTTGACTAATACAATAAGTCACATATTACTTTAACGGAGATATTTAAAAAAACAAAAAAGTTCTATAATATAAAAAAACAAAAACAAAAAATTGAAATAATTATATAAAATTAAAAGAGTGCATTAAAGTTAACACTTCGAAATGACTTAACACGTTGCCGAATAGTGGGCGCGGGTTATGTGCTTGTGGCAATGTCGCTTTAGAGAGGTTACAAAAGGTTTATGATTATAACAACATAAAAAGTGACTTATTCCCTTTTTTTTTTTTAGTTTTTTGTTTTGACTTTTATAGGATGTTCAGTTACAATTATTCCAAGTTAAATGTGAACTCTTGGTACCTAAGTGACGTATTAAATAGCCGCTTAACCATCGACCATAGACTGAAAAGGCTATTCCTTCATATTATCGAAGCCAGTATTTTCAAAAGGAAAGATTATCAAAATGAATTGTAAAATGACTTCATAGGACGCTTACTTTTTTTAAGCGTGAAAACGTACAAATTACAGGCCCAAAAATAACAATAAAATTAATTGATCAAGCCTTTCGCTTCCAAAAATAGTGTCCTCAGTGTCATAAAATCATAGTGAGAATAATCAGAATCAATACTTTTCTCTTGGGAAATCGAAATGATTTCATTTACAGCTTTTCGTTAAAACAATAAATTTTTGTAAAATAAAATATAAGGGAATGTCTTTTCGAATGAAATTTTAGCGATTAAAAATCGTATTTAAAATTTTCTTCATGGCAAATAACACGTTGAAGTCGTTTTTATCGAATCAATTATTAAACCATCTTGGATTAGTATTTAATTTCGCTTTAAGGAATAGATTATTAAAATTTCTAGTACTCGAAAAAGAAATTTATCCACGGAAAATAAATTTATCTGCCTGCCTAGAAACATTTTAAACCTGCAACTTCGAGGTTTAAAGTTCACTTAGTGAAAAGTTCTTAACTTTTTAATAATGCCATTTATTATAATGAAAATTTTTTGTTAAGAATAATTATAATTTATATCAGGTGAGATGAATATCCACAATTACGATGTTCAACTTTTGAAATACTAATTTTATTTTAAATCATATGATCTTAAATTTTGTCTACTTTTTGTGTTAATTTGGAATTAGTGGCTAATTTGAATCTTACAAAAGAGGAAACATTCATTTTTAAATTTAGCGCAATTCGAACTTATTTAAAAAAAAGTATGACTGTTTTTTTTGTTTCTACAAAATAACATGAAATGTTACTACTTAAAAAGAGACTACGGCCATGATGTAGAATGTTAATAAGTCCAGATTACATTAATTTTAAACTGTTCGAGAGGACAAGATTATTAAATTTTTTGTTTAATGAAAATATATGTATAATTATTTTTTAAAAAAAATTAAAAAAAGAAGTGGCAATAAAGTTTTAATAAAATAAGTTTCAAAGCTATTTTAAAAGTTTATATGCTAATCAAAAAGAATTCACAATATAACATTCCATATCTTTAAAAAAATTTACAAGAATTTTAAATACAACTATTATACTTACGCTTAATTTCTTCTCCAGTCGTCATTTCTGCGCTTATTATTTTTTAATAATAATAATAATAAAGCGCTCTTCACCTTAACTAAAAGGAGATAAGCCTAAATGGTCCTTGGTTTTATCTACAGAAGCGCGGAGGCCTTGCTTGAGCTTGCTTTCTGCAGGCAATCCAATATGCAACTGAATTATATTTTAAAATTCACCTAACCCATATTTTTATAGACTTTAACCTTTGTTATAACATAACACTGTCAGACGTTATGATTATATTTGCAAAGATTCAATGATTGAAAAACCGCATTTTATCTAAAATAATGCAGTGAAATATTATTTCTATTCATTATTTATTTTATTTAAAATTATTAAATTGTTTTCGTTATATTATATATATTTTTTTTTGTAAATGGTAATTGTATTTTTTAAACAAATGACAGTTTTTGTTTTTATAAAATTAACTCATCTGATTTGAAATTTTATAAATAAAATTGATTTACATAAATAGTTGTCCTTAGTTATTTTTAAATTAAAATTACTACCTTATGAAATGAACCCTTCATTCCTTTCATTTTTTGCTAAAATGTCATTCGAAAACCTTTACAAAAACTAAGAACTTCTTTTTTAGAGGTGTTCCATGCGTTCCGGCCAAGAGGACTCTGGTGAGTCGGTATGTTGCTGCCATCAACTTCTTTTTTAACTCATCCCTTTTCCTGCCTTTTCATTTAATCATTCCGCCTTATTGTAGTCCTCGCCTGCGTAGGGCTTGGCTTATCGGACGAGATATGTATGTAAGACCTACGATTTTCTCTCCCTCTCCGGCGGTGGTGCTCCAGCAATTTTCATAGTTTTCATGTGCAAGAAAGAGGCTTAAACTTTGACGGATTGGATACCCATAAAGCTATTTCAGTGTTTTGCAAAATAGTTCCATTGATGGCTGCCGCTGGTTTGTTTCCATCAGTTAAGACATACTTGGAATCGTACAAATAATGACTTTAATCTTAGTAAAATTCAAGTTTCCTTTATTTTAATATCAACAAAGTCTATCGCAACCAGCAAAAACCCAGGATAAAATAATTTGGAACTTATGAACTTTGAATTTTCTTATAATTGGGTAGCATAGTTCATGTCATTTACTGCAAGGGCAATTTTGCAAGTTAAAGGTTACTCTCCACAGAAATCGTTCTAGAAAAAACACAGATCTGTGCAAACAGAGGTGCCTCTTCAATTATAATTTTCTTGGAAGGGATGAATTTATTTATTTTATGAGCCTAATATTTAGGGGATTAATACTTTTATTTTCAATAATTCTTTAGTTAAATTGATGGTTTTCTGATAATTGAGCTACGGATTAAGAAAGATGTTAATGTGCAATGTGGTATAGTATATAATCTATGTTATCACAGAATTATCACTCGGTTAAGACGGAATTAATGTTTTAATAGTTTACAAAATGATCAATCATCTATTTTTCGTTAGATATAGTGAGAATGTAAATATCTTAACAGATATCCGCTTTATAGAGATTTGAGTAATTTCCACGACGCCTAATTATATTTATAATTGGGAAGTCATTTGTCCGGAGTGTTTCTTTTTTCTTTGTTTCTTAATCTTTTAATCCTTGATATTCGGGCTACCCTTCTTCAGTAATCCATCTCGGTGGCAAGAGGCATTCTTTCTTAATGCCTTATTTATTTAGCTGTTTATTTTGAAAGTGGGGCAAGTCCATTTTTTGTTATTTCGAGAAATTTGTTCTCGTTTTATTATAACTAAATGGACTTGCCTCACTTTCAAAATTAATGAATTATTGCAATCGTTGATTTAAATGGATAATATTTCAGTCGTATCAGTCTTTTTTTAACAATAAAAACAAAATACTAATCAATAGTTCAACTATTCTTCTTCTTTTTTTTCAGATTCTGATTCTGATTCCAAGATTCTTCTTTTACTACCGATTGTCATGGGTCTTATTTCTACAAACATAATAAAAATAATAAAATTACTTACAAAAGAGGATTTTATTGAAATGGCGTTATTACCCAGAAAAGTATTTTTATTTTATTTTTGTGACCTACCAAATTCACTTTTAGATGCATCAGAGTTATAATCGGTTTCAGCCATTTTTTATTTTTATAAAATAAACCACAATCCGTTATTAATTTTCAAAATGAAACTTTTTTAGTACACCGAGGACAAAACAACACAACTTACTGGATGGCCGATATTATAAGTCCAATGTTATACAATTTACAGTTTTTTCAGAGCCAATAGTACTAAGATTTCCCGATGTTGGTGTTATTATCGAAACACAAAATTAAGATGTACTTATTATTATTAAATAATAATAAATTTTATGAGATATTGTACAATCACCGATTACCAATATCAAAGATAGATAGATAAGACATGATGTTAAACCATCACATTTGCTTCACCATACAGCAACCGGAGTTAAATTTTGCTGTACGGTTAAATAATTTCAACCTAAGATGGACTTGCACCATTTTCAAATTAAACATATTTACAATATTGTTAAGAGCTAAAACTTCCATCTCCCAAATATTAGGATTCTGAATTTTTTTGACTCTAAATTGTTTACAGATAAAAAGATCATACTAAGTTTTATCTATAATTACCATTATCTTCATTTTTCTCAAAAATGGACTAGCCCCACTTTCAAAATAAACGGCTCATATGTAAAAAGACTTTTGGGAGGTGTTTGGATAAAGCGATTGATAAAATCCCAGTACACTGTAACCACTGAGATAATCCCTTCTCTATTAGTATTTTCATTAACATCAATAAACTGCGCATTAGAAGTTATGCAAAAAGATTGTACATAGTCTAATTTACAATAAGTGAAAAATACGTTGATTTTATATCGTACAGTACGGAAATGATGTTAGTACGACTATGGCTGATAATTAAATAAAAAAATAAATTCTCTGTAAAAGTATTGGAATATATTATAGAGTTAGCTCCGTTGCCAAAAACAAAGTAATTTTTACTCCACAGTAATCTAATTATTATTATTTTTTGTTCTCTAATAAAGCAAATGGCTCGTAATAACAACCACGATTTATTTCAAATAAAAAACAAGCAGTAATAACACTTAAGTAATTCTACAATAGTTTATTTATATAAATATTTACAAACAAATTCAGTTCTTTATTGGAGGTCAATTTTTGTTTTTTCTTGTCTATTTCTTATCTCTTTAAACCATGTTTTCAAAATTAACAAAATGCAATTTATACTTAACATTTTGGGTAAAATTTACATTATGAAAATCACTAAGAAAATATTTTTGATGAATTTCTTTGATGCAATGCACTCACTATCATATTGTTAGAGAGTGCAAAAAGAGCTCTGCCTTTTAGATTTCTCAAAAATATCATTCTAATATATCTTATGAACTCATCGAGTGCTTCTAATTCTGTGAAGGTGAAAATTCTGTGATGTCAGATTAGGTTTGTTATAAACATAGCAATAAGGTGACCTGAAAACTTTTATAATTCTCTTTCTTGACTAAAAAATTTATAGAAATGTACATCCTTTAGAAAAAATATGTTTTCCTTTCCAAAATATTAAAATACAGCTATTACCGAGGAAATTTACAAGTGATTTCGCTTTCTATTTTGTAATCAATCGTAAACTTTTGTAATCGGATAAAGAAAAGGAAATAGAAATGGACCTTAATTGAAAAAATAAATTTCGAAATATATTTTACTCCAAAATTGCTAGAAACCATTAATTAATTTTAACCAAAATATTCACTAATTGCATTAAGAGGTAGAAATAAAATCAATAGAAAACTTTTAATGACATAGAACATTTATTTCCTAAAATTTTAAGAGTTTTGGAGATAAAGGGCGTTAAAAAACAGGCTGAAATGGAATAAATATTTAACGGAAGGGATTTTACAGGCCTACGGTCACTGTAAGCCCATTATATTGTTACTTATAAATAAGTCTTTCACACAAATGAGATGAGCATGCTAACAACGCCCAAAATCCTGTTCATTTTCGAAACTTCAACATGTTCAGTAACAAGGACGCGAAGCCTTGTCCTACTGACCAGTGTCCAAGGATGCACCTACGCATACCAATAGGCATTATGCACTACAAAAGCTCCTGGTGTTTTTGACAACCCTAAACGAGTGTTGTGTTAAAGAAGCACATTAACCGTTTACACTTTAGATAGGTACATGACATCAAGTAAGTAGAAACTTATTAGTCTGAATGATTGGTAAATTTAAATATGAGGAAGGAGGTTAAATAGCTCACACAGAGCATGTCATCACAGATAACAATCATGTAATTAATACAAGCAACCACTTACAGATGAAGAAGAGTCACTTCGACGATCCATCGACCACGTCTGCCTCTTAGAAACATCCATAATCTTTCTGCTTCAGTAGATCCGCGGGTATATATTTTAACGTATGAAGTGGCAAATGATCAAGAGCATCAACAAAATTAAACCAAGCAGTGGGCTGGTGTTTCAAGCTCCTTGCCATATCTGCCACTTAACAGTCCAACAACTCCCGAAAATTCACTTTTGGAAACTCCTCAAATAGGTGCGTTACTTACTTAAGTAAGTCCAAAATTTTCTAATTAAAAAAATATATATACATTTATAGGAATCGATGTTTTTTCTTGCAGTAGTAAAGTTTTCTACGCAATCAGAGAAATTGCACATTTCTTATCTAAGAGAAACTGAAAATAAAAATTAAATGTACATTGCAATGTATTGATTCGTCTAGTGCTAGTGGGATCTCCTGACGTAATAATATTAAACCGATAAAGTAATTACACTATAAAAAGAGGATAATTGATTTAATAAATTATTTATTAATAAATTATTCTTGATTAATAGATTTTTAATTAAATTTGGTACGGGGAGCCTAAAAAGACAACCGAATCGGTTATAAAGGATTAAAAGAATAAAAAAATGTACACAACTAGATTAAATCCACAACTTGATTAAAACCACTGGCTGCGATCAAGAAATAAAGGCTTTGGTTTCTAAATATTTAATAATTAATTAGGTGAGAGAGGAGAGATGAATGAATTTAATATATTAATACTTATATTTTTCAATGTAATAACTTATTTGTATACATTATTTACAATTCTTAGAATTATTCAAATTTTATTCTATAAATATTATTTTAACATAAAACTAAAGTTAGCTATTTATATTAGCACTGTTAGTAAGCGAATCAAATCCATTAAAGTATTCTTCCATATTTATGACCAATAGAAATATTTTTAAAGTAAAAAATAATAAATAAATATAAATCCATTTAACAAAAACAAATATTATATCTGCTGCATATTTTTGTTCCTGATTTTATAGAAGAATCCAATTTATTAAAAAAAAACTTTTGTCTAAATCTCTTATGGAATCTGCAAGAGTTCCTAAGGATCTCAGATTAGACCAAAGAAAGCGATAAGAAATTAGATAGGCAATAGTAATTCATAAAAGCTGGTATTTCATTGTGTTCAGGTGTTCAGTAATCTTAATGATTCTGTAGTTGTTTATTAGTGACAGAAAGTCTTCTAACCAGTTCTAGAAACTTGTTTTGAATTAATTTGTTCTCTGGTCTACCAAATTTATCATTTTGGAATATCCACAGCTATTTTGGATTATACTTATTAGCATAGAATTTTGTGGATTATACCTAGAATAAAAATAGAAACTCAGGAATTTTTTTTTAAATACTGCTTATTATTACAACATATTATCAGACTTCGCCTAAGTGCTGCAATGTATCGAAAGGACTTCTTTTTTTATTACTTTAACCTCAATCGTCAACCGTACCAGGTTTACCAAAATTTCTTTTCTTTTTCACTCAGCTGTCGAAAAAAAAACCAAACTTAAAAATGGCCAAATGTAATGCATAAATTAGGGCAATTTTCAAGACTGCAAAACAAGGCTATACCAAAACGACACTTCTGCCGAAGTTTTGGTACAAAATAAATTTGGAAGTGATTTAAGCCAGAAATGTAGTTTTCGTCTAGGCATTCTACTTCTGACAGCATCTATAGAAACAGAACCATATGACCTCAATACCATTACCTGAATACAACTTAGATGAGAAGCCATTGTTTCATTATTTCACAAAACTCTAAAGAATTTTTCCAATTAACTGTAATGCAGAAGAATGAATATTGTGTTTCTAACCAAGCATGTAATTTTAATGTGAATGGGAAAGTCTGTATTCGTTTCACTATGAAATTTTCGGCTAATTTACTTTTCCTTATTAAACTATAAGTATTGATCATTACAAATAAAACCTCCATTCGAAAGAATTAGACAGTAGCAACTAAAATTAAACTTTGTTCATGAAGTAAGCTGACCCAGGAACCGTTCGTCTTTATGTTTTTTTGTGTCCTATCTGCAGCACATCTATTTCTAAAAATGAAAATAAATAAATCTGTTTCCAATCCAAATAGAACTCAACGCTAATGAATGTAGAGTTCAAAAGTAGATATTTTTTTATTTAGAGACCTTTTTGTTTTGTTATAATAAATGGAAATCACATATTCTTTCGGTTGGTTAGAGAGGAGACATCTTTTTTTATCTTAAAGCAAAATTATGGAAGCCGATAGTGGATGGTAGAAATAAAGCTAGTCTAAGCTCAAATTGATCTATTTGTAGAAAACTTTTATAATATTTGGGTCCAAGAGTTTGTGAGATAAGAACAAGCATTTCAATTTACTGTAAGTAAAACTTCAAAAACATATAGCGCAGAACGGTGAAAAATCAGTAAAAATGTATAATATGTCCTTGCTTCTTTTTGACATCTGAAATAATAGTTTCCATCATATTAGTGAAAAATTGGAAGGTTTTTGCTTTACCGTTTGTTTTACTTCATCTTTTTTTTAGAAGAATGATTCACTTTGAACTTTTTTTTTATACTAAAGCGTAATCATAAATAAATCTTGGCGTTATAAGAATAGATAACCTAAAATTGAAGAAAACCTCTAATGCAGAAATGGGTAAAACTGAGTAATTTTAGAAAATTTAAATTTATGAAGATAAACAGTTTTTATTCCAAATAAATTAATCTTTCATCAAAAATGTAGTAAATGAATCAATATAAAATAGATTAATTTTTTTTTTTCGAAAGCAATCATGAGCAACATATTCTATTTATTTCTCATGTTCCTTGTTATGTATTTTAATAAATGAAAGTTTTTTTCCCTGTCGCCTTATTTTTGAAAAAGGATGTTGAAAAACAAAAACAATACTTCAAAGCACTAATTGTGAGCGAAGTAAAACAATCAGGATTTGCTAACAACTTAAAATTGAAGTACAGTGACTCCCATTAATATTGGGACAGTACATACAGAAGTTCAAAATTGACGAAAATTAAAAGTGGCACCCATTTATTCAAATTTTTATAAATTCATTTCATTTTATAATTACTATTAATTAAATAAAAACTATTTAAATAAGTACATAAAAATGTTTTGGTAGATTAAAAAAAATATATATAATAATAAGAGCAAATTCTACCTCTCATAAATATTGAGACACTATTATAATTTATAGTTTGTCCAAGGTTTTGCCCGAATATTTATACAATTTGTAAATATTTACCTTAAGCATATATTCAATATGAAATTAATAATTAAATTAGTTTATATAAATCAAGCCAGGTGTAACATGTCGCGCAAAAATACAAATACAACGATTGAACAAAGAAATATTATAATTTCTTTGCACAAAGACAATAAAAAGTGTTAGAGAGACAGAAAAACTGATCGGACCTAAAACATCTACTGCGTGGAACATCATTCAGCGTTACCAAAAAGAAAAAATAATTGTTTCAACCCCACAAAAAGGCCGTCCTCGACTGCTCTCTGAGAGAGAGCAGCGTTATATATTAAAAGAATTAGAAAAGATCACCGATTTAGTGCTCCAAAACTTCAATGTGAAATTTTTGACATGTTCAGAGAGCAAAAAAGGAGCAGAAACAGTTCGGAGAGTGCTAAGAAAACTCGACTATCATGGTAGAGTAGCCTGGAAGAATCCTTTTGTCAGTAAGATAAATAGTGTTAAGAGAGTGAAATTTGCCGAAAAATATTCCAATGTAAATAGTGACTTTTGGAATGATATACTTTAGCGATGAATCAAAATTTAATGTTTTTCAGTCAGATGGAAGGGTTATGGTCTGGAGGAAAGCGAATGCTGAACTCGAAAAGAAGAATTTACAGCCAACTTTAAAGGGTTTTAAAGCTGCACCTCCGGGTGGAGGTGGGTCAGTTCTGGTTTGGGGCTGGATGTCCGCATCAGGATTTGGAGAATTAGTGTTTATTGATGGAATGATGCACAAAATGGTTTATAGTAATATATTAAAATATAATTTGAAAAAAGTGCCCAAACATTTGGTATTTTAGGGTCTTCTAAATTCTACCAAGATAACGACCCAAAACCTACGGCTTGGGTGATACGTCAGTGACTGTTATACAATTGCCCAAAAGTATTCCAAACCTCTCCGCAGTCACCAGATCTTAATCCCATTGAACATTTATGGCAATATTTAGCCAGTGCTTTAAGTAAACGAGTAATATCTAACAAAAATGAATTAAAACGATGTTTCCTGGAAGAATGGGAAAAAAACACCACCTGAATTAACCAAAAACTTGTTTCACCTATGCCTGATCGTTTGAGGGCTATTGTAAGTCAAAAAGCAATTATTAAATTATTACCAACCAAATATTAGATAGTATGAGATTTTAATATTGAACGTTTAAACATTAGCACTTCTGGTGTCCCAATATTTTTGAGAGCCTTATTTCACACTTTTTCAAAAAGTGCTACCTAACAGTTTGGAATTTCATCGATTTATACTTATATATAATTTCTACAGATGTTGCTAATGTTATTAAAAAAAAAAAAATTCCAAACTTTTGTCTGTTGTTTTCATTTTCCTTTTAAATCATTTTGTAATAGGTGTCCCAATATTAATGGGAGTCACTGTAAGTGGAAACGACCCCGTTATTGGTAAGAAAAAATAAGCAATAAATAATAAAAAACACGATGTAAATTATATTTGTATTCAATGGCTATTTTAACAAAATAATTATTAAGAACGATTATTAATTTGTTTACTAGTGAATATATTGTATTTTACAAAAACAAGAGAGATAAAAAATGTGATGTTGATATTCTACTGACTTTTATCCACTGAGAATTTCAGATTAATTTAAAATAAAAGAATGTGTTATATTCAAAATGGTGAAATGGCTGATTAAATAGAAGAATCAAAGGTCTTGACGTTTGAAAAAGGTATCTCTGAATATATGGCTATTCTTAAAATTAAACTCTAGAATCCATGGCTACCATGAGAAAGTATTCTTCCTAACTAAAGTATTCGATGGTAGATTATAAAAAGTGTATTATTATTCACCAAAATAAACTAAATAATGACCAATTACAGCTAGAATTAAAATTAATGTTTTTCATTTAGAAATATTGAGACTCAACTGAGAAAACTGATGAGGTTAGATTAAATCATGGGCCAATGTTTTATTCGAGTTGAAAATGTACGGTTTGTAATTGTTTATGTATTAAAGTACAAATTTTGATAGCATTTTCCTATACAAAGAGGTTACCTCCAAACAGACTGAATTTTAATTGTGTTTTTAACTTCAAAAATCGAAAAAAACAAAATGAATGAAAATCCTAGGACAAGGAAAAGTTATTTTCATGATACTTTAATTTATTGGTGGCTCAAAAAGAATATTGCAATTTGACAAAGGTTTTGATCAAACTAATAATCCTGCATAATTTAAAAAATAAAATCAATAATAATAAATTTTTTAATTAATATGGGCTAAATTTAGCATAAAATTTTCAGAAAGAATACTCAAATGAAAATGATGCTTTCCTTTCCATCAATTATAAATAAAATCAAAAAACAATTAATTCTATGAAATGCATAATTTTTTTTTTAATTAACTTTTTAAACAAATTAAAAAATGAATAGGTTCGTAATTATTTATTTTTTTATTTATTGTAGGCAGTGAAACTTGTATTAACCATTCAAAATTCACTCGAATATATACACTGAAGTATTTTTTTTTCCTAAATAAGGTTACCCTATTTTTGTTTTCATTTTTTCATTTGTTTATTTAAAATAAAAGTGACTTACAAATTTTTTAAAATAAGCAAAAAATATGTGTTTCTTAATTAATAACATATTAATGTATACATAAAAGAAAAGTTGAAAATAAAATAATCGTGGTTTATACTTTACAGAAAACCTTTTAACTAAATATTTTTATTTTTGAAAATTTTTATATTATTAAAAATTGACTGGATTTTTACTTTGCATTTATTAAATACATTTACATTTTATTAACGACAATATTGTGGTTTTCTTATAGATTTAAATATTTATTTATTTATTTTTACTTCTGAAGATTGAAAATACAAAATAAAAGTGCAAATCTATAATTCAGATGTCTTACCACGTTTGTTAACCCAGGATTATTATTTTTTTTTTTGAAATAATTTAAACACTTTAGCAGCATTTGTGCATAATAAAATACGTCGTTCCCTGAAAGAACACATTTAACTCCTATAATAATTTTAAATTATAAGTATTTTAGAATATCGTTGAAGTTGATTAAAAATCTCAGATAATTTTTTTATTTCACATCTCATTCCTTTTTTTTTCTTTTTAATAATAATATATACCTTTTTTCTTTTAAAAAAAACATTTCTTATTATTATTTTAAACTAATTACACAAAATTTAACAATCAATATAAAGTTAAATTCTGAAAAAAATAATATGCAATACATATTTACCTGTAATTCATGTATTAGATAATGAAAAACAGTTTTAATAACAATTAAATGCAACAACATCAACAAAAAGTCATTACTTGAAAATCATTATTTTAAATTTAGATTACATTAACAAGATAAAAATATATAAAATTAAAAATAATACAATAACATTCAAAATTCTTAACCCTTACCCTGCAATAAAATATGCTTAAATGAATTCCACCCTTTTCAAGTTGTGGGAATTTTTTTGGTGCATCATTAACTCAATTTTAGGCTTCTGAACATAAACTGGGACCCTAGATTCCGAAACCTAATCATTCTTGAGACAGATCAATCTGGTTTGATTGATATTCATTTCACTGGCCGGCATTAAAAATCTAGCTGGTTCTGATAAAGTTAGGAGCAACCAATTGAATTCACTATCTAAAAAATGTAGACGTTAAGAAACAAGGAACAGAGTTGGTAATAACATGATCAAGAAATATCTGGGGCTTAGTTCCAGAAGTTGATACTACCGATTACTATATTTGCTCTAATTGTTAGGGTAAATAAACAGAAAAAGTGAATTTTTGGAGAAGAGGTGTTAGCCCTAATTGAAATGATTTAGAAAGACGAATAGAATAGACAAAATAAAATTTAAGAGATATAAGAGAAGGTTCTGTAAGGCCTTTATCTGAAAATGTATTAGGAGTGGTTAGTCTAAGAAGTAAAATTTTATAATTTTTATTTTATTCTTTTTTCAATGATGCCGCACAAATATACTAAATATTTAACTTGAAATTTTGGTCATTTAACTTGGGATATGATGCACGTGATCCAAATAACAACTTCTACATGTTAACAGGTTTTATTTATGCAGATTTACCTAAAATTGCAACTATGTTTTTGTTGAAATTACTCGAGATGATTTTTAATTAGGTGTTTTACATTTGGATGCAGACACTTGGGGTTACACAGGAACACTCATCAGAACTGTATACGCCGAAATACAATCTCAAAGGGCACAAAACAGTTTACTACCTAGAGGCTATCCCTAGGAGAGCTTAAAAAAATTAGAAGATTAAATGTAACCACAGGAATATTGGAAGGTTTCTCATGTTTAAGAACAGAGACCTCTGGCGGTCCTTTTGGAAAACCTCTATACTATAATGTAGAATTACTATAAGGTAATCGAATATTGGGATATTGTTCACTTGTAAAAATTTATAATTTTGAGAAACTGTTCGCTGTTAAAACTAAGAAATCCTCTAACTGAACATTCCTTTCAATCAACTTATCATAGAGGTACTGGGGCCTATTTGACATAATCATTTCTAAAAGAAATCTAGTGATAAGCTTTGTATATGTAGATTAAAAGACAAGCTGTATTAAAAGTAACGAAAATTTATTGACACATAGACTAAGGAGGCTAATTTGGGTGAAAAATACCAACATAAATCTCTTTCCATCGGAATTTGAAACACCCTTTGTAGCACAAATCTTGAGTATGTGACCAATAAAAAGTGTAGTTTTTTAAAATTTATCAGACACTCTTCCCGAAACGCGAGAATTGCTAAGAAGGCGAGGATTTTAAACATATAGTAATGCACTTTAATGGTCGTCGAGAATAATGATGGGTTTGGGATCATCTGACACCTTACGTGTGGGCTCTACACTCTGCAATTATATACGTATATATATTTAACAGTACAACCTTTTCCTTATTTATTGCTTGATAAGGGTTAAATACAAAAAAAAAATACATAAATAAACAAACAATTCATTTCTTAGATTCATTTAAAATATCTAAAATTAAAATAAAACTGCAAAATTCATACATGAATTTGGGAAATAATGTAATACCAAACACTATTTTTATATATATATATATTTCCCACACTTCATCATTTTTCTGACAATAACATTATTATATTGTTATTCTTGTTATTTCATTTTTTTTTTTAATTTTTTTTTATCCTTTTACCTAAAACGTTAATCTACATTTCATTGTCCATTAAAATGTTATTACATGGAGTTCTTTTATTATTATTATTATTATTATTATTAATAATAACTGAGCATTTTTTTCATATTTTTTTTTTAATTTTTTATTCTTTGCAGTAATGGATCCTATGTATATATTTATATATATATATTTATTTATATATATAATATTTATATATAATAACAAAATACAAAATAAAAATAAATTTTTAGAATAAATAAAAAATATTGAAAGTTTTTTTAATTATATTTTTATACTCACATTACACACTTGACATTTTTTTAATTTTTATTTTTTCTTTTTTTTCTGTTTGTTGTTTTAGGCCATACCAAACACATCCCTTGTACCCTTGTATGTATTATATATATAATTTTCCATTTTCAGCATTTTGTTAAAAAGTATTAATTAATTAATAATTATGAAATATATTAATAAAAGAATGGCTCAATATTTACTGCTAAAACTGCTTTTTTTACACTAAAAAAACGATAAATTTAAGTGTAAAAGGAATTTACACTAACACTTTATTATATATTTATTATGTATGTATATCATTTATTTAAATAAAAAACAACTATATATATATTTATTTTTTTAAATCTCATTTTTATAATTTTTTTTTTTGTTGAGCCGTTAAAAATTATATATATATATATATTTTTTAAATAAAAGTCTCGTTGTTACCTAATTTGTTAAAGTAAATTAAAAGCAAACAAATAATAAAGAAATAAAAATATCCGAACACCACACCAACAGAATCAAAATCCTTCAGTTTTTTCATTTATTTAATTTAAACACTATTTCTTATAAATATATACATATAAATTTGGTATAATTATTATTTTATATTTAAACACTCAATAGGAGAACACTCACGGACATTTTTAGTTTTAAATAATCTTTTTACACTTCAAAAAAATGGAAAACTTACAACATAAATGAAGAAATCAACCCTTATACAACTGTCCTACCGGACAGTTTTAATAAAAATAAAATTTAGCCGCACTGCACAGTTTTCTTAGAGGAATTGGTAGATAGGTTGAGGAAGATGATATAGGATACGAGATCTAATTCTTGAATGTTTTACTAGGCTAGATGATAGAATTTGGTATTTTAGATGACTCAATTATGATCAATTTTAGAGAGTTATTGAAATAATTTTGACGATTTATAAGAAGTTTCAGTTTTCAAAAGTTCTTAAATTTATTTATTTAATAAATTTTGTAAAGGTACTTTAAAGGTATCCTTAAATAATCATCTTTAAATATCCTCACAAACAATTTGTACTAAAAGTAGAATGTTAGCATAAAAACTTATTTTGGCATACATATTCTTGGTCTTATTTATTTATTTTTTTAAACTCGCAATTAAAAGAAATGAGTTTTATCCAATAACTATTACATAGTAACATTGTCACAACATAAAATACTAACAATTAGAGATGAAATTCAATAATCATTTAATGTTCTTTTTTATTCCTTACTTACTTGTTTGATAGATAAGTTACATTTTTGGCAGATTCATGATATTATCGGAGTTGGCCACGAGTCAAGAAAGATCGACAATGCAAAATATTAAATATGATTTATTACAATAGATGTTTAAGGGGACTGAAATGTGACCGATAAATTCACTTAAAAAAATAGATCTTCTACCTTAAGATGGCCGTTTTTAAGGAACTTTACTATTTTTCGTAAATAATATTAGCTTATTTTCCCTGTCAGCAGTAAAATTCATCTATGTTTCTCTGACTAACCATAATAATAGTCAAACTTCACCCGTCTTCCTCTGATTTGAAATTTCACACAAAATACTAAAACAAAAAATTTGAAAATTGTTACAGGGAGCATTAGTAGCAGTCTGAAAAGGCTATTGTTCTTTGACTTAGTATTTCGACTAGGCCTTACAGAAGTAAACATCTAATCGTCCAATGACTACACAGAGGTTTAACCATAACCTGTTCCCTTAATGAAGAAAACGTAATAGAAAGAAACCACAATCTTTTGCATTGGTGTGCCAAAACATAATCAGCTTAGTTACTTTCTGAAAAGCATAGAAATCGCTGAAGTAATTTACAGGCAGAAAGATGTTCAACGAAACTAAACGCGTAAGAAAAGATAATTGAAAACATCGGATCGCTCTCGAATGTATCTACTCCAAATATCAGAATATCACTTGTGAAACCGATATCTCTCTCTCTAAATTCAAGAATTAGATCTCTTTTAAATTTTAGTTTTAGCTTCTCTTTTAAATATATACATATACCCATTATATGAAATAAAACAAAACAAAAAATGTATACAAATTAAAGATAACTTGAAATCAAAATCAAAATCGACAAATTATATGTTTCATGATTTTATTTTTGGGTCTTTATTTGGAAAATACGTATTTTAATTATTCTACATTTATAAGAACATCAAGAGACATATATAATTTTAAGGATTTTGTAGACAAATGCAGCAAGTTTTACTAAATTAATTATTTATCTAAAAGGAAATATAATAAACAGGTAATGTTATTAATAAATAATTAACTTTTTTGAATAAATAAATAAACTTAAAACAATTTTTTTTGTAAAACAAAAACAAAGGAGAAAAAACCTACACAGAGGTTTAACCTTAACCTGTTCCCTTAATGAAGAAAACGTAATAGAAAGAAACCACAATCTTTTGCATTGGTGTGCCAAAACATAATCAGCTTAGTTACTTTCTGAAAAGCTTAGAAATCGCTGAAGTAATTTACAGGCAGAAAGATGTTCAACGAAACTAAACTTTTGCTATTTAAAATATTAAATTTAATTTTGAGTTTTTAAAGCTACGAGCCTTTAGTTTGCTAACAGTATCAAGTAGATACTGGATTGGAATAGTACAAAAACATACAGGTCTTCACAATTTATTAATTTTTTTAATAACGATTTCAAGTGTCTTCTACCTTCAATTTGTCTTCATGTAGATTATTGGAAGTTAGTAAGCTTAAAAGTCCTGAATGAAACTGCTCGTCGGTACAATTATTTTTATTAAGAGTTTGAGCGTGTTCTCAATTTTTTAGAATAAATGGGATGAATATTGATAAAAAAAAGCAAATCTATCTTTCAAAATTAAAAAATAAACTACAGAAACAATAAGAATATTGCTATTAAATAAATTTTAAAAACGTTATTTAAAATTAGTTTAAGGAATTGCATTTGTTTCAAATCATTTCAACGTCTTTACATATGTTTATTTTGCTTTTGGGAACTGGAGGAACCTTCTAAAAAAAAAAATCTCAAAGTGACAAAAACCAAGACAAAAAAAGATGAAGTGATAAGCAGGTTCAATTTCCAAAATTTTAGCTTCTACACAGGGATATTTAAAATATTAAATTTAATTTTGAGTTTTTAAAGCTACGAGCCTTTAGTTTGCTAACAGTATCAAGTAGATACTGGATTGGAATAGATACAAAAACATACAGGTCTTCACAATTTATTAATTTTTTTTAATCACGATTTCAAGTGTCTTCTACCTTCAATTTGTCTTCATGTAGATTTTACTATTAGTAACAGGTAAATGCCCGAAAGCGAATGATGTCAACAAAATGAAGTAAACAAGTCAAAGAAAATTGTACTAAAATAATATTTATGTTAAAAGCAGATAGTATGATTTATATAAAACTCTTGGCATGCTCTATGATGGCTAAACAAAGTAACTAAGAAACGAAAAAAGAATGATAAAGAATGTTGACGTTAAGAAAATACTTAAAAGAAAACAGATGCTTTGTGTCCTTGAATGGTGAACGGAATATCCAGGACTTTTCTAAGATTCCTTTCTGTTGAGAAAACAAAATAACCTTTCGATAGTACTTCTTAAGAGCCAAGAATTATTTTTTTAAAAATCTGTAAGAGCGAAAATTTTGATTTACCTTAAATGTTTCCACTTGGGTTAAAAATGTCAAAAGGTAACAGCTTAATATAGAAATAAGCGATAATTTTCTGTTCCTGGATTTAAGTGAGACTCAGTATATTATTGAATGTTTTTTAGCAGTTTTAATTTACCTGTCATAAAAAAAAAAAAACATTTTGAATAATAATAATAATAAACTATACAGAAAACTGTAATGTGAAATAAAACATGCTGCATTTATTTTATTTTTTGGAAACACATATCACTACCATAGTATTTGGCTTAGAGTGCGTCTTTTTTCCGTCTAATTTTTATGCATTAAATTGTGATTTTTTTTGTTTTTGTTTAGTAAAAAAAAAACAAAAATAAAGTTTTGTATTTAGAAAATAGGTTACATTAGGAAGAAAGAAGAGTAAAATAATCTTTCACACACAACCGCTATTTACATTTAAAATTTGATGTGTTTTTGGTACCCCGCTAACTTTTATTAAAGAACTAATTTTAAGAAAAAAAAAATACTATATACATATGTATATAGGTAAAAAATACTTCAAAACTGGGAACTGCAAGTCATTTAAATTGAATAAAATAATAATAAAAACAAATATGTTGATTTTTTGTTTCTCAAATAATTAATTTTTTTTTTATGCCTGTCAAAAATAAGAAACAATCTTTTAAATAATTCATTACCTGAGTTAATGATATGTGTTTAAAGTTAGGAGTAAGGTAATTGCTTTAAAGATAAAATAAAGCTTTTAATAAGTTCTTTCTTTTTAATAGGAATAAATACAAAATTTCTAAAAATTCTACAAATTTTAATTCTAGAAAACGGTGTAAATCCACAAAATTTAGCATATTATTTCGCTCTGATTAAATGAATTTTTTAAAATTTGTAAACGAGAATATCTTTAATAATAAACAATTGTTTTGCTCAACGCTAAAACAATACCTAATTCACAGAGACATTAAAATGTGGTTAGGTTCTCGCAGTGCTGGAAAAAAATCAATACTACTTGATATCTGTAGGCTTTATTTTAAATGTTTTTTTTTTTTTTTTTTTTTTACGTTTATGTAATTTATGCTTTTAGTTTCTATTATTCTTGCACAATTCAAATTTATTTGGTAATCATTTGATTTGGGATAATTTTTTTATACAAATGTTTTGAATGCTTGGCGGCAATAGTTTTGCTTATTGTTGTTGTGATAAAAAGATAAAACTTATTCTTTCTTTGAAAAATTTGTTGCTTATTTTGAATTTCAAAAGTAATATAACAAGATTTCCACACTACGCTAATAATTTTGCCTCTATTTTTTTTATTCTAAATATTTTTGGAAATGTATGGAGTTGATTAGAAATAATAATATCCCTTTATTAAAAGATTTCAAACAAAAACGAATTATAATCCAGAAACAATTAATTGAGGCAAATGATAGTTGGTCCTAAAAAAATATACTGTTCAGTTTGAGGTGAAGTAAATAAAAGTACATTTTTATTTTTGACATTGACATGTACTTATCGTTATTATTATTATTATTATTTTTTAATATAAAGAAAATACTCGACTTAACTGTAATAAATTTTAGAGTTTCAAAGAAAAAAGTATTTTTAAACAAATGTAGATATTATAGTCAGCAAAGAGAATCTTCGGATTTGGCTTTTGTCTTTTTTCAGAAGTTCTAACCTTGTTTTTCCGTACTTCAAAATAAGTATTGAATGTGACGGAAAAATAGGAAGAATTATCTATTACCACATTCTTAAAAATTACTCTGTCTTAGAAAGAATCTTGAGCTATTATTACCTTTAAGGAATTTCATAACAAGGAATTATCAAAGTTATTTTCATTGTATGTATGCCTCATTACTTTAAAATTTCTTCGTTCATCAACTAAGATTTAACTTTTGTCTATTCTAAATATGGATTCAAAAACTTAATAAAATTTAATGAGTACTTTAGCAAAATGAAGAGGTAATTTTTTTTTTAGATTAAATTTCAATCATAAAAAGTAAACAGTTTGCCAAAAATAAATCTCATTATGTCATATTGTAACTGCAGTTCCCTTTCTTGAGCTGAACAGATTTTTATAAAACCAAAGGTCTTACTTTTCAGTAATGTTAGCAGAGTTTTTTTTTTAAATTATTTTTTAAGCTAGCGAAGTAATAAATTCGTTAATAAATATAGAATTGAGAGAGATTGCGTGTAAATAAAAAGGTTGATTAGGATTTAGGGTGTAAGGAATGTAAGTGGCAGATATCGGCCGGACGGTCTGTACAATTATAAGAAAGGGGCTAATAAACAGAGAGCGATCAATAATAATTATATAACTCGCAGCTCTCTTTCTAAAAGTAGGGTCGGGTCAGTGTTTGTACTCCGGGTACTTGAGTCCGGGCGGCAATAATGCCGACTGGTCGTTGTTTGGTGAGGCCGATTCCTCTTCGTCCTCTTCGTCGGTGTCTTCGTGGTGCTGGTGATAGCGGTGCACCTGATCTACTTCTGGAGAACCACCATCGCCTTCTCCAGCCGTTGCCAGGGGTGATTCCCCACCACTGCCAACCGCTGTTGATGGTATTAATGCTGCCACTGGGCCTCGGCATTGATCGCTGTCGTTGCTGTTGCCGTTGCCTCCATTTCTGACGACTCCATTCACGCCGTGGCAGCCCGTCGCATCGTCCACACTATCCAATCGGACTAGTCGTTGTCGAGCTTGAATAAAGTCATCACTAAAAGACACCCAGTTCCTATTTACCCGTAAATAAAATATAAACAAAATGAACTACTGCTAAAGGAAACACTACTCAAGGCTATGACTTACAAAGGTCTTGAATTACTAAATTATGAAAGCAAATGTTAATATTAAATTAAAACCTAAACCTGTAATTTAACTTAACAAATCACAAACCAACCTAAAACTAAAACTAATTTCCCAGTAAAAATATATTACAAATACCTTCCTTAAGAAGCAGCGCTATCAATAAACTTCAGGCTTTTCAGTAATACGAAGCCATTTGCCAGTAATAGGTTGTACAAATTCCAAAGAATGGTTGGTAGGAACGTTCCTATTATCATAAATAAGGGACATACAACATGGCCACTTCAATATTGAAATTCCACGTTTCTTGAAACAATTCGTACAGGTAATTGAGGGCTATTTTCCTCGAAAGCTTGTGGTAATGGGGTTCTTAATCGTAGTGGATGTTGTACGGCGACATATCACTCATGTTACAAAATACGAGGGTCGTTTGAAAAGTCTGTGCAAAAATAAAAACTACTTAATTTTTTGGGGTAAACCTTTTTTATTTTTCAACATAGTCTCCTTTTAGGCTTATACACTTCGTCCAACGCTGCTCTAGTTTGTTGATCCCTGTAGTTTCGTCACTGTGGATGAAACATGGATACATCACTACACTCCTGAGACCAAAAAACAATCTAAACAATGGGTTACCAAGGGGGAATCTGCGCCAAAAAAGGCGAAGACCGTTCCTTCGGCCGGAAAGATTATGGCGACTGTCTTTTGGGATTCGCAAGGAATAATCCTCATCGACTATCTGGAAAAGAGTAAAACTATTACAGGTGCATTATTATTCATCGTTATTGGACCGTTTGAAAACCGAGCTGCAAGAAAAACGCCCACGATTGGCCCACAAAAAAGTCCTTTTCCATCACGACAACGCACCAGCTCACACCTCAGCAGTTGTGGTCGCAAAATTAATGGAAATAGGGTTCCAACTCGTTTCACATCCCCCCTATTCTCCAGACTTGGCTCCCTCGGACTACTATTTGTTCCCCAATATGAAGAAATGGCTGGCGGGAAAAAGATTTTATTCAAACGAGGAGGTGATTGCAGAAACGAATGGCTATTTTTCAGACTTGGACAAATCCTTTTTATTCGGAAGGGATCAACAAACTAAAGCAGCGTTGGACGAAGTGTATAAGCCTAAAAGGAGACTATGTTGAAAAATAAAAAAGGTTTACCCCAAAAAATTAAGTAGTTTTTATTTTTGCACGGACTTTTCAAACGACCCTCGTATTGTCACGAAGATGGGCAGACAAAAAAATTGCCTTGTCATTATTAAGAAGTATAGAAAAGGCTAGAGTAGAGCTACCTTTCATAGACTTAAAACTTCAAAATTGTAGCAATAATACCTGCTCTAGCAACTCTCAATTGATCTAGGGGTTTCCACAGATTGCTCTACATGGGAATTACCCTTAACTCCAATTCACTGGAGTAAAAGGGAACTGAGTATAGCAATAAGAATACTGGGCAACCAGATGAATGACTGTTGCAGGAATCAACTGGAATTCACTTGTGACGGTTTCGGCCAAAATGGTAAGGGCTAGAATTCGAATGACATGATTACTTATTATAGTAAAATAAGTTCAAAAAAAGCTATTTTAATCAGCTAATTTATGCTTTGATTCTTAAATTTATAACCTAAAAGAAAATAATGTAACGCTAACCCAGCTGGAAAAATTAATTTATTAAAAATATTAAATCAATTGACCAATGCAAATCATGCCTCAATCGTCTTTCTAATGGAAGTGTTAGAATAATCAGCCGGTATTTTAAAAATGAACCTAAACAGAAATAAGAAACACATTAAAATGTAGAAAGTTTTTAATAAAAAAAAACAAACAAATGAAAAGACTTAGTGTTGTTTATATCTGTCTAAACACTTCATATTTAAAAGACGAAAAAATAAAATGAATTCTTCAAGAATAGTTTTCAAAAATATTAATTGAAAAATGTTTGAGCATAGAAAAACAATTTCACACTTTATATTTAATGAATTACTTAAATTGTATTTAATGAAAGAAAAAATGAACAAGTTATTTTGGAAGTATATCAGACTTGAAGAATTCATAAATAGAAAGAGAAAAATCTACAAACTACCATGCGAGATTATGGACTTTTACTAACAGAACACAGAAATAAATAAACTGGTGATGATCCTTAAAAAATAAAACATATTTAAGAGTGTAATTGAAAGTCTATTAAGCCGTTTAACTCGCTTTTTTAGCTCTAACGAGATATTTCGTAAGCATTTATGGATCTACCCTTAAGAGATGTATAAATTTTTAGAATTGCTGCGAGTTATAGGTAGATTAATATTAAATAGTCGGGTTAAATTTAAAGAAAATCTATTGACAAATTTGTTTAATTAAGAAATAAATGGTCTCAAAAAACGGATTTAAATATTTAATTAACTTTTTTTGCCCCCTTAATCAAATGATGTCAAAACTCGTTCTTATTAACGTGGGCGAATGAAGGAATAAAAATGTTTACCAGCCTTGTGACTGAATACGTACAACAATCTCTTGGTCAGAACTTGCTATCTAGAATTTTTCAACTTTTATTTATTTATTTTCCTTTATCTAATAGGTTTAACCTAAAATTTTGTAGGTTAAGCAATCTATGATATTGTTTTTAGAGGGATTGGTGGAATTGTTATTTTTTTTAACAGGAGAATTTGATGCCCGATGTATGTGTTAAATTAACTTACATATACACAAGTTTCAGCGATCATTATTGAATTTTTAATCAATAAAATAAACAAGAACTCTTTGAACCAACTTCATTTTTAAAAACTAAATGATCTATTCATAAATTCAGCGACAACGCTCAATTATTTGTTTAAGATTGTTATTGTCCAATCCTTATTGGAATATCACATTACTGCATTGAACAAACAAAATTAAATCCATCAAAACTTATTTTTCTAATCTATTATTCAATAATAAACCACTTCATTACTTTAACAATTAAGGATCAGAGAAGGGGAGACTCAAGTTACAGAAATTTATTCAAATGAAAAAGGGTTTGACGAGAAAAATGATAAAAATAAGAAATTAATTTTTTAGGTTCATATACGGATTCCCTTACCTTTCGCTATCAGGTGTATCTGGAGGGGGTCCCCGATCTTGGTCAGCACTTTCATAAATTCCTTCTTCTTCGGCTAGATAAGCTCCACGTTGGGAACCCCCTCCACTAGATCCTGGACCACTGCTATGTCGGTAACGGCTGTACATAAAATCGCTACTTCTCACACGTCTGTAAAACATATTTAAAGAAATAAGTGAAATGATTCGATATTAAATGTATATAAAAAAAATTGAAAGATGGAAAAAATAATGGATTTTACGCAATCATTAGATTCATTGAATAATTAACGCATCCAATAAGATGCTCGCATGGATGTTGGCCAAATTGTGGAATGAATTCAATGCATTTCTGAACAAAACTGAAATGCATTATTATATAGGATTTAAATTGTAAATTTTTAATTTTTTACCTAACTTTATGAATGAAATCAATAAAAGAGAGCTGTAGTAATTCGTAAGAAAGAGTTGTAGTAAATGTATGTAATAATGAAGCGTCGTGATAATTTATTGAGTTCATTTTCATTACTTTTAAGTTTTAAATCATTGTTTCTTATTTGGATTAAATCGTGTGATTACATCTGAGAAACTTTAGATCAGAACTTTACAATGATAACTAAATAATTTATAGGTGGTGTAATGTTCAGAGAACATATCTGTTAGGAAATACGTAAAATAGTTTGAAAATTTATGAAAAATTTATTACCTCAAAAGCTTAAAAACAAATATGTTTATTTATAAGACCAAATAAATATTTTGGAACAATAATGTGTAAAAAATAGAAATATTACATAATTGGCAAAACTTCCCGTCCAAAAACATGGTAAAATGCAATTTTTGTATCAGCAAAACATAAAGGTATAAGAGCTTATAGTAGAATCAGTATGTGATGGGTGGGGCAATAACAGGAAAACATCAGCCAATACGTATTAAGTGCCACTGTACTTGTTTCTGATTGGCTGATAATCTCTGCCACGCCTCTTTACAGTGATTCTACATTTAACTCCTACAGCATTATGTTCCCCGGATAGAAACTTTGTTTTTAAGAGGATTTTTTAAATTTTCTTTTCTTTTTAATATATTACTATTGTAGTTTCTGTAATTAATTTACTTTTAATAATTATGTTTTAATTAATATATTTAAAAATACATTATATAGAATTTAAATTGTAAATTTTTTATTTTTTATCCAACTTTATAACTAAAATCAATAAAAGTATGTTATTATATTTCTTAATAAAATGTTATAATAAATGTATGTAATAATTAAGCGTTGTGGTAATTTATTTACCCTTTATTGAGGTTAATTTCATTACTTTTAAGTTTTAAATCATTGTTTAGATTAGATCATGTGATTAAATCTGAGAAACTTTAGAACAGAACGTTACAATGTGGTAAAATAATTTAATATACACAAGCATTAGAAAAAATAATAATTCAATAATTTCTAGGTGTTATACAGTTTAGAAAACATATTTATTAGGAGATACGTAAAACAGTTTGATACTTTGTGAAATTCATTACCTTTGTACATGTTTATAGCTTATTATTTTCAATTCCGAGGTTTGTCCCTTCTTTTACCTAACTTGACTGGGCTACTTGTACAGAGAGAAATCCATAAAATTTTCACACAATGTGAAATAACTTAATTGAGTTGAGAACATATGAGAATATATGTTCACTAACAGCTCGTTTTGCCATTCTTTCAAAATTAAAGATATAATCCTTAATTTTGTGAAAAGAAGATGATAAATAAAATCTAAGGAAGTTCAACTTGCAGTGAGTGCATTATTTAATCTTGAAAAAAATTAAACTTACTCTATAGTCATTATTATTATTATTTTTTTTTTTTGTAACATTCTTTGCTTATTCTAAGTTCATGCTTGATTCTCGTGCAAATGAAATAATTGCAATTATAAATTATTTATACTTGGTTGTTTAATGAAATTAGTGATTTTAGAGTGTGACAAGTAGCAATAGTATTGACAATATAATAAAACATATTGTTATAGATATATAAAAGTAAGATAAGAGCAATGCAATTTTAGGTTTATTATTTAAAGATTATTTTATACTGAGAGCTATAATAATAGATAGTTTATGTATGTGAAATGGGTTAAATTGGTTAAAAGACAGTTAATAGACACCTATGTTTTTATTTCTTCCCAAAAAGCGAAAACTTTAATCTTAAATCGATGTTCAAAATTAATCGAAAGCTGTAATA
Organism: Rhodnius prolixus; assembly: GCF_049639745.1. Classification (NCBI taxonomy): domain Eukaryota; kingdom Metazoa; phylum Arthropoda; class Insecta; order Hemiptera; family Reduviidae; genus Rhodnius; species Rhodnius prolixus. The sequence continues at coordinate 21,189,628 of NW_027411582.1, forward strand.
CACCTGAAAGAAGAATACGACCCAAGTTAATAAAAATACTTCGCGTTGCTGTGTGATACTGTTCATCAACTGTAGAGAGAAGAGTAGCATACGATGAATACAGAATCAACTATTGATCAAAATGGCACGAAATATCGTTTAAATTGTTAAGGATAAAAGAATAAACATTTAATATTTCTTTTATTTTGTTAGGATCATTTTGTAAATACAAAAATTGAAAAAATTTGATATTAACAGAAGAAATAATAGATTATCTGAATAGTAAATCGGATAATTATAGAAAAAGCTTTGCCATTTTTACTACCAAATGTGATCTATGTTATCTATAAACCATGCCTACACAAACCTACGTAAATTATAAATATTTAATAATAACTGACTCCTCCTGAATGAACCTCTATGTTAGGACTTCAACATCTCTCTGTCTTAACATAATAATCGTTCTCTATGTTGAATAATTTATTTTTTATTTTGATTGATTGAGTGATTGATTTATTTTTTATTAATTGTGTTCGTTTGGGCTAGGCAATTCCTTCTGATCTCGATAAATTTTGAACATGGTAAATAATGACTTTACATTTCATATTAATCTTCGACAAAAATACTGAAAAATTTCCACTAGAATAAAGAAAATACTGAAGATGCATAACTTAAAAAGAACATTTGCACTGTAGCGTGAATGAAAATTGAAATGTATGAGAAAAAACCCAAAGCATGGATAAAGGTTGTGCTAATTGGAACACAAAAATTTTAGTAAAACCAACATAAATATTTCACAGAATATTTACTTAATCTCCCAAAAATTATCATTTCATTGACAGTTCGTGAAAAAAAACAAAACACACCTCTGGCACTGAAGAAAACAAAATTGAAGTAATTAAGTACATAGATAGGCGAATATATTTGCCCTTATTATATTAAAACGAAAAAATAAATAAATAAGTGTCCCAAAAGATTCAAACTTGAAATCTAACTACACTTGTAAATAAACTATTCAAAAACTCAAGGTATAATAAATAATTAAAGAGGATTAATAAAAATATGTCTAATATTTGTGCATGTAATAAAAAATAGGGTAATTTAAGCAATTTAAAATAGATTAAAAATCAATAGATATACACAAGGTAAGCAATGGAGTGGTAGGTACTACAATTTAAGCAATCTTAAAAATAAAAGCATGCCTTTGATTTTGTGGTCTGATTTTCTTTAGATATTACTATCTTAAACACTTTACTCGGTATTATTTGAATTCTAATAATTTAATATGAACAGATTAATAATTAAAAAAAAAAAATAATAATAATAGAAAGGAAAATGAAAAATGTGCCGAAGAAATTAAATGTTAACAAAAAAAATAGACGGTTATTGTGGATAATGAAGAAATATATCTGAAACTTTCTAAAAGAAAAATTTAAAAAATGGAAAAAAAATTAAAAAGGAAACAATAAATTTTACCTCGAGTCTTTAAATTGTGTATTTACTAGTGCGTTGGATCACAAGTTGACATTACAGATCCTGAAACAGGACCCAATTTTGTTTTATAATATGAAAATTGTCAAGAATTACAAAGTTATTGGAAGGGATATTGACATTAACAGAAACAAAAAAAAACATTCATAATAACACATTTTCTCAACTACACTGATCCACAATAAAAGTGGCGCACTTTAAAAATGCGTTATTTTTTTTTCTCTGTAACTTTTTTATTCTATATTTTATTTTAGTTAGCAAATATAAGAAGTATAAAGTTACGGGAGGGCTAAATTTAAATAAAAAATGATCTAAAAGAAATGAAAACCTTTAATTTAACAAAAAAGTACTTCTCGGCAAAAAATGAGTTTAGAAAAAAATGTATTTTTCCGATTAAAAAAAGAGAAAAAGAATTTTAGTAACGTGTATTGCTCGCATTACTGCATCCGATCTCCTCGGCATACTCCTTATTAAATTTCTCACGAAATCTTGTGTTAATTCCTGCCATATCTCCACCAGAGCACCTCGCAACTCTTCTAAGCTCCTGGGAGGATTATTTCTCCATCTTAATCGCCTACCCAGCTCATCCCAAAGATGTTCAATTGGATTTAAATCCGGGCTGCGTGCTGGCCACCTCAAAACACGAATGCTAGTATTCTGTAGATATTGAACCACATAGGCGGCAGTGTGTGATCGGGCATTATCGTGTATAAAAATAAAATTTTCCCCAATAAATGGTGCTTAGGGTATCACATATTGCTTCAAAATTTCCCTCACATACAAATCTGCATTCAAGATTGCCCTGTTGTACACGTGGAGCTCAGTCTTAGCCTCCGTAGAAATCCCAGCCCACACCAGCACTGAACCACCTCAGAATGGTAGTCTACCAGAAATATTGCACGGAGCGTAGCGCTTCCCAGGCCTTCGGTAAACTCGTCGCCTCCCATCAGGTGCATAGAGAGCAAAACGGGACTCGTCTGAAGAGAGAACGTTTCTCCAATCGTTCTCAGACCAGTTGCGGTGTTCCCTAGCGAACTCTAGACGGGCTCTCTGATGGTATACGGTGAGCAATGGTCCTGTGGCTTGCTTCCTAGAGCGTAAATTCATTTCAGCGAGCCTTCTTCGTACGGTTTCGGCACTGACTGAAACTCCACGAACAGTAAGCAGTGTTTGAGCTGTTTTTGAAGCAGTTGATGTACGATTTCTTAGAGAGTGAATTCTAATAAATCGGTCATCTAGTGCTTCTGTGGCTTTTGGTCGACCCGAACCTTGTCTGCGAGTGCTGAGGCCTGTCTCCCGGTAACGATGGATGGGTCTACGGACTGTGGTCTCAGGCAACCCTAACGTTCGTGCTGCGTACCGCTGACTCCGTCCATCCTCAACTAATGCAATAATACAGGCCACTTGCTCTGCTGTAATTGAGAGTTTATAATGCTTTCAGCTTGAGAAAAGTCGAAACGCAACTGTAGAGGTCAATAAATTTATTTACTGTTGAGGTAAAGTTCATGTTGTTGTTTACACAAAAAGACCAAAGGGGATTAAACGAGGAATTGCTTCTCTATTTACAAGAAACTTTGGGCCTTGATTCGATTAATTGTTCCCTGACAGTTTATGAAAATAATTAAAACTAATAATCTTTCCCCAAAATGTGATAAAACAAAAAATAAACGCTTTTTTAAAGTGCGCCACTTTTTTTGTGGAGCAGTTTATTTAAATTTTTTGATTTCTTTTTTTTTTCAATAAATGTTTTGTGTATATTGCATTTGTCAGGTTATGAAGTGTTTTAAAACAGTTTCAATAAATTATCCAAAAGTAATCAAATCATGAATAAAGATGGGTCAATTGTGATAAGTTCTTAGGAATTAGAAAAGGATAAAAATGTTTTATTGGAGAGGTTTTTGGCCATTGGCCTCCCTAATATCATAGAAATTCGACAGCTTTGTCCAGAAATGATAGATACAATCCTCTCCGAGCGCTAAGCATTACAATCCCCACTAAACTATGAAAGTACATAGTTCGTAAGAATAAAAAAAAAACACTCGTTCCAAAATATAATAAGAAGTTGGTCACAAAAATGCTCAAATATGTAAATAACCCAAACGTTTTTGAAAAATTTTAAAAATATGTTACTTAACAATAAAAATATTAGTTAAACTTACCCGCCCTGTGAGTCGAGGCGATTATAATGTCTATCAGCTTCAGTCTCCGACATACGTATATCTTCTGAACCTGATGGACTCATATGCCTAGTGGTTTTATGCTCTAATTGCCTGATAAGATCTTCCAAGTTTCTAATCCTGATAGGACCACATGGTGGTACGTCTTCATCCTCCTCCTCATCTGGAGAACAAGTCACTGAAGGTGTCAAGCATTAAAACAAAACAGGTGGATTTATAATTTTTCTTTTTTAAATGTAAAACTTGACTACAAGCGATTCAGGAAATGAACTCTTTCATTATCTAGGGTGCGTTCCACTTGGCGACCACAACGACCAAAACATACTTTCAGGCGTTCCACTTGGCGAACGCGGTCGTTGTTGTCGTGGCGAAAACGTCACTAATGACGTCATTATTTTCGCCCACACAACGACCACACAGCCCCACCTTAAAAGCTGGGTCGAAGTGGGCGTTCAGAGTTGGCGCAATTTTTAAAACAAAATATGGCGACCGAAAAAATTATCTCATGTAAATGAAAGTATTATTTCATGTAAATAATAGAATGTGTTTCTCGAAAGTCTACAAAAAATAAATAAATAAATAATTACTTATCCCTTTACATACTAAATCACTGAATAACACAAAATCATTTACCTGAAATAACTTTTAAATTCTTCATCTGAATAAAGATCAATTACTCTGATAGCTAATAATACGTGGCCTAAGTTTTCGCTTTTTATCATTGCGATTTTGTAAAATTGCATTCCACTCTTCATCGGAACTAGATAAAGAACTTTCTAAAGCATTATTAATAAATATCCAACTGTTGCCACAAAAGACACTTTAATTTTATTTAAACGTAAATTTTATAAATACTCCAAAATGCAATATAAAAAATTGAATTATATATATTCTTTTAATATAAGTCAACTTTACCAATAATTAATAAAGTTTATTATAACTGCTTATAAATGGGGTTTAAATTAATAAATAACCTCTTCAAGCTTCTAACTGATTTTCGAAGCCGCCATATGTAATGTTTACATGAACGGTTAAAACGCCCACAGTCCGTTCCACTTGGGTTTTCGATCGCAACGCCCACAAGCAAGTGGAACGGCCAAAATCGCGGTCGTGGTCGTGGTGATCGCCAAGTGGAACGCACCCCAAATCATTTGATTTTGTACTTTTTTATTCTATTTTATGTTAAAAATAATATATGAATGAACGCCAAATTAAGTTGAGTATTTCGTTCATTTTAGAAACGAGGTGATATTGAAAGCAATTTGATGTTTCTATTTATTTCATTTCGTTTAAAGAAAAAAAGTGATAGTTACTAGTATAAAACAATGTAAAGTAGCCATTTTTATGAGAAGCAACATCAAGAAGAAGAACCTCTTATAAAATGAAAATGTTAACATGCAAAAAAGGCCGAGGTGCCCCCGATGCCGAGAAAGGCTGACAGTGTCGCACGTGTTGGAAGGGTGTCAGGCACTGCGTAGCCAAAGAGAAAGAGCAGGCCTGCCACATGACAAGCGCGCGATTCTTGAAGAGGGTTCTCTTTACATAAGGAGGCTATTTATATATTTAAAACATATTAATTTATATTGTAAAATTTAGGTTAGTATTTAGGTTAGTTTATAGTTTAGTTCTTTTAAAGGGGAAAGGAATATCGAGTACTTTCCCCTTGTGGTGCGATTGTGTTTATTAGCGTGAATGTATTTATTGACGTGAATGTATTTATTTGAGTAAAAGTATTTATTAGCAAGAAAGTTGTATGAATGTTTAGGATAGATCACAGTCCGGGGTTGAAAGAAATTTTATAAAAGTATTTCAACCCCTCTAGGTTAATTTTTAGACTAAGTTTATTTTAGAATGTGCAGGAAAATTTGTACTGCACATTATTATAGTTCTAGGGAAAATAGCCTTCTAATGGTAGATTAGGTCTAGTAATTAGTTACATTTGTTAATAAAACACTTTTGGTCTTGCTTTAATATCTTTAGTTTGTGTAGATAAGGGAAGGCACGAATATATCCCACTCTCCCCCTCGTCGACTGGATCGATGGACAAGAGGGGATGGGTGGGATATATACTCCAACATACCGAGCCTACCTTGCTATGCAAGGTGCAGTATGTGGAAGCCCGAAGGTGACGCGTGCCGACCCAGCTCGAGTGGATAAAAGTAAAGAGAAGCTAAAAACGATTAGGGGCGCTAATGACCTTAGCAGTCGATGCGCCAAAAAAAAAAAAAAAAAAAAAAAAAAAAACGCATAAAGATATGCAGTGGTCCTGCACATTAGTTGACTCCAATTGCAAAAAGGAGACATTGCTTTACAGTATTGATAATGATTATAAAGGGCATGTTTTTTTTTTTTTAACTCTCTGATGAACCCTTCCAGAACAAAAATAGTGTCCTTGAAAAAGCCCTTAATAGAAAAACTCCTTTACTTTGCACTTCTTACCAGACTCTTCTGGCTCCATTTTCTATTAAAGTTCGATAAAGCACAAAATAAATTAGTTACTTACTGCAAGAACTTTAGTTATTTCTCTTATATAATTAAAAATTCAAAAGCAACTTCAAACAATTGTTTTTATAAAGATGTTTTCCTGCAAAACATTTTTGCAATGAATTATTTTCCAAAAGGAAAAAATCTTATTTCAAATTGTCTGTTTGCAATTCGCACAACCAGAATTTAAATTTCTTTAATAAGTCTTTAGAGGAGGAAATGCCCACCAAATTGTTCTATTTTCTAAATTAAGTGCTCACATATTTCTAAAAAAAAATGAATGCAATAGATTAATCACCTACTTTAAAATTGGTTGGCCCTACACGAATAAAAAAACACGGAATCTTTCCAATAAAAAACTATTAATACTCTTACAATGGTACCTAAAACGATCATTAAAGTTCAAATTAGAAATTACCACAACTTTTTACAAAATAAATAACCTTCTTAAACATAAATAAATTCAAATTATATTTGAAATAAAAGAAGTTCAGAATCTGGCTCATTCTTAAAGAGTTAAGTTTATTTATATTTATTTATTAAGTTGAGTGGGTAGTTTCTTTATAGATAGGAAAAGGAGCTAAATGGAATTTTAACAGCTACCAGGCTGGTTACCAATTGTTCTAGAACCAAGAACATTTACCTTGATTTTCAGCTCTATGGTTAGATCTACGATGGTGATGATGTCCTGAGGGTGTAGGGGAACTGCTTTCAACCATTACTACATGAGTCTGCGAGCCATGACCTAAAAATAGACATTTCATTTAAGTCCAATCCCAAGACAATAGATTCTTTCATTACAACACATGATATACAACGGAAAAAACTGTATATTTACTGGCATCGGTACAAAGTTTATCCTGCGAAGACCCTCTAACATATCCAGCTTCAAGAGCGGCGGCTGCAGCTAAAGATCTTCTAAGGAGATCATCACTGGAAGCGGTAACAGAAGATGGACCTCCACTATGATGACGTGAAGCAGCCGATCTCAGAGCTTCTAATATGTCTTCATGATAACCATTTAATGTTTTTAAATTTCTTTCAACCTGAAATGAACCACCGGCATACTACGACTCAATTATAATAGTTATTCACTAATATATTCGAAGATTTTAGTAAATTAAACTAATTTAAACTTAAGCGGCCCACACACTATCGACTTGATCGTCAACGTTGTTGTCAACAATGCTGAGGTTGTTGCCCACACACTTGACTACTGTTTTTCTTCAACATCATTCTTTTATTTGATGTTGTGTTGAGAACATCAAAAAATGACTGAATACTTGAGGTATCTAGGGCTGTAAAGTACCACAAGTTTGGCACCCTGCTGAACTTTTTTCAACTCCCTTAGATAACACGTACGTATATTTGTTAATATTTTCTTAAGACTATCCACGTTTGCGTTTGGCTCAATTTCCAGATAAAATTCCAACAGTTTTCCCATGCAATTTTTTTTTGGGCGATCTTTATAAATTTCTGACTTAATTTTCCACAGTTCCGGTAATTCTCTCAAAGTATCAAAAAACTGCACCCAAATTGGCATATTTGGTATAGAAGACATACTCGACATAAATACGAAAAACAATACAAATAAACAAACAAACACAACCTTCCTGGATCGTACCTTCCTCCACAACTAGAAATCTGAACTAATGTTGTTGACCTTGTTGTCAACCCCACCACACACTTCTCAACATTGTCGCCAACCTCAGGCTCCGCCCACCAAAAATCAAGACCAGTTTGAATTTCTCAACCATGTTGATCAACAGCAAATCAACATGGTCGTCAACATTACAAATTGACAACCAAGTTTATAGTGTGTAGGCCGCATTATTATGGGCAAATTTTAAGGAACAAAAAGAAATTGTTTATAAATTTAAATTTTACTAATTTTATAATCAAATTGTTAGTATTCAATGTAATATAAAGTTATACAAAACATTAAAAATCCAAAACATGTTTTAAACATTTTTTTAAAAACATTGAGGGATTTATATTGATTGAGAATGTTGGGAATACTAATTCCATTTTTCCTTAAGAGCAAACATTGACTCTAGTGCTACCCGATCCTAAATTACAGGAGCAGAAGGCCATTTAGAAGGATTAATTTTAAAATAGTAAGTTTAGTAAAAAAAAAATGGCATTCATTTTGCCCAGATATAGGAACGTTTTCTATAAAACAAATAAAATATATATTTAAATAAGAATAATACCTCTAGTATAGGTCCGCCAGAAATCATTTCAGCTGTAAGATTATTATCACTTTGGCTAAGCATTTCTTGAGCATCACTTTGGGTATCATCTAGCCATTTACTTCCTTTATGACAAGGATCATCTGAGCCACCGCCGCCTCCATATGGACAAGATTTTTTTAGAATACCTTTTTCAGGTAGTTTGGAAAGATTATTAGGCGGCAGATCAATGAACGATACTGTCTCCTCTTCTCCTAATCAAATTGGAAATAAACAGCAAATTTGTCCAATTTATTGGGATTAATTCTACTTTAAACAGAGCAAAGTTAGTCCCATTAGTTAGTTTAAGTATTTAAACTTAAACTTTAAATATATATTTATTTATTTAACTAATAAAGTTAGTTTTCTTAGAGGTGTGGCTAGAAATAAATACATAAAATAGGGTCTTGATCATATATTTGAATTTATCATAAATTCTCTAAATAAAAACTTAAGAGAGGCATATTTACTCAAGATAAAGTACACAACTTAAAATTTTACTATTCATCTCTGATGAAGAGAGTATTTTTTTGTAAAATCAACAAAGGCAATATCATCCCAGAATGTGCAGTGAATTCAATTATTCTTTGTTATTATTGCCTTAAAAATGTAAAAGGTAAGTAGTCAAAAGCAGCTAGATCAGAACTGTAGCTCTACTGATATAATTAACCTTACAATATACACTGATTTCAACATTTCCTTCATCTCCACACTTGCCATATCCATTTAAAACAGATTTTACACCACTCTCCAATCTAAGGCTCTAACCCTTAAACAATGACATTTCCTTTTCATAACCTCTCTGTTTATTCAAAACGACGATTATGGCGTCGATGGTTGTTGATACCCTAATTACCTAATATTAGGTTATATTAGTCCAATTGGACTAATTCTTCAACGGATTGCATGTCAAGAACATTTAAGACAATCAATTTAAGCACTCACTTATTCTTCGATGTCATCTCCTCTGCTATAGAGAATAAAAAGTTCGGAAGTCTTTCTGGACATTGCCCAGGCCTTTGATAATGGTATGGCACTTAGGTCTCCTCTATAAACTTAACAAAATTTCTACCTAACACCACTGTAGTTTCTGTCAGGAAGAGGAGGAAACGACACTGCATGTGTTGTGTCAATGTGAGGGGCTCGTGTGGCTAAGGATGTTACTTCTCGGGGAGGAAAAACCAAGGCCTGTGAGCTTTACTCAAGAGTCACTCTCCATCATTAAGAGTCTGATTAAAAGGACAGGTCTGGAGGGTGAGTTTTAGTTTGAAAGTGAGGGGAGCCACAATAGATCCAAAGGGGTGGGTCGCAGTGGCGTAGGCCTTGAGGCCGCCCTAGTCTAATCTAATCTAATCTACTTAACACTTATTTTTGTATTCTACGATCCTATTTAACTTACGACATTTGAAAGTAAGAGTGGGCTTCAAATGTTCTCCAGTTAAACCTATCTCCGCTGGAGTTTCACAAGGCAGCATTCTTGGTCCCATCCTGCTAATATTCCTACCCATCCATACACCTTAATCACCATCCATGCTGACGACAACGCCATCCTCTCTACCCATTAACAACAATCCGAAACCTCCCAATTTCCTTCTAGAGCTCTTCAATCTAATAGAAAGCTGTAGCTACCCATTCACGTATAAAAATTAATGAAAACAAAAGTGTCCACATAACTTTTACGCTCAGGCGTCAAAACTACCCAAATGTTCTCTTACTTAACAATCCCATCCCTATCTGGAACTTAATACGCTACCAGGTTATCTACTTAGACAGTAGACATAAATATAAATAAATGGAACCCACAAGCTAGATTCAAAAGACAACAACTCATTTTAAAGATCATATTTGGTTTTCAGTTCCAACAATTCAGTTGCAGGTTTAAAAAAATATGCAAATATAGAATAGGAAAGAATGACGTACTTAAACTGATTGAATATAAGGGGTTATACAACCATTTTTCTAAAGATTAGGATCTTGCTAATATCAGTATATTGATCAAAAAAAGAAAAAACTTGACTTCTCAATTTTCCTACTCCTAGCGCTACTGAAAAACGAATTGAAGATAAGTACAAAAAGTGAAACCAGAATCATATTCACTTTGCTGCACTTTCATCTAAGGGTGCGTTCCATTAAGCGCTCACAACGATCAAAATGTATCTTCAGCCGTTCCACATGACGACCGCGGTCATAGTGGTCGTGGCGAAAACGTCACTAATGACGTCATTATTTTCGCTCACGCGAAGCTCACAACGCCCCATCTTAAGAGCCGGGTCGAAGTGGGCGTTCAGAAGGTTGGCGCAAGTTTTAAAACGAAAAAATTATATCAGGTAAATGAAAGTATTATCTCATGTAAATAATTGAATGTGTTCTCGAAAGTCTAAAAATAATAATAAAATGAAAAATGACTTATCCCTTTACATACTAAATCACTGAATAACGATCAATTACACTTTGATAGTTAATAATACGTGGCCTGAGTTTTTGCTTTTAATCATTGCGATTTTGTATAAAATTACATTCCTCTCTTCACCGGAACTAGATGAAGAACTTTATAAAGCATTATTACGTTGCATTAATAAATACCAATTGTTGCCACAAAAGACATTTTAATTTTATTTAAACGTAAATTTTATAAATACTCCATCGAAAATGTAATATAAAAATTGAATTATATATATATATAATATATATATATATATATATATATATATATATATATATATATATTTGTAATATAAGTCAACTTTACCAATAATTAATAAAGTTTATTATAACTGCATATAAACGGGGTTAAAATTAAAAAAACAACCTCTTCAAGCTTCTGACTTATTTTCGAGGTCGCCATTTGTAATGTTTACATGAACGGTTAAAACGCCCCATAGTCCATTCCACTTGAGTTTTCGATTGTAACGCTGGCAAGCAAGTGGAACGGGCAAAACCGCGGTCGTGAGCGTGATCGTTGTGAGCGCTTAGTGGAACGCACCCTTAGTAGTTCCTCATCTAGGCTCAAATGGTAGGAGTGTTTTTTTTTTTTTCTAAGAAGGTAGTTTACCAAAGACTCTCTGTACTTAAATATTTTCTCTGCTACGGAGAAATAAACAGAAATATGTTAGCAATTTGGGATATAAAGGGTATTCAAATAGGATTGGTGGATAAGTAAGGCGCCGAATGACCTAATGACTGCTTTGATGTGAGAACTGAGCTGTTAAGCTTTTGGGAGAGCTTTTAATTGCCCACTAAATTAATTGTTCTTTTATGAGATGATACTGCCTAAGCTGTAATTAAGAAAAGTTTTATTTTACTTTAACTAATTACTTTTATTATAATTGGCTAAAGTTGTTTTATTTTACTAATTATGAAAGTAAAGTAATCGCCTATTTTTTCAGGCGGGGCTTAACGTCCATCTACCATTTGCTAGGTGTCGTGGACGGAGGCGAATAGCAAACGTACTTTACTATTTCTCATTTAAACATTAAATAAAATCCAAGGCCAAGACCGGGAATCGAACCCAGTACCACAATGCATATTAGCTTTGCAGGTCTCGGCTACCGTGGAGCCTACTAATTGTTTTCCATTTATTCAAATTGACTTAAATAATTTATAATACAATAATAAATAAATAGAAATACATCTGCACACCCACCAGAATGACCAGGATCATCTTCACTGCCGGATCCTACGCCCATTCTTTTCATCTGCTGAAGTTTGTGCTCCCTGAATAACAATAAGTTACTTATGGAAATTGTATTTAAAAATAAATAAATTAATTAATAAAATAAATTAAAACATACATTGATCTCTGATGAATAAAAATATTCCGCATGCAACATATCATGCAAATAACTGCTTTGGCCAAAGAATTGAAGCAAAATTAAAAACCAACATAAACATATTGTTTACAAATATAAACACACACACACTGCTTCACAGAGCTCTTTATCACTATTTTACATAAAAAATAAAAATCATCCAATAGAAATTAGGACATCATAAAAATAAAATTAAAAATTCAAATTAACAATGCCACCTTCTAACAAATGAAATTATTTTCTTGTATCAATTTTGTAATTGTTGCGAGATTTTTCTTTTTTTTTAACAAATAAAATATAAAAATGGGATTAAATGCAACAAATACATAAAAAAGTGATATTAATTTATGAGCGGAATAAAATATAAATAAATAAAAGAAATCACTGTGCCACTGACTGAAATCTACTGGCAGGGCCTCCAGGTACCATGTGATTTGGTCTGAACAATACTCTTTGTGAATCGCGTACACTGTAACATAAGTAAAATATACACAAAAATTAATTAATTAAATCTTGAAATAAATTAAGCTGTTAAATTACTTAGCCAAAAATTGGTTCTATTTGCAGAAGAAATAAAATAAATAGCTTTCTTAATGAAATCTTGCTAATGCTGAAAGGACTAACTTTTTATAATTGCTTTTTAAAGCATAATATTTATCCTCTGAGTTTTAGTTGATTACTATTTGGAAACCTTTAGATCAAGAAAAAATTCTTACGTTTCTTTTTGAATTAATTTTTGACTGAAATTCGCTTCAAACTAGGTATTTAATGTTTCATTTCTTTTTAGTATTTTCAAACCATAAAATCTTAAGCAATTAGATCTTTTATGGAAACAACGAGAACGTGAATCCATATAACATGTGATCCATGGGTATTTGTGGAACTTTGTAATAATTGTTTTTTGAATCTTTGTAGCCCCCTTTGAAATTTTTCTTATTTAATAAAAACAATTAATTTTCGTTTGTTAGTTCACAAGGATAAATCCCTTTACTAATAAATTTATCATACAAAATGAACGTTTCATTGATCCATAAACTTTTTTTTACCAACCTGCTCAACAGTTACCTCTACTAAACAAGGAGAGAAAAAATTTTGTTTTGTCAAGTTATATCGGAAGGCGTTATCTTGGTCTCAACCTTCAGCCATTACCAATACTTTTTTGAGTTTTATTTCAGTCAAGAAAATGTGAGAATAGGTTACTAAATATTTTCGAAGACGGGATTAAAATATAGGTTTGCTTATCCAAAAGCTCCTTAGCTATATTTACAAAGTTTATAATAAAATTGAATTCGTAATTTCTGTCCATTACAAACGAACTAAGTTGCTACAAATTCAGGGTATCTAGTTGTTGCTAAATTAAAAAAAAAAAAAAAAAAATTGAATGGTTAGAAAAATAAAATACTCATAAATTGTAAATTAAATATATACAAAAAAAAAGTATTCTATAATCTAACCAGATTAATCTAATCTAACTGAATTTTTAGTTCTAAATTTATATAACTATTAATCTGAAAGACAATAAATAGTATCAAAATAAACTTTGGTAAACAAAACAAACGTCTATTTTATTTCGTTTAACAAAAAAAAAAAAAAATCTAAATGCCATTGACCAGCAAGGTGCCTAAGAAAATAATATAAAAAGCTAAATATTTAATGTGCTTAAATTCATAAATGTGGGTTTTCACTAAATTTTCGTGTTGAAGCGATAATTGAAGTGAAGATTTTGTTCTTGTTGAAAATAAAAAGAAAACTTACCTTTTTCAAAATTTGTACTAATATTTTATTCTAAAAGTAGTTTAATTTTTATTTTTCCAGGCATGGGGAAGTCAGTGACAGTATTGACGCTAACTCTAAAGGATCTGCTATTTGATGGAGAAAGTAGTAAATGGCAGTAAATAGTCGGTGATTTTTTTTTAAAGATGAGTTAAACTGATTTGAAGAGTTAAGATTGTAGTGGCAAAAGATGTTAATTTTAACTGTTGCCAAATGGAATCAATCTGGTGTTAAATACTTTCAAATTGTACTTGGGATATACAATTGCAGTTTTTATAAAACATATTCGTAGTTGGTTGGTTTGAGATTAGGATATAAGTATATTATACGAGGTGTGACTGATGCTGCTACAGAACTATCCATGCGCCAAATCTTAACGACCGACAGCTGTGCAGCGTAAAACCTTCTCTTTCGATGGCAGCGTCTCACGTGTTTGTAGAGAAATCTGTCTGACCGGAACTGTGGTTTGTGTAAGAGGTGTTAGTTTCGTTTTGACGAAAACATGATACTACACATGTAACTAGTAGAGCAACGAATTGTCGTGAAATTTCACATGAAACTTGGTAAAAACGGCTACTGAAACTTATCTTTTATTAAAAGAAGTTTATGGCGATGAATGTTAATCACGTGCGCGAGTTTTTGAGTGGTTCAAGCGTTTACAAGATGCCCGAGAAGACGTCAGAGATGATGACCGCCCGGGTCACCCTTCCACGTCCAAAACGGATGAAAATATCGATTATAATTAATCGACATTACTGTCGTGAGGTGCTTGCCCAACTCCGTGAAAGAGAAAGGAAAAAACGACCCGATTTGTGGAAGAACAAGTCACGGGGTACTCCATCAAGACAACGCGCCAGCTCACACTGCATTGTCTGTCAAGATGTTTCTAGCCAAGTACAACATCCCAGTTTTAGGGCCACCGCCTTATTCACCTGACCTGGCCCCATATGACTTTTATCTGTTTCCCAAAGTCAAATCTGCATTAATAGGGACACGATTTCAGTCCGTTGAAGCTGTGAAAGAAAAAGCGGCACGCTTCACGCAGGAGCTGACAGAAAAAAGACTTCCAGCACTGTTTCGAACAATGGTAAATTCGCATGGGACGTTGTAGGGATAGGGGAGGGGTGTATATTGAAGGTGATAATAACTAAATATGTATAAATTTAAAATAAAATGTTTTACAGCAATAGTCTCGTTATTTATTCAATAGCCACACCTCGTGTTTTGCTTTTTTTCTTTTTCTAACTATGGCAAATTTTTGGGTCAAAACAAGTCTAGCAAAATTTTGGATAAAAGATTACAAGGTCGAATGGATATAACACACCATTAGCCTGATCCACCAAGGCACCTCCTTCATGAAAGAGAAAAATTAGTCTGCATTTTTTCCTGGTTATTCAGACCAATAAATCAATTGGCCGCTTAAAGATACAGTCTAAGATCAGGATTGTAATTGCACCTAAAGTAAATAAAATCAGCTCACATTCATGTAAACGAGAAGTGTAATCTTTTATAGCGATTTATAACCGTATTCATCCTTAAAGAACTTAGAAAATTAGGTTATATTACCTTCTAATTTATACCATCTATACCTGTCACTAAGAATTTCCAAAGCGAAAAAAAGGAAAATGAAAATCTTTATAAAATATTGCAAGCAGTAAATGAAAATTATCATGGCAACGGGAAGAAATTTATATTATATATGAATTGATTGGTAGAAAGAATACAAACAGAAGTCTTTTTGTACATGAAATATATTTTAGATTGAAACATTAATTGGGATTGTTGAATTAACCGATAAAACGTCTGTTAAACCTGATAAATCCCCTCCTGAGATCGAAATAATTTAATCAATTATAACTAGGTCCCCTTAAACTCCATATATGCTCACTATAATTAGTGTTGTGAATATTAATTATACAAATATAAATTCAAGATTTGATTATTGTTATTCCAAATAAAGATCTGTCGGTTTCATTTACTTCTGGATTTCAATCTCCGTGAATTAATTTACAAAGATTTTTTTTCCCCCCCAAAATGAACCCAATTAAACATTTTCATTCCCACCGAATGCTTACAATACAGATTCTACTTTATTAATTCGTTCATTTTTACTAAATCATCCTTTGCAGGCGCCACGGTAGCCGAGCGGTTAGTGGCGAGACCTGTAAAGCTAATATGTATTGTGGTAATGGGTTCGATTCCCAGTCTAGGCCTTGGAGTTTATTTAATGGTTATTAAAAGAAATTTACAGTAAAGTATGTTTGCTAGTCGCCTCCGTCCACCGACACCTAATTGGTAGTTGGACGTAAAGCCCGCCTCAAAAAATAGGCAATTACTTGTTTTTACTCATCTTTTGCATTATGCAAATGTTTCATGAAATAAGCTTTCGAATTAGCTAAAATCAGCAGGATTTGTTTTACTGTTGATTATCAAAGATTTATATTACCTATTTGGATAAGAATTTCACTGGCAGAATGAAAAACCGGCGAAAATTCAACACTACGTACTTGACGCAGAAAATGGGAAAAGATAGAAGATAAGAGATCTTTTATTCCTTTAAAATTACATTGATCGTTGCTGGCTTAGGCCAAAAAATTATGTAGTATTGTTTTTTAAGGAAAGAGTTAACAGGTAAGAGAGTGAAACGTTACAGGAAAATCGGCTGATAAGTCCACGAAATGAATGATGACCAAAGATGAAAGAAGGAATAATTATTATTTCAGGGCTTATGCAAAATATTCTTATGGTCTAAACTGTCTTCTGTTTATAAACAACAAATATACCACAAAAACCTTTACTTTTTTTTTTTAGTTTAAACAGTAAAACAAAAACAATTAAAAAAATCTTTTGTAAAAATTTACGTTGTCTAAATGGAAATAGTTTTTTTTTTTTTTTTTAACCCACCTTTGTCCAGCTATATGACCAAATCCAAGTAGTTTATTAGGATCTGACATGGCTACAGCTCCTTCAGGCGTTTGCTGTGCAGAAGTTCCAAATCCTTTGACTATTGGTTTCTTGTTGTAAGGTGGATCCATACGTGGAACAGTAGATCGCCTGTCATTGGGTTTTTGGAATAAAGGAATAATTTTCAGGAAGTTTTTTTTTAAAAAAAAATAATAATAGGGAATCAAAGTTGGATTTTAATTATAAATAAATAAAAAATTAATTAAATGGTAAATAAAATAAATGAAAGTAAACAAATTGATCAAGATACGGATAAAGTAAATGAATCAAAAAATAAAATGGTTCAAACAGGGTTTGAGAAAGGGAACAAAAAGAAGACAAAAAAACCTGTTTGTATTTGTGCTTTTGCTAAATTCAAAACTTAACTTATCTAATGAGAATTCCGTTATCTTATTTAAATTTATTCCATTCAGAAGTTTATATTTCTAATCAAAATATCGGTAGATTAAATAGTATTTTATAGCAAATCTTATTTAAAATTATTAACTGATTATAATTTAACTATCAAATATAACAAATTTATTATAAAATATCACATGGACTAACACAAATTAACAAAAAAAATGAAAACAAATACCATATATAGTCGGGAAACAACTATATATAATTTTTTTTAAATGTGTATATACATATATATTTAGTTTGTATACATATTTTTATTTTTTACTTTTATACACAAGCTCATGCTGCCATTGACAAGGTTATTTAAGGGTTAATACCCGGTGGAGACATTCAAAGACAAATTGAAAACAAACCAAGAAATGAAGTGATTAAAAACAGAAAAAAAAAAATATTTTGTGAACACTTTTTTGGCTGTATAAAAATGTTGAATCTATTCAGAGGAAATTACATGTATAATAGATCTAGGGAAATGATTTGTCATATTGATCTTCCTTTTAGGAATAATTTTAAAAGTTCTCTTATAGGATTTTGAACTGTGGAAACTCTAAGTTGCATTCAATTGTAGCAATAGATTTCATTTCTTCACCGTAAACGGTCTTATAATTAATTTTTTATCGGGAATAATTTTTTTTTAAAAATCACCTCTGCTACAGTGATGGAAAAATGGCAAATAAAAACCTAAAGACAAGATGGTAGCAGTCAGCTTCCTTACAAATCTTGTACTTTTTGCAAACTGTAGATGTGGGTTTGCCAAACTTATATTTAAAAAAATTATTTTGGCATTCAGGGCTCCTATTAAATGTTGGCTTCGAGAAGAGGCAGGAAGGATTAGGCAAAGATATTCACTCGGCCAATACCATTTCATGTAAAATAACATAAAAGAATAAAAAATCCGTGAAATGGATTTTCCAGTTAAGAGCTTCTGATGGCTATGACTCAGTTAGGTCCATCGGTAGAGCCCAATTTAAGGTATAAAGATTCAATTTACTGCGATTTTTGGTTTTAGAGATTTCGCACACAAAAAATAATTTTCTAAAAAATCTAAAAACCTCTATTTCGGACTCTGGAGACCACAAAATGGATATTATAAAACCTCAAAATCAACATTTTTAACATGAGCAACAATATCTTGCTTTTACCTAGCATGAGGTACAGTAATAATTTCATCAAATCATCACTCACCTGTATAATGTTATCACCAACTTGTTAAAATTACTTATTATTTACATTTCTGTGGGTGTTCTAGTAGTTATAGAGGTGGGATTTGTAACCGCGTGTAGGTTTTATTTGTTAGAAAAAATTGTTTACAGTAAAGCATGTGCTACCGACAGAGTGCACGATATCTACAATAATTTCATAGTTGGACATTAAGCCCAGCCTGAAAAAAAAAAAAAAATAGGTGAGATTAGTTTACTTTAATTTTGCAAAAAAAAAAAAAGATTTCAAACTATCCTCAACTTCATTTCTTGTTGTTTTTTTAAATTTATAATTTTGGAGAATAAACAAACATTCAAAATGCACAAATACATAAATAAATATCAAACACACATAATACAAGCTTTACTTAAAATGTACAAAAATTTAGAAAAGGAAATTAGGGCATCTGGGATAAAATCTGTAGTACGGAAGAAAAGATATAAAAATAAAATTTAGGATATAGGGACAATTTAAATAGGAAAAAACCAAATAATTGACTGAGGTTTAGATTAGAAAAAAAAAAGTAGTAAAAATTATTAATTAAAATGACCTCATTTTTAATTATTGCTTACCATTTTTACCAGTTGAATAATTCCTTTAGTTTTTACACGTTAATTTATTATTTTTGTGGATTATTATTTTAATTTTAAATTAAATAAATGTTAGTTTATGCATTGTGAAAGAATTAATAAAACTATTCTAAAAAATAAAAAATAAAAGAAAAAGTTATTCTGTGAAGCAGTGTTTATGTAAAGTTCAAACATGCGCCTATATCTGTTTTTTAATTTGTTTCATTTAAAAAAATAATTAATTAATTTAGCCTATTTCTTTTTAAAAGCAAATTAATTTAGCAGTAAGCCACTAAAATTTTAAGTATTAAATTCTATTCAAGTTTTATTTAAAACTTAAAAAAAAAATATTTAGAAAATTAAAAAGTCCAGGAATTGAAAGCAATTTTCGAACAGAAAACCAAATAAAATTTTTAATAATATTGACATGATTAAAATTTTGATCTTTCGAGTTATATTTTGAGATACTTTCAACCTGAACCTCTTATCCTTAATTTTCTTTTTTAAAAAAATACTTCATTCCTGCACTAAAACAAAGCGAAAATTATTCTGAAAATAAAGTAATGAAGAAACAAAATTAAAATAATAAAGTCAATGCTTTTGAAACTTAAAACTAATAAAAAGTAAATTAAAAAAAAAGTGTATTTTTTATTATTTTTTTTGGAAACAACAAGATCAGCCAATTTTGTCTCTAGGAGTTCACTACGGAGTAACAATCTTTAGAAACAACTGAACAATAATTAACTAAAACAAATTTAAACAGCAAATTATAAAATAAAATATTTAAACAAAATAAAGGTATGAACACTCAAGTTTGAAATAAATCTGGTTTGTACAAGGCTAACTAAGAATCGAATTTATTTTAATAATAGCCAGAATAAAAATTTAAAATAGCGCGTTACTTAACAGAAAATTAAAAGAACATGTAAGTGCAGTTTTATTTTTTAAAAAAAATTGTGAATAAGAATAATTAAACCTTTAAATATTATTTCCCTTGTACTCACCATGCAAATAATAAAATTTCATTAGGATAAAAACTAAAGAATCGTGCACCACAATATTTAACAATGTTACATAGTTTTGGTAATTTTATCAAAATATGTAAACAAGATAATATCATTAGTAACTTTTCAGTACTTTTAAGCAGAACAACTGGGTAAGATATCTTACTAAAAAAAGGCTTTCAAGAAAATATAACTATTTATGAAAAGAGAATCCATAAATCCATTGACCCGGATTTCCATCCGAATCATTGACTCGGGAATTCCTGATGAAAACGAACAAGTGTTATGGCAATATTTTCGTGTCCTAATTTGGACATACGATACGACATAACAGAATTACAATGTTTAGCAGCAGAGATGATGATGTTGGGAATCATCATGGACAAATCATCATGTTGTGGCAACTTTTTGAGCAATATCTCAAAGGAATCAATCAATTAAAACAAAAAAATTGCTGTGAATTATTTTTCTACGGGTGGAGCAAAATAAATCAATCTAAGTGCAAATTTATTTGCTATGATGTTTTCGATTCCAGAGTGCTATAGGTTAGAATAACTGTAACATTTTAAAGATTGTTGTTAAACTAATTTCAAACTTTTGTTGTTAAAAACTGTAAGAAAGTACACGAATTTTTGTAAACAAATAGAATAGTGAATGGTTAAAATCTCAAATACATAATTTAAAAGTTATTTACCTAAAGAAGGTCAACCATTTTCTAGACTAATTCTAAAATATTTATCTTATCCTGTTCACACAAAAACCTAGCCTTTTATTCATGCTGAGCATGAATGCTCTCACAGGTTTTTAAGCGAACCTTTGATTAATCAATTAGGGTTTTTTCTTTTAACGTTCGATGGCTCTTTCCTGCGGTTAACTTTCACAAGAAAACCCTAGATCCAAACATATATGTGATAAGTTCAATGATAATGATACCAAATTGAAGTAAAAGGGTCTGAAGTAGTTTGCATCAAGGGTGTTTAATGTTTTTAATTATTTATCGCCAAATAAATGCGCAACTAAGATAGAACCTAGCTGAATTGTCTTAAATTTGGTTGACAAATAAATATTATATGAAGAATGCCAGTAATTTAGTTACTAAAATGTAAAAAATAATTATTAATAAATTGGTTCTTCGTAATATCACAGAAGAAGGCACCTAATTTTCTTGGTCGGGAAGAAAGTTCTCTTTTAATGAACATTTCACTTCTAATTCCATTAAAGCGTCATATTGCTTCTCAAAAGTAACTGAGACTACATCGAAAGATAGAATTGACTTTAGCAAATAAATAACAAATCTAATATTTTGTTTATTGTCACCAATATATTGAAACCTTCTCCAATACTAAAAAACTACAATTTTATATCCTTAATCTTTGGCCTCTATAGAATATAATGGGTGCGTTCCACTAAGCGCTCACAACGATCAAATTGTACCTTCAGCCGTTCCACTTTACGACCGCGGTCGTTGTGGTTGTGGCGAAAATGTCACTAATGACGTCATTATTTTCGCTCACGCGAAGCTCACAACGCCCCACCTTAACAGCTGGGTCGAAATGGGCGTTCAGAAATTTGGCGCAATTTTTAAAATCAAAGATGGCGACCGAAAAAATTATATTAGGTAAATGAAAGTATTATCTCATGTAAATAATAGAATGTGTTTCTCGAAAGTCTAAAAAAAAATAATAAAATGAAAAATTACTTATCCCTTTACACACTAAATCACTGAATAACGACCAATTACACTTTGATAGTTAATAATACGTGGCTTAAGTTTTCGCTTTTCACTATTGCGATTTTGTAAAATTGCATTCCACTTTTTATCGGAACTAGATGAAGAACTTTCTAAAGCATTATTACGTTGCATTAATAAATATCCTACTGTTGCCGCAAAAGACATTTTAATTTTATTTAAAAACGTAAATTTTATAAATACTTCACGAAAATGTAATATAAAAATTGAATTATATTTTTTATATAAGTCAACTTTACCAATAATTAATAAAGTTTATTATAACTGCATATAAACGGGGTTAAAATTAAAAAAACAACCTCTTCAAGCTTCTGACTTATTTTCGAGGTCGCCATTTGTAATGTTTACATGAACGGTTAAAACGCCCCATAGTCCATTCCACTTGAGTTTTCGATTGTAACGCTGGCAAGCTAGTGGAACGGATAAAATCGCGGTCGTTAGCGTGATCGTTGTGAACGCTTATTGAAACGCACCCAATGAAGACTTCAGTTCTTTTTTTCGGAGAGAATTTGCCAAGTGAAACTACTTTTTGCCACTGGCTACGCTCCATATCTTGCTCCAATTTCCAAGTATTACACTTTGTTGGACTTTTTTATTTTTTAAAGGATAGAATCTCTTCTTAAAGAAACTATTGATTTTTTTTGGGAGGGAAACAAATATAACCACACAAAACATCAAGAATCAATAACTACTGTAATGCCAGAAGAATGTTTTTTGCCTAAGAGGCTGTAACTCGGAAATCTTACCCAGAAGATGCTTTAAGCTTTAAAAGAAACAGTATTCCTTTTTCTTTTTTTTCACAAAAAATGTTACGTATTTGTTTTAACCATTGAATAAATATATATATATTTTTTTTTTAAGAACTAGTCAAATTTCAGGTGCAATACATATTTGGGTAGTACATTGCAAGGAAAATGAAGTAAAGTTATGTCACGAAAAGTGAATGCATTTTTGAACCAGTTTTCTACTTTTTTTAGCCAAAATATCAATTCTCATTAACAATCAAAATAAAATTTTAAAAAAAGCTGAAAGCTCTAAAATGATGGCTAAATTTACTGGCCCAAAATGTAAACCAATCGTTGATTGTATTTTCATTAAACTGAAAACTAAATAAAAGAAAAGAAGAAAAATAACCAAAAATAATGAAAACAAATTAATATAAAATATATAAAAAAAAAATAAACAAAATAAATTAAAAATCAAACAAAATAAAGTCTACTTGGCAGGCTTTTTTATTATTTTGGACTGACCTGAGACATAGAGAGAAGTTTTTGTGAACTACGACCGATCTGTAGCACAAGGCACTCAATGCAAACACTATAAATACGCCCCCCACCACAGACATTAGCGTACCGACCAGGAATACCGTGTTGGTGCTGTGAGAGTTTTCTGTACCGAACAAGAGAAACACAATACAGATAAAGATTATTAACCGACGACAAAATCCAAAAATTTTGTAGGTAAAAGAGAAAGAGAAAGAGAAAAACAAAAAGTTGAATAAAAAAATTTGTGAAACATTAGGGTGAAGGAAGTAAATAATTTTATTGATGAATAATTATTTAATAAAATAACGTTAGAAGATACAATAAATAAATTATTAGGGCGCCAATGGGGCAATCGGATAGGAATGGAAAAATATTTAAGGTTTATCAAAGAAAGGAACCAGGATGCCCATATTTGATTATATACATATTTATTACATATTATTTGGGTGTACCAAAATGCACCCGAATTCCATGCACAGACATTAAAATCATTTTATCAAAAGCAGAAAGCGTCACAGTTGTTTGAAAAAAATAAATAAGGAAAAAAAAAATTAAATCAATAAAATAATAAGGGAAAATGAAGAAGGAAGGGAAATTTAAAATTAAAAACAAAAAAATCAAAAATTAGAAACCAACAACAAAAAAAAATTATAGCAAACATAGTGTTAAAGAAAAACAAAAGCTTACTCTTAAAAAAAAATTAATATATAGCACTAGAAAAAAGTTAATAAATTAAAAACAAAAAAAATCGCTGAATTTCCATTAATTTACACCACAAACATTAATATATAATATTATATAACAAGAAAAAACGCTTTAGAATCGTAGCATAATCCCTGTGCATTCAGTAGATTTACGACAATGACAAGATTTATAAGTATACCCATTTCATATTTTTTTTTTTTTAAGTAACCAGTCCTAGAGGTAATGAAAACTAAGCTACAAAACATTTAATCAAAATTATTAATTATTCATTTGACGTGGCATTCATACCATTATTGAATCAGCAGCAATTCTATGTACAAAATTTCAATGTTTTTGAGGATCTATTAGAACTTTGAACATTTAGAATGTTCTTGAATGGCTATTATTAAAAATAAATAAATAAATAGTATTTCATATGCAGAGAGCAGACGACACGCTTTATTTTCTGTTTTAATTCATAAAGATCCAAAATGTTAAATATTTGGATGCCTATCCATCTTAATTAGAATATGGATTTGTGAGTAATGAATTAACTAATTTACTAACCTAACGAATTTTTTTGTTTTTGTTTTTCTAACATTGCTCATCTTTGTTCTAAAAGGAATATACTTAGAGAAGACAAAATAAAACTAGAATTCAGTAAGGATATCATTCATCCTTAAAAACCCTGCAATTTAGAAAGAAAATTAACCCAAGTTCGACCGATTAAAAACGTATGAGAATCGTTTGCTAAAGAGAAAGGCGATTAAGGTTAAAGTCAAGAAAATACCATGAGAAGCTGTTAATTCTTACGAAAACGTCAGATAATCCTAAGGGTAGAGCAAAAGCAGTTTAGTTAACAATGGACAGAACAAACTAGAGCTTGAAAGACAAGAAGATGCCTCACCTAAAAGTGTCTCTTGTCTGAAATGAAGACTGTAATAGAGTTACAGATTTGGCACAAATGTTGAGCAGCATAGGTATTCCACATCTTCATTAGAAACTGGAAGACCATTCTTAAAAATGTGACGGAGTGTATTTTTTGTTTTAAAAAATTGATAATATGGATCCAGATACGGTAACCACAAAATAAATTCCTCCTAAAAGAACAAAGAAGAAAGACCACCAACAAGATGGAGGTAGCTGATTGGCAAAGGCCAGATTGAAAATAAAGCAGGATATAATTAAAATTTGTAAGGTCCACTGAAGTTCAAAATACTGAGTAGAATAACTGATCACATTATTTCCTTTTGCTGCAGAAGACATATCCATTCTGGCTTAAAAAATCATAATTCTGGCTTACAGCAAATCATAATGGACCTTTTTTGCATTACTCTTTTTCTTGACGTTTTAATGGCAACAGGGTTTACTCCAAAGAAGTTGGTATCATTAACCGTCTGTGGAAATTTAAGATTTACAGTCATAAATTGCTATATTATTGTTTAAAGGTCTTTTTTTTAAAAAAATTGAATTGCTGCTGATAAAAGATTACCAGTTCTGAACTGCAACAAGCCCCAAACACAAGCTTTTGTTGAAGAAAAATAAATAAATAAATAACACCCATTCAAGAGAAAATAAAATTGATACCAACAACATCTTGCATCAAAAAATAACAACAACACAAATAAATATCAGGTCGTCAAGTTTTTAATCGAGCAGAATCAGAAAATGCATAATCGTTGCATAGGGAGAAGAAAGATTAGTAAATTCAAGTTGTCACACTCCAGGTATTTTTTTAAATTCTGTTTCCAATATATATGTATATATTATTTTTTTTATTATTATTATTATTATTAAAAAAGAGTGATGGTTTATTGTTCAGTTTCGTGGTCGCTTAATACCTGTAGCAAACGGCAATACTAGCAAAGCAAATGAAGACGGTCTTCACAACGCCCACCATAATAAACACCATCACCAATGTACTCACTTTGTCCGTTTCTTTACCTGGAAAAATATTTTGTACCCCCGAATTTACGGGGGAACGAAATGAGGTTTATTTACTTAAAGATTGAGTATTTATTTTTTTGTCAATTATCTTGTTTTGATTCAATTGGTTAATGAAACGAAAACACACTTAAAAATAGATACAATCTAACTTGGATAACCGAAACATGGACAACAATCTAGTAAGTAAACATCATTCGAAGCATAATGTTTCATAATGGAAGCAGGCACATTTCTATGCACAGATAAGACAATATCTTAGGGATTATTCATTTTTTATTATTGTGTCAAAAAATAAATGATTAAATGTTAAACGTCTTCTGCAACTATTTCAAATATTTTTCTTTCATTCTTTAAGAAACTTTCTAACTCGAATTCACCAAAACCAACTGTTAGCGAAACGGGTCCACTGAAATTTCAAGAACATTACTAATTGTAACAAAACAAAACAAAAATCGAATCCAAAATTGAACATTTTTTTATTAAAATCAGCTTTCACAAAGCTTTCTTGCTTTCCAGTTTTCCTTTTTTTTAAAAAAAATGAAAAACAGAAAAAAAATCAACTTTGATAACTACAAATACATTTTAAAATTGAAGGAAGAATAGTAAAAACAAAAAATCAAATTTTGAAAAAATTATGGCTTCGCAATTATCTGTTGATTTATAAAATACTCCTAAATACCAATTCTTGATAACATAGAATTTAAAATTAGATTTATTATAATGTGCTCCTAGGCAACAATTTTTTTTC
Source organism: Rhodnius prolixus (assembly GCF_049639745.1). Lineage (NCBI taxonomy): Eukaryota > Metazoa > Arthropoda > Insecta > Hemiptera > Reduviidae > Rhodnius > Rhodnius prolixus. The sequence continues at coordinate 21,216,102 of NW_027411582.1, forward strand.
ATTTATTTATCCTTTTAATGAAATTTACACCTGTACCTACAGGGTACAATAAGTAAATGCGATAAGTATAAATAAAGAGCATGGCAGACGTGAATGAAGGTCATCCAATGATGGCCGCCATTAGTCACCCAGTTGGTCACAAGGCCAACGGCGCCTCAGCCGTCTTCGAGGATTGGAGGGTAGTATAGTTGAAGATAAGTTTGCAGCTAAAGGGTTGGGATGAAGTGAGAGTTTTTGATGAAAATTTTTACATCGGATTTTGGCAAGTTCGGAGATGAGTGGAATTTAGAGATCTGTATGTATTGTGTGGTTGCTAACATAGAACGGAGCGTCTACTATGCGGCGGAGTATTTTGGAGTGTTTGCAGTCTATTGATGTTGGATTTTTTTTAGCTGTTCCGTAAAGTTCAAGTCCGTAAGTCCATATTGGTGTGAGAAGAGCTGTATAGAGTCGTCGTTTGTTCTGTAGTGAGAGTTTTGAGCGTTTCTCGAGTAGTCTGGCTAGAAGTTTTGTATCGTTTGTTTTAGTTCGGTGCGTTTAAGTCTCGTATGGGGGTTCCCAGGTAAGTCTCTTGTCCTAGGTACATTCCAAGGTACCGCACATGGTCGGCTAGTGGGAAAGGTGTATGATGTAAGAAGATAGGTGGTGGAGTTTGACGTTTGTGTGTGAAGACTATGTATTTAGACTTAGTTGGGTTAATTTTTATATGCCAGTTTTCTAACCAAGGTTCTATTGAGTGAAGGTGGGACTGTAGTGAGCGTACTGTGAGGGTCAGAGTGTGTGGAGAGACTGGCAGTGTCATCAGCGAAGGTGTAAATAGAGGTATTAAGGTTAGAAGGTAAGTCGACAGTGTAGATTGTGTAAAGAAGAGGAGCTAAGATAGTTCCCTGTAGCACACCAGCAAGGACAGGATAGATGGAAGAGTGAGTAGTGCCTTGGAGAACTTGAAAGAATCTGTCAGAGAGAGATAAGAGCTGAGTATGAGGGTAATAAGTGCTAGGAAGGATGCGTTTGAGTTTCCACACAGTAGACCTTCGTGCCAGACTCGGTCAAAGGCTTGCGAAACATCGAGGAATACTCCAGCGCAGTGTATTGCTTTCGCTCGAGTGAAGAAGCGATGGTGTCTACAACACGATGGGCAACAATTTAAAATCCAGCTTTAGTAAAGTTCAACTTATTTTAGGTATTGTGGGAATTTGAAGACATCCAAATATTTTTCTCTCTTGAAAAATAAATCAGAACCTGTAGTAAGAGAAAGGAAAAAATAGTGGACTGAATTATTTCTACCTTCCTAAAAGATTCTCTTACCTAATAAAATTAATAAAATAAAAGTTAAAACAGAAGTTTTAATTAAAATTAAGCAATATTAATAAAAAATTTATTACCATAAGGCGTTTCCTTTTTATTCATTTGTTTTTCGATATCCGCTTTATCAGATTGGGACTGTCCACTACCTGGATATGCTGTTGCTTCAGGTGAGGGCGATATGATAATCTCAACTTGGATTGAACAGTCCGGACCTGACCAGCCCAAGAAGCAGTAACATTTGTTTACATTGGTGCATACCTGAAAGGTGGGAATTATAACATTATTTTACCAAATAACAACGAAAGTATTTTTTTTGTTTTTCACTCTCTTTTTTTCACTTTATTGGTAATTTTTAAAACTACAACACAAGTTGTATTAAGTAAATTTGCTGTTAATGGTTCAGTTCATATATTATGAAACGTTAGAGCAATCAACCAATGGTGAAACCCTTTTACGGTGGACTTAACTCACAGAAATAGATCTATAAATCACTTCTGCTTCAAGCGAGGGAGCTGTGGAATCTGCGGTAGTGAGACTTAATTAGGTCGATGAAAACGGTATGTGAATGATAAGGTTTGATATACAGGGTGAACCAGTAAGGAATGTCCATGTGTGTATTACATCTAAAGTGAAGTTCAATGACGTATTGACCAACTTCATATTTTCTACTTTTTCTTGCCATAAAAATGTTATTACCCAGAAAGTTTTAGTCCGAATTCGATTCTGATGACACGGTTAGAAAGACAAATAAATTGTCTAAAAATTTGTCACCATTTTGAAGCATAAGTTATTCTCCAAACAGCCTCAATCTTCCTCCAGGATACTGGACAAATAAAAGTATTAGAAATTTTTAAGAAAACTCATTAGGCCCTTATGTGATCATTAGGGAACGGATTCGTATGTATTTACATATTTTTTTCTAGGCAATTTACAGACGTTTTTCAACTAGAAGTATTCATACTGACACTTTTTAAGCCGTTTGAGTCTACTTTTATTTCACATATTTCCACATATTTGGATGTTATCGCATATTTATACATATTTGATTAAAATAAATAAATATTTCTACATGTTTAATCAAAATATGTACATATTTTTTCATATTTTTCATTTTGGGCATATTTTCATAATTGGGAGGTGGTTGACAGGAACTGTGAACCACAGACTGTAGGGCTGTGAATCACAGTGGGTACAATGGTTATTGTAATTTACACAGAATGCTGCTTAAACAGTGACGGGCACTTGTTAGTTCTTTGAAGTTGTCCGACGTTGTCTGTTCTTTCAGCTCGTTCGTTAAAGTGTCCAATTCATTTCGTTCGGTCACTTAGTGTATTCTTTTTTGGGTGAAATGCCACGAACATCGGCCTCAAACAAACAACTGGTTGCTAAATATCTTCGCGAGTTTCCAGCAGAACTTTTTCGAAGTGATGGAGACATTTTGTACTGCACAGCTTGTGACAAGCGCGTTTCTTGCTCTCAACGTTCCCAAGTCACCCAACATATTGCCACCGGATCGCACATAGAGAATAAAAACAGAAAGAAAGAGAGGACGTCCTATCAAGTCTTCCTTACATCTCCATCATCAAGTAAGTCTACTCTGAGTACAGATCTGTGTCGGGCTTTGGTTAGAGCAGATAACCCTTTCCACAAACTTAAAAACTGGTAGAAGTACTGAGCAAGAACAAAGGGTGGGAGACCATCTGCCAGATTTCTGATATTATCAGTGGAACAGAAGTCACCTCAGAACATCGTGTACCCTTTACAACCAACGAGATAACTTCTTTCAGTAGATGTTGAACGATCTTTTAGTCGTTACAAGTCCATCTTACGCCCAGATCGTCGTCACTTTACGTTCCAACATTTGAAATTTCATGTGGTTGCAAACAATTTCGAAGAGTGAAGTTTTCAAAATTGAAAATTTAACACATCTTTTTATAAATAGTAAAAATGTTCTTTGTTGTATAAATCATTATAACTTGTAAAAACAAATTATTTTGTTCCTAATAAATTATTATAAATTGTAAAAATGTTCTTTTCTTGTATAAATAATTATAACTTGCCCCCCCCCAAAAAAATCCATTTTCATAAAAAAAAATGTCCATTTTACTTAAATATTCCAGAAAATATTTTAAGAAAATCACATATTTTCCACATAATTGACGAAAATAAATGCATATTTTAATTAAATATTTGGCATTTTTAAATACATAAAAATCCGTTCCTTAGTGATCATTATCCAGACCTAAGTGCTGGCACTTTTTTTTTTTGTAAAAGTTTCCTTGTCTAATGGGCTTTCTAACGGTATATCATTTTCCAGGATTCCTTTTTATCTTCGTATGAGAAAATTACGTTTGTTTTTGCAAGAAAACGTGTTCACGAGCGAAACTCAACAGTGTTAGTTTATCAAGTTGTTTAATTCATTGAAAACTCTTTTAGATGGACCAGTAGTCAATTTTAATGTAGGCTGTCTTAAAAGTCAAAGGTTACAAATTACACTTTAAACATTTACTTCTGATCTCTCTGAAATATTTGAGAAAATGTTAGGAAAAATTTTTTAAGTTTTTATTTCATAGTCCTGTGAAATGAGCTTTCAATGAGTATATCTCAATTAAATTTTAGTTTCATTAATGTTTTGATTGTGTTCAGGACCCTCCTTAAGTACGAGTAATGAACTGCATTAAAAACATTTCAATTCTTAATTGTGTTCGTACATTAGTGAAGTTCGTTTAATAATAATAATAAAAAAAAAAAAATTAAATTGGCTAATATTTTATTTGTAACATCTTTTTTTCATTAAAATGCATTAATAAAATCCTCATCTTTGCTTTGCTCTTTTCAAGTTAAATAATGAAAAACAAATTTATATAAATATTTCCAAACTTACCCCATTTCCTGAACATTCAAGTTTATTGTGATTGCTTGGGCAAGTTCCTTGGTCCATATGCGGAAATATACTTGTACACGTTTGATTTACGCAAATCTGTAATTTTAAATTAAATTTATAATGAAATTGAAGCACTCTGAGAACTTAAAATATTTAATTTTTTTTGTTGAGCATGTTGCTTTAGTGCAAATAATAATAATATAATAATAATAATATAGTGTGTTTTATTGATTTCATATTTACAAAATTCACATAAACAAGACATTACACAACCAAGGTCCGTCCGCCAAGTTGACCATCGATAAACAAAATTTATGCTCTGTACTAAATTAAAATAAACACTTCTAAATTAGGAATATACAATAAAAATAATCTAAACAAGAACAAAATACATACATAAATCAAGACTTTTTTTTCATTTAATAATAACTGATTATAATATATGATTTTAAGGGCAGATTCATAAATCACCAGCCTAATAATTAAACTCATTAATTAAAAATGACCTATATTTCAAAGCAGAGACAGTATATTTATAAAGTTTTTCCCATCCATAAAGACCATTTAAATAATTTATTACTTCTTGTAAGGGGACAAACCGTTCACCGAGCCATCTTAATCGCCATTCCTGTAATACAGGGCACAAACCAACAAAATTTACCACATTTTCTACATCGCCAGTATTACATAGTGCGCACCTGTACTCACTTTCACCCCTACTCACATGAAAATTCAATTTAAGTAGCTGGCCCCTCAATTTCATGATGGTACTAATCAGACCAATTGCGTTACTATCATTAACATAATTATCAGACGCAAGTTCTAAATTTAATTCCTTGTACAACTTATGGAATCTTGAATTTTTCATACCATTAACTAAATTACTTTTAAACTCTATCTGAATAGCGCTTAACAAATTGTCTGCTGAGCCCTCGTAGTTGCCCCTAATTACTTGATCTGAAGAGCTATATCTACTGCACAGATCCGTGTATTCTTTAAACCAATATAATTTCTTACTAATAATTGTATTGGCTAAAATTCTAGGGAGGCGTTGGTCCGGCATTGACAATACTTTTTGAACATATTTGTAGTGCAAGTTAAACGTAAATAAAAACAGAGGGTTTGAGCTTGTTTCCGTATATAAAACATAATGCGGGGTGTTCAAAGGCAGTTTGAATAGTTTTTTCAGGAAAAAGGTATTTAATTTTTCAACTTCCTGAATACGAAGAAAACCCCACACTTGGGCAGCGTAACAAATTATAGCCCGCATCACGGAATTAAAAATAGTAAACTTAGCGCTCAGAGGTACATCACTATTATTAATCAGATCCGTGTACGTTATCATAATAGCTGACTTAGATAAACTTAACTTCTCTACAAAGTGACGGGTCCAGGATAATTTAGGGGTTAGGCCGACTCCCAGATACTTATAAAAGTTAACAATTTCTAAATTTTCCCCATTTAATCTCCAGGTTTCCTTCCTCGCTAATTTGCCACCATTTCTGAACACCATAACCTTCGATTTATTCAGATTAACGGCTAAATTCCACTTATTAGAATATTCTCCCACGCGATCGATCATTTTTTGAAACACATGCGGGTCCGAAGCCAATAGGACGATATCGTCCGCGTTAGTGCAAATAAAGAGTTTAATAAAATAATAATTTAATGAATTTTAAAAATATTTCTCACCAAATTTTCTCCACATGGGGTACCATCTCTTACCAGACCTAAGTCTGGAACGTCTGGCTGATCCACAGGACCACTTGTCGCTCTGTAATTTTTTTTTTACATTTATTTTATTTAAAAAAATGCATTTCGATTGTTAAAAATCTTATCAGATGATTATTATCATCATGATTACTATTAAATAAACCGTTCTTGAGATAGAGCGCGAAGAGGGGGAGGCGCTTAGCCCTATATATAGTAACGTAAGGTTAACTGTGCAATTCAGTACATAGTAAGTTTTCTAAAGTTACAAAAATATTCTAATTATTAAGCAAACTTAAGTTACTAACTAATTAATGAATCTATATAAATAAAAATGTAAATTTTCCTTTGTTCAAAATCTTAAATCTTAGAAATTCTTCACCGATTGCTTTGAAATTTGGAGACAAAGTTGCATTTGAATACAGGCGTGTTTTTATATACTTATTTTATGTATAAATGTCACTCCTGCGATTTGCAAAAACATGTTTTTTTTTAAAAAAAAAAAAACACCGCCATCTGTTGGACGTAAAAACAACACACGCTATACTAAATATTTTACGACACCATTTCAATGTTTCCGACTGGATGGTTAAATTAAATGTTCATAGATTTCAATGTGCAACAAATAGCCCTGAATCAACCGGCTACAACGTTAACTTCTTTCTTCACGTTATATCAAAACACTTCTTATGCGTTTACAAAAACACTGCTGTATTCCAGAAGTGCCTAAGTATTACACATGGAATGCGAGTAGAAAATCAGTTCAAACGAGGAGAGCGAGTCGGTGGAAAATCTGGCATATTTAAAGAAACTACGACAGGCATCCCAATCAAAATGAATGCTTCTTTCTTAAATAAACCCCGGTCCAACAACAATTGAGAATTTGGGCAAGCGTATATTATAATAAAATAACACAAAATACAAAAACAGGCACTAGGTCAATGTATACAATGTAAACAAAATAGGCCGACCAGTCTCGCAATTAGAGGTTTAGAAAAAAAGGAAAATACAAAATCATCATTAATTTTGATTGAATTTTCTCAATTTCTGTTTGAAATATTGTTTTTTTTTATGAGGAGCGGGTATTATATACATTAGGTCGGCTATTTTTGGGTTGTAGTAGTTCAGAAAAAAGGGAAAAATACAAATTATTCATCGCTTTTAGCTGGAATTTCCTTATTTTCTTTTCTAACCATGTATTTTTATGCCAAGCATGTATTATACGCGTTAGGTCGGCTATTTTTGGATGTAGTAGTTCGGAAAATAGGGATAAATACAAAATCATTAATCAGTTTTTCTGGAATTTTCTTAATTTCAATTTCGAACATTATATTTTCAGGATGAGTTTATAATATACACATTAGGTCGGATGGTTTTGTTTGTAGAGATTAAAAAAATCCATATCCAAATCAAATTCGTACATTGTTTGCAATCATATTGACCGCCTGCTCTCCTTCATCTCCAACAGAGTTATAGGAGAAATATAAATCGCACGTGGCTGAAGATATTTTCTTCTCTGTCAATTTGAAATGCCATCACCGAATCTATCTGTTGCTGCTTCGTTCGATGTAGAATAATTGCGTCGTGAAACAAATTACATCAAAGCGCGATCTTTTGTCACGTGTGCAATCAAATAATAAAAATTAAAATCACTTACTTGCATTCATATTCGACACCTTTCGTTGAAATAATAGTTCTGGAATATAGCTGATCTACGCCAGCAACTAGAGGATAACTACTTCCCCGCTGGCATTGCAGGGATCCACAGCGAGAGTTCCTACAGTTAATATTTAATAATAGATAATTATATGAGATGCTAAAATGTTGACAACAGGATTATTTATTTATTTATTAAATTACTCACTCCTTATCACATTTAATAAAAGCTTTTTTATCACTATCATAACCGCAGTGGCCACTGAATGAGCCTTTAGAATTAAACTGTTTATAACATTCGATATCACCGGCAACACCATCTGAAAACGAGAATTTACTGTTATTTCTGTACAAAAAAAAAGATCTTCTACCTAAATTTTATTATTATCAAGTCTTTATTTAATAGAAAACAAATATAATAATACATTTCTGATAAAATGTAGGTTCCTAAAGACCTCAACAAGTATGATCCTAAGACCATCACCAAATTCGGCGATAAGTAAATTAAATAAAAAATATTTATAGTAAACTTAAGGTTTCAATAAGGTTACTAAAAAGAGGCCTTTATTTATATAATTAAAAAATAAATAAATACCAAATATGAAAATACTATTGAGTAAAATATTATAATATAAAGAATTATGAACGTTTTTCTTATTTTTATTAATAACTTTTAGAATCATTCACAACTAAATATATTCGTAATTAATTTTACCATAACCCCAGATCTGTTTGCATTGTAGATCAAGCGTGGGGCAGATTCCATTGAAACAGTATCCAGATTCTGAAGCGCATGGGTTGCCATTCTTTTTATGTACATCTAATGGACACTGTCCATGTTCACCGGTACAATGTTCTGGGAGATCACATTCGTTGCTAGCCTCCCTACATACTGTACCACCTTTTTTTAACTGAAAAAAAAAGAAAATGTTAAGTTAACCAGTAGATTATTTAAGAATTATTCAAGAATATAATTCAGTATAATTATATATTCAGTAGAATATTCAAGGGTTAGTTTTTTTGTTTTTTAGATAGTAGAAAATTTTTAAATCAAATTTCACACTGCTATACCCCATATTTTTTTTGAATGATTGAATGAAACAAAACAAAAAAAAATCTAAAACATAGATCATTTCAACCAGATATAGACAATTTTTAAAGTCAATCAAACTAGAGAACCAGAAATACCGCAGAATGTATGGATTGCTCAGCGGTAGCAAGAACCAAAATCTGACAAATGTATCTGCAAATTATACAGCGTTCAAAGGAAGATATTTAAATTATCCTCCAGCCCATATTAAGTTTTTATAACTTTTTTAATAAGTTGATAGTGGTCTATAGATAACCTTGGCTACAAAACTGTCTGAACGCTTGAATGCCAAGAGTCATTCATGTTAACTGCTTCATTTGTGTTCAATGGCCATTGCTGTAATTATGACTGAGCTACACTTGAAAGTTTAAAAAAAAAAGAAGTTCATACCTTGCAGGCGACGCAACATGGACCAGAAGCACATTCTGCTTCTTTCTTTAATTTACAGGTATAGGGATCACAGCAAGGATCTATATCCTGGCATTCAGGAATCATTCCGCAGTCGCAATCTTCTCCTTCTTCCACAACATTATTGCCGCATGTCCGCCGAACTTCCAGCTGCAAACAGCATATTTACTTTATATTTAAGATTAACACAATTTTATAAACTTTAGATAAATTTTCAAAATTATTTCTTGTCTGACAATTTTATTTCAATTTTTCCCAATCTAAATTTACTAGTGCAATATATTTTAGTGTGCACTTTTATATTGATTTGTTGTAGGGACACTTCTTGTAGAAAATGATTCCTTATTGCTGGTATGTAACTAACTTAAGATTGCCCTACTGCCAGAAGGCAGTACAAAAAAAAAAAAAAAAAATTCAAGCTGTATATTTACAATTGTTTAATATCTATGTAACAGACAATTATACTTTTACATTTATCTAGTTTGCCAATGAAAAATATCTTAAAAAATATGAAAATAGTACTTACCTCATTAGGTTTGTTGAGCAAACAAATACCGTGGCCAGTACGAAGGGCACTATTATAATCGGAACGACTGCACTCACTGAATGTGTAAGGTTGTACATTCTCTAGTCCTACAATGGACTGGGCCATAATACACCCATGCCAATCTCGACATACACATTTTTCTCCTGAAAAAAAGAATTATTATTATTTTTTTAAATTATTATGATAAAAATTAGGAAAGGTAACTTTTGTTACCTTACTACAACAGAATAGATCTGCTATTCATAGGAGTCTTAAATAGTTACTTTCTGGAAGAGTTAGGTATCATTTTTCAGGGTTTAATTCAGGGTACCTTTTTTTGTAGTTCTATCGTACAAACTGGTTTATCATTACAAATGTTGACAGTGACTGAGATTGTTATAAAAGTTTACAGAAATTAGGAAATTGTTGATAGAGAATCTATTTTTTAGTTTTTCTTCTTCTATTAGATATCCTTGTCGTTGTTATCTCACACAACTTCATTCACTTCACTTTCTTTCATTGCAGATCAAATGTGTACTGGGCTGTGTTCCTCTGGGGGGAGAAGAATAACCTGCCTCTAGGATATTTGGTAGTATTTAATTTGCACGAAAGATTGCATTACAATCACCAAATCCTTCTCTGGCACTGAACAGTTATGCCGTGTATTAAATAAATTCGAACCAAGGCTAACAGAATTTGCTTAAATAGGGCTAGAGAATAGCCTATTTAACAGATTCCTGCCAATACATATGTTGTTGCATTTGGTATCTGGCTCTATTAAAAAGTTTGTTTGAAATTATTTGTTTGTAGAAGAATAAGGTTATAAATTCTTATTAAGCGATCACAAAATTAATGGGTTGTCAAATAAGTTCGTTCGGTTTTTAATTTAGTACAGATTCATCCCGATTTTCATTTTTTATTTTCGACGCAAGCGCACAACTCGATTGTTCATTTGAAAGATTATGTTAAGAGTAACCTTTCTATGAATTTCGGTTTAACTATTGTGCTTGCTGCGTAGCTTTAAAGATAAAAAAAATAAAGTGCATTTTCGTCATATTGTGCTCTATTATTTTAAAAAAGGCAAACTAGCCGCAGAGGCTCTTAAAAAGATATGTTGTGTACATGGTGATGATGCCTTAACCAAAAGTGGTTTGCCAAATTCCGTTCTAGAGATTTTGGCAGAAATGATGCGCCCCGCTCCGTACGCCCGACTGAGATTAATTCAGATGATGACAAGGGCGTAATCGATAAAGATCCATGCGAATCGGTGAGAGAGATAGCAAGTGCACTCAACATATCCCATACAAGCGCCGAAAAGCATTAGCGTCGGCTGGGATACGTTTCTCGGCTCAATGTTTGGGTGCCGCATGAAGTAACCGAGGCCAACTTAGCCACTCGTATATCTATTTGCGATTCGCTGCGGAAACGTCAATAAAACGATCCATTTTTAAAGCGGATGGTACCAGGAGATAAAAAATGGATCGTCTATGATAATGTAGTGCGTAAAAGATCATGGAAGCACTGCAGTGAGCCGCCGCAAACAAGCTCGAAGGCGGAATTGCATTCGAAGAAGAGTATGCTCTCCGCATAGTGGGATAACAAAGGTGCCATCTATTACGAGCTGTTACCGTCAGGCAAAACAATTGATTCAACCGCATACTGCTTGCAGTTAACCAAATTGGACCAAGCAATCCGCACAAAATGTCCAGAATTGGCAAATCGCAAAGGTGATGTCTCCCATCACGACAAGGCCAGACCGCATACGTCATTGATCACTCGGTATAAACTGCTGGGATGTTTTCACCAAACCTGGCACCTTCTGATTATCATTTATTCTGATAGTTGCAGAACTCCATGAACGGAAAAACTTTCAATAAAGAAAAGACTGTCAAAAAAAACATTTTGATTGGTTTTTCGACGATAAGGCACAGACGTTCTACGAACGTGGTATAATGAAGTTGGTGGAAAGATGGCATGAAGTCATCAATAAGAATGGTCAATATATAATTGATTAAAATTTATTCTGTGTATAAAAAAAATGGTTATTTATTCCACCCTCAAAAACCGAACGAACTTATTTGCCAACCCATTAATTTTCTTAAAAAATCAATCCTGTACCTTAATCTCAATCACTTTACTACCAAGTCTGGAATTAGATTAAACGCTTGCTATGCTACAACCAGTGGAACTGATGCCGATTGGTCTCCGTGTTAAGCCAACCAAAATAACTCACTTTAAATAAGTCAAAAATTTAAAATCTGAAGTTGTATTCCAATGATTCTGGTATAGCAAAATAATCTACATTCAACTACTTTTAAAAATAATAATGGCTTAAATATTAGTCTTAAAAAGTAATAAAGGGTTTACTTCTACCATCATGCCCCATGCCAATGTTATGGCCAATCATATGAGCCATAGTGCCTGCCAACAAGTAAAGCTCATAAGCGTTGACGTCCACGCTGATTCCAACGCTTTTAGGCGTGCACACTGTTTCTGGCACTGACATACCCGCTTCACCACCTTGGAATATTTCACCACTAAACATAAACACAAAAGTTAAAATAATTTTTGCTTTCAACAGACTTTTTTTTTGCAATAAAACGAAATGTATACTTACGTCAGTAGCTGTGCGGTATCTTTATCTATGTGGAAGAGATTTCTAGAAGTATAGTCATTAAAATTTAATAACGCTCTACTTATATCTTGTGTTTTGTCTATTACTGCCTGATTGGCACCTTGCCATGTCTCGATGTACACCACCGACACACGGGTGTTCAACGTTCGGAAATACTGCACAAACAATTCTGCATTAGAAGAGTGCCTTCGCAATTTTGCTATTAATGATTTAAAAAAGAATTAAACTATATATAGTTGAACAATTTGAAGAAGTCAATAATTTGTATACAACTGTAGCAAGAACGATGCCATTTTGGTCAACTAACTTAGCTCTTTGCACTGTTAAACCTAGAATAACCTACACTTTTCTACAATAATTTATTATTAAGCTTGTTTATACAATGTTTTCACTGCAATCATCTGCTTCGTTTCATATTCTGCAGCTGCTACAATAGAAAATGCTTATATACATAGCTGAAATAATTTTTACTGATATGAAGCCACTGGGATGATTTCAAAGATTTGTTCACATGTGGTTGTATCCAATGCTGGACAATATTGAAAGTTTTTATTCATCGTGGTAAACTCGTTTGCTTGCATTCGATTCAGTTCCGTATTTTATCTATCTTCAGGGACAGATGCATGTTCTTTTTCTTTGAATTTACAGTACACCAACAATTAAGGCGCCCTGAGCTTCTAAGTACAACCCCAGTATTACCAGAGAATGCTTATAGGCTATTTTCAGAAATGATTCCACTTCAGAGTAATTTGAAGTGGCTCAACAAGTTAGGCACTAACACTTTGTAAGGGAAAATTTTCCTAACGAAAAAATTATTTGTATTTTATCGACCCAAGAAATATTGGACAAAATAACAGCCTTCTGCCAACTCTATTTTCTGTGGATATTCGTCAATAATGAGGCTAACGTTTAGGTGTTGGCAAATTACTGGATACAATCTTAGTATATAATATTAATTAAAATAATAAAAAATTAGCAGCTGTATTTGTTTGTTTGATGCTAGAGATTTGTTTTTAAATTTGCAGGTTTCAAACCAATGATTATACAGAGTGAAAAAAGGTCCTTGTACGAATTTAGACAAACATTTTATCAATTAAAATCTGTAATTTTAATTAAAACCGTAACAAACAATTTATTTTATTGTTTACAAATCTTTAAGTTTCATTTGTAAATAATTGTAACGTTTAATGAGAAATAAAGTAAAATTAAAGTCATAAAACATTTGTAAATGTACATCATTTGGAGTTTGTTTAAAGCAAAACATACAAAACGGACAGTTTACCCTTCGTACCAATTCCCTTCCTCTATACACCCTCTCACTGTCAAACTTACATGCCTACATTTAATAGCTAAACAAGACTGACAGCATTGCCCGTTGGAACAGCATTTAATTCACACACCGAAACCATTAGTATAATTGCGGGCTTTCAATTGATTAATGTATCTCATTTCAGTACAAAGGACAATGGAATTACAACAAAATTACAAATAAAATTACAGTCAAAGAACATAGATGAGGTAATTTTTTTTCTCGTAAAATCGCTGTATACAATCAAAATGTTTAAATGTACTCAACAAAAATTGGTTGTTCAACTATCTTTTATACATGTTTAAAAACATTTTACCCTCTTTTATGTGGTGATCAAAAGGCGAAAGATTTATTCGCTTTGAAGAGAGACCACTCCTTTCATTGGCCCAAAACCAGTCCTGGGGATCACTAAGGGTGCAGTTCGTGCGGCTCTCAGAGGTTGGGATCTGGAGAGAACATGAAAAGAACTGGTTGGTGGGTTCTAGGGTCAAATACAGTAAGACTATGATGCCTTGGCTATATAAACAAAGAGCCAAAGTGACTCTGTGTTTGGGCAAAAAATCAGATTACTCTGATCACACGACTATTCACAGGGAATGGAAGGGTTCAGGAAGCAGTTCTGTACAAGGTGGGGGCTTATTAGCTCAGGAACCGTTGTGCAGATTGTGTCAGGAAGAGGAGGAAACGGCCTCTCATCTGCTGTTCGATTGCGTTGCTATGAAAACTTTGGATCTTTGAGGCCAAAGGTGATAGTAGCGCAAAAAGAACTAGAAGGGAAAGTCCTTAACCTTCTTAGTAGGGGAGGTTTCGTCTACTAGATCCAAAAATGGGGCTGGCACAATAAGCCTCTTGTGATCTGCGGTGCCGTGGGGGCCCCGTACCGCTTTTCTAACCTCTACACGGTGATCTGTGCATTGTTTCACGTACCTTCAAAACAATGAAAAAGCAGACTGATATGCCCAAATTTCATTAGATACCTGTTGCCTAATCTAATACTTACGGTATGCCCAGGAAACCAAATATTTATATAAAAAACAAGAAGCAAGCGCTTTCCAATGGCTGTGTAAGCTTACCAAGTCTGCAATATTCGCCACTTGTATTGCATCATGGACTACTTCTGCTCTTGTACTGCCATTCCGTTTTTCGAACTGAAACACAACAAAATAATAAATATATTGAAAATCAATGTATAAAAATGAAAAGAATATTATTAATAAGGTTAATTAATAATTGGGCAATACTTTTGGGAAAGGACGGAGCGCATTGACTTCAATGATCATAAATATTAAAAGTGATTCAGTAAGAAGAATTAGATCTTATTCAAAATAATTTTTCTTGATATTTTTTATGGATAGACTAAGAAGAGATCAGAAACAAAAAGAAAGACAAGTCAGGATGGCTGTAAAGAACCATTCCAATAAAGTTCGGAGGTAGGCTAAGATTGGCTAGTATTTTTTTTTGGGGGTTTTTTTTTTGGCATTGGCTTTCGCCATACAGCCAGCATCGTCTAGGTGCTTATCACTAGAATATCACTCACTCTCCATTCTTACTTATAAATACATTCGCTTCACACATTCATCCTTCTACTATATACAACTATTTACATAAACCTTACAACTAATGGATGGATCAGTATATTCCTGCCATCCTTATAGCTTAACCGAAATTAAAATCACGTAATCCTTCTCTAATCATTTTCTTGCATTCATTTTAATTGGCTATAACTTTTAAATACATTCATATTTCATTGCTAGCTCTGCTATAGACTTAAGCACATAGATGTTGGTGGAAAATGTTGTCTTCGTAGCGAAATGGTGCATCTAAATACCCTGTATATGTCGTCAAACATTCGTTTCCTTTCTACTACATAACGTGGACATATCATTATTATATGTTTGAAATCCTCCTGCTCCTCATTGCAATCTACGCGATATGATATTATTCTTGTCTATTAAAATAACATTTTATCGAATTAATCTGCTTTGGTTAGTTTTTTAGAATCAATATTTAAGGTATATTTGAAATTGTGATATTTTTAGTAAACAGTAATACTTTTTTTCAGACTGTGGTCGTGGGTTTACCTGATGTTATAGCTCTGTCATTAGTAAACAATAAGTTCGTTTGTTGGTTTATGTCTAACAAGGAGATATAGCATTACTATTTGATTGATTCTGTAAGACTAGAGGATCTTTATATTTATTTATTTTCATTTCTTGTATTTTTTTAACACATTAATGCAATAATATAGTTTTCTATAATAATTATTGACTACAATTTATCAAAATATTTTGTTTTCATTATAGATAGAAATTCTAAGTACATCTAAACAAGAGGAATGCTTGTTTGTAACTATGATAAGCGACATATAGGGAAACAACTAGTTCCCAAAATGTTTTCCCATCAAACAAACTGGGATATCAGTTCACAAATCAATAGTTGGGTAAACAGTAAATCAGTGCAGCTAATGTTTGTTCTTGAACATTCATGCATTATTGTTGATTATTTTATACCATTTAAATGGTTTATTTTGATAAACAAATCTTTTTGTAAAATTATTAACTATTTTATAGTACTGCAAGTTTATTGAAGAAACACAATGCATTATAGAACCAAAAATAAGAGAGAGTTTTTTTGTTTTGTTTACAGTACATTCTTTTGTAACTTTATAGATAACTTCTAAAAAAGTTGAACGATGTTTGGCAAAATAATGGGATACAAGAAACGTGCTCAAACAAAAAAATAAGATAAGATTGTTTTCTTTGATTTTTTTTTTTTTTTTGTTTCGCAATAGAACCTTTTTCTACCAACACTTGTTTTTCAACTTTGTCAATAATGTTATTTAAAGAATTCCAAGACTTACCAAAGAATCGTACAAAAGTCTTCAGTTATTTTCAACTTACTTTGGATGATACCACTTATGGGTAGGCAATATGAATTGAGAGCTCAAAACTTGGTATTCTGTTTTGTTATACTCTATACCTAAAGTTTCAGCCAGGAAACCGTAAAAAAAAACTGAAAATATGGCTTCATATATCAGAACTTAGGACAGTTCTGTACCGAAAAATATAAACAAGAGACTTTTTGAACATCCCGTCTAGTATGCAAAGGCATGGTCCATCTTTGGAAGGTTACATGATTACCCACTGAACCTTTTTTTATAACATCTCCTTTGGTGTCAGGATTGGATCCTGATAGGATATGAGTGATCGTTTTTCCCTGTTACTTATAAAGAAAGCATAAGATTCTAGGTTACTCCAGTGTGCAGAGAAGTTGCCTTATTTTTTTTTTTTAATATTTGGCAAGCAAACTTCTGAGGTTATTGGCGTCCGGAGCTAGCTTTTTTCTTCAACTTCGGACAGTCTTTCTTTCGCAGCCGATAACACTCCCCATCACCGGACAATGAGCTTTAAGTAGTGAAAAGAAAAGGGTCAGCAGCTTGATTCGAACTCATAATCTCTGCGTTGGAATCCAGTATTCGCTAACCACACAGCTAAGTGGCCTTATTGTATAGACTCCTTGTTGTTCTAGCAGAAAAAAAAAGCAAACAAAAAACTACAATAGCTTTTCCCAAAATTTTGATCTCCAATTAGATTATTACGAAATCTGACAGGGTATTATGAGATATTTCAGTCACAGTCCCCACCGGACCTACCTACCATTTTCTGAGCCTTTCGGCTCCCAAAGTTAGGCACATGGCTAAATTAAGTCGGGATTTGGTTCATATTGTGAGAATCATATTCAGAGCATTCAGCCATCATGCAAACAGTTGGAAAACAACTGAATTTCAGTAAAATTCAATTGTAAAACAGAATTTGCTAATTAAATTTGAATTATTGAATAGATGAAATCTAGTATGTGTTTTGTTTACCCAGATATTTCAATTCAGAAATGGGGGGCCCCCGTATGATTTCAGAAAATGAGTGGTTTAACAAATACATTCAACAGAGCAAAAACTAGTGCGAAAATAATTTTGAAAAGCTGACGCCAATGCATTTTTTGTCTATTGCGACAAAAAAAAATTATTGTTGTTATTCTTATTCTTTTAATCAGACATCACATTTTTAACAAATGGCCGACATGTTTATGTGATGTAGCTAATAAGGTTCTTGAAAAGTAATCACTTAATGTTGTGTTTGTAATAATATTGTTATAAACTTACGAAAATACTTAAAATTAAGTCCTAAATTTATTGGACATTAATTTGTAATTGTAGGAGATGTAGAAACCGAAGTTGAAACCATTAGTTGGGTAGCAATCCCTTACCGAAAGAGCCTTACCAAGAGTGAGGTCGACAAAATTGAAACTCTTAACTCAACATCAAATATTAATGGGACATTCACTGTGGGTTCGCCCATTCAATGGCTGAGTGGAGTAGGACCAAAGTCGGGCTGGATGAGGTAAGTCGGTTGCTATAGTTCCTTCAACTACAAGGCGTTTAATCCTTAATAATTCTCTAGACACTCCATTACCCAAACTACTTTATCATAATCACGTAGTACTTACAAAACATGTACAAGTATTCACACTTGACAATAATATGAAACCATCCACATAAATGATCTTATTTCCACCATAATCTTTTGTCCGTTATTATAAATACATGGTTTGTTTACCTCGTCTTGCCTAAACTTATATGGGATAACGCTCGACTAATTTCTCTTGAAAGTTCCTATTAACGTAATATGAATATAATATAATTTGCTTTAAACAAGTAATTTGAAACACATACACAAATCCAGTAAAAATGTTCATATAAATTTTTTCTTAATGTAATGGATTCTGTAATTTGTTGGAATTCAAATTATTCAGGATTTTTTTGGGAATTTTTATTTATTTAAATTATAAAGATAAACATAATATTCAAGTGAGCCAATATCCATAAAATATATCAGGTATTTTTAATGTGATTATTAAATTATTATTAATATTTCAAAATAGTATTTTAGTTTTCACTAGCTTTTTCAATTTGCTTTGTTTTTATTCGAGTGTAAATTTTGGTTTCTTAATCCATTCGTAAAAGCTGGCATACATGATATATGTAATCTAATTATAATTATTGTCTTTGAAATGCTTTCTACTGCATTTTTTTAATGTAAACTAAGTTCTTATTGCTAGATATTAATGATGCTTTATATTAGCATTTTTTTTTATAATAATGCTTTTAACTTTGTGAATTTCTTTTCCATAAATATTTTAATAAAATTATTATGAACTTATTAATATCGAACCGGTTCTTGAAAGAAACTTCTCATATGACTTAAAAAAAAAATTGGACGCAATGTATTTTTTCTGAGCAAAAAAGTCTTGAATTATTTGTCTACTTTGACATGGTAGAAAGAGCAATAGTAATTGACAAACTACAATAATTATGCTTAGCCTGAATATAGAAAAATACCTATGAAATGTTTCATTTAAAAATATTTTAAAAACACATGTCCATCACAACACTGAAGTTTGTTTGTAAAGGTTATACCTTCTCTAATATAGTACCTCTAAGTATAACAATATTGTAATAAATTATTTATATTAATAAATTAATATGATTAATTGGTATAGTTGTGTACATCCCAACACATCATAACAGGAGAGTAGCTTCACTGTTTGAATTCAGCATTATTGTAAACAAAAATCAGCAATCTGCATGGATAACTTTGAAAATATCGTATTTGTATTCAACAAAATAAATAAATATGAACTGAATCATATCATGTTAAATATCTTCGATCTTTTGGAAATAATCGATTACGTAGCAGATCAGTCTATTACCCAATTTCAAACAACTTCTTCAGAGACATATTAACTAAAGGAATTAGCAAGCTTTCTCCACCCCCCCCCTTAATAATTTGTTTTTAATATTTTGCAAATCTTTAGTGCAGCAAATACTAATTAGTGCACAATTTTTATTAAAGATAAAAGCTTACAAAGAAACTCTCTGCAACGTTAGCAGGTTGCAATTAATTTTTTCTGAAGTGATTCATTAAGAAAACAACTATTGCCTTGGTGCTGAGGTTATTATTTTCAAGTATAATTAATAAAAATGGAAAAAAAAACGAACAACAACAAGGTGTCTCTTAATTATTTCTAAACAACGACAAAGAATATTTCTATTACTTTCTAACTAATTAAGTAGGAGAAAGACAAAATTTTAAGTAATAATAAAGCTTTCAACTAAATAAATGTTTTTAAATATTACAGACGGACAATTTTCCAACCATGTTTTTGAAGATAACAAGCCTTGTGTTACTTTGTAGTGAAAGGGTGGAACTAGTTGGGATATTTCTTTAGAGAAAGTTGGCTTCACAGCAGTTAGCCAGCCTGAATGAGGGGCCCGTACAGTACAACTGTGCTGGGTTTAGTGCAAGTTCAGACATGTTCTCGAACACATTATTCGCATTTAGCCAAATGCAATTTGATCTTCTAAACGCTATTTTTAAATTTAAGGGTGAATTTGACTTTATAGCCGCTCCTAGTATATCCCAAATCTAATAAATATTTAAATATAATGTATGAAGTAAACATTTACATGGCAACAGCTCGATATTATCGCTGGATTGTCCTTATTTCAAAATGTATGCTTAAAAAACACTGGAAAAAGTATGAATCAGACCCAGATTGTCTGAAAAAGACTAATTCTAACCATTTACTAGATCAGTGCTCGACTTTACACACTAGGTCGTCCTTATTTTATAATGTATGCTTAAAAAACACTGGAAAAAGGCATGAATCAGGCCCAGATTGACTGGAAAAGACTAATTCCAACCATTTACTAGATCAGTGCTCGATGTTACACACCGGGTCGACCTTATTTCATAATGTATGCTTAAAAAACACGGAAAAAGTTGGGAATGTAATTCTAGATTGATTGTAGAAGAAGAATTTTAATCTCTGATGAACATTTACTATAACAGTGCTCGATATTACACACTGGGTCGTCCTTATTTTCTAATGTATGCTTAAAAAAGTCAGGGAAAAAGTTGGAATGTAAACTTGGATTGACTGGAGAAACGTGTAGAATTGAGTTTGAAGCAAATTTGCACTTAGTTACTTAAAAAACCGTACAACATCTAGATAAGGACTTAATTTTGTGTACAGTTAAAGTCCTGAAATATTTGGAAATAAATATTTAAGAAGTTAAACATCCAAATAGTTCTTCAGAGGTTAAATCAGTATTTTATTGAGGTAAGCATTGAAATTATAATATAAATAATAAAGAAAAACATTATTACCATGGCCTTGTCAATAACAAGAGCTGTTTCAATATATTTGGTCGCCTCTGCTACGTCTCTTCTAAATCTTCGATTGGCTGCTTCAACTAAATTCGATAGATGTTTGGCTCGTCTAAAAGATCTCCATTCCAGATTGCCAGCATTTGCACAGCCTTTATTTGTTTTTATTCGCGATTCGAAGATTACATGTGGATGTTTCTGTAACAAATTATATCAATATTATTTTTAATTTTAAGGTAAGGCAGATAAAAAGATAAATGGCGTCCAGTAAAGGTGGCCTAGATCCATATATAAAACACTATTTCCAATCCAGATGTGACAATATTAATAAAGTTATTATAAAATTTTATCTTAAAATAATTGTTTCAAGTTTAAATAGTTTTTTTTAAAAAAAACAAACAGATCTTTCGCTTTCTTTGTAAACATGGTTCGAAATCAACTTAAACACAAATAATTTGAAGCATTTCCTGCGCCTAAATCAAACTGTAAATAGAAAGAACTAAAAAAGCCAGAGTATTACAAATGGGAGCAATATGACGGGCGAGATGGTCCGTGTTGTGTTTAGAATGTCTGCACTTATTTTAAAACATTCTTGATTACTATTTACAAAGTATAGTATGAAATAACAATGAAATCTCTATGACTAACTTAATCAACAATAAAATGTAGTGTAGACTTTAATATTTACTTAATATTGAGTTTGCTGACAAGCAACAAAAAAATATATCAATTTAAAAAAAATATTTTTGGACTTAGGATGGGAGCTTTCACATTGTAAATTCCGAAATAAAATATACCACAAAAATTTGTGTAAAAAGAATCCAATAAAACTGGTCAAATTATATTGCGGCAAAATATTCCCGCTATGTCGTCGTTTTATTTTTCCTCTCCAGGAATGTCCATAAACAGACAACTTTAAAGAAATGTCATATATTTCCACCAATGTTATTATTTAGCGGACAAGAACCTCTTTCTAGTGTCAGGCTGAATTAAAAAAAATGATAAAACAAAAAAGAAACATATTTGACACCAACAGCAGGTAGAGATGGTTATTAATTTAAACAAAAATGCATTACGTTACAGTTGTAAATGTACAAAGAGATATCGGATACTGAAAGCAAAAGAGAGGCAAGAAAATTAAAACAAGAATGAATCTACTTTCAACACGGTAACTAAAAGAGATGGAATTCATTTTTGTTATTTACAAATAATGTTTGGTATTTCAATCTGTTATCTGCCTTCAAAGAAACTAAAATATAAACTGGATTTTAATTCACATTACTGTCATTCGTTTAAATAAATTTAAATAATAATTTTTGTATACGAGGGTCGTTTGAAAAGTCCGTGCAAAGTCAGAGAGATAGCACTACTGGCGCGTATCGAGGTTATGTTTAGTTAGTAGCATCTCTTGGAAGAACACACACCAAGTTTCAGCCAGATCGGTCTATTTCTTTCGTGTTTGGCATTCGTTTGAATCGAGGAAGTCGAGTGATTTTCAAAAAATGGACGAAAAAGAATTTCGTGTGTTGATTAAACACTACTTTATGAAAGGCAAAACGCCTCAGGAGACTAAAGAGAAGCTTGATAAACATTATGGTGACTCTGCACCTTCGATTAGAACAGTTTATAAGTGGTTTCAAAATTTTCGGAGTGGCCATATAGGCACAAGTGACGCTGAACGATCTGGACGCCCTGTTGAGGTTACTACTCCAGAAATCATTGATAAAATCCATGATATGGTGATGGATGACAGAAGAGTGAAGGTGCGTGAGATTGCTAGTGCTGTGGGCATCTCGAATGAACGGGTACATAATATTTTGCATCAACATTTGGACATGACAAAGCTATCCGCAAGATGGGTGCCGCGATTGCTCACGCTTGACCAAAAAACGAAATCGTGTGAAGTGTTGCAAGGACGGTTTGCAGCTGTTCCAGAAGAATCCGCAGGACTTTAAGCGTCGTTTCGTCACTGTGGATGAAACATGGATACATCACTACACTCCTGAGACCAAAGAACAATCTAAACAATGGGTTACCGAGGGGGAATCTGCGCCAAAAAAGGCGAAGACCGTTCCTTCGGCCGGAAAGATTATGGCGACTGTCTTTTGGGATTCGCAAGGAATAATCCTCAGCGACTATCTGGAAAAGGGTAAAACTATTACAGGTGCATATTATTCATCGTTATTGGACCGTTTGAAAACCGAGCTGCAAGAAAAACGCCCACGATTGGCCCACAAAAAAGTCCTTTTCCATCACGACAACGCACCAGCTCACACCTCAGCAGTTGTGGTCGCAGAATTAATGGAAATAGGGTTCCAACTCGTTTCACATCCCCCCTATTCTCCAGACTTGGCTCCTTCGGACTACTATTTGTTCCCCAATATGAAGAAATGGCTGACGGGAAAAAGATTTTATTCAAACGAGGAGGAGATTGCAGAAACGAATGGCTATTTTTCAGACTTGGACAAATCCTATTATTCGGAAGGGATGAACAAACTAGAGCAGCGTTGGACGAAGTGTATAAGCCTAAAAGGAGACTATGTTGAAAAATAAAAAAAAGGTTTACCCCCAAAAATGAAGTAGTTTTTATTTTTGCACGGACTTTTCAAACGACCCTCGTATATACAAAACAAATGAATGGTAGAGTTAAAGTATCAAATATTTGTTTTTAGAGAGGTAAAGGAGTAAAGTTACAATCAAATGAAATAACTAGAATCATAATCATCAATATTATATAAATCATTACAAAAATATAATTACGCAACAATAACATAAGTTATTTATTTCTCAGAAACGACTTTAACAATTATCTTAAAACTTGATGCACAATTAAGGTAAGCGGGTGGGGATAGGCTTCTCTAAAATTTTTGTTATTAGTATAATTTTATTTAGAATAAAGTGGAGAAATGCGATGAAATAATGTACATTAATTTTAAAAATTCTGCCTATAATATTAAATTAATTAAATTAATACAAATATAATCAAACTAAAAATAAATCAATAAAAAGTTTGAAACACTAGTTCGCATAATGAATAACTTCAGTTATAGTTGAAGTTAAGGAAGGAATATGCAGATATATATCTCTGTCTTAACATAAAGAAAATGTATGGTAGTAGGTATTGAAGCAACGGATGTAACTATGGTAATTGTAATTCATTGATCCAGAGACTGGAATAGAAGGGGTGAGAGATTGCTCCTGGGAGTTAGAATCGCTTCGAATGTTGAACAATGGTCTAGATTTGGGTATATAGAAAGGAGTTATAACTGTTAATATTCAAGTTACGTTGTTCAGGGATTGTGGCAAGTGATTCAACACTCCCAAGTTCATAGAATATGTTTCCGACACATTATTATTTCAATATGGATGTAATAGTATATTATAAAAGCAGTGGCGCTCCTAGGAGAGGATTCAAGAGTTGACCTTCCGAAAATACATTAAAAAAAACAATTAGGTAATTTAGGTATTAATAATTAAAAATGTAATTGTATACTGCATACTTTATTTAGGAAATTTCAGTTCTAATTATCTTTGATCTTATCTTATCGATTAAATGGTTTTAGTAAGTTTTAGATACCAAAATACAATAAATCCTTCAAGTTGTTTAGTACACAATTGCTTATAAGATGAACCGTTTGATTTGTATTAAACTATTTGAAGCAATAGAGTTCGCTGGGTTTCTCATTTCGTTTTATTATCAAAACAGTTAAACGTTTACAACCTGAATATAAATTAAATGAAACACTTTTACTATTTATTCTTCAAAGCTTGTTAAATAAGAAAAAAATACATTCAAAGTTTCATTTTAGCAGTAGGGCAGTAATTTCCTGCCTCCAAAGCAATTAATCTCAAAAAATTAGATTATAGTCAATTTGCAAAATATATTGAAAACGTTTGAAAATGTTTTCTAAATAAAGGTTTACATTTTTGTTTATCAATTTACAAAGTTTATTATTATTAATTTATCCATTGTCTGGTTGGATATGTTTGAGATTAAAATGGCGATGCCTTCAAAGTGCTTGATTATTTTTTATTTCAACTTTTTCATTAAATTATTATATCAAAATTATCTCTACTAACAGTAACCATTTTTTCGGTTAGCCTAGGTAAACTAGCTACGGTTTTTCAGGCTGAGCTAGCTGCAATAAGGTTCTGTGCTGCCGAGATTGTTGGTCGAGGAATAACTAATTCTAAGGTCGTGATTTTCTCGGACAGTCAGGTTGCTCTACGAGCTATTAGTTCCTACCAGGTCAATTCAAGGCTGGTAATGGGACTGTCTGGGTGCCCTGAAGGAAATTAGTGACCAAAATAAGGTCTTTCTGGTGTGGGTACCTGGTACATTCAGGACATAAAGGAAACGAAGCGGCAGATTTATTGGCCCGGTAAGGTTCTGCGGGACACTTCGTTGGCCCGGAGCCCTATTTTTGGGGTCTCCAAGTGTCTTAAGACTGCGGCCATTAAACTATGGGTGCAGACTAGGTCTCAGGAGTGGTGGCTCAGCCACCACAGGGCAGAGAGACTGGCGAAGGAGTTCATCAAGGGCTATTCGCCAAAGCTAACTGCAGATTTAATCCGTCAAGGCCGCGTGGGGCTTTAAGGATAATTGTAGGCCTATTAACCGGCCACTGCAGGCTTAGAAAACACATGCATCGCATGGGCCTGGCAGATGATAGCCTTTTGTAGGTTCTGTCAGGAAGAGGAGGAAACGGCACTGCACGTGTTTTGTCAGTTTGAGGGGCTTGTCTGGCTAAGGATGTTACTTCTCGGGGAGGAAAAACCAAGGCCTGTCAGCATTACCCAAGAGTCGCTCTCCGGAATTAAGAGTCTGATTAAACGGACAGGTCTGGAGGGCGAGCTTTAGAGTGAGGGGAGCCATAGATCCAAGGGGTCGCAGTGGCGTAGGCCTTAAGAGCCGCCCTATTAGAATCTTAATATTAACACTGACCATTTTAGGCAGCCGAAATGAATCTTTCGAATTAAAAGTTTTATTTATAATTCTTCAATCGATTTATCTTTTGCAATTTTTTCAAACACTTTTTACCATTATTTTTTGAGCGAAACTTTTGTTTTTAATGTCAATAATGGATTATTTTTTAGAGATCTCCTAGTTACAAAATTCTCAAAATCCTTTTAAAGAGATTGATCTCCAAGTCCCAAGAAATTTTACAATTGAAAGTAATTGAACTATAAGCAAGAGATACTTCAAAAAAATGGCTGTCTTTTCAAGTATAACGGTTCTACTTACCTCAGTCTTCCTCAGTCGTTTCTCAAGCT
This sequence comes from Rhodnius prolixus, assembly GCF_049639745.1. Taxonomy (NCBI): domain Eukaryota; kingdom Metazoa; phylum Arthropoda; class Insecta; order Hemiptera; family Reduviidae; genus Rhodnius; species Rhodnius prolixus. Next base: position 21,242,128 of record NW_027411582.1, read on the forward strand.
AAAAAGGTTTATGTTCTGTTGAGCTAGGTCAAAGCATATTTGTAATCGCAGTATTTTGTTTCGTATTTTAAGGTACTCTCTGATCATTTAAAGACTAGAAAGTAAAGTAAAGCCTATGTTTCCCAGGCGGGTTGTACGTTCAAAAACTAAATCTGGTTTTCATGGACAGAATGGGGCTAACATACATACTTTACTAAATTCTCTTATTAACTATTAAAATAAAATACCAAGGCCTGGACCGGGAATCGAACCCACAATACATCTCACAACTTTGCAGGCCTCGCCTCTTAACCGCACGACTATCATGGCGCTTTCAAACCAGTTAAGCGTGGAATTTAGTTTTAAAAAAAAAAACCCACAGTGTGCGGAATTAAAATCAGACAATGACGTGTATACACGTCGAACACAGTGCAAAACAACCAAAAGTTTACAACGTCATAATAGTCATTGCAAGCGACTTTTTCTGCAATCTCTGAGGCTTTATAGAGCATTCTGTGCTCACTCAAAATCTTGCACCGCTTCACTTATACATTGCTCTAGTTAACTAGGGATGCAAGAGCTTTTTACAAGGAAGAAAAAAGCTATGAATTCTGTGCAAAATGAAAGGTACTGAGAGGTCTGAACCTCTATCTAAGGTAAAAACGGGCATTGCACAAGGGTTGAGAGCTTCTTTTTCTGTGCGTAATTCCCCAATCTCTAATGCGGAGACCAAACATGACCAACCACTTATCATTTGGCTGACTCCCACCGCAGTTCTATTGGTAAGATAAAGGAAACATCCTACCAAATAATATTCTTATTGTATTTTATTAAAATTTCGAGTTTTTACCGTTAATGGTAATTTTATATTTTTCACAACGAGTATACGTCGAACGCACCGTAATAGAGATTTGATTTGACGTGTATACACGTCAAACAAGCTAAACTGGTTAAAGACAATTTCTAACTCTTCAACTGAGTCTAAAATCTTATCAGACTCAAATAAGAGGCCCAACTATAAGAAAATTCGTATCTGTTAGAATTGAATTTAGCACTATTAAAAGCTGCGTTTAATTCCACACAGAGAGAAATAGAGAATTTTTAAAATTTATGGTGAACCAATCAAGAGAAATTTAGGCAACTGAATCCAGGGATTTCAAATTTTACTCCAAATAAAATATATTCAAATCTTCCATAGTCGTTTCTCAAACTAGATTGTTGTTGCGATGTTTAAGGATACAAAAGAATACATTTCTTATAAAATGTTTAGGTTAAATTACATAATTACATGAGCGTAATGTCAGTTGAGATCGTTAACAGCTCCTCATATGTTGTAGAACCGTGATATTGCAAGATGAGAGCAGTTAAACACAGATGTTCAGATAAATAGAGTGGAGGGGGGTTTGAACTACCCGACTCGGCCGTGCTAACTTGATCACGCTTCCTGATTACAGAACAGCAGTTCCCCCCCCCTCTCCTTACCCACGGGTATTATGTATTACCTCTCGGTCTGTTTCCAAAACCATCATGTACAAAGCAAATTAATGTAACACAGCTGACAAAGTTATAATAGGAGACCTGCACGGGACACTCCTAGCATATCTGTCATCAGTCTGTCTATCATCTTCATTCACCTTCCAACCAGGTTATAATCAAGATTGTAAAAAAGGTCATTTAATCAATACATATAAGTAGTTATAAATCAATGATAGATGAACCGGTGTCGGTACATGCGCGTATAATTTCTTAAATTTGCCCCACTTACTTGTACTAGTTCTTAAAATTCTCAAGAAAGAGAAGATGAAACTAATTCTGCCATTTTTAAACATCAAATCGACATTAATAAGTACAGAGATTCATTGAAAGTGTTATGGTAAGCTTTGAAAATTACCCAAAATCTCTAAAAGAATTCACAAAGCAAAACACATTCTGCTAAAGTTGGAAGAAGCTGAACCAACATAACTTCAATTTGTACAAGAAAATAAGAAACAAATAACCCGTAGAGAACATTTCAAACATAATGATGATTTTATTTGATTGGATTACCTAGAAAAGTCCTGAAGTCAATGTTTACAAATTGTCCTAGACATAAAAACACACTGCAAATTAGCCTGGAGTGAAAATAAAGCAAATGGAAGAAGCCATTAAAAACCAGTAATATTTTAAATTAATAATAATTAGTTGAATATAGTTATTTATTTAACAAGTGTGGAAAGTAGTACTTTTCCTCACACGAGGCAGGGTTTGCACGCACGAGCGAGCGAAGCGAGGCGAATGCAAGGCAAATTGCCGAGTGCGAGGAAAATACTTTACAATCGAGTTAAATATTATATTTTTTCTGCAACCATTAGGGTTATTAACTAAAAAAAAAAACTAAACAGGAATCACTAGAATCCATTTTAAATTTCTATAAGGTAACACTATAACCTTTTTAACTGTTATAATTAAAAATATCTAATTATTTATTAAAATATTATTTTTATTTCTATATTCCTTTCAATTTTTATTTTATTTTTTTAATATTCGTTTTTTAATTATTTAGATAAAATAAATTTAAATAAGCTTATTAAAGTTTTATAGAAAATATTTAATAACAAAACTTCTTATATCAAGGAAGCACAATCAAGTGTTTTCATTCACTAGTGAGGAAAGTGACACTAATGGGAATTTTTCCCCACTAGTGAGGTAAAGTTGGGCATTACATAGCTGATTTTAATTGAGTAATGAGAACTTCCCTACATGGTTGCAGAAAAAAGAAATTAATGTACCTGAATTATAGATTAGGTATTTAAGGATTTTTTTAAGAAAATCAATTGCAGATAATAGAACAACATCTAAAACCTGCCAAATAAAAGAAAATAAACACACATTTATGGATATGATTAAAATTAGACTATATTTACTTAAATTACAGTGAATTCTGCATGTAAGGATCAAGGCATGGACAGAAAATTGGTCATTGATTTCTTTGAATAATGTGATTGTACGTCTATTAATATAATCTTTAAATTATTTCATAACATTTACTGTGTCTCCATTATGACTAAAATTCTATTTACTTTTGTAGCTTACCACAAATCGTGTTTTAAAAAAACTTAAATTGGTGAATAACCCAGAAACAGTACCGTGATTGCCTCACTAACATTTTTACAAATCATGTTTAAAGAACTTAAATTGGTGAATAACTCAGAAACAGTACCTTGATTGTCTCACTAACATTTTCTTTGTACAAGTTGATTCACAGGCAACTCATTTAGACTAACAAAATTATTGATGGTGCCTTATTCTTAAAACTAATTATGAAATTTGAGCTTTTACTTTTTTATTCTTATGACCAGAATATGATGGATCGAGAAAGACCATTTCTAGAGTACAATCAATTTTGAAACACTGTAACCTATAAGTGTGAGAATGGATTTCTCTAGCAGCTCTAAGAATAAATATAAAAACAGTTAAAATTTATGTTCTGTAGTTATTTAAAGCTTTGTGGTTATCTAATACCAACCAGTATTCTTTCTGTTTAAACACTAAGTTAAGTATAGTCCATCAAAGAAGAAAAATTCGCAAAATTGGTTTAGAAAGTTGGCAAATGTGAGAAATAGTTTGTGTTGGTTGAATTACTAGCAACACTGGGGTTCGCCATTATGCCAGTCGTGAACAAAACTATTTTAAACTAAAGTGAGGTAAACAACTTTAAAGGCTATTCGGTAAACTCTACGGACACCTGGCGATCTTCACCCAAACCTATCCCCTCTTACAAAACTCCTACTCCCATCAATCTCACTAGAGTATTGTGTTCACTTCCCCACACGGCCACCTTTATATAGATCAAAAGTTAGTGGGTGTGGCCTATAAACTATACAGCTGTGGCTGGACGGCGGCCTAGAAAACTTTATATTGCAATTCAACGGAAATTCTTGTGGCAGTAATTGGATCAAATTGTATTCAATCTATGTCGGGTTTATCACTTCTTCATATTGTGTTAAACAATACTTTTTTTTAAACAAATTGTTCAGTGAATCAGTTCAATCATTTTATTGATTCCGACTATTCCTCAGCCTCAAGCTGTATGGCAGATAAGTAAAATACAAAACAACAAAACCTAATCTATTTAGCCATATTTTTCGACATCATGGATTTCTTTTAATGTGGCAAGGAGTAAATTAAAAACAAAACAAAAAATTGTGGACTTAAAAACTTAACTTTTTCACTTATTCTTTTTTCTCAAAGAGAAAATTTGTGATTCCCACACTTTGCAGGTAGCCTAAACAACAAAATGATCAATCTGTTGCAATAAATAAACAATTTACTAATCATGTTCAATACGACATGATGAAAAATTACAATTAAGACATTGATTACACAGAAAAATTTTTGTCTGCAGTCTACAGTGAGAAATTGAGAAATGAGAACCACAAATATTAATGAAATTTTTGAGGACTTTGTAATTACTAAAAATGCTGTAAAAAAAACTAGGAGATTCTTTTTTTTGATTGTCGAAAAAAACTTATGGAGGTTTCACAAAGCGGCAGTTTTGCCGAGTTAATTATTCTATTTACCAGGGATCTTAAAACTATTCCTACTAATGCTGTGGTCTATATTTACCACAATCGATTCCTGATGTAGATTCATTACTTAATTCTTCTAAAAATAGTTATGCGAGTAGCATTAGTGAACTTTATTCACTATCCAATAATAAAGATAGAATAAGGTTTCTGTAATTCCTGATGTAGATTCATTACTTAACTCTTCTAAAAAGGGTTATACATGTAGCATTAGTGAACTTTATTCACTATGCAATAACAAAGATAGAATAAGGTTTCTGTAATTCCTGATGTAGATTCATTACTTAACTCTTCTAAAAAGGGTTATACATGTAGCATTAGTGAACTTTATTCACTATGCAATAACAAAGATAGAATAAGGTTTCTGTAATTCCTGATGTAGATTCATTACTTAACTCTTCTAAAAAGGGTTATACATGTAGCATTAGTGAACTTTATTCACTATGCAATAACAAAGATAGAATAAGGTTTCTGTAATTCCTGATGTAGATTCATTACTTAACTCTTCTAAAAAGGGTTATACATGTAGCATTAGTGAACTTTATTCACTATGCAATAACAAAGATAGAATAAGGTTTCTGTAATTCCTGATGTAGATTCATTACTTAACTCTTCTAAAAAGGGTTATACATGTAGCATTAGTGAACTTTATTCACTATGCAATAACAAAGATAGAATAAGGTTTCTGTAATTACTGATGTAGAATAACTCTTCTAAAAAGGATTATGCGAGTAGCATTAGTGAACTTTATACATTATTCAATAATAAAGATAGAATAAAAGTTAAAGTAAAGTAATGCCTATTTTTCAGGCAGGCCACCAAATTAGGTGTCATGGACGGAGACGATTAGAAACATACTTTACTGCAAATTTCTTTTATTTTCCATTAAATAAAATCCAAGGCCTAGACCGGGAATCGAACCCAGTACCACAATACTTCTTAGCTGTACGGGGCCTCGCCTCTAACCGCTCGGCTACTGTAGCGCCTTAAAGAAAGAACAAGACCATCCATATTCTCTCCCTTTCGTTCCAATAGGTTATTTAAGGCAGTCTTGTTGTTTAGAAGTTGACGATTCTGGAACTAGTTATCCCTCAACTTGGATCTTTGCAGAACAAATGATTATTGCTATTAAACTATCCTTGAAAGAGTATGAGTAGCTTACAGAGAAATCAAATCTTGGCTTAGCCCCGATTAATCCCGGTTCCTCCCATTTCTTCTGCCTTAAAGCCTTGCGGGAACCATATATAGTTGAGTGGCGTCGGCTATCCGTGCTTAATAGCCTCTACCTTCAGTAACACAACTTCTGAACGCTGTATATAGGAGTCATTTTGAAAAAGAGCAAACCTAGATGCTAACGTAGCATTCATCTTTAACTCATATCAAAATGTAGAAAACAAAAATTGATTATACGGTGACCACAAAAAATAAAAGATCTGTAACAAAACTGCAAGTGAATGTCTGTTTAATATAGAAACGACAAATTGTTAAGTGCTAGCGTATTATTTCTGCTTTGTAATTGGTAGCTTGGATGGGATTTGTATTGTGACAACCGTATAAAAACGTTTTCAGGGCTGTTACATTTTATTGCTGAAAAAAAAAAGTGTACAGAACCCGATGACATTGTCTTTACAGTCCAACTAGTTTCACGCCTGTTATCACAATAATACTTTTATATTTCGTTTTCACAACATTGTGAGGAATAATATGGAAGGTTTGTCCTGGAAGAAGAAACCTATTTTAATTCAACTAAAGTGTTTATCTGTACGCCTGTCTAAATAATCTGTATTTACACCTTATCACAGATTTCTATTTCTACTGGGTATCTATTTAGCACATGTTTAAGTTGGATTAATTTTAAAAATTATTAAAGAAATCCAATAGAAAATGAAGGTAATAAGGAATTGGCGGAAGGCCAAAAACAGTTAAGTTAAACCAACTGTAAGTTCCGTTTTAAATCAACATAAATAAAATCTTTGTTTTATTCCAGAATTTTTCTACCATTTTTAACATTTTTACTCTTTTCAGCACTGCAAGATTTCAGCCAATAAATCTGTTTACGATATACAAAACGTAGGGATGAATAAATTTAATCTGATTTGTCGACAAAATGGTTCAGTAACGCTTCACAGAAATTTTAAGCTACGAAATATTTTTTAATACAGGAATATAATTTATAAGCATTATTCCGCTAAAACGAACTTCATCACTAAACTTAATGCCATTATTAACTATTAAACAGAGACAAGTCTTGTTTTCTGGGTATTCAAAGGAAAGGAATTAATCACAAGAAAAATCCTAAGACGGCGAACGGATTAAGGAAAAGCTAAACAGATCCATAAATTGAGAAGATATTGAGAGTTGAAATTTTGTTGGGTCATTGTTAGCTCTAAAAAACAGCGCCCCTTATAACTCCTATTGTAAGCAACATATCAGTATGGCATTTTGCTGTCTCATACACTATACTTTACTCAGTTATAAGCTATAGTGCATTTGTGTACTGATCTATAAATTAAGAAGATATTGAGAGTTGAAATTTTGTTGGGTCATGGTTTGCTCTAAAAAAATAGCGCCCCTTACAACTCCTATTGTAAGCAACATATCAGTATAGCATTTTGCTGTCTCGTACACTATACTTTACTCAGTTATAAGCTATAGTGCATTTGTGTACTGATCCATAAATTGAGAAGATATTGAGAGTTGAAATTTTGTAGGGTCATGGTTTGCTCTAAAAAAATAGCGCCCCTTATAACTCCTACTGTAAGCAACATATCAGTATAGCATTTTGCTGTCTCGTACACTACACTTTACTCAGTTATAAGCTATAGTGCATTTGTGTACTGATCCATAAATTGAGAAGATATTGAGAGTTGAAATTTTGTTGGGTCATGGTTTGCTCTAAAAAATTGCACTTCTATATCTTCTATTGTAAGCAACATATCAGTATGGAATTTTGTTGTCTTATATACTATACCCGTGATTGCAATTCTTTGACACGCTTTCCAGACACGAACTCATTTTTAGGTGACACGCATCGAAAGAGACAGAAAATTATAATATAATTTTAAATAATACAGTTAATTTTTGGATTACTTTAAAGAAATTAAGTTATTTTTTGAGAATCAGAATCTGTTATACTTTCCTTAGATCAATGATCATCAAGTGGGTCATTAATTAATTTTTTTTTTTCTACTAAATTTGAAGAAATTATGAACATTTTTGAATGTGACCCGGCACCAGAGTTTTGGTTAGGTTTTTATCAAAATTTTGACATGCCAAGTTCAAAAGATTGTTTATATTTGGTCTAAACAGATGTAAACATCTTTTTTTTTTAATTTAACCCGGAAGTGGGACAACTTTAGTTTCATCAAATTGATACTGATAAAATAATAGGAGCTAAAGGACAATAAATCATAGGGTTCGGTCCCATATTATTAATTACTCGAGTACCGCTATTAACTGTAGTAATGTAATTGCTGTGACTTTACTAATTGATAAGTGCTCATTTGGTTAGTACCCCTATACTCATTGGCGCTTAATTGGTCTCATTATAGTCTCAGGTACCAATACGAATACACACTTCTCTATGTTATGATTAAATATCACTCAAAATGGCTCTTTTTCTTTGCAATTATACTCAGGCTATAATTTACAACTTCAGGGTTAATTTGTGTAACTGAATAAAGTAAAAATTAAAAAATAAACGCCCACTTTTTCAGGTGGGGCTTAACGACCAACTAATCGTATAAATAGCTTGATAAAATGAACTAATTTCTCATGTTCTTCAAAATTTGAAACCACAATTTTAGAATATGTTAAAAACTCACCCAAAAAAAGAATGAAACAACAGATGTGGAGCACCAATAACAGGTGACAATTTGTATCAAACATTCTCGCCAAAATTCACGAACAGTATTTTCAATAAGAGAAATCTTAAAATATTTTAAATAAAAGAATCAATGTAATCAATTTAAAACATAAACTAGGCCACCATAGCATTCCAACAATCTGAATACAATATTCTAACATCGTTGAAAAGAAGTTATGTTTTATTCATGTTATTAACTTTGATAACTTTAAAAAAAGAAGCCATCATTTATCTAATACAGCGTTTCCCAACCTGTGGTACGCGAAAAATAATCAATAATGGCGGACATAAAAAATTAAATCATAAAAATATCATAGATACGTTTTTTTCCAATAATTCATAAAAATTATTTTAATTAATAATTACACATTAAAGTTGTTTAATAAGTATAGTAATAAGGTTAGTCTGTCTCACGATATACGAGAAAATATAATAGCACATTTAACAGGATTAGAATTGTCTTTCATGGGCGTATTTTCCCAAAAACCCGAAAACACAAATGATAATTGGATTTCAAGCCCCCTTCTATAAAGAAAATTTAGAAAAAGCTACATCATTATCGATAAAAGATAAAGAAAATTTAATAGAATTATCATGTGACAGAACTTGAATGATAACTATGTAAAAATCTGCTTAAAGAGACTGATTGTTATGAGTAAGCTCTATCCAAGCAACATTAAATTTAATTGGTACTTACAGGTAGTTGAATGCTTAAAAGAAATTAATTTATAAGATTTGGGCTCAAATATAATAATCCTAAGGTAGAACTTTGTAAATTAATTAATAATTTGTAAAAGAAAAATTTGTACGCAATTTTTAATTATTTAAAGTTTTAAAACTAAGATCTTACACTTTACAAAGTTCATAATAAAATAGCACACTCGGAATAACAAATTTCACGAAATACAATCACTTTTACGAAGTGGTATGTTTAGCATGATGTACTATCACAAGTGGTACGCGAACCAAAAAAAAGGTTGGGAAGCGCTGATCTAATACTTACGTCCTGCAAGACTTTAAAAATACAGTCAAAAAGAAGTCCATACTAACTAAACAAAGTAATACATATTGTTAATGGTATAATATAAATATTTACTAACCGAAAGGTCGCCACCGTAAAACGGTTGAATGACGAATGTCTCATTGCCGACATGAATCACCCCGGAGACTCCATTACACGTATGAAAGGCGGCTGTAGCTCCAGGATAATCCTTCACCGTACCATGATAATAGCAGTGTTCAATCTCCTGAAACAGAAAAGATTTGGACGTTATTTTTTTTGCTGATGCTGAAATGGAACATTTTATTAAATTAAAAAAGAAAAAAAAGAGCACTGAATTTTGTTTAAAAAGATTTTGCGTGATGCAAGAAACCATGGTACTGATCATAATCCAAAAGGAAGTAATGTCAGCAACGAAGTAACTAACTCTCAAAAATTTGAACGAAATTTTGTGACTACGATTTCATGAAGAAGTTTCGACCAATTTAAAAATATATGTAAAAGTGCCATCAGAGGGGGCTGCCGACAACGCCACACAGCCTGAAGTTTAGGTTATAGTCTAGGAAGGTTTAGCGTCATTTTAGAGTGTTTACGTTATAGTTTTTCATAGTGTTTAACGATGGTGAAATATAACTACCTAGTAATTTAATTTGTAAGACGGTTTTCAAAAACAGATTTTATTATTCTGTAAAGAATATAATTTTATAAATAAATTAATACAAAACATTAATACATACATACATAAATAATTAAAACAATAAAATACCTGTAAAGAATAATTAAATTACTAGTTATATTTCACCGTCGTTAAACACTATGAAAACTGTAACGTAAACACTCTAAAATGACGTTAAACCTTCCTAGACTATAACCTAAACTTCAGGCTGTGTGGCGTTGTCGGCAGCCCCCTCTGATGGCACTTTTACATATATTAACAACATAAGTTTCATTTCATTAAATTATATTACATTAATACGATTCCCCAATTCCTTTTATCAACATTAGATTATTCCTCATATTTCTTAATCTAAAACTTGCTCACTTTCAAAACAGACCTCTTCACATATTGGGGGTTTACTAATTAAGAGTTCACTAATGATGCTATTAAGTTCGCTCAAAATCTTTATCACATTCATCTCCAAAATGAATGACTTCTGTTGTTTATTAAGTATGCGAATACTATTTGGAGCTGAATATAACGAAATTAATTTGAATCTGTTACAAATAATGAGCGGTAGCCCATCGGTATACGAGTATATCTTCTATTTCTTTTTACTCTAAAACGATAATAATAATTTTAATAATAAGCACAAGAATTAGAAAAATAAGATTAAATGTTACATAAAACACAATAAAATTTTCAAATAATAATAAACTAATACAATTTATCTAATAACCTACAAAACCTTGCAGTTATTACGCTCAAAATTATCGAGCTCAAAATATGAAAGAGAAAAGTGTAAATTTAGTAAAAATTAAAAAAAAAAAGTAAATCGTCTTGTAAATCACGAAACCAGAATTATGATTATTAAATTCTAAGATTGTAAACTCAGTATATTACATGAAAATTAAACAGTAAGATTATCAGGAAATCAGGACACAGAATAATTTAGTTTTATTTTTTTTAAATGATTTAAGGCGCGTCAACATCTAAGGTTATTGGCGCCCGGAGCTTTTTTTTTCAGTGCACTGCCGGTCTCCGGACAGTATTCTCTCGTTACAGACAACACTCGTCCATCACTCGGACAGTGAGCTGTAAGAAGCTCCTAGGAAGAGAAAATCTAAAGGTTCAGCAGCTGGATTCGAACCCGGGACCTCCGCGTGGGAATCCAATACGCTAACCGCAAAGCTAATCCCTTCCCTAGGATAATTTAGTAAATTTATTATCGGTCAAGAGAAGCGTTTTTAACTTTTAAGAATAAAAAAAGAAGCAAAACAAAAAACAAAAGTTCCAGATTTTTTATCCTGTTTTGTAACTGAATAATCAAATGTTTCTCAAATGCTACCTAGATTCATAAATAAATGAACAAATAAACAGCCAAGCATTTATTTTGCAAATGGTTGTAAAAATGGACAAAGAAAATTGACAAAGCGTACTATACTGGCAAAGAGAGCCAGACGAATTTTATAATCTAACCTAATATTCAGTGAAAAGATGTCATTTATAAATTAGAACAACATACTTAGCTGTAATAATCGTTGGAAAATAATTAATTATCTTTTTAATAGAAGAGATTGGGGTAGCTATTGGTCTAGTGGTCAAGAGCGTTGCTTTGTGTGCGGAAGATCGCTGGTTCGAATCCCGCGTATGGCTACTTTTTATTGCGTATGAAAATTGTTTATTGTATAATATGATCTTCCGCCCCCGTCCATAACCCCTAAGCCCTGACTGAAAAAAATAGGCGTTTACTTTACTTTATAATAAACAAGATTTCATTCTATGAGGAAACATGATTAATATAGATTAATTAGAAATGTAATGGAACATCTGTGTGCCAGAATATTATAATATGTGGTCTTATAGATTATACTAAAACATGTAATCTCACTAGCCAGTACAATTCCCCCCCATAGTTAACGTGCATTCTCAATACAAATATATTATAGTGATTAAGTGGGATAACCCTGATGACAGATTCTCCATTAAATCACGCAGAACATTTTGGCGTTACTGTTGACGTTACCGCTGTTTGTTACTTGAGGATTCTGTTGGCATATAGTGAGAGATGAACCAACAGATGAGATTACTCGACCACTAATGGGACCTCCAGGATTCTAAAACTCTTCCTCCACAATGTGTATAGGTTAACTGTTTATTAGGAACTAGAAACTAGAGAGAGAACTATGTACACTAGTTGATTAAGTGAGATTTAATGGTAAACAATGTAGCTAACCAATTTTCAGATAGGGTAAAGTAGGGTGAGATGGCCACCATTTTATTTGGAGGGTGCCTGCAAATTTTTGGTAAGGGCTAGGCTTACTTTATTATTATTTTTGGAAACCTCATACGCTCACAAACATAAGATAAGGAAAAAAATTCAGAAAAAATGCTAAGGGAAACATTTTTTTATTCTTACAAAAAAAAAAAAATAGCAATTGGCCATCTATCCCCCCCACTGGGTTGGGTGAGTTGGCCAATGTAACTTGGGAGAGATGACCACTTATTGTAAATGAAATTGCACTAGTAAAACTTAAAAATAACAGAAAAAAATGAATGATTATCTAATATTTACTTATTATTCTTCTTTTTAAATGCGCTTTTACTACAATTTTGGAAAGCGTATGCAAAAGAAGAGCAATTTTCGTGGAAACACTTCCGGCATATTGTGCATTCCAACCAATCTTTTTTTTTCTGGTCTTGTTGTAGCTTTCCCAACATCCTGTACATTCAGTTTCATCGATTTCTAAAATGGCATCACTTTCCTCTTCAAATTCGATTTCTGTTTCGTCCTCTTCATCAGAACTTGAGGAAGGTGAGCGTTTTCTTTTTCGGACAATCCTTTCTTTCAGAATTGTCTCTTTGGGTATGGTATTACTCGTTGGTTTGGATTTCTTTGAAACTCTGTTTTTCATAACAGCAATGTGCTCGAGAGAAGTTAATAAAGTGACAACAGACTTGGCTCGTTTTCTTGCAGAGACGGACAGTTTGGGTGTGGGGTTAATACGATCTCAAATTTTCTTCAGTATAATTTCCGCGGTTAGTGTTCTCTCTTTTATGCTCAGTTAGCATTTTTCTGCAGTGAATTGGAAACTGAGCCAAACTATAACACAAAAAAAATAAAAATAATTGGCCATCTATCCCGAATGTTTGATGGCCATCTATCCCGAATGTTTGATGGCCATCTATCCCGAATGCTAGAGAGAGATGGCTAATATGATAAACATAACTCAACGCGTACTTTTTGACAGTTTTAGAAGTTAGGATTCATTAATGTATACTGTACTTTCCAAATATGTAAAAAACAACACTAAAATTTCGACACATACATTCGCTGTAGCACGCAGTATGTAACTATCATAAAAATTTTTGTTGAGACGATAACGTTTTTATTCTCTGAGTTAATTAATAACGCTTTGACGCAGACCAAAATACGAGGGTCGTTTGAAAAGTCCGTGCAAAGTCAGAGAGATAGCACTACTGGCGCGTATCGAGGTTATGTTTAGTTAGTAGCATCTCTTGGAAGAACACACACCAAGTTTCAGCCAGATCGATCTATTTCTTTGTTTTTGGCATTCGTTTGAATCGAGGAAGTCGAGTGATTTTCCTAATCTAAAGAGAAGCTTGATAAACATTATGGTGACTCTGCACCCTCGATTAGAACAGTTTATAAGTGGTTTCAAAATTTTCGGAGTGGCCATATGGGCACAAGTGACACTGAACGTTCTGGACGCCCTGTTGAGGTTACTACTCCAGAAATCATTGATAAAATCCATGATATGGTGATGGATGACAGAAGAGTGAAGGTGCGTGAGATTGCTAGTGCTGTGGGCATCTCGAATGAACGGGTACATAATATTTTGCATCAACATTTGGACATGACAAAGCTATCCGCAAGATGGGTGCCGCGATTGCTCACGCTTGACCAAAAACGAAATCGTGTGAAGTTTTGCAAGGACGGTTTGCAGCTGTTCCAGAAGAATCCGCAGGACTTTAAGCGTCGTTTCGTCACTGTGGATGAAACATGGATACATCACTACACTCCTGAGACCAAAGAACAATCTAAACAATGGGTTACCAAGGGGGAATCTGCGCCAAAAAAGGCGAAGACCGTTCCTTCGGCCGAAAAGATTATGGCGACTGTCTTTTGGGATTCGCAAGGAATAATCCTCATCGACTATCTGGAAAAGGGTAAAACTATTACAGGTGCATATTATTCATCGTTATTGGACCGTTTGAAAACCGAGCTGCAAGAAAAACGCCCACGATTGGCCCACAAAAAAGTCCTTTTCCATCACGACAACGCACCAGCTCACACCTCAGCAGTTGTGGTCGCAAAATTAATGGAAACAGGGTTCCAACTCGTTTCACATACCCCCTATTCTGCAGACTTGGCTCTCTCGGACTACATATTTGTACCCCAATATGAAGAAATGGCTGGCGGGAAAAAGATTTTATTCAAACGAGGAGGTGATTGCAGAAACGAATGGCTATTTTTCAGACTTGGACAAATCCTATTATTCGGAAGGGATGAACAAACTAGAGCAGCGTTGGACGAAGTGTATAAGCCTAAAAGGAGACTATGTTGAAAAATAATAAAGGTTTACCCCAAAAAATTAAGTAGTTTTTATTTTTGCACAGACTTTTCAAACGACCCTCGTATACTCACTGTAGTCGAGACATGAAGGTTCATCACTGGAGAGGTCAAGCAGCGCCGTCGGACGACATTTCGGTTTTTCGGCTGTTGGCCATCTCACCCGACCTCAAATTCAAAAATTAGATTTGAAACCAGAGGAATAAAGAGTAAAATTAAATTAAGCCCCAACTTTGTTACTTTAGATAAATTTAAAGATGTTCTTTTTAATGAAGAAAATAAATCACCTTTTTTTTGCCCAATGATTAAATAATTTGAATTTAACAAAAATAAAAAGAATGTAAAAACATTTCCCCTACTAAAGCAGTTAAACAAAAATAGTAAATAACACCAATAACAGTAACCAACAAGATCGTTTAGCTCTACAAAACATCTATGTCGAATTAAACGTTACATTTAATCTACCGTAATACACACTATTAAAGCTATTAAAGATCGTTTGTAAATGTTATGTAAATGACTTTATAGGGCTGAAATAAAACCAGCCTATAAAAATGCAAAAAAAAGTTGTAGCAAGTACAGAAATTTACTGCTGGTATTACATCAAATAAAAATCAATTACACCGGAATTGTATTTTTTTATAATACAGTTTACAATCACAGCCTTCTATATTAAAACATTTTTATTAACTATTACTTTACGAAATAATAAATTCTAAGATCTTAATTGGAACTGAAAATGGCAAAAATGTGTTCTTTTTTTTTAAATGTGAACCACATTTTTGAAGAATGAACTTTTAATATTTTGGAACTACAGAATAATTTGTGTCGTTAAGAATTTAGTCAAATATAACCATCGCATTCTTGAGCGGTAGCCATTATTAGCGACAATTAAAATAAATACGTCAAAAAGTAATCTCTTCTGTCACCCGCACAGTTACTGATATTAGATCAAAAACCACATTTACTTAAAATCTTAACTTCTTTCTGTACATGATCGAGTATTATCTGCTATGATTCCTCCATTAAAGGAAGTTGATATAAGATCCAATCTAGGGACTCAGTCACACGGAAATGAATACTTAAAATTGTTTATTTCTTTAGGAAGACTGATTGACCGAAATCTCCATCTGGAGAAAGACCTCCATTCCAAAAGATTGATAAAATATTATACAAGGTAATAAAGTAAACTAAAGTATTGGAACGTTCGCAAGAATGTTTCAGATTAATGTGAAAACAATGATGTTGATTCTTAAATCATCTTCATATTAGCACAAATTATTGTACATTGTACATTAAAAGTTACGCAGTGGACCTAGAGGTTCTAGTTATCCTTGACGGATGACCAATCGATAAGAACAACTAATTCAAAACTTAATTAATCAATTCAAAAGTTTCTTAGAATTCTACAATGGTAGATTAGATTAGGTTAGATTATCGGGGTGGGACCTACGCCCTAGGGCACCGCAGCCAAAAGAGGCTTATTCCCCTTTGGATCTAGTAGATGCAACCTCCCCTACTATAGAGGCTGAGGACTTTCTCTACTGGTTCTTTTTGCGCTACAATCACCTTTGGTCTCCAAGATCCAAAGGTTTCACAGCGTAACTACTCAATCGCCGCACAATCGAACAGCAGGCGAGAGAGGCCATTTCCTCCTCTTCCTGACACAATCTGCACACCAGTTTCGAACTGATAAGCCCCTCTCCTTGTACAGATGATTATGCCTTATGTGTACTGTGTAAATGTATTATTGGGGTATGTAAGGGTAGTGAAACCCCACCACTCATCCACTCTAGCGTAGGGGTAGTGAAACCCCACCACTCACCCACTCTAGCCAGAGAGAGAGAGACAGCCCCCTCGGCACACAGAGAAGGGAGGCTCGGTGAATGTATATAAGAACGAGAGGAAAGTCAAAGGGAGATTCGGTGATTCGGAGATTCTGTGATTCTGTTCAAAGTCTTGCACTTGAGTTGTACACATCGTTTAGCCACGTCAGTCAGTCTGTTCTGTTCTTGTAGTGTAAAGTATACAGTCCTTGGCAGTCAGTCATATAAATATACAAAGTCTTATACCGATACTAAAAGTGTTATTTATCCATCAACGTCTACAACCAACATCTCTCCTTAGGGGATGATGTAAGGGTAGTGAAACCCCACCACTCATCCACTCTAGCGTAGGGGTAGTGAAACCCCACCACTCACCCACTCTAGCCAGAGAGAGAGAGACAGCCCCCTCGGCACACAGAGAAGGGAGGCTCGGTGAATGTATATAAGAACGAGAGGAAAGTCAAAGGGAGATTCGGTGATTCGGAGATTCTGTGATTCTGTTCAAAGTCTTGCACTTGAGTTGTACACATCGTTTAGCCACGTCAGTCAGTCTGTTCTGTTCTTGTAGTGTAAAGTATACAGTCCTTGGCAGTCAGTCATATAAATATACAAAGTCTTATACCGATACTAAAAGTGTTATTTATCCATCAACGTCTACAACCAACATCTCTCCTTAGGGGATGATGTAAGGGTAGTGAAACCCCACCACTCATCCACTCTAGCGTAGGGGTAGTGAAACCCCACCACTCACCCACTCTAGCCAGAGAAAGAGAGACAGCCCCCTCGGCACACAGAGAAGGGAGGCTCGGTGAATGTATATAAGAACGAGAGGAAAGTCAAAGGGAGATTCGGTGATTCGGAGATTCTGTGATTCTGTTTAAAGTCTTGCACTTGAGTTGTACACATCGTTTAGCCACGTCAGTCAGTCTGTTCTGTTCTTGTAGTGTAAAGTATACAGTCCTTGGCAGTCAGTCATATAAATATACAAAGTCTTATACCGATACTAAAAGTGTTATTTATCCATCAACGTCTACAACCAACATCTCTCTCCTCAAATACCATTACAGGGTATAACAGTATATGTTGCTCATGTTCATGTTGTTAGGCTGGGATACCCGCTCAGGGACGCCAAGTACCCTAAGAAGTGGTTAATCCACTTCCCCCTACGGGAATTCTACAGTGGTAAGTAGTGGATAAAGATATGGAATTTGTTAGTTTAAAAATTAAACTCTATTGGGTTAAAATACAAATTATAAGAAAATAAACAAACTGATGGTATCCGCATCTTATTTTATTTAAGATGCGTCAACTTCTGTGGTAATTAGCGCTTTATTAGAGAAATATGTTATTTGTAATGGACAGAAAACATTTGATAAGGATCAGAAGGTTTCATTTGGGTTTTATTTGCAGGGCAAATATAATTTTATCCATATCCAGTTGAAAGAACTGAAAGGTTATAAACAGGATGGCTGGTAAACAGGTTGTGAAGGTTAGAACGAACGTTAGCAAAGAGAGTATGAGGATAAAATCGTAAAGAAAAAGGAAAAGAAAGAACTTATAGTGAAGCAATAGAAGGATAAAGGAGTACTGAAGTTAGCAGAAAGGAAAAAGAATTCAATAAAAGATATTACCAACGAGAGGAGGTAACAACTTTTGGCCGACCAATTCTATAGTTCCAGAGGTTTGAAAGTAGGTACAACAAAAGTGAAGGAATAAACCATCTTCAGGTTCTTTATTAACTCGCAACACATTTCCTTTGTTTTCTGCCAAAAAGGCAATAAATTTATTGATTAGCAATGCTTTTAAATTATAATATTTTCAAATCAAGATATTTAATAATTATTTAACACTAAACCTACAGACATTTACTATCGTATACGAGGGTCGTTTGAAAAGTCCGTGCAAAGTCAGAGAGATAGCACTACTGGCGCGTATCCAGGTTATGTTTAGTTAGTAGCATCTCTTGGAAGAACACACACCAAGTTTCAGCCAGATCGGTCTATTTCTTTGTGTTTGGCATTCGTTTGAATCGAGGAAGTCGAGTGATTTTCAAAAAATGGACGAAAAAGAATTTCGTGTGTTGATTAAACACTACTTTATGAAAGGCAAAACGCCTCAGGAGACTAAAGAGAAGCTTGATAAACATTATGGTGACTCTGCACCTTCGATTAGAACAGTTTATAAGTGGTTTCAAAATTTTCGGAGTGGCCATATGGGCACAAGTGACGCTGAACGTTCTGGACGCCCTGTTGAGGTTACTACTCCAGAAATCATTGATAAAATCCATGATATGGTGATGGATGATTGCTAGTGCTGTGGGCATCTCTAATGAACGGATACATAATATTTTGCATCAACATTTGGACATGACAAAGCTATCCGCAAGATGGGTGCCGCGATTGCTCACGCTTGACCAAAAACGAAATCGTGTGAAGTGTTGCAAGGACGGTTTGCAGCTGTTCCAGAAGAATCCGCAGGACTTTAAGCGTCGTTTCGTCACTGTGGATGAAACATGGATACATCACTACACTCCTGAGACCAAAGAACAATCTAAACAATGGGTTACCAAGGGGGGAATCTGCGCCAAAAAAGGCGAAGATCGTTCCTTCGGCCGGAAAGATTATGGCGACTGTCTTTTGGGATTCGCAAGGAATAATCCTCATCGACTATCTGGAAAAGGGTAAAACTATTACAGGTGCATATTATTCATCGTTATTGGACCGTTTGAAAACCGAGCTGCAAGAAAAACGCCCACGATTGGCCCACAAAAAAGCCCTTTTCCATCACGACAACGCACCAGCTCAAACCTCAGCAGTTGTGGTCGCAAAATTAATGGAAATAGGGTTCCAACTCGTTTCACATCCCCCCTATTCTCCAGACTTGGCTCCCTCGGACTACTATTTGTTCCCCAATATGAAGAAATGGCTGGCGGGAAAAAGACTTTATTCAAACGAGGAGGTGATTGCAGAAACGAATGGCTATTTTTCAGACTTGGACAAATCCTATTATTCGGAAGGGATCAACAAACTAGAGCAGCGTTGGACGAAGTGTATAAGCCTAAAAGGAGACTATGTTGAAAAATAAAAAAGGTTTACCCCAAAAAATTAAGTAGTTTTTATTTTTGCACGGACTTTTCAAACGACGCTCGTAACTATTCCTACCATGACCGGTCAAATGACCGGACTTTAAAATTACTTCAATTTCTTATTTTAGAATGAAGATAATAATTATTTAACTATGAAAAAGCATAGTTTCTTTTGTTTAAAAACAAATCTCGTAGATTTTACTCCTTATTGCACCATTTTTTATAATTACAGGCTTCTCAATTGCACATTTCTCCCGCATACGTATTATTTACATTTCAGACAGCATTTATTAGTCTTATTGCCTTTGCAGTATCTTATTTGTCTATTTTCCGACCACTTGTTCGTGTACTAATATTTGTCATGCTTTTGCAATGGTAATATAAAGGTTTGCCTTGAAATTTCACTTCCGGTAGGTTTTTTTTATACAAAATCCACGCATTTATCCCGGGGCTAAGTCTAGGATATTGAAAACTATTTGTTGAGGCCATCACCGAGATTTTCCACGGTTATATTTCTACTACGAGCTGTATTCATTTCTGATAATTTCAGAGCGACAAACTTCCCAGTGGAACTGAAAGGTTCTCTGCTATCAAGTTTTTCCCAAATATGGAAAGCCTTTTATTACATCGATCGCTGAACGGTTTATTTGGCATGTACTGAGTAAATCTGCATCTTGACTTTGTTGGGAACAATATTGTCCTTGGAAGAGATATATGCTCTTGGTTAGAACAGTTTTGATTGTTCTCTACGAATTTGTTCCTAAATTTAGAAATCAAAGCAAATTTATCGGTTTGTAAACGATTATTTCTTTGATCCACTCGAATAAACCTCATAATTTCCGTCTATACATTTCTGCTCACAGTGTTTGAGAAGAATGCTCATCCCTATTTTTTATTCTGTAGAAAAGGCCAATATCGTACATTTTTGCCTCATATGCACCACGTGCAAACAATAATCCGATAAATGCATTATCAAATTGAGTTTTCGAGAGAATTCTGTTACAAAAAAATAAAATAGAATATTAAAATAAGTAAATAAAATGAAAATTCGCGGTAGTTAAGACAGACTAAATATTTTTCTGAATTATTAGGAAAAGAAGTGAATATTAAAAAAACAATTGTACACATATTTTAAGAAAAGTCGTGAAGTTTAATGGCGGTATGATAACGTTGAAAATGAACAGTGATCTGGAATCAGCTGTCACAAAACTATGCTAAGAACTATGGCAAGATCTTTCCATCAGATAAATTTTGTACACCCCTCCCCTATCCCTAAAACGCTCCATGCGAATTTACCATTGTTCGAAACAGTACTGGAAGTCTTTTTTCTGTGAGCTCCTGCATGACGCGTGCCGCTTTTTCTTTCACACCTTCAACGGACTGAAATTGTGTTCCCCTTTTAATGCAGATTTGACTTTGGGGAACAGATAAAAGTCATATGGGGGCCAGGTCAGGCGAATAAGGCGGTAAGCCTTAAAAAACTGGGATGTTGTACTTGGCAGACAATGCAGTGTGAGCCGGCGCTGCTGTCTTGATGGAGAACCCCGTGACTTGTTCTTCCACAAATCGGGTCGTTTTTTTTTCCTTACTCTTTCACGGAGTTGAGCAAGCACCTCACCGGTAGTAATGTTTGATTAATTATAATCGATATTTTTACGTCCGTTTTGGACGTGGGAGGACGACCCGGGCGGTCATCATCTCTGACGTCTTCTCGGCCATCTTGGAAACGCTTGAACCACTCAAAAATTTGCGCTAGTGATTAAAATTCATCGCCATAAACTTCTTTTATTGAAAGATAAGTTTCAGTAGCGGTTTTACCAAGTTTTGATGTGAAATTTCACGACAATTCGTTGCTCTACTACATGTGTAGTATCATGTTTTCGGGCAAAACGAAACTAACACCTCTTACACAAACGACGGTTCCGGTCAGACAGATTTCTCTACAAACACGTGATTTATAGTCTCGTCATTTAATAGCCACACCTCGTATTTTCAGAAAGAAGTATTGGACACTATACTTTAAACATGTGTTTGCTAGATTATGAAGAATCAATTTATTTCAAATAAATTAAAACAAAAAAAAAAAAAACCTTTGTAACCTTATGAATACCTTCCATAATCTTTGTCCACGTCAATTCTTATTTCCAAATAATGTGTCAAAATATATATTTTTTCCAATTTGTTATGATTGCCTGTTACCGATCTTTTTGTTTATTTACACAGCTTAATTGTTCTGACATTTTAATCTTTATATACACAAGGAAGAAATAATTGACTTGCCAGGAGAGAGTGTAATAAAGAGTTTGTAAGGCTGTTGCTATGAAGCTGTTAGGGCCAGCTTGGGAATTAATTAGGTTAGACTTTGTTATAAATGATTAATTTTCAGTAATAACTCGTCCGTCATCCAGTCAACATCAACTTTTAATTATGTTTTCTTAGTCCATCGCCGAGGAGCTTTATTAATTCGATTGTTCTTCCGTTAGCTAAACTTACATGTCCACCTGTTTTTTTTTTTTTAATTTAAATTAGTGCTAATTAGTACTTTTCCTTTAGTAAATCGAGTGAGGGATAGAAAGAGATGTGTTAAAGGAGAAAGAGATAGATGTAATAATAACATTGAATGAGTTCAAACCCAAAAACCCAACTGAATAAATTGAAAAAGTTTTGTTTTTAATTAATTTGACTCGTTTTTTTTTAAAAATTAAATCTGCATTAGCAGTTATTCTGCAACAACTACATAGAATAAACAAAACAGAAGTAAGAGACTCCATTATCCGGAGGGTTTGTTACCAAATGCGGCATTTATTTACTCACTTCTAAGTTAAGGAAATCGTGCTTTACGATTGGTTGAACAGATGGTCGAATAGAGTTACTGGAAAAGGTTTAAAGCAGAGAGACAATGAATTAGAGGTTACGGATGATCGAAAAAAAATGAGTTGTGATGAATTCTTTTGTCAATTTAAAGTCCTAGGTACTTGACAATGGCGGCAGCAGGAAATTCCAATCTGATTTAAATAAACGGTAGGGCAAATTGTGTTTCAAAATGTGAAAGTTAAATTCTAAGCAGTTTTGTATATTCATTTTGATTTTTTGTTTCATTTTATAAAGTAATCTATTTATTTTCAGGGTGGAACTTAACGTCCAACTACCAATTAGGTGTCGTGGACAGGGGGGCGGAAGCTAATACTTTACCGTAAACAATTTTATCTAATAAATAAAAAGTAGCCGTACGCGGGATTCGAACTGGGGACCTCCGACATATGAGGCCAAGCTCTTGACCACTAGACCAACCCCAATCTTATTTATTACAAAAGATACTTAATTATCTTTTAAAGGTTATTGCCAGATAAGAATGTTTTTTTCTAATTTATAACTGATAACTATATTTACTGAATGTTAAGTTACATTAAATATTTGTCTGGCTCACTTTACCAGTATTGTGCGCCATTTTTACTACCATTTGCAAAATAAATGCTTGGCTGTTTATCTGTTCATTAATTTATGAATTTAGGCAGCATTTGAGAAAACATTTGATTTTTCAGTTACAAAACAGGATACTATCAGGATACAAAACGCTACTCTTGACCAATAATAAATTTACTAAATTATCTTAAGAAGTCTTTATGTTCGTCAGCCTTAAGTCATAGTTTCTTTAGTGTCCTGATTTCCTGATAATCTAATCATATAATCATAATTCTTTTCGTTTTCTAAACCAATCATTTTTTTAAAAAAATCTTGACTATTACTTCAAAATAAGAGGTGGCTGTAACAGTCCAACTGTTAGAATAACAGTGAAGAATACAATCGTTTATTATTTGAAATGTATTGAAGTACGTATAATAATGTATTATTTGTGTAGATGTAAGCAAAGAACGGATTACCTATTCTAAGGAGAGATGTTTGCAGCTTCATTCAGAATAACTATTAGTGCGCCAGGATGCTGAAATAGGGTAAGAGTTAGCGGTTACAGAACTACTGTGGTACTATTCAGCTCTCTCCATCTCAAGTGAGAGACGGTGGTTCCTTCTCTCCCTGTACTGTTTGTACAATATTAACATTCAATTAATATTAAGTAGCCATTATTCACGGATCAACCGTTCACATTAATCATGGGGCCTTCTCACAAGCTGCCTCTAAAATAGGATTTGCTTTCCATTACCATTTCATTAACATATAGTTTGCACTTATCTAAACCTTCGTTCTTTTAATGAATTTCAACTAGTTCATTCGTTCGCATTAAGAAAAAGAGACATAAAATTACTCGCTGATTACAAAATAAAGTTTAAATGACTACAAATAAACAATTTAAGTATGGCGAATTTAATAAAAGGCAATCTTTTGGGTTATTTAACAAAAAAAGAATTACGAGGGTCGTTTGAAAAGTCCGTGCAAAGTCAGAGAGATAGCACCACTGGCGCGTATCGAGGTTATGTTTAGTTAGTAGCATCTCTTGGAAGAACACACACCAAGTTTCAGCCAGATCGGTCTATTTCTTTGTGTTTGGCATTCGTTTGAATCGAGGAAGTCGAGTGATTTTCAAAAAATGGACGAAAAAGAATTTCGTGTGTTGATTGAACACTACTTTATGAAAGGCAAAACGCCTCAGGAGACTAAAGAGAAGCTTAATAAACATTATGGTGACTCTGCACCTTCGATTAGAACAGTTTATAAGTGGTTTCAAAATTTTCGGAGTGGCCATATGGGCACAAGTGACACCGAACGTTCTGGACGCCCTGTTGAGGTTACTACTCCAGAAATCATTGATAAAATCCATGATATGGTGATGGATGACAGAAGTGTGAAGGTGCGTGAGATTGCTAGTGCTGTGGGCATCTCGAATGAACGGCTCAAACGAAATCGTGTGACGTGTTGCAAGGACGGTTTGCAGCTGTTCCAGAAGAATCCGCAGGACTTTAAGCGTCGTTTCGTCACTGTGGATGAAACATGGATACATCACTACACTTCTGAGACCAAAGAACAATCTAAACAATGGGTTACCAAGGGGGAATCTGCGCCAAAAAAGGCGAAGACCGTTCCTTCGGCCGGAAAGATTATGGCGACTGTCTTTTGGGATTCGCAAGGAATAATCCTCATCGACTATCTGGAAAAGGGTAAAACTATTACAGGTGCATATTATTCATCCTTATTGGACCGTTTGAAAACCGAGCTGCAAGAAAAACGCCCACGATTGGCCCACAAAAAAGTCCTTTTCCATCACGACAACGCACCAGCTCACACCTCAGCAGTTGTGGTCGTAAAATTAATGGAAATAGGGTTCCAACTCGTTTCACATCCCCCCTATTCTCCAGACTCCCTCGGACTACTATTTGTTCCCCAATATGAAGAAATGGCTGGCGGGAAAAAGATTTTATTCAAACGAGGAGGTGATTGCAGAAACGAATGGCTATTTTTCAGACTTGGACAAATCCTATTATTCGGAAGGGATGAACAAACTAGAGCAGCGTTGGACGAAGTGTATAAGCCTAAAAGGAGACTATGTTGAAAAATAAAAAAGGTTTACCCCAAAAAATTAAGTAGTTTTTATTTTTGCACGGACTTTTCAAACGACCCTCGTACATCTATGTTTCAACTCACAAGGGTGATTAAACTCAAGTGAATCAACAAAAAGACACCGTTTATGATAATCTATGAGCAATTTTATCTATAACCCAAAGAATATTTCGTTCATTGCTTACATCGATTAACTCCACTGTTTAAAATATATTAATTTTTTATATTTCCCAAATAATAAATATTAACAAAGGAAGGGATTAGCTAAGCAATTAGCGTATTGGATTCCCACGCGGAGATCCTGGATTCAAATCCAGCTGCTGACCCTTAGATTTTCTCTTTCTAGGAGGTTCTTACAATTCACTGTCCGGAGATGGACAGGGTTGTCCTTAACGTAACAGTGCCAGCAATGCACTGGAAAAAGCTCCTGGCGCCAATAACCACAGATGCTGACGCGCCTTAATCATATTTTTACCAAAAATAAAGATTAACACCATTAAACGATAAAAAAACTATTTATTTCAAAAGCCATTTTGATTTACTTCGGGCTCTAATGTAAATCGTTGCGATAATTCAACTCAAATTCGCAGGCGCTGAATGATGACGGTAAATTTATTTGAATTTATATTATAAATGGAATTCTGAAAAACAATGTAAATTATTTGATCGTATATATCTACATTTTTGACTTGTGGAGTTAATCAAGTTGTGTAGTGAACAGCTCAATTGTATTTTAACTTACATTTAAAATACATTTCAAATAGTAGACGGACTATTACAGTCTTCTTGCTTCATTTGTGTTTTCTAGAAAAGTGGTTTAGAAAATGGAAAATCAAAATGGATACTCAAATATAATGTTTCTATTGTATAGTTTTAAGGCCAGAATTAAAACAAACACTAAGGGTAGCCATCTTTTGGAAAATTAAAGGTAAAACACAACGAAATAATGTCGAATTGAGTTCCAGTCCGACTAGATTTCTACTTGTTTTGTCTCTGTTATCTAGTTTTGAGGCCAAAGCTAAAATATACATACAGGTTCGCCATCTTTTGGAAAATTTAAGGTAAAACACAACAGAAAAATACCGAAATGGGTTCCAGTTCGTCTTGATTTCTATTTGTTTTGTCTCAGTAATCTGGCTTTAAGGGCAAAGCTAAAATATACAAAAAGGTACGCCTTCTTTTGGAAAATTTAAGGTGAAATATAACAGACATTCCGAATTGGGTTCCAGTTTGTCTTGATTTCTATTTGTTTTGTCTCAGTAATCTGGCTTTAAGGGCAAAGCTAAAATATACAAAAAGGTACGCCTTCTTTTGGAAAATTTAAGGTGAAATATAACAGAAACATTCCGAATTGGGTTCCAGTTCGTCTGGATTTTTGATTAATTTTCTCCTACTTGGAATGAGAAGATGTAGTTTTGAATCCCATTTTGCTGTAAAACGGACGAGGAAGTATAATCAATATGTTTGCCACCTACTTATCAGTGTTGACATTACTTCCTTACAATGGCAGAGGCGCACGTCACAAAAGAGCAACTATCGACTCTCGGAATCCACCAATTTAACTCTTTAAAACACTTAATTCCTCTAACATAACCCAAGTAATCCGAACACTTCCCAATAAGAATCACAAAAATTTGATCTAAAGCCCCCCAAAAAATCTTTCAACGACACACACGAAAAAGCCATAATCTTCCTGATTCTGTTTTATAATGTTATCTAAAGGAAAATATATTTTCTATTTCAATGGGGATTCCCTTAAGTACAAAATTACGCCTAAACCAAATAAAACTGTCATTAATTCCAGCTTTCTTTTAGCTACGTTAAATCTTTTCCAAAATACAAAAAATATACTCCTAAAAAGTTAATTATATAATAAATGAACTTAAATTAATTCACTCCCACCAGTTCGGATTCTAACTCATTTAATAACTCAACAGGGGCTTCACGATGTGAAAGTAGAGGTACCCAGCGAGTTAAATACTTAAAACTCCAGGTAAATTGTTGAACATTATGGAATTATTAAGTACTTTTCAGAATATAATCACAATATCTCTTCTACAATTATTTATTAAGAGAAAATCCAACAGAATTTATAGCATTAATTTGTTAATTCCTAACATTGATAACTTAAATAATATTGTGGCATTAAATCAGAATATTTTATATCGATTATGTAGTAAAATAGTCTCTCTCTCTGTGAAGACACCAACTTAAACGCCAGCACATTAATTAGTGGGAAAATCGATTACTAAAAGCCGAGAGTGGGGTTCGTGATGGTTGCAAAGGTAGGGGTCCTTTAAATGAGTTATTACTGGACAATAAAGGAAGTGGCGGTGGTAAAGTGGCTATACAGTGAGTGAGAGAGAGAGAATGAGGAAGCATTGTTTGTCTCTCCTAAATGAGGAGGAGGGATTTGGCGCAGAGGAAGGTAACGGTTAGGTTTGTGGAATGCCTGCCAATGACTGTACATCCAGTTGCAACACGACATGGACAAACTATGATGATGTAAAACCATGATTTACAGGTGTTTAACAGTACAATATTTGGCAAGGATAAAACACTTAGCTTACTTTACTGAAGGCATAAGCGCATATCAACCCAGTATTTAGCATCTATATGTGGAAATTTCCGATATTATTTCCTAACGGCTCTCTGAATTGCAACATTACAATTAGAAACGGAACTACAGTCATATTTAAAGTAATAAATATTGAATTTTAAGTAATAAATATTGAATTTAAAGTAATAAATATTGAATTCAAAGAAATAAATATTGAATTCAAAGAAATAAATATTGAATTTAAAGTAATAAATATTGAATTCAAAGTAATAAATATTGAATTTAAAGTAATAAATATTGAATTTAAAGTAATAAATATTGAATTCAAAGTAATAAATATTGAATTCAAAGTAATAAATATTGAATTTTAAGTAATAAATATTGAATTTAAAGTAATAAATATTGAATTCAAAGTAATAAATATTGAATTTTAAGTAATAAATATTGAATTTTAAGTAATAAATATTGAATTTTAAGTAATAAATATTGAATTCAAAGTAATAAATATTGAATTCAAAGAAATAAATATTGAATTCAAAGTAATAAATATTGAATTTAATGTAATAAATATATGGTAACTTTCCAAAAAAAAGGCACAATATCTATTTAATTATTTTTGTTAATGAGGAACTGCCCGGCAAACTCATATAGGTTAAGATAGCGTATAGGTTAGTTGGGAAGTCATCCAAAAAAAGAAGCTGAATCATCAGATTGAATCAGTTCTTCAAAAAAAAGTCTGATTTATTTCTTGTCGTTGCGAGATTTAATTAAGTCCTTGTTGAATCAATTCAAGAACGGTTAGCAGCATAATATGGGCATTAAATTTTAGCGAAGAATTTTTTGGATTTAATTTAGGTATTTTGACTAAAAAATTGTGTTTATTCCAGTCCTATAAGTTTATTAATTAGATTTCGCAATATGGTTGACCAAAATTAACATCAGCTATAAATAGTAATTTTATTTTTTACTTCTTAATTCTATAGTCCAGTGTTCAGATTCTTTTCCACTTTTAAACTCCAGGATGTCATGAAAGTGCAGCTTATTTTTGAATTTTCACTTAAAATCTCCATTCCAATTAAGTTATTACTATTTTTAGCATCCATCAAGTACTGATTCAAATGTATTATTCTCATGGATTCAAATAAAGGTTGCAGTAAATACAAACGTCCTCTACGTTCCATTTAAAATTAATGCCATCTATAGATAAAGTTATACATTTTGAAATTCATCAGCCAGATTCTACTGATGAGGCGTTTCTCCTTCATTGGCAATTAAGTTCAGTTGTAAGTAAATTTTACGTGTTACTGCAAAGAAAAAGTATTGAATAATAGGTCAGAACGGGAAAGGAGGATAAATTGTCTTAATGTACCGAGTATTGTCCGAGAAGGCACGGAAATATTCTTGTGGAAGTAGCTAGTCAACTTCCCCAAAATGGGTGAATGCGTTAAATGGTAAAGCTAAAAAAAAAAACAACAAAATATCGATGAAACCAAAATCCAAATTGGGATCCCCTGGAGAACACATTGTTCAATATTATTCAAAGAAGAAGGCTGAGAGGAGGCAAAAAAAGAGCCATAACTACATTGTCAGACAGTTGAGGCATATCTGTGAATACTAATAACCAAATAAATGCTACTTCTTACCACCGCCTCTGTTATCGAACATTACCACATTCAAAAAAATTTCAGGCGCAGCTATGATATTGTTTTCTGTTTCCCATCCTTTTTTTTGTAAAAAGGGGGAGGTTTCCACAAAGCTTTTTTTATGTATGTCTATTGTTCATTGCTCGTAAACAGAACTCCTAAGGGAATATAAGGAGAAAATAAGAAAGGAGAAGAGCTTATATTTTGTTTTCCATCCTTGTCTTTCTCTCTCATTCAGCCAACATCCCATGGGAAATATAAAAAGGGAGAGCAACACGAGGAAAAAGGAAAACTTGAGTGTGTAACAAAGCGAGGAAAAAGCAAGAACGTAAGGAGAAGGAAAAAAGCACTGCCAGCAGAATTAGAACAGTAGACATTGAGTAAGAGAACAATCAGAACGGTTAGTGCAGAAGATGTTAGGCGAACAGGTAGTACGGCCTAGGTAAATTGGATTGAAATTGCATTACGCAAAGAAGTACTGCTTATTGCATTTCTTACATTTCCTGTTTTACTGCAAAAAAAAAAACTATAAGAATGAAAACTTTTGTACAATTTTCAAAAAATTTACTCGAAAGTCCCAAAGAATTTGAAATATTTCTTTACTAATCTTAATGATTGTAAATCCTTTCCGAAGAATTGCCCTAAAGTGAGTTTTAATAAACCAAAAAAAATTATTTAAGTTAAATTTAAAAGCATTTGCTCATTGTTTTTGGTGACTTATTCATTAATATTCAGAAGGAAGAAAAAATAATAACAATTTCAGTCATAATTTATGATTTTAATTCCAGTCAAAGTCATAATTATTAAAGTCATAAGGCTCATATCGTTTACGTATTTACAGATGTGTCCAAAATCAATTATTATTGATTAGTCGAAAGTGCTGTGTATGATCCGGTTTCAGAACTATTTTACTATAATTAAATTAGAAGATGAGTCATCCATCTATACAGCGGAGTTAATTGCTATTTTAAAGGCTTTAAAATAAAATATTCATTCGTTGTCGGAGAAAAAATATACCATTATTAGTGACAGCCAGAGTGCGT
Source organism: Rhodnius prolixus (assembly GCF_049639745.1). NCBI lineage: Eukaryota > Metazoa > Arthropoda > Insecta > Hemiptera > Reduviidae > Rhodnius > Rhodnius prolixus. Next base: position 21,272,457 of record NW_027411582.1, read on the forward strand.
TATGTAAATTATCACATATACACAACCAGTCTGCAGAAATGTATCATATTATCGCAGAGATTGGTAGAAATTATAGCCACTTTTTAAAGAGAAGAGGGGTCTGCATTAATTTTTTGTGGGCAAGGGGTAATTGTGGTATAAAGGAAAATGAAATTGTTGATAAACTTGCCAAGGAAGCCAACAATAGTGGGGGGAAATGGCTAGTTATAAATTACCACACACCGATATCAAGTGTATAATTTGCAAAAGCAGCACTACAAAAATGGCAGACAGATTACAGTAATGGTAATAAAGGGAGATTCTATAAAACTATGGCAGATCATTTACCTAGACAACCATGGTTTAAGGGAACTGTCACTAATAAATGGGTTGTTACGACAATAAGCAGGCTGAGAGCGAACCACGCGGTGTGCGGATCGTATCTTCACAGGATCAACAAAAGGTCCCTCTCTCCTCTTTGCGTAGATTGCAATGAGGAGGAGGATTTCAAACATATAATAATGATATGTCCACGTTATGTGGTAGAAAGGAAACGAATGTTTGACGACTTATACAGATATTTAGATGCACCATTTCGCTACGAAGACATAATATTCTCCACCAACATATATGTGCTTAAGTCTATAGCAGAGCTAGCCAAGAAATATGAATGTATTTAAAACTTATGGAATGAATGGAAGAAAATGATTAGAGAAGGATTACGTGATTTTAATTTCGGTTAAGCTACAAGGATGGCAGGAATATAGAGTACTGATCCATCCATTAGTTGTAAGGTTTATGTAAATAGTTGTATATAGTAGAGGGATGAATGTGTGAAGCGAATGTATTTATAAGTAAGAATGGAGAGTGAGTGATATTCTAGTGATAAGCACCTAGACGATGCTGGCTGTATAGCGAAAGCCAATGCCAAAAAAAAGAAGTCATAACTAAGACTGGAATTGGCATTATTCTTTCTTCCTCAATACAATTCAATTTATTTGTTACCTCATACAAAAGGAGCAAGGTAATATTTAGGTACAAATTAATCACATACATTGGCAACTAAACAAACGCTGAAAGAGAAATATGAACAAAATACAAATTTCGAAATGCATGTTACATATTTATACAGAACATGAGCCGAATTGACAGTGTCTGGGTTCAACAATTTTTCAATATGCTCCCCTACATTATCAGAATGAGTAATACTCTCTAATAGGTTTGTAAAATGAATGTGAATAAGCCTTTAACAACCTTTTGAACCCACTAACAGACAACCCTTATATCGGAATCTGGAATTAACCAATACAACTAGGTATCTTATAAATAAACTTCCCTGATCTGTTAGTCTTGGCTTTTCAAAATTATTTATTGTACCCTATTTCAAACTAAGCAAATTAACCTTCGATTATAAAAATAGCCCTTGTTTGAAATATTTCCTAACATTTTCTGAAATAATTCAGTGAGATCAGAAGTAAATTTTTAAAGTGCAATTTATAGCCTTTGACTTCCTTATTTAAAGACAGTCTACTTTTTAAAATTCTTCCTTCTGTTACAAGATAATAGTAACCGAAAATAATCATACAAATTACTGTGGAACCGCCACTTCGGAAGCTACTAAACAGGAAACCAGGTTCATGAGAACCGCTCGGCGTAGAAGAACTCGTTGGCTTTAAAAACGTAAAAGAATTCACAAGAATACTGCATAGAATCAGGTAAACTTATTAAGGAGAGAAAAATCTGGTCCTCCAGTACTAAATTATGATGGCACTGGCACAGAATACAACTGGCGATGGGTATTAAAAATGAAAGGTTAACATTTAGTTAAGATCAAATTAAAGATTACATCTGTCTAATCTATCTTATTCTCACAGATATGAGAAGAAAGAAATGGAGAAAAACTAATTCAGTGTGAAGTAGAATAATAGGAACTAAACGGATAAAACAAAAGAGTGGTAGAAGAAGGCTCACATTCTAGATAATAAGAAGGGAGTGATACTGAGAAAAGAGAAGTGAAAGTCACTAAGTAGAGTGAAATGTGGCGGAGACATTAGATGACCACGCCCACCCTGTTGACAATGAACGTTTAGAAGTTAGAACAGAAAAAGAAGAATGAAAAGACAAAAAAAAAAGTTTCTTTTGAAAGAACTAACATAAAAACACATAAATATCGAGACAACTAACAATAAAGAACTGTTATTTTATTTACAGTAAACATCCCGTCTTTTTGCTATTTTACAACAAAATGTTAAAATAGGGAAGAAATATTACCCATCCATAGTTCTCTTTGCTTAATTAAGTTTGCTGAAATTAAGTCATCAATCTGCTATTGTCTTTCACGCTTCTTCATCTTTTAGATGTAATCCTAAGTTTTAGTAGCTCAACACACTCTAGTAGTCAACTAGAAGACTAACCAGTTTGGGCAACGTTTGTCTAAATGAAATGTTATTTTGAGACTTACATTAAACTCGCCATTTTTCCTTTCGTAATTGTCCACTTGTTGACTTGGTTTTTCCTTACAGCTCTTCAGTTTTTACTGTAAGTATTTAGGTAAATATCTACCTAGATTTGTGGTATGATAATCTATGAATCCCTTGGGTAAGTATGTTGCAATCTTCCACTGATGATTTAAAAGAACTCTGTTAATCAGAAGGCAAACAAAGCGAACGTTTTCAGTCCCTAGCTCTTATTTGCACATTTTATTTTTTATGGTAAGGCGTGTGGAATTTGCAGGCACTAAGAACGTGACTGAATTGCCCTGAGGAGAAGACTGTAACTCAAAATCAGTCTTTTAAGTCCCGGTTAGTTTAATAACAAAACCAAGTAAAAGAAATAAACCATAAAGTTCAAGGATCCACAGCAAATACAACCAGCGGTGGCAAAATAACACCGATCAAGCTATGGCTAAAGTTAAGGGCGAACTTGCTTGACCAGCGTTTGAGAGGCTCTAAGAGTCTTAGTGGCTTCGAAAGCTTTTGTGCGTTTCAGTTCTGGTAGTTTAATGGTTATCCATGGAATAGATTTTGCTTCAAGTACTGCTAGGGCATGGTAAGAATGAGAATTTCTCAAACTTTGGTGCTATGGCGATGAGATGTAGGGGATGATGTTCCTCAAGCGATTTTGGACCTACTTGTGAGCATTAGGCTTGCGTAAATACTTTAAGCCGATATTTGCCGATGATTTGTAGAAGATAGACCCTAATTAGGAAGGAACCGTTTCGGCTTAATACACCTTCTCTCATTCCAGACTTATTGTACAGTTGATAAAATTGTATTTTGCAATGAAATTCTGATAGAAGCGAAAATAACTAAGTCCTAAACATTTTTCAAATAAAAGGGTGCTGGCAACAACTTTGAAAGAAGTTAGAGATTTGGTCAATTAAGTTTCAACTTTAAAGTATTTTGTTAAGAGCTATCGTTTTACTCTTCTTCTCGTACAGTATGTCATAAATTCTCTGAAGCACGATTTTATGGAGGCGACGATTTAAATCAAATTGACAAAATAAAAGATACGCAGAACAAAAACATTCGACAGAAGAAAAAGAGTTGGAGTGGCAGAGAAGCAGCTTCTAAAAAAATGTCGAAATTGAATAGTCATGCGAACAAGATGTCTTCGCTACAGTGCACATTTAAGAAGTTTATGGTTTAAAGGTAAGTTAGTTTAAAATGAAAATTAAAAACGTCTGCTCCAGAGAGGAGTTTGGCCTCCATGTAAATAACCATCATCAACTAACATCACTTTTAAGTCAACTAAGTGACAAGAAAGTAAACAGTTATGCCATCTAACGAGAAGCTCAGAAACTACGCTTCTAGTTGAAGTACAACATATTGTGTTCCACAAATTAGCACAACCTAGTATTTACTGTACAAATATATTAGCTTTATGTCCAATAAATGCATTCAAATTTTAAACGTGGGTAAGACATTCTGATTGCCTAAAGCTTATACAATGTTAAATAACCTATTTAAGGCTATAGTGCCCGCCAGTACGTTCCCTGCATTTGCGCATTTCCTGAATTTGATATCGTCAAACATTAAAAGTAAATCAAATTCAATTCAAAAGATATTCTAAGGCAATATGTAAAATTTTCACATACCTGCTTTGATACTTGTTCGGCTCCATTAACGAGAAAATGTTTCTGTATCAGGTTTGGCGCGAGTAGTTGCCTGAAAGAATACAATTTCAATTAACATATGGGCGAAATATTGTATATTATGAAAAAAAATCTAGGCATACAGGCATGAGTAAAATGGTAATAAAATGGCAAGAAGCTCTAAAATATTGGCACAATCCACTTGAGGCTAGTAAAGATAGTTTGTTTGTAGCGAATATTAGCTACTTTAACTTAAAATTCTCTCGCAGTCTTTACTAGTCTTTTCGACATCGTAGTAGCTCGTCATTTCTTCTTCTTCTTTATTGGTATTTCAACCCATGAGGTTTCGAGAAGTATTAAGCTTTATGCAGGGTAAAGTTGTCGACTCTACGCTCAATGGAGGACTTTAAATTTAAAGGGTTTAAACTCACTTTGCCGAAGCTATCAACAAGGGATGGTAGCCCTTGGTGTAAGTGTGTAGACCTTAGTGTCTTTGTTTTCGTGAATATAGTGTAAGTGAATTGTCTCCCTATTGTATACTGAAAGTGCTAGGGAACCTGTAGGATTGCAACACCCAGGCAGCTGCATGCAACAGCAAACTCCCCTGCAGGAGTCATTTCCTCTATACTCATTTAAAACTATAAATTATAAAATGTATTAAGGAAGAAAGCACTAAATTTAAGCTCTCAAACAATTTAGAAGAATTTTATTTCACTACTACACTTCGCAAATCAATTCCCAAAAAATAGTTCTTCGAACTTAGGCGTTCTGGAAACCAATTTTTGCAGAAAAAGAACTGAATAAAGAGAATTTGCATTCAGTTAATTTAGGAAAATTTATCCAACAAATTGTAAAACGTTTGCAATTATATATATATTTATATAAAAATGAATGTCTGGTGTAGCAGGAGTGTTAAAATTTATATGCTGAGAAATGGAGTAGCCCAAATGTGGACGCCAATGTAGTCTGTGTGAGAAAGACGAAAGAATCTCATAGAAAAATGATGGACATTAAGAAAATGGATGGAATGAGGAGAGGTTTTTTTTTGGTGAGAGCCTTTGTGAGGAAATAGGTGAGGTACAGCGAACTCTATTTTCCTTTATTAAACTTGAGAAAAAAGGACTATCTGAGAATATAAGTCGTCCCAAGACTACAGTTATTCATCTTCTGCCTTAGTCAGCGTTCACACCATACCTAAGTGGAGTTCACTTAGTATATGACAAACATGTTTTGACTTTTAGTATAAACTTTGTCCATCAAATAGTTTTATTTAATTAATGTTCTATATATACAGGGTGTCCCAAGCTATATGGATAACGACTTTTTCTCGGAAACTAAGATAGCTAGAAAAAAACTAAAAAATACGTGTTCCTTTAGTTTTTTGTAAGGAATCCAAATTTACTTTGTAAATTTTTTTCGGTGCTTTCAGAAGCGAGATACAGGCACCAACTTCATTTTTTTAAATGGGAAGGTGCGGTTTTTACTTCAGGAATAGATTCCTCTATTTTTTTAAAGAAAAATTTACTTGAACGGTTTTTTACTGTGAGCGATATTTTAGAAGTTATGAATGAAAACATGATTCTTATAAGAAATGTCAAAATGATAATATTACAACGGTTTTTTGATTGAATAAGAAGAAAAGTACTATTTTATTATAAATTTTACTCCTCATAAATATTACAGATCATGTTCGAAATGGCCTCCACCACTAGAGATGCATAGACATGCACTTTCCTGCCAATTGCCCCTTACTGCCAAAGAAATAGATTCTTACACGTATCTATTATTCTCTGCTTTAGTTCATCTACAATTGCAATTCCGGCTTGATTCTGGTACACCTAGATTTAGAAATGCTTTTAGGTAAGCAGAAATAAGTCTCTTTACATGCCTGATGGTGTTATATCGACACGGAGGGCGATTCAGTGACACCTCTCTTTCTTTCCTTATTTCTGCTTACCTAAAAGCATTTCTAAATCTAGGTGTACCAGAATCAAGCCGGAATTGCAATTGTAGATGAACTAAAGCAGAGAATAATAGATACGTGTAAGTCGGTTAAAGCCGAATCTATTTCTTTGGCAGTAAGGGGCAATTGGCAGGAAAGTGCATGTCTATGCATCTCTAGTGGTTGAGGCCATTTCGAACATGATCTGTAATATTAATGAGGAGTAAAATTTATAATAAAATAGTACTTTTCTTCTTATTCAATCAAAAAACCGTTGTAATATCATTTTGACATTTCTTATAAGAATCATGTTTTCATTCATAACTTCTAAAATATCGCTCACAGTAAAAAACCGTTCAAGTAAATTTTTCTTTAAAAAAATAGAGGAATCTATTTCTGAAGTAAAAACCGCACCTTCCCATTTGAAAAAATGAAGTTGGTGCCTGTATCTCGCTTCTGAAAGCACCGAAAAAAATTTACAAAGTAAATTTGGATTCCTTACAAAAAACTAAGGGAACACGTATTTTTTAGTTTTTTTCTAGCTATCTTAGTTTCCGAGAAAAAGTCGTTATCCATATAGCTTGGGACACCCTGTATATAAAAAAAATGGCGCATCTGTCTATATTGGATTATACAGAAATTTTAGGTCCCAACACTGGAAACTTTCTTTTAATTTTAGGTTATAAAAAGGTTATAGAGATAATGTGACACTTGAAGGAGAAAATGATTTTTTTTATTTGATTTTATTTAAGTTTTTCTTTCTAAAATTTTGCTCTAAATTCAGCCTCCGTGGTTCACCATAATACAGCCAGTTATTTTCATCATGTGAAGTGTTGGAAGGGTCATTATTTAACTTTTCATTAATCCAGCTATTATTATTGTGCATTTTGCCCATACAAAATCCATTATCTTTGTTTTTTTCTTAATTCTAGATAAGTCTTGCATGATTTAATTATTTACTATAAAATTTAACAAACAGTGAATTCCCAACAAAAGAAATTACTGTCTTAAATTACTAAATTATTCACAACTGATGAAAGTAAAGTAATCAATCAGAAGCTGATGCTTTATTATAAAAAAAAAAAAATTCTAACAAATAAAAAGTAGTCATAAGCAGGATTTGAACTAGGGATCTCCCCAGTCACAAAGCCACGTTCTTGGAACACTAGACCAACACCAGCCTTATTCCACAACTGATTAATTGATGCTTGTAAATACTCAAAAAAGTCTGCCAGGTTGAAATGATTGTAGGGTCATTCCATGTCAAATCAACACAAAAAAAGACCATTTTTGATCTCACCATCTCGGATTTTCTTGAAATTTGGCACATGTGTACTATTGGTATAGACTTGGAAAAATATGAAATTTTACTGTGATATGTCAACTGGTTTATGAGTTACAGGGCTGTAAAGTTGCCAAAAATGGGCTGAAAAACAGGGAACCCCGTGTTTTTGAATTACTGTAGAAGCTTTCCTAATTGAGCTACAGACTTGGGATTGGTGTCATTTTATAGCATATATGATGCCCTTTCCTGTGATATGCGACACCATATGGGTTAGGATAAATAAAGTTTGTTAAATTTAAATTTAAAATTTAAATTTTAAATATTTTAAAAAGTACATATTTTAAAATTTTAAAATTAATTCTATGAATAGCTAATAGTGTTATGAATCACTGGCCAAAATATTAATTTGGCAATGGCTTCATTGTTAAAAAAATTTAAGACTAAAGCTCCTTTTCATGGAAAATATATTTTAATAAAATTAAAGTAATAAATAAATTGAAAATAGTAATAATGAATCAATGAATCATAATTAATAATTATTAAGATTTAAAATATTAATTTTGAAATCATTTTTAGAATTAATAATTATGATTACAGTAATTATTCGTATTAATTATAATATATTATTTTAATGAAATTATGCAGTTAATCAAATTATACAAAAATAATTCAATTCAATATCTTTGTTCAAGAACAGTCTTCTTTGGCTGAGATATCAGCCTCTTTAAGATGGTTTAAGTCGGCAAAGGGCCTTGTGATGGCGTAGGGGGTTCGGTAAAGAGACTGGCAGCTCGTGCCAGTTTGCAACGATCCTATGAAAATCAAATCCAAACTTCACTACAACTTTTTGAGTGGGCAGTAGAAAACATCACCAACATAGACTTTGCATATTCAACTCAGGAAGACTATGTTGAATCTGAGTGTTTTTTAAAAAATCGGTTTGCTCAAGCATTGGCTATTAAAGGAACACAGCAATATCATGCTTTCATTCCCAAAAGTAAATCCAAAATATTGGTTAAAAACTTTTCTATGAACTCAGAAGCTTGCGAAATGGAAGTTTCAAAATTCCCTGATAAACTAAAATTAGCCGACTTTTCAGGTTATATCACTGTAGTCTATAAAGAAACTGGTGGCTTGGATATTTTTTTAGAGAAAAATGAAGAACTTGATGAAGTAAAAGTAACTTTTCTTCATCCAGCAGGACCCTCTAAATCATCTCGCATCCAAGAAATGCCGATATTCTTAGGGTCTCAGTAGTGGATGTTTTGATAAAAATTGATCCTGTGACTCTGACTGGAAGAACTTACATATGTCCTACTAGAAAGTGACGCATGTCAAACAAATGAAGCGTTTTCATGCTTAAAATAATAAAGAGATCCTATTACTTAACAGTATGCTTTACTTTGGACTTATTAGTGGAATTATTATTAGCATTGTTGTATTAACATGAATTCAGAGTTGAATTAATCGGATTGGAGCTTTAGTCTTAATTTTTTTTAACAATGAAGCCATTGTCGTCCCAAATTAATATTTTGGCCAGTGATTCATAACACTACTAGCTATTCATAGAATTAATTTTAAAATATGTACTTTTTAAAATATTTAAAATTTAAATTTTAAATTTAAATTTAACAAACTTTATTTATCCTAACCCATAAGGTGTCGCATATCACAGGAAAGGGCATCATATATGCTATAAAATGACACCAATCCCAAGTCTGTAGCTCAATTAGGAAAGCTTCTACAGTAATTCAAAAACACGGGGTTCCCTGTTTTTCAGCCCATTTTTGGCAACTTTACATCCCTGTAACTCATAAACCAGTTGATATATCACAGTAAAATTTCATATTTTTCCAAGTCTAGTCCAATAGTACACATGTGCCAAATTTCAAGAAAATCCGAGATGGTGAGGTTCAGACCCCGTGTTGATTTGACATGGAATGACCCTGTACCAAAAAGGAACTTGAGGTGCTCAAGTAAAACTTCTTAGAGGATCTATGAAGTACAGAAGTGCACCAAAAAACAGAAATTATATTTTTTTAAAATGAAAGAAATAGAATAGAAAGAAAACAGATCGACTTTTAGAATAATAATCGACAAAGACAAGAAGTACAGTATCTTTGAACATGAAATAGGGAAATAAAAGAAAAAAAAACGTAGTAGAAGATTTATAGGACATTATATAAGAAGTATGTTATGTAAATACCTCTGAGGAAGGTTAACAAAAACTGTGAAGTTATCATATTATACAAGAAAACAGTTGTCTAGTATTACATGCACGTCTGAGACCAAACTAACTTGTGACATTTATCGCCCAAGCAAATGTACGATTTAAGCAAATCCTACTCTCTTACAAGAAGAATATTCTGGATCTCTCTTATCTAGTAATCTTTGTTTCCAAATTTATGATACTTAGGATTTAAAATAGTTCATAGATCGTGATTTTTTTTTTTTGTATCTTTTAATACAAAGATTCAAAAATGATTTTCAATGAAGATATGTTGTACTAAACCTGAACGATCAAATGGTAGAAGTAGATTTTTAAAACAAATAATAAAGCCTAATTTTTGTAGGCAAGCTTTATGTCCAACTACTAAATTAGGTATCGCGATCAGTGACGATTAGTAAACATACTTTACTGTAAATTTCTTTTATAAACCATTAAATAAAATCCAAAGCCTGAACACCGGGGAATTGAACTCACTAACCAACAACAAATCTTAGCTCTGTGAGGAGCCTTGCCTATAACCTCTCGGCTACTGTGGGTGCTTTCCACTAAGCGCTCACAACGATCACGCTCACGACCGCGGTTTTGCCCCGTTCCTCTTGCTTGCGAGTGTTACAATCGAAAACTCAAGTGGAATGGAATATGGGGCAATTTAACCGTACATGTAAACATTACAAATAGCGACCTCGAAAATAAGTCAGAAGCTTGAAGAGGTTGTTTTTTAATTTTAACCCCGTTTATGTGCAGTTGTAATAAACTTCATTAATTATTGGTAAAGTTGACTTATATTAAAAAAAATATATATAATTCAATTTTTATATTACATTTTCGTGGAGTATTTATAAAATTTACGTTTAAATAAAATTAATATGTCTTATGTGGCAACAGTAGGATATTTATTAATGCAACGTAATAATGCTTTAGAAAGTTCTTCATCTAGTTCCGATGAAGAGTGGAATGCAATTTTACAAAATCGCAATAGAGAAAAGCGAAAACTTAAGCCACGTATTATTAACTATCAAAGTGTAATTGGGTCGTTATTCAGTGATTTAGTATGTAAAGGGATAAGTAATTTTTCATTTTATTATTTTTTTTAGACTTTCGAGAAACACATTCAATTATTTGCGTGAGATAATACTTTCATTTACCTGATATAATTTTTTCAGTCGCCATCTTTGCTTTTAAAAATTGCGCCAAATTTCTGAACGCCCACTTCGACCCAGCTCTTAAGGTGGAGCGTTGTGAGCTTCGCGTGAGCGAAAATAATGACGTCATTAGTGAAGTTTTCGCCACGACCACAACGACCGCCATGTCGTCATGTGGAACGGCTGAAGGTACATTTTGATCGTTGTGAACGCTTAGTGGAACGCACCCTGCGACTCTTACATTTATAATATTTTATAAACAATACCTCATATGAACATTTCCAGTTATTATGTCCAATGAAAATAAGCAATTGTTTTCACTATTAGCCACACCTATGTGATTATCACATATTCTAAGAAAGAGGTTATTAGAGGCCATATTTGAATAAGTTTTATTACCATGGCACTTTTATAGAAAAAGGATATGAGAGGTAATATACCACAATAATGGTGCGTGAAGCTACTACATCCATGAGTACCTGAACATATTTATAAATCTTGCATCACATGGAAACTTCATATGTGTTGCTTGTAATGTATATATAATGCAGAGAGAGGCTTTCATATATTTATATAGGAGTTATATAATCTCATTTATTACGTACAGCTATACTTTTTTTTTTTGACCTTCTCCTTTTTAATTTCAGAAAGCTATTTACATATTCTATGAGCAAAAATTAAACTTAATTATTAATAAGATTTCTCTCAGCTTTTTTTAAATTAAAAAAAAAGAAGTGAAATTATTTTTAAAGTTAGTCTTGTCGAAAAATTACTAATTAAATTCTAGAAATGTGAATCTTCTGAATTATTTTGACTAATTCGGGTTGTTGTTTATTTTGTCCTAACATTGTGGTACTAGCTAAACTTTAGTAGTGTACAGAATAAGTACTGAGCTTGACTTGCCCTGATAACAAACGATATTAGACAGAACATGATGGAAACAATAAGTTTAAGCAACTAGGACTGCTATACTCGATGGCCTAGGTAGTAATGCAGAAATGCAACGAAGAAAAACTTCTTCTTTGCTTGAGATGTGTGTTCATTTGTTCTCGATTTTCTTGGGTACTGTTCTTGATAACTGGTTTCTGATTTTGGAATCTCATTTTTGGTATCCTTTTATATCCAATGCTATGAGAGTTGTTCCACACTTATACCACTGTTACTATTACAATGTTGTATTATTCACTCCCACTGCAAATCACATTGCTTATATGGAGAGCGAAAAAGAATAGGTTAGACTTTACATAAATCTGCCAGATGTACAAGATGGTTTCATTAAATCTTTTCTCAAAATGGACTGCTCAGTATCATCTGACATTAGCTTGACTAAAGCGATATTACTTCAGTCTGCCAATGAAGGTTATTTGAGTAGCAAGTCCTGTAGAATCTTCCTCAATAATGTTTCATATAGATTTACCATAATCCTGACCATCTGTGTACCTTATGTAGGTCTAATAGTGATAATCTAAGTCTCTTTCCTTTTATCATGCCCTATTTTAGGGGTAAATGTATCTCTCAAATTATATTTTATAACCTTAGGACGATGATGCACTGTCAAATTTATTGAAAATAGACTCTTATTGTAAACTGAATCATATCTTACTTTACGTTCTGAAATCTTTAAAGTTAGTAACAGTTTTATTTGATTTATTTTGTATCACTTTTTTTTCGCTATTTTTAGGTAAAAGGATTGTGGCTAAATATTCTTACCACCATTTTGTTTACTTTTCTCTGTCATTACAAAAAGAATTAGTTTATTTTTATAATGATTTTGATTATTATTATAACTCATATTAATAATTGTCAATATTGTTTCATCTTTTTGTGTAATTACTGTTGATACTTTGTAAATCGACTGAACTGATCGATTATTCATATTATTAATTGTCAATATTGTTTCATCTTTTTTGTAATTACTGTTGATACTATGTAAATCGAATCAACTGATCGATTATTCATATTATTAATTGTCAATATTGTTTCATCTTTTTGTGTAATTACTATTGATACTTTGTAAATCGACTGAACTGATCGATTATTCATATTATTAATTGTCAATATTGTTTCATCTTTTTTGTAATTACTGTTGATACTATGTAAATCGAATCAACTGATCGATTATTCATATTATTAATTGTCAATATTGTTTCATCTTTTTTGTAATTACTGTTGATACTATGTAAATCGACTCAACTGATCGATTATTCATATTAATAATTGTCAATATTGTTTCATCTTTTTGTGTAATTACTATTGATACTTTGTAAATCGACTGAACTGATCGATTATTCATATTATTAATTGTCAATATTGTTTCATCTTTTTTGTAATTACTGTTGATACTATGTAAATCGAATCAACTGATCGATTATTCATATTATTAATTGTCAATATTGTTTCATCTTTTTTGTAATTACTGTTGATACTATGTAAATCGACTCAACTGATCGATTATTCATATTATTAATTGTCAATATTGTTTCATCTTTTTTTATAATTACTATTGATACTGTAACGAAGTTGACCTGAGCAGGAGAAGAAAGGCCTAGATTGTTCTGGAAGTTGGCTGACCGAAGTCTATAACGGTCCACCACTGTGTAAACAAAAGGCCAGACTTTACCTGAGCTGGAGAAGAAAGGGGCTAGATTTTTCTTGGAGTTTAGTGACCGTAGCCTATAACGGTCCACCACTGTGTAAAAAGCAAGCTAAGGGAACGGCCCCAGTTGGTGGTGGGGGCAGTATGTGTTTTTCCAGGCAGTGAGTGGCAGATGGGAGTGAGACAGACGGAATTAAAGTGGGGCAGTCCCAGTTGGAGTGGAAAAGTCTCGGTTGGAGAGAGTCGGAGTTCTGCAGGGTTAGCCAGTTGGGCTGTTAGCCGGTTAGTCGATGAGGCAGTTTGGGTCAGACAGAGTTTGAGAGAGTCAGTGTTGCGGAGTGCTTCAGAGTTAGCTAGTTGGAGAGTTAGTCAGTTAGTGAGTAGAGCTTTGTTAGTGCAGCTGGGACTAGTGCAATTCGGTGCAGTGCGGACCAGTAGTCAGTCGTGGAACAGTTTTGTGGTGTTACGTAGTGAGTAAGTAACAGTAAACTGTTGTGACTGTTGTAAATGGTAACTGTAATGAATAGCGTTAGTTGCTAGTAAATGTTAATGTGTTAATAAATCAGGTTACTACTTATAAGTTTAGCGAGTTTTATTATTTATCGAACCCACACTTATTAAATTAACTAGTGGCAGTCACTAGTTGTAAGTAAAGTTTTTAGTAAAAGGACAAAAACTTTACAATTTTTTGTAAATCGACTCAACCCTTTTATTTTTTAAGAAATTTATCTTAAAAGCAATAAAAATTTTGATTGATATTTCTACAACACCTGCGAAGATTTACTTAAAAGTTCGTACTTCTCAGTAAAGTTTTATTAGGCTTACGAACATACTCTACGCTACGGGGATAGCCGAACAAGGATGGTATCAAATTAGTTCTAAAGTGGGTTCCGAAGATTCACTTAAGAAACTCCTTATTTTTTTACCAGGAAATGGTATTATTACTATGCTATGGGGCTAGTCCTCTATTCCAAGGCACAGCAACCTGAATGGCTAATTGTATCTCCCCATAAATAGTTCAGTAGGTAAATTCCTCAACTTCTTTGCAAGGTTCAGAATCTTTCCCACCAATCTTTATTGCTTCAGAGCAATAAAATACAGTATTGCTACAATGATTTGTAGATCATTGCCTTGTATATAACTCGAAAGAAGTGTGACAGGCATGTATTGTCAAAGCATTGTTTGGTAATCGTGTCTTTTACTTGTAATGGTCCCTTTTACTTAAAAAATACTCCAAGAAAAACAAGAGTTCGTAAGAGTGTGGTGATTTAGAGAATACCTTGAACAGCCGTTTGAATATTCTGTTCGCTAAAACAAGAATTCACAATAATCGCCCAGCAAAAGGTTTAATATATATTCAAAGTAAATAGAAGAAACAATTTAATGTTGGATTTCCAACCAAGGGATAGAAGGGGAATAATGATTTCACTGTGGTAGTTGATGGTGAAGAAAGTACTAGGAGAACGAGGAAGCCCGTTATTGGTGGCTAAAGATGGAATTGAAGAGAAACTTTGTTTCAGTTTAAGTTCACTTTCTTGGTCTCTCTCCTTCACTTTGTGTGCACGACTCCCTTTAGTATTCTTAGCTCGGGGTAATGATAGTCTGTGGAAGAGATAGCGCCCGGGCATAGAGGTAACAATTTAACTTGTAACCTGCAAAATCTTCTACTCTTCCTTTTATGTTCTAACATAGAAAATTATATGGCAGGATGAATTGAAATCTTAAACTATAGATCCTCTACCTTTTGCTGCCAGCACCATCCTGGATGATGCTCATTGTATTCCTTGGTTCTTCAATAAGATATTCTCCTATATACTGACTCCAGTTAATAGACATGCACAGAATGTAATTCATACCAATGGAACGTTCGAGGCTTCCATTTTAAACAGCTTCAACTTATAACCTGGAATATTGACTTCATTTTTGTTTTGTTTTTTGTATTGTAACAATAACTGAAGGTTCTATGTTACAAAACTTTGTATTGTCTTTTTATTCTTTTGTGTTAAACTGATTAAAAGTAATGGATGCCTTAAATGTATTGAGATGAAGTAATAAAAGCCTCTGAGTCTATTTAAAGAATCAGTGCGTTTTGCTTTTTCTTTTATTAAATGTTTCAAAAGAAGATCTAAAAATATGCAAGAAAATAATTTAGACAGTATATTTAGTTATTATCACCTTCAATATAAACCCCTCCCCTATCACTACAACACTCCATGCGAATTTACCATTGTTCGAAACAGTGCTGGAAGTCTTTTTCTGTAAGCTCCTGCATGTCGCGAGCCGCTTTTTCTTTCACAGCCATCAACGGACTGAAATCGTGTTCCTTTTATAGCAGATTTGACTTTGGGGAACAGATCTAAAGTCACATGGGGGCCAGGTCAGGTGAATAAGGCGGATGGCCTAAAAAAACTGGGATGTTGCACTTAGCTAGAAACGTCTTCGACAGACAATGCAGTGCGCTTTGTCTTGATGGAGAATCCCGTGACAATGTTCTTCCACAAATCGGGTCGTTTTTTGCTTACTCTTTCACGGAGTTGAGCCAAGCACCTCACCGGTAGTAATGTTGATTAATTATAATCGATATTTTCATCCGTTTTGGACGTGGAAGGGCGACCCGGGCGGTCATCATCTCCGACGTCTTCTCGGCCATCTTGGGAACGCTTGAACCACTCAAAAACGTGCGCACGTGATTAACATTCAAACGCCATAAATTTCTTTTAATAAAAGATAAGTTTCAGTAGCGGTTTTATCAAGTTTTGATGTGAAATTTCACGACAATTCGTTGCTCTACTACATGTGTAGTATCATGTTTTCGGCAAAACGAAATTAATACCTCTTACACAAACGACGGTTCCGGTCAGACAGATTTCTCTACAAAAACACGTGAGACGCTGCAATCGAAAGAGAAGGTTTTATGCTGCACAGCTGTCGGTCGTTAGTATTTGGCGCATGCATAGTTCTTCTGTAGCAACATCAGTCTCGTTATTTAATAGCCACACCTCGAAATCTATTAGATCTGGGTTGTTGTAAAAAAGTTACACATATAAATAAGGATTTACCCTATATTTTAATAGAAAATAGAGGAAGACAATGAATTTGGCGTAAATACTGAGTTGCAGTAATTTTTATTTTGACCGAATGCTCGCCTAGTTTAATCCTAACTTTTAATAGTTTGCGGCCTCTAAAATATAATACAAGAAAGTTATAAATAAAAGCTTTTTGTTTAAATTATTGATTGATCTTTCCTCAATACCCAAAAATAATTTAATTATTTTAAGTTATAACGTTCGTATTATCAATAACCATCTAGTAACAGAAACTGATTATTAGTAGGATGGATGGCAACAATTTTAATTTTAAGGCATATGACGTCAAATGCAAATACAGCTTTTTTTTTAAACAAAAAAGAAATGTTTTTCAAATCTCCTCCTTTTAAACAAATACAGAAAATAAATAAATAATGAAAAACTAGAAAACAAAAGTCACTGAGAGAACATACAATTTCCTATTGGCTGGCGTCACCAATAGTGTCCACTTTGTAAACACATTTTAGCGACTAAAGTAAATATAGACAGTAGAAAATATATATGTAAAAGAAGGATACTGGGCTGTTTTTGAACACTGTATTTTGCAATAGAGTTTAGTGCATACAACTATTTTTAGATTTATATAGTCATTGTTTTCACATTGGAATAGGAAAAAAGGTTAATAGGGAAATCTGAAACTCCAAAAATCAAAGTCAATAGGAAAATATAAATAAATATTTTGCGCAATAAGTGAAAACTATTTCAAATTTTTGTATTTAATGCTCAAATTGATATTTCTGTACGTGTGAATATTGTGGCTTTAATAAAATACAGTCGAGCCTCCCTCACTAGCGACCACCTCCATTTACGGGGCAGTTTTTGGATTTCCCCGTTTTACCCCTATACACTTTCTATATAAAAGAACCTCCGTCCTATCGGACACTCTACATAGCGACCGCGGACATTGATTTTGGGGAACGGACTAAATTTTTCACCTCCCACCAACGACCACCTTATTATTAAAAGTTCGTTTAACGCGGTGATCAAAAGAATTATCCCCTCTCAAGTTTTTGTTTTTTTTCTGGTTTTTCCTAAAGTTTCCTATATAAGCTCCATACATCTTGTACCATTTTAATCATTTTGCAATATTACTTTGAACGAACAATATTATTTTTTCTGATATGTCTCTCAAACGAAGGTGGTTTAACTCTTTATGAGAAAATAAATGTGTTGGAAAAATTTTGCAAAAACCAAATCGAGCCATCGTCAACTTGCCGAAAGTTCTTCTATTTTTCTAATAATAGATGATAGTATGATGATAATTTTACCATAAATTATTATTGTTATGAATAAATGTGATGATTATTATAAAAATTATTAAATAAGTCAATAATATGTAGTTTTTTGATAAATTTTTTGGATAATTAAGAAAAACTTGATGCATATCATATAGCTGCAATAATTATGCAATTATGTACGTTTTTAAATCTATTAATAATAAACAATTTTTAAATAGATGTTTGGAAAAAAAACAATATTTTTTCATTATGAAACTTGCCTACCTCCTTATAATCACCACCTCCATACAGCGGCCACTTTGCTTTCCTCCGCCAGTGTCCGTTATTGAGAGGTTCGACTGTATTAAGAACCAATTACTGTTCATTATTTTTGGTGACTAATTCATAGTTTCAATTGGATGAAAAATTAATGCCAGTTTTAGTCATTATAAACTTTATTATGCCGAGCTTTCGACCTAGGGACTAGGTCATCTTCAGGACTAAGACAATGTAATATGTTTGCATCATTAAAGGGTTGGTGTGTCTTTTGTCTTGCTCATGGACTAAGTGTCTTGCGATTAAGAACTTAGCTTAGCATGCAACAACTAAATTAAATGTCTTGGACGAGCATAATTGGGTTTTCCGGAAAATAATGCAGAATTATGGTTTTAAAAGAAAAAAAATTAATGATTTATAACTGTTTTTATTAATCAAAATAGTCTCCATTACTTTCTGCCAACGTGTGGGTAACTTTTCCATACCCTCTGTATAGAATTTGGAATCCTTAGAATTTATAAATTCAGAAAACGCATTTTCTAATGTTCTTTGGTCAATAAATTTTTTATTTTGTAAATAGCGGTCCAGGTGTCTTAAAAAAATGGTAATCAGTAGGCGAGAGGTCCGGTGAGTATGGCGGGTGTGGCAGAGTCTCATAGCCAAGCTCCAACAATTTTCGGCAAGACAAACGTTAGATATGTGGCCGAGCGTTGTCATGCAACAGAATTGGCCCCCTTTCGATTGACTAAAGATGGCTTCATTATTGCCAATTTCTTGATGCATTACGTCAATTTGGTTACAATACGATTCGGCATTGATGGTTTCGCCAGGATTCAAGAAGCTGTAGTGAATCAGACGGACCAAACAGTGACCATCACCTTTTTTTTTGATGATTTTGGGGGCTTTGGAAAATTGTGTGCTGCTTCTCCTTTGTCAAGCCACTGTCCAGAGCGTCCTGCTGTTGTCGTAGAGGATCCACTTTTCATCGCAAGTTACAATTCTGGGACAGAGAAAGGATCGCTGTTGTTTCGGCAAAGAAGTGCAGCACAAATTTCATACCGCTGATCTTTTTGGCGGTCGTTTAATGTGTGGAGGAACCCAACTTTCAAGCTTTTTCACCTTCCCAATCGCCTTGAGATGGTCATCGACGGTTGATTTGCTGACTTCCAGTTTACCTGCCAGTTCTCGAACAGTTGTTCTGGGATTTTCTTCCACCAAAGCTCGGAGAACAACGTTATCAACGGGAGAACTTCTTTCACGGCCTTCTTTGTCTTCAAGGCTCAAGTCTTTGGACCACCGTTGAACAGTGCACTCACTTATACTGCCTTCGCCCCAGACATCGTTGTTTCTGGCCGTTTGGGCCTCGTTCCGGCCGAGTTTGAACTCGTAAAACAAAATCATTCTTTGACATCTTAGTAAATACTGAATTATTTCCAAGTAGCAAAATGTTACAAAGGTAAACAAACATTTTTTGTTTGAAAGAGGATTAATAAGAGTTAATATTTATAAAAGTCGAAAGTCCAACAAACATAAACAGTTTACTATTTGGAGCGGTATTTTAAAGGAAACATAAAATCCTGCATTCCGAACAACCGAATATATTTCACAAACTTCCAAACGTTTAACAGTAAAACTTTAAAAACATAAGGATTGGGTTCAAACCACTAACCAGAATGGTTATCATCTCTACACCAACTTCTTTTAAGAAATTCTTTACAGTAATATCCCTGGATATTTAGCTTAATAATCATTTACATTTGTAGTTGATTAGTTTTTGATGTAGGTGAAAAAAGGAAATAGTCTTGACTATTAAAGTTGACGAAAAATCACTGCTGGACCAGCCTGGGATAGATGAAATCCATTCATCGTTGGTGTTGCGTGTGTAAGTAGTAAAAAGTGCTCTCTTTTAGGAAGTAGTTGTACCCTTTCTAACAATAGAAAGACCTGAGATACGAGGAATGGAGTAAAAGATTCACGAAAAGTACCGAGTAGAAGAGGAAATGATGCCGAAGCAAATGATAAGATATAGAGCGGATGGGTGGATCACTAACACCGGACACAAAAACCATTTGACAATAAATCCAATCCTGGAAAGCGGAAGAAGAAAAAAAAAAAAAGACAGATGAGTTTGAGGAGGTTGCTTGAAGATGGCGAAGGGTAAAACTATGGCAGTTGTAAGAAATAAGGCCGGCAATTAATGCTACCTCTGCCTCCACGTACATCGCCGGCTCTTTCACACCAGACCTCGCGCCATTCTAGTAGTCAATAAACCAAAAGGAGCGGTTAAGTTTTTGTACACCTCAGACTCATTGCTTCACTTACCTGTCATGCAATTTGTTATATTCGTGGGCTCACCGCCAACTATATATATAAACACTCAGGAAGTTACTCAACTCTTCGTTCTTATTTGTTTCCGTTGGATTGTTTTTGCTTTTTTTTTACTGTAGCCGCAGTTATTAAAAGTTTTTGATAAGCAACATTAAGAACCATCACTTTTTATAACCACAAGACTTAGTAAGAAGTATCTTTCCTAAAAATAAACTTGGTTAAACGATGTTTTACAATAAAAACAAACTAGATAGAGCTGACTGTCAATTTGGTGTACACAGAATATGACAGTTTTTACTTTATTAAGTAAGGAAAAGGTATTGTAATGGGGGAGATTTTCAATTTTAACTTATTACAGGAAATAACCGTTTTCAGTTCCTCTAAGCTTGAAAAATGGTTTTTACAAATTCGTCTGTGCCTTACAATCAACGCATTTTATTGCGTTATAAGCAACAGTGATAACAATAAACAACATACAGGGTGATCCATTTAAAACGCACCAATCGCTAATAACTTTTTAGGAAAGCGGAATTTCGAAAAAACCCACGAAGTAAACTACACATATGTTTTATTTGGAGCAGTTTTCAAATTTTCCACCCCCGATGCTGAATCTTCATTTTTGGCGGAGTTACGGCCAAAAACCCGATTGGGGTTCCATAAAGACCACTGGTTTTTGACAATAATTATGAAAACTACATAAAACATTGTGAAAAATGACGTTAACCTCGTTTCGATATCGTTCATATTAGTCGAGATATTTAAGATCAAAGTTACAGTTTTATCTAGTCGTGATCGGTTTTCGATATTAAAAAACATATAGTTTACTTCGTGGGTTTTTTCGAAATTCCGCTTTCCTAAAACGTTATTAGTGATTGGTGCGTTTTAAATGGATCACACTCAGAGTGGAGAAGTTACCTAGCGGTAACACTCCAATAACATTCTAAATTCTACTGACTCTCTTCATCAGAGAGGAAATCGCGAGGCCACTGTCTTCTAAGACGTCTAGGATGTGTTGTCTGGAAATGTTCTGGAAGATAGATGTTGTACAAGTGGGATTGTGATGAGATTAAATGCTAAGATGGAATTTTCTGTATCGTGTTTCAGCCACT
Organism: Rhodnius prolixus; assembly: GCF_049639745.1. Classification (NCBI taxonomy): domain Eukaryota; kingdom Metazoa; phylum Arthropoda; class Insecta; order Hemiptera; family Reduviidae; genus Rhodnius; species Rhodnius prolixus. The sequence continues at coordinate 21,293,740 of NW_027411582.1, forward strand.
TGTGTTGCACGAAAGGATTGTTCAATTCTGTGTGAATGGTTTGATTGGTGACGTAGAAAGGAGCGTCAAACTATAGAGCGAAGAATTTTAGACTGCAAGGACTGGATGCTTTGGAGAGATTTGAGCGTTTGGTTGAACCTCAACAGTTCGATGCCATAAGCCCCAGACTGGCTTTAATATACTTACATATAAGTCTTTTGTTATACAGAGGGAGTTTTAATTTGTTGTCTAATAGTCTTTTCACTTGTCGGAAGCATCTGTTGAGTTCTGTTCTCCATGAGTCGTGTTTGAGGATTCCATGTAAGTCTCCTGTCGAGGTAAAGCCCCGAGGTAGCGAACTACGTTGGCTGCTGGTAAAGGAATTAGATTGTAAGATACAGGAAAAAGAGTGATACGTCGAAGAGTGAAAGTAATATTTTGAGATTTTGTCTCGTTCAGTTCTATAGCCCATTTTTTGAACCTAACATAAAACGGAAAATCACTGACAGTTCAAATTTCATATTTCGATTAAGTGCCAAAAGAGGATGACGCTAGAATAAGGTTTTAGAAGTTAAAATCGTTCAACTGGTAGAATATCTTTACTGAATTTTCTTTTCAGTTTTCTAGAAGTTTCTTGTAATTTTCTAAGGATTAAGGATTCAAATTATCGAGGAATCGGTCCAGAAACAAAATAACCAACGCAGCAAATGTATTGCCGAGCGGTTAGAGGCGAGATCTGTAAATCTATAATATGTATTGTGGTACTAGGTTCGATTCCCCGGTCTTAGGCCTTGGATTTTATTTAATGGTTAATAAAAGAAATTTACAGTAAAGTATGTTTGCTAGTCACCTCCGTCTACGACACCTAATTAGGTAGTTGGACGTATAGCCCGCCTGAAAACTAGGCAATCACTTTACTTAGAGATTTAAGTTTCTAATTATATTATTATTAGATATTTTACCCAACAACAAACTCCTGATAGCTAAACAATTTTTTAAAAATAGGTTCAATAATTTAATTGTAGAAGTAAGGAATTTTAGGATAAACACTAACTTTATTGTTTAACCCAATAGAATGCGCTGAGAAGACAGATATTACATTACTGAAAAAAATAGTACGCCTGATTGCAGAGCATGGTAGAAGATTGATCGAAGATAGAGGTTATTTATGGCAAGACATAAGTTCAGTAAGTCTAAGTATTAGCAAAAAATAAAAATTGAATGCCAAAAAAACTTCCCAAAAAGCAAAAAAACCGACAAAACAAATCAATGAATTTGTCTATATTCCAAACACGTATTCATTTAACTGTAAAGCCTTTAGAGGATCCACAAGAGCAACACCAATAGAATATGATATTGCATTACTGGCATCTATTAGGGCGTTTCTGTATTGATATGTTCAACCACTTTATGTTATAGAAACAAGAGACCCAGGGGCTATGGGGAGAGTCTGCCGCCAGAAGGAAATGTAGATGTTAGAAAGGTTGGTGATACAGTTCTACTGGGAACAACAACCAAAGCACGTGTACCAACAGAATATCAGAGTAGTTTAATTTGTGAATTTCCCCATTTTCGTTTATTTCTTCTTTTTTGGTTAAACATTTATGATATAGTCAACTATCTGTATTTTAGTATGAAACTGCAAAATTTGATCTCATTATAACTCCATTTTTAGTGCATAGTATTAGTATGTAGTCTTTGGCATACATGCACTTATATGAAGCCTTTACGCATAAACTACAGGGTGATGGAATGCATTTTTGTCAGTAAGTAATAAAACAACAATTCCTAAAAACAAGTACACGTATAATTGCCCAGATTCAAAGCGTTTCTGCTAAGACAAGGTGGCAAGGATATATGCAATTAAAATGCGAATTATCAACATAATACGAAGTATGAAACTAAACATCAATCGATTATTGTATACAAAATCGATTTCTGCTTAGAATTGTCTACTTAAAACCTTGTTAAAATCAAGGATCGTAATTATAGCTGTATTCGATTTCTGATTAGATTTTCGACCTTAAGGACAGAAGCATCTCATATAATATGTACAAGGTGTGGCTATTAAATAACGAGACTATTGCTGTCAAACATTTTATTTGAAATTTAAACATATTTAGTTATCACCTTCAATATACACCCCTCCCCTATCCCTACAACGCTCCATGCGAATTTACCATTGTTCGAAACAGTGCTGGAAGTCTTTTTCTGTCAGCTCCTGCATGACGCGTGCCGCTTTTTCTTTCACAGCTTCAGCTGACTGAAATCGTGTTTCTTTTGATGCAGATTTGACTTTAGGGAACAGATAAAAGTCACATGGGGTCAGGTCAGGTGAATAAGGCGGATGGCCTAAAACTGGGATGTTGTACTTGGCAAGCAAACGTCTTGACAGACAATGCAGTGTGAGCCGGCGCGTTGTCTTGTTGGAGAATCCATGACTTGTTCTTCCACAAATCGGGTCGTTTTTTCCCTTACTCTTTCACGGAGCTAAACGTGATAAACATTCAATGGCCATAAACTTCTTTTAATAAAAGATAAGTTTTAGTGGCGGTTTTACCCAGTTTCATGTGAAATTTCACGACAATTCGTTGCTGTACTACGTGAGTAGTATCATGTTTTCGGCAAAACGAAACTAACAGCTCTTACACAACGGTCATACAGATTTCTGTACAAACACGTGAGACGCTGCAATCGAAAGAGAAGGCTTTACGCTGCACAGCTATCGGTCGTTAGGATTTGGCGCAAGCATAGTTCTTCTTTAACAGCAAGAATCTCGTTGTTTAATAGCCACACCTCGTATAATATGAAATAATCCATTTTTATAAAAGTATATTCATTCATGTAGTTGGATTTAAGTAAATTAAAAAAAAAATAATGTAGGTAACGCCAGCAGAAAATTCAGTTTTGTCAATCAATATTTCAACCCTTATTGAAACAATTATATATAACAACTATTTTGCAACCATTAGAATATCAGATACTTATATTTAGAGGACAAAATTCAGAATGGGAGAGAGCTATCACCCTGATAAGGTCAGTTCTATTAATATTGATGTGACCTCAAAGGTCAGCTATAAATACTAGCAAATGATCCACTAATTGCTGGTTAAAAGCATCATTCAGATATTTACGTATTTTACAACCTCATTTATCAAGTTATAATCGTACTGCTGCCTAAATATATACTGATATATAATTATAACAGTCAGTAAAACTTCTTTTCTTTTTTTCTGTGAACACAAAAAATGTTTTTCACTCAGTTTTTTAATACTCTCTCTCTATTTCATGAAGATGGAACAGAATAAAGTACTTAGTGTTGGCTGCAATGCAATTCTTGTTAAAATACTTAGTGTTGGCTAGAGAAGTTGGAGGATGACCCTATTTTGGGCCTCCCTTCGGACTTTATGACTCCCAGATATAACTTCGACAAGTCATTTAAAGTCTTATTTGGGACCGGGAGGCTTGGAGACGCGGTCCCCCAGTTGTGGAAGACTCAATGTGGTACACGGATGGCTCCAAGACAGAGGAGGATGTAGGAGCTGGAGTGTCCGGGGTGAAGCGGACATGTAGGTTCTCGGTTAGCCTAGGAAAACTAGGTTGAGCTAGCTGCAATTAGGTTCTGTGCAGCCGAGATTAACGGGCGCGGAATTATCAATTCTAAGGTCGTAATTTTCTTGGATAGTCAGGCTGCTCAACGAGCTATTAGGTCCTACCAGGTCAACTCAAAACTGGTTTGGGACTGTCTGGGTGCCCTGAAGGAAATTAGTGACCAAAAAAAGGTCTTTCTAGTGAGGGTACCTGGTCATTCAGGACATAAAGGAAACGAAGTGGCAGATTTATTGACCCGGAAAGGCTCTGCGGGACACTTCGTTGGCCCAGAGTTTTGGGGTTTCGAAGTGTGTTAAGTCTGTGGCCATTAATCTATGGGCAAGCCACCACTAGGCAGAGACAGGCGAAGTAGTTCATCCCGGGCTATTCGCCGAGGCTGACTGCAGAATTAATCCGTCAAGGCCGTGGGGCTATAAGAATAATTGTAGGCCTATTAACTGGCCATTGCAGGCTCAGAAAACACATGCATCGCAAGGGTCTGGCAGGTGATAGTCTTTGTAGGTTCTGCCAGGAAGAGGAGGAAACGGCACTGCACGTGTTGTGCCAGCGTGAGGGGCTCGTCTGGCTAAGGGTGTTACTTCTCGGGGAGGAAAAAACCAAGGCCTGTGAGCTTTACCAAAGAGCCGCTCTCCAGAATTAAGAGTCTGATTAAAAGAACGGGTCTGGAAGGGCGAGTTTTAGAGTGAGGGGGAGCCACAAATCCAAAGGGGTCGCGGTGGCGTAGGCCTTGAGGCCGCCCTAGTTTATTCTATCTAGTGTTGGCTGCAATGCATTTTAAAATACTCAGTGTTGGCTGCAATGCAATTCTTGTTAAAACTCGTATTTGGTATTGTGATTCACTGAAACTTTTTAATTTTATTTTTTATAATTGATAAGCGACAAAATCTCACAATGCGCTTGAATTGTCACCGAATTATCGGTTGTCGCCGTCACCATTGATAAAAAAAACAATAGATATAAATGAAAGATAATGATAAAAATTTAATATAATTAAATAAAATTCGACAGTTTATAAGCCCTTTTTTAAAAATATTTTTAAGTCAAACTTGAATTATGACTTGATTTTCTTTTGTTTGTACTATTAAAACTGTCCGGTAGGACAGTTGTATAAGGGTTGATCATCAAAAACTGCACGAAAAAGCGTAACGTTGAAAAACACTCAACTTTGACAATTTTTTTCTCTTTTCCTATAAAAGATAAAATTCCCAAATTTTCTTTAAATTATAGGGCAAACCCTCCTTTATAGCTGTAATTTTTTTGCAACAACCCAGATCTAATAGGTTTCGAGAAAAAAGTTGCCAAAAATGAGCAAAAACGGCTTTTTCAAAAAATGTTCTTGTTCTTGTTGTTGTTCTTCTTCTTCTTCTTCTTCTTCTTCTTCTTGTTACCTTTTTTGTAAACAACGTAGCGCCTAAACGCGCGAACCGATTTTCATGAATGAGGTGTCATTCGATTCGGAATTTTATGTAGATGTGCCTTTTGGGGGTCTCGACTCTGTACATCGAATGGGAGAGGAGTTAGCCCCCTTTATGTAAGGCCCCCTCCAAAATTATTATTACTAATTACTCTGTAAATCTTGGTCCGATTTTGATAAAATTTGGTAGGATGATAGGGTTAGGGCTCCCCTACGTAACATTAAAGCGACGATCTGCTCTTACACTTGTTAAGGGGAAGTATAGCAATCGTTGCAAATTATCGACACGTGAACCGATTTGCATGAATGAAGGGTCATTCGAATCGAAATTTTGTACAGATTTGCACTTTAAAAGTCTCGACGCCGTGCCTCATAAGGAGGGGAGTTTGCCCCACCCAAATAAGGCCCTTTCTAAAACTATTATTACCAACCAATATTTCTATAACGCTTAGTCCGATTTTGATCAAATTCAGCTCGAATAAGTGGTTAAAGCTCCTCTACGTTGCTGATGCTCTTGCACCTACTAAGAGGAAGTACTGCAATCATTTAAATTATCAATGAGTGAACCGATTTAAATCAATGAATTGTCGTTCGATTAAAAGATCTTTGCCTCTTTGCCTTTTAGGAAGAAGTACTGCAATCGTAGTTTATTTTTCTTACTCCTCTTAAAAGGAAGTACTGAAATCGCAGTTTAATTTTGCTATTTACGTACAAATACCTTCCTATGTTATTCAAAACGCTTTTTCAAAAAAATTGTTATTGAGGATGGTTCGGGGGAACGCAACTATAATCATTCTTTAAAAAGATCTCTCCATTGGTAGTTACGGTTCCGACTTAACACCTTATCAGGTTATAATGATAGAATTGCTTATTCCAAATTTAAAAAAAACAGTAAAGCAGATATGTAACTTAGCAAAATAGACAAAAATGAAAATCTATCCAAAAGGTACAAAAATCTCCTTAACAAAAACTTACAGTTTAAAATGTTAAGTATAAGGGTTGATTAAACGCCAAAAGGTACACAAATCAGCGAGTACCCAACATTTCATTAATACTTCATTAATAGTTAAGTAATTCTACTGCATTAATTTTCATTAATAAGTTATTTTTTAGAATTTATTAGATGTCGCAGACCCTTATGCTGGCCACTTCATTTATAATATTTTTTTGTTATAATTATGATAAATCACATAAATATGTACATGCATGTTAAAGTAGAAAAAGACAAAGTTAGAGTCGGCTACTGTCTTGAATTCGTCTTACCGATATTATATACAACATTGTGGGATGAATACCTAGATTGAGAATGTAATTGAAGAAAACTATATTATTTGCGATAAAGCCAGATTATTTATTACTTATTATTACAAACGTTTGACTACAACATAAAATAACAATTACTTTAATCGAAGAATGAACTTAAACCGATGATTTCTATTTAAAAATAAAAATAAATAAATAAAATAAACTAAATCATTAATGTAAGTTTTTTATAAAAAAAAGTTTTGAATTTTTTAGCCTCATAATTTTTTTTTTATTTTTTATAACGTTTTTCTTTTTAACCTGTAATTAATAGTTTCATTATTATAGATAACTAGATATTACAGTCAATCTACAGTGCTACTTGAACATATATTTTGTAGACGAAAATGGCCAGCATAAGGGTCTGTGACATCTAATAAATTCTAAAAAATAACTTATTAATGAAAATTAATGCAGTAGAATTACTTAACTATTAATGAAGTATTAATGAAATGTTGGGTACTCGCTGATTTGTGTACCTTTTGGCGTTTAATCAACCCTTATACTTAACATTTTAAACTGTAAGTTTTTGTTAAGGAGTATAATACAGTTTGCTAGCCAGCTTTTAGAGCTTACCAAAATTCCTGTGTTGCAAAAAGAATGAATAGGTTCCACGGTAAAGACAAAGCTTTGATCACTGTAAACATTTGACATTTCCAATTCTCCACCTGAAATCCAATTTATTTAAGGTGGAAACAGCAGAAGCTGAAGGATTTACTAAAATATGAAGTCTTGCTTTATTTTTGGGAATATCAGCTGATTATCTCTGGCTATATCTTTAAAAAAATATTTGTTTTGCTTTTTTCTTTTTTTGCAATCAACACAATCAACAAAAATTGCTTTAAAAAACAAAATGGATAGCTTTTTTATTTTTTTTTTAGTGTTATTTCTGCTGTGGAATTAAAGGCCAATCCAAAACTCATCAGCCTGAGGAAGCTTAAGCCCGCTCAGGCTAAGATGCTACTATACCCAGTTATGTCTACCGTAAAGCTAATCCATCAGGGAATCCACCTCTGCCCCCAGTACAAGGTAAATTGGAAAACAACCTCTGGAGCTAACAAGAATCAGTTCTCTTCAAGTGAAAACCTAATTCTTGTTCTACTTGCGTCTGAATTTCTTGTACTGAAATAGAAATTCTCATGCCCTCTTTAAAACCTTCTAAAATACATATTTCTGTATCTTTAAAAAGCCTTGCATTCAATTAAATTCCGATGCGAAGTTTTTTGAAAGTAAAGACGTTTCAAAGAATTTAATTAACTTTTGGGTTCATCTTTTATAGACGTTTGCTGCAAAAAAAGGTCGTATTTGTACACCCAGCTAGACAAGTTCTTGCATGAAAAGCTAGGTTCAACCAATGATTGCTACTAAGGGGAAATCTCTTCAGCAATCAACTAAAAAGTATTCTCATTAATACAGATGCGACAGCTAAACACGAGGAAATTCCATTTAACAGTGCAAGAAAGGTGTTGTAGATTGTAGATTGTAGATTGTATTAGAAGGGGAAGGAACGCAGGCAATCTAAAATGCCCATTGTTCCCCGCCCAATCCCTCATCTCATGAGAGATACCGGGGCTTTAAAACAACAAATCCGGCTAAAGTTTACCAGTTGCAACTTATAAGTAATATAAGATTGGTAATATAAGTAGATTTTCTGTTATTAACTTGACTCCAGATTATTGCCTAAATGCTTATTTGATAAATTTGACATAATTTTCATAGAAAGTATCAAGGCACTTGAAAAAAAGCCTCTTTCTAGAATTGATTTTCTGTCCGAATTGCAGCAAAAACTTGTAGCGAATTGGGTAATTTCCGATCCCTTGTCAACAGCGCACAGTAATTGAAAAAATAGGAGAAGTAATTAAAAAAATGACAATGTCCCTGATCGGAACGCAGTCAAATCAGGATTCTAGAAAATACTGAAATTACTGCGATCCTAAGTTGAAGTTAATTCCTTCTGCGTGAAATGTTAAAGCCGATTTGTGGACAAAATTTGTTTTTCCGTTCTTAATTCCTATTCTGTCTGGGAGGATGATCTGGAAGGTGATGAGATGATAAATGGCGGACAAGAGGATTGGAATGAGAGTGCAAGTTCTGGATGAAAACTTTTGTAACGAGTTCGTGCAACCTGACCTACAAATGGAATTTCCAAGTCTGTGTGGGTAGTTAGATTTGAAACGTAAAATGGAGCTGTTAACGATAGTGCGGAGAATTTTAGACTGAAGCGATTGAATTCGTTGAAGATTGGAGCGTTTCGTTGAACCCCACAGTTCAATACCGTACGTCCAGGCGGGTTTTAGTATAGAATTGTAAATCAGTCGTTTGTTATTAAGTGAAAGATTTGAACGTTGGTCTAGTAGTCTTTTAAGTAGTCGATAACGCCTGTTAACTTCAGTTCGTTTAAGTCGTGTGTGCGGGTTCCAAGTCAGTCTTTTGTCTAAATAAAGCCCAAGATAACGGACATAACATTGGAGGAGGAATTGGAATTGAGTCATAGAAGATCGGTGGAAGAGTGATGCGGCGGAGAGTAAAAGTAATATTTTCGGATTTCGTTTTCATTTAACTTGATTTTCCATTTTTTAAACCATTCCCCAAGAGAAAATAGATGAGTTTCAAGGTTTCTGTGTGAAGTTACCGGATCAATGTGAGGAGAAAGTATAGCGGTATCATCTGCATAAGTTAGAGGGACAGATTCAGGATGGATTCGTATGTCTGCTGTGTATATAACATATAGGATAGGTCCTAAGATGCTTCCTTGAGGAACACCCGCTTCAATACGACGTTTAGCTGAATACGATGTTCCGATTTGAATTTGAAAATAACGATCTGACAAATGGGACTTCAAGATGAGGAAGTGTGTGAACGGAAGAATGCCCTTGAGTTTCCAGAGCAAGCCCGGGTGGCACACCCAAGATCGAAAGGCTTGCTTCACATCGAGAAAGACACCCGAGCAACACTCTTTCTCTTAGAATCTAATTATGAAAAGTGCTGATAACCTATAAAAAGTTCTTTTAAAACTAGTGTTTCTTTTAGAGTTTCAAGTTACTTTCATTGTACGAGGGTCGTTTGAAAAGTCCGTGCAAAGTCAGAGAGATAGTACCACTGGCGCGTATCGAGGTTATGTTTAGTTAGTAGCATCTCTTGGAAGAACACACACCAAGTTTCATCCAGATCGGTCTATTTCTTTGTGTTTGGCATTCGTTTGAATCGAGGAAGTCGAGTGATTTTTAAAATGGACGAAAAAGAATTTCGTGTGTTGATTAAACACTACTTTATGAAAGGCAAAACGCCTCAGGAGACTAAAGAGAAGCTTGATAAACATTATGGTGACTCTGCACCTTCGATTAGAACAGTTTATAAGTGGTTTCAAAATTTTCGGAGTGGCCATATGGGCACAAGTGACGCTGAACGTTCTGGACGCCCTGTTGAGGTTATTACTCCAGAAATCATTGATAAAATCCATGATATGGTGATGGATGACAGAAGAGTGAAGGTGCGTGAGATTGCTAGTGCTTTGGGCATCTCGAATAAACGGGTACAAAATATTTTGCATCAACATTTGGACATGGCAAAGCTATCCGCAAGATGGGTGCCGCGATTGCTCACGCTTGACCAAAATCGAAATCGTGTGAAGTGTTGCAAGGACGGTTTGCAGCTGTTCCAGAAGAATCCGCAGGACTTTAAGCGTCGTTTCGTCACTGTGGATGAAACATGGATACATCACTACACTCCTGAGACCAAAGAACAATCTAAACAATGGGTTACCATCTGCGCCAAAAAAGGCGAAGACCGTTCCTTCGGCCGGAAAGATTATGGCGACTGTCTTTTGGGATTCGCAAGGAATAATCCTCATCGACTATCTGGAAAAGGGTAAAACTATTACAGGTGCATATTATTCATCGTTATTGGACCGTTTGAAAACCGAGCTGCAAGAAATACGCCCACGATTGGCCCACAAAAAAGTCCTTTTCCATCACGACAACGCACCACCTCACACCTCAGCAGTTGTGGTCGCAAAATTAATGGAAATAGGGTTCCAACTCGTTTCACATACCCCCTATTCACCAGATTTGGCTCCCTCGGACTACTATTTGTTCCCCAATATGAAGAAATGGCTGGCGGAAAAAAGATTTTATTCAAACGAGGAGGTGATTGCAGAAACGAATGGCTATTTTTCAGACTTGGACAAATCCTATTATTCGGAAGGGATCAACAAACTAGAGCAGCGTTGGACGAAGTGTATAAGCCTAAAAGGAAACTATGTCGTAAAATAAAAAAGGTTTACCCCAAAAAATTAAGTAGTTTTTATTTTTGCACGGACTTTTTAAACGACCCTCGTAGATCTAGTTTAGGGGCCATTATGTGTAATACATTTAACAGACAAAGAAGCGCGATGAATGCAAGTAGAGTTCCAGTTATTTGGCAGAAAGAATTACAAAAAAATAAATGCGAGCTCTCGTAACAATTATAAGAAGCCAAATGTGAAGCTTTTATTAACATTTAACTTGCTTTTCTTTCTCTAATTTCACTTACATTCCTTCCTACCCTAACCATTTCATATTCTAACTTCAGTTATTATATTTCTTTATAGTCACACAATTTTTTATTTTTTTTTTTACATGTCTGAAATTTTCAGCGCCTTAGTTAGGATGAGCGTTTTGTTACATTTAACACTATAATTTCAGCCAGTATAACAACATCTACAAACAGTATTCCAGTTTTAATTACACTGCTAACGACTATAACTACCACTAATTAGCCAAGGCTATAAACACAAGGCCAGGTGTTTCTAGAACTTAGTGAGCAGGTAACTAAAACTAAGCAGGAAATAGGGCGACATTTTTAAAGGTTACTGAAAACTAAGCTACCAGTTTCGAAAATTATTCTCTACCACTGATATTGTTCTAGCTTTTTTACTCTAATTGTGTTGACCCTAAAAATGAGTTTTTATCATTATTATTATTATTTTTTTTGTTTAATTAAAAACAATATAATTAAAAAAGTAATTTTCTGAAAGAATGGGTTTTTGAAAGACATTATAACCGTTAGGGTTAATCGCTTGGAGGTGGGTTCCATCAAGAAGTTAATGGTGAAGATAAAGTGACACAGTTTGCAGTTAGTCTGATAGTACTAAAGGTTGATTATCAAGGTTTAAGCTTAAAAAGAATCTGGGTTTTGTAAGAATTATGGCCATATCTTTCTAACCTGTAATCATTACTAATTTTAACTGCATGTTGGTGGGAGTGACGAGGAGATTATGAAGAAGAGGGAATATTTAGTCAGGCAGTGCTCAAATCATGTTTTAGCTTCGAATTAGTGGAAGAATCTACCTAAGCTATCTATCTAAGCTTATCTGGGCTTTCCTGTTAGAAGGACGCTTTGAACGGACGATTTGGTTAACTTCGTTAAAATTACGTTTGCATTGGTAATTTTCTAGAAATGTGCCACACAGTGAAACAGAACAACACAGTTAACTTTAGAACAGACTCGTCGAATTTAGCCAATTAAAAAATAAAAAGACTCCATCTTCTGTACATAATTATTGCTGGGGTTTTTTAATTTGCTAATCATTTGGTTCTTATGTTATTTAGTTCATAAGGGTTTCTAGTTTTTCCGGCTTTATGTTTTAAAAGAAATTTTCCCAATATCTATTTTATTGTCAGAACTGAACATTGTAATAACTTTATTGTATCTGTCCCATTGCCATAGCCAAAATTCCCGTGTAAGTCCCGCTATATCTGTATAGCCAGTAAGTATTGTCAATAGGCCACATCTAAAGTGGAGTTCAATGACGTATTGGCCAACTTCATATTTTCCACTGTCCTTGAGTGACCTCACTTTACTTTTTTTTTTTTTTTAAATCATTACTTTTTTCCAATAAAAATGTTATTACTCAGAAAGTTTTAGTCCGAATTCGATTCTGATGACATGGTTAGAAAGGCAGATAAATTTCCTAAAAATTGACACCATTTTGAAGCATAAATTATTCTCCAAACTGCCTTAATCTTCCACCGGAACCTAGGAAAATAAAAGTAATAGAAATTTTTAAGAAAAATCATTAGGCTCTTATGTGATCATTTTCAGACCTAGGTGCTGGCATTTTTTTACAAAAGTTTCCTTGTCTAATGGGCTTTCAAACTGTATATCATTTTCCAGGATTCCTTTTATCTTCGTGTGAGAAATTGCGTTTGTTTTGCAAGAAAACGTGTTCACGAGCATACAGCAGTGATATTGTATTGTGCTGTTTGATTCATTAAACTCTTGTGGATGGAGCTGTAGTCAATTTTTAAAGTACAGTCGAACCTCGCTTAACGAGCATAATTCGTTCCAGAACCTTACTCGTTAAGCGAAATACTCGTTAAGCGAAACAATTTTTTTCATTTAAATTAAAATAAAAGGGGATAATTGGTTCCATGCAAAAAAAATATTGATAAAATTTTTTTTTATAACATTTATTTCGAAAAAATTATATACATATGTACATATGATGTAATATAATATAAATTACATATATTAATTGAGATAAATATGTACATTAATAATTAATCCTTTTTAATTATAAATTTGTCCAATGTTCCTTGTTTCTGCCGTCGCTTCAAAATGTCTTCAAAATGTGACACAGCATTATCATTAAATAAATTTATAGATCGCATAGCCACAGCCTTATTCGGGTGATAGTTTTCTACGTGTGTTGCAACAGTTTCCCATGCTTTCAACATTTCTCTTATTGCGCTGGAAGATTGTTGTTCCTCTGATATTTTCTCCTCTTTGTCTAATAAATTCTCTTCCACCAATTCTTGTTGTGAAATGTGTTGCAACTCAACAAGTTCCTCTGTGGATAGCTCTTGACTATGATCGTTCAACCCCTAAAACAATCTAAGCCTTTCTTCTCTGCCCAGGTCAACTTCGTTACAATATTTAAACACAAATGTCACTATATGGACTTTCCCTATACACCACTCATTCGGTGAAGTTCGGTTTCGACTGTATCAGTGCATTAGATACGTGGAGAATATGAAACGCATATGCGTAAACAGGAATGACTAATCGAAGAATGCGCAGTTTCGATGAGTCAGCGAAAACTGCGCAGTCAGCGAAATGTCATTAGAAAACTATCGTTATGCGAAACATCGCTCGCTATAAGAATCAATTTGTTTTACTCGTTATGCGAATTACTCGTTAAGCGAGGTGCTCGTTATGCGAGGTTCCACTGTATATTGACTTAAAATAAGGTAGTCTAAGGTTACTTATTGCACATAAAAAAAAAAAAAATCTAAACTGAAATATTTGACAAAATGTTAGATTTTGAAACTAAGCAAATTAGCCTTCGATTATAAAAATAGCACTTGTTTAAAATATTTTCTAACATTTCAGTCAAATATTTCAGTTTAGATTTTTTTTTTATTTTTTATGTGCAATAAGTAACCTTAGACTACCTTACTTTAAGACAATCTACTTTAAAAATTGACTACAGCTCCATCCACAAGAGTTTAATGAATCAAACAGCACAATACAATATCACTGCTGTATGCTCGTGAACACGTTTTCTTGCAAAACAAACGCAATTTCTCATACGAAGATAAAAGGAATCCTGGAAAATGATATACAGTTTGAAAGCCCATTAGACAAGGAAACTTTTGTAAAAAAATGCCAGCACCTAGGTCTGAAAATGATCACATAAGAGCCTAATGAGTTTTCTTAAAAATTTCTATTACTTTTATTTTCCTAGGTTCCGGTGGAAGATTAAGGCAGTTTGGAGAATAATTTATGCTTCAAAATGGTGTCAATCTTTAGAAAATTTATTTGTCTTTCTAACCGTGTCATCAGAATCGAATTCTGACTAAAACTTTCTGAGTAATAACATTTTTTGGGGAAAAAAGTAAGGATTTAAAAAAAAAAAATTAAAGTGACGTCACTCAAGAACAGTGGAAAATATGAAGTTGGCCAATACGTCATTGAACTCCACTTTAGATGTACGCAGTAGGCCTATTGACAATACTTACTGGTTCACCCTGTATATTTATCTGTTCTCCAGTTCTGGCTCTTAGTTTTCTGTAACTCAACCAACCCGCATAGCCACGTAAGTTTTCAATAATTATAAAGAATTTATTGTATTTTATTTATATATTACTGATTTTCTGTGTTACTCAGTCTCTAAATTATTTGTATTTGTGTATTTGTAATATCCAGGCCCTGAAGAGGACAATATATTTGTCGAAACGTTGGCAAGAAGACGAGTTTGTTTTTTATTTGACCAATTCCTCGCCAATCTTGAATCCTAAGTTAACAATTTACGGTCACGAAACGTATATATTCATTTAATTAAGATTTTTTATATAAAAAAAAAGCAAAACAAAAATCTTTTGATCAATGGTATCGACCTCTAAATATTAATCGATTTTGTTCTACTACGGACGTAACTTTTTGTTTTTAAATGGACTTTGATTTTCCGCCCGTCGCTCTTTAAAATTTAAAAGTCAACATTTTTTTTTGAAACTAAGAAGGGGATGCGATGGGCATCCTGTGAATACCCAGCTGAGCAAGGTGTAACTATTGTGGAAGCCGTAAGCTGCTCTACTAAATGAACTGCTACGAGTCTATGAGCTTCTCTCTCCAAAAAAAAACAAATTTGCTGATTTCATCAACCACTGAAGAGCATAAAATTTCTCTTAGCAAACTTCTGCTATAAAAGTATTAATGTAACCAAATCTTTAGAAGCGAGAATTTTTAATGAATTTATGAATAGCAAATAAATCCATGAAAAGCGCCGACTAAAATGGGTCAGTCAGCGTACGTTTTGAATTTTGAACAGGTGTTAAAAAAATAGAAGAGAGGAAACATTTGAAAAAACCGAAGCACGATGAATATTCAAACAAAAAAGTAAACAAAAATAAGTGACATATCCATCTGTTACACTTGGAAAATACTCGTTTTTATTTTACAAATTCTGTAAAAAATAAAATAATACTTATAAATAAATAAAATAAAGCATATTTATTCAGTAAGTACCATTTAAAACTTTGTAATTCTTTCTCCACTATCTCTCGCGACCTCCTAATGTAAAGCGGCTTTTCTAATTGAAAGATTTCAACAAAATAACGTTCAGCGTTTTACAAAGAGTCAGCCGGCAAAAGGGGAGTAAAACTGAAAATATATATAAAACGATACTAAAAGGGCTTAAACCGAAAATTTAATTTAAGTGATTTTTTTGAAGAATAATTTTTCTTGCTAATTGAGAATTACGAGGTGTGGCTATTAAATAACGAGACTATTGCTATAAAACATTTTATTGTAAACTAGCTGTACCCGTTTACACGTTGCTGTGTTTGAACAAAAAGGCAGTTTTGATACCTCAAACATAATTTATTAATGACCAAATGTATACAATACATCGAAATGAAAATTAACAATAAGATTATCCCTACTTCAGAGTACAGTAGTGTCCTTGCAAAGGTAGCATTTCTACATAATGTGAAAAATTCAGTTAATGTTGTTGGAGGTGGTGACATTGCTCTTGCACGTACATTTTCTGATGTAAAGTACACACGATGTCCATTTTCTGCTAAATGAACAACCGTTGGATATCGTTCATGAATGGAAAATGGTAAAATACGCCATACGGCCTCATTGCTACTTATGTAGCGTCCCAGTTGATATTGGGTGACTTCATCGTTAGATGCAGTTGTATTTTCCACCCCAAACACTGCATATCGCTTCCTTTGTTCACATATTTGCAAATATATTTTATCGCTTTCACTGAATTGCAGTACTCAACATTTATGTGTGCTTTATACGTTTTTAGTAGTAATGGAGAATATGGTACTACCCAACGATTATCAACGTCAATAGTATTGTTGAGTACTTTTAGTTTAATGGATTTTCCACCATCTTCGGTATAATTTATTCTCGTATTAATAATTGCAAAAAACTGTTTTTCATGGTTTTCATAGTAACACTTTCCACAAATATTACTAATTAAATGTTATTTTGATATTTTTGGGATATTTGTTCGGGAGCACCTAGAACCCCAACTCTGATTTTAAAAAAACTTTGCAAAAACCTTCCCGGGGATATACCTAATAATTTCCCAAATTTTCACGGCGATTGGATGTATGGTTTTTGAATCTATCGAGTACAAACAAACAGACACACATTCATTTTTATATATATAGATTTATACATATTTAGTTATCACCTTCAATATACACCCTTCCCCTATCCCTACAACGCTCCATGCGAATTTACCATTGTTCGAAACAGTGCTGGAAGTCTTTTTCTGTGAGCTCCTGCATGACGAGTGCCGCTTTTTCTTTCACAGCTTTAACGGACTGAAATCGTGATCCTATTAATGCAGATTTGATTTTGGGGAACAGATAAAAGTCACATGGGGCCAGGTTTTGGCGAATAAGGCGGCTGGCCTAAAAAACTGGGATGTTTTACTTGGCTAGAAACGTCCTTGACAGACAATGCAGTGTGAGCCGGCGCGTTGTCTTGAAGGAGAACTCCGTGACTTGTTCTTCCACAAATGGGGTCGTTTTTTCCTTACTCTTTCACGGAGTTGAGCCAAGCACCTCACCGGTAGTAATGTATTATAATCGATATTTTCATCCGTTTTGGACGTGGAAGGGCGACCTGGGCGGTCATCTTCTCTGAAGTCTTCTCGGCCATCTTGGAAACGCTTGTGCCACTCAAAAACTAGGCGCACGTGATTAACATTCATCGCCATAAACTTCTTTGTAATAAAAGATAAGTTTCAGTAGCGGTTTCACCAAGTTTCATGTGAAATTTCACGACAATTCGTTGCTCTACTACATGTGTAGTATCATGTTTTCGGCAAAACGAAACTAACACCTCTTACACAAACGACGGTTCTCTACAAACACGTGAGACGCTGTAATCGATAGAGAAGCCTTTACGCTGCACAGCTGTCGGTCGTTAGAATTTGGCGCATGCATAGTTCTTCTGTAGCAGCATCAGTCTTGTTATTTAATGGTCACACCTCGTATTTGTAAACAATGTAAAAAATTAAATGATTTAATAATAGTTGATTGAATTCAAATTAAATATATGTTTACATTTATATGTAGATACATATTTAGTACCCAAAAGAGTCTTGCATGGATCATATCGAAGACCACCACCAGCTAGACGCATACCCAATTTTTAGACCGGTTTCTTCAGAAAAACAGCTACATACAAGCCCTTCAACTTCTAAGAGGTGCAGAAAGGTGGATTGCTAAAAGTAAGGCGAAACTAGAAATCAAAGGAAAAGATTATAAAGGAGTCAAAAGCCTTTAAGTTTTGGAGGCTAAAATCGAAGGTTTGATACTTCGTTGTGCTTAAGAGAGACTGGCTTATCAAATGGCGAATCAAAACTAACGTTACCCAAATCAAAATTTATAGTATTTACTCTTAGACGGAAAATCCTACCTCCTATCTTCATCAGCCAAACTCCTGTACCAACTGTGGGCAATGTACGCTACCTTGGATCGCACCTAGGCAAACGGTTGACATGGAAGCCCCCATACTAGACTGAACAGACAAGAAACTAACCAACACTACAAAACTTCTCGCCAGACTACTTGACAAACGATCGAAACTTAACCTACATAACAAAAGACTCTTATATCTAATGTTACTGCGACCTATTTGGTCATACGGAATCGAAGAATGGGGGATCGAATAAGAGTTCCAACTCTCTACGTCTCCAGTCTTTACAGTCCAAAAATACTTCGCAAAACTTCTTAACGCTCCGTTCTATGTATCTAACCTCACTATCCATAATGACCTCAAAATCACTTTTATTACAGATCTTGCTAAAACTCGTTTTCTCAAATTCATAATTCCATTCTACAGCAGCTCATCCTAACCCTCTCATAGAACACCTATCTTCCTCCACATTACCAGGTAATCCTCTAACGAGATTGAAGAGAAGATGGCTTCGTGATCTACTCTTATCGTGAGAGCAGTACGAGGGTCGTTTGAAAAGTCCGTGCAAAAATAAAAACTACTTAATTTTTTGGGGTAAACCTTTTTTATTTTTCAACATAGTCTCCTTTTAGGCTTATACACTTTGTCCAACGCTGCTCTAGTTTGTTGATCCCTTCCGAATAATAGGATTTGTCCAAGTCTGAAAAGTAGCCATTTTTTTTCTGCAATCATCTCCTCGTTTGAATAAAATCTTTTTCCCGCCAGCCATTTCTTCATATTGGGGAACAAATAGTAGTCCGAGGGAGCCAAGTCTGGAGAATAGGGGGATGTGAAACGAGTTGGAACCCTATTTCCATTAATTTTGCGACCACAACTGCTGAGATGTGAGCTGGTGCGTTGACGTGATGGAAAAGGACTTTTTTGTGGGCCAATCGTGGGCGTTTTTCTTGCAGCTCGGTTTTCAAACGGTCCAATAACGATGAATAATATGCACCTGTAATAGTTTTACCCTTTTCCAGATAGTCGATGAGGATTATTCCTTGCGAATCCCAAAAGACAGTCGCCATAATCTTTCCGGCCGAAGGAACGGTCTTCGCCTTTTTTGGCGCAGATTCCCCCTTGGTAACCCATTGTTTAGATTGTTCTTTGGTCTCAGGAGTGTAGTGATGTATCCATGTTTCATCCACAGTGACGAAACGACGCTTAAAGTCCTGCGGATTCTTCTGGAACAGCTGCAAACCGTCCTTGCAACACTTCACACGATTTCGTTTTTGGTCAAGCGTGAGCAATCGCGGCACCCATCTTGCGGATAGCTTTGTCATGTCCAAATGTTGATGCAAAATATTATGTACCCGTTCATTCGAGATGCCCAAAGCACTAGCAATCTCACGCACCTTCACTCTTCTGTCATCCATCACCATATCATGGATTTTATCAATGATTTCTGGAGTAGTACAGGGCGTCCAGAACGTTCAGCGTCATTTGTGCCCATATGGCCACTCCGAAAATTTTGAAACCACTTATAAACTGTTCTAATCGAAGGTGCAGAGTCACCATAATGTTTATCAAGCTTCTCTTTAGTCTCCTGAGGCGTTTTCCCTTTCATAAAGTAGTGTTTAATCAACACACGAAATTCTTTTTCGTCCATTTTTTCACTCGACTTCCTCAATTCAAACGAATGCCAAACACAAAGAAATAGACCGATCTGGCTGAAACTTGGTGTGTGTTCTTCCAAGAGATGCTACTAACTAAACATAACCTCGATACGCGCCAGTAGTGCTATCTCTCTGACTTTGCACGGACTTTTCAAACGACCCTCGTATAGCAAGAGCACGTTACTGGTGTGACAGTTCTGGGTGCCTTCTACACTCGTATATCATATTTTTTGCTATCAGGTACCATAGTTGCTTGTTGCAACAGTCGTTTAAAGATTTTAAAAAATAAATAAATTTATTCTTATTTTAAATAATTTATTTAAGTTTAGCTTCAGAAATATATATTCAGAAATATATATTCTTACATCTTAATATGTAATACAAAACCAAGTAAATTTAATATTCATTATTAAATACAAATTATATTTTCGAATTTTATGATCTCATACATAGTAATTAATTTAATTGTTATGTTGAAAATACCCAACCAGGGACTTCCTATATTTTATAAATTTATTTAATTATTTAGCGAGTGTTGTCCAGTTGGTACCAATTAGTAAATTGACCACCTCCCCTTGATTTAATTTTATTTTACCAAAATATGCCTTTCTAAATTCCTCTAGAATTGGGCAAAACCCTAGGAAGTGAATAAAGGCCGCGATATTTGATGGCGTGAGGCGCCATGATAGCCGAGCGGGTTAAGATACTAGACCCGCAATGTTAAGAAGTATTGTTGGTTTAGTAGGTTCGATTCCCCCGGTCTCTGGGCCTTTGATTTTATTTAATGGTTATTATGAGAACTTTACAGTAAAGTATGTGTACGCTAGTCGTCTCTGTCCAAGACACCTGAATAACTAGGCATTATCCAGGTAGAGTTGGTTTTATGGATATGAAATTGGAGATTCACCACCAGGAATCTATACAAATCGCGCTACACTATTGGTTTAAAAAGTCATATCTTTTCAGAAAGTCACAAACGACGGTACAAACTATTCAAGTCAAGTCAAGACTTGTGACTTGTGCATCGCAGCAGAACCAGTAACCAAAGGTTACATTCTGAAGTCAAAAATTATTAAAACATCGGTTTTTATTTGTTCAGCACTTAATGCTTAGTTTATTTACTTATTACTTTTAAAGGCTTAAGGAATAAGTTTTTAAACGAATATGTTGCCACCATTCTAAACATAGATAATTTCGAAAACTGAACAGGTTTTATTTTGTTTTACGAATTTATTGTTAATGATTGCAATGCTCCCAGCAATGGCCCTTTGTAGGTTAAATGCTGAATAAGTAAATATATAATAATAAATTTTATAGTTCTTTTTTAGGTTAAGCTAAAAGTACAAAAGGCCAAACCGATTACTGTTTTTTTGTACTAAATGGAAACCAAATGTATATTTCAGAAGAGTTTTAAGCCAGTTCTAAAAACATCTGACTACAAAATTAGCCTAACGAACGAACAGTAGATAACTCCATGGAGGTTTTTTGTTTTTGTTTTTTGTTTTTATTGTGTTCAGTGCGAGCGCGTATGTACAAACTTGTGCAGTACGTATATCTCGGTGATTACTATGTCAATTAACGTGATTGGCGAACGGCAGCCCCCATTTGTGTTGCAAATTCACTAGTGGCTTACACATAGTAGGTGAATGTCTACGAGTCGGGTGTGGGTGCGCAAGCGCGCGTGCGCTTACAAATGGAGGTAACAACAGTGGAGTGAAGGTTTGGAAACTAGGTTAGCCTGGAAGCCCTTCTGCAGGGGGGGGGAAGAGGGGATGTGAAGCCAAGTGACGGATCCATCAGAACGCCTCAGGCTGTAAATTGGTTATGTACGAGCACGACCAAACTAGGTAATCCAGCCTCCTCTGCCTCCCAAACAAACTCCTCACTTCTACAAACAGATTCTGCTTCTAAATGAAGGTCGATCGCCTTTGATAGCGTTAATCCTTTAATTAATTCAGCATAAGGAGAATTGAAGATTGGGTTTATATTGTGCAAGGAGAGATAAAAAAAAGGGAGTAGTTTTACAAATTTAGGAAGCTTCTGTAAGCTTTTGATTCTCAAGTTAAAAGAAGACCTTTTTGATTTAAATGTATTTACAAAAACTGAAATCTGTTCAGCGAATCTCCCCAAATTCACAGATCGCAAACCGGCGTTTGAAGTGGGCGCCCAAGAAAAAGATTTGATAAATGGGAATGAGGTCACTTAAAAGGGAAATTCTGGAAAGCTCGCGATACATTGCAATGGCAAATAAATAGTTAAGGCGGCCCAGATCCTTGGTTGGATCGTAGTGCTACAGGGTAAGCCTAACAACTTCCTGGAGAGAATCAAATGGAAAAAGCAAGAATCAAAGGAACATACTGAGCCCCATCATATTGACTCAATTACTGACACCATTCTGACAAGAACCCACATAGAATGTCCTATGCTTCTTAAATCTGTAATTACCCGTTACAGAGGCCTTTGATGGCCGTCCGTTCTTGATGAAGTAATTTACTTCTATTCATTATGGATTTAATATTAATCTAAAATTATCGTTTTAATTGTAAAACAAGGAATAAGTAAAATGTAACCGACTTCGATTTAATTTTTTTAAAATTAGGATCTTTTAAGTGATAAAACGGCAGGGGTTAGCTACGCGGTTAGAGTATTGGATTCCCACGCGGAGGTCCCGGGTTGGAATCCAGCTGATGTCTCTTAATATTTTTCTCTTCCTAGGAGCTGCTTACAGCTTACTGTTCGGTGATGCGACAATGTTGGTCTGGAACAAGGGAACACTGTCCGGAGGCCTGCACTGAAAAAAGCTCTGGGCGCCAATAACCGCACATGTTGACGCGCCTTTAATCATTTAAAAAAAATAAACAAAAAACAAAAAAATTAAGTGATAAACTTTTAAAAAATTGTTCTTTAACTAATAAATTTGTATTAGAGAGATAATTCATTGCCTATCGCTTAATTACGAAGCAATAAAATGTATTAATAATAATAAATGTGATAATAAATAAACACCTATCAATGAAAATATCTTTATCTTAATAAAGTGAAGGCAAAAAGCCTAGTGGAGTCTACATAATTTGTCAACATTTCTCAAGAAGGAAGCTAACAAATGATAAGAATTTCTCACATGTCTATTAGCCTACTACGAGAAATATATATATATATATGTTTAATCTACAGGTTCATCCATCATAATTCATTAGTGCAGCTCTTTCATCATTTAATACTTCATCTTAAAAACCTACCGTTCTCTATTTCAGTTTTCAGACACTCGTCCTTCTCTAAACAATTTCTAAACTTTAATATACTATTCTTTTCATTAACTTGTGATGTAATTTAGTTTTCTAATTATTGGCCCAATTTTATCAAAACAATGATACTTTTAGAATTAATAGTTCAATAAATGAGCTGAATTAATAAATAAACAATTTCTAAACTTTAATATACTATTCTTTTCATCAACTTGTGATGTAATTTAGTTTTCTAATTATTGGCCCAATTTTATCAAAACAATGATTCTTTTAGAATTAATAGTTCAATAAATGAGCTGAATTAATAAATAAACAATTTCTAAACTTTAATATACTATTCTTTTCTTCAACTTTAGATGTAATTTAGTTTTCTAATTATTGGCCCAATTTTATCAGTTCAATAAATGAGCTGAATTAATAAATAAACAATTTCTAAACTTTAATATACTATTCTTTTCTTCAACTTTAGATGTAATTTAGTTTTCTAATTATTGGCCCAATTTTATCAAAACAATGATACTTTTAGAATTAATAGTTCAATAAATGAGCTGAATTAATAAATAAACAATTTCTAAACTTTAATATACTATTCTTTTCTTCAACTTTAGATGTAATTTAGTTTTCTAATTATTGGCCCAATTTTATCAAAACAATGATACTTTTAGAATTAATAGTTCAATAAATGAGCTGAATTAATAAATAAACAATTTCTAAACTTTAATATACTATTCTTTTCTTCAACTTTAGATGTAATTTAGTTTTCTAATTATTGGCCCAATTTTATCAAAACAATGATACTTTTAGAATTAATAGTTCAATAAATGAGCTGAATTAATAAATAAACAATTTCTAAACTTTAATATACTATTCTTTTCATCAACTTGTGATGTAATTTAGTTTTCTAATTATTGGCCCAATTTTATCAAAACAATGATTCTTTTAGAATTAATAGTTCAATAAATGTTCAATTTGGGGTGGGGTGGCTGGATACTTAAACAGGTGAATTGTCTCTCATTTGGGTCTTGCTTACGCAACAAAAGACCACGCCTCAGGCGCGTGGAAGTACAGTTCTCAAACTGGTCGATTGAAGTATCGAACTAAATCCTTCAATTTGATTACTTTTTTTTTTCAGCCCTAGTGATTAGCTATAGCTTCTCAGTCCAGCCTTTTCACGTAGCAAACTTTGGCTAGACCCTCAGGGCTAGCTGTCGCTAGTTGTACAATGCAGATGTTAGCACTATTTAGCCCTAAAGGCACAGCCCAAGTTGGTTGGCCTTTCTTAGATGTTGTTGAACTGGGGACTATACTCTCTGCTTTAGCCGCTGATGTTAACATTTTTCTGTACTTTGAAGCCGCTATAAAGTTTCGATTTTTGCTGATAATAGAATAAAAAGAGAGAAGAAGTTAGTAGAAAAACAAGTAACAAATAAAACGTGTTTTCCCTTTGAAAAAAGATTTAACTAATTTTTTATTAGCTTCAGAGTAAGTTGCAAATTGTACGGTAAGCTGAAAGTGGTACAATAATGGCAAAGCACAGCTTTAAACTCCGTCCCGAGGTAACCAATTGAAATAGTTTTGTTTGCTTGGAGGAAGTTAATTGGAGAACTCAGCAAGTACGTTTCTACATCTCTCTTACAATATGTACATACAGAACAAAACACCAATGTTTGATGGTGATACGAAGCGAAACTGCTTTAGATATACCATACGTCAATTTAAGTTTCTGTAATGTTTGTAATTAGTTATTACGTCACAGGATGAACGTAATTCAAGGATTCTAATTGATGCTGGATAAAAGTTACAAGGATTTAGAATCATTGTTTAAATTGAATATCTGAAGAAAATTAAACGTTTTTTTTTTTTTAATTTGCAACTATATGAAATATACATTTAGCAAAAGTGTTATACAAAGAAACATTTGATTGTGCCACAGAGCTGGCTCAGTGCCACAACCAGGAGGACGGAATGAGAGAAACCAGCCAGCGCTGGAACTCTCTAGGAACTTATTGAGGTTTAGGAAGCAATAAGGTCACTTGGCCAGCGCCGTTTTAGACGACGTAGAGGATTGTCAGGATGGGACGATGTGGATAGTGATTGAGCCAGAGGATTTGGGTGATCAGAGAGTTTGCTGTGGAATTTTAGGAATCCGGGTGTGGATATTGAGATCTTGATGGAGGGTACGGGTTGGAGGACATAGAATGGGCACGTAAACGATTCAGCGGAAGACTTTAGACTGGAAAGATTGGATAGATTGGATGTTGGATGGTTTGGCGGAGCCCCACAATTCTGCTCCATATGTCCATATTGGTGGTAATAGTGTTTTGTAAAATGTAAGTTTGTCTTGCACGTTCTTGGAGGATTTCGGTCCCAAGGAGTCTCCTTCTTAGTAGTCCGTAACGTTTGTTCAGTTCTAGTCTTTTAAGTCTTGTGTGGCGGGTTTCAGGTTAGACGGCTGTCTAGGTAGAGCCCTAGATAACGAACCTGTTTGGAAGTGTTAAAAACATAGATCCAAAATAATAAATTAAGGTTCAACGTAATTCTGACATTGTTTATTGCAAATAAATAATAAAACAATATAAACTTTTGATGATAATATCTTTATCCATACATAAAGTTATCATTTTTTGCTCATCAGAACACGAAACTTTGCTGGTTGGGTGTCAGCTAGGCTAAGATTGTTGCCTAAATGAAGATTTGAGACAATCCTTAAAACAATTCTTCGTCACCTTATTTCAACATTTTTTTCCCCTCTTTCAATACTATTTTTTTCCAAAATGCAATCTGGTCTTAAGTGCCCTAAACTTTCAGACTACAAGCTTAATAAGCTTGGTTAGTTTGGCTATCTTAGTTTTACTTCACGAAACGGATTGGAAGGCCTTACGCCCAATAAACCTTTTAGCCGTAGATCCTTTCGCTGAAATAAGTGTAAATTTTAGACTTAATCTCTGAAAATTGGTAAGAAGAAACCTCTTTTGATGACGTAAAATATTCTTTTCCTGTTTAGACAGGCAGCAATCCATATTCCAAATGTTTGAATTATTCATCTTGACATTTGTATTAATGATTCTCGTTATATTTTGATGTTGTTTTCCGTATTCATTGCATTTATCTTTATCGTCTTATATTATATAGATCTTCTTTGGCATATCTGGAACAGACAATAAATTATATTGTTGAACATTATTAAGCGCGAAAAATGGCATTTTCTTTGCTTCGAATTTTGCATTGGATAAGAATAATACTTCTTTCAGTGTAAAATATTTTTAAAAGATTCTTGTTACAGCTTCTTTTGTGAAGATTCATTCCGTCTATCCTGTCTTATAACTTAAAACACTTCCTTCTCTAACTTCAAGCAGCATATTAAATAAAATCCTTTAAAACCGTATATTCTGTGAGGAATATTAACAAAAACCTCAGTCTTCAGTTTTCATCCAACCTAATAAAAGCATAGATTAAATTTTCAACAGAGCATACTGCGAACAGGGTTTTTGAATTTCCTTTGAAGCACACCTTAATATAATACAATTTTAACAAAACGCCATGTCTAGGCGAAATGGCGTTTATATTGGCCTATCTCTTGCGTTGGCATTAATAATAACCAAACTATAATTTGATATTATTTCTCTCTAGTATTTCTCAACAAGAATTGCATTTAATAAATAATCAAGTTGAAAGCATGAAGTACGGGTTAAATTGCTTGCATATTCATTAAACGTTTAAAGAGTTTTTATTCGATTAAACAAAAAAATCAATTAATTGATGCAAATTAATGTAATAAAGATCAAGACAATCCGAAAAATAGGAAAATAACCTATTTAATATGTAACCGCAGTAAACCTTTACTATTAAGGTTAGGGTTGCCAACTGCCTTTTTTTTTGGAAAGGACAGTCCTTTTTTAACACCTGGTTGTCCTTGTCCTTTCTTAAATTAGGAAAGGACGCCTTTTGTCCTTTTTTCAGATATTTTTTCACACAAATCTAATTTATTTTATTGTATTTTTGATTAAAGTTCTGACTTCCGAGACTTTTTCATTTGGCGTGTTGTTTTTCTGTTCTAACTGAACCGAATAGGTCCACAGGTTATTGGATGTATCGATGAACAAGATGCAAAAAATGGCACTGGATTAGATGTTTCTGATTAATTATATTCTTATGGTAGGTGAATTCCTTTCATAATGCCGACGCTGTTTTGAGACCTAATTTTTTGCAATTATCCAGAGATTTCTGCATCAATTTTTAAAATAACCACTATTCATGGTATATCTTTCGAAAGGTGTTTGTATTTAGATGTTTTTCATGAATAATGCACGTTTTTTACATATATAATATTTTTGAGAAAAATGAAAAATTTTTTTGGAAAAAATTAGAAACTTGCTATTTCTTATGTTTGGGCCACAAAGTGAAATACTTGATATTATTATTTTGGAATATAAATTAGCTTATTTAAAAGGAAATTTAACCTTCTTTCTAATGAGCTTATTGAAATTGCTGTAGCTTTAATAGTTTGAGAAATATAGACAACTGTTTGCTAAAAAGTAGTAATAACTTGAAAAAACATAAAATTAAAAATATCTATAAAACGGAGCCGAATCGAGCGATAGTTTATGCAGAATTTTTTTGTTGCAAATGATGCCTAGAATCGCCTCCCGAAGTTACCGGTAGTCTTATGCTGAACACCCTGTATATTCCCGGGCCCCAAAATCCTGTTGTCGGCCCTGTCTGTATGTACCTAATTTTTTTAGGGTGTCCTTTTTTGGAACTTTATAGAGTTGGCAACCCTAATTAAGGTACAAAGAGTTACCTAAGGTACAAACTGCAATTCTTAAATGCATATAATAAATTGCAGTTTTAGTGTGATATTATACATTAAATAAAGGCCAAAACCAAGGTTGTCCCTTTATAAACGAGATTCGATCGCCACTTTGTGTATATAGTTTTGGTGGTGCTGATAAATTGAAAAGCACGTTGTGTTTTATTCAACGTTTTATTGGCCAAACTGACACTCATTGTTATTATTGGGCCGGTTTAGGGGCGGAGGCAGCCGGCTGACAAGGGAAGAAGTGACTCTGTATAACCCCCGAAGGTGGGTGGGTCACGTCAGTAGGTTGGCCACCACACTGCTGCTGTTGCTGTTGCTACTGCGCTACAGCCACCCTGATCCATTTAAAAACTGGACCACCATTATACAGGTGGCAGTGGCCAACCTATTCACCATAAACCCTTTTCCTTTCCATTCATACAACAAACTATGTTCGCAAAAACCCTACCACACAAACCTGGCACTTACACAATCTGTACTCCATTAAAGAGGATTGTGCGCTATTTTCTCCAACAATTAAAGTATACGCTCTTGCAATTATTCAACTTGGCTGCAAAAGTTAAAGTGCTTTCACACTCATTACCATTTCGTAAAACCAGGTAAACATTTTGGCCAGCAACCACTACGCTTTAGATCACATTATTACATCTCCTAGTTACATTTTATATAGACCATTACACCTCTATTAATGTAACTCTCCTTGTTCAATCCTTAAAACTAGGTCAGAACACATCAATTAATCTTAAAATTATGACAGTAGCGTATTTTTTTGAAACTAATTACAAAATGGAAAAAAAGTGGTTCATTAAAAGATTAGAAGAAAGATTTGGTAGACAGATTACAGTAATAGTAATAAAGAGAGATTCTATAAAACTACATGTTACGACAATAAGCAGGCTGAGAGCGAACCACGCGGTTTGCGGATCGTATCTTCACAGGATCAACAAAAGGTCCTCTCCTCTTTGCGTAGATTGCAATGAGGAGGAGGATTTCAAACATATGATAATAATGATATGTCCACGTTATGTAGTAGAAAGGAAACGAATTGTTCATATACAGATATTTAGATGCACCATTTCGTTACGAAGACATAATATTCTCCACCAACATCTGTGTGCTTAAATCTGCAGCAGAGCTAGCAAAGAAATATGAATGTATTTAAAAGTTATAGCCGATTAGAATGAATGCAAGGAAATGATTAGAGAAGGATTATGTGATTTTAATTTCGGTTAAGCTATAAGGAAGGCAGGAATATAGAGTACTGATCCATCCATTAGTTGTAAGTTTGTATGTAAATAGTTGTATATAGTAGAGGGATGAATGTGTGAAGCGAATGTATTTATAAGTAAGAATGGAGAGTGAGTGATATTCTAGTGATAAGCACCTAGACAATGCTGGCTGTATGGCGAAAGCCAATGCCAAAAAAAAACGAAAAAAAAGATTTGGTCAGTTTGGAAGGACTTGAATTAATGGATCAATGTGACAGGATAATTGGTAATAGACTTTAAGATATTGGGGCTTGTCTATGACCGATACGAAGGAAATTTGAAGATCACTAACCTTGATAAACCATTTCCGGAGCCCGAGTTCCGAGGTTATACGAGATGGGATTGAAGATTACGACGGGATTTTTTTTTTTTTTTGAATAATATTATCGTATCATCATGAAACGTAGACAACGGTTTAGACGTAAAAAAAGAAGTCGTTCCAGAATATCGTGGCATGGCGGCAAAGACAAGAAAGATAGGAGAAACGGTCCCCAATGGGCTCCCCAAGGGAGCACCCCATGCTTTGCTTGTGCATAACGATCAGAGTCAACAAGTGGAAGGAAGTTACCAAAGCAAACCTAGAAGCTAAACCCACGAAAAAATGCTTGAGACCAAAAGGACTAGATAGACAAAGGGGGTTAGGACAAATAGCGTCTCTGAGAGCAAAGTCATCAAGATGGATAGATGAGTGATGATTTAGAAACATTAATCTAGATTCTTGATGAATACAAAATGATTTCCTGTTCATCAAATTAAATTGTCAGGCGTTACGATAAGTTTTTGGTAAGAGACAGGTAGGTTTGGGATAAGTTTTTTTGGTTACCGTGGGAGATATTTTGAATTATTAAGCTGTTCCACTTAGTCATTGACTCAAAAAAAACTAGAGATACGTGAACCGCTCAGTTATGGTAGTCCCAACTTTTACTTAAATGAGCTCATATCATTCACGTGGCAAACATGAGTATAAATTTTACTTCCCAGCTTGTTTATCCTGTCGCATATAGTTTTATTTTTTCTCATCGCCGCATTTCCACCGTTACATCGTACTTCTTAGAGTTTACCGCAAAAGATGTCTCCCTATCTCATGTAGCCACTTTCCATCAGTAGAACTTACTACCAAGATCAATACATCCCTGTCTAAATGTGAGTTAAAATAAATTTACGGCGAACATAATTTATTTATTCCCACAAATTCACTCGTCTAACATTTCTCTCCGCTATGTAGTTAATTATCACATCCAACGACTTGCAAGTCAACCAGTGAATTGAACAATTTTAAATCACATAAACCACTACAGCCATTCCTACTGTTTCTTAACTGAAGCTCAAGACTGCAGTAGTTAGCAAAACTTTGCTAATGAGTGAGCAAGCTCTTTGGCTACATGCTCCAATATATAACAGAAAACTGCAAACTATGTTTATAATTTAAACCACTTTTACCTTAATTAAGCAAACTATTAACTAATTTTAAGCATAAGTTTGGTTGAGTTTAAATCATTAAACTTTATTATTTAGGATTTATATTAACAATAGTTTACTGACTCAGAAAATAAATGTTGGTAGTTTCGTAAAAAAATGGCAGTCGCGCGAACCTTCCCTTCAAAGTCTTATTTGAAATGATTCTTCAGTAAAAAGTATCATACATTTTTTTTTAAATCGTTTATTTGGTAACAATCAGCGCATTTTATTGCGTTATAAGCAACAATTGTAACAATAAACTAGGCTGGAGAAATTACCCTGCGGTAACACTCCAATTACATTCTACAGACTCTCGGCCATCAGAGAGGAGATCGCGAGGCTACTGTCTTTTAAGACGTATAGGAAGTGTTGTCTGAAAAATGTTCAGGAAGATAGATGTTGTACGAGGTGTGGCTATTAAATAACGAGACTGATGCCGCTACAGAAGAACTATGCATGCGCCAAATCCTAACGACCGACAGCTGTGCAGTGTAAAGCCTTCTCTTTCGATTGCAGCGTCTCACGTGTTTGTAGATAAATCAGTCTGACCGGAACCGTCGTTTGTGTAAGAGGTGTGAATTTCGTTTTACCGAAAACATGATACTACACACAAGTAGTAGAGCAACGAATTGTCGTGAAATTTTACATCAAAACTTAGTAAAACCGCCTCTGAAACGTATCTTTTATTAAAAGAAGTTTATGGCGATGAATATTAATCACGGGCGCGAGTTTTTGAGTGGTTCAAGCGTTTCCAAGATGGCCGAGAAGACGTCGGAGATGATGACCGCCCGGGTCGCCCTTCCACGTCCAAAACGGATGAAAATGTCGATTCTAACTAATCAACATTACTACCATGAAGTGTTTACTCAACTCCGTGAAATAGTAAGGAAATAAACGACCCGATTTGTGGAAGAACAAGTCACGGGGTTCACCCAACAAAACAACGCGCCGGCTCACACTGCATTGTCTGTCAAGACGTTTCTAGCCAAGTACAACATCCCAGTTTTAGGCCATCCGCCTTATTCGCCTGACCTGGCCCCATGTGACTTTTATCTGTCCCCCAAAGTCAAATCTGCATTAATAGGGACACGATTTCAGTCCGTTGAAGCTGTGAAAGAAAAAGCGGCATGCGTCATACAGGAGCTCACAGAAAAAGACTTCCAGCACTGTTTCGAACAATGGTAAATTCGCATGGAGCGTTGTAGGGATAGAGGAGGGGTGTATGTTGAAGGTGATAATAACTAAATATGTATAAATTTAAAATAAAATGTTCTACAGCAATAGTCTCGTTATTTAATAGCAATACCTCGTATGAGTGGATTTTGACGTGATTGAATGTTAAGATGGAATTTTCTGTATCTTATTTTAGCAACTTGTATTGCTCGAAAGGAATGTTTAAAAGTCTGTGTGAATGGTTTGATTGGTGACGTTGAAAGGAGCTTTACTTTAGAGCGAAGAATTTTAGACTGCAAGGACCTGGAATCTTTGCAGAGATTTGAGCGTTTGGTTGAACCTCCACAGTTCGATGCCATAAGCCGAGACTGGCTTTAATATACTTATATAAATAAGTATTTTGTTGTCCAGAATGATCTGTGGTCGAGTAGTCTTGTTCAGTTGTCGAGTAGTCTTTTTCAGTTGTCGGAAGCGTCTGATGAGTTCTGTTCTCTTAAGTCGTGTATGAGGGTTCCATGTTAGTCTTCTGTCAAGGTAAAGCCCAAGGGAGCGGACTGGTAAAGGAATTAAATTGTAAAATACAGGAGGAAGAGTGATGCGTCGAAGATGAAGGTAATATTTTGAGATTTTGTTTCGTTCAGTTTGATAGCCCCATTTTTTTAACCATTTTTCTAAGGAGGTGAGGTGAGACCGAAGGTTTCTATGAGCTATTATTGGGTCTTTGTCAGTAGATAAAATGGCAGTATCTTCAGCATAGGTGAGTAGAGTACTCGTAGTTTGAGGATGAGTTGGTATGTCTGAGAAGTAGATTGTGTACAGAATGGGGCCTAGTATGCTACGTCTTGCGGAACTCCAGCGTCAGCATGGCTGGAATGGAGAAAGAATAGTTCCTAACTTCACTCTAAAATGTCTGTCAGTCAAGTATGATTTCAAAATGAGGAAATAGGTGGCTGAAAGGATGCTCTTCAGATTCCAAAGAAGTATCAGAAATAGATGAGAAAAGATAATATTACACTAAAATGATAAATGAGTTACTTACGTATTGAGCTCAAGATCCAGTCTAAATTTATGGTTGAACGCCTTGATGAGCAAGGAAGTCCTATGGTAATGCTTTCCGGTCTGCAAAAGATAAATGTACAAAAAATATATTAATGATATGATATTGGTTTTTTACCAAATTATTACAAGTTTTCAATTTTTACGAGTTCCGAAATAAAATCGGATAAGTATGTAAAGGATTTATATTATCACTTAGTGACCGTAAATTATTAATATTTAGGACTAAACATTCGAAGATTCTGTCAAAATAAAAAATACTGCTACTCCGTCTTTACGCCAACGTTATTTTCAGAATAAACAACCATATAACCTTGTTCTAAAGAAGACAAATAACTTTATCGAAACGTTGGCGTAAAGAGGGAGTTGTTTTTTTATTTTATTTTGACCGAATCCTCGCTAGTTTTAATCCTAAATATATAAAGGATTGTCTGAATTCAGAAATAGATTTCTCTAATTTGAAACTAAAAATATGGTGCCAATTTTAGAACAATATAGTCCAAGAATTGTTCTTTGTGCACAAAATCTAATAGAGCGCATTTACCACAGGACACAGAGTTTAAATCAGTGGTTCCCAACCTTTTTGTTGCCCCGTATCCATAAAGAAATTTCACTCGAACCACTCTGAAATTTATATTTATCGAATAAATATAACCAAAAAAAAGCACGGAGTATACGAGGTGTGGCTATTAAATAACGAGACTATTGCTATAAAACATTTTATTTTAAATTTATACATATTTAGTTATTATCACCTTCAATATACACCCCGCCCCTATCCCTACAACGCTCCATGAGAATTTACCATTGTTCCAAACAGTGCTGGAAGTCTTTTTCTGTCAGCTCCTGCATGAGGCGTGCCGCTTTTTCTTTCACAGCTTCAACGGACTGAAATCATGTTCCTTTTAATGCAGATTTGATTTTGGGGAACAGATAAAAGTCATATGGGGCCAAGTCAGGCGAATAAGGCGGATGGCCTAAAACTGGGGATGTTGTACTTGGTTAGAAACGTCTTGACAGACAATGCAGTGTGAGCCGGCGCGTTGTCTTGATGGAGAACCCCGTGATTTGTTCTTCCACAAATCGGGTCGTTTTTTTCCTTACTCTTTCACGGAGTTGAGCCAAGCACCTCACCGGTAGTAATTTTGATTAATTATAATCGATATTTTCATCCGTTTTGTACGTGGAAGGGCGACGTGGTGACAGTTGGTACCAATGATTGAACCTAATAATTCAATCCCATAATCCTCTGCCAAGTAGTTTAAAGTGACGTATATTCGGTTCTTTTAGTTCTTGTGTTATTCCAAGTAAATATTCCATCCTTGCAGAGCCTAAAATAGCTGGCAATGTTATCTGCTTTTAAGAAGTATTAGGCCAAAGAAAAGTAGAAGTGTATGAAATGCGTAGTGAAATGGGGGTTGCTCTTATTTTACAAAGTTATTTCATTAATTTAGGTATTTGACCTCTAAATTTTTGTTATTATTAATAATTTTTTTTAAAATAAAAATGATGGTTGTCTTGTTCAGCATGTAGATACCAGAGGAAAGTTTGCTTTCCTCTTAGATCAGCTTTCAACTCACAGCCAAAATGCAGTTGTTAAAGCTCAAAAGCTGAGCAACCCAAAATATTTTTATAAATAACAAAAAAAATGAACATTATGAAATCTAAGGTTACTCCAATTTTTCAAAAATAAGCCGCACAGTTCCCCCTCAACCAAAAAGAAAACTCTGATCGGAAAGTGTAACACTTAAAACACATAAAATAAGAAGTAGCCATGGGCAAAGAAAATGTTCGTACAAGTGTTTACGATTGCCGATACAATTGTAGTAAAAATGTGGCAAATATAAACATTATTGTTAAGTGCGTCTTCGAATTCAGCTGTAGGAAGGATAGACACGCATCCTGGTGGTTGTAAAAAGAGTTTTACTACTTCGTCCTTACCCTTTTTTCCTTCCAAGACTTCCTCAACGGTTTCAAAGCTCCGTGTTCCGTGTGCTTTTTTTTTACACAGACTACCGCCCTGCGTTCTGGTCGTAAAGTAACCATTTCTTTTTCTTCTTTTTTCTCCCATCTACCTTGTTTGTGGTAGAAGCGATTCCCCTAGAGGTATTACACCAATTGTCATAGTTTTCTAGAACTTTACGCAAGAGTTTTTTGGTTAGCATGCGCTAATGGTGTTCATAAAACTATCTAGATCTCAAATTCTGCAAGTTTTAGTTTCCTATAACGGAAAGTGAATTATTTGGTAATGATTAGGGAACGGATTCGTATGTATTTACATATTTTTTTCTAGGCAATTTATAGACGTTTTTCAACTAGAAGTATTCATACTGACACTTTTTAAGCCGTTTGAGCCTACTTTTATTTCACATATTTCCACATATTTGGATGTTATCGCATATTTATACATATTTGATTAAAATAAATAAATATTTCTACATATTTAATCAAAATATGTACATATTTTTCATTTTGGGCATATTTTCATAATTGGGAGGTGGTTGACAGGAACTGTGAACCACAGACTGTAGGGCTGTGAATCACAGTGGTTAAAAAAGTGTTCTTAAAAGCACCAAGTCGCATTAAAATGCTAAAAGATCTCTATCCAGACTTGTGCCTTCCACCAGAACCAATATTGACAAGATGGGGTACTTGGCTGGAAGCAGCTCAGTATTACTATGAAAACTACAATAAAATCAAGAATGTCCTTTCACATCTCGAAGACGAAGCAGTAGCGATAAATACAGCCAAGCCTTTATTCGAGAAACCTAATTTAAGGAACGACCTTGCATTCATTTCTGACAATTGCGTATTTCTTGCACAAGCCATTACCCAACTTGAGTCCCAAAATGTTCGACTGACAGAAAACGTGTCCAACGTTAAAAAAAGTCATCGAAAAGGTGGAAGGAATACCTGGGAGTATGGGAGATCTGATCAGATCAAAACTGGTAGAAGTACTGAGCAAGAACAAAGGGTGGGAGACCATCTGCCAGATTTCTGATATTATCAGTGGAACAGAAGTCACCTCAGAACATCGTGTACCCTTTACAACCAACGAGATAACTTCTTTCAGCAAGGCACCTATAACATCTGTAGATGTTGAGCGATCTTGTAGTCGTTACAAGTCCATCTTACGCCCAGATCGTCGTCACTTTACGTTCCAACATTTGAAATTTCATGTGGTTGCAAACAATTTCGAAGAGTGAAGTTTTCAAAATTAAAAATTTAACACATCTTTTTATAAATAGTAAAAATGTTCTTTGTTGTATAAATCATTATAACTTGTAAAAACAAATTATTTTGTTCCTAATAGATTATTATAAATTGTAAAAATGTTCTTTTCTTGTATAAATAATTATAACTTGCCCCCCCCCAAAAAAATTCCATTTTCATAAAAAAAAAATGTCCATTTTACTTAAATATTCCAGAAAATATTTTAAGAAAATCACATATTTTCCACATAATTGACGAAAATAAATGCATATTTTAGTTAAATAGTTGGCATTTTCAAATACATAAAAATCCGTTCCTTAGTAATTATAATAATGTTAGAAATTCAATTCTACCTGATTTGGGCTTAACGTGTAAAGTAAAGACAGAAAAACTTCTTACTACGTTCTTATTTTACTTGAAAGGTAACATTTATATGTGAAGCGTGATAAATCATACAGGATGTAAGGAGTAAAATTCGTTTACAATCTTAAATTAATCCTCGTATTTCGCTTCACCATTTTTCTTACAACTGAAAACAATTGATGACGTTTCTTTTAATAAGGACATCAAATTCTGAGGTTAGGTGTGCCAGAATTGAAAGAATGGGCAGGGGCCCTCGGAAGTGAACATCCGAAGAGTACAGGCACGGCTGGACTTGGTCCTTGAACGATTACCTTGTGAATTTCAACGTTAGAGATAAAGAAATAGTGCAAATACACATGCACAGGGAAGAGATTTGCTGTGCGGACAGCGTATTGGATTCTCACGCGGAGATCCTGGTTTCGAATCCAGCTGCTGTGGCCCTTAGATTTTTCTCTTCCTAAAGAACTTCTTACAGCTCACTGCAAGGTGATGGAGAGTGTTGTCTGTAACGAGAGAACACTTTTATGAGGCCGGTACTGCACTGAAAAAAGCTCCTGGCGCTAATAACCTCTCAGATAATTAAGATCAAAAATTATACATATGCACAAGAGACATGAGTGGGATAATCGACGACCATACAGTGATGTAAGCAGATAATTTGCTAGGTTGGCAAGCTTGCACAGAAACCATTCTAGGAGGTCGGCGTTGTGTTGAGATGGTCGCTTGGCCACCGCCGCTTTAGTCTGCGATGTGGATTTGAAGGAAACGTTGTACTTCCGTTTAATATTTCCGAGGGTTGTCTTGAAAAATTAACCAACTTGAGTTTACCTCTTTGTTGTTTAGCAATGCTGGATATTGAGGTATCCTCTATCTACCCAGCAGCCTGCCAATTCGTTGGTTTTATCGTTGGATTCCAGAGGAAATGATGACCACAGTGGTAAATATCATTTACTTCAACGATTAATAAGACAATGAGGCAAACGTACATACCTCACATTATAGTCAACTCCAGGTAGGCGCCACGGTAGCCGAGCGGTTAGAGGGAGACCTGTAAAGCTAATATGCATTGTGGTACTGGGTTCGATTCCCGGTGTTAGGCCTTGGATTTTATTTAATGGTTAATAAAAGAAATTTTACAGTAAAGTATTGTAAAGTTTTTGTCCTTTTACTAAAAACTTCAACAACACAACTAGTGCCTGCCACTAGTTAATTTAATTTATTTGGGTTTGATAAATAATAGAACTCGCTAAACTTATAAGTAGTAATTTGATTTATAAACACATTAACTTAACTAACATTAACAATTACTAGCAACTAACGCTATTCGTTACCGTTACCATTTACAACAGTCACAACAGTTTACTGATACTTACTCACTAGGTAACACCACAAAACTGTTCCACGACTGATTACTGGTCCGCTCTGCACCGAATTGCACTAGTCTCAGCTGCACTAACAAAGCTCTACTCACTAACTGACTAACTGCCCAACTGGCTAACTCTAAAGCACTCCGCAACACTGACTCTTTCAAACTGTCACTTCCAAAGTGTCTCTCCAAACTGACTCTCCAAGACTAACTAACTACCACTCTGTCTCCCTCACTTTTACCTGCCTGCCCCCCTCCAACTGTGACTGCCTTCCTCCAACACTCTGTCTCACTCCAACTCCGTCTGTCTCACTCCCACCTGCCGCTCATTGGCTGGAGAAAACACATACTGCCATCTCTCCAACTGGGGCCGCCCTCCTCCTAATCTCTGTCTCACTCCAACTCCGTCTGTCTCACTCCCACCTGTCAATCACTGGCTGGGGAAAACACGTACTGCCACCACCCCAACTGGGGCCGCTCCCTTAGCTTGCTTTTACACAGCGGTGGACCGTTACAGGCTACGGTCACTAAACTGCTCGATCAATCTAGCCCCTTTCTTCTCCGGCTCAGGTAGAGACCGGCCTTTTGTTTACACAGTGGTGGCCTGTTACCGACTTTGGTCGCTCAACCCTTAGAACAATCTAGGCCTTTCTTCTCTGCCCAGGTCAACTTCGTTACAGTATGTTTGCTAGTCGCCTCCGTCCACTTCACCTAAATTGGTAGTTGGACGTAAAACCCGCCTGAAAAAATAGGCAATTACTTTACTTTACTTTAGTCAACTCCAGGTGGGATTATACCCCATCAAGTACAGGGCTACCACCCTTGGCTCGTTGCTCTACGAGGTTTTTATTGTATAAAGAGTTGGATTATTCTGTCAAGCCTTGTAGCTTGGTGTCCAACTCAATGAAACTAACGCTTAGTCAACTTGGTTGGCTATTCAGACTTCGTGGTGAGCTACTCTATTTAAATTATACCCCTTGGGTTGAGAGAAGTAACTCCTTGTGCTCTCTGTGTAACTCTCGAGCGAGGGAGGATGTCTGTCATTTTTTGGCAGACTGCTCCATTCTCTCGGAGATACGTAGGCTTTATGTTGGTTGTGGCAAATTATCTAGATCGGAGTTAATATTGATGCTCAATGGCGAAAACTGCATTGGGATTATTAATTTTGCGAGACACGCCTGGCAATATAGATACAATTTGATCATGGAATTTAATTTTGATTAAGCTTTCTTTGTATTACACTATACAGGTTCTTTTTGCTTTAACTAAGTGTACTTAGTTTAGTAGTTCATATATTTAGTATATTATTGTTATTATTATTATTATTTTTTTTTTTATTATATTTAGTTTATTTTTTTATTATTATCCTTAACAAAAACTTACAGTTTAAAATGTTAAGTATAAGGGTTGATTAAACGCCAAAAGGTACACAAATCAGCGAGTACCCAACATTTCATTAATACTTCATTAATAGTCAAGTAATTCTACTGCATTAATTTTCATTAATAAGTTATTTTTTAGAATTTATTAGATGTCACAGACCCTTATGCTGGCCATTTTCGTCTACAAAATATATGTTCAAGTAGCACTGTAGATTGACTGTAATATCTAGTTATTTATAATAATCAAACTATTAATTACAGGTTAAAAAGAAAAAAAAATATGAGGCTAAAAAATTCAAAACTTTTTTTTATAAAAAACTTACATTAATGATTTTATTTTATTTATATATTTTTATTTTTAAATAAAAATCGTCGGTTTAAGTTCATTCTTTGATTAAAGTAATTGTCATTTTATGAAGTAGTCAAACGTTTATAATAATAGGTAATAATTATCTGGCTTTATCGCAAATAATATAGTTTTCTTCAATTACATTCTCAATCTAGGTGTTCTTCCCACAATGTTGTATATATGTAATATAAAGTAAATAAGATATGCATATTTTTAGGACAGCTAATTATTCCAGGATTTTACTATAAGCAAAAATTAGGGGGACTAAATTAAATTACAATTGAGAAATGAATAATTGTTGTTGAATAATCTACTTGTTATTATCTGTGTATTATTTGTGCTCACGAATATTTCGGTAAGACGAATTCAAGACAGTAGCCTACTCTAACTTTGTCTTTTTCTACATTAACATGCATGTACGTATATATGTGATTTATCATAATTATAACAAAAAAATATTATAAATGAAGTGGCCAGCATAAGGGTCTGTGACATCTAATAAATTCTAAAAAATAACTTATTAATGAAAATTAATGCAGTAGAATTACTTGACTATTAATGAAGTATTAATGAAATGTTGGGTACTCGCTGATTTGTGTACCTTTTGGCGTTTAATCAACCCTTATACTTAACATTTTAAACTGTAAGTTTTTGTTAAGGAGATTTTTGTACCTTTTGGATAGATTTTCCTTTTTGTCTATTTTACAAAGTTACATATCTTCTTAACAGATTTTTTTAAAATTTGGAATAAGCAATTCTATCATTATAACCTGAGAAGGTGTCAAGTCGGAACCGTAACTACCACTGGAGAGATCTTTTTATAGAATGATTATAGTTGCGTTCCCCCAAACCATCCTCAATAACAATTTTTTTGAAAAAGCGTTTTGAATAACATAGGAAGGTATTTGTACGTAAATAGCAAAATTAAACTGCGATTTCAGTACTTCCTTTTAAGAGGAGTAAGAAAAATAAACTACGATTGCAGTACTTCTCCCTAAAAGGCAAAGAGGAAAGATTTTTTAATCGAACGACAATTCATTGATTTAAATCGGTTCACTCATTGATAATTTAAACGATTGCAGTACTTCCTCTTAGTAGGTGTAAGAGCAAGATGGCACTTGACAGCCACGTAGAGGAGCTTTAACCACTTATTCGGGCTGAATTTTATCAAAATCGGACTAAGCGTTATAGAAATATTGGTAATAATAGTTTTAGAAAGGGTCTTATTTGGGTGGGGCAAACTCCCCTCCTTATGAGGCACGGCGTCGAGACTTTTAAAGTGCAAATCTGTACAAAATTTCGATTCGAATGACACTTCATTCATGAAAATCGGTTCACGTGACGATAATTTGAAACGATTGCTATACTTCCCCTTAAAAAGTGTTAGAGCTGATCGTCGCTTTAATGTTACGTAGGGGAGCCCTAACCCTATCACCCTACCAAATTTTATCAAAATCGGGCCAAGATTTACAGAGTAATTAGTAATAATAATTTTGGAGGGGGCCTTACATAAAGGGGGCTAACTCCTCTCCCATTCGATGTACAGCATCGAGACCCCCAAAAGGCACATCTACATAAAATTCCGAATCGAATGACACTTCATTCATGAAAATCGGTTCACGTGACGATAATTTGAAACGATTGCTATACTTCCCCTTAAAAAGTGTTAGAGCTGATCGTCGCTTTAATGTTACGTAGGGGAGCCCTAACCCTATCACCCTACCAAATTTTATCAAAATCGGGCCAAGATTTACAGAGTAATTAGTAATAATAATTTTGGAGAAGGCCTTACATAAAGGGGGCTAACTCCTCTCCCATTCGATGTACAGCATCGAGACCCCCAAAAGGCACATCTACATAAAATTCCGAATCGAATGACACCTCATTCATGAAAATCGGTTCACGCGTTTAGGCGCTACGTTGTTTACAAAAAAGGTAACAACAACAACAAGAACAACAACAAGAACAACAACAAGAACAACAACAAGAACAAGAACATTTTTTGAAAAAGCCGTTTTTGCTCATTTTCGGCAACTTTTTTCTCGAAACCTATTAAATCTGGGTGGTTGCAAAAAAATTACAGTTATAAAGGAGGGTTTGGAGTAAGATTTAAAGAAAATTTGGGAATTTTATCTGTTATAGAAAAAGAGAAAAAAATTGTCAAAGTTGGGTGTTTTTCAACGTTACGCTTTTTCGTGCAGTTTTTGATGGTCAACCCTTATACAACTGTCCTACCGGACAGTTTTAATTATTTTTTTTTTTCTTTTTTATTATTTATTTTATTTTTTTTATATTTAGTTTATTTCATGTATTTTTACTTAAAAAGAAAAAGAAGAAGAAAAAAATAGATTATTATTATTTTTTTTTTTCTTTTTTATTATTTATTTTATTTTTTTTATATTTAGTTTATTTCATGTATTTTTACTTAAAAAGAAAAAGAAGAAGAAAAAAATAGAAAATAAGAATTTATTTTAAGAGAATAACTTTCTTTTCTTTTTTCTGCTTATTATTACTATTTTATTTGTATTATTATTTATTTGTTTTTTTTTTTCCTCATCTTTTGTATTCTCTTTTAGCAGTTTTTGTTTTTAATTACTTAGTCAATTTATAAAGCAATTTGTAATTGTTATTTTATATATGTATATCAACCTCCGGCAGACGGTTTTCCATTGCCGTAGAATACTTTTCTTTTCATTTTTTATGTTTGTATTAGAATTTCTTTTCAAATAAAGTATTATTATTATTATTATTATTATATTATATTACAGGGCTACCACCCATGGCACTGTTCTATAATTATTAATTTTTTTTTTTTTTTTTTTTTTTTTTTTTTTTTTCTTTGGCGCATCGACGACTAGGCCATTAGCGCCCCTAGAGCTATTTTCTTTTCTCGGACCAGGATGGCACATGTCTCTCTTCCCGATTTGCGTCCAACCAATATCTCATCCAGTGAGGCATGGCGGAGCCCCGGGTAATCCGACCTAGGTCCACACTTCCCTTCATAAGTTATCGGTATAATTATTAATATTTTTAATTAAAAATTACCAGTTAAAAAAAATAAAAGAAACAGTTTGTTAACAAATTGAACGTTTAATATTTCTTTTAAACAGGTAGAATAAAAAAAAAGTGGTTTTAACCTGAGGCCCAAAGCAAAATAATATAAACCACCCACAAAAACCCGACAATATCCGCAGAAGTTGGCCACAAACAGAGAGTGAAAAATATTAAAACAATAAGCCAGGAATTACATTAACTTTTTTTTTAATTTTTTTGTACTCAGCACAAACATTTTGCAATGAAATCGAGAGAATTGAAAAAGCCACTTTTTATTCCGTACTCTTTTTTATCCAGGTGGATTTCCCTTTAGTTCCTATACCAGTGATATAGCCACTTCATCCTGTTCAAATGTAAATCATAGCGAGCACTTGTATTCAACTGTTCGCATAACCATTTATTCTGTTTTGACATTTGAAACGATAATGGGTTTAATTACAAACCACACATTTTAGTATTGTGTACGGGCGCTACTAAAAAACACACAATGTAGCTACAATACTGTCCGCTAGTATTATATTTTCTCTTTTGGTTTCCGGTATGAATTAATGCGTTGCCATTTTCTAAAACATGATTTCTCCATACCCATACTTTGTTTTTTTTTATAAATATAGATATCAAATAATTTGTTAATTCTAGCCAGGAGAACCTTCTAACTTTTAAATTGACTTCCTGAGGTGAAAAAAACAGAGCCATTAGATACTGGTCCATCACAAAGTTATTTATAGATAGTATTCGTGGCAGCTATAGGGCAAAATTTATGGTTACCTAAACTGTCTTTTTGTAGGTAAATTTAAATGTATTTGGTATACGAGTGGCAACACTGTTGAGGGTGAGTGTGAGCGGTTAGTAGTTTAGGTAGCAAGTGACGCTCTTTATGATAGGTTATGTTACCCCTTATGTTAGCGTTTATGTCTTATGTTATGTTTAAGTGAATAAACCAAACTTATGTTTAATTATATTTATTTCGCCCCTTTGGAAAAGTATTTGAATGTATAAATTTTTGTGTTTTTTTTTCTCTCATTTTTACATTTTAAAGTCCCTGTTTCGAATGTCAGTATTTCCGTCGTCCCCTAAAATTAGTCAAAGTTTATTAAAAAAAAAAACTAAAAGCGAGTTGAAGTGACCTAGACCCGCCATAGTTTTATGCTTAACTTAATCATAAAACATTTTTCAACTAATTCTGCAACATCCAGAGTCCTAAGACAGCGTTTCCCAGCCTGTTGGTACGCGTACCACCAGTGGTACGCGAAAAATAATCAATGATGGCGGACATAAAAAAAAAATTAAATTATAAAAATATCATAGAAACGTTTTTATGAAAGTTTTAGAAGCCCACTCCAAATAAAAAAAATATAATAATCCTAAAGAAGAACTTTGTAAATTAATTAATAATTTTGAAGAGAAAAATATTTACGCAATTTTTAATTATTTAAAAAAAAGTTTTAAAACTAAGATCTTACACTTTAGAAAGTTTATAAAGTGAACATGAACTTGAACTCCCTTGTTACAGATACGTTGTATCTCTGTACTAATAATGATAATAAAATAACACTCGGTATAACAAATTTCACGAAATACAATCATTTTTACGAAGTGGTACAATTTAGTATGATGTGGAAATCCACATCTTCCAGATACTTACCATTGAGGAATTAAGAGTTAACTTATGAAGTTGCAAGAATGAGCAGTATAATTATCAAAGATACCGAAAAGTTATGAGTCCAGCTGGATTCATCATTGATTTTTTTTCCCCCCTTCCTAAAAGCCTAAAAAGTCCCAAATATTGCTAGCGTTTATATTCTGTATTAAACAATGTTTGAGAAAAGTGTTTAGAGTTTATGTTTCGACAGGGCGAGTGTTGGTCTAGTGGTCAAGAGCGTGGGCTTAATGTGTGGGAGATCACCGGTTCGATTCCCGCGTATGACTACTTTTTATTTGTTAGAAAAAAAAATTGTTTGCAGTAAAGTATGTGCTTTCCGTCACCGACCACAGCACCTAATTGGTAGTTGGAATGTTAAGCCACGCCTGAAAAAAGAGGCGATTACAAAAATCTTAAAGCCTAAACCCCACACCCACCAAAAAACCTTTCAGTTTTTAGATTTGTGAACAAACTGGTTAATATTTTTAAAAAATAGGCACGATTTAAATTTCCAGCTTTAAGAGAAATTTAGTATTCGTACCTCAATATTACAATATGTTCATCACAATAAAAGGAAACTAAAAAGCCCAGTGTATAATCAAAATATAAATTCTGCAAGATCGCTAAATACGTGAAGATTGAGAAGTACAGTTGTAAACTCAGTTTTCTGCAAGCTTTGTGGTTGTGCATTTAGTTTTCCTTTACTTTGGTAAATACCGAGAGGTTCAAACCTATAAAGGAAATATTTTTTTCAAACATAAATGCAACCAATTACTTATAAACTGCAACATATTGCAATATTTGTAATGCTAGTAAATTCTAAAAGAAATTTTAAAAAAATTACATCATGTTAGGCCCAAAATGGTTTAAGTGAATTCTTTTTCTGTTCATAAGGTGCAACCAAACGTAGT
Organism: Rhodnius prolixus; assembly: GCF_049639745.1. Lineage (NCBI taxonomy): Eukaryota > Metazoa > Arthropoda > Insecta > Hemiptera > Reduviidae > Rhodnius > Rhodnius prolixus. The sequence goes on from NW_027411582.1 coordinate 21,338,428, forward strand.
GAAGTTGGGAGCTACATTTTAGAGAGAGCATAAAGTATGAAAGAAAAACGCTGGAGGTAACACTGTGCTTGACAACTAAGCCGTTACAAAATTACCGCTCATCACGATCATAATAGCCACTCTTCCACCACTTACATCATCTTGCGCTATTTAAGCCGCTATTTCCGCTACAGCCTCAACAAAAAAAAAAGTCTGCTTCTAATTCCATACTACCATAAAACAAAAACAAAAGCAGAAAAAAGAGCGAAATGAACAATTTCATTTGAGCGAAATTCCCACACAAAAAATATTCGAGTATTGTGCATTTCATTTAAAGCACTCTTTTATGCAATTTCAACTATTGTTTAATCAGAGTATCTGGTTGAAACAATCTCTTTATTGGAATTTTGGGATTTCCTTTCTAGTTTGCTTCTTCTAATAACCATCCATTTTTGTTATAACTAGAAAGAAACTCTTTACAAATAACGTAACTATAATCCAACCATGACTAGTCCATTAAAAATGGAGAAGATCGTAAACAAAGATAAAAAACCGCACCAAATTGTCGATTGGGAAAGCCAATTGTGTTTCTAAATTGTCAAAAGCTAACGGTTTTTTTTACGTATCAATACTTCATCTACAGTTTTTTACCCATAATTCTGCAGTAGCTGCGACCTAATTACGCCTTTTTTGAATATTTTTTATTTTGGCTATTTGTTGGCAAAAGTAATTATTTAGTTTTTTGCATAGAAGTTTGCTGTTTCTTGATACATTATAAAAGCACATTAGACATCAAATAAATAAATAAGCTTTTAGTATAAATAAGTTTTATTATCTCATATATTTTGAGAATAGTTCAGTATTAATATAACGCAAATTTTTGAAAGAACTTCGGAAATGTTAACAATGTTATTTGTTTGGTCGTACTCAACATTCTGTTGGCGGTTAATTTTATCTTCCACGCCATCGCCTTTTCCCGCCAAACATCTGAAGCTTCGCTTCTATAACCTTCTTAGTTGTGTTTAGCTCATTTGTTTGCAGGTTACATATAAGAGAGTGTATCTCATCTGCTGGAAAAGAAGAAAGAGCAACAACCGCCATACTGTATGTATCCTTTGAATGTTCATCTATTCCTCTTCAACAGGGTTTACTTCATCTTCAGCTTTAGGGTTGTTTCCATTGGTGTACTTATTTTCGGCTCTGGCCCTTCCAGCCTTGACCCCCTTTATGTCCAACCTTGACGAGTTGGTCAACGCTTGCTTAGTTATGTTCCTATAAAGTAATTCAAAAGGGAAACTATAAAGGGTAAAAAGGAAATAGCTAACAGATCCTCCTAGTACTAGCGAATTCAATCAAAGAACAATAAGAAAAGTTGTTTTATCTTACATCTTACGTGTTCTTCTTAGCGACAATTAATATTTAGCTTTATTTTACTTAAAAGTGCACTCTTGTTAAATTATTTTCTGAGATAAGTTCAGCAGTGTTAACAAACTTTGTCTTATTCAAAGCTCCCACCAAGTACGACATTATTATCAAGACTTACGTATCAACCATATTGTCAGACAACTTCTGCAATTGTTATATTTCATTAGCAACTATCTTGAAATCAAATTCTCTTTCTTTTTAAAAGATAGATTCTTCTTTGCTCTATTCTGAGACCTTTCACTTGGTCACTTCAATCAGCTTATCACAAATCACATCGTTTACCCTCAGTTCTCTTTTGAACCTTATCAAACCAATCTTTGGCAACTTCTTTCCCATTTTCCCATCTTCTGGGAAACTGAAGGGGGACTCTTTCCGATTATCTTTTGTCACTAATCAAATAACAGCCACACCCACAAAAAAAAAGGCTCTTTACACTAATTATTCTTAAAAGCATTCCGTTACATTCAAACAAAATGGAGTTATTTTGATCACCCCACACCCACAATATCCTGATTTCTTCATTTCGAATGTTGGCCATTTTAAAAATCCATTCCAGTAATACATTGTGCTCCCATACTTAACTTGAAATAAGATTAGTACATCGTTTCATTGGTGTTTACTCTCACAGAGGACTGAATTAGGTATAACGATAACAATATTCTGCCTATAATGGAAGAAGTAACGATCTTAATTCTAAAAACCAAATCCTGTAAAAAAAATAATAAAAAAAGCATAATCCCTTCTATAAATTTAAACAGTCCTGTAATGTGAACTGAACCAAACTAATACAAAATGATGTTCATTAACTTCTTCTAATACTTGTTAAATTGGTCAAGATAATTTGATGTGAAATTCAAACTAGACGGTAATGTACAAAGACAAGGGAACCATTTTATTACTCTTGTTTTATTACCGTATTTCTATATGTGTGTTTATGTTCTTAATTGTAAAACAAATAAAGATTAAAGCATAGTATTAGTTCTGCTAATGTAAATTTGTTGGCAATTTTGTTCACTTACATCATACAGATAGAGCCTTCAAATGTAGCTGATGATGTAAGCGAAATGCTCTAAGGTTCGGCTGTTATCTGAAGCTATATTCGTTAGAGTGTGATTCTCCCTCTTCAAAAGCATGAGAAAGCCAAGAACCTCAGGCAAGTTATGTTACAAGGTAAATTTGGAAACATCACATCCTTTTTCTCATAATACAAATCATAAAATAACTAAAGATAGATGACATATCTGTCCTTACAGGAGAAAATGTACCAGTAATATCCGACGACAGTTGTACAAAAGGAGAAAATAATATATTTTCAAACAAGGTGAAGAAAAAGGTAAGAATAAAATACAAGTCAAGTCAAGAGCAGCAATATCTGGGTTGCCCTTAACGACGGACAAGCTCAAGGTTACAGATTTCATCCATAGGCTGTTCCGTTCTATTATTACTTGTTCCCTTCCCTTGTTTTTTGTAAACAATGTACTTACATTTCAGCAAAATGGAGTTAATATTTTTTGTGAAAGATTCTTTATGAAAATACAAGCTATTTATGAGCTTGTTTTTTGAAAAACTAAGAAAGTAACATGTACCTTTCAATTGTAACCTCACGAGTATTTACTTACAGAAATAGGAAAATTTACAAACTTTGTTGAAAATGGTTGATAATCTAATGCACTTACCACAGGTATCTCCCTTATTTATAATTTTGATTCACCTTCTTTTTACCTTAATAATGAACATTTTAAGTTAAATAGTTCAGAAATATTCCTGATTTGTAACTCATGTAGACCCGAAAATGTATTGCATTTTTTAATGGAATGTGCTATATGTATAACGATCCTAGGAGCATATATCAGTATATTGATAAAAATTTCCCTAATCTTACAAATTTGCATAATATATTAATAGTTAATTCTAAAGAGAAAATAAATGATATTTATTATTTTGCATTAGAAGCTTTGAAAATTCGTCAACTAATATTGTCATAATAAGTTACATATTGATAATTTGTATGTTTATACTATTATTGTCATTATTATTATTCATTTATCAATAATACAGTAATACAGTAACTCTGACCTCCCAAACTTAAACAAAATGTAAAATTGATTATCTTATGTTGACATGTTAGGTTTAACATGAAGGAATACTATTTTCTTTAATATTATTGAATTTTTTTATTTCTCTCTCCTTTTTCCCCAGTTTTGTATATTTTCTTTGATAATTATTGCAAAATTTATTTTTATTTTCCAGTTTTGTGTGTACAAATTATAACCATACCCATTTGTAAACAGTGTAGCTCTTAAAACAAATAAATTCTATTCTATTTTATTCTGTAAACAATTATTTCAAATAACGTTTCGATTTTTAATCATGGGTAAGGATCAAATATTATAATGGTCGCATAAACTATTAATGTAATTGAATTTCAGAATAAATAGAATCGGAATCAAATTGAGAAGTTTGGGGGGCCATCTCGTAAAGTAGCCACCAGATATCTCTAGAGACTGTTATTACATATAACTATACCATTTGTTCTGAAATATAGTAATCATATTACACTGATGTAATATGTAAACTGTTCCATAAATGGTTGTAATACAAAATTGTATAATGTATAATTCATGAAATATTGATACGATAAATATTCGCTTCACTATATTGTACTCGGTTATTTATTGTGTCTACTTTCCTTTGGACGATGAGGATCCCCATTATTAAATAAATATTTTTAGATTTTTTTTACCAGGATTTTTGGAAGGAATTAATTGCGCTGAATTATTAATGGTTTATATTTATATAATAGTGTAGCTATTATGAATTTGATGAAAACAATCTTTGCCTCATTTGTAATTCTTTTTCTCCTGATTCAGTTGTTCATTTTTCCTTTTTGAATGTACCTCACTTTTACCTATTAGAACTCATTTTCTTAACTCGTACCATTCTTCAAATGATTCTTTAAAAGATAAGTTTCTCAAGTTGTTAGATATAAATAGTGTGAACCAAATTAATGAAATTTACAGTTTTATGTACCTAGCTCTGAAGCTCAGAAGTTCTTTCATAACTGTTGAGTAAATTATGTCTAACTAATTAAGTTATTTTTCACTCATGTATGACAATGAGTTATGTTTTAGTTTTCCAATTTTGTAACTCATAAAGAATAGTTTCATTTCCTTTACTTTACAGCTATATTAATGTAATATTATTCTATTTTCTTGTGCAATATTGTTACAACTCCCAGCTAAAGGTATTTACCTGTAAGCTTGTAAATAAATAAATAAATAATATAATAGTGTAGCGAACCAAAAAGTTCTTAGTTAAGGAAATACCTAATGAGTTAATAATTAGGTACCTCACTTAACTAAATGTGTACCTACGTCCTCAGAGACACATAATGATAATCTTTCTCGTCTAATCAAAGTGTCGCCCACTCGAAAGAAAAACTGCTTTGTCCCATATTCATTAATGGGCCCAAGATGAGGGAAATATCAGATGCGGGTGGAACATCAGCGAGCAAAGGAAACAAATGTTCTTCCCCGGGGGATTTGGCCTTAAACAAACTAACTTAAGACCAGGTAAGTCTACCCAAAAGATCTTCTTCTACTTGGTTAACCTTAATAGACTGAAATATTGTTGCAGCTCTGAAGTTATTGCAAAAATAACATATCAGGATACTATTTGAACTCTTCATTGTAGATAGAATTTATTGTTGAATCGTAGATTACAGGATTTCAGAAAGTCAAAAGCTTTTTTTTTTATTAAGGATTAAGGTTATCTATTGGTTGTTCATCTTTCTTTGAAAATTTCGCCCTGTAATCATGATGAAACATGAGATCATCCACTCTGACTTCTGATTAAAAGAAAAAACATATTAGGATATACATATTTTGCTTAAGATTTAACATGTTGAAAATAAAAGAAGTGCTTAAAGAAGAATTAAGTGCTAATAAGCAGGAATTATGTAATTTGGATCAATATTTTGAATAATTATCACAAGAGATGAAAATAGCAGGTTCAGAAAATGTAGAGATCATTATAAAAGCACTTGTCTCATTGCTAACCTTTACACAAACACTGTGAACAGATCAAACACAAAAAGCGGTGAACAACTCTATGTAAATATCAAACAGCTAAAGTATTTGTTGTATCTATCAAGATATATTTATATAAAGAAACGAAATGAATCAATAGTAAAGAACATTAAATATGAGTGGCCACTAAGTGCTTGTTTACACTGCAATATGAACGAAATGTTTGTTCAAGTAATTTCTATTTCCTACCAAACCCTTCTCTACCACTTAAGGGCCCAGCTCCTGGAGTTGCTTTCTATATACATTTATGCTTCTCTTTTCTACGCGTTAAATATTACGATCAAATAACATAAGCGCATGTATTCGGTGGAAAAATAAAAGTCAATTTTGTATGAGTGCTAACTAAATATAACCTACCTAGAAGATAACAAGTAGATTATCCTTGAAAACAGTTTAAAAATCATTCTGCCTATTTTCTCTTAGGGTGCGTTCCACTAAGCGATCACAACGACCACGATTTTGCCCGTTCCACTTGCTAGCGAGCATTGCGATCGAAAACCCAAGTGGAATGGACTATGGGGCGTTTTAACCGTTCATGTAAACATTACAAATGGCGACCTCGAAAATAAGTCAGAAGCTTGAAGAGGTTGTTTTTTAATTTTAACCCCGTTTATATGCAGTTATAATAAACTTTATTAATTATTGGTAAAGCTGACTTATATTAAAAGAATATATATAATTCAAATTTTTTGTCTTAAAATAAAAATTAAGGAAAATTGGCCCATCTTAGGACAAAAGCCAATCCCATTCTGCGCCATGCTTGTCTGACCGTTGCTGATCGTTCTTCTAAGCATATAAAGTATAAATTCAAAATATGATTTTATTGATACGTCTGTTTTCTTTAATTAAGGAAAATCATATTTAAAACCATTGATTTTTCAAAACATGATTGGCTCTATACTCTTCGTCGATTCCGCCATTAAGCTACTATCTTCGGAGGAAAATATGCCGTAATGGAAGAATCTAGCAATGAACGATCCATCACATTAAATTTTGATATCAAAATTGACAGATCGGAATGAGTATTAATCAATGACTAACGGAAGGGTGCTGTAAACTGACTGGACAGCAAATATGATCCTTGTACATGATAAAACTATATTACATTAAATCTGAGCCCAAGACCGAAAATCAAGTTTTATAACAAAATATGTCTCTGCTGAGCGGTAACGCACGAACACGTTCCGTGCCAAGCCATTTTTGCCTGACTTGTCTTTCAGGCCATTTGATATTTTATCACACTATCTTTCATTACATCATCATCAATAGATAAGTAGTTCTCTTGTTTAGAAGTAGCTATCACATCGTGTACCACTTGTGGTATGTAAATAACTAGAGGATGTAAATAAAAACTCGTCTTCAGAAACTGCGACAATCTGTAGAAGACGCCACGGAATCAAAAAGAAAGAGGGCAAAGCGAGGACAGCAAGACAACGTTGCATTTCTTGCTACAAACAAAATGTAAAGAAATTCGGTACTGCAGTAGCAAGAGAAAAAACTATAAGTGCAATGACGTTTTGCAGCGATTGCCCAAAATAGCCGTCCTAAACTTGCTTTAACAAAATCCATTATTAAATGTAATTATTAATTGTTGTATATATAACAATCTCCTTAACAAAAACTTACAGTTTAAAAAGTTAAGTATAAGGGTTGATTAAGCGCCAAAAGGTACACAAATCAGCTAGTACCCAACATTTCATTCAAGCTTAGTTGATATAATTTAAGTAATTTTGCTGCATTAACTTTTCCTTCACATTTTTTAGAATTTATTAGATGTCACAGACCCTTATGCTGGCCAGTTCGTTCATAATATTATTTGGTTATAATTATGATAAAATGTATATTATATCTTCGTTTTTAAATAGGTACTTTATTTTAACTCTATTCCAAATTATTCTTCTGATTTATCTTTAATATGCCCTTTATTCTGAAGTTGTCACATCTTATACATGCATGTTAAAGTAGAAAAAGACAAAGTTAGAGTCGGCTACTGTTTAAATTTGAATCACGGAGGATTTAAAACAATATTTCAGACTTGAATTCGTCTTACCGAAATATTCGTGAGCACAAATAACACACAGTTAATAACAAGTAGATTATTCAACAACAATTATTCATTTCTCAATTGTAATTTAATTTTACTTATAGTAAAATACTGGAATAATTAGCTGTCCTAAAAGTATGCAATACTTATTTATTTTATATTACATAACATATATATAACATTGTGAGAAGAACAGCTACATTGAGAGTGTGATTGAAGAAAACTATATTATTTGCGATAGAGCCAGATAATTATTACCTATTATTATAAACGTTTGACTACTTCATAAAATAACAATTACTTTAATCGAAGAATGAACTTAAACCGACGATTTTTATTAAAAATAAAATAATCGAGATCATTGATGTATGTTGGTGTAAGCATTTTTTTAAAAAAGTTTTTAAATTTTGTAGCCTCGTAATTTTTTTTATTTTTTATACCGTTTTCTTTTTAACCTGTAATTAATAGTTTGATTATTATAGATTAATAGATATTAAAGTCAATCTACAGTGCTACTTGAACAAATATTTTGTAGATGAAAATGGCCAGCATAAGGGTCTGTGACATCTAATAAATTCTAAAAAATGTGAAGGAAAAGTTAATGCAGCAAAATTACTTAAATTATATCAACTAAGCTTGAATGAAATGTTGGGTACTAGCTGATTTGTGTACCTTTTGGCGCTTAATCAACCCTTATACTTAACTTTTTAAACTGTAAGTTTTTGTTAAGGAGATTTTTGTACCTTTTGGATAGATTTTCATTTTTGTCTATTTTGCTAAGTTACATATCTGCTTTACTGTTTTTTTTAAATTAGGAATAAGCAATTCTATCATTATAACCTGATAAGGTGTTAAGTAGGAACCGTAACTACCACTGGAGAGATCTTTTTAAAGAATGATTATAGTTGCGGTCCCCAAACCATCCTCAATAACAATTTTTTTGAGAAAGCCTTTTTATATAAAATAGGAAGGTATTTGTACGTAAAAAGCAAATTTAAACTGCAATTTCAGACCTTCCTTTTAAGAGGAGTAAGAAAAATAAACGGGCGATTACAGTACTTCTCCCTAAAAGGCAAAGAGGCAAAGATTTTGAATCGAACGACAATTCATTAATGTAAATAGGTTCACCCATTGATAATTTTAACGATTTCAGTACTTCCTCTTAGTAGGTGTAAGAGCATGATGGCACTTCACAGCCATGTAGAGGAGCTTTAATCACTTCTTCGTGCTAAATTTTATCAAAATCGGACAAAGCGTTATAGAAATATTGGTAATAATAGTTTTAGAAACGGCCATACTTGGGTGGGGCAAACTCCCCTCCATATGAGGCGTAGCGACGAGACTTTTAAAGTGCAAATCTGTACAAAATTTCGATTCGAATGACACTTCATTCATGAAAATCAGTTCACTTGTCGATAATTTGAAACGATTGCTATACTTCCCCTTAACTAGTGTAAGAGCAGATCGCCGCTTTAATGTTACGTAGGGGAGCCCTAATTCTATCATCCTACCAAATTTTATCAAAATCGGGCTAAGATTTACAGAGTAATTAGTAATAATAATTTTGAAGGGGGCCTTACATAAAGGGGGCTAACTCCTCTCCCATTCGGTGTACAGCGTCGAGACCCCCAAAAGGCACATCTACATAAAATTCCGAATCGAATGTCACCTCATTCATGAAAATCGGTTCTCGCGTTTAGGCGCTACGTAGTTTACAAAAAAGGTAACAACAACAAGAAGAAGAAGAAGAAGAACAAGAACAACAACAATTTCTGAAAATGCCGTTTTTGCTCATTTTCGGCAACTTTTTTCTCGAAATCTATTAGGTCTGGGGGGTTGCAAAAAAATTACAGTTATAAAGGAGGGTTTGCCCTATATTTTAAAGAAAATTTGGGAATTTTATCTTTTATAGAAAAAGAGAAAAAAATTGTCAAAGTTGGGTGTTTTTTAACGTTACGCTTTTTCGTGCACTTTTTGACGATCAATCCTTATACAACTGTCCTACCGGACAGTTTTAATTAAATAAACTTATGTGTTTTGTTCTTTACTCCATTTTGCATAAAGCCTCATTTTTTTGGTAGAAATATATTTTACAGAATTAAATTTGTCATAAAATATTTATGTTTTCAACGCATTAAATAAATATGACTGCGTCTTACCACCGGTGGTAAAGTACTTTTATATACTCTTTTACATAGACAAATGCAAATTTCTACGACCAAACTTCATTTTGTGTTCAAAAGTTCTTTGAAATATCTGTAGGTGGAAACATCTAACTACAGAAATCTTAAAGGAAATAAATATTTACATAACTGCAATAGGATGGAAGTAAAACGATATGAATTTTCTTCTTTAAACTTGTAAACCATCTGTTTAGTAATGGTGAAGTTCTGAATATCGACCAACTTTTTTTTTTTGTTACAATTGGTGGGCGAAGGATCTTAAAACCAAGTCGCCAAAACACGATACAGGAAACTTCAACCTGCAATCACAAATAAATCGTCTAGCTCAGAAATCTTTCTTCTAGAACTCTTCTTGACAACAAGACGTCTTAAAACGTCTACGTTTTATTTTAGCTCGTTTTACGAGCCTCGTGATATTTTATATAGTGATTCACATTTATAAAGGATCTAGTACTCTGTTTACATAAAAAAAGATCAATATTTTCATTATCCTAATAGAGAGGCCTGAATATAACCTACTGAAGGGATCTTCAAGACTCACTGAACGAATCCACTGACCGAGAATATGAAGCAGTGCATTTTCACAGTATGAGGATCTTGTACTCTGTTTACATAAAAAAAGATCAATATTTTCATTATCCTAATAGAGAGGCCTGAATATAACCTACTGAAGGGATCTTCAAACTCACTGAACGAATCCACTGACCGAGAATATGAAGCAGTGCATTTTCACAGTATGAGGATCTTATTCTCTGTTTACATAAAAAAAGATCAATATTTTCATTATCCTAATAGAGAAGCCTGAATATAACCTACTGAAGAGATCTTCAAGACCCACTGAACGAATCCAGTGACCGAGAATATGAAGCAGTGCATCTTCCTCAAGGTAAACAAAACGTTCAATGGACAGCATCCCAGAACTAGCAGCCTCGCATAATCTGCCACCAAAACCTGAGCAGTCCGACCTGCTCAACCAGCATAAAAGGTTTTGCTCATCGAGTCAGCAACATTAGCTGTTAACTTTATCAATGTAACCTGATGAATTTCTTTCACCACAAAAATCAGTTCAATCAAGATTTCCTTAAACATTTTTTATCATGTATAAATAAATTGAAGAAAATAATGATATTCGCTTTCGTTGCAAGAAAAAAAAAAGAAAAAAGTTAAGTCAATCGGAATCGCTAGGAAAAAAGAAAAGTAGATGTGTAGTAAAATGCAAGCGTTTCAATCTAATTTCTGTTCAATCGTTGTAGAAGTACAGCACGTTTAAAGAGAGAGGTAGACAGTGAAGAGATTCGTTACTTGGAGATCAGTGAGGCAAAGAAGTAGAGGAATGTAACTAGATTTTGTCTAGTGGTTAAACTTAGTGAATAGAATGGGTGGGCCGATTTACCCAATCTGAACATCTGCACAGACTAGCATGCTGAGAACCTAAAATGGACCCAATATTGCCAGATGTTAGGTATTCATTTTCATTCAATAGCATTAGGCTTTTCACAATAGCTAACTGAAATCAAGAAATTTGGAATGCTATTAGACAAAGAATACTAATATAAAATGTTAAAATTAGTTGTCCAACTTGAATGGCTTTCAACTTCATTTTAAATTATCAAAGACTCAAAATACATTCTATCTAAAAACGGAGAACGAGTTACTATTTCCTAGTTTTAAAAACCAAACATCTAATACGAGGGGCACTATTTATATTTTGAGCCTAATAATAAAAAAAAAACAGTAATTTTTCATTGAAAATGGCTTTATTGTTTTTCAAAATATTCTCCTTTATGATCTACCATACACTTCTGCTTGCATTCGAACCACTTGTCAAAGCATTTTTTTCCATTCCACTTGAGACACCTCCAAAACATGGTTTTTGAATGCATCAATGGCTTCTTCTGCCGACGAAAATCGTTGTCCACGTAATTTATTCTTGACGTTCGGAAACAAAAAGAAGTCATTTGGTGCCCAATCAGGACTGTACGGCGGATGACCTATTAATTCGATTTTTTGAGTGTTCAAATAGTCGGTTGTTAGACGCGAGATGTGTGACAGCTGGCATTGTCTTGATGAAGAATGATCTGACGGCGCTTGTTTGTTTTACTTATTTCATCGAAGACTTCCGGCAAACAAATGGTTGTGTACAATTCAGAATTGACCGTTCTAAAACAGGCGACCATTTGTTTCGAAGTGCTTCGAGCGCGAACAACTTTTGTTAGGTTTGGTTCATCTTGAAACACCCATACAGTCGACTGCTGTTTAGTTTCCAGCTCATACGCATATATCCATGATTCGTCACCTGTTACAATCTTATGTGTATAAGACATAAAAGACGTGTGTCTTTTAGAAGCACTGCCATTGTATTTCTTAAGCATTTGTTTGCACCAATCGACACGAGCATCTTTTTGAGATTTTGTCAGATTTTGTGGGATCCAACGAGAACAACCCTTTTTCCCGGCTAAATGATCATGCAATATTTTATATATGCTGGTGGAACTAATGCCTAAGGTTGCCTCAATCTCACAGTATATCACATGACGATCTTGCATTATTAGTTTTTGCACAGCATCAATGTTTGCTGACTCAACAACTGATTTTGGACGACGTCTTTCGTCGGTGAGCGAACGAAGACCACGACTGAATTCGTTATACCAGCGTTTAACAGTGGCAAAGGAGGGGGGCTTTATCGCCAAAAGTGGAAGTAAGTTTAATCGATGCACTCCTGTCTTGATAATCCACGTCGAAAGTCGTAATAAATCATTGCACGTAAATTTTCACGAGTTAATTCCATTTTTTCGCTGAGACACAATTTTCAAGTGACTGTAAACAACACAGATCGTGCTCAAATAACAAAACGTTCTGAAGAAGGTTATGGTCAAAAATATCAAACTTTCAAGTGGAAACGTGACTCAGTGTTGCCAAGGCTCAAAACATAAGTAGTGCCCCTCATATTTGGATTCCTAAATTCCTTAACGTTCTTCCAATTCTTTGCAATAAATTTCCTCGTCAATATGACGTTAATATTGAGGTAAGAGATTCGGGGATCTATAATTTCTCTTTTTACATTTACGAAAGAATATCAAGTTTTTTCAAAACACAATATATCAGAATTAGTGTTTAAATAATTGTTTGCTTTTTTAAATAAAACTTTTGTAAAATTTAATATAAAGGTTTTATACATAAACTGCTCCACAAAAAAAGTGGCGCACTTTGAAAAAAGCGTTTATTTTTTGTTTTATCACATTTTGGGGAAAGATTATTAGTTTTAATTATTTTCATAAACTGTCAGGGAACAATTATTCGAATCAAGACCCAAAGTTTCTTGTAAATTGAGAAGCAATTCCTCGTTTAATTCCCTTCGGTCTTTTTGTGTAAACAACAACGTGAACTTTACCTCAACAGTAAATAAATTTATTGACCTCTACAGTTGCGTTTCGACTTTTTTCAAGCTGAAAGCATTGCAAACTCTCAGAAAATGGTGATTACTGCAGTGCAAGTGCCCGTATTATTGCATTAGTTGAGGATGGACGGAGTCAGCGGTACGCAGCACGAACGTTAGGGTTGCCTGAGACCACCGTCCGTAGAGCCATCCATCGTTACCTGGAGACAGGCCTCTGCACTCGCAGACAAGGTTCGGGTCGACCAAGAGCCACAGAAGCACTTGATGACCGATTTATTAGAATTCACACTCAGAGAAATCGTACATCAACTGCTTCTGAAACAGCTCAAACACTGCTTACTGTTCGTGGAGTTTCAGTCAGTGCCGAAAATATACGAAGAAGGCTCGCTGAAATGAATTTACGCTCTAGGAAGCAAGCCATAGGACCATTGCTCACCGTAGACCATCGGAGAGCCCGAATAGAGTTCGCTAGGGAACACCGCAACTGGTCTGAGAACGACTGGAAAAACGTTCTCTTTTCAGATGAGCCCCGTTTTGCTCTCTACGCACCTGATGGGAGGCGACGAGTTTACCGAAGGCCTGGGGAGCGTTACGCTCCGTGCAATATTTCTGGTAGGCTACCATTCGGAGGTGGTTCAGTGATGGTGTGGGCTGGGATTTCTATGGGGGCTTATACTGAGCTCCACGTGTTCAACAGGGCAATCTTGAATGCAGATTTGTATGTGAGGGAAATTTTGCAGCAATATGTGATACCCTATGCACCATTTATTGGGGAAAATTTTATTTTTATGCAAGATAATGCCCGACCACACTCTGCCGCCTGTGTTGTTCAATATCTCCACGATACTGGCATTCGTATTCTGAGGTGACCAGCACGCAGCCCGGATTTAAATCCAATTGAACATCTTTGGGATGAGCTGGGTAGGCGATTAAGATGGAGAAATAATCCTCCCAGGAGCTTAGAAGAGTTGCGAGGTGCTCTGGTGGAGATATGGGAGGAATTAACACAAGATTTCGTGAGAAATTTAATAAGGAGTATGCCGAGGAGATTGGATGCAATAATGCGAGCAATACACGTTACTAAAATTCTTTTTCTCTTTTTTAATCGGAAGAAATACATTTTTTTTTCTAAACTCATTTTTTGCTGAGAAGTACTTTTTCGTTAAATTAAAGGTTTCTATTTCTTTTAGATCATTTTTTATTTAATTTTAGCCCTCCCGTAACTTTATACTTCTTATATTTGCTAACTAAAATAAAATGTAGAATAAAAAAGTTACAGAGAAAAAAAAAATAACGCATTTTTAAAATGCGCCACTTTTTTTGTGGAGCAGTGTATTTTTCTTAATATAAAATATTTATGATTTGTGTGGGAAGGTAAAAGATAGAAATTTGTCACGAACGAGCAAGTTTACTGTCGTCTAACATTTGTTTCATTTTTCATGTATTTTCTCTACATCAAATTTGTATTATTTCTTTTGTTGAGAACATTACACGAGCGTAAATATATTCAGTACACAAAAGTTTTATAAAAGACAGATAGAGGGTTTTATTAAAATGTATTGTTGGTTACTCGTTTTTAATTTTAAATTGAGATTTATTTATTTATTTTACTCCAGCTATTTCGTATTTTAGTTTCTAAGAGAAAATGTATTTCATGGGATAAAGTAGACAAAAAAGAAAGTCAAATAAAGAAAGGGAAGTTATATAATTTTAATATAAATAATTTTATTCCTGTCTTCTCTCTTCTTTGAACAGCATTAATAAAAGAATTTGTCCCCCTAGGATATGGACAATCCCTTCCAGGAAGAAGTAGAACAGTAAAAGAAAAGATTAGATGAAAATTAGAGAATGTTCAATACCTTAAGTTAATGCATTCTACGAAAGTCTTAATATGATTTCAAGGAAATGATTATTACTTTTAATCAAACAAATTATATATAAGCTTGATTTTTTGGGTGAGGTCCAGTAGTAAAAGAAGGATAAAGTAATTAAAAGAATTAAGAAATATATGCGCACTTAAAACGAAAAACTGCGAATAAAGAAGAACAAAGATTTAACAAGGGTTTATTAATGAACAAAAACTGTAATAAAGGGGCTTGATTTATTCAATTGAAAAAGATGTTCACTTTGTGTTTTAATTAATTTAAATTAAATTTAATAAAAGGGCCAGTTGTAGCAAATATTCTTTCATTAAAAAAGAAAGATATCTGAAATAAAGATAAAGACAAGAGAGTGTCCTGTGGTTTTTTATTTAAAAGTTTTCACCAGAAAAACTCGTTTTAAGTTGAAATGGTTTTTACGAATTGCCATTTTGAAACTGCCATTTCTGTGGAAATCACAAAAACTAGATAATTGATCCAATCAAGTGGCATTTCAGGTTAGCTGAATTTATTTCAAAACTCAGTGTCCCAATGTTAGCATCGATTAAAAAATTTTGCATTTGCACTTTTTGGGATTTTACCACTTTTAAGTTATGCTGGCCACACAATCGCCAATTGAAGAAACAAAAACACACACACATAACGAGACACAAAAACGGATATTACAGGTGAAATCTAGGAAAATATAAAAATATAAAGGTAACTAATTGTAAGCTTTGTAGAGTCTTAAATCTCACAATTATTTTGTGGATCCCTGAAATTTGCTATGGCCTCAACAAATTTGTTGAGGGGAAAAAAATCAATGTGGTAAAAAATGAGAGTCTATAGGAAATGTGCTCGCTAGACCTCATTATTCAGGTCAGTTGCTACGAAGTTATTAACCTCAGCCTCATCGATCTTGAGATTTACATGCCTATCTTTGATTTTAACTAGTTATGGGATTCATAACTTATAAAAGTGAAAATGAGTTTGGGTTTCAGGTTTTCTAACAGAATGGGAGCAATATTAATTTTTTGGTTCGCGGAAAACAGCCGCTCTTTATGAGGAACAAAGCAATAGTTTCAAAACTTTCTGTTCCTTCGCCCCTTTTTGTTTACAATGAATTATTGCGCACCTAATGTTTACATTATTTAAATAAAAATAATAATCCAAAATCAAAAGGAGCATAAACCAAAATCAAAAGCAGAATAATCCAAAATCAAAAGCAGGATAATCCAAAATCAAAAGCAGAATAATCCAAAATCAAAAGCAGAATAATCCAAATCAAAAGCAGAATAATCCAAATCAAAAGCAGAATAATCCAAATCAAAAGCAGAATAATCCAAAATCAAAAGCAGGATAATCCAAAATCAAAATCAGAATAATCCAAAATCAAAAGAAGAATAATCCAAATCAAAAGAAGAATAATCCAAATCAAAAGCAGAATAATCCAAAATCAAAAGCAGAATAATCCAAATCAAAAGAAGAATAATCCAAAATCAAAAGCAGAATAATCCAAAATCAATAGCTGCAATTTATTGCGATTACTTACATTTACCTTGAGTTGGCAATTAAAAAATTTCAAATGCGTCAGGAACTAGCTGACATTACTAAGACTGGTTAGAAGGTGGAATTGCAATGAATGAGTTTCGTCACTTGAACGTCAGGGAACGTGAGCGGATTTAGTGCTGAATGCCTAAAGCTACTAGCAAGAAAAGTTTTTCTTTTAAGGCAATCAGAAGGCACTGTACTGTAATGACAAGCGTTCGGCTGTCTTTCTTGATTCAAAGAAAATAATTCGATTGAACTTACCAAGAGCTGTTACCACGGCCACCCACTAGCTTCAGGCTCATCACTGGCCTTGATTTTCTCCATTATCTCCATAGAATTTAGGGAGCTGATTTAATCAGTGAATGTTCAATTAAGGAGGACATGACGTCGGTACATCTTTAAGAGGTGTTCTGGTGTTACAATAAATTCATCCTCACTTCAAACACTGTCGTTGAATATTATTGGGCTGGCGCTTTAATAGCAGACATACCTTCATAAAAGACAAGCTCATGTACAGCCAAAGTACAACTGCAACAACATCTATCTTATTGAAGAAATGAAAGAAAAACAAAGCTTCAGTTGTATCAAACAAATAAGATTGGTAATATTTGATAACAGTAATACAGATGGAATGATGTGATATGGGCAAGATTGATTAGTAAATTACTAAGTGATAATAATCGACTAAGTAGAATGAAATGTTTGAAACATCATATGGAAACGCCTCTTGAATCAAATGTTAACCCAGTCATCCATTCAACTGTAAATATCACATACATACACACACACATGCTAAACGACAATCAACATTAATCGTCCAACCAACTGCTTCCATCTCTTGCCGCACAGTTACGTCAGCTTGATAAACAATAAACCATGATTATCATTGCTTCACTAATTATCATAATTTAATTAAAGTATACACAATCGTATGGCTAACCAATTTTATGCTTATCAAAATTTCACTCCATTAGGTTTTTAACACGCAAAATTTATAATATAAAAGGACTTTCATTAAAAAAAACAAACAAAAAAGACAGTTGTAACTATAAATATCACAATATTGACAATTTTAAATTGTAAAAGGACTTTCATTAAAAAAACAAACAAAAAAGACAGTTGTAACTATAAATATCACAATATTGACAATTTTAAATTGTAAAAGGACTTTCATTAAAAGAACAAACAAAAAAGACAGTTGTAACTATAAATATCACAATATTGACAATTTTAAATTGTAAAAGGACTTTCATTAAAAGAACAAACAAAAAAGACAGTTGTAACTATAAATATCACAATATTGACAATTTTAAATTGTAAAAGGTCTTTCATTAAAAAAACAAACAAAAAAGACAGTTGTGACTATAAATATCACAATATTGACAATTTTAAATTGTAAAAGGACTTTCATTAAAAGAACAAACAAAAAAGACAGTTGTAACTATAAATATCACAATATTGACAATTTTAAATTGTAAAAGGACTGTCATTAAAAGAACAAACAAAAAAGACAGTTGTAACTATAAATATCACAATATTGACAATTTTAAATTGTAAAAGGTCTTTCATTAAAAAAACAAACAAAAAAGACAGTTGTGACTATAAATATCACAATATTGACAATTTTAAATTGTACAAGTGAAGTAAAGTAATGCCTATTTTACATGCGGACTTTTACATCCAACTACCAAATTACGTAGGTGTCGCGGAAGAAAGCAACTAGCAAACTTACTTTACTGTAAATTTCTTTTATTTATCATTAAAAATAAAATCCAAGGCCTAGACCGGGGGAATCGAACCCAGAACCACAAGTACATCTTAGTTTTGTGGGCAACGCTTCTAACCGCTCGGCTACTGTGGTGCCTCAATTTTCTGCCTTAATACCTAAATAGATTTCTTTCAGATAATTAAATGAAAGGCAAAACTTACTATTTATAGGAATTATTTGTGGCTTTCAAATTCTTCAATAAGGAGGATTATGTATTCCAAAAATAAGATCTCTTTAACATTATTTAATTCTTCCTTTTTCTAGTGGATCAGAAATTGTTAATATCGATCACGGACCTCTGGTTCTTGACTTCTAAGGATACTTATGAAAAATTGCTATTATACATAAAATAGAATTACATAGGAACAAATTACAATCAAAATAATAATAAAAACAATTCAATCTCACATTCTATTTTTCTTTACTTCTAGTAAAATAAAGTTTCCTATCATTTGGACAATTCTAACCAGGATTAAATGAGTTGTTAAAACTGCTGAGTTTCAAGAAAATGGAATGATCCAAATTGTGGATTACCTGGGCGTTTTTATTTCATTTTTATTACGACTTTCACAAAACCAATAGCACAGAACTTGCTCTACTAACTACTCATGAAAATTGATCATACTTTTAGTAAAAAAAATTAATTTTGAGAAGTAGCATTTCAACATAATTGTACTGATAAATGATAATTTATTAAACAAACCAAAAATTTTCATTTTCTAAGATACGAATTTAGCATTTATGCATGAATTTCATTCTTTATCGGTTTTCGAGTTGATTACTGGCTACATAACCATTGTTTATGGAGGTTATATCCTCTCAGGACTTCCTACTTAGTTATCCTTAACTGTTCTTCTGCCATTCCAGGGGCTACCTTGGACAGAAAAGGATTTGAATTAAAACCAATCCCGATTCTTGTAATTTGTACAGTGTGTACCACAAAATATCTTAGACCGCACTGGAGAGAGTGGATTATTGACTCAGTGAATGGTGTGCTACCTGGAATCCCCTTAGAGGGCCCGGGCGATGGTTTCATCAACTGGGATGCTATAGAATGGCTGCGGTTCATGAAAGAAGTATGTTCAGTAGATTAATTTGGATACAATTTTACAAGAATTTAGTATGCTAATGGGTAATAAAAGATTGCAGACCTTGGCTTACAAAGAGAATTGTAGAGCAGCATTTTAACTGGCGGAACAGTCAAAATTTATAAAGTTCAGTACGCAGGTTTGCACCAGATGCACATGGTTTGGAGTCCTCCTTCGCCAGAAAGAAATATGTTTATAGTGAAGCCGAAATAAGAAATATGTATAATATATATCAAAGAATCTCAAAAGATACCATCGTCTTTTGCTTGGATGTCCTTCAATTATAAGTTGTGATTAAATGGAAAGATTTCTCTTTTTAATTTAAGTAAGTTTCTCAAAGTTTTCTTAAACTTCTTGTATTCTAGTAGGTTAAAACTACTTACTCAATGGCCTGTCACAGTTAGTTAGTTCGGGAAAATTAATTTCCTTAGTTTTTCTTTAAGAACAACTTTCACTTCATAGAAACAATAATGCCCGGCTTCCTCAATGTGTATTCTCTTTGTAGAAAACATTGCCTATTTCCTCTAATAGGCTACTAAAAAAAAAGGAATCAACTGGCATTCAGCTGGACTGGAACCCAGAAGTTTCGTCCTGATCTAAAGGTAAAAAATAATTATTGAATTACGATTCCGTTTAAATAGTAGGTACCTCATGTTATCTTTAACTTATTGATTATATAATGGATGGAACCAGAAACAAAACTAATACTTTAAACTTTTACTTTTGTAAGTAAGTGAAAAACCTTCACCTTAACACAAGCATAATGGAATTACCCTCTTTCTTAAGATCAATGCTACCTGCTTTCTTATTTACACATGCTCCTCTGACATTTACATTAGATTCTGAACTAATTTGTAACAGAGAACAATCGTAGATAGTGAATCAACAATCTACATCACATCTATCTCGTGTCACATCTTAGTACTAAATACTAAATTGATTGCAATCAACACACTGTTCGATAATACTAAATAGTACCTCAAGTTATCTTTAACTTATTGATTTTATAATGGATGGAACCAGAAACAAAGCTAATACTTTATACTTTTACTTTTGAAAGTAAGTAAAAACCTTCACCTTAACACTAGCTTAACGGAATTACCCTCTTTCTCAAGACCAAAGCTGCCTGCTTTCTTATTTGGAGATTCTGAACTAATTTGTAACAGAGAACAATCGTAGATAGTGAATCAACAATCTATATCACATCTATCTCATATCACATCTTAGGACTAAATACTAAATTGATTGCAATCAACAAACTGTTCGATAATCCACAAACTTAGCTCTAGCAAATTCATCATTCTTATTGCTACAATCATTACAATATCAATCTCTTACTATAATTCTCATCCTAGTATTTTACGGTTTTGGTAACATACTCGTTATTTAATTAGTGTTTTTTTATTACTTTAATTATCCCCAGCAGATTTCAGTATAATTCAATCTTTTTCAACCTAACATCTGCTCGTAACTGTTGACATATTTCTTACCACTTACCACTTAAAGAATACATTCTCAAGCTTCTAAAATCTAAAACTTCACTACCAATTTCTCAATAATTTAATAGCATCTAAATCATGTAAAGATTGGCCACTTATATTTGTAACAACTTTAATCTTCTTTTATTATTCCTTATTTTGCAAACCCTCAAATAACCTTCTCATTTTTTCAAACCACATTCTCGAATCATTCAACCTGTAATTAGTTCCAATTAGAGCGGCAAAAATCTAGTCCCCATATAAATGCTCCTCTTAAAAATAAAATTACCCAACTTTAACCAATAATAATGTTGACAATAAATTATTAAATCATTCATTTCTATGAACATTTTCTTTAAAAAAAAGTTGAATGTTTGTAATATTAATACAAAATATGCAATAAAAAAATACTTTTTAATATTTTAAAAACTAATACACCCACAAAACAAAAAAGAAGGTAAAGCAAAAAAAAAAAAAATGAAGGACCTTCGTAGATAATAATAGACTAGTTAAATTTAATTAAAAATTTGCCTTTACATCTGGAGCTGTGTACAGCCTCCGGAGTATTGATTCATGTTACAGGTTAGTTTCCAATTAGGGGTTACCAGGGATACGTCCACCCTTCTGGTACACTCTTACACTGGCCCTGTTCCTCTCGCATGTCCATTTGGTTTCCTGCATCATCATTTACTAGTACACTGCCTCACCTAAACCAGCACTTTCACACTACCTCCTCTACTTCTGTCTACCATCATTACCAAGGATTTACCTCCTTCCCTTTTACTCTTAAATTCATTACCAATTACTTAGCTTTATTCAAATTGAGCGATTTCCATTTTCACTGGCAATCATTTGATCATTAAGATTACATTTTCAATTTAAATGTATGCTCTATTTACATTAAAGATAAAGTACCCCCTAGTAAAAATGCTTTTAACCTTCAAATTATATTACACGGCAATAAAACTGAAAATAAATAAGTACTCTAACAAAGTTACTTGCAGATTTATAAAGATTAAATTTTACATATGGTTATCAAATTGTAAGGTTTTAAGATCTTACTTAATTCATTAACTTGAAGTTTCCATTCCAGTCAGTATAACTCGTTTGGTAAAAGTGTAACATGGGCAAAGCTTGCTCTGGTCCCTGAAGAAGTGAGTAGTCCAAACTCATTTAACGCCATTTTTTCCTTTTAGGCAGCTCAAAATATGTTCAATATTCCCGAATAGATTAAATGAAATAACTTTTGCAGCAAAGGAATATAAATATAAATACAATAACTAACAAAACAAAACAACAAACAGATGAAAAAGTGAAGGCAAATGGCCTTACCTTTTGATAGGTACAAGTAGAGAAGCGGCTAATTACTTTAATCAGATACAAGCTTCAGTTCGCCGATTAAATCAAGTATGTAGTAATACAGAAGTCAATTATGTTCAAAACAGCGAAGACTGACAGAGTTTGCAAAGCAACCATCATGAAAAGATGTTCAACTGTACACGCTACACATTCCAAGCCCCAAGCATAACTGATAAAAACAAGTAATAATTTGTAAGGGGAACCTAAGTTACAACCACACAGGAAATACTAACTACAGTCATAAGTAGAAAGAAATAATGGGATTAAAAATGCCCCATCTGGCAATCCAGCAACTATGCGAAGAAATGCATTTATATGCTCTCTATTGAGCACTACTACAACTAAATTCCGGTACTTCTAAGAATTAACAATTTATTTATTTATTTACAAGACGGACAATCACCCAGTTACAAAGAAATATAATTTAAAATAACATTTAATAATAACTCAATATATAATAATTATAGAATATACATATATCATACATTTATACAAATATATATCGTAGAATAGAAATAAAAATAAAATAGAAATAATATATACACATAATTTACTTAATAGATAAAAATACTTCAAAATATGTACTATAAAATATACTTTAAAAATAGAAACTTTACTCAATTAATAAATCTTAATAATATCACAAATAACCGGTAAGTTTTCCCCAGTACCAATCACCGCAAAATCAGCTATTTAACAAACGTTTCAACTCGATCATGTTGGTGTTGAATATATCAAAATCAGCGGGTAGATGATTAACTTGATCCGCAACTCTTGGAAAATAACTGAACTTACGATAATTAGTACCATGGCACACTTTAGAAAACACTTGTTTTTGTCTAGTACTGTTTGTTGGCCCGTGAAAATTTAACAATGATAAAAGTTCAGGGCAGTTAATATTATTATTTAGAATTTTGAAAATAAAATTGCTAAAATTAATACATGAAAGATCATTTCAAAAATGATTATATTCTAGGGCATCCAATTTTGAGATCTTACGCTGAATCTAATTACTGGGTTTTTGCATTAATTCCAAAATGATTCTGGCCACTTAAAAAAAAAAACTTGTAAATCAATTACACCAATCCATTAACTTAATAAGAAAAATCCATTTAAGTGGTGTTCTGTAATTGACATAATCAGTCTTTATTAAAAATTGCTTATTACATAGTAATTGCTTCAACCTATAAAATTGTTAAATGAAATAAATTTTTTTTGCAATATTCAAAGTAAGAAAAATAATCTGTTAACTGGAAAAATTTCCCAATTTTTTTCGAATGTAACCTCCTTTTCATTTTAATAAAATGAGAAATTATGCGAACTGTTCTTAAGATTTGTTTACCACGCCTCCTTTTTCAATTTATTACTACTTATTCTTTAAAATTTCGTAAGTATTTAAGATAGAATTTAATCCTAATTTATGATTTTTTTAATGAATTTTATACAATAAAATATTCTAGGTATTAAAAAATTAATTATTACTATTTTATTTTATTTTATTGTCTATAACAGATATTTCTATTTCTCGGGTCTTCTATCGTTTTGTTTATTCGTGCTCTGTGAATTTATTTTATGAGAACCTCAATTTGACAAGCCGATTTCTGTATTTATTTTTAATTATAGCAACTATAAAAAAAAGCATAGGATTTTTTCCACTAGGTGTGAATCCATTTTTAAACAGGCGTTTTGAACAAGGAAAAAATATCTTAGGAATGATTGGTACATGAATTCTAGTAGTACATGCTATAAAAAGCATGAATCTAAGACAGTACAAGAATCAATAATACATTCGTGACCCAATTTCAAACTTTCACGGCCCAAATGTGTGCTGGTCTGGAAATTAAACCTTTAGTAAAACTAAAACTTGTAAAGAAGTTAGTCGATTATAACTGCGAGAAATGTAACTAAAGAAAGGGGGTAAAAGCTTGTCGTTTTAGATTACTTTTTTGTTTTTTTGTTTTTATTAAAGGAATCGTTTAATATTACACTCATACTTTTTAGATTGTAATATATTGTGACAGAGCTGACCCTGTCTGTGGAGATAAAGCCATCATAGTAGTGGCATAGGAAGTTGCTCTCACCAAGAGTGGCCTGTTTGTCGGGAGTATACCGTTGACTTGCAATGGAATAAGACGGATGGATTCAGCTTACAAAGGCCTGCCAGATATCTTCTTACTCCTGTTTTACACCACTTCTTCTACATACTTCTTTGTTCAGTTTTATAAGAGTTATTTTCTCTTTGTCTAGGTATAAGTATAGCACGATGTTGGCTTGAATGATGCATAGAGATTGAACACCTTTTGTGACACGTCACTTATATGAGGCCCCTTCTCAACTATTACGTCACACGTATATATATATATATATATATATATACTTTATCATGTTGAATTTATGCTAAAATAGAATTGCTTTTATGTAGTAAATTATTTATTACATTTTTTTTTTTTTGAAAATGTATCCTTTCATTGACCATTTTCTCTTTTCTTCAAGAAGCCTAGAACCTCCTCGATCACCCGTTGACATATAATTCATCCTGGCCATTTTACCACAATCCATTCCACATCAAGCTTTCTGAAGAGGTCTTCAGCAACATCAATCCGTCGTAACCGAGATTGTATTTGTTTTCTTTGCTTTCTTTGTTTAAAAAAAACATTCTTTTATAGAATCTTTCTTCTTATAGAGAATCGTATTCTTATGACACATGTTTTACATAGGTGTAGAAGTATGAAGCTGAAATTTCTCTATAGATAGCGCTAACCATCAGTTTAGTTACCGTACGACCGCTACAGCAGCGCCATCATCTCCCTCTAACAGCTGACGAAGATTTTCAACATACAACAACCCAAGCTCCATACACCAGTATAACCTTAAACATGTCGAGTTTAGTGCCTACAAACTACGATTTGCGGGCAGCATTGGTTTTCTGTGATCATTTGAAGAAAACTGCTGCAGAATGCTTGTCGAAGCTTACGGTGAACATGCTCTTAGTAAAACACAGTGTTTAGAGTGGTTCAAAAAATTCAAAAATGGTGATTTTGACGTGAGAAACGAAGAGTGTGGGAAACCACCGAAAAAGTTCGCAGACAACGAATTGCAAGCCTTATTGGATGAAGATGATCCCTCAAACTCAACAAGAACTCGCGGATCAATTGAATTGGACGCAGAAAGCCGCCTCCATTGAAAGCTACGGGAAAGATTTCTGAAAGTGGGAAAATAGGTTCCGCATGAACTGAATGAAAGACAGCAAGAAAATTGAAAAACCACTTGTGAAATGCTGTTCGATAGATACAAAAGAAAGTCATTTCTCCATCGAATCGTGACAGGTGATGAAAAAATGGATATATTTTGAGAATCCTAAGCGTCGTAAATCATGGGTGAGTCCAGGCGAACCATCGACATCCATTGCAAGACCAAATCGCTTTGGAAAGAAAACAATGCTCTGTGTTTGGTGGGATCATAAGGGTATAATCCATTACTAGCTGCTAAAACCTGGTGAAACCGTTAACACTGATCGCTACCAACAGCAAATGATCGATTTAAATCTAGCATTACGTGAAAAACGATCGGAATATGGGAAAAAGGCAACATAAAGTCATTTTGCTCCATGATAATGCCTCAACATACAAAGCACAACGGGTCAGGGAAACGATCAAGGCGTTCAGTTGGGAAATACTATCGCATCACGCGGCTTATTCTCCAGACTTGGCTCCGTCCGATTATCATCTATTCGCATCACTGGGACACGCTCTCGCTGAACAACGCTTCAATTCGTATGAAAATGAACGAAAATCGCTCGATAACTGGTCCGCTTCAAAAGAAGAACTGTTTTTTTTGGCGAGGCATTCATAAACTGCCGAAGAGGTGAGAAAAATGTATAAATAGCAATGGAGATTATTTTGAAGAAAATATTTTTTATCATTTTCAAACAACAGACGTGTAATAAAATCCGGTTTCATACTTCTACACCTGGTAGAAACCCCTAGACGGAAATCACTGACTCAGGTTCTGTGGGGAAGTCCTATGAAGAGCGGTAGGAGCCACTCTCTACTCACTGAAGGCAAAAAAAAAAAAAATCCTTATCCCCAGCTGTGGATATAATTTTCTAAGGATGGAAGGAACCAGTATCACTTTGGATGTTAGAAGGAGCCGGTAGTTACAGATCACTATGCCAAGAAACCCATCTTCTCCAATGTCTTTGAAGATATTTTGAAGAAGACTAACTCAAATAAAATGAAACTTCATGAATGCTAATTCAAATCCAATCCCTTTTCCAAGGAAGCCTGAGGAAACGTGAGGCAATCGGCATTTGGTTGATAGCCACTTCTTCCTGGCAATACATCCTTTCTAACCGTACTCCAGAGTAGATAAGCTCTATCAATGCTTATAAAGTCGGTGGACGTAGTCTACCCGAAAAGAAGGCTATAAATGAAAATCATGCGGAAGTCCTTATATTTATATCCTTGAAAATAAAATTATTTTTTTCTAATCAAGAAAGTAACAATTTAATAAAAAAAAAACTGGCTTACGTTTTATCAAAAACTTACACTCCGGTTGTGGAACGCTGATTCAACTGGCTCAAAATTAACAGAAACGGGATGGGGGCAACCTTGGAATACTCAAAAGCACGATTCTGCAAAGTTGACTTCAAGTCTTAAATACTAACAGAATTCCTACCAAATATTTATTAAAACCTAATGAAATCTTAATAAAAGTCTACGTAATTTTAATCCAAGAATTTAGGTTTCACGTCGAATTACAAAAAAAAAAGAATAATAAAATGGAAAGAGCACAAATATGAACGATTTATTAATTATAAATGAAGACCAGACTATATATCATCTAATATATATTAATACTGACAACACTATATAACCAGGGATATTAATCATTTGAGATCTTGTCAGCTTGGTACATTTCTGTCAACACCCTTACAACAGTTTGACAGACAACTATTTAGCTTGGTCCAATTTAGTTTACTTTAACCAAATAAAACTTGGGGCTATCCGAGGGGCGTGCCCTGAATTTTTGGAATTAAGAATGCAATTTACATCCGCATCCTTTTTTTTTTTGCTTTTAAAAGAATCGTAACTTGTTCTACACATTTTTTTTCCGTTTATTTGTGCTACAATCAGCGCTGTGGCAGTCTTTGTAAGTTACATCGATAATAGTGGAGAAGTTTACCTAGTGGTTACAACTTCAAAATACTGAACTGTTAATCATTGAATAGTGTTTGTATCGGTAATAAATTATAGAGCTTTATACTTATTCATATAATTAGTATTTATTGAGCCTTTGCTGAGTTCCATAACTTGATCTGTACTATAGCTAAAGACGGATTGATTCATTCAGGATCTATTTGATTATGAAGTTCTACTGATCGACAAATGGGTAAGTAACAAAAAATATTTTATTTGTTTAATCAAGAAGATATTGCTGTTACTCTGTATTATTAAGTGGTTTTCCCATAAAGGACAATTAACAGTGTTGCCAACAAAAAAAAAAAAAAAACAGAAAAAAAGAGAGTCAAATTTACAATAAATTGATTTAATAAAAAGTCATATGGGAGTTTTGTACCAGATTAGGGACATATATCACTCCCTCCAAACCCCCGGTGCCTTCTATATACACACTTTCATGGAGTTCCATTAGTGTAAAAGGTTTTTATGAAATTTGATTGAGTTCAAATACGATAAATCCCAGTTGCTTGCGTATCGTGATAGAAATAACGGGAAAAAAAGAAGGGACGTCAGGCAGGGAGTGTTACCCAAGATAGATCTTACCGTAAGATGTTCGTTCCTAAAGCAAAGAAGGAGATGATCATGTAGGCAGAGAGGAAAGGAGGAGATGGAAATAGATTTTCTTCCGTCTCAAGAACGTATTTTATTATTTTATTTTTTCTTTACAGTTTTTCTTCCCCACTTTCGAAAATGCATAACATCATTACTAAGCATACATTCGATGAGCTTAAATAAAAATACGTTCATTACGTTCAAGTAAAGCATTGATTCCTTCAAGTTTAGTATACCAAGTTAAGAATCTGTTGAATTGGATTTAATTGGCTAAAAATCCCGAATTTTCCGTAAACAAATGTTTGATTTTGCGTTCATTTGTGCTACAATCAGAGCGTTAGCGCTATAAGTAACTATGGTAACAGAGCAAAAAAATGAAGCAAACGAGTGGAGAAGTTACCCCCAGAGGTAATACTCCAAAACATTAGACTGTTAATGATTTTTGAGAAATATCGAGGTGCGGTCATCAATGAATACAACTTTTTTGCTTTATACCAACGTTTCGGTAATTTTTACTACCTTCTTAAGAAGGTAATAATACTCTGAAGAGTATTATAAAAAAGGTTATTTGACTGTTAGTCACTCTCTTCACTTGAGAGGAGATCATGAGGCCACTGTCTCTTAAGGCGTCTTGTCGGGTTATCAGGAAGAGTTCTAGAAGAAAGATTTTCGAGCTAGAGAATTCGCGTGTGATTGCAGGTAGAAGTAAACGAGTGGAGAAGTTACCCCAGTGGTAACACTCCAAAACATCAGACTGTTAGTCACTCTCTTCACTTGAGAGGAGATCATGAGGCCACTGTCTCTTAAGACGTCTTGTCGGGTTGTCAGGAAGAGTTCTAGAAGAAAGATTTTCGAGCTAGAGGATTTGCTGCGTATGATTGCAGGTAGAAGTAAACGAGTGGAGAAGTTACCCCAGTGGTAACACTCCAAAACATTAGACTGTTAGTCACTCTCTTCACTTGAGAGGAGATCATGAGGCCACTGTCTCTTAAGACGTCTTGTCGGGTTGTCAGGAAGAGTTCTAGAAGAAAGATTTTCGAGCTAGAGGATTTGCTGCGTATGATTGCAGGTAGAAGTAAACGAGTGGAGAAGTTACCCCAGTGGTAACACTCCAAAACATTAGACTGTTAGTCACTCTCTTCACTTCAGAGGGAATCATGAGGCCACTGTCTCTTAAGGCGTCTTGTCGGGTTGTCAGGAAGAGTTCTAGAAGAAAGATTTTCGAGCTAGAGGATTTGCTGCGTATGATTGCAGGTAGAAGTATACGAGTGGAGAAGTTACCCCAGTGGTAACACTCCAAAACATTAGACTGTTAATCACTCTCTTCACTTGAGAGGAGATCATGAGGCCACTGTCTCTTAAGGCGTCTTGTCGGGTTATCAGGAAGAGTTCTAGAAGAAAGATTTTCGAGCTAGAGAATTCGCGTGTGATTGCAGGTAGAAGTAAACGAGTGGAAAAGTTACCCCAGTGGTAACACTCCAAAACATTAGACTGTTAGTCACTCTCTTTTCTTGAGAGGAGATCATGAGGCCACTGTCTCTTAAGGCGTCTTGTCGGGTTATCAGGAAGAGTTCTAGAAGAAAGATTTTCGAGCTAGAGAATTCGCGTGTGATTGCAGGTAGAAGTAAACGAGTGGAGAAGTTACCCCAGTGGTAACACTCCAAAAATTAGACTTTTAGTCACTCTCTTCACTTGAGAGGATATCATGAGGCCACTGTCTCTTAAGACGGGTTATCAGAAAGAGTTCTAGAAGAAAGATTTGAGCTAGAGGATTTATATGAAAATGCAGTTTGAAGTGGAGTTTTCTGTATTGTGTTTTCAGCGACTTGTGCGATAAAAGGAATGTTAAGGTCCAGTGTGTACAGTCCAGGTTGGGAGACATAAAATGGAGCGTGTACAATAGTTCGAAGTGTTTTAGATTGAAGAGATTGAATCCTTTGGAGATTGGAACGTTTGGCTGAACCCAGATGGGTTTCAAAATAGAAGTATTGTATAAATCAGTTGTTTTGTTGTCCAGAGAGAGTTTTGATCTTTCGTCTAAGAGTCTTTTAAGTAGTCGATAACGTCTGTTTAGATCTGTTCTTTTAAGTCTAGTGTGGATGATTAAAAAGATCATCTAATCTAGATCGCGAGAAGACTATCCGTGCAGAAGTGAGAAGACAGCATAAAACAAATTGAAATCCGAAAAAAATAGAATTAATTTTAAACAAGAAAATTACCCCCTTCTTCAATAGCTTTTACCAACACTGTTATTCCTGAAAATAGCCAAGTATGATATCTCGCACTTCATCTTGACGAACCCCATTCAAACACGATACTCAAGCAAATTGACCCGAACATGAAATATAAAATTGATTGATTCAATCAATCTTCTTCAATCTTTTATACCATATGTTACATTTATTATTAAAATCATTATTCATTGAAGGATAAGGCAGAAAATGCGTTCTATAATACGTACATTTTATCAAAAATTTTGCTTATAGTGTTCAGCTTGTGTATTTTGTGAAGTCCTTCTATTTTTTTTATTAAAAAGCAGGGACGACCTTACAGTAAAAACGTGATAACCCCGGTCAAAATGGGATTTATGGCAAGCTTACCTAAATCTTTGGGTCAGAGCCCTAGAATTAAGCTAATCTCCTGTTTGTTTTACTTGTTTTGGCTTTCTGGTTGTAAAATCTTTTGTTGAACCTATTAAACACACCAAGAAACACACAGAAACTAACTCGTTTCTGGTTCATAAAGCAAATCTATAAAAATATTATTTAGTTATCCAAGTGGAGCAAATGTTATGAGAAGTTCAACGAAGTAGTAAATATTTCCTGACTTGCAATAACGTAATATAATAAATAAATTGAAACATTTTATTATAGAATAAATTTGATTTAGACATGGTTAAAAAAGAAGAAGGTTATTTCAATTTAGAGGAAAAAGAAAAACCCGGATAATCGGACTGAAAAGGAAATTAGAAATGGGTGTAGATTCGAGAACAGCTAGAAGCGAGATAACAGAATGGCAGGATGCTGTGAAGATCAGACAGTATTGACAACAGGTAAACCAGGCCTGCGTTCAAATAGTTTGCTAGACTGTAGCTCTAGTTAATTTAGTATTACGTGTCTGCCTAGCATTTCCACTTGCTTCTTGAAATTCTATGTAACCAACACTAAATAGAACATCCTTAGCCTTTCATTAGAAAAATAATTGACATCTATTCTCTTGGAACGTTCTGTTGCGTTCAATACGAGCAAATAAGAAAAACGATACGAAATTGTAAAAAGCAATTCACGAAGTATTTAATCCTTAATTGGTGTGGCTCGGGGACTCCTGTATGAATTTTTCGTTTCGCAAGTATTATAATAATAATAATAATAAACTTGTCAGGGAAGGGATTAGCTATGTGGTTAGCATACTGGACTCCCACGCGGAGGTCCCGGGTTCGAATCCAGCTGCTGACCCTTAGATTTTCTCTTCCTAGGAGCTTCTTACAGCTCACTGTCCGGTGATGGACAGTGTTGTCTGTAAAGAGAATGTCCGGAGGCCGGCAGTGCGCTGAAAAAAGCTCCGGGCGCTAATAACCTTAGATGTTGAAGCGCCTTAAATCATTTAAAAAAATAAAAATAATAAACTTGTCGCTTTGAAGAACTATTTCGAAAAGAAAAGAAAAATCCCTTTTTTCTGCAACCATGTAGGGAAGTTCTCATTACTCAATTAAAATCAGCTGTGTAATGTCCAACTTCCCACACTAGTGGGAGGAAATTCCCATTAGTGTCACTTTCCGCACAAGTGAGTGGAAAAACTTTATTGTGCTTCCTTGATATAAGAAGTTTTGTTATTAACATAAATATTTTCTGTAAAACTCTAATAAGCTTATTTAAATTTATTTTATTTAAATAATTAAAAAACGAATATTAAAAAATAAAATAAAAATTGAAAGGAATATAGAAATAAAAATAATACTTTAATAAATAATTAGATATTTTTAATTATAACAGTTAAAAAGGTTATAGTGTTACCTTATAGAAATTTAAAATGGATTCTAGTGATGCCTGTTTAGAAAACACTCCTCCATCAATATAAGAAACAGCAGAAAATGTAATAAGTAATGTAAATACGTAAGTAATGTAAATAATTGTAATATAACAATAAATGTTTATAATAAATAAATTACTTTTTGTAGACTGTAAAAATGAAATTTTTAATTTTATTAGTTAATAAATGGTTGCAGAAAAAATATAATATTTAAATCGCTTCGCTCGCTCGTGCGTGCAAACCCTGCCTCGCGTGAGGAAAAGTACTACTTTCCACACTTGTTAAATAAATAACTATTAATTTATTAAGATAGAAGCGAAAATTAAAATAATAACAACAATAAAATAAAAGTGGAAAGAAATTAGGAAAGACATAACTAATTTGACATTAATGTAACAGCACGAATATACTGGTTGGTGTAGTTTTCGTGATAAGCTCTCATAAATAACCGCTTAGTCGAGTAATAAAACCTTAAAAAAGGGATTTGTTTTCTTTCTGTGCGTTTAAAGTCACTTAAATCATTGGCTTGTTAACTTCATGATTAATTTATTATAACAAATCGTTTAAATGATAACATTAACGATTATTCAAGGTAACATTTCAATGATTGATTAAACCTTTACTATCCAATTACTTTGGAAATTGCAGACAAAAATTTGCTTGCAAATAAATTTGAAGAAAATCATGATGCTCCAAAAAATTATTTTTAGAGAAATAAACTTTAAAAAAAAAAAAAGAACTGCCTTCAAAGTCGTAAGTATTTTGTGTAAAAAGCATTTTTAAAATGTTTCTAAATATGTAGGACTACAATTAGTAGTTGGACGTGAAGTTCGCCTTAAAAAAAATAGGCAATACTTAAATTTTTATAGAACCATTCAACATGTGAAGCTTCACGAAGTAAGCTTTGTGTACAAGGCTTAATTACAGTTCCTCGGGTTTGAGAAAACTGAAACAATAAATATCATTTTCTTATTTATCTCTTCAATTACTTTTATTTAACAAGGAACTCTCAATAGATTAATATAAAATAAAGGAAATATTACAATGGAACCTGTTTAATAAGTTCCAGCCTAATTGTCTTCCAAGTTCTAATTTCTATATATTTTTTAAACAATAAACAAAAAACTTTTTGAAAGAAACTTGAATTTAACCTTAGTGTTAGTAAATTTATTGATCCTACATTCTTCTTACTTTCAACTATGGTTCACTTCAAACCATATTCTCTGCCTTTTCACAAGAGACTGGATGGAAATCTTTTGAATTAACTCCACAAAAGAAAGGAGAATAAGAGTACTCGAAAGAACAAGCGACAGGTTTTCTTCATGGTTTGGTTCTCGAGAAGAATCAAAACAGTAAATAATAGAAGCAAAGGCGAGAAATGAAAAAAGAGAGAGAAAAAAAAATTTACTTCAACAAAGAAATTACAGAAAATTTTTTAGCCAAAAATAAGTGAAGAATAAACGGTAAAGTCTAATAAAAGTTTATTCATCAATTTGATTGGAGTAATATTTCATAATTAATGTTTTAATGGTTTATTGTGACAGAAAAAAATCTTTAATTACTTGTTATTTTGCTGTCTTGAAGCTGTGTTTTCAGAATGGCCTAAAAATCCATTTTAATTTCATTCTTCTGTCCATCTCAATAATTAACCTTCTCATAACATACGAGTATAACACACATAACATAAAGGAACGCATAACCTTCTCCTGGCAGATTGAAGAGAGATAACCTCGTGATCAACTCATATCACGACATCTGTGAGTGATATTCAAGTTATTGAACATTATATTTACTATTAAATAAAAATGTGGAAATAAACTTCAGGACAACAAAAACCATGGCAAAGGAAAGAAGTTAGGTCTTTAGTTTGTAAAGTGACTGGACATAAAATGTAATTGAATCAATTATTTAGTTTTATAAATTGTACTACTTGAAAATATTATGAATCATTAGATTTAAATTTATGTTAGTAAAGTATGAAGGCTGGCACTAAATAAAGAAACAGATAGATGGTGCTTTAGATTCCCTGACCCGTTATTATTACTATTTGAAAATGATTCAATTCAACATTTCTACTTCCATGTATGTATGTTTATTTTTTAAAAAGTGCTTTTAATTTTATTTACACTTTTTTCAAATGAAGTGCAACATAAACCTTAGAAATTTCTTTGAGAGACCTCTAGTAATACAATAACCAATCATTTAAATTAACTATTCTATTATTGTAGCAAATATTATTTCATATTATTGTATAAAAATAATACAATGATGGGCATATTTCCAATGTAAAATATTACACGATAATTTGTGCAACTTCTGAGGTTCACAAATATGTTTGTTCGTTTGGTTTCAAATGTCCTAGAACCCCTTGTGAAAAATATTGTACTGTACTAACAAGTTTGTTCTATTGTTTTTTATTTCCAATTTAAGGCGTTCCAACATTTCTTTTCTTCTTTTTCAGTGCACTGCTTGGCTCCGGACATTGTTCTTTAGTTACAGAGACACTGTCTATCTACCGAACAGTTAGCTGTAAGAAACTCCTAAAAAATAAAAATAAAATCTAATAGCTGGCAACACGATTCAAAAATTCGGGATCTCTTTCAAATTAAATTGAATTGAACTTCACAAACAACTACTTAAGTAAGTATAATATCTGTTAATATCTGCTTTTTGTTAATACAACTGATTAAATAATTTTTGCTAGCCCACTACAGTGTGAACCTGGCAGTTTAAAACCTAGCTAATGTACAACCGTAAGACCATCCATCACACTAGTGTATTCTGGGTAGAATATTAACGATAACCTTATTTTCATACCTAGATGTTCAACACACAAAAAATCTGGCACCGATATGGCTATTATTTAGAGTAAAAGATAATTTTTATTTTTTTAATCTCTCTTAATAAAAACCTTCCTAGAAAAAAAGGGAAATTCACCCCAAGGGCTGCGCCAAAATCAGCATTTATAAAATTAAATTCTTGGTACCCTAAAAATATATTTTCCAACTTTTATTCCTAGTAATAATTTAAATTTATGCCTGAGTATTCTAAAAATACTTTTATAATCTTTATTTCAATTAATTGAGCCGAATTGTTCAATAAAAAACTGTTTAGTAAGGTAATTCTGAAATTTAAAAAAAAACATCTTTTTTCTCATATTGTTTGATTTATTTTTTAATGCATTTGGGTCACTTTCTTGAATACCCATCTGCAATGCAATACTTAGAAAGCATTTAAAACCATCACAATTCAAAATAACTTTAAATGTTTTTTGTGAGAAAATATTATTTTCTAGTTATTAGCATACAGAATAGATACATTTTTATTTCTGAAAGTCCATGCTAGAAGTTTTGTTTTAATTGGGCATAAGTCTTTTCAGAGATTGGTACCAAAAAATGACCCATGAGGTAGGTCGAAACGTAGAGAAATAATTATTTTCCTAAAATGAAACAAATTATGACCAAGAAGGATTTTCTTTTTTCTAATTGAAAAAAAAGCACCTCATCAACAAACAGGTCTCAAGCACCAAGTCAATCTAATGACCTCAGATGTTGACACGCTTTAAATAAAATAAATAAATTAGTGTTGAGTTTGTTTAAAAATAAATAAATAAATCGTTTTCTGGGGCATTTGAAACAAGAAACTACCAACATTTTATGTTTACATTTTAAAAGCAGTATTTTCTTTGAAAATACAAAAAATATTTTGTGTTTTAATGAAGCTGTTAAATAACTTTTTAATTAAGAATGAGAAACTTGAGTTCTTTCATTATACTGGAATAAAATAAACCTTTTTTTTTAAATTAACTTGGTCTCTCTTTTTTGATTATTCTACGTTTTATATGGACAATTTAATTTTTAACGTTTCGTCATTGTAGTGCTTGCATCATACATATTGTAACGAAGTTGACCTGAGGAAAGGAGAAAGGCCTAGATTGTTCTGGGAGTTGGGTGACCGAAGTCTATAACGGTCCACCACTGTGTAAACAAAAGGCTAGACTTTACCTGAGCCAGAGAAGAAAGGGCTAGATCTGGGAGTTTAGTGACCGAAGCCTATAACGGTCCACCACTGTGTAAATTGCAAGCTAATGGAGCGGCCCCAGTTGGGGTGGGGGCAGTGTGTGTTTTCCCAGTCAGTGAGTCGCTGGTGGGAGTGAGACAGTCGGAGTTGGAGTAGGGCAGTTGCAGTTGGAGTGAGGCAGACACAGTTTTGAGAGAGTCAGTGTTGCGGAGTGCTTCAGAGTTAGCCAGTTAGGCGGTTAGTCAGTTAGTGAGTAGAGCTTTGTTAGTGCAGTGTGGACCAGTGTAATTCAGTGCAGTGTGGACCAGTAGTCAGTCGTGGAACAGTTTTGTGGAGTATTTACGTAGTGAGTAAGTAACAGTAAACTATTGTGACTGTTGTAAATGGTAGATGTAATGAATAGCGGTAGTTGCTAGTAAATGTTAATGTTAGTAATGTTAATGTGTTAATAAATCAGGTTACTACTTATAAGTTTAGCGAGTTTTATTATTTATCGAACCCACAGTTATTATTAAATTAACTAGTGGTAGTCACTAGTTGTAGAGGAGAAAGGCCTAGATTGTTCTGGGAGTTGGGTGACCGAAGTCTATAACGGTCCACCACTGTGTAAACAAAAGGCCAGACTTTACCTGAGCCGGAGCAGAAAGGGCTAGATCTGGGAGTTTAGTGACCGAAGCCTATAACGGTTTTTAGTAAAAGGACAAAAAAACTTTACAATATGTATTTTCCATTCTCAACATTCCAGATTGTATAGAATGTGTTACAATTTATTGCCTTTTGTATTTATATTTCATTTTATTATTGAACCATTTTTTTGTTATATATATTTTTTTTTAGTTAATGATTTTGTCGACTTAATAAAAAACACATGATTCACATCAGGAAGCACAGGCCTGGCCGACGATAGCCTTCGTAGGTTCTGTCAGGAAGAGGAAAAAGCGGCACTGCATGTGTTGTGTTAGTGTGAGGGCTTGTCCTGGCTAAGGATGTTACTATTCAGGAAGGAAAAACCAAGGCCCTGTGAGCTTTAACCAAGAGTCGATTTCCAGAATTAGGAGTCTGATCAAAAGGACGGGTCTGGAGAGTGAGCTCTAGAGTGGTGGGAGCCACAATAGATCCATAGGGGTCGCAGTGGCGGAGGCCTTAGTGGCTGCCCTACTAGAATCTTACCTCTTACGTAATTTTACGAAAAATAATTAAGATTTAATGACAACGACTTATTTTAAAGATAAGAGGCTACTAATGTTTTGTTTTATACAATTTTTGTCTCCTAACATTGTTTTGTTAGGGCATCATGCAAACTGCCAAAACAGCTTCTATGTAAACATTTTTCGGTGTTACCAACAGAAATGAAATAGGGCAAACCATAGCTATTAATTAAAATCTGGTTTTAATAAAGAAAACGAAGACAATCTCTTTGATACAGTTGAATACGATAAGATCAAGTATTAACCAACGTTATTCGTGAGATTGTATCGGTTCGGGTCTAGAATGGCTATACACCTCCCAACGGACTCTGTCTAGTGCACTATCCATCTTCCGTCACCCAGCTCCCGGATTCCCTTCTCGTACTTTTCTATCCGTACACCGTTGACCACACTTCACCCCAGTTGCCTCCCCAACATCGCCACCCCTTCACCTATCCCACTCCTACCTAAACTGTCGCCCTAATCAATAACCCCTCCGTTTCCATCACCTACACAAGTCGCACTGACGGCTGCAGGCACCTAAACCTTCCTTTCCATCGACACTTGCCCATCCCTTCCACCTTTTAGTTGCTCCTGTTTTCAGTTCGACAGGTCTGCTACTACCTGTACAGCAAACGTTAGAGCTACCTCCTACTTCTTTTCAACATACTCTGATATATTTTTTTTTATCCTTTTTTTTCATATTCTCTCACATCCTGCAGTCAACTTTCCACCAATCTTCTATAATCAAAGCTTCCTTCTTATTTTGTCCCTAACGTTTCAAGGATCATTAGTATATGAACAAACTAAAAACATACTTTATTTTATTGCTTTTATGCTTCTTCTCGAACAAACATGGAGAAAGAAAACCGGGCCTAA
This sequence comes from Rhodnius prolixus, assembly GCF_049639745.1. Lineage (NCBI taxonomy): Eukaryota > Metazoa > Arthropoda > Insecta > Hemiptera > Reduviidae > Rhodnius > Rhodnius prolixus. The sequence continues at coordinate 21,376,554 of NW_027411582.1, forward strand.
AATGGCGCCACCTCGCAACAATTAAAACACTTTATACCAGTATGAAACACACAATCATTTTATGTATTTAAAATTACATAAAATGAGTTTTTATAATACCTGATAATTATTTAAAATGGTTAAAAAAAAGGCGAGGTACACCTGGAGAAGGGCAGTGTATGCTACCTTTTATGCGAGGATATGGATCTTCATCTTAGTCTAGGAATATGGCTAAACAGAAAGCTTAAAATGAAATTTTTCTTGCCGAACACATGCCAGTAAGTCACCTGTATAGGGGCGACAGTACTAACCAGCTAGCAAAGTGACTATGTCGCTATCTGTGGATCAGCCCAGAAACTAAACCTTAGCCGTCGCTAGGATCTTGAAGAAAGACCTTAGATAGATTTTAGTTGGCTAGTTACCACCTTTATCTCTTTTTTAATTGAGAAATATATTTATTTATTTTTTTTTTTCCTGTAAAATATAAATGGATACATATTTAAAGAAAAGTAGTATAATCAAAGCAGGTAAAACTGATATCACCACCAAACTTTATTGAAATTTACAAGCTACAGGTGTAATTATACCATCCAACAAGTAAATCGGATGGCTAATTCTTGGCGTGAGTATTTACCAACCACTGGTTGCTCTCTCGTGTCAATTATTGACTTGCAATGTTTAAAAGTGTGTTAAAGATTTAAAGCTTAGTCAATGAGAGCATTTTATATCAAAGCGAGGTTAATGTTCTTGAACAAATAGTTCATTAATAACAGAGTGGATGGTTCTAAAGGAGGCTTAATATGGAACAATAATGATCTGCAGACGATAGATGCTGAAAAGCTTGTCTGAAACGGACAAGTTACAGCCTGTAAATCCAAATTGGTTTCATTATTACGCTGAATATCAGTAGAGTGTGTTCAATGTCAGTTTTGATTGTCCATCAAAGAAGTTTTGCCACTAGAATATCAAGTTTTTGTAGATTAAGGATTGTTGGTCCAACTACAGTTCTAGGTCTTGAACTGTGTACTACATAATTGCAAATAGGTACATTCTAGTTAAAGTAATTTTGAAAATCGAAGTCACGTCTAAGAGAGAGATTTATATTTCTGAAATTTTTGAATATTTAATTTCATTTTACATTTTCCAAATAATTCTTCTAGAGAATTTAAATGTTGTTGTGAGATGAGAGTTGTCTGCGATGTGGTTCTGAATGAAGAAAGAGGTTAACTATGGCTCTGCTGTTATAAAGAATATTTGAAAATCTGGATACTTAGTTCATATACAAAAATTGGCTTGAATTTAAAATTTCTTAATATCTTAAATTTGAAAAATTTAATTATAAAAAACCTTAAACCAAAAAGTTTTAATGATACTACTTAAGCAAACTATACTAATGAACTCAGCTTAGAGTTTGTAATCTAGAATGTTTGTTTTGTTACAAAAACAACAAACAACTACAGTAACTTTTTATCAATAATTTTGCCACAGTCTCCTACATGATTTGGTATTTGATATATTATACTGATCTAAAATTAATTACTATTTTGTTTAGATTAAAATGTTTATTCAGTTATAACGATGATATAATATAACTGAATGTAAAATATTTAATCAATCCATGATTCTGTGAAGTGTAGCCTAATTAATATAATGTAGTGATTTCATTGAAATCCTAAAATGGGTAAAATTTATAGATTATTGCTGATAACTAGGGAACGGATTCGTATGTATTTACATATTTTTTTCTAGGCAATTTACAGACGTTTTTCAACTAGAAGTATTCATACTGACACTTTTTAAGCCGTTTGAGTCTACTTTTATTTCACATATTTGCACATATTTGGATGTTATCGCATATTTATACATATTTAATGACATTCTGAGTGAATTTCAAGCAGGTTTTAGACCAGGGTATTCCACTGTCGATAATCTATTTACCTTATCAAATATTATAAATATTAAGTTGGCGGAAAAAAGACAGAAAGTTTATATATTTTTTGTAGACCTCTCTGCGGCTTTTGATCGAGTGGATCGTCACGCTCTAATCTATAAATTACAAGAAATCGGAATTTCTACAAAAATAGTGCGTATTATAAAGGAACTTTTCGAGAATACAGAAGCAATGGTATGGTATAGAAATGAATATTCTGATAAATTTGAGACAACAATGGGTGTAAAACAGGGGGCATTATTGAGCCCTTTATTGTTTACCCTTTTTATTAATGATATTGAAGATGATCTTATAGGAGGAATTAATATTAACCGAAATAAGATTAAATTGTTAGCCTTTGCTGACGACATAGCGGTGATTGCATTGGATCCTGTTGAGTTACAATATAATATTCATGTTTTAGAAAAGTATTGCCTCAAATGGAACCTAAAGATTAACACAAATAAATCAAAAGTAATGGTATGTCGAAACGGCGGAAGACCGTCTAATAAAGAGCGTTGGTCTTTAGGTAATGAAAATATAGAAATAGTTAATTGTTACAAATATCTTGGATTGCGCATAACTCCTCAGTTAAATTTAAATAAACATTTAAATGATAAATTATTAAAGGCAAAAATAGGTCTAAATTCCGTTTGGAAATCATTTATAGCAAATAGCAAAATTCCCGTTTCGGCCAAGTTAGAAATGTTCAACGCTGTTTCTCGTGCAATCATGTGCTATGGCGCGCAAGTTTGGGGTGGAAAGTCTTATAGGCAAGGAGAACAGTTATTCACGTACTTTATTAAAAAGTTATTAAGATTGCCTAGGAACACCCCAAATTACATTATCACCTTGGAAACAAATATGCCTCCATTGTACATCCATACAATGCAGTTACACCATAATTACATTATAAAAGTACTAAGTATGCCAAATTATAGGTACCCTAAGATAGTAGCATTAGAGACAATTAAAAGACAAATTTATTGGTATAAGGATCTTTGTAATGTAAATTCTGAAAATGGCTCAATAATAAAAATCAATTTTGATAATGTAGATGATTGTAAAAAGGAGTTAAATTTATTAAGAGAACAAATTCACAGAAATCATATAGAAGCATGCATAATTAGAGCACAAAATTCTCAGTTTAGTATAATTTATAAATATCTAAATTTCAGTTTCGGTGATGAATCATTCTATTTCTGCGATAAATATACAACTGACAATATTAGTTGGATAATTAAAATAAGAGGAGAACTATTGAATCTAAATTATAAAAGATACAATAGTAATGAATCACAAGTCTGTTCGCTATGCAGTAGGGAAGAAATAGAAAATATCATTCACTTCATTTGTATTTGCCCTGCTTATAGGGATCTCCGATTGAAGTTTTTAAATAAGATTATATTGTCCCAACAAGAATTAATACAGTATCTAAATGGTGATTGGATTTCTTTATTGAATTACACCAAGCGTGCTTGGATCTTACGATATGAAAAGATACATAATTAATCTATTAGTGTAAAATAAAGAATTTATTTTATTTAATATAAAAAGTATTTCTTTTAGTTTATTATCGATTTACTAAAATACATATTTACTCGTATACAATGTTTTCCATACTTATTTAGTTAAGAATATTTATTTATATATATGATTTATTATTGATATATTATGTATATTTATATATTATTTATTTATTATTTGTCCTTTATTGGGAATTGTATATTATTAAAGAACATTTATTTTGTATTTGCTTGCTAGCACCCCCGCTGATGGTTTTGTACCAAGCGTATGTCCTTTATTTGATAATTATTGAATAAGTTGATCTGTTAATTTTGAAATTTATGTACATATTTAAATAAAAGACTTTATCTATCTATCTATCTACATATTTGATTAAAATAAATAAATATTTCTACATATTTAATCAAAATATGTACATATTTTTCATTTTGGGCATATTTTCATAATTGGGAGGTGGTTGACAGGAACTGTGAACCACAGACTGTGAATCACAGTGGTTAAAAAAGTGTTTTTAAAAGCACCAAGTCGCATTAAAATTCTAAAAGATCTCTATCCAGACTTGTGCCTTCCGCCAGAACCAATATTGACAAGATGGGGTACTTGGCTGGAAGCAGCTCAGTATTACTATGAAAACTACAATAAAATCAAGAATGTCCTTTCACATCTCGAAGACGAAGCAGTAGCGATAAATACAGCCAAGTCTTTGTTCGAGAAACCTAATTTAAGGAACGACCTTGCATTCATTTCTGACAATTGCGTATTTCTTGCACAAGCCATTACCAAACTTGAGTCCCAAAATGTTTGACTGACAGAAAACGTGTCCAACGTTAAAAAAGTCATCGAAAAGGTGGAAGGAATACCTGGGAGTAAGGGAGATCTGATCAGATCAAAACTGGTAGAAGTACTGAGGAAGAACAAAGGGTGTGAGACCATCTGTCAGATTTCTGATATTATCAATGGAACAGAAGTCACCTCAGAACATCGTGTACCCTTTACAACCAACGAGATAACTTCTTTCAACAAGGCACCTATAACATCTGTAGATGTTGAGCGATCTTTTAGTCGTTACAAGTCCATCTTACGCCCAGATCGTCATCACTTTACGTTCCAACATTTGAAATTTCATGTGGTTGCAAACAATTTCGAAGAGTGAAGTTTTCAAAATTGAAAATTTAACACATCTTTTTATAAATAGTAAAAATGTTCTTTGTTGTATAAATCATTATAACTTGTAAAAACAAATTATTTTGTTCCTAATAAATTATTATAAATTGTAAAAATATTCTTTTCTTGTATAAATAATTATAACTTGCCCCCCCCCCAAAAAAATCCATTTTCATAAAAAAAAAATGTCCATTTTACTTAAATATTCCAGAAAATATTTTAAGAAAATCACATATTTTCCACATAATTGACGAAAATAAATGCATATTTTAGTTAAATATTTGGCATTTTTAAATACATAAAAATCCGTTCCTTACTTTTTTTTTTTTTTTTTTTTTTGGCGCATCAACAGCTGAGGTCATTAGCGCCCGGAGCTTTTTCCAGTGCACTGCCGGCCTCCGGGCAGTGTTCTCTCGTTACTGACAACACTGTCCATCACCGGACAGTGAGCTGTAAGAAGCTCCTAGGAAGAGAAAATCTAAGAGGTCAGCAGCTGGATTCGAACCCGGGACCTCCGCGTGGGAGTTCCTTACTGATAACCCTTTAGCAATAACCTAATAATCAGATGTTTTTATTAAATAACAATCTGTAAGGTATTCCATTCGTTTTGTTGCAATTCATTAAATATGTTTTTATGAAAAAGATTCGCTAAAAGCTAAATAATAACTGGGTAATTTCTTTTAATGTCAACGTTTCCTTCAAATTTATTTGTGAGGCGCAAGACTGAGAAAAGCTAAAAAAAATCCGTTTGTAGACTAATTAATTGTTTGAAATAAGAATGTTTGCTGTCTGAAATAGACTGTTACAGTTTTTTGTGGAAAGTTGTAGACTCTTGTAGGTAGCTTCTATGTTCTGGACAAGATAGTAATAAGCGTTTTTCATGTCTTGCTAAACATCATCTTCAAATTTCTGTAAAATTATGGCCGTTCTATATCTCCCACTACGAACCACATCTTGGTATGGAATTTTTTTCTCTTATACACTTTGTTTTTCTCAATTATAAACTATAGTTATTTTGTGCACAGATCTAAAGAGGTAAAAGATATAAAGGGTTGAAAATTTTTTGGGTCATGAAATTCTGTAAAATTATGGCCGTTCTATATCTCCCAATGTGGACCACGTATTGGTATGGAATTTTGTTCTCTTATACACTTTGTTTTTCTCAATTATAAACTATAGTTATTTTGTGCACAGACCTAAAAGGTAGAAGATATAAAGGGTTGAAAATTTTTTGGGTCATGAAATTCTGTAAAATTATGGCCGTTTTATATCTCCCACTGTGAACCACGTATTGGTATGGAATTTTGTTCTCTTATACACTTTGTTTTTCTCAATTATAAACTATAGTTATTTGGTGCACAGACCTAAAAAAGTAGAAGATATAAAGGGTTGAAAATTTTTTGGGTCATGAAATTCTGTAAAATTATGGCCGTTCTATATCTCCCACCATGAACCACGTATTGGTATGGAATTTTGTTCTCTTATACACTTTGTTTTTCACAATTATAAACTATAGTTATTTTGTGCACAGACCTAAAAAGGTAGAAGATATAAAGGGTTGAAAATTGTTTGGGTCATGAAATTCTGTAAAATTATGGCCGTTCTATATCTCCCACTGTGAACCACGTATTGGTATGGAATTTTGTTCTCTTATACACATTGTTTTTCTCAATTATAAACTATAGTTATTTTGTGCACAGACCAAAAATGGCAGAAGATATAAAGGGTTGAAAATTTTTTGGGTCATGAAATTCTGTAAAATTATGGCCGTTTTATATCTCCCACTGTGAACCACGTATTGGTATGGAATTTTGTTCTCTTATACACTTTGTTTTTCTCAATTATAAACTATAGATATTTTGTGCACAGACCTAAAAAAGTAGAAGATATAAAGGGTTGAAAATTTTTTGGGTCATGAAATTCTGTAAAATTATGGCCGTTCTATATCTCCCACTGTTAACCACGTATTGGAATGGAATTATGTTCTCTTATACACTTTGTTTTTCTCAATTATAAACTATAGTTATTTTGTGCACAAACCTAAAAAGGTAGAAGATATAAAGGGTTGAAAATTTTTTGGGTCATGAAATTCTGTAAAATTATGGCCGTTCTATATCTCCCGCTGTGAACCTCGTATTGATATGGAATTTTCTTCTCTTGTACACTTTGTTTTTCTCAATTATAAACTATAGTTATTTTGTGCACAGACCTAAAAAGGTAGAAGATATAAAGGGTTGAAAATTTTTTGGGTCATGAAATTCTGTAAAATTATGGCCGTTCTATATCTCCCACTGTGAACCACGTATTGGTATGGAATTTTGTTCTCATGTACACTTTGTTTTTCTCAATTATAAACTATAGTTATTTTGTGCACAAACCTAAAAATGTAGAAGATATAAAGGGTTGAAAATTTTTTGGGTCATGAAATTCTGTAAAATTATGGCCGTTTTATATCTCCCGATGTGAACCTCGTATTGGTATGGAATTTTCTTCTCTTGTACACTTTGTTTTTCTCAATTATAAACTATAGTTATTTTGTGCACAGACCAAAAATGGTAAAAGATATAAAGGGTTGAAAATTTTTTGGGTCATGAAATTCTGTAAAATTATGGCCGTTTTATATCTCCCACTGTGAACCACGTATTGGTATGGAATTTTGTTCTCTTGTACACTTTGTTTTTCTCAATTATAAACTATAGTTATTTTGTGCACAAACCTAAAAAGGTAGAAGATATAAAGGGTTGAAAATTTTTTGGGTCATGAATTTCTGTAAAATTATGGCCGTTCTATATCTCCCACTGTGAACCACGTATTGGTATGGAATTTTTTTCTCTTGTACACTTTGTTTTTCTCATTTATAAACTATAGTTATTTTGTGCACAAACCTAAAAAGGAAGAAGATATAAAGGGTTGAAAATTTTTTGGGTCATGAAAATCTGTAAAATTATGGCCGTTCTATATCTCCCACTGTGAACCACGTATTGGTATGGAATTTTGTTCTCTTATACACATTGTTTTTCTCAATTATAAACTATAGTTATTTTGTGCACAGACCAAAAATGGTAGAAGATTTAAAGGGTTGAAAATTTTTTGGGTCATGAAATTCTGTAAAATTATGGCCGTTTTATATCTCCCACTGTGAACCACGTATTGGTATGGAATTTTTTTCTCTTGTACACTTTGTTTTTCTCAATTATAAACTATAGTTATTTTGTGCACAGACCTAAAAAGGTAGAAGATATAAAGTGTAGAAAATTTTTTGGGTCATGAAATTCTGTAAAATTATGGCCGTTCTATATCTCCCGCTGTGAACCTCGTATTGGTATGGAATTTTCTTCTCTTGTACACTTTGTTTTTCTCAATTATAAACTATAGTTATTTTGTGCACAAACCTAAAAAGGTAGAAGATATAAAGGGTTGAAAATTTTTTGGGTCATGAAATTCTGTAAAATTATGGCCGTTCTATATCTCCCACTGTGAACCACGTATTGGTATGGAATTTTTTTCTCTTGTACACTTTGTTTTTCTCAATTATAAACTATAGTTATTTTGTGCACAAACCTAAAAAGGAAGAAGATATAAAGGGTTGAAAATTTTTTGGGTCATGAAATTCTGTAAAATTATGGCCGTTTTATATCTCCCACTGTGAACCACGTATTGGTATGGAATTTTGTTCTCTTGTACACTTTGTTTTTCTCAATTATAAACTATAGTTATTTTGTGCACAAACCTAAAAAGGTAGAAGATATAAAGGGTTGAAAATTTTTTGGGTCATGAAATTCTGTAAAATTATGGCCGTTCTATATCTCCCACTGTGAACCACGTATTGGTATGGAATTTTTTTCTCTTGTACACTTTGTTTTTCTCAATTATAAACTATAGTTATTTTGTGCACAAACCTAAAATGGTAGAAGATATAAAGGGTTGAAAATTTTTTGGGTCATGAAATTCTGTAAAATTATGGCCGTTCTATATCTCCCACTGTGAACCACGTATTGGTATGGAATTTTGTTCTCTTATACACATTGTTTTTCTCAATTATAAACTATAGTTATTTTGTGCACAGACCAAAAATGGTAGAAGATATAAAGGGTTGAATATTTTTTGGGTCATGAAATTCTGTAAAATTATGGCCGTTTTATATCTCCCACTGTGAACCACGTATTGGTATGGAATTTTTTTCTCTTGTACACTTTGTTTTTCTCAATCATAAACTATAGTTATTTTGTGCACAGACCTAAAAAGGTAGAAGATATAAAAAGTTGAAAATTTTTTGGGTCATGAAATTCTGTAAAATTATGGCCGTTCTATATCTCCCGCTGTGAACCTCGTATTGATATGGAATTTTCTTCTCTTGTACACTTTGTTTTTCTCAATTATAAACTATAGTTATTTTGTGCACAGACCTAAAAAGGTAGAAGATATAAAGGGTTGAAAATTTTTTGGGTCATGAAATTCTGTAAAATTATGGCCGTTTTATATCTCCCACTGTGAACCACGTATTGGTATGGAATTTTGTTCTCTTATACACTTTGTTTTTCTCAATTATAAACTATAGTTATTTGGTGCACAGACCTAAAAAAGTAGAAGATATAAAGGGTTGAAAATTTTTTGGGTCATGAAATTCTGTAAAATTATGGCCGTTCTATATCTCCCACTGTGAACCACGTATTGGTATGGAATTTTTTTCTCTTGTACACTTTGTTTTTCTCAATTATAAACTATAGTTATTTGGTGCACAGACCTAAAAAAGTAGAAGATATAAAGGGTTGAAAATTTTTTGGGTCATGAAATTCTGTAAAATTATGGCCGTTCTATATCTACCACTGTGAACCACGTATTGGTATGGAATTTTTTTCTCTTGTACACTTTGTTTTTCTCAATTATAAACTATAGTTATTTTGTGCACAAACCTAAAAAGGTAGAAGATATAAAGGGTTGAAAATTTTTTGGGTCATGAAATTCTGTAAAATTATGGCCGTTCTATATCTCCCACTGTGAACAACGTATTGGTATGGAATTTTGTTCTCTTATACACATTGTTTTTCTCAATTATAAACTATAGTTATTTTGTGCACAAACCTAAAAAGGTAGAAGATATAAAGGGTTGAAAATTTTTTGGGTCATGAAATTCTGTAAAATTATGGCCGTTCTATATCTCCCACTGTGAACCACGTATTGGTATGGAATTTTGTTCTCTTGTACACTTTGTTTTTCTCAATTATAAACTATAGTTATTTTGTGCACAAACCTAAAAAGGTAGAAGATATAAAGAGTTGAAAATTTTTTGGGTCATGAAATTCTGTAAAATTATGGCCGTTCTCTATCTCCCACTGTGAACCACGTATTGGTATGGAATTTTTTTCTCTTATACACTTTGTTTTTCTCAATTATAAACTATAGTTATTTTGTGCACAGACCAAAAATGGTAGAAGATATAAAGGGTTGAAAATTTTTTGGGTCATGAAATTCTGTAAAATTATGGCCGTTTTATATCTCCCACTGTGAACCACGTATTGGTATGGAATTTTGTTCTCTTGTACACTTTGTTTTTCTCAATTATAAACTATAGTTATTTTGTGCACAGACCTAAAAAGGTAGAAGATATAAAGGGTTGAAAATTTTTTGGGTCATGAAATTCTGTAAAATTATGGCCGTTCTATATCTCCCACTGTGAACCACGTATTGGTATGGAATTTTTTTCTCTTATACACTTGGTTTTTCTCAATTATAAACTATAGTTATTTTGTGCACAGACCAAAAATGGTAAAAGATATAAAGGGTTGAAAATCTTTTGGGTCATGAAATTCTGTAAAATTATGGCCGTTCTATATCTCCCACTGTGAACCACGTATTGGTATGGAATTTTTTTCTCTTGTACACTTTGTTTTTCTCAATTATAAACTATAGTTATTTTGTGCACAAACCTAAAAAGGTAGAAGATATAAAGGGTTGAAAATTTTTTGGGTCATGAAATTCTGTAAAATTATGGCCGTTCTATATCTCCCACTGTGAACAACGTATTGGTATGGAATTTTGTTCTCTTATACACATTGTTTTTCTCAATTATAAACTATAGTTATTTTGTGCACAGACCAAAAATGGTAGAAGATATAAAGGGTTGAAAATTTTTTGGGTCATGAAATTCTGTAAAATTATGGCCGTTTTATATCTCCCACTGTGAACCACGTATTGGTATGGAATTTTTTTCTCTTGTACACTTTGTTTTTCTCAATCATAAACTATAGTTATTTTGTGCACAGACCTAAAAAGGTAGAAGATATAAAGGGTTGAAAATTTTTTGGGTCATGAAATTCTGTAAAATTATGGCCGTTTTATATCTCCCACTGTGAACCACGTATTGGTATGGAATTTTTTTCTCTTGTACACTTTGTTTTTCTCAATCATAAACTATAGTTATTTTGTGCACAGACCTAAAAAGGTAGAAGATATAAAAAGTTGAAAATTTTTTGGGTCATGAAATTCTGTAAAATTATGGCCGTTCTATATCTCCCGCTGTGAACCTCGTATTGATATGGAATTTTCTTCTCTTGTACACTTTGTTTTTCTCAATTATAAACTATAGTTATTTTGTGCACAGACCTAAAAAGGTAGAAGATATAAAGGGTTGAAAATTTTTTGGGTCATGAAATTCTGTAAAATTATGGCCGTTTTATATCTCCCACTGTGAACCACGTATTGGTATGGAATTTTGTTCTCTTATACACTTTGTTTTTCTCAATTATAAACTATAGTTATTTGGTGCACAGACCTAAAAAAGTAGAAGATATAAAGGGTTGAAAATTTTTTGGGTCATGAAATTCTGTAAAATTATGGCCGTTCTATATCTCCCACTGTGAACCACGTATTGGTATGGAATTTTTTTCTCTTGTACACTTTGTTTTTCTCAATTATAAACTATAGTTATTTGGTGCACAGACCTAAAAAAGTAGAAGATATAAAGGGTTGAAAATTTTTTGGGTCATGAAATTCTGTAAAATTATGGCCGTTCTATATCTACCACTGTGAACCACGTATTGGTATGGAATTTTTTTCTCTTGTACACTTTGTTTTTCTCAATTATAAACTATAGTTATTTTGTGCACAAACCTAAAAAGGTAGAAGATATAAAGGGTTGAAAATTTTTTGGGTCATGAAATTCTGTAAAATTATGGCCGTTCTATATCTCCCACTGTGAACAACGTATTGGTATGGAATTTTGTTCTCTTATACACATTGTTTTTCTCAATTATAAACTATAGTTATTTTGTGCACAAACCTAAAAAGGTAGAAGATATAAAGGGTTGAAAATTTTTTGGGTCATGAAATTCTGTAAAATTATGGCCGTTCTATATCTCCCACTGTGAACCACGTATTGGTATGGAATTTTGTTCTCTTGTACACTTTGTTTTTCTCAATTATAAACTATAGTTATTTTGTGCACAAACCTAAAAAGGTAGAAGATATAAAGAGTTGAAAATTTTTTGGGTCATGAAATTCTGTAAAATTATGGCCGTTCTCTATCTCCCACTGTGAACCACGTATTGGTATGGAATTTTTTTCTCTTATACACTTTGTTTTTCTCAATTATAAACTATAGTTATTTTGTGCACAGACCAAAAATGGTAGAAGATATAAAGGGTTGAAAATTTTTTGGGTCATGAAATTCTGTAAAATTATGGCCGTTTTATATCTCCCACTGTGAACCACGTATTGGTATGGAATTTTGTTCTCTTGTACACTTTGTTTTTCTCAATTATAAACTATAGTTATTTTGTGCACAGACCTAAAAAGGTAGAAGATATAAAGGGTTGAAAATTTTTTGGGTCATGAAATTCTGTAAAATTATGGCCGTTCTATATCTCCCACTGTGAACCACGTATTGGTATGGAATTTTTTTCTCTTATACACTTGGTTTTTCTCAATTATAAACTATAGTTATTTTGTGCACAGACCAAAAATGGTAAAAGATATAAAGGGTTGAAAATCTTTTGGGTCATGAAATTCTGTAAAATTATGGCCGTTCTATATCTCCCACTGTGAACCACGTATTGGTATGGAATTTTTTTCTCTTGTACACTTTGTTTTTCTCAATTATAAACTATAGTTATTTTGTGCACAAACCTAAAAAGGTAGAAGATATAAAGGGTTGAAAATTTTTTGGGTCATGAAATTCTGTAAAATTATGGCCGTTCTATATCTCCCACTGTGAACAACGTATTGGTATGGAATTTTGTTCTCTTATACACATTGTTTTTCTCAATTATAAACTATAGTTATTTTGTGCACAGACCAAAAATGGTAGAAGATATAAAGGGTTGAAAATTTTTTGGGTCATGAAATTCTGTAAAATTATGGCCGTTTTATATCTCCCACTGTGAACCACGTATTGGTATGGAATTTTTTTCTCTTGTACACTTTGTTTTTCTCAATCATAAACTATAGTTATTTTGTGCACAGACCTAAAAAGGTAGAAGATATAAAGGGTTGAAAATTTTTTGGGTCATGAAATTCTGTAAAATTATGGCCGTTCTATATCTCCCGCTGTGAACCTCGTATTGATATGGAATTTTCTTCTCTTGTACACTTTGTTTTTCTCAATTATAAAGTATAGTTATTTTGTGCACAGACCTAAAAAGGTAGAAGATATAAAGGGTTGAAAATTTTTTGGGTCATGAAATTCTGTAAAATTATGGCCGTTTTATATCTCCCACTGTGAACCACGTATTGGTATGGAATTTTGTTCTCTTATACACTTTGTTTTTCTCAATTATAAACTATAGTTATTTGGTGCACAGACCTAAAAAAGTAGAAGATATAAAGGGTTGAAAATTTTTTGGGTCATGAAATTCTGTAAAATTATGGCCGTTCTATATCTCCCATTGTGAACCACGTATTGGTATGGAATTTTTTTCTCTTGTACACTTTGTTTTTCTCAATTATAAACTATAGTTATTTGGTGCACAGACCTAAAAAAGTAGAAGATATAAAGGGTTGAAAATTTTTTGGGTCATGAAATTCTGTAAAATTATGGCCGTTCTATATCTACCACTGTGAACCACGTATTGGTATAGAATTTTTTTCTCTTGTACACTTTGTTTTTCTCAATTATAAACTATAGTTATTTTGTGCACAAACCTAAAAAGGTAGAAGATATAAAGAGTTGAAAATTTTTTGGGTCATGAAATTCTGTAAAATTATGGCCGTTCTCTATCTCCCACTGTGAACCACGTATTGGTATGGAATTTTTTTCTCTTATACACTTTGTTTTTCTCAATTATAAACTATAGTTATTTTGTGCACAGACCAAAAATGGTAGAAGATATAAAGGGTTGAAAATTTTTTGGGTCATGAAATTCTGTAAAATTATGGCCGTTTTATATCTCCCACTGTGAACCACGTATTGGTATGGAATTTTGTTCTCTTGTACACTTTGTTTTTCTCAATTATAAACTATAGTTATTTTGTGCACAGACCTAAAAAGGTAGAAGATATAAAGGGTTGAAAATTTTTTGGGTGATGAAATTCTGTAAAATTATGGCCGTTCTATATCTCCCACTGTGAACCACGTATTGGTATGGAATTTTTTTCTCTTATACACTTGGTTTTTCTCAATTATAAACTATAGTTATTTTGTGCACAGACCAAAAATGGTAAAAGATATAAAGGGTTGAAAATCTTTTGGGTCATGAAATTCTGTAAAATTATGGCCGTTCTATATCTCCCACTGTGAACCACGTATTGGTATGGAATTTTTTTCTCTTGTACACTTTGTTTTTCTCAATTATAAACTATAGTTATTTTGTGCACAAACCTAAAAAGGTAGAAGATATAAAGGGTTGAAAATTTTTTGGGTCATGAAATTCTGTAAAATTATGGCCGTTCTATATCTCCCACTGTGAACAACGTATTGGTATGGAATTTTGTTCTCTTATACACATTGTTTTTCTCAATTATAAACTATAGTTATTTTGTGCACAGACCAAAAATGGTAGAAGATATAAAGGGTTGAAAATTTTTTGGGTCATGAAATTCTGTAAAATTATGGCCGTTTTATATCTCCCACTGTGAACCACGTATTGGTATGGAATTTTTTTCTCTTGTACACTTTGTTTTTCTCAATCATAAACTATAGTTATTTTGTGCACAGACCTAAAAAGGTAGAAGATATAAAGGGTTGAAAATTTTTTGGGTCATGAAATTCTGTAAAATTATGGCCGTTCTATATCTCCCGCTGTGAACCTCGTATTGATATGGAATTTTCTTCTCTTGTACACTTTGTTTTTCTCAATTATAAAGTATAGTTATTTTGTGCACAGACCTAAAAAGGTAGAAGATATAAAGGGTTGAAAATTTTTTGGGTCATGAAATTCTGTAAAATTATGGCCGTTTTATATCTCCCACTGTGAACCACGTATTGGTATGGAATTTTGTTCTCTTATACACTTTGTTTTTCTCAATTATAAACTATAGTTATTTGGTGCACAGACCTAAAAAAGTAGAAGATATAAAGGGTTGAAAATTTTTTGGGTCATGAAATTCTGTAAAATTATGGCCGTTCTATATCTCCCATTGTGAACCACGTATTGGTATGGAATTTTTTTCTCTTGTACACTTTGTTTTTCTCAATTATAAACTATAGTTATTTGGTGCACAGACCTAAAAAAGTAGAAGATATAAAGGGTTGAAAATTTTTTGGGTCATGAAATTCTGTAAAATTATGGCCGTTCTATATCTACCACTGTGAACCACGTATTGGTATGGAATTTTTTTCTCTTGTACACTTTGTTTTTCTCAATTATAAACTATAGTTATTTTGTGCACAAACCTAAAAAGGTAGAAGATATAAAGGGTTGAAAATTTTTTGGGTCATGAAATTCTGTAAAATTATGGCCGTTCTATATCTCCCACTGTGAACAACGTATTGGTATGGAATTTTGTTCTCTTATACACATTGTTTTTCTCAATTATAAACTATAGTTATTTTGTGCACAGACCAAAAATGGTAGACGATATAAAGGGTTGAAAATTTTTTGGGTCATGAAATTCTGTAAAATTATGGCCGTTTTATATCTCCCACTGTGAACCACGTATTGGTATGGAATTATGTTCTCTTGTACACTTTGTTTTTCTCAATTATAAACTATAGTTATTTTGTGCACAAACCTAAAAAGGTAGAAGATATAAAGAGTTGAAAATTTTTTGGGTCATGAAATTCTGTAAAATTATGGCCGTTCTCTATCTCCCACTGTGAACCACGTATTGGTATGGAATTTTTTTCTCTTATACACTTTGTTTTTCTCAATTATAAACTATAGTTATTTTGTGCACAGACCAAAAATGGTAGAAGATATAAAGGGTTGAAAATTTTTTGGGTCATGAAATTCTGTAAAATTATGGCCGTTCTGTATCTCCCACTGTGAACCACGTATTGGTATGGAATTTTGTTCTCTTATACACATTGTTTTTCTCAATTATAAACTATAGTTATTTTGTGCACAGACCAAAAATGGTAGAAGATATAAAGGGTTAAAAATTTTTTGGGTCATGAAATTCTGTAAAATTATGGCCGTTTTATATCTCCCACTGTGAACCACGTATTGGTATGGAATTTTGTTCTCTTATATACTTTGTTTTTCTCAATTATAAACTATAGTTATTTGGTGCACAGACCTAAAAAAGTAGAAGATATAAAGGGTTGAAAATTTTTTGGGTCATGAAATTCTGTAAAATTATGGCCGTTCTATATCTCCCACTGTGAACCACGTATTGGTATGGAATTTTTTTCTCTTGTACACTTTGTTTTTCTCAATTATAAACTATAGTTATTTTGTGCACAAACCTAAAAAGGTAGAAGATATAAAGGGTTGAAAATTTTTTGGGTCATGAAATTCTGTAAAATTATGGCCGTTCTATATCTCCCACAGTGAACAACGTATTGGTATTGAATTTTGTTCTCTTATACACATTGTTTTTCTCAATTATAAACTATAGTTATTTTGTGCACAGACCAAAAATGGTAGAAGATATAAAGGGTTGAAAATTTTTTGGGTCATGAAATTCTGTAAAATTATGGCCGTTTTATATCTCCCACTGTGAACCACGTATTGGTATGGAATTTTGTTCTCTTGTACACTTTGTTTTTCTCAATTATTAACTATAGTTATTTTGTGCACAAACCTAAAAAGGTAGAAGATATAAAGAGTTGAAAATTTTTTGGGTCATGAAATTCTGTAAAATTATGGCCGTTCTATATCTCCCACTGTGAACCACGTATTGGTATGGAATTTTTTTCTCTTGTACACTTTGTTTTTCTCAATTATAAACTATAGTTATTTTGTGCACAAACCTAAAAAGGTAGAAGATATAAAGGGTTGAAAATTTTTGGGTCATGAAATTCTGTAAAATTATGGCCGTTCTATATCTCCCACTGTGAACCACGTATTGGTATGGAATTTTTTTCTCTTGTACACTTTGTTTTTCTCAATTATAAACTATAGTTATTTTGTGCACAAACCTAAAAAGGTAGAAGATATAAAGGGTTGAAAATTTTTTGGGTCATGAAATTCTGTAAAATTATGGCCGTTTTATATCTCCCACTGTGAACCACGTATTGGTATGGAATTTTGTTCTCTTGTACACTTTGTTTTGCTCAATTATAAACTATAGTTATTTTGTGCACCGACCAAAAATGGTAGAAGATATAAAGGGTTGAAAATTTTTTGGGTCATGAAATTCTGTAAAATTATGGCCGTTTTATATCTCCCACTGTGAACCACGTATTGGTATGGAATTTTGTTCTCTTGTACACTTTGTTTTGCTCAATTATAAACTATAGTTATTTTGTGCACCGACCAAAAATGGTAGAAGATATAAAGGGTTGAAAATTTTTTGGGTCATGAAATTCTGTAAAATTATGGCCGTTTTATATCTCCCACTGTGAACCACGTATTGGTATGGAATTTTGTTCTTTTGTATTCTTTGTTTTTCTCAATTATAAACTATAGTTATTTTGTGCACAAACCTAAAAAGGTAGAAGATATAAAAGGTTGAAAATTTTTTGGGTCATGAAATTCTGTAAAATTATAGCCGTTTTATATCTCCCGCTGTGAACCTCGTATTGGTATGGAATTTTCTTCTCCTGTACACTTTGTTTTTCTCAATTATAAACTATAGTTATTTTGTGCACAGACCTAAAAGGTAGAAGATATAAAGGGTTGAAAATTTTTTGGGTCATAAAATTCTGTAAAATTGTGGCCGTTTTATATCTCCCACTGTGAACCACGTATTGGTATGGAATTTTGTTCTCTTGTATACTTTGTTTTTCTCAATTATAAACTATAGTTATTTGGTGCACAGACCTAAAAAAGTAGAAGATATAAAGGGTTGAAAATTTTTTGGGTCATGAAATTCTGTAAAATTATGGCCGTTCTATATCTCCCACTGTGAACAACGTATTGGTATTGAATTTTGTTCTCTTATACACATTGTTTTTCTCAATTATAAACTATAGTTATTTTGTGCACAGACCAAAAATGGTAGAAGATATAAAGGGTTGAAAATTTTTTGGGTCATGAAATTCTGTAAAATTATGGCCGTTTTATATCTCCCACTGTGAACCACGTATTGGTATGGAATTTTGTTCTCTTGTACACTTTGTTTTTCTCAATTATAAACTATAGTTATTTTGTGCACAAACCTAAAAAGGTAGAAGATATAAAGAGTTGAAAATTTTTTGGGTCATGAAATTCTGTAAAATTATGGCCGTTCTCTATCTCCCACTGTGAACCACGTATTGGTATGGAATTTTTTCTCTTATACACTTTGTTTTTCTCAATTATAAACTATAGTTATTTTGTGCACAGACCAAAAATGGTAGAAGATATAAAGGGTTGAAAATTTTTTGGGTCATGAAATTCTGTAAAATTATGGCCGTTCTATATCTCCCACTGTGAACAACGTATTGGTATGGAATTTTGTTCTCTTATACACTTGGTTTTTCTCAATTATAAACTATAGTTATTTTGTGCACAGACCAAAAATGGTAAAAGATATAAAGGGTTGAAAATCTTTTGGGTCATGAAATTCTGTAAAATTATGGCCGTTCTATATCTCCCACTATGAACCACGTATTGGTATGGAATTTTGTTCTCTTATACACTTTGTTTTGCTCAATTATAAACTATAGTTATTTTGTGCACCGACCAAAAATGGTAGAAGATATAAAGGGTTGAAAATTTTTTGGGTCATGAAATTCTGTAAAATTATGGCCGTTTTATATCTCCCACTGTGAACCACGTATTGGTATGGAATTTTGTTCTCTTGTACACTTTGTTTTTCTCAATTATAAACTATAGTTATTTTGTGCATAGACCTAAAATGGTAGAAGATATAAAGGGTTGAAAATTTTTTGGGTCATGAAATTCTGTAAAATTATGGCCGTTCTCTATCTCCCACTGTGAACCACGTATTGGTATGGAATTTTGATCTCTTGTATGCTTTGTTTTTCTCAATTATAAACTATAGTTATTTTGTGCACAGACCTAAAAAGGTAGAAGATATAAATGGTTGAAAATTTTTTGGGACATGAAATTCTGTAAAATTATGGCCGTTCTATATGTCCCACTGTGAACCACGTATTGGTATGGAATTTTTTTCTTTTATACACTTTGTTTTTCTCAATTATAAACTATAGTTATTTTGTGCGCAGACCTAAAAAGTTAGAAGATATAAAGGGTTGAAAATTTTTTGGGTCATGAAATTCTGTAGAACTATTGCCGTTCTATATGTCCCACTGTTAACCACGTATTGGTATGGAATTTTGTTCTCTTATACACTTTGTTTTTCTCAATTATAAACTATAGTTATTTTGTGCACAAACCAAAAAAGGTAAAAGATATAAAGGGTTGAAAATTTTTTGGGTCCTGAAATTCTGTAAAATTATGGCCGTTCTATATCTCCCACTGTGAACCACGTATTGGTATGGAATTTTGTTCTCTTATACACTTTGTTTTTCTCAATTATAAACTATAGTTATTTTGTGCACAGTTCTATAATTTTAGAAGATATAAAGCAGTGGTTCTTAACCGTTGTTCCGCGAATATGGTCCAAGTGTTCCGCGAAATTTCATTTTTAAATGTATTGAAATTTAGAAACTTAGGAAAGATACGAAAACAAAAAATTGTTCTTTTTTTTTAAATTTGAATTTAATTTTAAGTTCTTGCTAAATACCGAATTTTAAATTATTTAATGTTAGTGTTCCGCGAGAAAAATATATACATATAAATGTGTTCCGCGACTATGAAAAGGTTAAGAACCACTGCCTTAGAGGATATTTGGAGATTCCTGTCTCTGACGGATTAGAGACGGTTCTGTGATTAGAATGTTAGGTTTAAGATGGAATTGAATGTGGTAGCGAATATGAGAATAATTTTTTTCTATTGTTTACTTTTAGAACTCCTATCTCGAATAGTATACCTAATTTTTCTAGTTGCAGATTCGTAAATCTGGCTGTGGAAGTGTTACTGCAGCGTTTGCAAGGGCGTGGTTCCTCATACTGGGCGAAGATGCAGATTTCTAGTTGGCGCTATGTTCTGAGCCATCTTCGCTTAACCGAAGATGTTATACAAATAGATTCTTGTAGGACTTGATGAATGTGTGACATTTTGGCTTGCTCCAAACATTATATTTTCTATACTAACAAATTGTTGTCTGACTGCCGCTTTCATGAGCTCATTTGCTGTGGGGCGAAGTTATGCCTTCCACTTTCTTGTGCAAGATAAGGACAAGCTGCCTGTTGGAGAAATTAAAACACTGTCCGGTAGGACAGTTGTATAAAGGTTGATCGTCAGAAAAAGCGTAACGTTGAAAAACACCCAAAATTGACAATTTTTTTCTTTTTTTCCATAAAAGATAAAATTCCCAAATTTTCTTTATAATATAGGGCAAATCCTCCTTTATGACTGTAATTTTTTTTTTGCAACAACATAGATTAAATAGATTTCGAGAAATAAGTTGCTGAAAATGAGCAAATCGGCATTTTCAGAAATTGTTGTTGTTGTAGTTGTTACCTTTTTTGTAAACTGCGTAGCGCCTAAACGCGAGAACCGATTTTCATGAATGAGGTATCATTCGATTTGGAATTTTATGTAGATGTGCCTTTTGGGGGTCTCGTCGCTGTACAACGAATGGGAGAGGAGTTAGCCCCCTTTATGTAAGGCCCCCTCCAAAATTATTATTATTACTAATAACTCTGTAAATCTTAGCCTGATTTTGTTAAAATTTGGTAGGGTGATAGGTTAGGGCTCCCCTATGAAACATTAAAGCGACGGTCTGCTCTTACACCTGTTAAGGAGAAGTATACTAATCGTTTCAAATTAGTACGTACAAATGCGTGAACCGATTTTCATGAATGAAGGCGTCATTAGAATCGAAATTTTGTAGAGATTTGCATTTTAAAAGTCACGACGCTGTGCCTCAAAGGAAGGGGAGTTTGCCCCACCCTAGTATACTATAGTTTCTTTTCTCTTAAATGAAAACAACACTGCTAGCAAAATTTTTCTTGCTTGAATCGTTCCCAACTCAGGATTTGTTTAAAGAAACTAACTTTCTACAAGCGATTATTTATTTTATAAGAGCATTTTAGCTTTTAATCTGTTACATTTCAGTGTCAACAATTGATCGAATAAATCATTTTAATATCTGTCGTTGAATTGCATAAGTCACACAATAAACTATAAAACATTTTTATTAAAATGATTCTTCACAGTTAGATAATCAGAAAGAGAAAATCTAAAAACCACTCTCCCCAAAAACACTTTCTAGAAAACTAGCTGAAAAACTAAGTTGTTATTTGAAAAAAATCTTGTAACATTAAGAGAAACGAAAAAATTAAAAAGGCAAAATAATTAATGGGAATTAAAAAGTGACCTAATGAAAAATAAAGTCTACCAGTCTTTACTTATAAATTCTTACCAAAGTTGACAAGATTTTCGAATGAAGATGATTAAAGATGGTCTACACAATCTACTTTTTTTCTTCTTTTTTTTGAACTTCTACGTTTCGTGGGAAGGGGCGTACTGAAGAAATTTCTTAAGATAGAACTCTCAAATCAAAGGATTTTTTTTTTGAACTCCTTATTTCCTAATCGTTTATATCTCAAGTGTAACTTAAGCCATCACTGTAATTAAATTTCAAATCAAAGACTGCAAACAACATTAACTTATTCCTACTTAGTTTTTAAATTAAAGTAACATCATTAGTGAATCCCTTCTCTTATTTTTTGTATTTTAATAAAATGAAGAATATAGAGCGAGTAGCTTGCTTCAACTGTAATTAATAAAATCAATACTTATTTCATTTCCTCTTCAGTCATTGGTTCTTCTTCTTTTAATCTTTAACAAAAACTTACAGTTTAAAATGTTAAGTATAAGGGATGATTAAACGCCAAAAGTTACACAAATCAGCTAGTACCCAACATTTCATTAATACTTCATTGATATTATTTTAAGTAATTTTACTACATTAATTTTCATTAATATTTTTTTGAATTTATTAGATGTTTCACAGACCCTTATGCTGGCCATTTTAATCTACAAAATATTTGTTCAAGTAGAACACCATTTAACTTAGATTGACTGTAATAAGATAAATAAGATATGCATATTTTTATGACAGCTAACATAATTATTCCAGTATTTTACTATAAGTAAAATTAGAGGGACTAAATTAAATTACAATTGAGAAATGAATAATTATTGCTGAATAATTTACTTGATATTACCTACGCGTTATTTGTGCTCACAAATACTTTGGAAAGACGAATTCTAGACTGAAATATTGTTTTAAATCCGTGATTCAAATTTAAATAGTAGCCGACTCTGCCTTTGTCTTTTTTTACTTTAACGTGCATGTACATACATACGATATATGTGACTATTCAGAATAAAGACCATAATAAAGATAAATCAGAAGAATAATTTGGAATAAAGCTAAAATAAAGTACCTATTTAATTACGAAAATATAATGTACATTTTATCATAATTATAACAAAAAAATAAAATATTATGAATGAACAAAGGGAAGGGATTAGCTATGCGGTTAGCATATTGGATTCCCACGTGGAGGTTCCGGGTTCGAATCCAGCTGCTGACCCTTAGATTTTCTCTTTCTAAGAGCTTCTTACAGCTCACTGTCCGGGTGATGGACAGAGTTGTCTGTAACGAGAGAACACTGTCCAGAGGCCGGCAGTGCACTGAAAAAAGCTGCGAGCGCCAATAACCGCAGATTGTTGAAGTTGTTGAAGCGACTTAAATCATAAAAAAAAAGAAAAAGAAAATGAATGAACTGGCCAGCATAAGGGTCTGTGAAACATCTAATAAATTCAAAAAAATATTAATGAAAATTAATGTAGTAAAATTACTTAAAATAATATCAATGAAGTATTAATGAAATGTTGGGTACTAGCTGATTTGTGTACCTTTTGGCGTTTAATCAACCCTTATACTTAACATTTTAAACTGTAAGTTTTTGTTAAAGAGATTTTTGTACCTTTTGGATAGATTTTCTTTTTTGTATGTTTTGCAAAGTTACATATCTGCTTTACAGATTTTATTAAAATTGGGAATAATAAATTTAATTTTATCATTATAACCTGAAAAGGTGTTACGTCGGAGTTACTACCACTGGACAGATCTTTTTAAAGAATGATTATAGTTGCGGTCCCCAAGCCATCCTCAATAACAATTTTTTTGAGAAAGCGTTTTGAATAAAATAGGAAGGTAATTTGTACGTAAATAGCAAAATTAAACTGCGATTTCAGTACTTCCCTTTAAGAGGAGTAAGAAAAATAAACTGCGATTACAGTACTTCTCCCTAAAAGGCAAAGAGGCAAAGATTTTGAATCGAACTACAATTCATTGATGAAAATTGGTTCACTCATTGAAAATTTTAACGATTGCAATACTTCCTCTTAGTAGGTGTAAGAGCATGATGGCACTTCACAGCCACGTAGAGGAGCTTTAACCACTTCTTCTTACTAAATTTTATCAAAATCGGACTAACCGTTATAGAAATATTGGTAATAATAGTTTTAGAAAGGGCATTACTTGGGTGGGGCAAACTCCCCTCCTTATGAGGCACAGCGTCGAGACTTTTAAAGTGCCAATCTGTACAAAATTTCGATTCGAATGACACTTTATTCATGAAAATCGGTTCACGTTTCGATAATTTGAAACGATTGCTATACTTCCCCTTAACAAGTGTAAGAGCAGATCGTCGCTTTAATGTTACGTAGGGGAGCCCTAACCCTGTCATCCTACCAAATTTTATCAAAATCGGGCTAAGATTTACAGAGTAATTAATGATAATAATTTTGGAGGGGGCCTTACATAAAGGGGGCTAACTCCTCTCCCATTCGATGTGCAGCATCGAGACCCCCAAAAGGCACATCTACATAACATTCCGACTCGAATGACACCTCATTCATGAAAATCGGTTCACGCGTTTAGGCGCTACGTTGTTTACAAAAAAGGTAACAACAACAACAAGAAGAAGAAGAAGAACAAGAACAAGAACAATTTTTGAAAATGCCGTTTTTGCTCATTTTCAGCATCTTTTTTCTCAATATCTATCAAATCTAGGCTGTTGCAAAAAAATTACAGTTATAAAGGAGGGTTTGGAGTAAGATTTAAAGAAAATTTGGGAATTTTATCTTTTATAGAAAAAGAGAAAAAAATTGTCAAAGTTGGGTGTTTTTCAACGTTACGCTTTTTCGTGCAGTTTTTGATGATCAACCCTTATACAACTGTCCTACCGGACAGTTTTAATTATTATTAACTTTGAACTTTAATGTGTTATCTTTGGACGAAGACAAATCCTAGTCAGGCTTTGGTCTATGTACCTAATGTGTGGCTATTAAATAACGAGACTATTGCTATAAAACATTTTATTTTAAATTTATACATATTTAGTTATTATCACCTTCAATATACACCCCTCCCCTATCCCTACAACGCTCCGTGCGAATTTACCATAGTTCGAAACAGTGCTGGAAGTCTTTATCTATGAGCTCCTGCATGACGCGTGCCGCTTTTTCTTTCACAGCTTCAACGGACTGAAATTGTGTTCCTTTTAATGCAGATTTGACTTTAGGGAACAGATAAAAGTTCTTGTTCTTCACACAAATCGGGTCGTTTTTTTTCCTTTACTCTTTCACGGAGTTGAGGAAGCACCTCACCGGTAGTAATGTTGATTAATTATAATCGATATTTTCATCCGTTTTGGACGTGGAAGGGCGACCCAGGCAATCATCATCTCTGACGTCTTCACGGCCTTCTTGGAAACGCTTGAACCACTCAAAAACTCGCGCACATGATAAACATTCATCGCTGTAAACTTCTTTTAATAAAAGATAAATTTCAGTAGCGGTTTTATCAAGTTTTGATGTGAAATTTCACGACAATTCGTTGCTCTACTACAAGTGTAGTATCATGTTTTCGGCAAAACGAAACTAACACCTCTTTTACACAAACGACGGTTCCGGTCAGACAGATTTCTCTACAAACACCAGAGACGCTGCAATCGAAAGAGAAGGCTTTACGCTGCACAGCTGTTGGTCGTTAGGATTTGGCGCATGCATAGTTCTTCTGTAGCAACATCAGTCTCGTTATTTAATAGCCACACCTCGTATACTTATTTAGGTATTGTGTTCGGTGTATCACATTACTGGATAACACGTACATTTTATCCGCCATAGCAGGTTTGATTCCTTTAATTCTGGCCAAGTTCCTTTAATAAAACCTCTTCGCTCATAATCTTTTTTTGTGAATGAAAGCCAAAAATACAGTTTCCAGGCTCTCTGAAGATTAAAAGAAAATCTTTTTGATTTAACAGAATATCTCAGAAATTATTTAATGGAAATAGTAGAAAACAATAACACGGTTTACTGTTTTTATTCTTTGTCACTTCTGATACTGAGTTTTGGCCAGATTCTGTTAACTAGAAATACTAAAAACGTAGCTCTACTTTCTTCAATTTATATAAGATTCACAATATCTACAGTGCTATCTACAGTTGGCAGTGGCCAATCTCAAGAAGATTGCATCTCCATTAATTTCATAAATTCTTTTCACAACTTGGAAGGTTTTTTGGAATGAATCAATTTGCGTTTTAACGTTGATTTTTTTTGTTTTTTTGGCATTGGCTTTCGCCATACAGTCAGCATCGTCTAGGTGCTTATCACTAGAATATCACTCACTCTCCATTCTTACTTATAAATACATTCGCTTCACACATTCATCCCTCTACTATATATAACTATTTACATAAACTACAAGCTAATGGATGGATCAGTACTCTATATTCCTGCCATCCTTATAGCTTAACCGAAATTAAAATCACGTAATCCTTCTCTAATCATTTCCTTGTATTCATTCTAATCGGCTATAACTTTTAAATAAACTTATAGTTCATTGCTAGCTCTGCTATAGCTTTAAGTACATAGATGTCGGTGGAGAATATTATGTCTTCGTAGCGAAATGGTGCATCTAAATACCTGTATATATCGTCAAACATTCGTTTCCTTTCTACAACATAACGTGGACATATCATTATTATACACTGCTCCACAAAAAAAGTGGCGCACTTTAAAAATGCGTTATTTTTTTTCTCTGTAACTTTTTTGTTCTACATTTTATTTTAGTTAGCAAATATAAGAAGTATGAAGTTACGGGAAGGCTAAAATAAAATAATAAATGATCTAAAAGAAATGAAAACCTTTAATTTAACAAAAAAGTACTTCTCAGCAAAAAATGAGTTGGAAAAAAAATGTATTTCTTCCGATTAAAAAAGAGAAAAAGAATTTTAGTAACGTGTATTGCTCGCATTACTGCATCCAATCTCCTCGGCATACTCCTTATTAAAGTTCTCACGAAATCTTGTGTTAATTCCTCCCATATCTCCACCAGAGCACCTCGCAACTCTTCTAAGCTCCTGGGAGGATTATTACTCCATCTTAATCGCCTACCGAGCTCATCCCAAAGATGTTCAATTGGATTTAAATCCGGGCTGCGTGCTGGCCATCTCAGAACACGAATGCCAGTATCGTGGAGATATTGAACAACACAGGCGGCAGTGTGTGGTCGGGCATTATCTTGCATAAAAATAAAATTTTCCCCAATAAATGGTGCACAGGGTATCACATATTGCTGCAAAATTTCCCTCACATACAAATCTACATTCAAGATTGCCCTGTTGAACACGTGGAGCCTAGTTTAAGCCCCCATAGAAATCCCAGCCCACACCATCACTGAACCACCTCCGAATGGTAGTCTACCAGAAATATTGCACGGAGCGTAGCGCTCCCCAGGCCTTTGGTAAACTCGTCGCCTCCCATCAGGTGCGTAGAGAGCAAAACGAGACTCGTCTGAATAGAGAACGTTTCTACAATCGTTCTCAGACAGTTGCGGTGTTCCCTAACGAACTCTAGACGGGCTCTGCGATGGTCTACGTTGAGCAATGGTCCTGTGGCTTGCTTTCTAGGGCGTAAATTCATTTCAGCGAACCATCTTCGTACAGTTTCAGCACTGACTGAAACTCCACGAACAGTAAGCAGTGTTTGAGCTGTTTCAGAAGCAGTTGATGTACGATTTCTCAGAGTGTGAATTCTAATAAATCGGTCATCAAGCGCTTCTGTGGCTCTTGGTCGACCCGAACCTTGTCTGCGAGTGCAGAGGCCTGTCTCCCGGTAACGATGGATGGCTCTATGGATGGTAGTCTCAGGCAACCCTAACGTTCGTGCTGCTTACCGCTGACTCCGTCCATCCTCAACTAATGCAATAATTCGGGCCACTTGCTCTGCTGTAATTGAGAGTTTGCAATGCTTTCGGCTTGAAAAAAGTCGAAACGCAACTGTAGAGGTCAATAAATTTATTTACTGTTGAGGTGAAGTTCGTGTTGTTGTTTACACAAAAAGACCGAAGGGGATTAAACGAGGAATTGCTTCACTATTTACAAGAAACTTTGGGCCTTGTTTCGATTAATTGTTCCCTGACAGTTTATGAAAATAATTAAAACTAATAATCTTTGCCCAAAATGTGATAAAACAAAAAATAAACGCTTTTTTCATAGTGCGCCACTTTTTTTGTGGAGCAGTTTATGTTTGAAATCCTCCTTCACGTAGCAATCTACGCAAAGAGGAGAGGACCTACGTTGAAATTCAATCAAATTATACTTTATGACTAAGTATTCAGATTATTTTATAATAAATTCTCTTTATTACAATTTTTGTTTTTATTTTCTTTAGCGGTAAACTTACTTGTTAAGAGGAAATAAATTTTGAAAAGTTGAACATTAAGTAAATGAAAAAGTTTTGGAATAATTGAATACCAAAATAAGGACAAAATGGGGGAACTTAGTTCTTAATATTTATAAAGGAACCATTAGGAAGTATCAAAGAACCAAAATTAGCGCATGGCCTGTTCGATTAATTAAGCGTATATTGGCCAGCCTGGGTTCCCTTTTGGGATCCATTGGGACGTGAAGAGAGCTTTCCAAATGAAATCGTTTGATTACGATTAAATACACAAACAGACATACTCAAATATATATCAATAAATTTATTATATAACATAAATTATTGAAAATTTATTTTGACTTTTCTTATATCTTCCTTGAACACAATATTTATCAATTTTATTATTAAAATGAGTCGGTTTCGAGCTCTTGCTCTCTTATTCTAATGGAGTAATGAGTCACACTTTTGCCTGCAACTATATTTTTTTACTTTAAATAAAAAAATGATTTTTTCTGCAACTATGTGGGGAAGTTCTCATTACTCAATTAAAATCAGCTGTGTAATGCCCAACTTCCCACACTAGTGGGGAAAAATTCCTATTAGTGTCACTTTCCTCACTAGTGAGTGGAAAAACTTTATTGTGCTTCCTTGATATAAGAAGTTTTGTTATTAACATAAATATTTTCTGTAAAACTTTAATAAGCTTATTTAACGTAATTAAATAATTAAAAAACGAATATTAAAAAATAAAATAAAAATTGAAAGGAATATAGAAATAAAAATAATACTTTAATAAATAATTAGATATTTTTAATTATAACAGTTAAAAAGGTTATAGTGTTACCTTACAGAAATTTAAAATGGATTCTAGTGATGCCTGTTTAGAAAACACTCCTCCATCAATAAAAGAAACAACAGAAAATATAATAAGTAATGTGAATACGTAAGTAAAATGGAATTTTTAATTTTTTTAGTTAATAAATCTAATGGTTGCAGAAAAAATATAATATTTAACTCGAGTGTAAAGTATTTTCCTCACACTCGGCAATTTGCACTTGCACTCGCCTCGCTTCGCTCGCACGTGCGTGCAAACCCTGCCTCGCGTGAGGAAAAGTACTACTTTCCACACTTGTTAAATAAATAACTATTACTTTACAGTTTATTATATAATTCCCAGAGACTCCCGCATTTCGCACTACTATGATGGGTTGGTGGCTTTTTCCTGTCTACCACTGCCAGCATTTTGTGGCTTCATTCCTTTTCCAAGTTATCCAATCTCGAAGACCATCTTATATTTTCCAACTCCTCAAGTTCAAATCCCTCGATCCATTCTCGCAATACTAGATCTCTTTCTTCTGATCTCTATATTCCCTCACACTGTACTTCATCCTTCGACAAATCCTTCCTAATACGCGCTACCTCTCTCTGGAACTCCTTACCATCATCTGTCCGCCATGCCCCTACCCTTTCCATCTTTAAATCCCTTCTGTTCAATTATCTCCTTTCTACTCAAGCTTCCTCAGGAATGAATTCATTTATTTCCTTAATTTTAATTCTTATTTTTGTAAATGCTTAATGATTTTTTATATATAAATACAGGCCAAACTATTAGGGCCTCCAATTGTACATGTTTTTATTCTAAGGGGACAATAGTCCCAGTATAATAATATTTAATTTCAATTTTTCTTTCTTAATGTATGTTCTTGTTTGTATTTGTTCGCTAGCAAAGAACTTTAATTTGAAATTCTTTCCTCGTGCATTCTTTCAGCGTATTAGTTAAGTTAACTAATCGCCTGCTTTTTCTTTCAAAGGGGACTTAACATTCAATTACCATTTTGGTGTCTTAAACTACAGCAAAAGCACGAACTTTACTGTTAACATTTTTGTCTAATGAATAAAAAATTTGCTACTCGCAGGAGTTGAACTATAAATTAAAATCCCAAGCTTGTTAATCATAACACCATTACATGTCCCGTTACAGTATCCCATAATTGCTGGATCTGGTAATAAAAACTGATTTCTCCGTTACTAAAACCAACAACAGTTGCATAATAAGCCTTTTTCGGGTTGCAATACCCTAAGGCTTCCTCATATTCTAATCTAATCAGGACTAATTATACAGAGTGTTCATTTTAAGGCGGCTCAAATGCATTTCATGATTAAACGGCTGTTCTGAGCAAAAAATTTGTTGCCCGTCACCTCTAGTTTCAGAATATGTGACGTGATTTTAGATTCCAGCCCGCATACGCGGCTGACGCGCGACCAAAAGTGAGGGTTCGCAGTTGACCCCCATTTTCATATAGACAGTTTTAAAGAGTATAAAACGTTATGAAAGAAACCAGAAACCGCAATTCGATATCTTCAAAATTAAAGGTGCTAGGCCATTTCAAAATCTGATATTTGTTAATCATATTTCAATTTTTTAACTTGTTAGCAAAGAGAAAGAAGAGCACGCGATAGGTCATTTTTATGTATTTTTTCATCCCCTTTCTATTAAAAATATTGCCAAGGCAGTGAAGCTAGTATTTTTCTTAATATCGGGAAATAAGTCGTTTTCCGAGTGATTTTTCTAAGAAAAATCAAATATTAAGAGCTTTAGATGTTCTCAGGTGTACCCAAAATGGCTAAAAATTAATTTTACATCTGTTACAAACAAGAAGGATTAATAATTATTTGGCAATTTTGGGAGAGTTGCGTTTAATTACCAAAAAAATTGGAAACCTCCTGCCACATATTTAAGTGATCAATATCTTTCACGTAAAGGATCAAACTTATTCCTTAATTTATCAAATAATGCGCTTTACTCAACTTGTGAAGCATGTACTGTGCCTTCAATGGTGATTCAGAGAGCTGTTGAAACTTCCTGGCTAACCTGGCTTGCGAGCCAGAAGAGGCACCTTTGAAGTCATGAAATGCATTAGAGCCGTCTTAAAATGAACACCCTGTATATTATTTGAAGTAATTTCGACAAGAAAATGCTTTATAAGTTTCCATAATAGATTTGTTTGATTTTCTTCATGTTGTTAGACCATAACTGTAGCTGACTTAATCGTTCTAGTAAACAGTGAGGCACATAATGGGAGTTTGTAATTGACTGAGCATGCGTGCTGTATCCTACATTGTTCAGATTTATATCAGAAACTCCTAGAACGGTCTAGTGGGTTTCAGTTTCAATGTATTCTGGTGAGAATGGAGAAAAGACGAACTAGAAGCACGTCAAGTTTAAACTTGTCCCATGATTATCTAGGAGAGTCTACCATTAATGGAGGAGCGGAGGGACCATGGTGATCAGAGTCCAACAATGGACTATTATCACTGCTTCACTTCATCCGCCTTGTATAGCCCATCCGTTCGTACAAACAAATACATACACGGGCACAAAATCGACAGTGGGTTTATCATGAAGGATGTTGGTGTGCTTCATTTTCCAATTCTCTAGTTGCCATTCATCTTCTACATCGATTCACAACATTCTCTCTAGCTCACAATGACTTTCTAGCCCTTTGCCCTATATATAACCCATTCGCTCAGAATTGGTTGCTTGAACCAGGTGAGCGCCTGGTTAACTCTTTGTTTCCCTAGATTGGTCATATCCTATAAATATTGGCACCCTTAACCATAGCACACAGTAATCGCCTTTCTATAGTATGAAGTAATACCTAAACTTTGGTACTTAATAAGCCTTACGTCATAAACATAATAACAGTGGATTACACTGGACAAACACAATAATGATTGTAAGAAAAACAATTTGTATATACGCAAGTCAATGTTTAAAAAACATATCTGTATTTAGGGTGGTTCCACTAAGCGATCACAACGATCAAAACATACCTTCAGGCGTTCCACTTGGCGACCGCGATCGTTGTGGTCGTGGCGAAAACGTCACTAATGACGTCACTATTTTCGCTCACACGGCGACCACAACGCCCCACCTTAAGAGCTGGGTCGAAGTAGGCGTTCAGAAATATGGCGCAATTTTTAAAACAAAATATGGCGACCGAAAAAATTATCTCATGTATATGAAAGTATTATTTCATGTAAATAATTGAATGTATTTCTCGAAAGTCTAAAAAAAATAAATAAATAAATAATTACCCCTTTACATACTAAATCACTGAATAACACAAAATCATTTACCTGAAATAACTTAAATTCTTCATCTGAATAAAGATAAATTACACTTTGATAGTTAATAATACGTGGCCTAAGTTTTCGCTTTTCACTATTGCGATTTTGTAAAATTGCATTCCACTCTTCATCGGAACTAGATGAAGAACTTTCTAAAGCATTATTAATAAATATCCAACTGTTGCCACAAAAGACAAATTAATTGTATTTAAACGTAAATTTTGTAAATACTCCACTAAAATGTAATATAAAAAATTAAATTAAATATATATTTTTAATATAAGTCAACTTTACCAATAATTAATAAAGTTTATTATAACTGCTTCACAAACAACCTCTTCAAGCTTCTGACTTATTTTCGAGGCCGCCATTTGTAATGTTTACATGAACGGTTAAAACGCCTACAGTCCATTTTCACTTGAGTTTTCGATTACAACGCTCGCAAGCAAGTGGAACGGGCAAAACCGCGGTCGTGAGCGTGATCGTTGTGAGCGCTTAGTGGAACGCACCCTTAGAAAGCTTTATCAGAATATCAGAAGCACGTGGAGATCTAAGAACTAAGATTTGAAATAAATCTCTGAGAGGGCAAGGAATTGGAGGACAACGTAACCTGTAAGTTTTTGTTTTTTAGAATAGAATAAATCTTTATATCAATAAAAATATATACAAAAAAATAAATAAATGAAGTGTAATGCACAAAACATTGTAACCTTCATAACAGTGCTTATTGGTAAGGTTAAGATGAGGAGGATTGGAATGGAGGGAAAAAAGGAGAGGAAAAACCTGCAGCTAGTGTAGAAAGTTAGAGGAGTATCAACATAACCTGTAATAAACGATTTCTACACTTCAATTTAAGCATTAAACACAGTTGAACAAGGTTGTTGTTAGAGTTCTTGGGACGGATACCCGTATAAGAATCTTCTATCAGAGAAGGGAAATGTGAAACTTGGCTGTGAAGACAAAGAACCGAAGAGACTCTGTGCTTGGGCAGAAATCAGATTACTCTGATCACAGGAGTATTCACAGGGTATGGTAGGTTCAGGAAGCAGTTCTGTTCAAGGTGGAGGGCTTATTAGCTCGGAACCGTTGTGTGCAGATTGTGTCTTGAAGAGGAGGAAACGGCCACTCACTGGCTGTTCTATTACAACGCAACCAGAGTGGTTGCACAATGAAAACTTTGGATCTTTGATACCAAAGGAGATAGTAGCGCAAAAAGTACTAGTAGGGAAAGTCCTTAATAGAGTGTTTCAAAAAAATGTTGACTTTGTAATGGGTTCAGATGACTTGAAGAGGAGGTTTATGATGCGGGAATTAGTTAGAGATTTTAATGAGTTGATATTCGGAATATGAATTACGAGTTTACGAAAATAAATAAATATATATATTTTAACAATAATTTAGACGTTTGTAAAGATATACTACAATAATTTAAAATGATTTAAATTGTAACTAGAATGCACAACTATAATGACGTTAAATAGATATATGTTTAAACACTTAGATAGGGACGCGCTCGCGGTGTAACTCGCTGGTAGAATCTTGATGTTACGCTGGTAAAATACTGAAGAATAATCATCGACTGATCCCCCACTTCCTGTAGAGAGACCATATATAGCCATCACCACACATTGACAAGTCTTGTAATTACGGGTCACACTCAAACATCTCTTGCCGTGTGTTGACCCTAGTCTTGAATAGGCCGGGTGACAGGCGTTGGAAGTTATCAAAGGGCTGTAGCCAGGTATTCGGTCTTTTGAGTGTTTGTAGCCAGGTGGTCACTGTATACTGACCGTATAATGGCCCTTTTGAAAGCGGTGTGTCTTTGGCGGGCGGTCCCTTTTGCCCGTGCACTGACCGCGGCACTTGACCTAAGTACTAGCGTCTGACTGGCACCACTAGTTATAATTTTTATAATTAAAAATTATATATTTTTCTTCTGTTATCACATCACAACTTTTAAATTTTAAAGAGAGCCGGGCGGAAAATCAAAGTTCATTTAAAAACAAAAAGTTTCGTCCATGTTAGAGCGAAATCGATTAATATTTCGAGGTCGCTACCGTTGATCAAAAAATTTTTGTTTTGCTTTTTTTTTATATAAAAAATAATTAAATGTTTTGGATCTTTTCAAATTATTAGCAAAACATGTAATTGTACAAAGTTGATTTAAATATAATCTGCAATAAAGACAATGCAGTTGGAATCATTTTAATGGCCATTTTATTTTCAAAGTTATGAATAATTAAAGAAGCTGTATTTAAAAAAAAAAGATATTAAGAAAAATATACATTTAAGTTACTGAAACTTCTAAATTAGGGAATATTTTGCATTTATTGTTACAATTTGGAATCGATTTACCATCAATTGCAGTGACCTCTAAATATTAATCGATTTTGCTCTAATACGGACGAAACTTTTTGTTTTTAAATGAACTTTGATTTTCCGCCCGGCGCTCTTTAAAATTTAAAAGTCAACATTTTTTTGAAACACCCTAATACGTAACCTCCTTAGTAGGGGAGGTTTCGTCTACTGGATCCAAAAAGGCACAAACCTCTTGTGGCT
Source organism: Rhodnius prolixus (assembly GCF_049639745.1). Lineage (NCBI taxonomy): Eukaryota > Metazoa > Arthropoda > Insecta > Hemiptera > Reduviidae > Rhodnius > Rhodnius prolixus. The sequence goes on from NW_027411582.1 coordinate 21,411,138, forward strand.
GCGGTGCCGTGGGGTGTAGGTCCTTCCCGCTTTTCTATTCTACTCCGACAGGATCCTCTTACAGATGCTTGAATAACTCTCACGGATTATTCACCATTGTTATCAGATAAGATAAACTAATAGATAGAAAATCTATCCATCTAATGTTGTAACTCAATTTTCCGTTAAATTGTGAGTTGTATAAAATAATATCGAGCTATATCCCCAAATATTTTTAAAAGCCCTAACTGGAATGTGTTCTATTTTTGTCCAAGACTGTCCTTCAACATTTTTTACCATTTCTGTACCTCACTCTAATTCATATTATGTTATCAAAGGCCACTGGTTACCACCGTGTCTCCCAGTTCTTGAGTATTTCTCCGATTTATTTCTTCCCTCTCTCCAACTTATTTTATCCTTTATATAAGCTCTCTATTTTTTTTTTTTTTTATCAAAAAGGTCACTTCGTGGAACTAACTGTCGTTCCTTCTTTTTTATAAAGATCAAAAGTAAGACTTCTTTTTACTCTGATGTTCTTCAATTTCTAAACATTTATTAGAAAACCACTTCCCTTTTGTTGAACTTATTTTTCGCTTTATCGGATTTTGAAATAATTTATAACTTCTTTAGTTGTTAAATATCTATTTCTAACTCAGCCCTTTACTTCTAAAATTGTATCAACCATCCATTTGTTGTGACTCTATTTATTCGTCTATTTCTTTTTAATAGTTTCACCTGGAGTTATTTGTTTATTTTTAATTTTAAATTTAAGTTGTAGTGTGACTGTATGGTTGTTGATTGTATACAGAACCGCTAATAATCTAGCTTCGAGTAATATAATTTATTAGGGATTCATATTAGGGAGGAATCGGTCCAAATGAAAGCAATAACTCGTCTTTTTTGCCAACGTTTCGACAAAAGACGAGTTGTTGTTTTTTATTTTTAACCGATTCCTCGCTAATCTGAATCCTTAATACAATATTTTTACGGTCACTAAAAGCTAATATAAATTAATTTAATTTATGCTTAAAATGAATAATTAACTAAAGTTAAATTTATAAATAAACACAATATTTAAGAGAATAATTTTGTAATATTATTCTAAGATATGTACTTAGTAACTTCTTAAAATTAACAAAATATTTTAGATTTTGCTTTTTTAAATTTATGTTAACAAAATAATTGGAATTTCATGAATATTCTGACAGAATAATTGGTATAGTTAGAAAGAGGCAGATATACTCGTATTTTCAGTTTCTGCAAAAACAGTTAAGTTTAAAGTTTAAGATTAAATTTAAGAATTATAGAGAGAATTATGCTGCTAGATGAGTTGATATAGATGCTGTGTCTGCCAGAAATTTTATCTTAGAACCTAACCTGGGGTAACGATTTCAAACTTTTTTTTTTTATAGAAACACTTTATTGTCTTCCAACAATGGCGACAAAAAATAATAATTGTTCAAAATGGTTATAATTTGAATTCTGTATAATTTATCTCTCAACTACCCAAAAAGCAATAGTCTTCCTCACTACCATTTACAACTCTATTCTCAGAACTACTTATTACCCTATACTCTGGAAATTTTCTACAATTCGAATGATACCTAAGCCCAACAAATCGACCCAACTACCTTCTTCTTATCGACCGATAAGCCTACTGCCTCTCTTGGGCAAAATATTCGAGAGACTTCTGTTACCACGCCTCCACGAAATTATAATAGAATCTCTCGAAATTATACCGGACCATCAGTTTGGTTTCAGAAGCTGCCACTCGACGATCCAGCAGGCCCATCGTGTTGTAGACACCATCGCTTCTTCACTCGAGCGAAAACAATACTGCGCTGGAGTATTCCTCGTTGTATCTCAAGCCTTTGACCGAGTCTGGCACGAAGGTCTACTGTGGAAACTCAAACGCATACTTCCTAGCACTTATCCTGTCCTTGCTGGTGTGCCACAGGGAAGTGTCTTAGCTCCTCTTCTTTACACAATCTACACTGCCGACTTACCTTCCAACCTTAATACCTCTATTTACACCTTCGCTGACGACACTGCCATTCTCTCCACACACTCTGTCCCTATCCTCGCAGTACGCTCACTACAGTTCCACCTTCACTCAATACTTGGTTAGAAAACTGGCGTATAAAAAATTAACCCAACTAAGTCTAAATACATAGTCTTCACACTCAAACGTCAAACTCCACCACCTGTCTTCTTACATCACACACCTATCCCACCAGCCGACCATGTGCGGTACCTTGGAATGTATCTAGACAAGAGACTTACCTGGAACCCCCATACGAGGCTTAAACGTACCGAACTAAACAAACGATACAAACTTCTAGCCAGACTACTCGACAAACACTCAAAACTCTCACTACAGAACAAACGACGACTCTATACAGCTCTTTAAGGACTTACGGACTCGAACTTTACGAACAGCTAAAAAATCCAACATCAATAGACTGCAAACACTCCAATCCCAAATACTCCGCCGCATAGTAGACGCTCCGTTCTATGTTAGCAACCACACTCAATCCATCTCCAAATTCCACTCATCTCCGAACTTGCCAAAATTCGATATAAAAATTTTCACCAAAAACTCTCATTTCATCACAACCCTTTAGCTGCAAACTTGTCTTCAACTACACTACCCTCCAATCCTCGAAGACGGCTGAGGCGCCGTTGACCCGTGACCAACTGGGTGACTAATGGCGGCCATCACTGGATGACCACCATTCACGTCTGCCACAATATTTATTTATACACTTATCGCATTTACATATTGTACCCTGTAGGTACAGGCGTAAATTTTAATAAAAGGATAAATAAATAAATAAATAAATAAATAAATAAATAAATAAGTAAATAAAATTTCTCATTTTCAATTCCATTATAAAAAATTGGAAATTAATGATTTGCATATGCAAAACTTATTGGTACCTCCAAGTTATGTCTTTTTGATTATTTAACGTTTCTCCAATTTTACCATATTCTTCTTCTTCTTTCATGGCGCTACAAGCCAGTGATGTGGGTCTTGGCCTCCTCAATATGTTTCCGCCAGTCGTCCCTATTTTTAGCAACCGCCATCCAGTTACGAACTCGAAGGATGCTCCTTAGCGTCTTGAGCCACACCGTCCTGCCATCGTAACCTGGGCCTTCCAGTTCTTCGTTTCCTGTCTCTGGTGTCTTGCGTAGAAATTTGGAGGGAATTTCGTCAGCATCCATCCCCCCGCTATGTGGCCAGCCCATCTCAATCTGCTCAAACTTGATCCAATTTACTATCTGGGGAGCTCTTCTAATAGTGCATACAGCTCCCTGTTATGCCTACGCCAGCTCGTGCCTTCACATACTGGGCCATAAATCTTACAGGTCAGCTTTCTTTCAAACACCAGCAGACGGTTTTTCGTCCGTCTTTGAGGTGGCCCATGTTTCCGAGGCGTACAACCAAAACGGGCCTAATAAGAGTCTTGTTGAGCCTCAGTTTAGTGCCTCTAGTCAATAATTTACTTTTAAAATGCTTGCTTAGACCATAATAGCATTTATTGGCTGACATCAATCTCTTTTTCACTTCCTGTTAAACGCAACTTTCCGCTGACACAAAGGATCCCAGGTAAACGATCTCTGTGACGGTTTCAAATTTGTAATTCCCTATTTGTAGGGGCTCTTTCAGTGTTGTGGGTCGGTGGTAAAGACTTTAGTTTTACTCTCGGTTAACCACCAGACCCATTCTCCAGTCTTTGGTCTCAATGCTTAGGAAAGAATTCTTGACAGCGGCGTCGGCTGTTCTTCCTATAATGTCGATGTCGTCTGCATAAGCTAAAAGCTGTACGGATTTATGGAAGATGGTTGCTGAGGTCTGGATTCCCGATTCTTTCACTACCATTGCTAGCGCAAGGTTGAAGAGCAAGCTGGCTAATGCTTCACCTTGTCTCAATCCATTTCTCGCCAGGAAGGTTAGGGGAAAATTTTGCCATATTGTCCTAATTATTTAATATCTTTCCGATTTACAAAATGTCTACCAAACGTGGAAATAAAAATAATCATAAAACTTTCTAATGGGCCTAGCCCTTAAACAGGCAATCACAGGAAATCATAGAGAGTAACGATGAGTGATATTGTTATTTAGGAAATCATTTTAAGGCATTCCTTAGTACCAACATATCGATAATAAAGAATAAAGTGGGTATGTTTGTCTGTAGGTTCATTTTTGGTTATATGGTATAAAATGACAAACACTTTTGGTATGCGACTGCCTTACCTTCGACATCCTACTCGCTCTGAATACATATTGCCTCAGAACTATCTTCGGTTTCCCCTAAGTTCCTTTCTGGTGCCCTTTATTATTCGTCACCTAGATTCTATTTCCACCAAAATATTGTCGTATTCACAGTTATTCTTCCACTTTTGTTGTTTTTTTTTTTTTCTGTTAGACTCCTCTACACATCATCATTCAATGAACTCATTGTTTCATTCTAGTTTCTTGCTAGTACCATTCAATGGTTTTATCTTGATTTATTGTAACTATTTATTGTAATTATTTTAAGCAAATAATTTAAAGAATCTTAAAGATAACTTGTAGCACAAAAACTAATAGCGATTAAATTTTAGTCATTTTACATTTTGTTTACATAAAGTTGATCAACACCATTTACATTTAACTCCCACTCACGGACATGACTTCCTCATTTACTATGAAGAAAGGCAATGGATATGGCGGACTAGAAGAAGGCAGCAGAGTGGGGCGTAGTTGGAGTGGGGCAGGCAGTGAGTTGGACAGGCTCTAGAGAGGGGGGAGTCAGTTATGCCCAGGGCGAGGTCTGCGTGAAAGCCAAAGGTCATTCTGACCTACTGTCGACGCTGACTAGAGCTGATCAAGGACGTTCCCTTTAGGCACCTCATGAGATTCTGAGATTATTATTAGTTCTCTTTACCTTTTATTTTGTTTAGTGTATGTGTAAATGATTTTACTAATAAAGAGAGGAGGTTATTTGATTTTCATTGTTCCATGTTTCAATCCTGTTACCAGAAACTTACAACTTATAATTACACACCAATTCATTCGGCTTACCAGCAGATGTATCTTGGAATATATTTTGATAATAGGTTCGCCCCGGAACTCGACACAAACGCAAGAAACTGATGTAACAGTTCAGAACTTACTCCTGACTAAGCCTAACCTTCTAAAAAGAAGAGGCTAATTTAAAACTCAATGCTGAAACCCCTGTGGGCTTGTGGACAAGAACTACTGGGATACCACATAACGTTCCAGCATCCTATGCATTCAAAGAGACTGAGATTCCTCGCACATTATGCATAGTCCCATAAATCCCATACAATTACCTAAAATCCTCTTATAGAACAGTCATCCTCCCGCCAGATTCCCGCTGACTCCACCAGGTAGGCAAAAGATGTTTTGTGAGCCAGACAGCTTTAATGGCCGTGATTAAGCGAACAAAAACCATATACAGGGTGACCAAAGTTATATGCTCCACCCACTTTTTTTTAAACGGCGAGAAATTTCGAAAAAATAAAAAACACGTATTTAATCATTTTTAGTCTAGTTTATTTTCAGTGATTGGCCCATTTTTTTAAACCCCTGTATCTCGAGATACAGCATCCAACTTTTGTTTTTCAAATGGAACGTTATATTTTTTGTTGCATATTTTTGTAGTATTTGAGCTCCTAAAAACAACAAAAAAATCGGTTAGGTTTTTCAAAAGTTATGGGTATTTAAAATATGAAAAACAAATTTCAGTTTACTGTCAAAATTACGTTATTTTTTTTAAAGAATCTGTTCAAACTGGGCACAATCAGCGGATATGCAAGCCAAAACTCTGGACTTCCACGCTTTGATTGTAGCAGCACTTATGGTGGCAAAGTCAAGATCTAGGCAGGCTAGAGTTATTCGACGTTTCAGATCATCGACTGAAGCCACGGGATTAAGGTTATTGTACACTTTATTTTTTTAGGTATCCCCACAAAAAATAGTCCATTTGGGTTAAGTCCTGAGATCGAGGTGGCCATTGGATGGGACAATGAGCCCCTAAGCACTTTTCATGGAAATTTCTGTCCAGGTAACCTCGAACAACTCTCGCATTATGTGCCGGGCAACCATCTTGTTGAAAATACATCTCTAGCCAACGTTGTAGATGAACATCTTCAAGCAGAACTGGCAAAATGTCTCTTAAAAAAAAGTTGGATACCTTGCACCCGTTAAGTTCTCTCTGTAGAAGAATGGGCCGATTGGTTGATTTCCTAAAACTCCACACCAACAGTTTGTAGAAAAAACAACCTGAACGTCGAATACTTCTAGCCTGCCTAGATCTTGACTTCGCCACCATAACTGCTGCTACAAGCAAAACGTGGAAGTCCAGAGTTTAGGCTTGCCTATTCGTTGATGGTGCCCAGTTTGAACAGATTCTTTAAAAAAAAAAATAACGTAATTTTGTCAGTAAACTGAAATTTGTTTTTCACATTTTAAATTACCATAACTTTTGAAAAACCTAACCGATTTCAAAAATTATTTTTTTGTTTTTGTTAGAAGCTCAAATACTATTTAAATATGCAACAAAAAATATAACGTTCCATTTGAAAAACAAAAGTTGGATGCTGTATCTCGAGATACAGGGGTTTAAAAAAATGGGTCAATCACTAAAAATAAACTAGACTAAAAATGATTAACTACGTGTTTTTTATTTTTTCGAAATTTCCCGCCGTTAAAAAAAAAAGTGGGTGGAGTATGTAACCATGGTCACCCTGTATATTGAATTTAATTTTTATATAAAGAAGGAGATGGCTGATAACTCTCCGTTCCCGAAGCTTTTTGGAGCTTTTCGTGCCAAAACCAGAAAGGGTTGTGGGGCTTTGAAAGATGGTCCACATGAAAGCTCGCACTCTACTGGAGAAGTATAATGGGGATTTGGTAATCAAAAATTTTTGCTGAAGAAGCCTAACAAGAAAAGCACAATCTACTTTCTTGTTCCAACGAAGGCCGCTCTTAGGAACAGCATAGCTTTAAAGAGCATCATTGCCTCTTGAGGAAGCAAAGTTACCTAGTGGTAAGAAAATTTAAATGCATAAACTGTTCAGAGAAAATAGTGTAAGAGTTTTCAACAGATTTCTAGAAGCCTAGAAAAAAGTCATCCTTAGTTTTCCCAAGTTAGGAACATGGCCAAAATATCGCAGTTGGGTGCGAGCTCCCAACAATCTGGCGTTATTCTGTGCATTGATTGCAAGCTTTGATGGATTTTATTTGAAGTTATGAGAAATTTATATTATTCGCCTATGTCCACCGATAGCTGTTCAGTAGTTACAAGAAAAAGACCGCCCTGGAAAAGTACTTTAATTAGCTCTGATTCACAAAAGATAACTTATTAAAAAAATATACAGCAGTGAGAGATTTTATTATTATTTTTCAAAAAAAAAAAAAAACTGTAAAGAAACAGAAAGTACAACTTAAAAAGAAAACAAAAAAAATTGTGTGACTGCAAAAAAACAGAAGCTGATAAAAGAAAGAATTGTGAAGAAGATAAGGCAGCAGCCGGCAATGCACATAGCGCAAAGCGTGACCGACCTTTTGTGTAGCTTTCTTTTTTCTTTCTTTTTTTATTGCTATTTTTAATTAGAAAGCTGCTAGTCATTTTATTAACAGTAGCTTTAATTAAGTGCGCAGTTCAGTTGAAGAACTGTCTTAGTCAGCGCTTTAATTAGATAGTTGGAATATTTAATGGGAATGAAAATTCTATCGTTTGGTAACATTGTTTATTCTACATAGTTTGACGGTAAATAAACTAAAGATGGAATAAATTAATATTAATTTATTTATTATTCAGTTATTAAAATGTTCAATATTTATTTAATAAAATAATTTATTTTTATTCTATTCCACTTTTAATTCTTCAGAATAAACAATCTTGCCAAACAATGGAATTTTCATTCGCATTAAATATTTCAAACGTCTAATTAAGTTTATTCTATTGAGTTTGAAGATAAATATTTATATCATTAGCGATGGGAACATTTCATTTTTATAATTTCAATGACCTAACATTTAAAAGTTATTCTCCGAGAAAAAGAATTGTTATTTCTTTTTTTTTAACTTTCGAATATTATTCATTTATACTTTGAAACTTTGATAGAAATTGAAGAAAACCATAAAAATTGTCTTTATTTTATAATAGTTTCTATTTATTGTACTAAAACTTAGCTACGATAGTTTTACTCTAATATTTTACCTTTAAAAAATTGTTTAAAGATCATTTAAAATCTGGCTGCTCAATCTCTTATCTACTATCTTTTTATTTCTATTTCTCTTTAATGAATATCTAGGTTTCGTGGCCGTAAATTGTTAAATTTAGGATTCAAGATTGGCGAGGAATCGGTCAAATAAAACAACTTCGTCTTTTTGCCAATGTTTCGACGAATATATTTTCTTCTTCAGGGCCTGGAAATTACAAATACAAAACAATTTACAGAGTCAGTAGTATAAAAAAAATCAGTAATACAAAAATAAACAGTAAAATACAAAAAATTCTTTATAATTATTGAAACTTACGTGGCTAGCGGGTTGGTTGAGTTACAGAAACTAAGAGCCAGAACTGGAGAAGCAGGTATAGTACATATGCAGGGTGAACCAGTAAGTATTGTCCATAGGCCTACTGTGTGTAGTACATCTAAAGTGGAGTTCAATGACGTATTGGCCAACTTCATATTTTCCACTGTTCTTGAGTGACGTTTTTCTAAAATCATTACTTTTTTTCCAATAAAAATGTTATTACTCAGAAAGTTTTAGTCCGAATTCGATTCTGATGGCACGGTTAGAAAGACAGATAAATTTTCTAAAAATTGATACCATTTCGAAGCATAAGTTATTCTCCAAATAGCCTCAATCTTCCTCCTGGATACTGGGAAAAATAAAAGTAATCGAAATTTTTGAAGAAAACTCATTAGGCCCTTACGTGATCATTACCAGACCTAAGTGCCGGCACTTTTTATAAAAGTTTCCTTGTTTAATAGGCTTTCAAACGGTATATCATTTTCTAGGATTCCTTTTATCTTCGTATGAGAAATTACGTTTGTTTTACAAGAAAACGTGTTCACGAGCACTCCAACAGTGTTAGTTTATCAAGTTGTTTAATTCATTGAAAACTCTTTTAGATGGACCAGTAGTCAGTTTTAAAGCACTAAAAAAAAAAAAAAAAATAAATCTAAACTCTCTGAAATATTTGAGAAAATGTGTACCATATTTGAAAATAAGCCAATTAACCTTTAATTATAAAAATAGCACTTGTTCGAAAAATATTTCCTGACATTTTCTCAAATATTTCAGAGAGATCAGATTTTTTTTTTTTTTTGAAGTGCAATTTGTAAACCTTTGACTTTCTTATTTTAAGACAATCTACTTTAAAAATTGACTACTGGTCCATCTAAAAGAGTTTTCAATGAATTAAACAACTTAATAAACTAACACTGTTGGTGTGCTCGAGAACACGTTTTTGGAAGAATGTTTTGTATTTTACTGTTTATTTTTGTATTACTGATTTTTACTGTTTTTCTATGCTACTGACTCTGTAAATCGTTTTGTATTTGTAATATCCAAGCCCTGAAAAAGACAATAATATATTTGTGGAAACGTTGGCAAAAAGACGAGTTGTTTTATTTGACCGATTCCTCGCCAATCTTGAATCCTAAGTTTTTCTCTTTAATAGTAAGAATTCTTTTACCACTAATATTCAAAGTGAATCAAATTTAAGATTCATTTAATTTTTTTATTTTTTGTTATAGTATTTTTTGAAATACTTTCTAAGAAACCAAGCAATGAAATTGTTCGGTCGTGTCCGAGGACCTTCGGCCATTTTGGCTAACTTCCGACTCTCGCGGGTCAGCCTCGCGCCCGCGCGCGTACTAATGTACGCATCCGCCTTAATTTCCTTCTATTACTTATCGCTTATTACTAAGTTATTATTTTATACCTTTTTTATCTTCTTAAACTTTCCATCTATCTCAACTTGTTTCCGTTTCTTATGCCAAATGCGTCACTGCCTATAGCTTCTATTTCCTTTCATCGATGTTTGGCTGCCTATATTCTAGACCCTTTGCCCCACTACTTCCTTTTGGACCATGTGATCACCTTTCGAGTCTTTACAGTTCCGTGCTAGGCCTTGCTTCAGACGCTTCTCTGTTCAAGCTTTAGCAACTTTTAACGCATCTAAGCCCGCTTCACGTCCGCTGACACCTAACAGTACGCATCATCCGCATCTAAACGCCTCTCCAGAATATCGCTCACGCCTATTCCACCGCATCTAGTGCACTTATTGCACTATTCCCCTTTACTCTTCCGCTTACCTCATTTCCACTTCCGATACGCTTCTCTGAGCCTGAGTCCAAATATTGCCTCCCTTTCTCAGAGCTCAACACACACACACACACACACTTACGTCAACATATATACACGCTTCCGCTCCACAGCTTCCTTTCCTCTCATTGCTTCTCAGGCATCTTGTCAACATACCTCACGCACGTCGCTCCTTGCAAAGGGTAAGTACCTTCCCCTTTTTCTTCTATTTCTCTTTATTTTTCTCTATTCTTCTTTGTCTACTATTATTTCGTACAGCGCCCACTTGGGCACCTTAGCATCTGGGTGTAGGCGTATTCGCGCGCCTACAGAAATCTTGTTTGTTATTTAATGAAACTATTCCGTAATTTTTGTACCATTCAACAACAATAAGGTTATGTATGTACATTAAGTTTTGTATAAAAAATAAGGAAGTTGTTGAACGGAAAACAAGGTAGAAGAAAAACTGTTGTAAAAGAATAAAGTTTAGTTAAGTAAAGCAACTGCTTTCATATACTGTGTGTATGAATTCGTGTGAGGACTTGCAAATGACTGCTTCAAAATGGAAAGAACTTTGTATTATATTACGTCAAGTAAAAAGTTTTGTTCACATCAAGTTCATAAAGAAGTATTAAGTTACTTGTACAGTTTTTACTTTTTTTTTCACTTTTTTTTTGCCTTATCACATTCGGTTTATTTAAGGAAAATAATTTACAATATAAATAAATTTCATTTGTATTCCTGGCAGCAAAAAGTTTTATTTGAATTTAAAAAAAAAATTATTTAAATATAAAATTTCCCATTGGCACAATTTCTAGTATTTTATTAATTTTTCCAAACAATTTTGTTGTAATAAAGTATTCTCTCTTCTGTTTTAATTGAAAATAATGATAATTAAAATTCTGCTTGTTTTAACAGGCGAGGTCTTAGAAGAGTTCGGCCTACCAGGGCAATATCAGGATTTTATTTCATTAAATCACCTTTATTATTACAATATTTGTTGTAATAATAACAATAACAATAAATTGAGGGAAGGGATGAACACAATGGATTCTCAGGCGGAGCTCCTAAGTTCCAATCCTGTTATCGATCTGGTAGATTGGCTCTTTCTAGGAGCTTCTTACAGCTCACTGTCCGGTGATGGACAGTGTTGTTTGTAACAGGAGAACCCTGTCCGGAGGCTGACAGTGCACTGAAAAAAGCTCCTATTGCGAATAACCTTAGATATTGACGAGCCTTAAATCATTTAAAAATAATAATTTTTCGTTGTTATGATGAAAAAAAAACTTGTTTTAAGAAATTTTAAAGAAATTCCCCCCCCTTAATGCCCTAAATAAGAAACTTGCGCCCTCGGCTATTGGATTTTCGCTTGCAGTAATAATTGCACCATATCACTTTTGAGAGCTTTATTGTAGTCTGGAGCAGCCTGAAAATAAATCACTTAATCCAGAGTGGTTTACAGCCAGGAATCAGTAGGAGTAAAACCGAATGTTGTTCAGAGAACGGGTCGGTGAATGATTCCTAAGGGGGAACTGGAGCCAAGAACTGGATACTTAGAACCTAGGGAGGGGAGGAAGTTTCTTGGCATTTAATAGAGAAGGAACTTGCTTTCAGAATTGTTTTTTTTTATAGAAACTATCGGGTTTCAACGATATCGTAATCCTTTCCGGTAAAACAGATTGTCATCAAAGCGCTTTAACTACTGTATATCTGCTTTTCTGTATGCAAGTAATTAATCTTTTCTGTATGTCAGTATTTAATCTTTTCTGTACGCCGGTATTTAATCTTTTCTGTATGACAGTATTTAATCTTTTCTGTATGCCAGTATTTAATCTTTTCTGTATGACAGTATTTAATCTTTTCTGTATGTCAGTATTTAATCTTTTCTGTATGTCAGTATTTAATCTTTTCTGTATGTCAGTATTTAATCTTTTCTGTATGCCAGTATTTAATCTTTTCTGTATGCCAGTATTTAATCTTTTCTGTATGACAGTATTTAATCTTTTCTGTATGTCAGTATTTAATCTTTTCTGTATGCCAGTATTTAATCTTTTTTATATGTCAGTATTTAATCTTTTCTGTATGACAGTATTTAATCTTTTCTGTATGTCAGTATTTAATCTTTTCTGTATGTCAGTATTTAATCTTTTCTGTATGTCAGTATTTAATCTTTTCTGTATGCCAGTATTTAATCTTTTTTATATGTCAGTATTTAATCTTTTCTGTATGACAGTATTTAATCTTATCTGTATGCCAGTATTTAATCTTTTTTATATGTCAGTATTTAATCTTTTCTGTATGTCAGTATTTAATCTTTTTTATATGTCAGTATTTAATCTTTTTTATATGTCAGTATTTAATCTTTTCTGTATGTCAGTATTTAATCTTTTCTGTATGTCAGTATTTAATCTTTTGTGTATGTCAGTATTTAATCTTTTCTGTATGCCAGTATTTAATCTTTTTTATATGTCAGTATTTAATCTTTTCTGTATGACAGTATTTAATCTTTTCTGTATGTCAGTATTTAATCTTTTTTATATGTCAGTATTTAATCTTTTCTGTGTGTCAGTATTTAATCTTTTCTATCTGCCAATAGCTAGTATTTAATCTTTTCTGCATGCCAGTATTTAATCTTTTCTGTATGCTTTTATTTAACTAAAGTTTATCATGGACCTGGGCAAATAATAATCCTATTTAGAAGAGCAAAAAATTAATCCGTCATTCTTAGGAAAATCGGTAACAATTTTAAGTTTACTTTAGCCTTTGCTTTATTTTGGAATGACAATAACTTTGGAATGGTTCCAAGCCTGTGAAAAATATCCTATTATGAATATTTTATTAAAAAGATAGATTAAACAGTCCAATTTTTTTAGCATATTATAGTTAATTTTGTATACTTGCTATTTATTTTTCTCGCTATATAGTATAAAAGCATTATTTGGAATAATACTTAAGTAAGAGGTTTTTAAGTTTACTTTCTTTCTTCATAAGATAAAGTTGTGCGGTGGCCCAGTATAATGGAGAAGTAAAACTTTTTATTTATTTTATTTTGTTTTTAAACATGAAATTACTAAACAGTAATAATTTTAAATAATTAACTCTTTTTATTGTGCACATTTCCATAATAAGAAGCTTAGCGAAATTTCCTTAAAATATATTAATAAACAGTGAAAAAAGGTGGGACTGAACTTATTACCCCTAAATGCACATTAAGTTTTCTTGGATTCCTCTTTTTCCAACAAATTGTAAGCCGCAATTAACTCACTTTTTAATTAGCACTAAAAAAAGAAAAGAAGCAGAAAAGGAAGGCGAGGTAGATAGCAAAACCCTGGATGGAATGAGGAGTAGCTTGGAAAATCTAATTAACCTCTAAGGGTAGATGCCAAATCTTCTTCCAACCTCTCCTTCATCTACTTCGTCTACTTCTTCATGGAAACCATGTCTTCTACCCTGTAGGTCTTCCTTCTTCTTCTTCTTTCCTGCCAGCTGGAAAACTCTTTAAATAAATAACAGGATCCTATAAATCCTCAGCAAGTACGTCCGGAGGTTGTTGAAATTCAAATGCGACCTCTCCAGTACACCTGTCTGTCGCTACTTATGATAATAAACCATCCTTCGTAATCTCTGGTGTGTGTGTGTGTGTATGTAGGTATTTTCCATTGTCTGCTGAGTACAATAACATCTACAGTATATGTATGTGTGTGTACATCGTTACTACACTTATAAACTAAGTTTATAAAACCAGTATTTTGAACCACAGTTAGTTTTACAAGTTTTCTAGGTATTTATGTTTTTCACATCATTATTGTTGGGAAACTTGATGGCGAATTGTTAAGCTTGTATCCTATTTCACGTTACTATGGTATAGAAATACAGTAACTATAACAGTTACTTAGAAAAGTACCTGTTTATATTTATTACCTCATTAATATAGTTCCAGAATGTTTAAACTTTAAATTGTTACAATAAACAATCTAATTTACAACTAGCTTAAACTTCTAACTCTTGTTTATTGGGAAAATAAAGTATTGAAATTAGGCCAAATACTGTCACGGATTTTTTTTTTATTACAAGAAACAATTAATTTTAAAAATGAAAAAAAGGATTTTTCTTTAGATGATAATTTTTTAAATAATTAATTGTAGCACACTCATTGGTCACATACAGATTTCAATTTTTATTTGAAGTACTTTTCCATGGATATCTACTGAGAGTAATTTCGTTTTGAAAGAGGGTAGAGGTCGGAGAAAGTGGATAACAAAGGTTACCGCTTAAATGCATATTGTTGGATGCGCAGTAAATAATTTTAGATAAAGCGATGGCAGTATATAGCAAAAGTGGATGAAAGGACATTCTAGAAATGTTTATTATGGCAAAATTGACGGCAGAGCCAAAATAGCCACTCTAACTGGGAACTTACAGACAGCCTTAACCACCTCAGGAGTGGCTTAAAAAAGCGTTGTACTCACGATTGAAAGAATCGTATGAATAAGAAAAACAAAGAAGGGCCACTAATTCTGCTGATATTTACAATTGAGATCTGCTGATATTTACAATTGAGATCTGTTGATATTTACAATTGAGATCTGCTGACATTTACAATTGAGATCTGCTGATAATTTCAATTGAGATCTGCTGACATTTACAATTGAGATCTACTGATACTTACAATTGAGATCTGTTGATATTTACAATTGAGATCTGCTGACATTTACAATTGAGATCTGCTGACATTTACAATTGAGATCTGCTGATAATTTCAGTTGAGATCTGCTGACATTTACAATTGAGATCTGTTGATATTTACAATTGAGATCTGCTGATATTTACAATTGAGATCTGCTGACTTTTACAATTGAGATCTGCTGACATTTACAATTGAGATCTACTGACATTTACAATTGAGATCTGCTTACATTCACAATTGAGATCTGCTGATAATTTTATACTAGGATTTTGCGACTTAGGTTTAACCATAGCTTTAACGAAACTGCTTCTAATTTATACAAAATTAATATTTTAAGTAGCTGTACAAGTGACACAGTACAGTGACGGTAAGTAGAATGGAACCAATCATTTACTGCGACTCCTGCGCCAAGTAAAGCAAAAACAAAACAAACAAAAAACCGTGATACGTTTTCGCGCATCCTGTTCGAACACTTCTAAGACTTTAAAAGTATTTTAGCCATCAAAAAATCCAGAAGAGGTTGAAGATCTACAAAAAGATGAATAAACTTGAAAGGATAGGGCCAAATTTTTTTCCAACCAATATAATGACAGCTAAAGACTTGGAAGCCAAAAGTTGATTATGATAAGGGCACGTCAAAAAACAACTATCTTTCTGGATAATCTAATAAGAACGGTAAAATAAAGCGACCATTATTAGTGGCTCTGTGAAGTATTTTGGATTAGAGTATTTGAAAAGATAGGCTTCCGAACGATAGATTGGACGAAACAAGTTTCAGGTTTTGTCTGGGTAAGATAGGGGCCACTCTGTCTAGGTACTCTGCCGAGAGATTCATGATAGAAATCATGATAATATTTCTTTAAATTTAAAAACACAGAAATCGGTTCCGTACAACATCGTCAAGAACAAGAAAATCTATATTAAAATCTTCTGCAATTACATAAGAAAAAAATATAATTTAATCTCAGATTACAAAGTTACATGACTGTTTACTTCTTCAGTAGGTGTACTCAGACATCAAGGAAATAATTTTAGCTCAGGAGCAAAGAAAGAGAAATAAAAAATGTAATAATAATAATAATAAGGAGAAAAAAAAAAGTAAAACTAAAAATAACCTTCCAGTAAAGGGAAAGAATACAATCGTTCTTTTCTTTTATATCATATTTTTCTTCACAGATGAAAAGTTTTAGGTTGAAAAACTCTGTGAACTTTTGTGTCTTAATTGTTTTAACTTTCCTATCACGTAGTTGCCAACATGAAAGTTTATATTAGCAATAATCTATGGAACGTGCTTTACGTTACATTACGGTTCCCCTTTATTACAGATAATATTATGAAAAAGAAAAAAAAAAGAATAGGGCAAGGCAAAATAATGTAATAAAAATAAGTATAAAAGATAAAGGGATGTTTACTAGACAGTTTCAAATAAAATCAGATTTAAATTTAGTGATAAATTGCTTTTTAATTGTTTACAGTTGTTTTCTCAATCAACAATAAAATAAATAATTTTTATTACATCCTCTTAACACTTTGTAGGATTTGTGATTCAAAATTTCTAAATTGAATTTCACAGGAAAATATGTTATTTAGGTACCACTGAAATAAAAAACAAAACCTTTAACACATATGTATCTAATTAATCCATTCGCCATCTTGCTATTTAGATGTTCTACAAAGCCATAAAAATGAATTAAATCATAATTATTTGATCAAGTCTGTCTTATTGTTTATATATTTAAAAAATTCGCCATCAGAGGGGGCTGCCGACAATGCCACACAGCCTGAAGGTTAGGTTATAGTCTAGGAAGGTTTAGCGTCATTTTAGAGTGTTTACGTTACAGTTTTTCGTATGTAAAAGTGCCATCAGAGGGGGCTGCCGACAAAGCCACACAGCCTGAAGGTTAGGTTATAGTCTAGGAAGGTTTAGCGTCATTTTAGAGTGTTTACGTTACAGTTTTTCGTATGTAAAAGTGCCATCAGAGGGGGCTGCCGACAAAGCCACACAGCCTGAAGGTTAGGTTATAGTCTAGGAAGGTATAGCGTCATTTTAGAGTGTTTACATTACAGTTTTTTATAGTGTTTAACGACGGTGAAATATAACTAGTAATTTAATTATTCTTTACAGGTATTTAGTGTTTTAATTTTTATGTATGTATGTATTAATGTTTTGTATTAATTTATTTATAAAATTATATTCTTTACAGAATAATAAAATCTGTTTTTGAAAACCGTCTTACATATTTAATACAGATTGTAAATTACTAATTTCGCCTTTTGATTGGTTGGAATACACCCACATTTCTGAGCATCTACTTGTCACCTACCAAGCAGAGAAATTGTGGGTCAACGCCCAGGTACAGAGAAAGGAGAACAATTTTCATTATTAGCTACTCTTGCTGAAAAAAAAAGGCTATAAATGTTATGAACTGGGATATTGTTGAGTTGGTAAAAAAGGTTTTTAGAAAAAGGAAAACGGTTTTAGGAAATGAATGATTTACTTCAACGGATGTTATGATATAATTAGATGAAATATTGGGTTGTCCGGAAAATAATGCAGGATTTTATGTTTTCTTTAAAATACCCCTCCAATTAGTAAACTGTTTATGTTTGTTGGACTTTTGACTTTTATAAATGTACACTTATTAATCCTCTTTCAAACAAAAAATGTTTGTTTACCTCTGTAACATTTTGCTACTTGGAAATAATTCAGTCTTTACTAAGACGTCAAAGCGTGAATTTCGCATAATTTTGTTTTACGAGTTCAAAATCGGCTGCAACGGGGCCCAAATGGCCAGAAACATCAACGATGTCGGGGGCGAAGGTAGTATAAGTGAGTGCACTGTTCAACGGTGGTTCCAGAGATTTCGAGAGGGAGACTTGAAGACAAAGAAGGCCTTGATGACGATGTTCTCCGAACTTTGGTGGGAGAAAATCCCAGAACAACTGTTCGAGAACTGGCAGGGAAACTGGAAGTCAGTAAATCAACCGTCGATGACCATCTCAAGGCGATTGGGAAGGTGAAAAAAAACTTGAAGAGCTTAAACCACCGCCAAATAGATCAGCGGTATGAAATTCGTGCTGCACTTCTTTGCCGAAACAACAGCGATCATTTTCTGTCCAAGAATTGTGACTTGCGATGAAAAGTGGATCCTCTACGACAACAGCAGGACGCTCTGGACAGTGGCTTGACCAAGGAGAAGCAGCACACAATTTTCCAAAGCCCCTAAATCATCAAAAAAAAAGGTGATGGTTACAGTTTGGTGGGCTTCATTAGGTCTGATTCACTACAGCTTCTTGAATCCTGGCGAAACCATCAATGCCGAATCGTATTGTAACCAAATTGACGTAATGCATCAAGAAATTGGCAATAATGAAGCCATATTTAGTCAATCGAAAGTGGATTCCCATTCTGTTGCAAGAGAAAGCTCGGCCACATATCTCACGTTTGACTTCCCGAAAATTGTTGGAGATTGGCTATGAGACTCTGCCACACCCGCCCTACTCACTGGACCTCTCCATTACCACTTTTTTTGTTTTAGACACCTGGACCGCTATTTACAAAATAAAAAAATTTATTGGCCAAAGAACTTTAGAAAATGCGTTTTCTGAGTTAATAAATTCTAAGGATTCCAAATTCTATACAAAGGATATGGAGAAAAGTTACCCACACGTTGGTAGAAATGTATAGAAAGTAATGGAGACTATTTTGATTAATAAAAACAGTTATAAATCATTAATTTTTATTTTTTATTTTTAATACCATAATCCTGCATTATTTTCCGGATAACCCATTTGTTTTTGCTATAAAAACTAAGGCCTTTTAGAGAGCTCTTTTAAGTTTTTTTAAAAATTAATTTATTATTAAACTTTTCCGTTTTTATCTAAGAAAAAATAAAATAAATATGGATTCGTTAGACGCATCTTTCCGGTTAATAAAGTAATCTTTTTTATTAAATATCCGCTGGACTTTGATATGGAATGTTCCTAAGAATCCGTATTGTGGAAAGAGAAAAAAGCGTAAAATATTCTACCAGCAAAACATTAGTTTGTTCCTTAAAGCCGGAAACTTTGTAATTTTTCAATGGAACATCCGTTATACATACACAAGCGAGACCAATAGAGCTTCTAAAGCCATGGACGAGATGCCCTTACCAACCACTTTGAGGCAATATTTATCGCTGACCCCGTTGGGACGTTAACTTATTATTTTATTAGGCTACACTTCTTTTTTACGATTCACATGGGACGCCACTACGGCTGTACTGATAGAGAAACAAAGGAATAAAAGTGAATATTACAATTTCGTAATGTTTACTGATAAATCTAATTTACCAGGAAAAATTTTGGTAAAACCTTGAATAGGTAAACAGAAATTTGAAAAAAATAGAACTTTGGGGCTCAACCAAAGCTTCCACCAATATCTACAAAATCCAAATCTTTTACAATCAAAAACCCACCGTCGAATCGCTAATTCTCCTTTCTTAGTTTCTAACTCAGCCTTGCACCAAGATCCTCCTTGTTCCCCTAATGTTTCTGAAGCTGCAAGAACCCGCAATGCCAATTTCCATGCTTTAATTTCCACACATCCTTAGCCCTCTCTAGTTTTCCCAACTTATTGTATGCCCAGAAAAATCTTCTTAAGAGGTGACCACGTGATCTTCAAGAATGAAGTAAGTGTCAGTGCATTTCCTTCTGCACTATAATCTCCTTTGGTCTCAAAGTACCAAAGATGTCATAGCGCAGTCTCTCGATTGCAACGCAATCGAATAACAGGTGAGAGGCCGTTTCTTCCTTTTCCTGGCAAAATTTGCCCAACGGTTCCTAGCTAATAAGCCCCCAGAGCTTGCCTAGAACGGCTTCCTGAACCTGCCGTGCCCTGTGAATAGGCCCTGTAACCAGAGTAATCTGATTTCTGCCCAAGCCCAGAGTCTCTTTGGTTCTTTGTTTACTCTTGTTCTTTGTACACTCTAAGTCTAAGAGTGTTAGAGCCATAACACTCTTGCTGTGTTTGACCCCAGGAAGCATCACCCAGTTCTTTTCGTGTTCACAATAGCAGTGCATAGCCCTCAACCTTCTTAGAAGAGGAGGTTTCACCTCTTAGACTTAGAGGGAAGGCACAATAAGCCTCTTGTGGCTGCGGTGCCGTGGGGGGTATAGGTCCCCTCTCGCCCGTTAAATCTTGAAGTGGCAGTGCATAGTAGTTGTCTCTTTTTTCAGAGATTTCACCATTGGTTTCACGTATTTTGTATAAATCATGTTGCATCAGCTTCGCTTGTTGCAAGAAATGTGCTGCACTTAAGTAAATAAAGTAAAAAAAAAGAAATAGAATCGAGAAAAACCCAACATGTCCACCCAAACTATTTGTTTTCTAAATCCATTTCCATCTTCTGCTCGTTTCATCTTACACTCCTTTCCAAAACTCTTATCTCTCCTTTTGCAGCAAAGGCTACTGAAGGACCAAGTCCTTTCGTAAACGTATTCGCAGCTAATATCACAAGAAATAAGCTTTGATACCCGTTTATAATCTAGTTTTTACAAATTAATCGAAAATTCTTTTAACAGACTTCCCATTTTTTTGTTGTCACATTCAGTATTTTTGTTTGGTTATACACAATAATCTTCAACATGGATTTGCCGAGTAGGTTCTATTTTCAGCCTAAATAGTAGATGTACAAATTTTGTTGGATGAAAAGGGGAGAGATTTGTGACTGTATATACTTTTATATATATATATCGATTATATTTCGATGTGAGAGAGGTATCTCTGTCGATTTGTTTGGACAGGCTTTGTTTGTTTGAGACAGAGCTGTAGATCGCGCTAGTAGCAAACATGAGAGGTAGCCCGTAATTACCTACCGCAGTGTCCGTCTCTTCACCAGTAAAACATACAAGGCACTGCTTTCCACGCCTTCTATCGGCCAGTTTACTCAATGACATAGACAGGGGAAAAAGCGCCTTCTCTCGTCTGTCTATATTGCTTCCAATGCCAACAAAATACACCCGAGTCTAACTAAACGTGCACTTCTTTCTTCTTTTTATTTTTTTTCTACTCAAGTGCGCACGCTCGCAGGACACATCACGCAAACACCTATTCATTCACAGATACAAGTACTCCCCACAAACAAACACATTCTATATCCTTTCATCCTGCTTCCGTAGCGACACTCAATAAAGTTTCCTATCACATAAGCATTCAGCTACTGTTTTCACCTATCCACTTTTATCCAAGAATATATTAAGCTTTAAAGCTGTAATTAAAAAAGAAAACTTAAAAAACCCACATGTATTCCATTTCATAGCAATAATTACAATGTTTATTGTGTATTGCGTTCAAATATAAATCCAAATGATAATTACTTATCTTTTATCATTTTTCCCCAGAAGCTGAGGTTACCTTTGTAATTTTATAACAACGTGTTCACAGTCTAACGTAGAAGAAATAAGCATAACCACTCACCTTCATTTCCCACACTTATGGAAGATGCTTGAAAGCAACGGCAGCAGCAGAAGACCTAACTTACGTTAAGACTAAAGAAGGGAAGAAAGAAAACTTATGAATTACCAGTTTAATGTAAGTAACCTTCCGCTCAAGGCTTCACTGCTTTTTTTTTTATCCTTAATTCATGATATTTACTGTTAGTCTTAATTAAGACAGATCCGTTTTTGTGTTAACATTTTACAATATAGTGTCGTATCGAATAAAATTAGTTGTCGTGATTGGAGGTGTATTTTACTACAAATTTCTTTTATAAAAATTAAATAGAGTGAATTGCCAGGAACGGGAATCGAAACCATTACTTTTAGTTTTACGGGCCTCGCCTTTAACCGCTCGGCTATCGTAGCGCATTCCTCTAGCTAATAACCTCGACCATATTTTCTCACACCGTCACGTTCTTTAACCTATTAAATTTATACATAACCATTCTATGGAACCCGTGCCAGAAATCAATTTCTATTGTATTTAATTTGATTTCTGGCTTTAAAAAAAAAGAAGTAATCTGGCTAAAAATAAGATTAAACTTTTTCCGTGTTTACGAAGTCAAGGCATAAATGCAGGCTATATTCTTTTGTAAAATTGAAAACTATTGCTATTTTTTGGAACGTAGAAAAGTAATTTAAATTCGTGTGCAATTTTGGCGATTCAAGGGTGATATTATAAAACTAGATTTCCCAGTTAGTTAGTTTTTCCCTAGAGTAAGTACTACCACTACTTCCAACTCAAAACTCACTAGTTTTCATTCTCTCCTAGTCTAGCCAGAGTTTACTCCACTAAACTCTATCCAGTAACTACAAAATACAACTACTCTAACAGAAAACAGTCGGCGATAGAAAAGTTTCTAGAGCATCAAGAACTTTTCAAAGATATTCCAATACACTTCTCTTTAACACAATTTGTCTGGAATGCAAATCATTTCTTGGTATATTAAGGAAGTTTTTGGCAGCATTAAATTCATACCCAGTTGATGTTATCCGGTTGAACCCAATGTTCTTCTTAATAAACAAAGCTGTCAACTAAAGGCATTTTCTACAAATAGTGCTATTATTTTGTAATATACTTCTTAATAATCAAATAAACTGACATTTGTTCAACTACAAAGTTTTGACAAGCATTATTTCTTCTTTTTTAGTTCATTTACTGTTGAGAGAAGGAGAGAAAGAAGAGAGAAATATGGAAAGAAAGGAGAGGAGAAATTTTATATAATTTTTATCTTTGCTAAACTTCATGAGAATCACGTAATTGTCATCTTGAATAATAAATAATCCATATTATCAATGTTATTGTTGAGAGATGGCGAGAGAATGAGAGAAAGAGGAGAGAATATGGAAAGAAAAGAGAGGAGAAATTTTATATAATTTTTATCTTTGCTAAACTTCATGAGAATCACGTAATTGTCATCTTGAATAATAAATAATCCATATTATCAATGTTATTGTTGAGAGATGGCGAGAGAAAGAGGAGAGAAATATGGAAAGAAAAGAGAGGAGAAATTTTATATAATTTTTTATCTTTGCTAAACTTCATGAGAATCACGTAATTGTCATATTGAATAATAAATAATCTATATTATCTAAAATATTGTTATATTTTGTTTTCCAAATTGATCCCCCTTAATATATTTACAAATATTATTCTCTTTAGTTAATAATTGCAGAAATACCTTGAATATTTTAACTTCTAAGGATAGTATTTCGTTTCTTCCTGGAATTAATTAAAGAATGATTATAAGTTGTTTCATAAAGTGATAGATGTGTGCAAGTGACAGCTACACCACCTGTCTACTACAATCTAACCAACAAATTTAACTAACTAATACATATAAACAAACTATATGAAATAAACATTAATAATTTAGTTAAATTACTTTTCCAAACAAACAGATTAAAACTGTCCGGTAGGACAGTTGTATAAGGGTAGATCGTCAAAAACTGCACGAAAAAGCGTAACGTTGAAAAACACCCAATTTTGACAATTTTTTTCTCTTTTTCTATAAAAGATAAAATTCCCAAATTTTCTTTATAATATAGGGCAAATCCTCCTTTGTAACTGTAATTTTGTTGCAACTACCTAGATCTAATAGATTTCGAGAAAAAAGTTGCCGAAAATGAGAAAAAACGGCATTTTCAAAAAATGTTTTTGTTCTTCTTGTCACCTTTTTTGTAACCGCGCGGACAGATTTTTATGAATGAGGTGTCATTCGTTTCGTAATTTTATGCAGATGTACCTTTTAGGAGTCACAACGCTGTAAATAGATTAGGAGAGGAGTTAGTCCCATGTACGTGAGGCCCCCTCCAAAATTATAATTACTAATAACTCTGTAAATCTTAACGCAATTTTCAAAAAATTGGGCAGGATGAAAGATTTAGGGCTCTAATTAAAAAGACGTTCTGCACTTTCAACTATTAAGGGGAAGTTTTGAATTCATTTAAAATTTTCGTTTCGAGAACCAATTTTCTAGAATGAATTGATATTTGATTTAAAAAGTAATGTAGATTTGCATTTTAAGGGTCTCATTACTGCGTGTCTTTATTAGAGGAGTTTGCCCCACGCCAAATATAAAAAACCAAATCTATCAAGTAGTTTTCGAGATATTTGAAGTTAAAAATTTTACTGTTTTATACGAAACCTAAATTTAACTCTAAATATCTCGTTTCCTACTCGACCGATTTATACGAAATTTTACACAATTATAGACAAAAGACGTCTCCATATACAGATAAAATATAAACAAAATCTATCGAGTTGCTTACGAGATATTTGAAGTTATAGATTTCACTATTTTAAACGAAACCTAAATTTAACTCTAAATATCTCGTTTCCAACTCTACCGATTTTTACGAAATTTTATACAATTATAGACAAGAGACGTCTCCATATACAGATAAAATATAAACAAAATCTATCGAGTAGGACATCCAGTTCTTGATTAAAGTTTTTGTACTTTCTTACTATTAATAGGCGAGCTATAAAATCGCATAATATATTGCACATTGATAATATCAATATCTAGTACTCTGACAAACGACCACCAGCAAACAATCCAAGAACAATACTAGAACGACCAGAACAAATGGAATTTTAATACTTCCTAGAACGAATGTACGAATATTCGCTTGAACCGTTAAAGAATTAATCAACAATAAAAATATAGAGATAAAACAAAACAAAGGTAACTAAACATTACCTTCCTATATTTCCTTTACTATTGCACCTAAAACCATAATATTTCTCACAATTGTAGAGATAGTTGTAGTCTATAATTGCACAGTTTTACTTGAAATTCCATACAATAAAAATCGAGATATTTGAGATCAAAGTTTAGGAAAAATAAAAGGTTACTAAACTTTACCTTCCTATATTTCCTTTACTATTGCACCTAAAACCATCATATTTCTCAAAATTGTAGAGATAGTAATAGTCTATAATTGCACAGTATTACATTGAATTCCATACAATAGAAATCGAGCGATTTGAGATCAAAGTTTAGTTTGAGAACAAAAGGTTACTAAACTTTACCTTCCTATATTTCTGTTACTATTGTACCTAAAATCATCATATATCTCACAATTGTAGAGATAGTAATAGTCTATAATTGCACAGTATTACATTGAATTCCATACAATAGAAATCGAGCGATTTGAGATCAAAGTTTAGGGAAAACAAAAGGTTACTAAACTTTACCTTCCTATATTTCCTTTACTATTGCACCTAAAACCATCATATTTCTCACAATTGTAGAGATAGTGGTTGTCTATAATTGCACAGTATTACATGAAATTCCATCCTCTAGAAAGCGAGAGATTTGAGATCAAAGTTTAGGGAAAACAAAAGGTTACTAAACTTTACCTTCCTATATTTCCGTTACTATTGCACCTAAAACCATCATATTTCTCACAATTGTAGAGATAGTTATAGTTTATAATTGCACAGTATTACATGAAATTCCATACAATAGAAATCGAGAGATTTGAGATCAAAGTTTAGGGAAAACAAAAGGTTATAATATTTAGTAGATTGTAATAATAATTTAAAATATAAAAATTGAATACTTACTCTAGGTCTACCGCGGGAGATATTGCCAGAACCTGGCTGGTAGTTCCCTCCATCGGCCCGGCCGCGCGGTGGGAACTGTAACAAGAAATCCCTATATAAATATGGATTCACCAATAATAATATTAAACTATCTTTTCTTCTGCAGTTTATTTATTTAACGGGTAAGAACCCAATTAAATAATGATATGTGCAACAATTACAATATACGTACAATACATAAATAAAATATCAAATAAATGGACGATTAAATGAAACATTTTACCTTTGAAGTGGCCAAAATGAATGTTTTTAAGTTTTAAATAAAAAGGTCAATGTCAGAATTGAATTGTACAGTATTATTAAAATTACTAGTTGAGATTAATAGCAATTGTTATTTATATAGAGACATTCGGTGAACAAAATTAACTCCAATAACCAAGAAGTGAACAAAACAAAGAGAACCCGTTTTTATGATTGGTTAAATAGTAAATACTTTACAGTGATAAATATCCGGTGATCTGAGCTAAATAATATGGCAAATATGTCTGACAAATCTTAGTCCAGACCCCATGATTGTGCCAAGGTGCTTGGGTTGAATCACATGACCAAGTTACATATTCGACAATTGTTATTATGAATTATTAGGTTCATCTTCATTCAACACAATGTCATAATTTAAATTAATCAACAATTAAGTACACAGAAACTTCTTTGTACTCTAAATATTGATTAATTATTTTTAACAACATGATTACATTACATTGTAGGTAGGTAAATAGGTAAAAAGAACTGAACCATTTGATTTATTCTTGTAGATTTCTATTTTCAAGAGCGTGAATCCATTAATATCTAAGCAAATTTATTGTGGCTCCCTAAAATTTCAGTAATTGCGCAATTATATTTCGACAGCTGAAACATCATAGTTCTTACCTTGTATTTGCTATTAAGGATTCAAATTGGCGAGGAATCGGTCCAAATAAAAACAACAACTCGTCTGGACCGAATCCTCGCCAATTTGAATCCTTAATATATTTTTAAGGTCACTAAAAACAAGCCAAAGGCTAAATGATTCTTCAGCATTTAAATGTAAATTCAAGAAAAAATTTATGTATACTGCCATTTAGCGTGCATGATATTTGTAGTTTGCCTAGAGTAATGTTTTTAGTAAAGAAAAACATGGAACTAAGTTATTTATACGAGAGATATAACTACGAATATAAATCTACAGTTGTGAGCAAGTAATACACTACTTTTTAAACATTTAATTTTATTAAGGCGAGATGGTCCAGATATGGTGTATACATTGTTGTGAAATGGGAAGATATGAAAGAGGGAAAGTTTTTTTTAAAAAAAAGAGTCTACATTCTAAAAAGTACGCGCTCATGTTCCTGTTTTATTTTTTGCTTTAAAAAAGGAAGAGACCTACTGCTGAAAGTAAAACTTAATTACTCAAAACAGGAAAGGGCAAAGCTAGTGAGTGACTGGCATTTATGAAACCAACAGTCTAACCAGCAGAACAACCCAAGCAGTAAAACAAAGCGAAAAGCAAGCATTTTTTAGTTTTTATTTTTAAAGCATTCTTTTAATTTTGGGATATACGCGTGGAGATGACATTAACGCTCTCTCAAATTGTGGCGAAATTCGAGAATATTAAATTTATATTATATTATTAATAAATTTGAAAGTACGGTAAATCTAGAGTCAAAATCTTTATTCATTTTACACATTTTTCCGTTTATTTACATGTCTTAAACCCGGGCCATAATAAACTTTTTATTTACAAAAATTACAGTAAGCGAATAGGCCATTTTTATAAAATCAAAATTACACTAAAGCGTTGTATGAAGTTGCAAGTTTTTTGATAATAGTTCTGCCATAATTTTGAATCAAATTGGGGACGTAGTTATTCTTTAGAGTGAATTTAGTTAGTTCATTCGTGAATCTATTTCTGACAAAGCTTTTTTCTAAGTTTCATTATTGGAAAAAGCTGTTCACAAATAATATGGAAATGCAAACATTGCTACAAATTCTATAAATACTAGAAATAACTGTTTGTGTTGATTATTAGATTGAAGTTCTACTAATTCAAGCTACAGGTAAGGTTACACTACTTCACAGTGTTTATATTTTATATTCAGTTTACGAGGGTCGTTTGAAAAGTCCGTGCAAAGTCAGAGAGATAGCACCACTGGCGCGTATCGAGGTTATGTTTAGTTAGTAGCATCTCTTGGAAGAACACACACCAAGTTTCAGCCAGATCGGTCTATTTCTTTGTGTTTGGCATTCGTTTGAATCGAGGAAGTCGAGTGATTTTCAAAAAATGGACGAAAAAGAATTTCGTGTGTTGATTAAACACTACTTTATGAAAGGCAAAACGCCTCAGGAGACTAAAGAGAAGCTTTATAAACATTATGGTGACTCTGCACCTTCGATTAGAACAGTTTATAAGTGGTTTCAAAATTTTCGGAGTGGCCATATGGGCACAAGTGACGCTGAACGTTCTGGACGCCCTGTTGAGGTTACTACTCCAGAAATCATTGATAAAATCCATGATATAGTGATGGATGACAGAAGAGTGAAGGTGCGTGAGATTGCTAGTGCTGTGGGCATCTCGAATGAACGGGTACATAATATTTTGCATCAACATTTGGACATGACAAAGCTATCCGCAAGATGGGTGCCGCGATTGCTCACGCTTGACCAAAAACGAAATCGTGTGAAGTGTTGCAAGGACGGTTTGCAGCTGTTCCAGAAGAATCCGCAGGACTTTAAGCGTCGTTTTGTCACTGTGGATGAAACATGGATACATCACTACACTCCTGAGACCAAAGAACAATCTAAACAATGGGTTACCAAGGGGGAATCTGCGCCAAAAAAGGCGAAGACCGTTCCTTCGGCCGGAAAGATTATGGCGACTGTCTTTTGGGATTCGCAAGGAATAATCCTCATCGACTATCTGGTAAAGGGTAAAACTATTACAGGTGCATATTATTCATCGTTATTGGACCGTTTGAAAACCGAGCTGCAAGAAAAACGCCCACGATTGGCCCACAAAAAAGTCCTTTTCCATCACGACAACGCACCAGCTCACACCTCAGCAGTTGTGGTCGCAAAATTAATGGAAATAGGGTTCCAACTCGTTTCACATCCCCCCTATTCTCCAGACTTGGCTCCCTCGGACTACTATTTGTTCCCCAATATGAAGAAATGGCTGGCGGGAAAAAGATTTTATTCAAACGAGGAGGTGATTGCAGAAATGAATGGCTATTTTTCAGACTTGGACAAATCCTATTATTCGGAAAGGATCAACAAACTAGAGCAGCGTTGGACGAAGTGTATAAGCCTAAAAGGAGACTATGTTGAAAAATAAAAAAGGTTTACCCCAAAAAATTAAGTAGTTTTTATTTTTGCACGGACTTTTCAAACGACCCTCGTATATTCAGTGTTACCCCCAATTTTTCAACTCGTATTAAAAACTTGGAATTTTTACATGGCCAGTGTAATTGTTATTTTTAATTATTATTAAAAAAAATATGTGACGGGTCGAATTGAACCTTTCACTGGGCCGTAGTTTGCCCATCACTGGCTTAACCTAACAACCGATAAATCCCAAATTTCTTTTTCTTGGATTGAAGTAATCCTCAATCACAAAACTCTTCATCTTGCTGAGAGATGTGTAGAGAATTTGGGCGCCTCTGTTCTAACCCAAACGGAAATACCATTTCATCGCCATCTAAACATCGATTTAGCGACTCAGGATTTACTTTTTCTCATCCATTACCATTATTTTATTAAAACGCTGTTTTGATGGATATATATATATATATTTATTGCTTTCTATTGTGGTTAAATTTCCAGAAGTCTGCAACACCAATCAATCTATTTTTCGGGTAAAATGATTTGAAATTGATTGCTTCTCTAATTAGATTAGATTAGATTAAATTAGGGTGGCCTTAAGGCCTGCGCCACCGCGACCCCTATGGATCTATTGTGGCTCCCCGGCTTTAGAGCTCACCCTCCAGACCCGTCCGCTTAATCAGACTCTTAATTCTGGAGAGTGGCTCCTGGGTAAAGCTCTCAGGCCTTGGTTTTTCCTCCCCGAGAAGTAACATCCTTAGCCATACGAGCCCCTCACACTGACACAACACGTGCAGTGCCGTTTCCTCTTCTTCCTGACAGAACCTACTTCTGCCAGGCCCATGCGATGCATGTGTTTTCTGAGCCTGCAGTGGCCAGTTAATAGGCCTGCAATTATCCTTATAGCCCCACGGGAGATCTCCTTATCACCAGTATGAAATGTTTTGAATCCAATTCCTAAAGACTGTGACCAATTCTTTTCTTATATTCCAGATTTTGGAACGCACATCCTATACTTGTATACTTTTATCCCGTAATACGTGAAAAGATTAATTACATACTGAAATGAATTTCAAAAAAATACTTTTTTTTTCTGTATGTATTTTTTGTTTTGTTATACAACCGATCGATCATCGCCATGAAACATTCCCTCCAAATAATAAACCTATCATTTTTTGTTTTTCATAAATTTGCATATTATCTTTATTTTATAGCTGCAAAATAAATAAATCAAATAAAATAAAAAATTAATGGGGGGCAGCCATAAATATTTCTTTTCATTACAGTTTGCCATTTTATAAAGTTCACATTGGATCTAATCAAGCAGTGTTTTATTTTATTTTTTTAAAAATAATTTTGTCACTAACGTTCAGAGAGAATAATTTAGGCCATAGACTGGTTTCATTAATTGCGTTGTACGATTTACCAAAGTTAATAACATTACACATGCAGATTTTTATTTTTTTTTAATTTTTATTTAACACTGAATCTGTCGAAATGTAAATAAATTAACAAAATATGAAACTGTCGAAGCTTGATTAGCTTACAGGTGATACATGTTTTACTAAACTCTGTTCTATTTATTAATCATATAGCTGCATAAAAACGGGAGTTAATTAGAGATTATACACCTGCAATTTAAATTGGCTGGACAGTTTTTGCTTTTCAATCAGGTAGCAATATTATTTGGTTAACGACCTCTCTCTTTTTTTACAAAATAATATTGCTATGTGTTCTTATAACACTCTGTATTCCACTGCCTTGAACATAAATAAAATCTAACTTAATTTATACATATAATCACTTACTTTAAACGTTGATATTCTCAATTGGTTTCCTTGATATTTTTTGCTTTGCTAAATACTTCTTTTTTGTAACAAAAGAAAATAACAATATATGCAACCAAGTTCAATATAATATTGCATCAATAATGATATTTAATCTATAGAGAAAGTGGTAGTAATGTGGAACCCTGCTGGTTAACATCATGTGTTAACAGTAATCTGGCTCAAACTGTCGCTAGATAGCACTAGTGTGCAAAGCAGGAGGTTGCTTCAGTGGCTATTGTATTGTTCATCTTGAAATTTTCATTTTTTTGTTTTGTTTTTTATCGATTCTTGAAAACTTTAAGAAGGTAAGTTCAAAATTGTTATTTTTTGTTTTGTTATCAAAATAGTGGTAGTTATCCGCACTATATATTGGTTCAAAAGGGATGTATTGCAGAGATTTTCATTTGTGAATCAGTTCTTGTGTCTCCTAATCTTTTTTTTTTTTTGTGACATTAAATCCAAGATAGCGATGCTTGCAATATGGAACCCTGTTCTACACTCGCAGTAGAAAAATTGCATGGGGTTCTATATTGCAAGCATTTCTAGCAAATCATTTATATTTCTGGGGGAAAAAAGGAGAAGAATCTAAAATGGGGCTAAAAAAAAGCTGCAAAAATATTCATTGTGCCTAAAACTACTCTACGGCGACTTACAATAAAAATATTAAGGTGTTACCATATTACCTCAAGTCAGAGGCACCACTTTCACTTTTTCCTAATTAATATTCCTCTACTTAATTCAATACATAAGAGTTTTTGTATGGATCAGTTTTTTAATTAATGTAAGCTGTGTGCTTAGTGAAATATTTTTGAACAACCACATAATCAGATAGTTTGTTTATACAATCAGTATTAGAAACTAAGCTTAGAGAACACTTTGTAATATCTAATTTAATGACTAGAGCAATATGAACCATCAATAGTTCTAAATAAAAATTATGTAGCTAAAGAAATGGGCAGCGAAACCGATTGGAACTTATCTTCTCTTTAGTTTGGTTGTTTTGAGAACTTAAATCAAATGCATTCTTTGTTTTCACTGCAAGCTATCTACGAGGGGGTACCCAAAAAAAACCGGAATTATTTTTTAAAAGCTATTTATTTACAAATTTTTTACAGAACAACCTTATCCCCTTCAAAATACTCTCCATTACAACTAATACATTTGTCCCACCGGTGCTTCCACTGTTCGAAACATTTTTTGTAGTCATCTTTAGAAATGGCTGACAGCTCCTTCTTCGTTTTTTTCTTGACCTCTTCAATGTTGTCAAATCGGTGACCTTTCATGCCCTTTTTCATGCGTGGAAATAAGAAAAAGTCGCACGGAGCCAGGTCAGGCGAGTAAGGTGCGTGGGGCAGCGGAACCATGCCATTTTTAGCCAAAAACTGTGTAACAGAGATGGCTGTGTGTGCAGGTGCATTGTCGTGGTGGAAGAACCAGTCTCCTGTTTGCCACAAATCGGGTCTTTTTTGGCGAACACTATTGCGCAATCTTTTCAAAACTTCCAAATTGATTGATTGACGGTTTGACCTGGGGGGACAAACTCTAAATGGACTACGCCTTTGGCATCAAAAAAGCAAATCAGCATTGTTTTGATGTTTGACTTGACTTGACGACATTTTTTTGGTCGGGGTGAAGATGACGTCTTCCATTGGCTCGACTGTTGCTTTGTTTCTGGGTCATAACCATAGCACCATGACTCATCACCAGTAATGACCTTTGACAGAAAGTCTGGATCAGTTTCAAGCTGTTGTTTCAAAGCACGACATGTTTCAACTCGATGTTCTTTTTGATTGTCAGTCAGAACTCGAGGAACAAACTTGGCAGCAACCCTTTTCATCCCCAAATCTTCCGTTAAAATTCGCTGAACCGAGCTCCAAGATAACCCACTACTCTCTGACAGTTGATCAATTGTCTGTCGACGGTCTGTGAACACCAGCTCTCGAATTTTTTCAACATTTTCGTCGATTCGGGCAGTTGATGGACGTCCAGAACGAGGTTTGTCATCAATCGACATGTCGCCATTTTTAAACCGAGTAAACCACTCGTATACTTGAGTTTTTCCCATAGCGTCATCTTTGTAAGCTGTTTTCAACATTAAAACACTTTCAGCAGCATTTTTGCCGAGTAGAAAACAAAATTTCAGAGCTGCACGTTGTTCACTTAAACTTGCCATCATAAAAAACGAAAAAAGAACAAAACAGCGCTGGTAAAAACAATCACTGCAGATGAACAGAACATGCCAGGCAGACAACACAGGCAGGACTGAACTGGCAAGGAATTGCGCTATACACGTCTAGCGGCAGAAATGCGTACTACATAAGCTCCATGCGCGGCAACGCAATTCCGGTTATTTTTGGGTACCCCCTCGTACTTAGCCTTTCCAAGTATTAACTTACATCTCTTTCATCATGTAATTGTTCAATCTTGAAATTGCATTTGGTGCCTTCAACTTCTTTGAAAAAAACTTTCAAGCTATACGGTACTTATACATTAGTTCTTATTTTGTCTGCTTCTTCTTATTCTTTTTTTGGGTTCGCCTTGGCCTTAGAAATCACTTTTCTTCACTGCTCTTTCTATCCTTGGTCATCTGTTTCCATCTTCTTACAACCAATATCCTCAGGTCCTCTTCCACGTCATCCAGCCAACGTAAACGTGGATCTTTCTCTTTTCCTGCTGCCCTCCCTGGATGTCTGGTGAAAATCTTCTTTTGTATTTTTTCTTCTACCTGTATTCAGTTATCTATCTACTACTCAATCATTTCATTTAACTAGAATTTTTAATCTTCTTTAAATTATTTTCAATTTTTTGATTTCATATTAGATTAGATTGTTTAAGATGGACGGCTCCACCAGAAAGGGGAAGAAACGCAGGCAATCCAAAATGCCCATTATTCCCCGCCCACCCCTCATCTCATCAGAGATACCGGGGCTTTAAAGCAACAAATCCTGCTAAAGTTTGCCAGATGCCAATACAATAAACTAAGAAAGTAGCAACTAGGGAGCATGGCGACCGATTCGCCCAGTGCACTGAATAAACCTAGAAATTTCTGGTAAAGATTACCAGATGCCACAATCTCCGGTAGGGAAACATTTACCTTACCGAAGACGAGGAATCTAGTTTTAGAATAAACGGGGCACACCTCAACAAAGTGCCGCACAGTCTCATTGGGCAACTGGGTAAGGCCGCATTTAAAAAGATGATACGCTAAATTCGCATTTTCAACCCAACACTTGACCCAACTGGCGGATTTGGGACCTGCTAAAACCGACTATATCCGTTTTTGACTGGCCATGGTTTTGAATTCATAAAGCCAACTCTCAGCTATTTTTTTTTTGTTTACTAGTCCAGGGCGATTTCAACTAAATACGATCACAGCAAGAGAATGTTGATCAAACCTGGGTGCTCCTAAAGATCCTTACACTAACTTCTTTACATAAATATTATTAAAATTTATTACTGAATTCGAAAATGTAGTTTGATATTGAAATATACTGACTAGAACTTCAAAAAAAGAAGAAGATGTAAACGTAATTCGCGTTTAGGAAGGATTCGGGTTTAGGAAACGTAGCGCGTATTAGGAAGGATTTGTTAAAGGATGAAGTACGGTGTGAGGGATTATAGAGATCAGAGGAACGAGATCTAGTATTACGGGATTGGATCGAAGGATTTGAACTTGAAGAGTTGGAAAATATAAGATGGTCTTTGACTAGAACTTCAAAAAAAGAAGAAGATGTAAACGTAATTCGCGTTTAGGAAGGATTCGGGTTTAGGAAACGTAGCGCGTATTAGGAAGGATTTGTTAAAGGATGAAGTACGGTGTGAGGGATTATAGAGATCAGAGGAACGAGATCTAGTATTACGGGATTGGATCGAAGGATTTGAACTTGAAGAGTTGGAAAATATAAGATGGTCTTTGACTAGAATTTCAAAAAAAGAAGAAGATGTAAACGTAATTCGCGTTTAGGAAGGATTCGGGTTTAGGAAACGTAGCGCGTATTCGGAAGGATTTGTTAAAGGATGAAGTACAGTGTGAGGGATTATAGAGATCAGAGGAACGAGATCTAGTATTACGGGAATGGATCGAAGGATTTGAACTTGAAGAGTTGGAAAATATAAGATGGTCTTTGACTAGAATTTCAAAAAAAGAAGAAGATGTAAACGTAATTCGCGTTTAGGAAGGATTCGGGTTTAGGAAACGTAGCGCGTATTCGGAAGGATTTGTTAAAGGATGAAGTACGGTGTGAGGGATTATAGAGATCAGAGGAACGAGATCTAGTATTACGGGAATGGATAGAAGGATTTGAACTTGAAGAGTTGGAAAATATAAGATGGTCTTTGACTAGAATTTCAAAAAAAGAAGAAGATGTAAACGTAATTCGCGTTTAGGAAGGATTCGGGTTTAGGAAACGTAGCGCGTATTCGGAAGGATTTGTTAAAGGATGAAGTACAGTGTGAGGGATTATAGAGATCAGAGGAACGAGATCTAGTATTACGGGAATGGATCGAAGGATTTGAACTTGAAGAGTTGGAAAATATAAGATGGTCTTTGACTAGAACTTCAAAAAACAGATGTAAACGTAATTCAAAACTGCATTTTAATCCATTTTTCAGGTACTTTTAAGATTTAAGGAGCGTCAACATCTGAGGTTATTAGCGCCCATAGCTTTTTTTTCAGTGCATTGCCGACTTTCGGACAGTTTTCTCTCGTTACAGACAACACTGTTCCACCACCGGACAGGTGAGCTTGTAAGAAGCTCCTAGGGAAGAGAAAATCTAAGGGCCAGCAGCTGGAATTCGAACCCCGGGACCTTCGCGTGGGAATCCCTTCAGGTACTGTCGCCTAATATTATTTTGAGGGGTAGAGATTCTAGTAAAAGATCATCTGTATATTTGAGTTTACATTAATAATTGAGTTTCGCGAGTGTTCTTTGTTCTTGATTTTCTCATTGATCTCAATATACTTATTTTCTATGAAGAGTGCAGTAATCTACAAAGAGCCGATCATTATTTAAACAGAGTAGACTCCCAAAAAATCAAAACAAAGCAAAATAAACTCTTGGGAGTAGTCGTTCATCACATATTACCATGGACCAAGCTTCAATTACTTCAAACACCCTATCCCTGAACTCCTTTCTAAGTTCCTGCCGAAGAAAGCTGAGTACACTTATTGCCTATCATTTCTTTCTTCCTGCTGATGTACCTTTAAGCCCTGTTCGGGATCAATTTCCACAAAGTTGATAGAGTAAGCAGAAAAAATCTTGCAAGTTAGATAATATTATCAAGTTTTTCTTTTTTCTCTTTTTTTTTAACTTAGATCTTCCAATTTATTTTTATCTTTCGTACAGAGTTTACATAGATATACTTTCGATTTAAATTTTATACAAAATTTAAAAAAAATTGATACATAGGGAAAATTTAACCAATCCTTTTTTGTTTTTAGTTTAAGCAAAATTTGTGAAACAATAGAATCATTTTAAACTAAAACGTTCGAACATTGCTTGGGGCAACTAACATAGGATATTAATACTTGGAGACCCTAGCCGTATAACGAACATTTTCCTAACCTAAGGTAAATAACAGTTTGCACTGGGTAACCCTTTGTCGATATAACCATTTTGTAACTTCATATA
Organism: Rhodnius prolixus; assembly: GCF_049639745.1. Classification (NCBI taxonomy): domain Eukaryota; kingdom Metazoa; phylum Arthropoda; class Insecta; order Hemiptera; family Reduviidae; genus Rhodnius; species Rhodnius prolixus. The sequence goes on from NW_027411582.1 coordinate 21,447,484, forward strand.
CTGTTGGAACAATAAGCGACCTTTCCCCATAAACAATTTCTATAACTTTTGTTTAGAAAATTAATTAAAAAAAGATGAGTTGTTTGCATAAATGTTAAAATCAGTTTCAGGTTAGTCCGTCGATTTCAATTGTTTCTATTGTACTTATTATTAAACTAAATACAAATAGTAATTTTTATGTATTTTTTTTTCATTTAATGCTAAAAAAGAAAAAGAATTACGATTGTAAGTTTTCCTCTAAATTATAACATGTTTGGAGGTTCCCTAATTTTGTAAACAATAATAAAGTAAAACCTACTTTTTTCAGTCAGGTTTTACCGTCCAACTAGTACTAAATTAGATGTTGTGGGCAGAGGCAAACTAGCAAACGTACTTTTACTGCTAATTCTTATTTTAAACATTAAATAAAAAGCAAGGCCTAGACCGGGAATCGAACCCACTAACCCAACAACAATAAATCTTAAGCTTTGCGGGCCTTGCCTTTAACCGCTCGGCTATCGTGGATCTATTATCTAGGGACTATTGTCTCCTAAGAATAAAAACATGTAAAATTGGAGGCCTTATTGGTTGGCCTGTAATTTATACTTAGAAAATAAGTATTTACAAAAATAAGAATTAAAATTAAGGAAATAAATTAATTCATTTCGGAGAAAGCTGGGTAGAAAGTAGATAATTGAACAGAAGGGAATTAAAGATGGAAAGGGTAGGAGCATGGCGGACAGATGAAGGTAAGGAGTTCCAGAGAGAGGTAGCGCGTATTAGGAAGGATTTGTCAAAGGATAAAGTACGGTGTGAGGGAATATAGAGATTAGAGGAACGAGATCCAGTATTACGGGAATGGATCGAGGGATTTGAACTTGAAGAGTTGGAAAATATAAGATGTTCTCTTTGAGTTTGGATAACTTGGAAAAGGAATGAAGCCAAAAAAATACTGGCGGCGATAGACTGGGGAAAAGCCACTTCAACTCATCCTAGTAATAATGCTACCTTTTTTTCTTTTTTTTTTTGTATCGGCCATTAGAATTAATTGGGGCTTTTTTCAAAATCAAAACAGAAAGCATGCTTACATTAGATCAGTTTCAAAATACAAAAAAACTAACCTAATCAATGGTAAACATTCAAGAAACGAAACCTGCCCGATTGTAACATGCTTCTCATTAAGTTTAATGTAATAAACATAAAACCAATTTTTAAAAAAAGAAGAATATATTTGAGAGAATTGAAATATTGTTGAATGATAAATACTAGATTTTAAAGTGATTAGTTTGGAGATATCAACTAGAAGTTAATTAAGCTGCATGTAAATAATGAAGAATACAAACCGTTCTAAACTTCAGACTACGCCCGAAATACAGTTGCAAAGATAAACCTTAGCAAAGCCGACTCCACTATCATCTACTGTATAAGTACATCCTGAATGGGTGGAAAGCCGTTCCTTGTTGGCGAGAGTACGAGGATTAGAGAAGGAACTTGGAAGTTGGTCGTCTCCATTGGATCAAGTGTCTGCACAGCCAGAACCCAAGACCCTTGTCCCTAGTCTAACAACGGTAGGTTCTCCTTCTCCGTTCTCTTCGCCACCATCTTCTCGTCTTTTCCTCCGGATATTCCGCCCTCACCCCCCCAACCCCTTTCAACCACTTCTTGTGTACCAAGTCCACTCCAGGATTCCTCACCAGCTAGAACTAAGCTCTTGCCTTAATTGACGCTACCAACTACAATTCTCACACTCCCTTTCCCACTTACAAACTATAAGGATCGCTCGCTTCTGTTCTCCATTTCTCTCTAAATACTCTTAGCCATACTGAAGACTTATAACTAACCGCTTTGCTCTATTGGTCTAATTGCCCTGAGGATATGGACAACACATACAACACTGGTAAAATGGCCTAGTTCAACATGGAAACTTCACAAAATAATATCATACATAATTTGATATAGTTGTACGATTTACTTAAGTCTTCCTCCATTCTAGAAGTGTTTATCCAACTAATAAGGATTTGCATGAAATGCTTTCGCTAAGATAGGAACATGATAGTATTTGTTTTAACCAAATTATGCTAACTAGAGACTGAACTCAACCAAATCAAGTTTGTGTTTTTGTTGTTTGTTTGTCCTTAAAATTAAATTTATCAGTAAAGATAATAAATCTTTCAGCACAGGAAATGCACGTTTTTAAGATCCTCTGAAGCACAAAAAATAATTATAAAATGGTCCCACCAGGAAATCCATCCATTACTTAGCGGTTTAAATACGTCAAATCACGGATAAAGTCACAGATTGAAAGAACATGGCCGTCTTTGCATTTCTCAATAAGTAAAATTAGTACTTATCTTGGTCATGGATGCAGAAGAAGTTTAAGCCAAAACTTTTATACCAGCCTACCTATAGTCTATTAAATATTAATTCCGAGAGAAATGAATTTTAAAATATTAAATTAAGTTATTTTTTAAATACCATTCCAACAGAAATTTAATAAATAAAATAACGGAAATGTGTACAAGAAATATAAATCGAACTTCTAAATATAATTAGTGAAACATAATATTTTACCTACAAAAACTTGTCAAGATGTTTATTTAATAAGACATCCGCTGGGGAATTAATGTGTTTTCCACGTAAAAGTTGTTTCATTTCTTATTGTAAACAGATGTATTAACTATTTCCTGTTTCTAGATAATGATTATTTCATTCGTCATGGTATTTGTTTACAATATTTAGAAATGTTATTCAACTATTAAGAATTAGTAAGCTTAATTGGAATTCAGTTTTATCCTATAATTTATCTTTATGCAGCAGATGGGGCATAGCAGTTTTATTACTTTAAAGCAAAACGTGACTAGAAGAAACAATCCGCTGCTTTGCTTAGAATTAAAAGTTTTTTAATTATAATTTTCAAACGTAAATTGGAAATGTTGCACACAGTGGGACGATTGTTTAATATAATGAAGAAATAAAAAACCAAACAATGCTAGCTTCTGTAACCTACCAATAGCTATAATTGGTCCTTCTTGGACTGAACACGGTTCAATAATTAAATAACCGTGGAACTGCTCTAAACTAGACCATTCTATGCAGTCTGTAGATTAGTTATAGTATAAGTCTAGAATTTACTACCACTTCAGATGGTAACAATCAAAGCAGTAGTTGAAATAATGAACACCCATTTCGATTCCCCTCGACTAAGCCCATTACCCAACCTTGTGCCTTTAGGGCGTCTCTACAGATTAAAGATCATTTTTTTGCTCGGTTGATTGGCTTTATTTAAAAAAAAAGAAATTTATCCCAGTTTTTTGAACTCTTTTCTAGGAATAAATGACTTTAGAACTTTAAGTGACAAATAACTCGAAGGGCAAAAAGGTCACAAATCAATGATGGCTGGCTGCTGTTAAATAAATGAACCAATCATAATTTTTTGTTTTTAGGGAAGTCTGGTATTAAAGATTTTCAAACTTTAAGCACCAAAAAATCACTAAATATTTACCACAAAAAATGTTAATATAATCTATTAACACGCCATTGGCTTTTTAAAATAAAATTTAGCATCTCTTCAACTGAGGGGACTTACAAGGCGCACCTCTTTACCACTACACGGCATAATACTAAATAACCACCATACAATGTGTTGTACTCAATCCAGATTACAATTATAAAAGAAAAATTAAGTAAAATTAAAGAAACTGAATTTATTTATTTATTTATGAAATAAACTAAAATACAGAATTGATATTTTACAATTACACTGCACGTACAAAGTGTAACATGGAATATGCACTACGCTTAACTTAATCACAGTTAAATTAACTGAACTTAATTAAGCAGTCAGTATATTAACCTTTAGGTAACCCCCCTACCCCTGTAAGTAATGTCAAGATAAGCGCTAGCAATATTACCAGTTAGTTTGCAACCTTGTTCATACAATCTTCTCCTAAATAATATTTGTTTAATAGATATTAATTATAGGGGCCATATGTTGGTTTATTAACAAATGAACTATCTTATGTTAAGTGTGTGCAATTTGTATTTTGCTTTGCTTTGCTTTTTTTTTTGCATGCTATGAGGTCACCGTTGAATACATCATTGTTTGCAGTTTCGGAATCTTTTTTGGTGGAATTCTCTTTATTGTGAGTAGATTTCTACCAAAGAGCATTTTCTAGTTTCTGTAAGAGATGATCACATTTTAAAGTTATTGTTAAAATGTATTCTAATTCAAGAATGCTGTCTCTCCCCTTTATTATTTATGATTGTATTTCTATTTTAGTTAGTTATTTCCTTTTTGTTATTTTCAAGCTTATTTGTTTATTTTGTGTATGTGCTTTTGTTCTACTTATTCTTATTCTTATTATTTATGAATGTATTTCTATTTTAGTTATTTCCTTTTTGTTATTTTCAAGCTTATTTGTTATTCTTATTCTTATTATTTATGAATGTATTTCTATTTTAGTTATTTCCTTTTTGTTATTTTCAAGCTTATTTGTTTATTTTGTGTGTGTGCTTTTGTTCTACTTATTCTTATTCTTATTATTTATGAATGTATTTCTATTTTAGTTATTTCCTTTTTGTTATTTTCAAGCTTATTTGTTTATTTTGTGTGTGCTTTTGTTCTACTTATTATTATTTGTGAATGTATTTCTATTTTAGTTATTTCCTTTTTGTTATCTTCAAGCTTATTTGTTTATTTTTTGTGTGCTTATATCCTACTTATTCTTATTCTTGTTATTATTATATATGAATGTATTTCTATTTTAGTTAGATATTTCCCTGTTATTGTCAAGCTTATTTGTTTATTTTGTGTGTGCTATTGTTCTATTTATTCCTATTCTTATTAATCTTATTTTTATATTATTAATGTTATTATTATTATTATTAATTCTATTCTTCGTATAAAAGAAATTACTAATCAAGCCGTAGATTACTATTCTATTCACAAGTACATTACATAATGAAGCATTACTCTTATTAGAATTCCCTACAAGCGTTTTACACGGTTAGGTCTAATAAATGATAAAAATAAATGTAAAAAGCATTCAGAAAATCTTTGAAAAAAGGAAAGATAAGCGTAAATATAGGAAGAATATTTATTTTGCATAATATTTCAACTAGTAGAATTAAGTACATCTACTTAGGTTAGTATCCACATCATCTATTGTACTTCTAGAGGGGATATTTGTGTACCAGCTTGAAATAAAGTGCTTCCCATATGTATGTATTTAAAAATAAAAAAATGGCGCTTATTAAAGCTGGCTACAGCATCCTCAAAGGACTCATTAATCTGCTGGAAGCAGAGGAAAAAAAAAGTATTAAAAAATGTTAAATTTAAATGAGCAAACTTTTTGCCATATTACCCTTTTGTTATACTATACTCAACTAGATTACAGAAAGGGATAGATTAGGCCTTCCAACATTCCCTTTATAATAAAATGTAGATCTCCAGGTTGTACTGAATAGTCTTTGTACAGTATGGATGGTGAGTTTTAAGCTTAGTAGATTTCGACAAAACAAGTAATTAACAATTATAATCAAGTTCAACAGAAGTACTACTTCCATTTATTAAAGCTTCCCCCTCCACTCGCTCTCTCGCATTTTAGTATAAACCCTATTTCAAGCCTCTCAACCTGCTAGGGTAATGTTTTCCTTTTGTCAACCAATTCCTATTTCTAATTCCAACTTCCTGTACTACCACTAAAGCATTGATTTCTAAATAGAGTAGCTCTAAATGCCTTTAGAGCAACAAACATATTTACATTGGCCGTAGTTTCTCTGGTGTAAATGTCGCATCACAGATTTACTACAGTATTGATTTCAGTTCTCTCTACAGCTTGCTTTACGCTCGAGCTAAAATGCTGGTACGAGAGCTTAACGTCGCCTGAAGCTTTTTTTTTTTTACTGTAGCAAAACATTTCAGTTTAATTAAAATTTTTAAGGAACGTTGTAAACTCAACTATTTTTAACACTTTTCACAGAATATAATATGGAGGTTATTTATTTATTTTTTGCAGGCCTACAGACAGTGTTTCCTTGCTACAGACAATACTGTCCATCACTGGAAAATAAGTTTTAAGAAGCCTTATAGAAAGAGAAAATCTAAAGGACCAGCAGCTGGATTCGAACCCGGGACCTCAGCGTGGGAATCGAATATGCTAACCGCATAGCTAATCCCTTCCCTAATACAGAGGTTATTCTTTTCAAAATAATAAAGTTTTGGTACAATAAAAATATTTTTTTCTTTAAAATAATTTAAAATTGATACGTTTTACCATTTATTTGTTTTTTTTAGATAAATTTGTTTTAGGTCAGTTCTCGATGTGGGATTAGGTTTTCTTGAACAGTATTACAGATTATATTTCAGGGTACTTTACGGTTATAAAGCTGTATAATGTTGGTAAGAAAGTGGTACCACGGTTTTCGAACGATTTGACTTTCGAACAAATCAGTATTCGACCAAGAAATTTGAGTAAATATTGTCCTGAAATCCGAACAAACATTTGGAACTCGAACACCCGAGATGAGCCGAGTTGTTTTTATATTTACACTTTTAGATCTTATTTCTTGTTTATGTTCATGTTTTTACATAAAATATAAAAATTAGGCCAGTAAAGCGGGGCCTAGAAACGAAATAAACTACATAGTTTACATTATTTCATATGGGATAAATTGTTTCGGTTCTCGACCAAATTGGTTCTCGACCGCACTTCTGGAACGAATTGTGGTCGAGAACCGAGGTACCACTGTATGTGACTTAACTGTAAGGACTTTGAAGAAAATTTTTTGGTTACAACCTTATGGAATAGTAGTAACAGTAAGAGTTTTAACTACCAATGCAGAGTTCGTTTTGTTCAGAAGTTTGCAGTTCAACGGCCGAACATTCACCTGCTAAATCAACCATCTTTAGATTTTAATATTAATTTATTTGTCTAAACATTAGTTTTTACAAATAGAGTTAGATCAGTATAAAATCTTATACAAAATGATAATAACTATGAAAACAAACTAAGAATGTAAAATAAAGATCAACTTTAATTACAGTTCTTAGAACAAAATCAAGGCTTTTATAAAAGTGAATAAACAAACAAAAGCATTATGTTGGGAATAAAAACAAATAGAACAGAAAATTCTGGATAATAGAAAGAAAATAAATTTATAAAAATAAACAAAAAGGAATATTTAGGGTGAATCAAATAAAACAGATAACGGGAAATCATTAATTTATAAGATCCCTTAGGGACATGCCGTGTAGAAAATAATTATAAATATTGTTTATTTTTTGAAGGTAATGAAGATCACTTAATAGAGAACTGAGGGAGCATTCACAGTCGTGTAAATATATCGATTCATATCGATCTTAAATGATTTAAGGTTAGGCAAATAAATAAAATATTTTACAACGATTCTGAGTGATGCATATATCACTGGCCATAATCGAATAGTACCTACCATCTTACTTTTTAACCTTAATAAGTTGTCTGAAGACAACCGAATTAGGCAAATAATTTTTTTTTTTTTTTAAATTAATCAAATAACTCTGTGACTTGCCAAAACATACTCACAGTCCTGAGTATTTCTCATTCTCAATTTCTCAGCACCAAGTCAGAAAGATTGGACTGAACTTTTGTTCTATTTTATTTGATTGAAATTTTCTGTTCTATTTGTTTTTGTTTCCAACATAATTCCTTTGTTTGTTTATTCACTTTTATAATTATGTAATTAAAGCCTTGATTTTGTTATAAGAACTGTAATTAAAGTTGATCTTTATTTTACATTCTTAGTTTGTTTTCATAGTTATTATCATTTTGTATAAGATTTTGTACTGATCTAACTCTATTTGTAAAAACCAATGTTTAGACAAATAAATTATTATTAAAATCTAAAGATGGTTGATTTTTTCAAAGTTCTGAAATCTTGTTGCAACCATAAATTAACAGCACCAACCATTATTAATGAAGGGTCTCATTCAGGCCCAGAACCATCTTTAGATGTCCAATACACTGTTTTTAAATAAGCAACTAAATATCTGTGAAAGATATGATAATTTGATGGGGGAAAGAAAAGATTAATTTGCTGCCAAGAATGTATAACTTCAAATTAATTGCATTTAATATTTATATTATAACCTTCCAGGAAGCCTAACTGTTGATTAAATTAAGGAAATGCCAATAAATAAGTAACAAGGAAGGAAAAGTATGAAGGCCAAAGGAAAAGCAATATTTCTTTATTAAAAAAAAGTAGGAGAAGACGGATAAAAAAAGTAAAAAAAAATAATTTATTCTGATACACAGCTAAATAATTCCGTTCTAAAAGCAAGATTGCTGGACCTTTTCTTAGCAGGAGAGGCTTCCTCCACTTATTCTTCATCCACTCAATCTGACCTAACACCACAACAAACACACAACTGCAAGAATAAATCTTCTACTTATTAAAAATCCTTCTACTTTCCTTCATGATAACGAAATTGGATATACATTAGGATGAAGTATGAAGTAGTAAGATTGTGATGAAGTAGGCTGAAAAAAAAAAGAAGAGTATTCTAAACTGCAGAGAAAAAGATGGATATACAACCATGGATGATGAGACGAATAAAATTGCTAGTCATTTATTAAAAGGCAAAAAATATTACTATTATTATGGGGGACAGGTATGAGTGGCAAGCTTGTAAGATGTGGAAATGATGTATGGGTAAGTTGCTAGAGAATATAAAAATGCTGGCAAAGACAAGTATAACGTACGGCCTATTTCGTCATAGCCATTTTCTGCAAAAATGAATATACCATAAAGTGGAAATGTTTTAATAAAATTAACTAAACCAGACGTTGTTAAAGGAATTCTCGAACATAATTGAACGGAATGTAAAACAACCGTAAGTCGTTAAGATACTGAGGCAGCTATAAAATCAAATTATTATATTTATCACCGAAATCTAATAACTTTTGGTTTGTGAGAACAATATTTACATTTTGATCAAACAGGGAGGTTGATCAAGCCAATTGAAAGTAAATAATTTCATGCTTAAACGGTTGATCTGAGCAAAAAATAGTAGAAGAAAAATTTGTTACCCATCACCTCTAGTTTCAGAATATGTGACTTGATTTTAGATTCCTGAACTTGTGCGAGGCAGACGCGCGTCCAAAAGTAAGGGTTCGCAGATGACCTCCATTTTCATGTACACAGTTTTAAAAAGTACAAAATATTATGAAAGAAACCGGAAACCGCAATTCGATTTCTTCAAAATTAAAGGTGCTAGGCCATTTCAAAATCTGATATTTATTAATCATATTTCAATTTTTTAACTTGTTATCAAAGAGAAAGAAGAGCACGCGATAGGTCATTTTTATTGTATTTTTTCTTTCCCTTTCTACTGAAAATATTGCCAAGTAGTTTTCCGAGTGATTTTCTAAGTAATAATCAAATGTTAAGAGCTTTAGATGTTCACAAGCATAGATAAAAGTGCTAAAAAATAATTTTACTTCTGTTACAAACAAGGTTTAATAATTTTTTGGTAATTTTGTGAGAGTTGCGTTTAATTACCAAAAAAATATTGTAAATCTTCCATCACATATTTAAGTGGTAAATATCTTATATTTAAAGGTTCAAACTAATTCCTTGATTTATAAAATAATGCGCCTTTTTTTTTTTGCAAGAGAAATAGATAATTACAATAACTAAAGAACATCTGCATACCTTTTGTGCCCCTACCTCCCTGGTCGAGATGCCCATTTTTTCGTGATGGCGCAACTGGACGGGATATATGATCTGATAGTAGTGTGCACCGATACTTCGCACCAGTTCTTGGTTTTGTCGGTATTGTCGTAACAATCTTTCCACCTCGCCTGCAACAAAAAACATAAATAATTGATTTTATTTATTTGTAGAGAAAAAAATTGATTTTATTTATTTGTAGAGAAAATAATTGATTTTATTTATTTGTCGAGAAATCAAATGATTTTATTTATTTGTAGAGAAAACAAAATTGAGGCAGTGATATTTTCACTTTATGCATAAATAATTGATTTTATTCATTTGTAGAGAAAATAATTGATTTTATTTATTTGTAGAGAAAACTAAATTGAGGCAGTGATATTTTCACTTTTGCATAAATAATTGATTTTATTGATTTGTAGAGAAAATAATTGATTTTATTTATTTGTAGAGAAAACAAAATTGAGGCAGTGATATTTTCACTTTAACACTTTATACATAAATAATTGATTTTATTCATTTGTAGAGAAAATAATTGATTTTATTCATTTGTAGAGAAAATAATTGATTTTATTTATTTGTAGAGAAAAAAAAATTGAGGCAATGATATTTTCACTTTATAACCACAAGAATTCTTCATTTTTATTGAAGAATATTGCACTCTAAGAATTACAAATGCAGTCTTATTGTTAGTGCTAATTTTATGTCAATCATTTGGATCCTATAATTGCTTTACGTTCCCATTTACAATAATTAAGATTAGGAGGGAAAAGTGAACATCTTTCATGCAAGGATTAAGGCCATACCAGCCATAAGCCGGACCTGCTAAGCCATGGCTCTGACAGTCTTAATGGATCTGATCAGTCTCAGGAGACATTTGAACTTGCTGGGTCTGCTGGTTTGATGATGTAGGTTTTGTTTGAATGAGGAAATGACATCCTCCACATTCTTACCTATTGCAAAGGAACGTTTACGAATCGCGATCCTTCAGGAGCTACGTTTGCACTTAGAAAGGTTTTTGAAAGGTAGCCTCTGGCACTTAAAAACCAGAGAAAAGAGATACGCAAAAACTACTGGTAGGAAATTTTAGATCTTGTAAAGGGTGAGGTTTATCCAACTAGAGGGACTTGGAGTCCTCTTCTATTCACTAGGTGAAATTGATTAACCTGGAGGGTTTGCATTGCAGTCACAGTGAGAAGCAGGAGGAAACAGCATCTCTATTTGCTGGCGTGCAATCGGCATGCTGCACCCAGAAACTAGAGGAGATTATTTTGCCATTACCGTTGTATTTACCACTAGTTAGTGGGGTAAAATCCTAGACCTTATCAAGAGGGGGGACTTGATTTTGTATCCCTTTCAAGGAGATAGTATAATAAGCACGGCTGCAGTATCTTGGGTGTACCATTTTACCATTCCTCCATTTCCTACAAATGTCTGCAATGCAAGGGCTTCCAGGTTAATCAAGCTTACCCTGTGAAGGGAAGAGGATTATGGTCAGAATACCATATACCTCGATTTGGATAAATAGCTCCATTTTTTTTATTGTATTGAATTCAATTTTTCTAATCAATCAATTTAAGTATATGTACTATTTTAATTATTGCTTATGCCAAATATGGTTGACTGTAATGACTAGTGACATGGCAGCCTTACCAAAATTAATCACCATTGTATTATCACCAATAGATCTCCCATTTCCTGACAAGATTCCAACATATTGGGATAGAATGAGGAATGGCATGTGCTATGGGTAAATCAACTGAATGACGTTGACTGATTTGATTCCATAAAGGACACATCCTTACTCATATTTGATCTGAACAATTTTATGTGCACGTAATACTACTTCAATCACGTATTCTCATTAAGTTAAGAATACAATTTTAATTTAATCTATTGTAAACTAAGCATAATTATATGGATGTGACATTGCACTAGAATTCATTAGACAACAATTAGCTTTAGAGAGACCACACGGCGTAAACTTTTCGATGGTTGGTTGAGTGATTTGATTGAGTTTTGGGTTACTAAAGGAATAAGTATTACCTACAGATTGAAAGTTGTGTGAACAAACTAGAATATAGAATCTCTTTACCAAAAACTTACAGTTTAAAAAGATAGGTGTAACGGTTCATTAAACGCCAGAAGGTACACAAATCAGCTAATAGACAACATTTCATTATACTTCATTGAAATAATTAATTTAGGTAATTTTATTCTATATCTCATTAAATATTATCACTAAAACCTTGCAATATAACAGTTGTACAGCTAACTCTACAATTCAGTAAAGAATTCATTGAATTTTGAACAATACGAAGAGAGGTACAAAGGTTTAAAATTTGAACGGTTTGCAAACCTCTAAAATATATCCTTCTATATCTCATTAACTATTATCACTAAAACCTTGCAATATAACAGTTGTACAGCTAACTCTACAATTCAGTAAAGAATTCATTGAATTTTGAACAATACGAAGAGAGGTACAAAGGTTTAAAATTTGTACGGTTTGCAAAACCTCTAAAATTGAACCTTCTATATCTCATCAACTATTATCACTAAAACCTTGCAATTTGTATCAGTTATAGAGCTAACTTTTCCTTACAATTCGGTAAAGAATTCATTGAATTCTGAACGATACGAAGAGAGGTACAAAGGTTTGAAATTCGAACAAATTAGCAAAACCTCTAAAATTGAACCTTCTTATATCTCATCAACTATTGTCACTAAAACCTTGCAATTTGTATCAGTTATAGAGCTAACTTTTCCTTACAATTCGGTAAAGAATTCATTAAATTCTGAACAATACGAAGAGAGGTACAAAGGTTTGAAATTTGAACGAATTAGCAAAACCTCTAAAATTGAACCTTCTATATCTCATCAACTATTGTCACTAAAACCTTGCAATTTGTATCAGTTTTAGAGCTAACTTTTCCTTACAATTCGGTAAAGAATTCATTAAATTCTGAACAATACGAAGAGAGGTACAAAGGTTTGAAATTTGAACGAATTAGCAAAACCTCTAAAATTGAACCTTCTATATCTCATCAACTATTATCACTAAAACCTTGCAATTTGTATCAGTAAACTTTTCTAACTTTTCCTTACAATTCGGTAAAGAATTCATTAAATTCTGAACAATACGAAGAGAGGTACAAAGGTTTGAAATTTGAACGAATTAGCTAAACCTCTAAAATTTAACCGTTTGGTATAAACCTAGAGTTTGTAAATATGTGTAGGTGTGAGACTTCGTGGGAGAAAGCGAGCTAGAAAGAGAGATAAAATAAAGAAAGGAAACGAGAGATTTGTCAGTTATAGTAGAAAGGATAACAAATCAGTTTTCCCATTTCCATGCATTATTGGTGGACACTGAATTGATAGGTAGACGATAGCAGGACACCGGAAGATTATGTGAAGCATAATATCCAATAGCTAGTGAAAAAAAAACTAAAAGAGGTCTTGGAAAGGTTCTATTTAGAATTCTAGCGTGTTTAGAGAACTGGAATAACATGGCTATTGTGTGGAAACGCTTCCAGGTCTATCGCTCCCAATAGCCGTATTTCTGCATGGAACAGGTTTATAACAAGGCCATCTTATACTTAGAATATGATTACAAAGTTACTATATATTTCTACCACCAATTTCTTGACAAAACATACTGTATTGACAAAAAGTAATCGCCTATTAACGAAAGTCTCTCCAACGATTCATTCATCAGTGAATTTCTACAGCAACGATCTCTTTAAAGTACGACGTAAGATCGGCTTTCTACTAAGCTTTACTAGAGTTGTAAAATTGATGAAAGTCATACAAATAAAAGCACAACTCAAAAGAATTTATGTTAAAGCTTAGTTAAGGATTGAATGTTAAAGTCAAGTTCAATTTTAGAAGGAAATTCTTCTTTGTAATAGTAATTATTGCAATACAGTGTCCTAGTATTTCGCAGTCATACTGTGAATTATTGAAGCAAAGCTTGGCCAGTAACAGTTCTAAATAAACTGACAACTTTTTTTTGTCCTTGTTGTTTCTATTATTAGAGACTTTAACTTCAATGATTAGAGAACACGTTAATCATATAAATTACAATCACTGCAGAGGAATAGAAATTGGACCGTCAATTGTGGAGGTTTGGGAGGACAATTTGATGTAGGCAATGCAGATGGTACATCAATTTTGGGTTTTGTGGCCTTGTCTCAATTATTGGTTAAAACTGCCTTTGCCATGGCCCTAGTGCTTTCACAGTTTGGCCACCACTTTAATTGTTGCTAGTTGCTAGCAATTAGTTCCAATGGGGGGACCATCCAATGGGGTGGCAGGTTTGCCAACCAACTCAATCTAACAAACAGAAATGGCAATGTGTAGTTCCAATAAATGGATTAGATAGCATTAGCTAAACGGTTTGGGGCGCTGGCAATTACAAATTAGAGAGTGTGGTACAAAATAAAGGAAAAAAAAAATTAAATGCTGAACAAATAAAAAATACTCTGATTCTTGTAGGTAATTTTGACGTGAATACGTCTTTAAATTTGAATCATATGGTGGCAATCCAAAAAACCTAATGATAACAAAATCGGGGGATACAGTTTGGCATTAAAGTTTCGAATCTATCGTCTACATCCAAAATTAAATTAGACCACTGGATAGCTAAAGGATCAAAGAATTCATTACGATAAGCGAGGACTATGACGCATCGCGCGCGGTGGAGGGGGAAGCGCCGACATTTTGAGATCATTTTGCTGAGTATCGAGATTTGCAATTAGTATAACTTTTGACTCGGAGAAGCTAAGATGTTCGTTTAAGTTTTAATCGTCAGATGTCGTCACAATCTATCGATTGCATATAATACATTAGTGTAAAATAGTGACAGTGAATATAATAAGGTGTTAGAATAAAAAAATATTATCAAAAATATATAATGTTGGCCTATACGCGTCGAAAAGCCAAAACCAAATACAGAGATCGGAAAGGGCTTCTCAAGAACAATCGAATGGTAATAATAAAACACCACATGACCTAGTCAAGCTGTGCCGGGAACGTAAATGAATGAATGCGGCCGAGCGGATCAACGACAGTGTCAGTACATCTGCAGCTAGGGCGGTTGAAATTATGCAAGTGGATGATGAAATCGCTTCTACATCGACAACGGACTGTATAGGCATAGATTGTGTTCGATCGTCGATTTGTTTCCTTGATTTCATCCTAAATACATAAATAAAAATATTTTATATAAAAAATATAACCTGTTACGGAAACGTATTCACGTACAACACACGTCCGTGTCCATGACACAGCACACGTCAATTTTTTTTGGCGTAAAAATAGGTTATATTCACTTATTTTTAACTGTCCAGGTGCAATATCTTGATGGCTGTGAATGACACTATTATTTATTGTATTTTTATTAACCTAATGGCTGTGAGAAAAATGTAAACAATTAAAATCAAAATATCGGCTTACCTAAACATGCTTTACGGAAGCATCTTAGAAAATTATAGATAAGTTCCTTTTGTTTATTTTTCATAATTTTCTCTTCATACTTCAAAGTGATTTGAAAGTGAAAATGATTTTCAAAGTGATCAGGCAACTAAATCATGAACAGCTTCATTTTTTTTACGTAGAAAATTTAAAAAAAAATAAAATAAAATTGAGAAGGGCGGTCCCTGAGTGCAAGACTTGGAAACGTGGCCAATATTATTAATTGT
The DNA here is from genome assembly GCF_049639745.1 of Rhodnius prolixus. Lineage (NCBI taxonomy): Eukaryota > Metazoa > Arthropoda > Insecta > Hemiptera > Reduviidae > Rhodnius > Rhodnius prolixus. Next base: position 21,462,876 of record NW_027411582.1, read on the forward strand.
TTTTGTTCCTAAATTATTTGCATGTGTAGCTATAAAAATTCAAATGAAAAATCAATTACCCACATTACAGCAGCTTTTATTTCTTTTTTTTATAAACTGCCAATTTCTAAATGTAAGCAAGTGTAATACGAGATGGAATTGTTAGTAGAGTAGAAATCTCTAGACTAATTAATTACATACCTGATTAATTTGAAGAAGGATGAAAGTTCGCAACCAGGTTATGGGATTCAATAAATATGCTTGTTTTGGCGAATAAAATCAGTTCGCAACCAGGTTTATGGGATACAATAAATATGCTTGTTTTGGTGAATAAAATCAGTTTGCAACCAGGTTATGGGATTCAATAAATATGCTTGTTTTGGCGAATAAAATCAGTTCGCAACCAGGTTATGAGATTCAATAAATATGCTTGTTTTGCCGAATAAAATCAGTTCGCAACCAGGTTATGGGATTCAATAAATATGCTTGTTTTGGCGAATAAAATCAGTTCGCAACCAGGTTATGGGATTCAATAAATATGCTTATTTTGGCGAATAAAATCAGTTCGCAACCAGGTTATGGATTCAATAAATATGCTTGTTTTGGCGAATAAAATCAGTTCACAACGAGGTTATGGATTCAATAAATATGCTTGTTTTGCCGAATAAAATCAGTTCGCAACCAGGTTATGGGATTCAATAAATATGCTTGTTTTGGCGAATAAAATCAGTTCGCAACCAGGTTATGGGATTCAATAAATATGCTTATTTTGGCGAATAAAATCAGTTCGCAACCAGGTTATGGATTCAATAAATATGCTTGTTTTGGCGAATAAAATCAGTTCGCAACCAGGTTATGAGATTCAATAAATATGCTTGTTTTGCCGAATAAAATCAGTTCGCAACCAGGTTATGGGATTCAATAAATATGCTTGTTTTGGCGAATAAAATCAGTTCGCAACCAGGTTATGGGATTCAATAAATATGCTTATTTTGGTGAATAAAATCAGTTCACAACGAGGTTATGGGATTCAATAAATATGCTTGTTTTGGCGAATAAAATCAGTTCGCAACCAGGTTATGGGATTCAATAAATATGCTTATTTTGGTGAATAAAATCAGTTTGCAACCAGGTTATGGGATTCAATAAATATGCTTGTTTTGGCGAATAAAATCAGTTCGCAACCAGGTTATGGGATTCAATAAATATGCTTGTTTTGGCGAATAAAATCAGTTCGCAACCAGGTTATGAGATTCAATAAATATGCTTGTTTTGCCGAATAAAATCAGTTCGCAACCAGGTTATGGGATTCAATAAATATGCTTGTTTTGGCGAATAAAATCAGTTCGCAACCAGGTTATGGGATTCAATAAATATGCTTGTTTTGGCGAATAAAATCAGTTCGCAACCAGGTTATGGGATTCAATAAATATGCTTGTTTTGGCGAATAAAATCAGTTCGCAACCAGGTTTATGGGATTCAATAAATATGCTTGTTTTGGTGAATAAAATCAGTTTGCAACCAGGTTATGGGATTCAATAAATATGCTTGTTTTGGCGAATAAAATCAGTTCGCAACCAGGTTATGAGATTCAATAAATATGCTTATTTTGGCGAATAAAATCAGTTCGCAACCAGGTTATGGATTCAATAAATATGCTTGTTTTGGCATTAAAATCAGTTCACAACCAGGTTATGGATTTAATAAATATGCTTATTTTGGCGAATAAAATCAGTTCACAACCAGGTTATGGATTCAATAAATACGGTTTTTTTGGCGAACAAAATCAAAGATATTTCATTTTATACATATAATCAACAGTTTTGACAACTTCGATTCATTACTGTCAAAAATCAGTTTCATTCAGCTAGGAATTATTTCTTAATATCTTCAACAACTTCTAATCCACAAATTCCAATTTTCACCATTTAAAAAAAAGTAATATTCTCCAGAGATTTTTCTTCCGTGTATATTTTGTCAGAGGGGAAAAGCAAGATGGAAGAGTACCGCTTACTAACACAAACATCATATTTATTTGAAATTACATAGCATGGGTATATGGCTACAGGGTGAATTGCAGACAAGTTGTAGATGGGTAAGCGCATGGTGGGTGAAAAAAAAAAAAAAATAGGGCAGAGATGGTTAGGAGAAGTTGAAAAGAGATTTGCGGGCAGCCGGTTTCATGTTGGATGTGGAGGATGGCAGAATGTGTTTGGGGGTGGTACACAGCAGTGTATGGAGGCCTTCTGGAATAGGAAGTTTGGAGCCAGATTTAGAATGTAATCTCTAAACTACTTTTTTTTCCCCATTCCAATCTACCAACAGAGCGACTACAAAGTAAAGGGTGTGCTAGCTCCCCCATCAACCTTCTACTAAACATACACCCCCTTCCTGTACAGCACGACTTCATTCCAACTTCATACTTTTAATTCAAACTCCTTCATAAAAATGCTAACAGAATATAAATGTAAAATAATTATGTATTTCATTCCTGTGGAGGGTCAACCATTTTTCATGTCTCCTTTATCTTTTTTTCTGACAGATGTTTTAAGTAGAATACATGTTTTGCATGTACACCTTTTTTGGGGGGAGTAGAACTTTAAACTCAATAAACTCTTGTGTACTCTCTGTCAGGATAATGGTGGAAATAACATGATTGATTGCTATTGATTGCATCGTATTCGCAAGGTTGCGTGAGATCTCTTAGCAGTTGAGACCCGCGGAGATTATGTAGCAAAAACACTTATTGGTAACAATGAGAGTGATTTCTTAAAAAAAATTTTATTCAAAAAGAATTACAATTCTATATTGTCACCTTCAAAATAACTTCCTTCTGAAGCCACACAGTGCTGAAGACGTTTCTTCCACTCCTCATAGCAGTGCTCGAACTCCGATACTGGAATAGCCTTCAGCTGGTCGGTTACAGTCGTTTGAATGTTTTCGACTGTCCCAAAATGAGTTCCCTTGAGGTGATTTTTCAACTTCGGGAAGAGAAAAAAGTCACAAGGATCAAGTCAGGCGAATAAGGAGGCTGAGGAGCCACAGGAATGTTTTTACTGGCCAAAAACTCGTTTATTGAAATTGAAAAAAAGCAAGGATGGCGAAGTAGAAGATCAAATGCATGCTGATTTGTTTTTTCGATAGCCACGGAATCGTCCACAAAGAGTTTCTACCTCAAGGTCAAACGGTCAATCAACACTTTTACCGAGAGGTTCTTGAAAAACTTCGAAAAAGGGTCATTCGTATGAGACCAAACATCAAGAACAAGTGGGTGTTGCATCACGATAATGCTCCTTGTCACACAGCAATTTCAATAAACGAGTTTTTGGCCAGGAAAAACATTCCTGTGGCTCCTCAGCCTCCTTATTCGCCTGACTTGAGTCCTTGTGACTTTTTTTCTCTTCCCGAAGTTGAAAAATCATCACAAGGGAACTCATTTTGGGACAGTCGAAAACATTCAAACGGCTGTAACCGACCAGTTGAAGGCTATTCCAGAATGCGCAGAATGTGGAATGGAACTGACAGATAGACAAAAATGACGAAAATCGTACGAACTGACAGAAAGAGATATATATAGAGTTTGTGCGTTGACAAAACGAGAGAAGAAATAAATTATGTCTCTGACGAATATGAAATGATATTCGGTCCTCCGGAGACAGTAAATACATCCTGAAATTCTATATTATCTCAATGAGATAACCTTTTTCTTTAATTAATTAAAGCAGAGAGCGCAGAGAGAAGTACAAATTTTGATGTACGACAACAACAGAAAATCTCGTTTCAATTTGCAAAAAAGACATACCCATGTTGTGAAGCTGAAGGAGGATGTGGTAAAAGATTAAATTGCTTTGATCTCACCATTCACTGTGAGCATCAGAGATTTCAAAATATATTTTTCTTTCTTTCCCATTTTTCCATGTCAATGTTTTTCATCAAATCTAATATGGCTGCTGATCTACTTCACTGAGTAGAAAGTATTTACTGGAATTAATATTCCTTAGTTAAAATAAGAACTCTGTGAGCATTTTTAATTGTAATTAGTAGTTTTTTGAGTAATTAACATTGTAAAGGTTATGTTCAGAATACCATGAACAGCCAGCCTGTACGTTTTATTTTATTCAATATAAATTGTTTAAATTAATTATTTGAGTGAAATGTTAATAAAATTCAAAGAATATACCTGTTTATCGTTCAAGTTATGTTTAGAAAATTCTTCTAAATTCTTAATTTGGGAAGCCATTTTTAAAGTGTCTGAAAAACGTTCGGGAAGAAACGTTCTTTGACGTGAATAGAACTTAGTTTATTAACTGATTGGCGGCATTGTACTGTTCCCAGAATTTACCCGAATAACCTAAAAGGAGTTTAAAGAAAATCAATCAACCTTGAGTACTCTTTTTACTCAATTGATTGATCACTCTTAAAGAAAATGGCGTCAATAATTTGCTCAAAACTTAGGTTACATACAGATGAATAACTTTGGTTCTTTACATTTTACTAGTAAAAATTATTTTTAAGACAGTACTGGAAGTAGGTTTCATTGTAAGGTTAAATTTCAGTGACTGTAAGATTAGAAACTGTATACTTTTTTGGTAATAATTAAATATGACTCGAATGTTCGCAGTTTAAATAAAATTTGTGAATAAAATTAAAAATCCCATTAATAGTGTTCCCAACAGATTTATTTAAACACGGGTACCAAGTGTAAACATTTTCTTCATCCACTTTAACTTTAAAATGATTGTTTCTATTTGTATAATTTTCACGAAAAGTATTAGTAATCTTTAGCACAAAAAAAAAAAATCACCAATAACCCGTTTAATAGTTAACAAACCAAAGTTTTGTTTAAGTTTTCGCATGAAAAGGAAACTTTCCTTATGTTTACTTATTTTTATTACTTCCTGTTTGGTGTAAATGTTATTTCTAGTAGGAAGTTAGCAGGCGGAAGTAAGTAGAAGATAACACTTAGCTTGAGAAAATTAACGTTAAATGAAATTTTTATTTGTATTTATCTTCATTAAACAATATTTATACCTCCTTTTATAAACTATTAAAAACATATTATATTTATACTTAAAATTCCCACCAGTTGTAAATAAAGTACACACCAGCAAGTTATAATGAATGTTTGTAAACCAGAAGTGCAACTTATTTATTTACATTAAAGAAGTTATTTATTTAATATTAACTCTGTGTAATTTTGTGCTCTCGTATTATTCTATAGCAAAAAATTCCTAATTTAAATAAAATTGGCTAATACTTTCATTTGTCAAAAGTATCCATTTTATTACGTGGCCAAAGAGGGCGTGGTAGGATAGGCGTGGTTTTTATAAATAGTTCTCGCTTCTGATTGGCTCTTCGACCAACCCACTTTTTCACACAACAATCCTTCACTGTAATTGGCCAATTCTTTATTGTTAATTATTTTTTATAAAAAATAATAGTTTATTTCTTTTTACTAATTTTACTACCGTAGGTAATTTAATGAAGTATCAAATTATGCAATAAAAATTTTTCTCAATAAAAATATAAAAAAAAATTACACATTTTTCTCGTTTAATGACTTGTTTTCTATACGAATAATGGTAAGGGTACTCAGAAAATTGAGGAATAATGGTTATTTTCTAGCGAAGTAGGTAAAAGAAAATTGTGGGTCATGTTTCACCTATTGTTCATTTTGTACATTTCTTTGCTTAGGGCTATTATTTAACGATGTTTAAAGATTTAATGAAAGCTGAAAGCTGTAGATTTCAGTAAAAAAAAAAAAAGTTCACCCATTTTATTTTGGCAGAGCAAACCATCTAGGCTTTTTTCAGTCAGGATTGGTTGGTGCCTTCTTTTCAGCACAGTTCACCCTTTCAGTGAGCTGTATGACTTTTTTCTAACAAATATTCGCAGTTTTGGTTTTAAATTTCTTAGAATTTTTTTTATTGCTAAAATTTTCTTTGAATTTAAACAAAAAAGAAAAGTTATTTCAAGTGAACCTTAAGCATTAAAATCGGGCATCATTGCCCTACTTTCGACATTTTACTTAATTTTTTTTTTTACTTTTGCTCTATAAAACTTTTATTAAAGAAAGTTATGTTTTTTAAAGATCCAATCCAAATATTATTATAAAAGAATATTAAAACAGTAATCTATTAAAAATAATAATAAAAAAAGGGTTCTTCAAAATGGCGTATTCATTAGTGAAAGAAATGTAACTGGACTTGTAAACTAGCTTATATCCCGCTGAAGGAGAGGGGGGGAAAGGAAAATACAATCACGGCAGCGTTGAGATTTACAATCCTATTAGTGAACGTTAATCAGTGCCTGATTAATACTTTTAAATCCCCAGCTGTCTACCCCAATACAACGGCAGAAAGATTTAACCCAGTCTAAACCATCCCAGTTACCAGCCAATTTAATTGGCTGTCACTCACAGACACCTTTACCTCACTTCACCGTACAATCATCCCGGGAACTCTCTGGCGGTCCCTTCGTCATTTTCTACTTTTAAATCCTCAGGCCACTACAGGGATTTCATCTACTTCTCCTTCTTCTGTTGTTCTAATACAACTCACACAGACGTAATATTCTGTACACTTCTGTTTTTATATGGTATGTAATAGTAACAGACGTTCTCTAATACGTACATACAAATTGAAACAAGTAACTACAAATTAATCCACCTGATTCTAAACAGTTTTCTGACATGTTGCCATGAAATTTCTAAATACTATGTCAAAATCTAAAATTTGGGTAATAAAAAAGTTAGATTAGATTAGATTAAACTAGGGCGGCTTCAAGGCCTATGCCTCTGCGACCCTTTTAGATCAAATGTGGCTCCTCTCACTCTAAAGCTCGCTCTCCAGACCCGCCCTTTTGATCAGACTCCTAATTCTGGAGAGCGACTCTTGGGTAAAGCTCACAAGCCTTGGTTTTTCTTCTCCGAGAAGTAACATCCTTAGCCATACGAGCCACTCACACTGACGCAACACGTGCAGTGCCGTTTTCTCCTCTTCCTGACAGAACCTACAAAAGCTATCACCTGCCAGGCCCATGCGATGCATGTGTTTTCTGAGCCTGCAGTTAATAGGCCTACAATAATCCTTATAGTCCCACGGCCTTTGGCGGATTATTTCTGCAGTCAGCCTCGGCGAATAGCCTCTAATAAACACCTTCGCCTGACTCTGCCCAGTGGTGGCGAATAAAGAAGTTAAATATCTGAAAATAATTTCATTTATTGAGAAATTGTGTTGCTCTTTCTCATACTAAGTGGAAGCACAGCGATCCAGTTAAATTTTCAGTCTAATTTTAAGCGGTAAAATAGATTTTGTTTATATTCTCTATACAAGAAAACATGAAGCTGATTGAAATGATGATAAAGATTTAAAACAAGCTGCCAGCCAGTTCGATTGGTTGATAAGAGGTAGCGAAATAATAGCACATTAATGACATACTTTAAAATAGAGGATTCATTCAACAAGCATTAATAAAAACAAAAAAATATCACGACGATTATAACAAGGAGTAAAAGCAATTTTGCAAATAAATTACTGGGAAAGCATGAAAAAGACTTGAAAGAATAAAATGGAAATTCCTAGATAATGAAAGCTGTTGAAAGGTTTTTCAATATTTCATGGAAAATATAAGCCTTTTAATATTCAAGAATTTCCTTTTAATCATTTAGAAATGGAAATATTTTATTTTAATAAAAGCCATATTTATATACTTGATCTCTAGCATTTATCTCATAAATGTACTTTGCTGAGTGGCCACAGTTTTTAAATTGTAAGTTCCAATGATTATTTCATTTCATATAGTATTATTAAGATGTATTAATATATTGTATTTGTAGTCTTGTGGTTTTAATATTCCAAATTGTTTGTATTGTTTAATTTGTAATATCCTGGCCCTTGATGAAGGCAATAAATTTGTCGAAACGTTGGTAAAAACGACGGAGTTGTTTTTTGTTCTGGACCGATTTCTCGCTAATTGAATCTCGTTAGTATAATTTTATTTATTTGTTTAATACGAGAACTTTTGTAGTAAAGTATGTTTACATGTCGCCTCCGTCCACGACACCTAATTGGTAGTTGGACGTGAAGCCCGCCTGAAAAAATAGGTAACTATTACTTAACTTATTTCATAATTTAAATATACAAGGTCTGTAAATTAAGTAATAAGACTGATTTTTTTAAATTTTTTTATTCAAAAAGAATTACAGTTCTATATTGTCACCTTCAAAATAACTTCCTTCTGAAGCCACACAGCGCTGGAGACGTTTCTTCCACTCCTCATAGCAGTGCTCGAACTCCGATACTGGAATAGCCTTTAGCTGGTCGGTTACAGCCGTTTGAATGTTTTCGACTGTCCCAAAATGAGTTCCCTTGAGGTGATTTTTCAACTTCGGGAAGAGAAAAAAGACACAAGGACTCAAGTCAGGCGAATAAGGAGGCTGAGGAGCCACAGGAATGTTTTTACTGGCCAAAAACTCTTTATTGAAATTGAAAAAAAAGCAAGGATGGCGAAGTGGAAGATCAAATGCATGCTGATTTGTTTTTTTTTATATCCACAGAATCGTCCACAAAGAGTTTCTACCTCAAGATTAAACGGTCAATCAACACTTTTACCGAGAGGTTCTTGAAAAACTTCGAAAACTTTTCGTGTGAGACCAAACATCAAGAACAAGTGGGTGTTGCATCACGATAATGCTCCTTATCACACAGCTCTTTTCAATAAACGAGTTTTTGGCCAGTAAAAACATTCCTGCGGCTCCTCAGCCTCCTTATTCGCCTGACTTGAGTCCTTGTGATTTTTTTCTCTTCCCGAAAAAGTTGAAAAATCATCACAAGGGAACTCATTTTGGGACAGTCGAAAACATTCAAACGGCTGTAACCGAGCAGCTGAAGGCTATTCCAGTATCGGAGTTCGAGCACTGCTATGAGGAGTGGAAGAAACGTCTCCAGCGCTGTGTGGCTTCAGAAGGAAGTTATTTTGAAGGTGACAATATAGAATTGTAATTCTTTTTGAATAAACTTTTTTTTAAAAAAATCAGTCTCATTACTTAATTTACAGACCTCGTACAAATACTTATTTGGGTTTCTGATTTAAACTGGCTTTGTTAAAAAAAAGAAGAAGTTGTTTAATAAATATTTTACCAATACTGTACGTAGCAGCGAAATATTCTTATATACGAGGTGTGTTCAAAAAGTAACGGGAATTTTTAAATTTCGCGGGTTTGGAGAGTCTGATTGTAAAATTTTTTTTTTATTATGTTGGTACACATGCCCCTGAAGTACGATAAAATTTTCAGTAATATTCATTGTTTACTTCTTAAGTGGCAGCCGTTAAGGTTAGTCGTGTTTTTCGAGCTTGGCGATTTTTGTTTGTTAAAAAAAATGGATCAAAGAATTTGTATTAAATTTTGCGTAAAAAATGAAATAAAGTGTAATAAAGTGTGTGAAATGTTAATAAAGGCATATGGTGAGTCTGCTATGAGTAAAACAAGGATTTACGAGTGGTATAAGCGTTTCCAAGATGGCCGCGAAAACGTTGAAGATGACGAACGACCTGGACGTCCAAGCACATCAACAACCGATGAAAACGTGAAAAAAGTGAAAGAAATGGTTATGAACGATCGCCGAATCACAATCAGAGAAGTCCCTGATGATGTTGCCATATCAATTGGCTCATGCCATGAAATTTTTTCGGATGTTTTGGGTATGAAACGTGTGGCAGCAAAATTTGTTCCAAAATTGTTGAATTTCGAACAAAAACAGCGGAGAATGGAAGTTGCTCAAGAGTCACTCAATGAAGTCGACAACGATGCGGATCTACTGAAACGTGTTATAACAGGTGACGAAACATGGGTTTACGGATATGATGTCGAAACTAAGGCTCAATCGTCCCAGTGGAGGCATTCTGGATCGCCAAGACCGAAAAAGGCTCGATAAGTGCGGTCGAATGTGAAGGTTATGCTCACTGTGTTCTTCGATTTTAATGGCATAGTGCATCATGAATTCTTGCCACAAGGTCAAACAATCAATAAGGAGTACTACCTACAAGTTCAACGCCGTTTGCGTGAAGCAATCCGAAAAAAACGCCCGGATTTGTGGCAAAACAATTCATGGATTTTGCACCACGATAATGCACCTGCTCACACTTCATTGCTTGTTCGTGAATTTTTGGCCAAAAACAAAACTTTAACGATGCCCCAGCCTCCATATTCGCCAGACATGGCTCCATGTGACTTTTTTCTATTTCCAAACATAAAGAGAACATTAAAAGGCCGTCGTTTTACAAGCATAGATGACATTAAAAGCGAATCGCTGAAAGAGCTGAAAGCTATCACAAAGATCGAGTTTCAGAAGTGTTTCGAGGATTGGAAAAAGCGCTGGCACAAGTGGATTGTATGCGAAGGGGACTACTTTGAAGGCGACAATATTAATGTAGATGAATAAATAAATATTTTTTTCAAAAAACGAAAATTCCCGTTACTTTTTGAACACACCTCGTATACTTGATGTTTTGTTTTAGGATTCTTAACTTACGGTAGAAAGAGAAGATTAAATAAAAAGTAGCGTTAAGGTAATAATTAACAAAACAACAGTTGGTGCCATACTACTTGACAAGAGTGCTTGGAAAGAAAGCAATGGAAAATGGTCGATATGTTGAATACGTGAGGAACGTGGTTTAAGAACCACACTCCAGGCTGGAGATAGGAAGTCTCACGTTTGCTCACTTGCAGCTAGAAAGACATTCCTGGTACAACTGTGTACTCACTGGAGCGCTAGTAGACACTGAGAGGTGGAAAAGCCTGCCATACTGGTTATGTAGGACGTAATGTTCAGTATTCTGGCCAACAAGTCGACTGGCTGTCCCAATTTGCTTGCACAACGTCCCTCTAGCTAACTGAATTTGTTACGAGTAGGACTGCCAGAAGGACCAGGGAATTAGAGCCAGACTGAGTGGTGCGCTGAAAAAAAACGGACTGCTGGAGTTAACGACCAACATGGCTGAAGTAAAGCAACAAAAAAAGAACTACCCACAATTTCTTAATCTTTTTTTCTTTATTTTTTACCATTTCTAACCATTTATATGCTCTTTTTTTGTTAGCTCATTTTACCTTCCTATTTTGATTTTATTGAAAAGAAAAGTAAATAAGAACAAAGTAATGGCAATGCATTTAAATAAAACCTTGTGTAAACATAAGATTCATTTTTTTTCTACCTAGTTTACATAATTTAATTTTCTAGGAAATTTACAATTTGAATTAAACTAAAAACGACTTTAAAATTATTCAAGTTCACTTTAAATCAGTCTTTCTCAAAGTGGGCGATAATGGTAAAAGGCCCAATGCAAATTGAGGGGGCCAATGGCTAATTTGTGTTTTTCTAATATTTTAAACTAAAATCAAAAACCTACTTACTACACTACATCGACTATTTCAGTTGTTTTTCGTTAATTTTGGGCTACAAAAAGCCAACACCGATTTTTGCTTGCATTTCCATTGTTGTATTTGTGTGGAACGTGAATTTAATGCTGTGGCAACTCTGCTAACTAGAAAGAGAAATCGTTTGCATGTTACCGAACTCTGTGACTCGAGTAAATTCGAGCCTGATATTAACCAAACTTGTTAAAAATCAACAGATTCATCCTTCACATTAGATTAGTTTTAAAATTTAAATTGAAATGTTTGTTTTAATTTGAATAAAAGTTTTTCTAAATATTATTTATAAAGTTGCCATTTTATTGCTCTCATTAGAACAGTCTCATTTAAAATGTAAGTTTGAACTCAGAAACAGGATAAGACCCATTTGGTATTACATATATTTAAATTAAAGTAATGATTGCGATTGTGACTTTTTAAGATGTGGTAAAATTACAAATTTTAGGGGGGCGCTAGAAAATGTTCCTCAAAGTGGGCGGTGGGCGAAATAAGTTTGGGAACCTCTAGCTTAAACGAACCAAATTCCAAAATATCAGAATGTAAAGAAGCTGCCCTCTGAATACAACACTCCCTGGAATTGGAAGGGGCCACAGGGCCAATGGCGACTTAATGGATTATCTGGAATCCACGTAGAGGTAAAAAATTTTTTTACGATAAAAATTGAACAGAATGGAAGAGAGTTAAGGAATTTTCAACATTTAGTTACACATGAATTTTGAAATCTTTAAAAATAAACATGGACTACGAGACATTTGAAAATTGGACTATCTGTAATTTTTAATTGGGATTCTTTATAAGTTTTGGTTGAAACCTCCACATACAGTTCAAGTGTGTAAATCTACCACAGTTTTTTGTACTAATGGTATCTTCGATTGTCTGTGCCAATTATTTGTTCTACCTGTTCAATCAGTTTAACTCGTTTTAACTATATAAATGGGTTCCACCTAAGTGGTTTGTCGATGTACAACCAATAATAGTGACTAAAGTTAGCTGTAGGAAGAATAATTCAAAATTTAGAGAGTCTTTTAAATGGTAGAAAATTAAATTTAGTAATAAGGAAAAGATGGCCATCTGAGAGTTTTTTTTGGTAAAAATAATGTTTTCTGAATACAAAATTAAAAAACATACAAAAGTTTTTTAATTAGAATAAAAAAAATAAAAATAAAAGTTTGCAGAATATCAGACTTCTAAGAGAGGTTATTAAAATATATTTAACATAAACTCTTGCAAAGTAAAAGAATGAATGGGCCAGTAAAAACATTTAGCAAGCTCATTTAATTTCTTTATAGTAGTTAGAATTAAGATTATATACCTCTAAAAAGGAGCTTCAAGCTAATTTAAACTGAACTTATGTTCTCTTCACATCGTTATTAAACCTTTTTTCTTGTAATTATAATGGTACTTCTTCTCCAAGAAAAATAAATGAATGAGGTAAACAAAATAAGAATCACCAAGTAATACGTACTTGCAAAAAATTAAAGCTTATTTCATTCGCATGTACAATTTGTATTTTTAATTTGAGATCCTTTATTAACTTTGCCAATGAATTTTTACAGCTATGTCCGGAAATATTAGTGTTAATTCTATAATAGATAGTTACAGAACTCTTAATGCAAAAGTGTTATGGAACGGATGGAAATTGAATTGATAATTTGTATTCTAATAAACATGCGATTGTGGTTGAGTTTTGAAATAATTTATGGAAAATTAAGCATACTGTAACCTTGAAGTGACCTTGGCGCCGACTCTTGGGATGGGATGGAGCCTATGGTTCGTTGCGGGGCCGCTGAGAAGTGCTAACAAAAGTCCAGACTTTACCAGGGCCAGACAGAAAGGCCTAGATTGTTCTGTAAAAGTTTCTGGCGAACTCTAGAATGTTCCATTACTTTATATAAAAACCGAGTGAGCGGCCTTAGTTGGGTGAAGTTAGAGTGAGTGTTCTACAGAGTTTTACCCAGCTAGGCGGTTAGTGTGTAAGCAGTGAGTTGAGATGAGTTTAGCTAGTGCTATTTGAAAACGTTTCTTTGGTAATTGCTTCTTGGGTTTTTACTGTGTTACAATTAATTCTTTTTCTTTGCGGCGATTTTGATTCTATTACAAAAATAAACTGCAATAAGTCCGAACTTTGGTATACTTCCTCGAAGCAGAGTTTCCATTCTACTGATTTCAATTCTCATAGTTTGGCGATTTTCCTAAAAATGGTTATGTTCGAGTATAACCTAAATTGACAATGCGAGAGGAATTTGTGGGTTTATACAGTGCTTGTAGAAACTGGACTGAACATTTTACTTCTGCAGGGCAATAATCGGTTTAGCATCTTGTCTAACCTAACTCTCAACCATAACTGAAGCTTCAATTTACCTTCTTACATTAAGACTTATCACGATTTAAGAACTTAAACAAGTCTTATAATTCAAAATAAGTCCTGTTTCGAAAGTTTATTTCTTAACAGCACTGACTGCTCGCCAGTATTTTTCACTCCAAAGTTTTCATGGTATTTCTGAAGATCAACAGCATCTTAGTTGGAATTACCGCTTGTATTTCCTTAGCCGTTTCCTTCATTTACGTCTATGTTCATTAAACATTAGATTGATGTGGCTTTTAAAGAGTAATTCTTCCCTTAACTTTATATTTCTCAGTTTATCAAGACTGGGTATAACCCTATTTCTAGATCTTCATCCCAGATTTTATAACCTCCCAAAATTCTGAGCCATATTCAACCAAAGGATGAACCACTTTATATCAACTTAAGCAATGAATCTCGACCGTTACCTTTTAATCTAGTGGATCAAAAATTAATGACCAAAATAAAACTTGATAGCTGTAACTGAAAGATGATATTATCTTTGCAGCTATCATTCAATCATTAAAGCAATCATTTAGATTATAGAATTCATAAAGTCACTATTCTAAGTGGCCTGCAAGCACTTAGAAAGAGTGCGTTGAAGTGTGTAAATGTTAGATGGGAGGTTGGACGACCTTTGAGAATTATGGTCGCCAGTAACTAGAGGTCGCAAATACCATCTTATTAACTAATAAATTTCATCTTATCTTAAGAGAATGGTGCTTACAGCAGCGCCACTAGATGAGCTTTAATGCTACAATAGTAAAGCGCCACACTGTTCTATTCATTGTTCAATCCGTACAATCCCCCCTTTCTAGAGACAAATTCAGTGTTAAAACACGAAAACCAACCCACGGGTAACTCAAGTTTATCTAAAGGGTCATCTTTACAAGTGCTTGATTATATTCTACGTTTGCTATTCATTCTGTACAGCTAATTAAGATTTTGGTTGTTATTTTGCATTCACAACACACCTAATCTATTTTTATTGTAATTATTAGAAAAGTTTATAACACTGAGAGATAAGGTCACAATTTCTTTTTGGTTTTTGTTTACTTTTATATTGTTCAATTTTTGGAATTTAACTTTTCATAAAGAGTTTGAAATAAATTACAATTTAATATTCACTGAAATTACTAGTTTGTATCTGAATTTTTCTGTGAAATCTTTGTTCCGCTTGCTTTAGTTTGTTTCCATTGTTCGAATATTTATGTTTATCTCTAGTGATACGTATATAAAATAAGTAATCGCCTATTTTTTATAGGCAGGGCTTAACGTCCAATTACCAATTAGGTGTCGTGGACTAGGGCGGAAGCACTTATTTTCTATAAACAATTTTTTCTAACAAATAAAAATTTGTCAGACGCGGGATTCGATCCGGTGACCTTTCACTTATGAAGCCAAGCTCTTGACCACTAGACCAACTCCCGTAATTGATCTGCCGTCAAATGGTGACGTTGGTTGAAGTGTACAAGGGAGAAAACGTTCGTTTTCCTCGTCACCATACTCTCATCATTTCTGTACAGAGTAAATTTTGGAGTCATCAGAGAAGTAAACGTTTCTCCATTATCCCGATGTGCCAATTGCTTGTGGTCCCTGGCAAAACAGATGTCTGGTGATTTTTTTTGTACCTTCTGTGGTCCACTTTTATCGGGTACCTGGAACTCAGGTCACCTTCCCTCACGGTTCCTGTGGCACGCCTGAGGTCACTTTGGATAGCAGGTGAAGTGGTTCGGCGATTTCTAAGTGGATCTTGGCCGGCCCTGCCCTGGTCGTCTCGTGAATGCTCCAGTCTCCTGGTATCTCCTCCATAATCGCTGGATCACGCCGGTCTACTTCCCGCACTCCTAGGCCTTCCTCAGTTAATGTTACAGCCTTACAAACGTCAAAATTTGGAAAGATGCCGCCTTAAATCTTGCAGGGAATCCATAACACATAAAACAGTAGCAAACACCAGTAAAAACTGCACGACACAACGTAAAAAACTGATAGAGACTCCTTAACAAAAACTTACAGTTTAAAAAGTTAAGTATAAGGGTTGATTAAACGCCAAAAGGTACACAAATCAGCAAGTACCCAACATTTCATTAATACTTCATTGATATTATTTAAGTAATTTTACCGCATTAATTTTCATTAATATTTTTTAAGAATTTATTAGATGTCACATACCCTTATGCTGGCCATTTTCATCTACAAAATATTTGTTCAAGTAGCACACCATTTAACTTAGATTGACTGTAATATCTATTTATCTATAATAATCAAACTATTAATCACTGGTGAAAAAGAAAACGTTATAAAAAATAAAAAAATATGAGGCTAAAAAATTCATAAACTTTTTTAAAAATTGCTTACACCAACATACATCAATGATTTTATTTATTTTTATTTTTAAATAAAAATCGTCGGTTTAAGTTCATTCTTCGATTAAAGTAATTGTTATTGTATGAAGTAGTCAAACGTTTATAATAATAGGTAATAATTATCTGGCTTTATCGCAAATAATATAGTTTTCTTCAATTACATTCTCCATCTAGGTGTTCTTCCCACAATGTTGTGTATATGTAATATAAAATAAATAAGATATGCATATTTTTAGGACAGCTAATTATTCCAGTATTTTACCATAAGTAAAATTAGGGGAACTAAATTAAATTACAATTGAGAAATGAATAAATAATGTTGAATAATCTACTTGTTATTAACTGTGTGTTATTTGTCCTCACGAATATTTCGGTAAGACGAATTCAAGACTGAAATATTGCTTTAAATCCTCCGTGATTCAAATTTAAACAGTAGCCGACTCTAAATTTGTCTTTTTCTAATTTAACATGCATGTATATGTGACAACTTCAGAATCAGAAGAATAATTTGGAATAGAGTTAAAATAAAGTACCTATTTATACGAAGATATAATATACATTTTATCACAATTATAACTATTATGAATGAACTGGCCAGCATAAGGGTATGTGACATCTAATAAATTCTTAAAAAATATTAATGAAAATTAATGCGGTAAAATTACTTAAATAATATCAATGAAGTATTAATGAAATGTTGGGTTCTTGCTGATTTGTGTACCTTTTGGCGTTTAATCAACCCTTATACTTAACTTTTTAAACTGTAAGTTTTTGTTAAGGAGATTTTTGTACCTTTTGGACAGATTTTCCTTTTTGTCTATTAGCAAAGTTACATATCTGCTTTACAGATTGGATTTTTTTAAAATTTGGAATAAGCTATTCTATCATTATAACCTGATAAGGTGTTAAATCGGAACCGTAACTACCACTGGAGAGATCTTTTTAAAGAATGGTTATAGTTGCGGTCCCCAAACCATCCTCAATAACAATTTTTTTGAGAAAGCCTTTTTATATAAAATAGGAAGGTATTTGTACGTAAATAGCAAAATTAAACTGCGATTTCAGTACTTCCTTTTAAGAGGAGCAAGAAAAATAAACTGCGATTACAGTACTTCTTTCTAAAAGGCAAAGATTTTGAATCGAACGACAATTCATTGATGTAAATCGGTTCACTCATTGATAATTTTAACGATTGCAGTACTTCCTCTTAGTAGGTGTAAGAGCATGATGGCACTTCACAGCCACGTAGAGGAGCTTTAATCACTTCTTCGTGCTAAATTTTATCAAAATCGGGTTAAGCTTTGTAGAAATATTGGTAATAATAGTTTTAGAAAGGGCCTTATTTGGGTGGGGCAAACTCCCCTCCTTATGAGGCATAGCGTCGAGACTTTTAAAGTACAAATCTGTACAAAATTTCGATTCGATTGACACTCCATTCATGAAAATCGGTTCACGTGTCGATAATTTGAAACGATTGCTATACTTCCCCTTAACAAGTGTAAGAGCAGATCGTCGCTTTATTGTTAGGTAGGGGAGCCCTAACCCTATCATCCTACCAAATTTTATCAAAATAGGGCCAAGATTTACAGAGTAATTAGTAATAATAATTTTGGAGGGGGCCTTACATAAAGAGGGCTAACTCCTCTCCCATTCGATGTACAGGGCCGAGACCCCCAAAAGGCACATCTACATAAAGTTCCGAATCGAATGACACCTCATTCATGAAAATCGGTTCACGCGTTTAGGCGCTACGTTGTTTACAAAAAAGGTAACAACAAGAACAACAACAAGAACAACAAGAAGAAGAAGAACAAGAACAAGAACAACAATTTTTGAAAATGCCGTTTTTGCTCATTTTCGGCAACTTTTTTCTCGAAACCTATTAGATCTGGGTGGTTGCAAAAAAATTATAGTTATAAAGGAGAATTTGGAGTAAGATTTAAAGAAAATTTGGGAATTTTATCTTTTATAGAAAAATAGAAAAAAATTGTCAAAGTTGGGTGTTTTTCAACGTTACGCTTTTCCGTGCAGTTTTTGATGATCAACCCTTATACAACTGTCCTACCGGTAGGACAGTTGTATAAGGGTTGACCATCAAAAACTGCACGAAAAAGTGTAACGTTGAAAAACACCCAACTTTGACAATTTTTTTCTATTTTTCTATAAAAGATAAAATTCCCAAATTTTCTTTATAATATAGGGCAAACCCTCCTTTATAACTGTAATTTTTTTGCAACCACCCAGATCTAATAGGTTTCGAGAAAAAAGTTGCCGAAAATGAGCAAAAATGGCTTTTTCAAAAATTGTTGTTCTTCTTCTTGTTGTTGTTACCTTTTTTGTAAACAACGTAGCGCCTAAACGCGCGACCCGATTTTTATGAATAAGGTATCATTCGATTCGGAATTTTATGTAGATGTGCCTTTTGGGGGTCTCGACGCTGTACATCGAATGGGAGAGGAGTTAGCCCCCTTTATGTAAGGCCCCCCCCAAAATTATTATTACTAATTACACTGTAAATCTTGGCCCGATTTTGATAAAATTTGGTAGGATGATAGGGTTAGGGCTCCCCTACGTAACATTAAAGCGGCGATCAGCTCTTACACTTGTTAAAAGGAAGTATAACAATCGTTTCAAATTATCGACACGTGAACCGATTTTCATGAATGAAGTGTCATTCGAATCGAAATTTTGTACAGATTTGCACTTTAAAAGCCTCAACGCTGTGCCTCATAAGGAGGGGAGTTTGCCCCACCCAAGTAAGGCCCTTTCTAAAACTATTACTACCAATATTTCTATAACGCTTAGTCCGATTTTGATAAAATTCAGCTCAAATAAGTGGTTAAAGCTCCTTTACGTGGCTGTGAAGTGCTATCATGCTCTTGCACCTACTAAGAAGAATTACTGCAATCGTTTAAATTATCAATGAGTGAACCGATTTAAATCAATGAATTGTCGTTCGATTAAAAAATCTTTGCCTCTTTGCTTTTTAGGGAGAAGTACTGCAATCATAGTTTATTTTTCTTTCTCCTCTTAATGGGGAGTGCTGAAATCGCAGTTTAATTTTGCTATTTACGTACAAATATCTTCCTATGTTATTCAAAACGCTTTTTCAAAAAAATTGTTATTGAGGATCAAAAAAATATTTTAACCTCAAAAAAATATGAGGCTAAAAAATTCAAAACCTTTTTTAAAAAATGCTTACACCAACATACATCAATGATTTTGTTTATTTTATTTATTTATTTTTATTAAAATAAATATTCAAAATTTTTATTAAAAGAAAAATGTTATAAAAAATTTAAAAAAAATATGAGGCTAAAAAATTCAAAACCTTTTTTAAAAAATGCTTACACCAACATACATCAATGATTTTGTTTATTTTATTTATTTATTTTTATTTTTAACCTGTAATTAACAGTTTGATTATTATAAATAACTAGATGTTACAGTCAATCTGCAGTGCTACTTGAACATATATTTTGTAGACGAAAATGGCCAGCATAAGGGTCTGTGACATCTAATAAATTCTAAAAAATAACTTATTAATGAAAATTAATGCAGTAGAATTACTCAACTATTAATGAAGTATTAATGAAATGTTGGGTACTCGCTGATTTGTGTACCTTTTGGCGTTTAATCAACCCTTATACTTAACATTTTAAACTGTAAGTTTTTGTTAAGGAGATTATGTAACATATTTTATTTAAGTTCCTTCTTCGTCTGAAAATATTTGTTTAGTAAACTCAGTTTTTAGAAGCACTGTAAAGTTTTTATTGCAAGGCGACCAACTTCCAGTTTCCAACTTAAAACTGATAAAATGAATTAAGAGAACATAAAAATAATTGAAGAAAATACACACTATTAGAATGATAGGTTATATAACAAATGTATGGAACAGATAAGTTAAGGAACAATGACCTAGAAACTACCTGCACCATTTAACAGCAGCATGTTCAACAAATGTTAAGCAATGAAGATAGCCAGAATAAATGTGTTCATGATGAAGTTTTAGTTAACAGTTAAACAGCAAACAGTAACTATAACATGGGGAAACAAGATTCTACTAGAGAGCGCTAGTAAATCTTTGTCCTAATAATGTACAAGCAAGAACTGAGCTCAGCGAAAACAAGACCTTAACTAAAATTTACATAACATTTCTCAACTAATAATTCTACCGTTATTTTGAAGCTAATGTTAAACTGTCTTACAAGACTATGTCCGGCTGCTTTTATGACGTTAAACATCTAGGGAGATGGAGGTTACCTGTTACAAACACTGGTTTGCACCATAACCTATAAAGTGTCCTAATTCATATCCACGGAGGTTCCTTTTTTGTCTAATTATATATGAGAAACTATGAGGCAAATAAATTTGTAAAACAAATTGCAAAAAATAAGATCCTTTCCTAGGATAACCTACATATAAAGGAGTAGGAAAAGAGTGAAATATGAAATACTCTTTTTAACAAGTTTATTGAAAAAAGAAAAAAGGATATATATTGTAGTCTAGAGGCTGCGCCATTACTTTTTAACAGGAAACCTAATAAAGTATTAGTTTCACAATTACACAGAATTGAAATGAAAACCATTTGAAGAGCAATAAAACGAAATACTATTTGATAATGTTGTACTATTAGAACTGCCAACAGAAATCTACCCGTTTAATTAAATAAAATTTACCACTTCTAGGTAACATGAAATAACTTATTCAATTATATTACAGACTAGAGATTAATTTAGCTACTAACTGAACAGTTCAGTTACTCCATGTCCTGGCAAATATTATTAGTCTTCTAGTTCAAATACTGGTTGCTTTCCTGTCTTGTCAATTAGCTAAAGCTCTTGTAATTCGACTACCAACATAGTTATCCTTCTACTCAGAACTCTGCAATGTTCTCAGCATTGTAAGAGTTTCATCAATAAAAACTCTTCACAGATATTGGTGGAGCATTTGGAATTTAAATCGTTTGTCTAGCGAATTGTAGTGAAAGAAAGAGAGGTATTAGAGAAATATCTAGATTTTAAGATTGTAAAAGTTGAAATTATATTAGTTAAAAACTATACTAGATAAAGTAAATTAAAGAATATAATGTTGTGGATTACTATCTATAATATTTTATTTAGTTTTAATTGAGGGAACGGAGTAGCTGAGTGGTTAGCGAATGGTAGATTCCAACACGGAGTTCACTGGTTCGAATCCAGCTGTTGGCCTTTTAGATTTTTCTCTTCCTAGATTCGTTTTAATGTACTTAGTCCTGCACAAAAAGTTTAGTTACAAAAACAATCATAGAGCGAGAACAAGGGAATACAAACATATTGTACAAACAACTAATTTCTGAACAAAAAACTTTATTCAATTAAAAACATCTACTTTTATTGTTATATGTAAACAGACCATTGTGCAAAATAGAAATTTTAAGAAAAATAAAACTCCTGTGTATATTGAATACATAATTAAATAAAAATATTCGAAGAACAATTTTTAACATTTTTACTGTGCTAACATAACATAGTAAATATTTACATAATTCAGAAAATAAAGAAATATATTAAATTTCATTTGGAAAATAACTTACTGTTCAGCATGTTGAGGACTTAGTTTTAGGCATACATTTAAAAATAAGGCACTTTATTGTTGTATTTTGGAAGTACTGTGGTTGTACTATTGCGAAATATTTAAAAATATTTATACGTATAAGTTAAAATACTAATTGGTATATAATATAATCATTCTGGTCATTAAATAGATGTTAGTATAACCGTAGTAGAAGGACTTATTTCATACATTTTCATACTTACTTGTTCTTCCACAAATCGGGTCGTTTTTTCCTTACTCTTTTACGGAGTTGAGCAAGCACCTCACGGTAATAATTTTGATTAATTGTAATCGATATTTTCATCCGTTTTGGACGTGAAAGGGCGACTCGGGCGGTCATCATCTCCGACGTCTTCTCGGCCATCTTGGAAACATTCATCACCATAAACTTCTTTTAATAAAAGATAAGTTTCAGTAGCGGTTTTACCCAGTTTCATGTGAAATTTCACGACAATTCGTTGCTCTACTACATGTATAGTATCATGTTTTCGGCAAATCGAAACTAACACCTCTTACACAAACGACAGTTCCGGTCAGACAGATTTCTCTACAAACACTTGAGACGCTGCAATCGAAAGAGAGAAGGCTTTATGCTGCACAGATGTCGGTCGTTAAGATTTGGCGCATGCATAGTTCTTCTGTAGCAGCATCAGTCTCGTTATTTAATCGCCTTAAACTTGGTTTTCTAGGTCTTTCGCTTGACTTTTTATAGTTATTTATTTAACAAGTGTGGAAAGTAGTACTTTTCCTCACGCGAGGCAGGGTTTGCACGCACGAGCGAGCGAAGCGATGCGAGTGCAAGTGCAAATTGCCGAGTGTAAGGAAAATACTTTACACTCGAGTTAAATATTATATTTTTTCTGCAACCATTTATTAACTAATAAAATTAAAAATTTCATTTTTACAGTCTACAAAAAGTAATTTATTTATTATAAATATTTATTGTTATATTACAATTATTTACATTACTTACGTATTTACATTACTTATTACATTTTCTGCTGTTTCTTTTATTGATGGAGGAGTGTTTTCTAAACAGGAATCACTAGAATCCATTTTAAATTTCTATAAGGTAACACTATAACCTTTTTAACTGTTATAATTAAAAATATCTAATTATTTATTAAAGTATTATTTTTATTTCTATATTCCTTTCAATTTTTATTTTATTTTTTAATATTCGTTTTTTAATTATTTAGTTACGTTAAATAAGCTTATTAGAGTTTTACAGAAAATATTTATGTTAATAACAAAACTTCTTATATCAAGGAAGCACAATAAAGCTTTTCCACTCACTAGTGAGGAAAGTGACACTAATGGGAATTTTTCCCCACTAGTGTGGGAAGTTGGGCATTACACAGCTGATTTTAATTGAGTAATGAGAACTTCCCTACATGGTTGCAGAAAAAAGTAATAACAGTTTTTTTTGTCGGATTTCGATACGAACCTGGCTTCGAAATGCTTAAGTGAATTGGTTGTAAGTGTATCTTGTAGAGGATTATTTACAGTATTTCATGACTAAAGTTTGTTCTTTATTTCCTGGGCCATTTTCTTCATGTCCTCTACGGTGACATTTGTTATCTCTCTTAACGAAGGTGTCCAAGTTCATCCTTTCAATATTAAGTCCACCACATCTACACGACCAGTGCTTACTGAACTTTCTAATTTATAGTAGCCCCACACTACATTAGTTTACTGAGATCCCATTAAAATTCAAGGTAAAAGTTAAATTTATCTTTTAAAACTGGTAATTATAACAATTAATTGAAAGTCATGTGTGGGTGGGGGCAGCTTTTCTTCTTTAAAAGATTCCTTAAAAAGAAAAGTCGAGTTGTCTTCCCCCTACGAGATAAGAAGGAGTTGGATTCAAGTTACGCCATTGTATAAAAGAACAAAAAAATAAAACGCAGGTAGGCTTGTGAGAAAAAGAGAAATTTTAAGTAGAAGACAGCAAGAGATTAGGACATTAAAATATAGGCGTTGATAACGGAATGAATCCTCCATAGCTTCTGAAAGGGGGTGTTGGTGCACGACAAGTAGAGACCAGCAAAGGAGATAAAGGATAAGGATGAGAGGAAGGTCTAGGATAAAAAGGATGAGAGTGTAACAGTTGGTGTCTGTAGCCCATCTTTTGTATCCTGTAATTTGCACACAATTCACCATCCACGCACAGAATTTATATAAGTATAAAATAAAACTAAAAAAATATTTTTTAATTCTCAAATAAACATTTTCATAACTGAGAAAAAAAGAAAAATCTAATAATAATTCATTAGAAAACAAAATAAAATTGAAGAGAAATTCACCCGTTTTTAGAATTTTTGAGCCGCAATTAACGTAATTGAATACATTTCCTTAAATTTGAAAACCAAAGCTAAATAACTTCAACACTGGTTGTGATAAAATTATTTCTAGTTTGCAGAAAATGACACATACTCTAGAACAACCACTTTAATAAATTAATTTTCCATTAAATGATTCCTCTTAGAATATTTTTTGTTTTTAAAGAAACCTTAAAAGTGTTCTTTCAATGTAACATAACAACAGCAATTTTAAAATCTGGTAATTTTTTTTTTAGCGCATCAACAGCTGAGGTTATTAGCGCTTGGAGCTTTTTTCAGTGCACTGCCGGCCTCCGGACAGCGTTCTCTCGTTACAGACAACACTGTCCATCACCGGACAGTGAGCTGTAAGAAGCTCCTAGGAAGAGAAAATCTAAGGGTTAGCAGATGGATTCGAACCCGGGACCTCCGCGTGGGAATCGAGTACGCTAACCACATAGCTAATCCCTTCACTTATTGTTATTATTGTTGTTATTATTAATTATTAATTATTATTATTGTTATTATTTATTATTACTATTGTTATTATTTATTATTATTATTGTTATTATTTATTATTATTATTGTTATTATTTATTATTATTATTATTTATTATTATTATTGTTATTATTTATTATTATTTATTATTATTATTGTTATTATTTATTATTATTATTGTTATTATTTATTATTATTGTTATTATTTATTATTATTATTGTTATTATTGTTATTATTTATTATTTATCAAAGTTCGTTTGCAAATGGCGATTCAGGCTGCTGGAGACTTATCTCCGAATCAGTATGGGTTTAGAAAGGGGCGATCGATAGTCGGTGCTCTCTGGGAGGTAATAGATGCAGTGCGTGTGGCAGAAGAACACAATCATTTCTCACGGCGTATAGTCCTTTTAGTAACGCTCGATGTTAGGAATGCGTTTAATTCTGCTAGGTGGATTGATATGCTAGGGGCACTGGAGAACAGTTTCAATATTCCGAGATACCTTCTGCGTATTATTGGTGATTATTTAAAAGGACGTTCGTTGCTCTTTGAGACTACGGAGGGATGGAGAATGAAGCCTGTTACTGCGGGAGCAGCTCAAGGATCTATTTTAGGCCCTGATCTGTGGAATGTCTGCTACGATGGTCTGTTGCGGGAAAGGATGCCAGAGGAGACGACCCTAGTTGGCTACGCGGATGATGTAGCAGCACTCATAGCTGCTAGAGACGTAGAACTTGCACAAATCAAGCTAAATCAGATAATGCGGGTTGTTAATGGCTGGATGACGGACCATGGGCTGTCCCTTGCCCTAAGCAAGACTGAAATCGTGGTTTTGACCAAATCGAGAATAGATAAGATCCTTCCATTTCGAATCGGTGAAGAAATCATTGAGTCTAAGCTGGCAGCAAAGTACCTCGGATTGATGATAGACTGTAAGCTGAGCTTTGGAGAGCATATTAGAAGAGCGGCTGACAAGGCGGTTAAAGCGGTGACTCGGTTGGGGAGATTGATGACTAATGTGAATGGGCCCAAGCCAAGTAAGCGTCGACTACTGATGTCTGCGACACAGTCGGCCTTACTATATGGAGCCGAGATTTGGGCAGATACTCTGAATAAGGAGTTTTACAGGAAGCGGATCGGTCATGTCCAAAGACTGAGTGCCTTACGGATCGCTTCAGCATACCGCACTGTATCGGGTCCAGCTATTCTGGTAATTGCAGGAGTGATACCAATCCATTTATTAGCCAAAGAGAGGAGGGCTATATACCTACGGAACGCAGAGCTCAGAAAAGCAGCAGTCCGTAAGGAAGAAAGGGATCGTACCCTGCAGAATTGGCAGGTAGCCTGGGAACAGGAGTCCAGAGGGAGATGGACTTCGAAACTCATTAAGCATGTAAGACCATGGCTGGAGAGGCGGTCTGGGGAGGTTAACTTTTATCTCACCCAGTTCTTGAGTGGACATGGATATTTTAGGTCGTATCTCCATAGGATGGGAAAGGTGGCCTCTCCGTGCTGCCTCTTCTGTCCAGAGGTGGTTGATGACGCTTCCCACACTTTTTTTGTGTGTAGTCAATGGGCTACTCAGCGTGACCAGCTGGTACAAAAGATAGAGGATTTCTGTCCGGACTCTATCATCGATAAGATGATAGGCCAAGAGGAGACCTGGAACAGTGTGTCAAACTTTGTACACTCGCTTCTTCAAGAGAAAAAAGGGTATTTAGATGTATAGAAAGAAATAGGAGAGGGCCTTTAAGGCCTATAAAGACCTGGCCTGAAGTAGTGTGCTGAACAGTTCCGGGCCAGTGTTCCGCAGTTAGAGGAGGTGTTTTAGTGGGTAGCCACCCGGGAGTCCCACACTTCGCGCATAAAGCGTTTCACCTACCTTCGATAAAAAAAAAAAAAAAAAAAAAAAATTATTTATTATTATTATTGTTATTATTTATTTTATTTTGGGTTTGAAGTAGAAGTAAATTTCCCTGTATGGGCAGACCAAATTGGCAATCTGGAGTCAAGTTAATAACAGAAAATCTACCTATATTACCAATCAGGAGTCGCAATGACTCCGATATATGTATTTTTACGTGTAATGCCAATCTGGAGTCAAAATGACTCTTATGATTCAAGTAAACTAATCTACAAAAAAAAGAAACTAAGAATACCACGGTCTTCAGCTCGTGACTATCAAATGGTGAGAGATTGGGGATAGCATATCTAAGAGCATTTTAGGATAGCTACGAGATGTGGGGAAACAGAGACCATTCCTAATTTTTTTTTGGAGTTAAATTGACTTCGGATTGGCAATGCAGGCTTAATATCCACCCGTAAAGTACCGCACCTGCAAACATAATTACGTTTTTTACTCCCCTATCTTTCGTACGATGCGGGCAGCCAATCATTTTGACTTAGATTTCTGTGGCACTGATGTACAAAAAATTTGTAATTAAAGCCAGATGTCAACAATTTCTTTGAACTATTTGTATTATTAATGTTATCATTATTATTATTATTGTTTTTGTGAATTGGATTATATAAAAAAACACATTTCCAAAATTTTGACACGAACACAAAATTTTTTTTACAACGAATAAGGCAAATAGAAAAAAGAGCGAAAACTATACTCCGCTGTAGGACATAATAAAAGGATCTAACTAAATTCAGTTTATCGTGATCTCATCCATCTGAAGAAATGCATTCCACTCCATTAATTTAATGACTCCATTTCCACATCATTCTAGGTATAGCCTACTGGACGGGAAAGGAAAATGGCGCGGCGCTAATGACATGTGAATAATAAGCTGACGAAGGGTCACCAGTGAATGGCTATTTTAGTAAGCATTATTTTCTTTATTTTTATTTTTTTTCGAACGGTTAAATATATTTATTAATGCAAAAATAAAATGTCTCAAGTAATATTTTTAAAGATTATTCCGGTTAACTCCTTTTTAACTATAAAATTAAAGTATTCAATTGAATTAGCCCAGAATTACTCTGCATTTGAACTGCAATACTACTGCTACTGCTCCTTGGTCATCACAGCCCATGAAGGACCTCAGCCAAAACAGCTTTCCACCGTTCACGGCCCCTCGCAGCCGTTCTCCAACCTTGCAGGGTCGACCGCCTCAATATCATCCTCCACATCCCTCAGCCATCTCAGCCTTGGCCTGCCTCGGGGCCTTCTCCCGCCAGGATGCCCATACAACGCTCTTATTGGAGCCCTTATATCTTCCGCTCGGTGTATGCGTCCCAACCATCGCAGTCTTCCCTACCTTTTTTATGCAAGACACAATATCAGGCTCACCAAACAGTTCAGCCACTTCTTGGTTCGTCCTTGGTTCTGAAGCCTTCCTCTATCCTTGCAGGTCCAAATATTTTCCTTTCCCAACTGCTTATCCTTTGCTCATCTGCTCTGGGTCAAAACCCAAATTTCTGAGCCATTGGTGACAATTGGCCTCAGCACTGTCTTAAAAAGTCTTATTTTTGTTGCTCTTGACACATTTTTTACTTCTAAACACCGTTTGAAGAGCCCATAAGCAACTATTTCCAGCAGCCATTCGTCCAGCAATATCTTCTGTTACATCGTTTTTTTAGAGGTTAACACTGAACCCAAATATTTGAAATTCCTTACTCCTTCAAAGGTATATTCCCCCACCCGTAGGTTCCGAAATATCCTACTGTTTCTTGAATTGCATAAAAGAATTACTGGTGACACGGTAGCCGAGAGGTTAGAAGCTAATTCTTATTGTGGGTACTGGGTTCGATTCTCGGTCTCTAGGCCTTGAATTTTATTTAGTTTGACGTAAAACCCACCTGAAAAAAATAGTCATTACTTTACTTTATAAAGTATTGCACATATTGCTGTACAGTGCTTTCCTTTGCACCAAAATTGCATTCTCTTGCTTCTACTTCGCTTCCAGATTGTCCTACAAGTCGGATTGAGTCGCCGATAGCCTTCTGACCAACTACAGCTGTAAAACGACCACTTCTAGAGAGAGTGTGGCCAATGGGCAGCTTCTTTCCTCCAGTTGGTCCAGCAGAGAAAGGTACTTGCATCAGATTCACTGATGACAATTTTTCTGCAAATTGTGAATGGCAAATAAATAGAAAAAAATTTTATCTGCGTTGTATCGGTTCTTTAGGAAGTTTTATAATTTTTTTTTTTTTCACAAAATCGAGTTTTATAACCTCGAGTTGTTTGTGAACGCTGCTTCTTTGCTGAGCGTTAGTTTTTTTGCTTCAAATCTTGCTTTATGGATACAAGTTTTTTGTAAAAAGAAAAAATAACTCCTTGATGTATCAGGCGTTACATCAAGAAGGCCAAGAACCTTTATTTGGCCGGACAACCGGTTCATCTTATCCTTTTATAACTTGGCAGAGTCTTAGAAATGAGTAGAACTACATCAACGGAGTTTAAAACCGGTTTAAGGCTTCTAGTTAGAAAAAAAGGGGCCCCATTCTCCTTATGCGCATGTTCATTGCAGTAATGATAGCCATAAAGCTCCTACTGAAATCCTGATGCAACACTGAGCAAATCCTTTCCGCCATTATTATTTCAAAATGAAAGAGGAAATGAGAAAGTCTGTTCACATCTAAGAATTTAAATTAAAATTCAAATCTACATTTTTTTTTGTTTTTGTATCCAAGATAATACTCCTCACGACTCAAGATGGTAGGCAGAATTTACAGTGCTTGTTTCTATGTGGAAGAAATGATAGTTAATAGTAAAGGTATCTTAGTGTGATTGTCTAAACATGGGCAAGCAAGCCTCTTGGGTGTCTTGTGATAGAGGAAGATAGTAAACTCTAGTAACAGGAGTGAAAAGGAAGATGTGAAAGATGGGATGCTAGGATATATAGTAGAGCTCACTTTCTATGTCTCCCTGGGGCTACATGGCTGCCAACGCTATATAATGAATGCGATTTTAATCACACTGTCACCGCTACTCAACCTGCTTGTTTACTATCATGAAAACATATGATCTACAACAATGGAAACGCCATGATAATGTACGCCACATATCATTAATAACAAAAGATAAGAATAGAGTTTTTATCGTATTAGATAAAACGTTTTACTAAAATGTGTTTTCTTGATAATGTTTATGATATCTTTACTCTTTGTTAAGATAGTAATAAAATCTTTAATGTTATCATTAAATTTAATAACATTAAATCAATAAAAGGTACATACTATAATAATAATAATAAACAAAAATTCGTCCCTGGAGAGGGCCCTTTCTTGGCATCTAGGACAAACATCTATTCTAGTTCTTTGGCCACTTAAGATTCATCGAGTGAATAGCAGCGGAATTTATTGTTAGCCATACAATAAATAAACAATCAATAAAAAACATAAAACTAGCAATAAAATACTTGTTAGTCGCAAATTTATAAAGATTTATGCAATGACAACACAGAATTTCATTCAAATTACCGATTATTTATTTATTGTTATATTCATTTGTATTATATTTATTAATAAATAACTGAAGGCTCTCGTATCCTTCAGAATCACCTCTTCCCTGGTCTGGGAATGCAGGAAGGCCCTAGAACTACTGGCGCGGCACAACAAAGTTCGGTTGGAATGGGTGCCGGGTCATGTGGGTATTGAAGGGAATGAAAAAGCTGATTATCTGGCCAGGAATGGGGCTAGCACTCCTTTCATCGGTCCAGAGCCTGGCCTGGGGATCACCAGGGGTTCGGTTCGCGCGGCTCTCAGAGATTGGATCTGGAGGGAGCACGAAAAGAACTGGGTGATGTGTCCTGGGGTTAAACACAGCAAGACCTTGATGCCTTGGCTGTGTAAGCAAAGATCCAAAGAGACCCTGTGTTTGGGCAGAAATCAGATTACACTGATTACAGGCCTATTCACGGGGCACGGTAGGTTCAAGAAGCATCTGCGCAAGGTGGGGCTTATCAGCTCGGAGCCGTTGTACAGATTATGTCAGGAAGAGGAGGAATCGGCCTCTCACCTGTTGTTCGATTGCGTTGCAATCGAACGTTTGCGCTATGAAACCTTTGGAACGTTGAGGCCGAAGGAGATAGTAGCGCAAAAAGAACTAGTAGGGAAAGTCCTTGACCTCTTTAGGAGGGGAGGGTTCGCCTACTAGAACTAAGAAGGGACTGGCACAATAAGTCTTCTGTGGCTGCGGTGCCTTGGGGCATAGGTCCCGTCCCATCTACTATCTTAATCTTAATCTTATTAATAAATAATAAAATAGTATAATTTATGATTATACTACTAATTACATAATATCCTTCGAACCATCACTGTTGCACCCTTCTAAGTGAGTATGCTCCATCCACACCGACCTGCGAATCCCATCTTGTTTCTGTCCTTGCCCAGTCCCGCTACGTCAAACTTTACCTACACCATAATCAGCAACTTGTCCTGAACTAACCTCCCTTCAAATCCTCCCCGCAGACTGAGGCGCGATGGCCTCGTGATCATATAAAGAAGGAGACGTGGTAAACTACGATAGGAAGAAGTATAGAAAGAAAACTCTGTTTCAGTGAAAAAGAGAAATGAAGTGACACAGAAAAGGCGTGAAATAAATAAGGTATAAATAAAACACAAAAACCTTATCATTTTATTCCATGCATTTCTTGATACTGATTAGTTTCGTGTTGCGAAGATAAGATATTAGATCTATATGAACTGATGGGCTATAGATGCTGTGACACATAAGCTTGTCTTCTATAGCTAGGTACGCATGTTCTAAAATGTAAGTAACAAAACTGTCTGGTAGGACAGTTGTATTAGGGTTGGTCGTAAAAAGAACTGCACGAAAAAACTAAATGTGGAAGACCACACCCAAGTTTTTTCTCTTTTTCTATTAAAGATAAAGTTCCCAAAAGTTTCTTTAAAATGTAGAGCAAATCCTCGTTAACAAGAATACTTTTTGGCAGCAACGTAGATTTAATAGACAGCACAGACAATAAACCTATCGAAAACAAAAGCAAAAATCTTTCCTCTAAGAAGGTTACGAAATGAAGATCTAAGATATGTACCTACATATAAACAACTAAGAAATCTCTTAGAATCAGAAAGATCAAGGAGTGTGTTAGTTAGATCAACGTAACATCACCACAAAAGTTGCAAAAATCATAACAAAACTAAGATAGTTATAGCCACTTATTAACATAAAAACACTAACAATAACTTACAAGACACTGCTAAAACATATTCTAACATAACCTGGACAAATTTGGATAACCGTTAATAAATAAAGGATCAAACAATTTAAGACATTGCAAAAATTAATTGTGTTTTGGTATCCAAACGCAACACACTGTGCACATTCGGACATTTGTTCTTTCGATAAGAACTGCTCATCCTAGGATCAGCAGATGTAGGAATCTTAAGAAAAAAGAAAATTATTCTACAATATAAAATCTGAAAATTGCTTTTTTTTTTATTCATATGTAAATCTGCCATCAGAGGGGGCTGACGACAACGCCACAAAGCCTGAATGTTAGGTTATAGTCTGGGAAGGTTTAGCGTCATTTTAGAGTGTTTACGTTACATAGTTTTTCATAGTGTTTGACGACGGTGAAATACGTATAACTAGTAATTTAATTATTCTTTACAGGTACTATATTGTTTTAATTATTTATGTATGTATGTATGTATGTATGTATTAATGTTTTGTATTAATTTATTTATAAACTTATATTCTTTACAGAATAATAAAATCTGTTTTTGAAAACCGTCTTCCACATATGTATTTCGTAGAAAGTGAAAATTTTGCTGACCCGGATTCAAGAAGATTAAGTCAGTTATTGATTCCGTCCGTAGGAATCATTTTTGTTTTCTGTTCTTTTTCTCGTGGTCGTATTGAAAGTGTAAATTTCCTCTGATTTCAGTAAGGTCACCAAGTTTTCAGAAGCAGAATTTAATCCAACTTACTTCTTGAAGGCAAGTAATTGATTTAAAGCAAACAAAGGGGTTCTTTAGCGTAACGGTTGTTACACAAGTTACAATATAATAAATATTCTATTTCGCTATTGTCTCCAGTAAGTTTTATTAAATTTTATAGAAAACTGAAGAGGACCATTATACAGAAAATGTTATCATAATTTTATTATGCAATAATCAATTTTAGAAAACAATGTCTGAAACAAACAATATTAAATGTCAAAGGCAATTCTATGAAATAACTATTCTTGGTATTTATATATTACAAACTTTATCAAGCTTAAATTTAATTGCACTTAAGAGCACTATAATTACGAAGTATACCAAAGTACATATAATATAAACTAACCAAATAATCTTAAACTTCAGCAGTTATTAATAATTATTAATAATTGCTTTTACATAAAGTTCTCAGATCGTTCGTGCAGTTTATTATGGTGTTTCTTTACAACAAATTTTCAAGAGAGTACAATCTTAAAATACATTTTAAATTTCATTACAGAAGTTGTAATTACTAAAATTACTCATAACTTTACTCATACTGTTAATTACATTTTTCATTTTTTTTCATGAAAAATGTTTGCTGGTGGGTCATTTTTCATTTTTGTTTTAGATTATCAAATTATCTGAGAGTACAGAAAATAAGAAAATTAAACAGTTGTAAGGTATAATCCAATATACCTTAAATATATAATTACAAATTTATTAATCAACAAATCCTTATTTATAATTTAAAAGAAATCATAAAATGTTAGCAGAAAAGTATACACCATGTATATAAAATTAAACCCTATTTAATTAAGAACATTTAATCATTTTAATGACTTCCTTGACGTTGTTTTAACATATTATCTCCGTAAGCTTCGAGATTTTTGTGTGATGGTTACGGTGACCATTATTTTTGTATCAAAAAACAGGACAAGGAGCAAAAAAAAAAAAAAAACTATAAAAAATATTAATACGCTTATTAACACGAGATCGGTTATTACAAAAAAATGGCCATATAATAGTATAGGTTAGTTTAGTTAGTTTTTACATGACGTTTAGCGATCGATGTTTACACTAGTCGACTAGTCTACTCTATCGGTAAAACAGGTTATGTTTTACGCTAAAGGTTCGTCCAAAGTTAAAGTACACAGAAAATCTTTTTCTAAATGATTATTTGCGAACTTAATTATTATACATTTATACTATATTTTTACATTCAAAAATTAAATTTGAGTATAATTTAAATTTCATTGGAAAACAGTACAAATAAATAAAAAACAGGACATTTATGCTTAAAAAAAATAAAAGGACAGCGTCTTAAAAAACAGTACTGTCCTGCCAAAAACAGTACGAATGGTCACCGTAGTGATGGTTGTTTTTTTTTTTTTTTTAAAAACATGATTCTGAACATGATTTCGTTAATCTGTTTCGTGATGAACTGAGAATGAATTTAATTTTGGAAAAATACGTGTTCACATGGACTTTAATTAGGTCTAAGTTATTAAAATTGTTCAATTTTCTTGAGAATTCCACAATACATTGCTCCCTAGTCCAAGAAAATTCCAGCACTCAAACACCCGGAAATAGATAGAAACTGCCGTGGAAAGCCTTTACAGTGAACTCTAAATTCCTTAAACATAACCTCATTTTAGGATAGCCATTGTTACCGTAACTAATTTGATCTGCCTTTAGAAATCTTTACCCTTATCGTATATATAGATATTCTAATGAACAATAGAACAATTGTTTGAACCAAACTAGGCGGAAGTGGCCAGGTAATTTGACCACTAACTAACGGTTCCATTATTCAATTTATTCTTCACAATTCATAATCTTTTCACTAACATAAATTTTCTGTATTTAATACAGAAAATTGCTTATTTAATTATTTCAAATAATTGCAGATATTTTCTTCTATATTACTGATAACTTATTGTTTTTCTGGTAGATGTATTTGCACGTTTCATTTTAGTATTAATTAAGTATTTTTCTTTTCTTATACATTTTGTATTATGATATTTTTGTTAATATTATTTTTGCTTTATTATTATTATTTTAAACTGTTTACTTTTAATTAAGAAAACTTTCATTTTAATTGACGGAAAAATATTTTTATTTATTATTGTTACTTTTCAGTTTACTATTTATTTTGTTTATAACTCTTTTATATTCTTCTCCTTCTTAAATGGCGCTACAACTCATGAAGAGTCTTGGCCTCCTCAAGACGTGCCCGCCACGTCGTCTCTTTCCTGCACAGCCGGCCTCCAGTTACGGAATCCAAAGCATCTCTTGCCACACAGTCCTGCCATCGCGTTCTTGGTCTGCCTAGACCCTCCTGGGACCTTGTACGCTACCATCCATAATTTTTTTTGGGTATTTCTTCATCCTCCATCCTTGCCACATGCCCTGCCCATCGCAGTGTTCCGAGTTTTTACAATTTTCACGATATCCGGTTCCTTGAACAAAGCATATACCTCTACCATACATTGTACTCCCAACTCACTTATAGTAGTTCAAACAATAGTTATTTAAAGTTAAATAATTTTGGACATATCAAATTTTGCATTAAAATCAGAACTGAGTCATTGCCATTAAATTATAAGCCCTGGTTAAAAGACCTTGTGCAATCTAAGTGCTGTTGAAGACACGTTTCATTTTCTAGCAGTGTGTCCAATTTTAAAAGAATTTAGATTAACCTGTTTTAACAGGAGCCAATTAGACAATGAACAATGTTTATTTTATTTAAATGGCGGAGACTGGATGGGTTTGGTTAAGTTTGTTGCAGCGGCGTCCTCCTACAGAACTTTTTTAGTTAAAGAATTTAATTTTTAGTTAGACAGGTGGGAGTGAGACCAACGGAGTTGGAGTGAGACAGAGAGTTGGAGGAGGGCGGCCCCAGTTGGGGTGGTGGCAGTATGTGTTTTCCCCAGCCAGTGATTGACAGGTGGGAGTGAGACAGACGGAGTTTTGAGTTAGTCTTGAGAGTTAGTTTGGAGAGACACTTTGAAAGTGACAGTTTGAGAGAGTCAGTGTTGCGGAGTGCTTCAGTGTTAGCCAGTTGGGCAGGTAGTTAGTTAGTGAGTAGAGCTTTGTTAGTGCAGCTGAGACTAGTGCAATTCGGTGCAGTGCGGACCAGTGGTCAGTCGGGGAACAGTTTTGTGGCGTTACGTAGTGAGTAAGTAACAGTAAACTGTTGTGACTGTTGTAAATGGTAGATGTAATGAATAGCGGTAGTTGCTAGTAAATGTTAATGTTAGTGATGTTAATGTGTTAATAAATCAGACTACTTATAAGTTTAGCGAGTTTTATTATTTATCAAACCTACATATTATTAAATTAACTAGTGGCAGGCACTAGTTGTAGTTGTGAAGTTTTTAGTAAAAGGACAAAAACTTTACAATATATTTTTTTCGGATAAAGTCACTTTACAATATGAATCACTTCACAAGAGAAATACTGGGAATAATGCTAGTTTTAAATTTCAGCCATAAAGTATAAATACAAATCTTAAGAACGAACAAAACAAAATTATTCATGGAACATTCAAATTACTTGTACAATGGACGGATCTGATCTGGCAAGATACCGGAAAAGGTCTAATAGTGTATCTGTTCGTTGGAGTTGAACTAACAACCCTCCATCTTTTTCTTTCTGATTTTTTTTCCCCTTGCTGTTTGCTTGAGACTGCATCTTATATATATATAGAAAACATCAGAATTCTGGTTGACAGGTACCCACGGCAAAGGTTACTAACAAGATGAGAGAAAAAACCTGAGAATTGTATATAACAGGCGGCTATGTAATAACTGCGGGCTGACTCAGTAGTAAGTTGTTGTTGTCGTTTTAGTTTAGGATGAAGTATGGAAAAGGGTGTGAGGCAACAGACTGTTTCCGGTCCAACACCTTTTCTAAAAACCTTCCTCTCTGGTTTAGTTGCTCTTTCACAGTCGGACTGCTTCCACACTGCCAACAGCAATAGTGAAATGGCAAAACTCTCTTTACACCTACTTCCTCACCATTCACAGTTAACAGCTAATAGTGTGCCACTATAGTGAGCGGTGGGGGGTTTGCTCTCCCTCTCCCGCTCAATGTGAATAAAGCCTTTCTAAGAGATTTTATTGTACTTTTGCCATAATTCTCTAACACCTTTATTCATTCCAACTCTACCATTTCTCTCTATCAATTTTTTTTTCGTTTTTTTGCCACGCGTTTGACCTGCCGGCCTTAAAGAGGAAATAATAATGATAATAACAATAACAATAATGAATAATAACAATAATAATAATAATAATAATAACAATCATAATTAATAATAACAATAATATAATTAATAATAACAACAATAATAATAATTAATAACAACAATAGTAATAATTAATAACAACAATA
This sequence comes from Rhodnius prolixus, assembly GCF_049639745.1. Classification (NCBI taxonomy): domain Eukaryota; kingdom Metazoa; phylum Arthropoda; class Insecta; order Hemiptera; family Reduviidae; genus Rhodnius; species Rhodnius prolixus. Next base: position 21,499,701 of record NW_027411582.1, read on the forward strand.
ATAATAATTAATAACAACAATAATAATAATTAATAACAACCATAATAAGAAATATTATGTCGACGGTGCAATCATCCACAAAAATGTACTCATTAAACTTTCTTAAAATCTATTGACAATTACTTGAGACTTGAGTTGAAACTCAGATCTCTCAGGTAACAATCATTTTTAACTTTCGAAACTTCTAAAAACAAATCTAATTTAAAAGAGAAGGAAGAGTTAGAATCGGCCATTATTCTATTGTTATTTTTGTCTCCACCCAGTTGTATACAAATAAACGATAATGATTAATCGATGATATCCACAAACAAAATTTAAACAAGCAATCTAACAAGTCCAAAATAACATCCATTATTTCTCTCCCTCCTCAGCGTAGAATATATTATTAATCATATATTCTAATGAAGCAATTAATTAAAACCAATATTGGATATGCAATCAATACGTAAATATCTCTGGAATCTTTATTAATCACAATTATTTTGATAGTGATGTATTATTTTGTATACAAATTATTTAAAGGAAACCTCCAATATTTTAGTAAATTTATCTTTCAAAATTTTAGACTAATGGATTTTTGTCTTCATTTGTTAAAACTAGAATATAATCTAAATTTTCATTAATGTTTTTCTTTAATTCTATATTTCAGTACGAGCAAGTTTTTACAGGCGTAGTTTATTAAGTAATTTCTTCTTCTTCAATCAAACAATCTGTATTATGATCGATAGTTATAATTGAGTCAGTTATGATCAGTTATCGATTAAAAGTCAATTCAATTGGGACGAACACCTAAATTTTCTTGAATATCCTTTAAAGGTCTGCTACGGTTAATGTTTGGGTGCCTTCATATAGTTTTTTTCCTTCTCCTTTCTGAATATAAGAAAATAAGAATGTCCTGAATATTGTAAAAGGGACGCAGGGATATTGAACGTTGTCCCAGCTTGTCAACCCTTCCATGCAAATATCTTGGCTAACACAGGTATTGGATTAATATTACTTCGCCTTCTATCCCTTATACACTAACACACCAGACTATACCTTATTGTATATAGACATTTACTACAAAACACATACACAATATGTCACAACTCTATATCAAAGATAATTGCCAAAATGGATATTATACATATCAAGCGGATGTATCAGATGTTATTGAAACATTTCTCACCTATCTAATATTGATGCTAATATTAGAGCATATTAATAATCTAATGCATTAAGTTGGCTTTAAATCGATAACTGACTGAATTATAACTATCGGTCATAATCCAGATTGTTTGATTGAAGAAGAAGTAATTACTTAATAAACTCCGCCCATAAAAACTTGCTCGTACTGAAATATAGAATTAAAGAAAAACATTAATGTTTTACAAATTCTATGGTTAAAGTTAGAGTAATAAATTGAGCAGTTTACTGCACAACTATTAACTCCATAAAACAAAAAAATGGAGAAATACGACAAAATAATAATTTTTTTTTTTAAATTTTTTTTATAATATAAATACAATTAAATTTATCGCTATCATTTAGCGACTGCTTCTGTATTTGAGTTGAATTAGAGCTTAAGGTGTTAATCAAAACGGCTTCTGAAATTAATTATTTATTGTTCAATGGCCAAAAAATTTTTGGTTCGTTTAATGGTGTTAATCTTTATTACTTGGGAAATTTATTAAAAATATAAAAAGCCGTGACTGAGACCAAGTGCTTTGACACTTAAATTTATGATACTTCAAAAAAGTGGAGTTAATCGATTAATGCAACGAACGGCTCAACTAATAAAAATCTGTCCACTAAGAATAATTAGTTTTGACGTCACCCATTTTAAGATTTATAGGAACTTAGATGTTACATTTAAAAAGTTATTCAGTTTTTAAGTATAAAATTGTTAAAAGATAATTGATTTTCTCGTTGTTTAATTGCAAACATACAAATAATAGCATCCGGCACAGGATAAAAAAAAAATATTACTTATTAGAAAAGGAAGTTTTCTATGGCCAAAATACTTATATTTGTAATTTGTAATAATTGTTTACAAAATTATATTTGTAATTTGTAATAATTGTTTACAAAATTATATTTGTAATTTGTAATAATTGTTTACAATATTATATTTGTAATTTGTAATAATTGTTTACAAAATTATATTTGTAATTTGTAATAATTGTTTACAAAATTATATTTGTAATTTGTAATAATTGTTTACAAAATTATATTTGTAATTTGTAATAATTGTTTACAAAATTATATTTGTAATTTGTAATAATTGTTTACAAAATTATATTTGTAATTTGTAATAATTGTTTACAAAATTATATTTGTAATTTTTAATAATTGTTTACAAAATTATATTTGTAATTTGTAATAATTGTTTACAAAATTATATTTGTAATTTGTAATCATTGTTTACAAAATTATATTTGTAATTTGTAATAATTGTTTACAAAATTATATTTGTAATTTGTAATAATTGTTTACAAAATTATATTTGTAATTTGTAATAATTGTTTACAAAATTATATTTGTAATTTGTAATAATTGTTTACAAAATTATATTTGTAATTTGTAATAATTGTTTACAAAATTATATTTGTAGTACTTAAGAGTTCTCACCACCCTCTCACTTAATGATAAAAGAAGGTACTTATCAGTTAAGAATTGGAAGGCTGAGAAAAGCTGACTGTAATTAAAGCATGCAGGAAACTTTATCTGCTTTTTGGACGTTTAAGATGGAAAGGCATGAGTTTATAAAAGGTAAATATGCGGATATCAGCGTACTAGTGGAGTTTTTTAAGCAGTAGTCATGGCGATCGTAAAATGTTGCTTGCTCTAAGTAACCAGAGACCTAGAATAAAAATTTTCAATGACCTCCAGGCTGCTTTGAAATCCTGAGAATAGTAGATCAAAACTCGTGAAAGAATGCAGCAAAAAAACTTAACTAATTAGAATAGAAGAAAGTAGAATTTGGGGGCGGGGCTTCTGGGGACCTCAAGGCATCCAGGGGTTATTGAAATGGCAACGGTAGATTGGTGTCAGCCATTTGTAGGCACCACAGCCAGTGTTGCCAGTGTTGAATAACTGGCTGTTATTCTGCTGCTAGAAATTAAAAAAAAAAAAGGACATACATGGCGCCAACTTAATTCTAGCACCGAGATTTATATTCAGTGATGTCATTCTACCTCTTAGCTTGAACCGTTTTCTAAAATTATGAAACCTTAGGGGAGCCGGTTATTAAAAAAATAAATTGAATTACTCTGACTTCAGTTTTGAATTGTGCGCCATGCCCTGCAGTGTTGCAACTGTAGACTGCATAAGTCAGGGAGCCGTACAAAAATTGCTACCGCGCCGTAATTCTGTGTCGCAATAGTTGAACACTGCAGAGGTACTAGTTAGGGCGAAAGTTCAACGGATCGAAAAAAAAGAAGAAGAAATATCTCTAAGTAACAAATATATTTTGTAAATACAGTAGAATACATAAATAATCTTGATGTAAAACTGCAATATATTATGTAACATGTTATCCTTGCAATATTAATACCTGTTTGCCTGTATGATAAATAAAAAAAAAATTGTAAAAATCTAGGGATTTTTTTTTATTTTTTTTTTTCGATCCGTTGAACTTTTGCCGCAGTTAGTAGTGTTTTTGTAATAAGATTCTGTATTTTAATGATATTCATTAGCTCTTCACAACCTATTAATTCCAAAAGTTTATTGAGTAGTTCAAAATGATGATTTATTCACATTATTTGCCATATTTCTTTAATTAACTACACAGATCTAAACTCTTAAACGAAAATCCTTTCTTTCGAAATTGGTACCTAACACTCATTTAAACTCATATATCATTTTCTTCTTTTTATTTTATTATTTATAATGCAAATTTTATATTTTTGAATATAGTTCTTAATTAATTAATTATTAAATTACACGTTTGCAAAAAATCGTACTGGATTTGATGATTCTGATCAGTTATATTCTTATGGTAGGTGAATTCCTTTCATAATGCCCACGCTGTTTTGAGGCCTACTTTTTTTGCAATTAATCACAGATTTCTGCATCAATTTTTAAAATAACCCCTATGCATTGTATACCGTTCAAAAGGTGATCGTATGTAGATGTTTTTCATGAATAGTGCACTTTTTAAACTTATATATTATTTTTGAGAAAAATGTAGTCAAAGTTTTTGGAAAAAATTAGAAACTTGCTATTTCTTATGTTTGGAATATAATATATATTATTTTGGAATACAAATTAGCTTATTTAAAAGGAAATTTAACCTTCTTTCTAATGAGCTTATTAAAATAGCTGTAGCTTTAATAGTTAGAGAAATATAGACAACTTTTTGCTAAAAAGTAGTAACACCTTGAAAAAACATAAAATTAAAAATATCTATAAAACGGAGCCGAATAGAGCCATAGTTTATATGGAATTTTTTGTTGCAAATGATGCCCAGAATCGCCTCCCGAAGTTACCGTAGTCTTATGCTGAACACCCTGTATATAAATAACGAGACTGATGCTGCTACAGAAGAACTATGCATGCGCCAAATCCTAACGACCGACAGCTGTGCAGCATAAAACCTTCTCTTTCGATTGCAGCGTCCCATGTGTTTGAAGAGAAATCTGTCTGACCGGAACCGTCGTTTTGAGTAAGAGATGTTAGTTTCGTTTTGCCGAAAACATAATACTACACATGTAGTAGAACAACGAATTGTCGTGAAATTTCACATGAAACTGAGTAAAACCGCTACTGAAACTTATCTTTTATTAAAAGAAGTTTATGGTGATGAATGTTAATCACGTGCGCGAGTTTTTGAGTAGTTCGAGCGTTTCCAGGATGGCCGAGAAGACGTCGGAGATGATGACCGCCTGAGTCGCCCTTCCACATCTAAAACGGATGAAAATATCGATTATAATTAGTCAAACATTACTACCGTGAGGTGTTTGCTCAACTCCGTGAAAGAGTAAGGGAAAACCGACCCGATTTGTGAAAGAACCAGTCATGGGTTCTCCATCAAGGCAACGCGGCCGGCTCACACTGCATTGTCTGTCAAGACGTTTCTAGCCAAGTAGAACATCCCAGTTTTAGGCCATCCGCCTTATTCGCCTGACCTGGCCCCATGTGACTTTTATCTGGACCCCAAAGTCAAATCTTCATTAAAAGGAACACGATTTCCAGTCCGTTGAAGCTGTGAAAGAAAAAGCGGCACGCGTCATGCAGGAGCTGACAGAAAAAGACTTCCAGCACTGTTTCCAACAATGGTAAATTCGCATGGAGCATTGAAGGTGATAATAACTAAATATGTATAAATTTAAAATAAAATGTTTTATAGCAATAGTCTCGTTATTTAATAGCCACACCTCGTATACTAGTAGCTCACCATAAATGATGATAATTTCCTAGACACAAAGTTAACAGTGTACAAATGAAGAATGCCCAGAATCATTCAGTAATGTCCGCACTTTGTGAAAAGTTTGATTGAGATTCTTCGAAGTGGAGGTAATTCAGGAGAATAACTTTATGTATCTGTCTCAGGCGGATTTGAGAAGATATAGTATTGAGATTGGTGTAGATTGGAAAGGCGGATGAGAATTATGGTTTACTATGGAGTAGCATCAGGGCTCACTCGTGGCATAGCTCTCCAATTAAATTTAAAATGAGCCTCAGTGTTGAATTTCTTATTTAAAATTTTTAATTCTAGTTCATTAAGTTTTAAAATCACACCATACAAAAATATTACACAAGATATTACCTTTACTTGAGATAAGTCACGGTTTTAAGCTGACAGCCTCAAGAAGCCTAAATTTCGAGTATATAAGACTATGAAAGAGTTAAGCCTTAAGCCAATAAATATAATTATAATGTGGTGTTTGTTAGATCTATTTCGTCACTTCCCGTGTTTGTAAAAACATTGTTCAAGTAAGAAAGCAAACTTAATCGACTTTCTAAAAGCAAGGATAATATTTTAAAGCTTCAACCACATTTATTCACCGCAAGCTTTTACCGCGAGAAACTTTTGTAATTCTTTAGCTAGGGCGGATATTTTATATACGATGTATTGAGTTTTATAAATAATTTTCTATAATACCAAGGACCAACTTTATTAAGTTTCAACAATACGTGTAAAGTTATACAAAATATACAGTCACTTTATAAAAATAAAGCCAACAAAAAAATATATTCTTTAATCTCAATGTTTTATTTATCCAATATTCTAAAGTGTACCATCTTTTGAAACTTGGATAAAATTCTAAAAAAAGCAATAAGTCAAAAAAAAAAGAAAAAAAGTCTGATAAAGTTTTGCCATCGTTAAGTATTACGTCACCATTCATACTCAGGGAGTTCAGAGTTGGTACAGAGTTAAAAAAAAAAAAGAAGAGAAGTAGCTCCTACTTTTGGCCGTGTGTAGCTATGGAACAGGATTGTTCTAAATTTATGTACAAAGTTGTTTCAGTAGGAGTTCGATCTGGGTTAGCAAACGGAGGCGAATCTCATAGTAAGTCCCATCGCCGTTTTCACAACCATCCCCTACTTTAACTCTCCCCTTAGCCCCTCAGTTGGGGGGGGTGTTTGTAGCTTTCACAGGGATTTTAATCTGTTAACTCTCTATGTAGTAGTGTCACTTGCCTCTTGTCCGCGTTCGTTCACAATGAAAGATATTTCAACAATTCTTTCTCATACTCTAGAATTGAGATGGCCCTATTTCAAAAATCTTCTCTCTTTTGGTGGTCCTTCTTGTCTTTGTAGAATTAATAAATATGTTGAACTCAGACAGAACTTTTATTTTTAACCATCTACCTACTAATAATATCTTCTTTTACCTGATTTGCTTGTTAGTTGTTGCAGAACTTATTAGAAGATTATGTGGTTTTATTCGCATTCATTCGTGACGAGATTTGTGATTAAAATTTGATTGAATGAATCTTTATTCTTCTCACTTACAGATAGTTTTTCTTATTATATAATTTGAAAGCGTTAAATAATAATATACACTCTGTTTTTTTTGCCTTTTTTTTGGCATTGGCTTTCGCCATACAGCCAGCATCGTCTAGGTGCTTATCTCTAGAATATCACTCACTCTCCATTCTTACTTATAAATACAGTCGCTTCACACATTCATCCCTCTACTATATACAACTATTTACATAAACTACAGCTAATGGATGGATCAGTACTCTATATTCCTGCCATCCTTATAGCTTAACCGAAATTAAAATCACGTAATTCTTCTCTAATAATTTTCTTCCATTCATTCTAATCGGCTATAACTTTTAATTGCATTCATATTTCATTGCTAGCTATAGACTTAAGCATATAGATGTTGGTGGAGAATATTATGTCTTCGTAGCGAAATAGTGCATCTAAATACCTGTATAAGTCGTCAAACATTCGTTTCCTTTCTATTATATAACGTGGTATCCTCTATTTATATATTCAAGTAATACGTTTTTATGTTATTTATGTATTGGGTTGTCCGGAAAATAATGCAGGATTTTATGTTTTCTTTAAAATAACCCTCCAAATAGTAATCTGTTTATGTTTGTTGGACTTTTGAATTTTATAAATGTAAACACTTATTATTAATCCTCTTTCAAACAAAAATGTTTGTTTACCTCTGTAACATTTTGCTACTTGGAAATAATTCAGTCTTTACTAAGATGTCAAAGCGTGATTTTCGCATAATTTTGTTTTACGAGTTCAAACTCGGCCGGAACGGAGCCCCCAAACGGCCAGAAATATCAACAATGTCTGGGGCGAAGGCAGTATAAGTGAGTGCACTATTCAACGGTGGTTCAAGAGATTTGAGTCTTGAAGACAAAGAAGGCCGTGGAAGAAGTTCTGCCCTTGATGACTGTTTTTCTCCGAGCTTTGGTAGAAGAAAATCCTAGAACAACTGTTCGAGAACTGGCAGGGAAACTGGAAGTCAGCAAATTAACCGTCGATGACCATCTCAAGAAGATTGGGAAGGTGAAAAAGCTTGAAAAGTTGGGTTCCTCCACACATTAAACGACCGCCAAAAAAGATCAGCGGTATGAAATTTGTGCTGCACTTCTTTGCCGATACAACAGCGATCCTTTTCTGCCCCAGAATTGTAACTTACGATGAAAAGTGGATCCTCTACGACAACAGCAGGACGCTCTGGACAGTGGCTTGACAAAGGAAAAGCAGCACACAATTTTCCAAAGCCCCCAAATCATCAAAAAAAAAAAAAAAGGTGATGGTCAGTGTTCGGTGGGCTTCATTTGGTCTGATTCATTACAGCTTCTTGAATCCTGGCAGAAACCATCAATGCCGAATCGTATTGTAACCAAACTGACGTAATGCATCAAGAAATTGGCAATAATGAAGACATCTTTAGTCAATCGAAAGGGGATTTCCATTTTGTTGCATGACAACGCTCGGCCACATATCTAACGTTTGACTTCCCGAAAAAGGTTGGAGCTTGGCTATGAGACTCTGCCACACTCGCCCTACTCACCGGACCTCGAGCCTACTGATTACCATTTTTGTTTTAGACACCTGGACCGCTATTTACTAAATTAAAAAATTTATTGACTAAAGAACAGAAGAAAATACATTTTCTGAATTTATAAATTCTAAGGATTCCAAATTCTGCACAAAGGATATGGAGAAAAGTAGGTAGAAATGTATAGAAAGTAATGGAGACTATTTTGATTAATAAAAACAGTAATAAATCATTAATTCTTATTTTTTATCTTTTAAAACCATAATCCTGCATTATTTTCCGGACAACCCAATATATAACTTTCCTTTGCAATAGTTTTGAGCTCATATATTACATTTACTTATTCAGTTTTGGTATTTTGCGAGGAACATCTCCAGCTGTAAGACTTTATAGCTTAATCCAGTTGTACAACTAAAATAATTTAACAAATATGTACGATCTTAATATAAACGTACTTCTAAAGAAATTTTATAAAAGTTTTCCTAATAGAACCATTGCATTAACTGCTACGCTCGCACAATCTGTCGGTAATTCTGATAACTTATTGGGCTGTATTTTAATTTATTATAATTCTTAGTGTGTTGCTCGGGTGTCTTTCTCGATGTGAAGCAAGCCTTCGATCTTGGGTATGGCACCCGGGCTTGCTCTGGAAACTCAAGGGCACACTTCCGTTCACTCACTTCCTCATCTTGAAGTCCTATTTGTCTGATCGTCATTTTCAAATTCAAATCGGGACATCGTTTTCAGCGAAACATCGTGTTGAAGCGGGTGTTCCTCAAGGAAGCATCTTAGGACCTATCCTGTATGTTATATACACAGCAGACATACGTACCAATCCATCCTGAAACTGTCCTTCTAACTTATGCAGATGATACCGCTACACTTTCTCCTCACATTGATCCGGTAACTTCACACAGAAATCTTCAAACTCATCTCTTTTCTCTTGAGGAATGGTTTAAAAAAAATGGAAAATCAAGTTAAATGAAACCAAATCTCAAAATATTACTTTAACTCTCCGCCGCATCACACTCTTCCTCCGATCTTCTATGACTCAATTCCAATTCCTGCTGCCAATGTTGTCCGCTATCTTGGGGTATTTAGACAAAAGACTGATTTGGAACCCGCACACACGACTTAAACGAACTGAAGTTAACAGGCGTTATCGACTACTTAAACGACTACTAGACCAACGATCAAATCTTTCACTTAATAACAAACGACTGATTTACAATTCCATACTAAAACCCGCCTATACATAGGGTATTGAACTGTGGAGTTCAACGAAACGCTCCCAATCTTCAGTGAATTCAATCGCTTCAGTCTAAAATTCTCCGCAATATCGTTAACGGCTCCATTTTACGTCTCAAATCTAACTATCCACCTGGACCTGGAAATTCCGTTTGTAGGTCCAGGTTGCACGAACTCGCTATAAAAGTTTTCATCAGAACTTGCACTCTCATTCCAATCCTCTTGTCCGCCATTTATCCTCTCATCACCATCCAGATCATCCTCCCAGACGATTAAAATCAGCCAGTGGCCTCGCGATTTTCTCACTTCTGAAGAGAGTAGCTAATCCTGGAGACGACTTAGGGAGTGTTATCACTGGGTAGCTTCTCCCCTCAATTAGTTTGATGTCAGTTATTGTCATTGTTACTTATAGCGTTATAAATTAAAAGTAAAAAAATTCTTAGCGAACAAATTGCTTATATTGCTTATTGCTTAGGTTATAATCTTTTTAAAAAATATTAAAGACAAAATACTTGTATTATATAAATTTCACTTTGGACTATCCTAATTTCCAATGCTTTTATCTCCTTCGTGCCACTACATACCTCTTTCTACTCTTATAACATCTTACATTCTATCTACCCTCTTTTTTAGAAGACTTTATCTCAGGTTTATTTGTTTTTCATGAGTGTAAAGGATTTTTCTTCTTTTTTTTCCAGAATCCCTATGTGAGCACGTATCTTCCCGGTTTGTAGTAGCTGAAGCTTCTATCTCTTTCTTCTTCAGTCCTTTTCCTTTCTTTCCCCATCCTCTACAGAGTTCTGTTCTTTCAACTGAATTTCCTTCCTACCATCCTCTACCTTCTAAAGTCCTCGCTCAGTCAACCTATAGCTTTACTTACTCAACCAGCAGTTTTTTTTTTCTATCCTTCAGCTCGATACCTTGAGTAACCTTAGAAAGTAAATACAATCTCTGTTAATATATCGTTTCTTTTACGACTCATTCTTTTATATGACATTCTTTAGACCAAAAATACACTTTCTAAATCTATAAAACATTGAAATAGTGATATAAGATGGTACTTTAGGTTGAATAAATTAAATTGAAAGTGTAATTGTTCCCAAATAAAGTTCTTATTAGTGGTAGCCGTTCATTATTTTTGGAGACTGTTTCATAGTTTCAATAGGTTGAAAAAATAACTGCCAGTTTTCAGTCGTGATACATTTATTCTGCCGAGCTTTCGACCTAGGGACTTGGCAACACTGACTTCCACACAAACTAACACATATCACACACTGATCGATCACACTCAGTCCATGAACAGACAAGACAGAAGACACGCCAACCCTGTAATGTAAAACATTAATTTGTAAACTAGGTAAATATTTTTTTGTAAATTTCGTTACATTATAGTATATATTCAAGGCGCCACGGTAGCCGAGCGGTTAGAGGCGAGACCTGCGAAGCTAATACGAGGGTCGTTTGAAAAGTCCGTGCAAAAATAAAAACTACTTAATTTTTTGGGGTAAACCTTTTTTATTTTTCAACATAGTCTCCTTTTAGGCTTATACACTTCGTCCAACGCTGCTCTAGTTTGTTGATCCCTTCCGAATAATAGGATTTGTCCAAGTCTGAAAAATAGCCATTCGTTTCTGCAATCATCTCCTCGTATGAATAAAATCTTTTTCCCGCCAGCCATTTCTTCATATTGGGGAACAAATAGTAGTCCGAGGGAGCCAAATCTGGAGAATAGGGGGGATGTGAAACGATTTGGAACCCTATTTCCATTAATTTTGCGACCACAACTGCTGAGGTGTGAGCTGGTGCGTTGTCGTGATGGAAAAGGACTTTTTTCTGGGCCAATCGTGGGCATTTTTCTTGCAGCTCGGTTTTCAAACGGTCCAATAAAGATGAATAATATGCACCTGTAATAGTTTTACCCTTTTCCAGATAGTCGATGAGTCCTTGCGAATCCCAAAAGACAGTCGCCATAATCTTTCCGGCCGAAGGAACGGTCTTCGCCTTTTTTGGCGCAGATTCCCCCTTGGTAACCCATTGTTTAGATTGTTCTTTGGTCTTAGGAGTGTAGTGATGTATCCATGTTTCATCCACAGTGACGAAACGACGCTTAAAGTCCTGCCGATTCTTCTGGAACAGCTGCAAACCGTCCTTATAACACTTCACACGATTTCGTTTTTGGTCAAGCGTGAGCAATCGCGGCACCAATCTTGCGGATCTTGCTTTGTCATGTACAAATGTTCATTCGAGATGCCCACAGCACTAGCAATCTCACGCACCTTCACTCTTCTGTCATCCATCACCATATCATGGATTTTATCAATGATTTCTGGAGTAGTAACCTCAACAGGGCGTCCAGAACGTTCAGCGTCACTTGTGCCCCATATGGCCACTCCGAAAATTTTGAAACCACTTATAAACTGTTCTAATCGAAGGTGCAGAGTCACCATAATGTTTATCAAGCTTCTCTTTAGTCTCCTGAGGCGTTTTGCCTTTCATAAAGTAGTGTTTAATCAACACACGAAATTCTTTTTCGTCCATTTTTTGAAAATCACTCGACTTCCTCGATTCAAACAAATGCCAAACACAAAGAAATAGACCGATCTGGCTGAAACTTGGTGTGTGTGTTCTTCCAAGAGATGCTACTAACTAAACATAACCTCGATACGCACCAGTTGTGCTATCTCTCTGACTTTGCACGGACTTTTCAAACGACCCTCGTATGTATTGTGGTACTGGGTTCGTTTCCCTGGTCTTAGGCCTTGGATTTTATTTAATGGTTAATAAAAGAAGTTTACAACAGTAAAGTATGTTTGCTAGTCGCCTCCGTCCACGACACCTAATTGGTAGTTGGACGTTAAGCCCCGCCTGAAAAAATAGGCGATTACTTTACTTTACTTTTTTAGTACATATTCATTTTAATAGAATTATTGTTAACAATCATTACATTAGAATAATTAATTTTACTAATTAGCCACTAATTCAGTAATATTAAATAAATGTTTACTAAGTTCCAAATTTTGCAAACGTGATTGAAAATATTGGCAAAAAAGCTATGTAGTGTTTGCATAAGTTTTTTCCGGTTTAACTAAGAGATGGCGCCAGCGAAAAGTACGCAGAGTATTAACTTGACACATACGTCATTTTGTTCGTCTGATATTTATAACTAAAAACACACAGAAGTTGAGTACGCCAATAACTAGCGTCTTTGTTTTATCGTTCAGTGATCATGTCGAGTTTTGTGCCTGAAAAAGAACATTTACGGCACGCATTGCTTTTCTTATTTAATCAAAAGAAAAAGGCTGTTGAAAGTCATCGTTTGCTGGTAGAAACATATGGTGAACACGCTCCATCGATTAGAACATGTGAGTCATGGTTTTGACAATTTAAAAGTGGTGATTTCAATGTGAAAGACAGTGAGCGCTCTGGTAGTCTACAAAAATGCGAAGACGAGCAATTGCAGAAGTTATTGGATGTTGACCCAACTCAAACACAACGGCAATTAGCAGAAGCATTACATGCATCACAAGAAACAATCAGCAGACGTTTTACCGAGCAATGGGAAAGATCAGTAAACTCGGTAAATGGGTCCCACACAATTTGAATGACGTCAAATTGGAAAATCGCAAAGTCACTTGTGAATTGCTGCTTCAACGCCACGAAAGGAAATCATTTTTGTATCGAATTGTGACGGGTGACGAAAAATGGATTTATTTGGAAAAACCCGAAGCGGAATAAATCGTGGCTTTCACCTGGCGAAGCCGGTCCATCAACACCAAGGCCAAATCGCTTCGGCAAGAAGACAATGCTCTGTGTCAGGTGGGTTCCAGAGCGGTATTGTGTATTATGAACTGTTGAAGCCTGGTGAAATTGTTAATACACAACGCTATCGCCAACAAATGATTAATTTAAACCACGCATTAATCGTAAGACGACCGGAATGGGCCAGAAGACCATGGCAAAGTGATTTTGTTACACCGACAATGCGCCGTCTCACACAGCAAAACCAGTGAAAGACACCTTGAAAAACGCTTGGATGGGACATCCTTCTGCACCCGCCGTACTCCCCAGACCTGGGCGCCATCTGACTATCACCTCTTCGCATCAATGGGCCACGCGCTCGCAGAGCAGCACTTCAGCAATTTCGAGGAAGTTGGAAAATGGGCTCGACGAATGGTTTGCCGCAAAAGACGAGCAGTTTTTCTGGTATGTTATTCATAAATTACCTGAAAGATGGGCGAAATTTGTAGAAGCCGATGGCCAATATTTTGAATTTAAAAAAATTAATTTCCCTTGAAAATTACGTGTTTTTTTTTTAACCAAAAACCCGGAAAAAACTTATGCATACCCCTATTATGTACATAAATTATGTAATACAATTTTTTTTTCCCTAGATAAGTCTAGATAAATCAAGGTTAGTATAATGGAAGAGGCTCTTAAATATCCTATTGAATTTGGAAACTGATAAAATAGATAAGCATTGGAGGTAATTTGTTCTGAGTCAGGTTAACATCAAGTTTTAATAATAACCACAAAATGCTGTTCTTGCGTGATTCTTATATAAGATATCTCCCCCCCGATAGCTTTGGTTATCGAAGGCTTCATTCTATTACCTAAAACACAATACCAAAATCCTTACTATACCCGGCATTAGGCGTAGAAGACCTGGCAGTGGAGTCTATTGTCAAGCGACGGCTGAGCAATGGGAGTGAATACAGAAAGATCCGAGAGGCCATGCTAGAGATGAAGGATTTTAAGCGCAAAAAGGCAGGGGTACAAAAGCAGTCCAGCATTGTTACGGAGACTGGGACTGATTGTATAGATTATTATAGTTAAGGGTAAAACCCAAGGCTAAATCAGGAAGAAAATTAATCCCTTACCCTAAATCCATTTACCCATCCTTTCTCCGCTATCAGGACCTCATACCAGGCCTTCCTGATGGTATCTTCTACCCGTTTTATCGCTATCTCTCGTTCTACTAAAAATTTATCAAACCATCTTCTCCTTAAAAGCGAGCGTACCCATCCAATCCACTCGCATTTTCATTAATCAAAAATCTCTCAGCTCTTATTCTGGATCAACACGTTTATCTTGAAATATGATTTGTAATTGGTCAAGATTAGTACAGCCAACTATGTGGTACTGAATGGAGATGTTTTGAACTTAACTTTCTGAGAGAATCATTTCTTAGAAATATTAATTTTCACTAAATTAAACGTGACATGAAAATATCGATTATAATTAATCAACATTACTACCGTGAAGGTACTTGCTTAACTCCGTGAAAGAGTAAGGAAAAAAACGACCCGATTTGTGAAAGAACAAGTCATGGGTTCTCCATCAAGACAACGCGCCGGCTCACACTGCAATGTCCAGCACTGTGACATTTATGTTCAATCTTTTTTTGTTACTAATTCGAACAGTTTAGAAGGCAAACTTTAAAGAATTCCAAAGAGTTGACTAACCAGAGGCCCCAGGGAGGCCACGGCTAACTTCAGAGGACCGCAAAATTGTATTGAGGTTTTTAGGAGCCATAAGTTCAGTGAAGAAGGCTCCAGAGCTTTAGTTGTAATGATACTCTCATGAAATATGTAGTTGTAGTTACTATTTCACCAAAAATAAATTAAAAATATTGCTTTATTAGGCGCCAGGTAGCCGAGCGGTTAGAAGCGAGACCTGTAATGTTAATTATGTATTGTGGTACTGGGTTCGATTCCCGGTCTTAGGCTTTGGATTTTATTTAATGGTTAAAATGAGAACTTTTCGTCGTAAAGTATGTTTGTTATGGTACATTCCATTTCTGCTCCACATACGAGGTGTGGCTATTAAATAACGAGACTGATACTGCTACAAAAGAACTAAGCACCCTAACAACCGACAGCTGTGCCGCGTAAAGCCTTCTCTTTTGATTGAAGCGCCTCACGTATTTATAGAGAAATCAGTCTGACCGGAACCGTGTTTGTGTAAGATGTGTTAGTTTTGTTTTGCCGAAAACATGATACTACACTAATATAATTGTCATGAAATTTCACATGAAACTGGGGAAAACCGCTACTGAAACTTATCTCTTATTAAAAGAAGTTTATGGTGATGAATGTTAATCACGTGCGCGAAGTTTTGAGTGGTTCGAGCGTTTCCAGGATGGCCGAAAAGACGTCAGAGATGATGACCGCCCGGGTCACCCTTCCACGTCCAAAACGGATGAAAATATCGATTATAATTAATCAACATTACTACCGTGAAGGTACTTGCTTAACTCCGTGAAAGAGTAAGGAAAAAAACGACCCTATTTGTGAAAGAACAAGTCACGGGGGTTCTCCATCAAGACAACCCGCCGGCTCACACTGCATTATCTGTCAATGACGTTTCTATCCAAGTACAACATCCCAGTTTTAGGGACATCCGCTTTAATAGCGGGACCTGGCCCCATGTGACTTTTATCTGTTCCCCAAAGTCAAATCTGCATTAAAAGGAACACGATTTCACTAGCTGTGAAAGAAAAAGCGGCACGCGTCATGCAGGAGCTCACAGAAAATGACTTCCAGCACTGTTTCGAACAATGGTAAATTCGCATGGAGCGTTGTAAGGATAGGGGAAGGGTGTATATTGAAGGTGATAATAACTAAATATGTATAAATTTAAAATAAAATGTTTTACAGCAATAGTCTCGTTATTTAATAGCCACACCTCGTATATTTGTAGTAACCACACTTATCTTACCAATGGAACATCAATTCTTCTTATATTCCTCCGCGATATCCAACCCACTTAGGTAGCTATCGTTAAACTGGAGCCTTTCTCTTAGCTGGCTTTTACACAGCGGTGGTCCGTTACAGGCTACGGTCACTAAACTCCTACAACAATCTAGCCCTTTCTCCTCTGGCTCAGGTAGAGACCGGCCTTTTGTTTACCCAGTGTCGGCTTGTTACCGACTTTGGTCGCTTAACCCCTAGAACAATCTAGGCCTTTCTTTTTCGGCTCAGGTAGAGACCGGCCTTTTGTTCACACAGTGGCGGCATGTTACCGACTTTGGTCGCTCAACCCCTACAACAATCTAGGCCTTTCTTCTCTGCCCAGGTCAACTTCGTTACAAAATATTAACTGGCTGACGCAACACTTGGTTTACGCTAACGAAGTGGTCTCACTCAGCTGGTGTACTCCAGGAGTTCGAGGTAGTAGAATATTTTTTCTCACTTATTTTGTAAATAAAAAAATCAAAACTAAAAACTGAAATAGTCGCTAGATTAAATGCAAAATTGTTTTCATTAAAGCTACGGCAAATGACTCTACAAATAGCTTCTTAAATTGATTGATTTGAACAAGAATAACTTCTCTTACAGTATGAGACTAGTTATTGCTCTATAGTAAGTTATAGCTATCGTGCAGTTTTTAAATTTTGGATTTTAACTAATAATATCCTAAAAAAGTGATTTTCATAAATTGATTATTCTTCTCTCCCTTGCTCGCACCCACCTGCCCGATATGTCGCTTATTTCTGAGTGTGACGCTGAAAGTTTAGACATGACATTTTCCATGATGTGACAAACCGTTTAGAAATATATTCAACCCCATTAGAGATTTGTATTGAAATGCTTTCCAAGTTTTTTTTTTTTTTTTGAAAGGAATTAATAAAAAATTGGTCCTTAATGGAAGCTAAAATTGGAATCAATCAATGGAATCCAACCAATCCAATATCCGCTTTTAGCTCTTGATTTGACAGACAGCACGTTATTTCAATGAAGAGCAGGATAACTTATTTCTTTCGGGTAAAGAATCAATAAATTGTTATTTTTTAAATGTTTTATTTATTATTATTATTTTTAGCATAAAACTTTGGCTTTTAGGCGCTTCAACATTTTGAGGTTATTGGCGCCTGCTACTTTTTTTTTCAGAGTGCACTTCCAACCTTTGTTCAGTGTTCTCAAGTTGCAGAGGACACTGTCCGCGATGGACAGTGAGTTGTAAGAAGCTCCTAGGAAGAGAAAATCAAAGGGGTCAGCAGTTGGAATCTTAAGAGCTTCCAGAGAGCGTCTTACAGCTCCACCTAGACTTTAGGCTTAAATTTATTTAGAACTTGAGGTTTTTAGGAGCCATAAGCTCAATGAAGAAGGCTTCAAAGCTTTAGTTGTAATGATATTCTGATGATATGTGTAGTTGTAATTACTATTTCAATCAAAGAACCTTGTATTTATCGGTTAGTGCTATTATAGATCTTAGAATGTTAATTTAAATGGAGAACACCATACCTTCGTAATGGAAGAAAGCTTAGAAGTACTGGTATAAAACGCAATACGATGGAAAGATTATACCGTGGACAGATAATCACTGCAAGCTTAGAAATCTTTCTCAACATTACTGTCTGCAGAAAGACATGATATTCTTTTACCGATTCTTTTTGTCATAGTTGAAAATAAAATAATATAATCTTGTAGGAAAGGATTAGCTGAATGGTTAGCGTATTGCATTCTCGTGGTGGAGATCGTAGGTTCGAATCCAGCTGTTGTGAACTTAAAGATTTTTCCTTTTTTAAAGGAGCTACATTCAGTTAACTGTCCGGTGAAAGGATGGATGTGCGAAGAAGCTCCTGGGTACCAATATAACCACAGAAAATAAAATAATAAACCACTTTAAACAAAATAATAAAATAAATAAATAAAATAAAATCTGCGAAATAGATAATTCCAAATTCAATTATCTTTAAAAACAGAGATAATTTTAATTTTTATAAATACTGAAATTTTAGAGAAAATGGTTGAATAATGGCAGGGTAGAAGAATTTTTAATGGACAGCATAAACAATTATGAATATTTATAAGAGCAGAAACGCAAGAATAATGCATAAATAATAAATGAATTGAGGTTTGAGAGGAGTAGAATAAACGACTATGCATTTAATACCCACGAATTCCAAAAATTATTTAAACACGAATGGTAAATAAAAAAAAAAATTCCATATAATGCAGACATTATCTAAATTAATATTCTGTCACAAATTAAAGTTTGCCTTTAAATAAATAACTAATAAAGATCTAGTTCCTCTAATCACCAGGCGTAACATTATGAGGAAAATATTCTTATATTTGTTTACATTTTTTTTTGTCAATGGGAAGATAATAAAAGTATTTAGCTATTTAGGTAAGGGGTTTTTTGTTTATTTTTTTTGGCGGGTTCTGTAAACATGGCGATGGAACATTCAATTCAATTAAAAATGGAGACGACACTAGAATTGAACTTGCGATATCTAGCGGCAGAAAATGAAATGAACACATTTTTTTTAACTAATAAATGAATTACAGAAAATTGTCAATTTTTTTTCCACTTTTGATAAAATTTATTTACATTTCATTATCAATTTAATATATAATATAGAATATACGAAACTGCAGATTAATTTTGTAGGCGACAATAGTGCAAACAATAAGGGATTGAATCCCTTATTTAGATCATATAATGGAATCCACTAATTATGTTCATTTCTCCAACTAACCATCACTAACTTCCCTAATCCTCTGGGGGATAACTAGACACTACAAAAGTAAATATTTTATTATGGGCGATATATATTGTAATTATTACAAAAGAGAGGTCGGTTTTAGCAACATAATATTAATACTGTTGTTGTAGTTCCCTTTAATTAGATGACGTAATATAATAGGGACAAAAAGTACATTTTATAACAAGTTTTTGTGCTTGTTATTGTTATTATTATTATTACTAATAATTTTTACTATTATTAATTATAATAATATTATTGTTGTTATGATTAATTATTATTAATTATAATTGTTATTATTATTAATATTATTATTATTAATTATAATTGTTATTATTATTATTGTTACCATTATTATTATTATTATTATCATTTTAAAGAAATAGAACATAGCGATAGGGGAAGGTGAGCGATGTCGCTAAAAGTCACACTCTCAATTCAGCACGATTTACTTCATATCCTCATAAAACAAACCTGCAAAACGAACAGTTGGAAGTTATATTGTGGTAAACGACCTCACTAGATTTGCTACCAGTTCCCTACCGTTGCGCATCTTTGAGTAATTGGTCGTCTCATTTATCACTTTCACACTACATAACAAAAATCTCTAACTGCCACATTTTAAGGAAGACAATCCATTCAACATTTACGAATCGAGAAGTGCTATTAATCATCTAGTTTAACTGACATTTTTCCAAGCTACTTACAGATCATTAGCTACATTTTCTGTCTAATCTTTGTCCTAAATATGATTTAGAGTTGATTTTAAGAAGTGAAGGCTATCTTTTATGTTTGTTTCAGCCTTGGCCATAAAAGTAGGTGACAGAGACACAAAAACTAGAAATCTAGACGAACTAGAAGCCAATTCGGAGTTTTTCCCTTGTATTTTACCTTCAATTTTCCAAACGAAGGCTACCCTTTGTGTTTATTTTAGCCCTGGCCATAAATGTAGGTGACAGAGACAGAAAAAGTAGAAATCTAGACGAACTGTAAGCTAATTCACTGTTTTTCCCTTGTATTTTGCCTTCCAGTTTCCAAACTAAGGCTACCCTTTAGGTTATTTTAGCCCTGGCCATAAAAACAGGTGACGGAAACTGAAAAAGTAGAAATCTGGATGAACTGGAAGTCAATTCGGTGTTTTCTATTGTTTTTAATTGATTTGTTCGAGGTAATAGATAATTTTTCAAACATTTAAGTATAGCAAATAATAATAATAATAGAAAATATTTATATTTTCAGATATAATTTCATTTAGCCATAAAAAAACTTTTCAGCTATTTCTTTATAAAAATAATTATTTATTGTTTGATTTTAAAAAGAAATTAGGGCACAGCAATTTATAAGAGAAAACAGCCTTTTTCGTACAAATGTTGCAATCTGCAAATAATTTTACATGTTTTAACCATTATACAGGAGGCTTTGGATGAAGCACTCGAACAGCTGTTTGCGGCCAACAATTAAATAAATTTTTCTTCTTCTATTTAGCAGGTTTTCTTTTTAAGCGTGCATATATATGTGTATATATTCTGTAATTACATTATTTATACTTTTTTAAAAACATTTTGTTTTCAATTTTGTAAACAAGGATAATTTTTGAGATCCAGTTAATAAGAAATTATCTAATACTATAATATAACCGCTTGTCAATGGTTTATCTAAAATCTTGTTATTTTCTTGCTTGTAAAAAAAAAAAAAAATCGCAATTCTAGGGTAAATTTTTAAAATCATCCACTGGTTCTCCAGTTTGGGGATTCTAGTTCCCTTGCAAGCTTGCCTGCAAGTATTCTTTGTTTACTGCACACCCTGTCCTTCTGGTAATGGTCAGAAATCAGTAGATAGCCATAGATAAATCAAATCAGACGAGTGATCCGTCACGTCTTTGGTGTATGAAGTACTGAACTATGGGCGTAAGTATTTGTTTTAAGCCCAATTGTTTGCGGAAGGTTTGATTCGTAGTGGCTTAATTTCTAGTTTTAGACAACTCCAATTCTTGTGGTTAGTAGATTTTGCGTGAACTAACGTCAACCTTTTATTTGGAGGTTACACTTGTTAGATCATCCAGAGACTGTTAAGGTTTCTTCACCTAACTTCTGTTAGAATGACATGACCACTTCTTGCGCTAATAGTCAATCTGCCGCAACCTGCCTCAAAATCAGGGGTCTCAAACTCAATTTACCCTGGGGGCCGCTGGAGGTAGAGTCTGAGTGAGGCTGAGCCGCATCAGGTTTTCCACAAGAAAAGCTCTTACAAAAACATTCCAATCTTATCAAATGTCTTTATTTTTTCATCTTATAAATAAAAATAACAAATTCATAAGAAACAAATAATTCAATCAGCAATAAATAAATGCCATGCATTGCAATCACTGTGAGCAACTCTTCTATGACTTCAAAATTGTCTTCAACACCATGAACATGGGCCCAGTGTCGGTGATGTCTGTGGTCTCATCAAGAACGACTGAAACATATTACTTTCTCACACAGTTGATCATAAATGTCACTTGACAGGTGAGAAATGCGCTCTGACCTTTCTTTGTCTGGACAGACAATAATTGCAGCCTGTAATATGCACTTTTTTTTTACAAATTCACCTTTTTTGAATGGCTTTCCTGCTTTAGCAATCATCTCACTAACCACTTAGCTAGAGCTTCGAATGCTGCATCATTCTCTTTGGTTGCTTTCTTATAGAAACCTTGTTGCCTCAGTAGATATGTTTTTAAGATTAGCAACCCGGTTTGCTCTCTCATCTCCCTGGTATTTTGCATACTCCTCAGCATGTCTAGTTGTGTAATGACGATTCAAATTGTATTCTTTGTGTACCGCAACTTTCTCTGCGCAAATAAGACACGTCGGGATGCCCACCTGTGCCCAACAAAGAAATATTGCACTTCCCACTTTGCCTGAAATTGTCTGTGCTCATCACCAACTTTACTCTTCACTGCAGGGGCTTTGAAAAAAAAAACATGTTTGGGACTGTGTAATATATAATTCCACTTGGTGTCACTGTTTCAGTGTTTAGCCGATGCGTATTTTTGGCTTTCTTTTCTGTCCCGCTGAACAGCAATTTCAGGGCCCGGGGTAATGGCGCATGTTCGCAATAAGCCCGGATGATGTCCTCCGCTTCCGAGAGCAATATACCCCACTGGGATTGGTAGGTTCATTCAGCTCCGCGCACAACTCTGAAAAGTGCAACTCGTATCAAACTCGGGCCGCATTGAGGTGGGGGCCGCAAACTATTGTCCCGAGGGCCGCGAGTTTGAGACCCCTGCTTTAAATGGACCAATTGAGAGTTGTGTCCTACTGGGCGCTTTTGCTTCGGACAGGTTTTGCAAGTCAACACCCCCCAAACTGTGCGTTGATATCTCCTACTTGTAATAAGATCTCTATGGTTGCATAGAGGTGCTGGTTTTTTCCCTTATAGTTTTGGGGACAGTTCTTTAAAACATTATTTGAGAACAGTATGGAAATCTACAGAGCAGCTTGGGAACCCAAGCCTCTTGGCTAATCCCTTCCCAGAGAGTTAGAATATGATTTTAATTTTTATTCCATATCAAGTTCTCACAGAGTAAGGAAACATCAACAATAATTAATTCTCATATGCAAATATTATCCTTTCATGAATGTTTATATTCCATGTACGTTCTTATAAATATATGGGTTCGTTTGTGTTTATGTTGTGGTGTAGATGTTATTTACAAAGTTTTTGGGCGAATGAAGTTGGAGGGGTACTTCGGATTATCTTATACTATAGTCTAGTATCATCTTGTATTACATTTGGGTTACATTTTTAATTTCTATCCTGCATTAATTTACGAAGAGGCTAGAATATAATTCATACATAATTCATAAGTGCGTTGGGTAATCTGGGAATATAAAACGAGAAATAAATATGTAACTTTTGAATAAATTTGTTTTATCTTTTCTACATTTCCTATTAAACTACTAAAAATATGAAGTGAAAATTTAGGAACTGAAGTTAAGTAGTGGCCATACTTCTTTGTAATAATATTTGAATTCAAATTGAAAAATTGAATAGAATAGTAAAATACATTATGAAGGGGAAGTCAGCCAAACGGCCCCATCCTCTGCAACCTACAGAAATATCCTTCATTTAACTTAAAATTATCCGAATGCTCAAAATCACGAAGCTAGCTCATACCAAGTTCCAAAACTGCTTGACACGCCCCCCTTTCGTTTTAGCTTAAGACCGTTGGGGCTTTGCCCATCTTGAGAAACATTGCTCTAAGCCAGTGGTTCCCAACCTGGGGTACGCGAAAGATTGTTTAGGGGTACGCAAAAAAAAGTTATTATGGTGGAAGATATAAAAATTATACAGATATATTATTAATGAGAAAAAAATTATATAATAAATGATTCCTACAACTTAATTACAAAATTATTATAATAAAACTGAATAACATATAAATTGACAAGAATTAAGCACTCATTCGATACTGCAGTATTTTTTTTAAAAGTAAATATATTTGTATATCAAAAATTATTAAATGATTTCTTGAAAATGTAAAAATTCGAAAAATGTTGCTTTAGTTTTGACTAATATTACACATGGCCCGCATATAATTTACTTCTCCTTTATTAACGCTTTGCTGTTTCAATTTACGACCCCTGCAATAGTTATTGGTTTGAAATGTTTACCTATTCATAAATTATTTTTTTAATAGGAACATATCATATGTATATGTTCTTTACAAGACACATTATATTCAGATTGTTTTGCTGTTAATTTAAAGTTACAATACGTAAAATCAAGAATACAATTATTTATAACCTCACCAAGAGCAGAGCTCAACAGAGGCCCGTGTCACTTCTTCAGTTCATCCAGAAACTTGGAAGACAGAATTTTTGCTTACAAAATGAACACCTTCGCTGGTCTTTGGCCATTAGGTCTAAGAGTTGCTGTAACTTGAAGATTGATTGATTGGAATGAAAGATTTATATCGATCATAACCCTAGAATATAGAAGGTTCTAATACCCGAAGTCTTCTCTTTGTTCAACAGGACTCCGATTATTGTCTACACTGTCCATCACAGTAATGAAAGAAGTTAAATGGCTCCCTGGATGAAAATATCAAAAAGGGAGAAAAACCTCTTCCCAAAATTGAAATTCTATGGGTATTTTTAAGAAGATCATTGCAAAAAAAAGGCGAAATTTTGGTAGAACGAAAAGTAAATAATAATGGACAATTGTTGAATCCGCATAGCTTGGATAGTACCAATAACCCCATCATTTTCGAATTTTCATCCATCTTTAGAGATTACCAACAATTATGATGATATAGCTTAACATATAACTAACTACAAAATTTTTACCATACCCTGGAAGAAGGTAACAAAATTTACCGAAACGTCGGTGAGAAAAAAAAGAGATTTGTCTATAAATTTTTAATGACCACACCTCAAAATTTCTCTAAAATAATTTAGAGATTACCTATATTCTTCTTTATATAGAGAAATTTGGTCTGTCACAAATTTATTAATTATATTATAGCCAAATATTTTTTTGCTATAAAATCGAATCAACTTTTTAGGCATTAAAATGGAAATAAGAGTACTAAAGAAATTCGACAAAAACTTAAACTTCATCACCCATGCAAGAATAAAATTAATATTTTACTCTTTAGTTCTATTCTTTTCAAAGTATTTCAATAGAAATTAAATTTAATAGCCAAATCCAGTTATAAATAATTATTAATGGAACTACATTAATTCATTAATCCAGTGATGGCAAGGAATAGGAAAGGGACTTCCATACATGCTAGTTGGCCAAATTCCAAATATAAATCCTACATCCGCAGAATCTAACAAATTATCATACAATTATCAAGGAACAACTGGAATCCGGCCAAGCCAGGTTGTGATCTAATTAACGCTTCTTCTCTTATCATTTAGAAAATTTTCCTTTAAAGTTTTTCTAAGAAGTTATTAAGAGACTGAAGAAAATTATAATTACTAAAATATAAATTTTTTAAAAGACTTTTCTAGGCAAAATTATATCTATAATGTAAGTTCTTGAGAAGTTGAAGATTAAAATGTTATATATTATTAACAAATAATATCACTACTTCTTTCTCTCATTCTTTCATAATTAACTCCTGATGATGGAGAAAGACCGTCAGGAATACAATAAGCATGAGACTACGTCGTATAAAATCAGCCATAACTGCGGACTTTACCACAATTTAAACGAATAACAAATTTAATCGTCTTGCTCTTAAAAAACTAGCCCTTGTATATTTTAAGGGACAAATATCAATAGTATCTGTGAAGTGAACGGGAGACCAGGAAATTCTGAACATAATTCCATCAGTTTGCTTCTAAAACTTCATAATTTACTTATACAAATACAAAAAATTAATAAATTCGTATTATCTTTTTGTGACCGTAAACTATTAATAACTAACGAGGATTAATAACTAGGATTAAAACTAGCGAGGATTCGGTCAAAATAAAAAATAAAACAACTCCGTCTTTACGCCAACGTTTCCACAAATTTATTGTCTTTTTCCTTTGTAATTCACAATCAACTCACATAACAAAGTAAGTTCTAACGAATTGTAATTGATATAACTTCTAACGAATTGTAATTGATATAACTTCTAATGAATTGTAATTGATATAACTTCTAACGAATTGTAATTGATATAACTTCTAACGAACTATAATTGTTATAACTTCTAACGAATTGTAAGTGATATAACTTCAAACGAATTGTAATTGATATAACTTCTAACGAATTGTAATTGATATAACTTCTAACGAATTGTAATTGATATAACTTCTAATAGCTTTTTAATAAGGTACCATGTATTTTTATTCCTATGTGTTTCAATAGTCTTAATTGTGTATTGTTGAAGAAAACAATAAATTTGTGGAAACGTTGGCATAAAGACGGAGTTGTTATTGTTTATTATTTGATTGAATCCCTCGCTAATTTAATCCTAAAAACAATAATTAATAATTTTTTTATGTTTTAACTATAATAATTACATACAATTTATCAACTGCTACGCAGAATTTTCTGCCTAACAAATAACTTTTGACAAAATTAATTGTGTAGAAAAATAATTTTGGATCATCTTTTACGTACATCCTTAACAAAAACTTACAGTTTTAAAAGTTAAGTATAAGGGTTGATTAAACGCCAAAAGGTACACAAATCAGCGAGTACCCAACATTTCATTAATAGTTAAGTAATTCTACTGCATTAATTTTCATTAATAAGTTATTTTTTAGAATTTATTAGATGTCACAGACCCTTATGCTGGCCATTTTCGTCTACAAAATATATGTTCAAGTAGCACTGTAGATTGACTGTAATATCTAGTTATCTATAATAATCAAACTATTAATTACAGGTTAAAAAGAAAAACGTTATAAAAAATTTAAAAAAAAATTCAAAACTTTTTTTTATAAAAAACTTACACCAATGATTTTGTTTATTTTATTTATTTATTTTTATTTTAAATAAAAATCGTCGGTTTAAGTTCATTCTTCGATTAAAGTAATTGTTATTTTATGTAGTAGTCAAACGTTTATAATAATAGGTAATAATTATCTGGCTTTATCGCAAATAATATAGTTTTCTTCAATTACATTCTCAATCTAGGTGTTCTTCCCACAATGTTTTATACATGTAATATAAAATAAATGAGATATGCATACGTTTAGGACATCTAATTATTCCAGTATTTTACTATAAGTAAAATTAGGGGGACTAAATTAAATTACAATTGAGAAATGAATCATTATTGTTGAATAATCTACTTGTTATTAACTGTGTGTTATTTGTGCTCACGAATATTTCGGTAAGACGAATTCAAGACAGTAGCCTACTCTAACTTTGTCTTTTTCTACTTTAACATGCATGTACATATTTATGTGATTTATCATAATTATAACAAAAAAATATTATAAATGAAGTGGCCAGCATAAGGGTCTGTGACATCTAATAAATTCTAAAAAATAACTTATTAATGAAAATTAATGCAGTAGAATTACTTAACTATTAATGAAATGTTGGGTACTCGCTGATTTGTGTACCTTTTGGCGTTTAATCAACCCTTATACTTAACTTTTAAAACTGTAAGTTTTTGTTAAGGAGATTTTTGTACCTTTTGGATAGATTTTCCTTTTTGTTTATTTTACAAAGTTACATATCTGCTTTACAGATTTTTTTAAAATTTGGAATAAACAATTCTATCATTATAATCTGATAAGGTGTTAAGTCGGAACCGTAACTACCAATGGAGAGATCTTTTTAAAGAATGATTATAGTTGCGTTCCCCCAAACCATCCTCAATAACAATTTTTTTGAAAAAGCGTTTTGAATAACATAGGAAGGTATTTGTACGTAAATAGCAAAATTAAACTGCGATTTCAGTACTTGAGGAGTAAGAAAAATAAACTACGATTGCAGTACTTCTTCCTAAAAGGCAAAGAGGCAAAGATCTTTTAATCGAACGACAATTCATTGATTTAAATCGGTTCACTCATTGATAATTTAAATGATTGCAGTACTTCCTCTTAGTAGGTGCAAGAGCATCAGCAACGTAGAGGAGCTTTAACCACTTATTCGAGCTGAATTTTATCAAAATCGGACTAAGCGTTATAGAAATATTGGTAATAATAGTTTTAGAAAGGGCCTTATTTGGGTGGGGCAAACTCCCCTCCTTATGAGGCACGGCGTCGAGACTTTTAAAGTGCAAATCTGTACAAAATTTCGATTCGAATGACCCTTCATTCATGCAAATCGGTTCACGTGTCGATAATTTGCAACGATTGCTATACTTCCCCTTAACAAGTGTAAGAGCAGATCGTCGCTTTAATGTTACGTAGGGGAGCCCTAACCCTATCACCCTACCAAATTTTATCAAAATCGGGCCAAGATTTACAGAGTAATTAGTAATAATAATTTTGGAGGGGGCCTTACATGAAGGGAGCTAACTCCTCTCCCATTCAATGTACAGCGTCGAGACCCCAAAAAGGCACATCTACATAAAATTCCGAATCGAATGACACCTCATTCATGAAAATCGGTTCACGCGTTTAGGCGCTACGTTGTTTACAAAAAAGGTAACAAGAAGAAGAAGAAGAAGAAGAAGAAGAAGAACAACAACAACAAGAACAAGAACATTTTTTGAAAAAGCCGTTTTTGCTCATTTTTGGCAACTTTTTTCTCGAAACCTATTAGATCTGGGTGGTTGCAAAAAAATTACAGTTATAAAGGAGGGTTTGCCCTATAATTTAAAGAAAATTTGGGAATTTTATCTTTTATAGAAAAAGAGAAAAAAATTGTCAAAGTTGGGTGTTTTTCAACGTTACGCTTTTTCGTGCAGTTTTTGATGATCAACCCTTATACAACTGTCCTACCGGACAGTTTTAATAAGAGATTTAAACATATTTCGTCATAACTGCCGATATCAAGATAAGGTTTTTTGTCTAATTTTTTCTTAATATGTAAATATGTTCTCCTTTAATCTGTACTAAATAGTAATTGACGTAATCCCCTTACAACCAAATTTCATTCTAAACTTCCCCAACACTTCAACCCGCTCATAAACAATCTATCCCAAATTATTCTTCCCTCAAATCCTCTCCGAAGACTGAAGAGACGATGACCTCGTGATCACCTGATGATAGAAAAGGGGCATCCTTCGAATTCACTTCAACGGCATCCTATGTTAGTCCACTCTTGATGGTTATCGTTCGATGGCTCTCATTCAGATCTCTTTCCAGCCATTTTTATTTATTGTATTGTATTCTAATTTACTTGTGGCTAATAGGCAGTTGTAAATTAAATAGAGTAAAAGAATGTATATAGGCGCCCAGCTTGAAATCACGTTTTGTACAAACAAACTATTGTAATGAAATGTATTATCCAAATTATTAATATAATACAATAATAGGTTTGAATACATGATTAATTCAAACGTGGCACAAATTATAGTGTACGGTGTATAAGACGATCCTTAGCTATGACGGAAATCACTGTTGAGAAAAATGACATTATTAAGTTTCATTAAAAAATATATACAAGTAAAGTGAACACTCTTGCGTATAAGGCGGGCATTATTAAGTGCATGAAGTATCTTTATTCACACTCTGGTGGCCTTAAAAATCTCAATTTCGTCTCCTAGCGTGGTCTAAATAGTATATTGTGAGAGAAAAAAAAGAACCTGATGCAGGCAGGCTTACCCAAGAAGTGGCGGAGAGTAGAGAGTCTTCTTGTAAACTCATCCTGCATATTAGGTATTGCCCATCCTGTAACTCAGGAGGACCCTCTTATATTCATGGTTCTAACCCTTGTAGCTTTTTTTTTTTTTTTTCTATCTCTCTCTAATAAAAAGTAAAGTTCGCCAGGACGAGCTATCCTTATTCTAAATCAGCGTATAGCCCGACCATGAGAGTGGTGGTGTAGCCCCATACCCATACTTTAGAACAGAGTGAACAGAAGCGAACGCTTACTATGTAAATGCATAACCCCATTTCACCTCACCAGAACCACTCATAGTCCCCCCTCCCCCACTAAATCCCACTCTGGTGGCCAAGCCAACACCACCAAGTAAACTGTTCTAGCCTAAAACTGGTTACCACTATCTACCAGCGTGCTTCTTTTTTTTTTTTTATAACGATCCCTTAAAATCCCCTCTTTTTCTGCTTCTGGTTCTCCCAAAGCCCAAAAACTACCCCAAACTCCATCTTCCCCCCCCAATCCGCCACCTTCAAAACACACGGCTTTAACGGGGGCAGGACCATTCTTCCACCAACCACCGTCCGCGTATTCGCCTACAAACAAACACAGGCTAATGGTTTAACCAATAATGCGCTTTAATTTTTTTTCCAAATCTATCCTTTATACAGCGATAAAAGTTTTTATTTAGTTCTTACTCAGATGAAAGCGAAAAAGAATTCTATTTTTTATTATTTTTTTCACCTGCGTGTAGTACCTGTAGATAGTCTTTCATGTTATTTATTGCTGTTCAACTTAAAAAGTTTCTGCAATTTTCTATTTTTCAGTTCAGCTACTATATTTCAACACGAAAACATTAATAACTGGATAAATAGTTCATTAAAGAGGACGCCACGGTAGCCGAGCGGTTAGAGGCGCGACCTGCGAAGCTAATATGTAATGTGTACTGGGTTCGATTCTCGGTCTCTAGGCCTTAGATTTTATTTATTAATTAAAAAAAGAAATTTACAGTAAACTACTAAAGGGTCGTTATTTATCGAAGAATCCTAAAGAAATTAAATGTGAGTTTTATTATTATTTGTTATTATTATTATTATTTGTTATTATTTGTTATTATTATTATTACTATTATTATTATTATTTGTTATTATTATTACTATTATTATTATTAGTTGTTATTATTATTTGTTATTATTATTATTTGTTATTATTATTATTTGTTATTATTATTATTTGTTATTATTATTATTATTATTATTCAATATTATTAGAGGAAGTGGTTTTAATATGGAACCCTGTTGGTATTATGGAACCCAATAATATTTAGGCAGCAAGTGATCTTGTTAACAGTATCCGGCTCAAACTGTAGCCAGATAACGGAAGTGTGTAAAGCAGATGTTTCGTTCAATTGCAATTGCATGTTCATTTTGAAATTTTGAAATTTTGTTTTTTTATCGATTTTTGAAAACTTTAAGAAGGGAAGTTCAAACTTGTTTTTGTTATCAAAATAATGGTAGTTATCCGCACTATACAGGGTGTATGCGGAGGAGAGGTCGAAACTTCTGGAGGTGATTCAGCAGCTCAAATGCAACAAAAAAAAAAAAATTCTCATCACTTTGGCCTTCTGAAATTATGTGACTGCTTGATTCAGTTATCGTTGAAAAAATGCAGTTGAAAATTTTAACAAAAATCATAGAGATCGAATTTTTTAGACATTAAAGTAAAAATTTCATTGTTATAAGAAACGTTTTGAGGCTCGGTATTTAGCGAATTTATACTTACTCTTTCGTTTGGAATAAGCAGATTTGTTGTAAGATAAAGGATAGAAAAGTTATGGCCGTTTTTATGGTGAAAAACGCGAATATCGACGGAAAAGTTAAAAATGCAAATATCTTGGACACTATTGAGAATCGGGCCAAAGTGAAGAGAATATTTTTTGTTGTATTTGAGCTGCTGAATCACCTCCCGAGGTGATATTGGTTCTTGTGTCTCCCAATGTTTTTTTTTTTTTGGTGACATATCAAATCCAAGATAGCGATGCTTGCAATATGGAACTCCATGGGTGCTGGTAATATGGAACCCTGTTCTAGACTCGCAGTAGAAAAATATCTTGGGGTTCCATATTGCAAGCATCACAAGCAAATCATTTATATTTCTGGCGGAAAAACAGAAAAAGAATCTAAAATGGGGCTAAAAAAACAGCTGCAAAAATATTCATTGTACCTAAAAACCACTCTACGGCGACTTGCAATAAAGATACTAAGGTGTACCACATCACCTGCACCTCAAGTCAGAGGCACCACTTTCACTTTTCCATAAAATTGAAGGTTGCTCATCTGGTGGTTGGAGGAGGGTGAATTTGAAGACAGTAGTGCAAGACAAATATATGTATAGAGCCAATAATTACCAGAGAAAGCAATACCATTTTTCGGAATGTCGGAGGCATAGGTAAGTCAAAAACAAAGAAAGGATTTCATGCTACCACCACTTCCTCCATTATTATTTGTGGCGCACCCACTTCTAAGATAATTAGCGCCTTTAAAGAGTCTTAGGCATCGATCTTTTGGAGCACATCTCTTACCATAAGTTTTCCACTTAAATAATTACAGTTATCCTGATTCTAGAACATCGAAAATTATTAATAAGTGAACATCTTATTGTGTATTCACACACGAGAATTTGTTTATCAGGGAAAGTGTTATGTTACTGATAGATTTTTGCTCCATTTTAAAAAAAAAATAAGTTAATTTTCTGTCACTTACGTAGCAAAGGTAAAAATCTGCTTTAAGTTATACAAACGTTCATCTCGAAATCGATAAGTTTGTGCAGGAATGAACTACAACTAAACAGAAGTTACGAGTATATTGAGCAAGGTAACTTCAATAGATTACATAATTTCCACAGGCGCTAACAATATTTTAGCAATTAATCAAATTATTATCGATAAGCATTTGAATCCAAACGGCTCCCAAGTCAGTAATAACTATTCAAAAGTTTTGTTCCCATAATACTAAACCCTAACTAGCTTTCCTTTTGTTGAAGAGTATGATTTTTTCAAAGGTAAAGAGAAGTAAACTGATTCAAAACTATTTGAAGTATAAAATTTTATGGGAAAACGTACATCGACTTTTCAGGATTCGAGCTCAGAACTTTAGAAAGCAGATTATTAAGAGAGAACAAAGAACTGAAGCAGTAAAATAATCTAGAAACTCTAGAAGTAGAGCCCTTATTATGACTTATTTTCTCCATGGAAGCCCCAATATTCTTTGGTCATTGTGATAGATCAAAGAAACTCAGCCAGACCTTTGAGTGTCGGCCTTTGAGTTCCTTGTTAAAAGATAAAGATAGATGGTTGAAAATATGTAAGGACAGTTCTGCCAAATATCTGCTGAAGAGTGGTTCATTTACTTGGAGGAGTTTCTTAAAGGGTTGACATCGCATTGGTGCTGAGCTACTACATATTTGCTATTAGTACAAGCTTTAGTTAAACTTAGTTCCTGCCGACGAATGTATTGTATTTCCAATAAAAAAGTAAATAAATAGAATAAATAATTAATAAAGAAATAAATATTAGAAGAAGCAGTCGTCTCGTACTCTGTGAACATTTGCCCCATGCAGGTGATATCTCCTGTAGATTTTCAAGTGTTGCTATTAAGTTAAGGATTGGCGGTCCAAATAAAAACAACAACTCGTCTTTTTGCCAACGTTTCGGCAAATATATTGCCTTCTTCAGGGTCTGGACATTACAAATACAAAACAATTTAGAGAATTGAAAAATCAGTAAAATAAATTGAAAACCTCAATTCTGTAATGTGTGGTAGCTTTGATTGAAAAATTTTGCTCATCAAGTTACAATTAGATTTGCTGGTGATACCAAAATTGAAATTTCTAGTTTCAGCATCCTCAAATTTTTGATTTTGAGAGATTTTGGTAATCCTCATTCTCTCGGACACAGAAATGTGGATAATTTTGTAAAAAACTACTTTTTTGAACTCATAAGACCTCAAAGGAAATTTGATTTTTCAAAATATTTTTTTTAAATATAGTGAGAAAAATTGAAATGATAATGAACTACAGTACTATTTGGGAAGCTAGCCGTAATATCTTCAGACTAACTTAAACTAAAATGAACTTAAAGTGTAGTTTGTACCTCTTCAGTCAATCGACACCCCCTATTTCTGACAGAACTACATCCTTTAATGTCCTCTCTGTTGACTCTTTGGTCAAGTAGTCATTAGTGTGGAAGTAATTCAACTCAAAAGCCTACCTTAGGCTTTGGACAAAACTTAGTTCCTGCCGAAGTCCTGGGTTCACGTCACTGGGTCCTCTTCCACTCATTATACCACGGGTTCTAGTCAAACACTTCTCCATTCTCGAGCCCTACAAACCTCAAGTTCTCTCACATTAAATAACATTCTAAAACACAATATTTTACTAACAAAACTGAAACTGACTAATTTGTAATTTGAACCTGAGTCTCTCTGTCAGACCAACTCTGCGCTCGCAAAATGATATTAATTATTTGTTGCGCTGGAGTATTCCTCGATGTATCACAGGCGTTTGACCGAGTCTGGCACGAAGGTCTACTGTGGAAACTCAAACGCATCCTTCCTAGCACTTATTACCTCATACTCAGCTCTTATCTCTCTGACAGATTCTTTCAAGTTCTCCAAGGCACTACTCACTCTTCCATCTATCCTGTCCTTGCTGGTGTACCATAGGGAAGTGTCTTAGCTCCTCTACTTTACACAATCTACACTGCCGACTTACCTTTGTCATTCTCTCCACACACACTCTGACCCTATCCTCGCAGTACGCTCACTACAGTCCCACCTTCACTCAATACTTGGTTAGAAAACTGGCGTATAAAAATTAACCCAACTAAGTCTAAATACATAGTCTTCACACTCAAACGACAAACTCCACCACCTGTCTTCTTACATCATACACCTATCCCACCAGCCGACCATGTGCGGTACCTTGGAATGTACCTAGACAAGAGACTTACCTGGGAACCCCCATACGAGACTTAAACGTACCGAACTAAAACAAACGATACAAACTTCTAGCCAGACTACTCGACAAACGCTCAAAACTCTCACTACAGAACAAACGACGACTCTATACAGCTCTTCTCACACCAATATGGACCTACGGACTCGAACTTTACGGAACAGCTAAAAAATCAAACATCAATAGACTGCAAACTCTCCATTCTATGTTAGCAACCACACAATCCAAACAGATCTCCAAATTCCACTCATCTCCGAACTTGCCAAAATTCGATATAAAAATTTTCATAAAAAACTCTCATTTCATCCCAACCCTTCAGCTGCAAACTTATCTTCAACTACGCTAACCTCCAATCCTCGAAGACGGCTGAGGCGCCGTTGGCCTTGTGACCAACTGGGTGACTAATGGCGGCCATCACTGGATGACCACCATTCACGTCTGCCACGTTATTTATTTATACACTTATCGCATTTACATATTGTACCCTGTAGGTACAGGTGGAAATCTCATTAAAAGGATATTAAGAATAAATAAATAAAATTATTTGTTTGCAAAATTGAAATAAAATCAAAAATTCTATTAAATGAAATATCCCAGTATTTTTGTCCTATATTAAGATAATGTATACGTAAATATATTATATTTAGCTTAAAAGACGATTCAGCTTTTAATGTATGCGAGACATATTATTCATGGTCTAACGATCAAACCTAAAAAAACAAATGTTACGAGGAGCTTGGACGATCAAAAGACACAATTTATTTAGAGCAAAAATATTGAATAGAAGTATTATTTATAGAATGAATAGGAAATTTAATGCAAATTAAAGTTGTTTTAGTCGTTTCGTTCAAAAAGCGGAGGTAAAATATTTCATATTAATAGAATAAATGATTAAATTTCTTTAGCCAGTTTGAATAAATATTCCAACATCTTTTTTGCTAAATCTGCGCTTTTCAATTTTATAAAAACACTGATTTGACAAATTATCTCTTATTCATTAAATATTGATTGCTCTTAATTAATAATTTCTTTACGTTCCACGATGGTGGAATATTAATTGTACTTTAGACAAGAACGAATGTAGAATAAATGAGAACGAAGTCTTATTTGAATAATACTAATTGGTTTTTTCGCAATTCTAGGGCATCACGCTAAAGTTTCTTTTTTGAAAACAGCCCTTTTCAAAAGGCTGGAAATTCTCCCCTTCTAAACTGTAATTTCTAAACAAATCTTACTTCGCACCAAAGAGACCTCAAATTTCATTCTCTAAAGCAGTGCTTCCCAACCTTTTTCTGATCATGGCACATTAGTTCAGATACCAAACAGTAAACGGCACACTGGAACTGAAATACTCCCATTTCATTTTAATATGACGTACGAGGTCTTTAAATTAAGTAATGAGACAGATTTTTTTTAAAATTTTTTATTCAAAAAGCATTACAACTCTATATTGTCACCTTCAAAATAACTTCCTTCTGAAGCCACACAGCGCTGGAGACGTTTCTTCCAGCTCCTTGTCACACAGCAATTTCAATAAACAGAGTTTTTGGCTAGTAAAAACATTCCAGTGGCTCCTCAGCCTCCTTATTCGCTCTGACGTGAGTCCTTGTGACTTTTTTTTCTCTTCCCAAAGTTGGAAAAATCACCTCAAGGGAACTCATTTTGGGTACAGTCGAAAACATTCAAACGGCTGTAACCGACCAGCTGAAGGCTATTCCAGTATCGGAGTTCGAGCATTGCTATGAGGAGTGGAAGAAACGTCTCCAGCGCTGTGTGGCTTCAGAAGGAAGTTATTTTGAAGGTGACAATATAGAATTGTAATTCTTTTTGAATAAAAAAATCAGTCTCATTACTTAATTTACAGACCTCGTATCTCTTCTACCTTCTAATTTACTTTTAAATAAATAAAATAAAATAAAGATTTACTAAAACTGACTAAAACTTTTTCTAACTGCAACGTCCAACCAAAGATTAACTTCAGTACTTTTCGTATTCGTAAAATTCGTAAATTCATAGACGTTAATTATATTTCAGAAGAACAACTCCCAGCAGAGGTTAAAGACAAAAAAGAACATTCGGCTGCAAAATTTGAAACTTCCTAGGGGAAACCTCGATGGTATTGGCTTTAGAACTTTCAGAAAGTGAAACCTAACAATCAAAATAATCTTAAAAGATTTTGTTGAAGGCAGTGAATTTATCTAAGTGTTGGATACTCTGGAAGAACAAAAATGAATTGAATTTAATGAACGATTTGAAAGACTGAACGAAATCTTGTTCTTTTTGAAAGAGTCTTCTTTACTGATGAAGTATAAGAACAAACAAAGAAAAGTAAATTTAATACTGAAGTAAATAATATCAAATCTAATACAATTTCTAGAGATATATTCGCACAATATCTTGACTTTTAATCAAATGTTGCCATCCCAGGAGAAGTATTTCCCACTTTAACAAATGAAAACTTACTTAATTTTCCAAAAAACAAGAAAATGCTGACCTCCTTTACGTATAAAATATGATGTTATTACAGTTTCAAATTATAAGGAGAGAAAAGAAACTTGTAATAGTGGTTAAAGTATTAACCAGAGATTTGTAACTCTGCCGTAAAATTGTGCACGGCTTACAGTGATGGTTTTAAGTTTTGTGGAAGATAAACTGCTCGTTGTGTGGAAACTAGTGGTAACCAGGCAAAACCAACAAAATACTCTTCGTTTTACTATCCCAGGCCAGCCACCTTTTTTTAGCACTTTTACGAGTATTCTTCTATATTTTCCCGTTTTTCCTACTCTCTCACGTTGTTGATTCTTTCCCTTCTAAGTAATAATAATTTTTTATTCGTAAGAATATTTCAAGTTAAAATTTTTGATGTTTACTTTTAACTTTAAATGTTCACTAAAAAAAGTAAAGTAAAGTAATCGCCTATTTTTTCAGGCGGGGCTTAACGTCTAACTGCCATTTACTAGGTGTCGCGGACGGAGACGAATAGCAAACGTACTTTACTTTTTCTCATTTAACCATTAAATAAAATCCAAGGCCAAGACCGGGAATCGAACCTAGTACCACAATGCATATTAGCTTTGCAGGTCTCGCCTCTTAATCCGCTCGGCTACCGTGGCGCCTCAAATGTTCACTATAAATTAGCTTTACTGCAGTTTCACTTTATTAAAAAGGACTTATGGGTCTACACAGAAAGACTGTATAGTGTAAACCAAGCGTAAATAATAGTAATAACAATAACAACAGGGAAGGGATTAGCTATGCTGTTAGCGTACTGGACTCCCACGCGGAGGTCTCGGGTTCGAATCCAGCATCCTCTGACCCTTAGATTTTCTCTTCCTAGGAGCTTCTTACAGCTCACTGTCCGTTGATAGACAGTGTTGCCTGTAACGAGAGAACACTGCCCGGAGGCAATGAAAAAAAAAACCCGGGCGCCAATAACCTTAGATGTTGACGCGCCTTAAATCATTAAAAAAAAAAAAAACAGTAATAATAATATTAATAATAATTGTTTTTTCCCGAGGAGGGAAAATGCCACAGGCACCTTCCAGATTAAGTCTGAGTGTGTGGGGGCTCCACCCACTAAAAAAAACCTCCTCTTCAGGCATAACGTCCACCCCGAAAGCGCCATTAGCATTACTTCAGGGTAGTACCTCGTATTGAATGCAACTATCTGTGAATTAGCACATTGTCTGGGCCATAGATCTTAAAATCGGTCTAGCTCCTTCTTCTTTGTTCTAAGCACAGACCTAACAAAGCAGGAATCTTCCTCCCATAGGTCTCTGGGCTAACCACGCAGTATCCACTATGTTGTGCGATGAAAGCGGACCAGTTCTTTTCTGCAGTCTCGCTCTTTCCTCCGCCTATCTTTCATATTCGAAGAAGGTATGATTTGCATCATCATGAGCTGAATCGCCGAAAATACAATCTAGTGTGGCTAACTTACCCATTTTGCCAAGATACGAGCAAAAGTAACCATGGCCGGTTAGGAACTGGGTTAGGTAGTAGTCTATCTCACCGTGTCTCCTATCCGCCCAAGCTGCAGGAACTCCGATGAGACCAGCTGTCCATCGACCCCGGGTATCAGCCAACCATCGTTCGCACCAAGTCCGTTTAACAAACTCTCTTGCTTGCGCCCTAGCCACGCTTTTCCCCAGGACATCCTTCTGCAAATAGATCAACCTTCTGGCTTGAGCGAGCAGATCTATAGGTGTAACTCCAGCCACCACTAAAATCGCCGGTTCAGACACCGTTCTATATGCACTAGCGATTCTAAGTGCACCCTTTTTTTTTTGTACCCTAGCCAACCGCTCACGGTACTTTTCTTTACTGAGTACCACAGCCCAGATCTCGCTAGCGTATAGCAAGTAGACATTGGCAGTAGATATCAGTAAGCGTCGCCTGCTAGCAATAGGTCCTCCAGTGTTCACCATCAACCCGCTCAATGCGGAAGTGACTTTAGCGGCTTTCATTGCTGCATGTTTAAGCTGGGCGCCAAACGTGAGCTTTGTGTCTGAACGTACACCAAGATATTTCTCTAATAATAGTAGTAATAGTAATAATAATAATAATAATAATAATAATAATAATAATAATAATAATAATAATAATAATAATAATAATAAGCAGCTGACCCTTAGATTTTCTCTTCCTAGGAGCTTCTTACAGCTCACTGTCCGGTGATGGACAGTGTTGTCTGTAACGAGAGAACACTGTCCGGAGGCCGGCAGTGCACTGAAAAAAGCTCCGGGCGCCAATAACCTTAGTTGTTGACGCGCCTTAAATCGTAAAAAAAAAAAAAATAATAATAATAATACCGGGTTCGAATCCCGCAGCTAGCCCTTAGATTTTCTCTTCCTAGGAGCTTCTTACAGCTCACTGTCCGGTGATGGACAGTGTTGTCTGTAACGAGAGAACACTGTCCGGAGGCCGGCAGTGCACTGAAAAAAGCTCCGGGCGCCAAAAACCTTAGATGTTGACGCGCCTTAAATCGTAAAAAAAAAAAAAATAATAATAATAATACCGGGTTCGAATCCCGCAGCTAGCCCTTAGATTTTCTCTTCCTAGGAGCTTCTTACAGCTCACTGTCCGGTGATGGACAGTGTTGTCTGTAACGAGAGAACACTGTCCGGAGGCCGGCAGTGCACTGAAAAAAGCTCCGGGCGCCAAAAACCTTAGTTGTTGACGCGCCTTAAATCGTAAAAAAAAAAAAATAATAATAATAATACCGGGTTCGAATCCAGCAGCTAGCCCTTAGATTTTCTCTTCCTAGGAGCTTCTTACAGCTCACTGTCCGGTGATGGACAGTGTTGTCTGTAACGAGAGAACACTGTCCGGAGGCCGGCAGTGCACTGGAAAAAGCTCCGGGCGCTAATAACCTTCAGCTGTTGATGCGCAAAAAAAAAAAATAATAATATAATTATAATAATAATTATAATAACTTCGTTACTGATTTTTTTTTATTTTTATGTCTCAAAAATGACTCAAAATCGTGTGCGCCTTTTGGCCAACCAGATTTTTAATTTCAAGTTAGTCCTTGAGTGGAATTGTGTATTAATTGGGTAGTGATTGTCCTCTATGAAGAGAATAAATGGGGTTGTAGAATAAAGGGTGCGGACACAAAAAGAGTTCGCACTTCAAAGTATACTACAACATACCTACCTATCATCTTTCGCACTCTTTTTTCTAGGGGTTAGCCTGTGAGGGCTGCCGACTCTGAAGTACTACCAGGATGGTGTAAGGGATAAGAAGAAGGTGGACGTATTCACTAGGTAGGTCAGTTCTTGGGCTTTTTTGGGTGAGTGAAGCGGTAGAGAGGGATTTTTAGAAAGGGCTCTGTATTATGCCTACATCCGTTCGCAGGATACTACCTCGTCCTTTACTCAAAGCAAGTCCCTCTAGAGAGCCTACCTACTTCAACACTACCATCCTCTCTATCGCCTACTTCTAGAACCTTTCTTTTCAGTAGTTCTTCTCATTTCTATCTTTAAAGTATCCGAGAATAAGAAATGCTAAAACAACGTTTATCCTCTCTTAGATCGCAAGAAATTTGGTGGAATGCAAGCTTTGGAATCGCCAGAGTAGGGAAAATGTTGAGAGTAGATAAGGGTCGTTCTGAATATTGATAACCAAAGTAAAGTAATTTCCTATTTCTTCAAGCAGGATTCGAGTCCAACTACCAAATTGTGTGTCGCTGTTGGCCATTAGCAAATGTACTATAAAAAAAATTTCTCACAATAACCATTAAATAAAATCCAATGCTCTATAGAGAACGGGAATCGAATCCACTAACCCAGAGGTCGCCAAAGTGGTCTATATAGACCCCCAGGAGTCTATTTAATAAAAGTGGGGTCGATCTGAGCCAGGGAGTCGTTGGAAAAACAATTTCGAACCCAATATAGCGAACCTTGCAAAGAAACACCAGGCACATCCATCTCATTAATTAAGAAGCAATACTGTAGTTACTTTACTTATTTATAATTACTTATTATTTAATAAATATTAAGGTACTTAAATTTCAACATTAAGATATTTTCATAAAACTATTGTTACACGATGTAAAATTACTTTAATAAATGTTTAGTATCATAAAATAAATGTACAAACACAGTACCTAATAGATAGTTTTATTTTAATTAACTGAAAATTACTTTTAATTGGGGTCGATGGAGATTTCGACAAATTATATAGGGGGACCATGATCGAAAAAAAGTTTGGCGACCCCTGCACTAACCAATACATCTTAACTTTGCCTCTAACCGTTTGGCTATTGTGGCGCCTGAATTATATTAATAAAACTTGAATATTTTCGACTGGTTTTTAGTTATTAAATCGTGGAAGTCAGACATTATAGTTTTTGTTTTTAAGAAGTTTCAGTATTCTTTAATATACACCACCAATTTAATAGACAAGTAGTGCTTTACAAGATATGTAGCGTGCTATGGCAGTAGAGGATGTCGCCTGGATTGCTTTTACTATGCGCTAAGCGACGCAAAACCATATAAAGACTTAAAATCTCACTCTGGGTCTCATAGGTGTCCGGCTTATGGACAAGAATTACTTGTTCACATCCTTATGTGAAGATCAGCCTACTGCTGCGACGTCTGGCGAATGTTTAGAAGTCATGGCGATCCTAATTTTTCTCGAACATTCTAGCTGCTTTGAAACCCCCTAAGAAAACCAGAGTGTACCATAGTTAGTAAAAGCAATGTAGAAGAAGACTTAATGACTTAGGTAAAAAGAAAGAAGTGAACCTTTTCAAGATTTTACGAGCACCAAGGAATCTATATAAACAATTCTGATAAGTTGGTTAATACAGAATAACTAAGTTCGATCACATAAGGCAAGCGATTGAGAAATAATTAATTATTCGAGCTTTATAATAATATTAGTGCTTACGCTCTAGTTAAGCGTATTATTTTAATAAAAATAAATTGCATAATTTATCTTTGAAGTAAAAATACTTAATATGAAATAGCGTGCCACTAAAATCTATTTCAATAAAATATAAAAGAGAATCAGTGTTTAAATTACTAAAATATTCACAAACAGTTTGAGGCTAACAAATTTCCCTTAGATATTGAATCAGATTATAGTTTGAGAGGAAATTAGTAAATAATTTGTTCTTCGTAAAATTATTATTATTATTACAAAAATGGGGGCAGAAACACTTTGAGAGCACGTCGCTGAATGCCAATTATTCAGAAATTAATTTCAGAAGCCTTCCAAAGCCGAGGAGGGGGACACTTTTTGCATACTAATTTTTAACTAGAGTTTAGTATAAGCTAAACCCCATCCCTATGCCACAAACTGCCACAGCATCAACATGAGGCCGCCTGAGAAATGGCGGCTAAATCTCTGCCTCACTAAAAATGTATAGAGACTTGGATAAAGTTTTTTAACGAAATTTGCGTCTTCTTCAATTAAAATTATATACATAATAAAGTTAGGCTATTAAAATTTATCGTGATTTATATAATTCTTTTATTAATGAAGTTAAGTAATAACTAATAAAGGTCCACGATAGCCGAGCGGTTTAGGCAGCAGAGAATTTTCCACTGAGGAAAAATCTCTAAATAAAAGGGAAAAGAAAACCTATGATCAAAAAATATGGCCGCTTACGTTGAAGACAACAGTAAAGGAAAAGAACCTTAAAATTACGTACAAAAACAAACGAAGAATCACCAAAAAGACTTTGGTTTCCCACGATAAATGCCTCACCCATGACAGCAAATCCACTCCTCGAAGTCTGATCGAAGAAGTCTTTAAAGACAGAAGTAAGGTTTAACCAGAAAAAAAGAGTAGAGAATAGCAACAAGAGCGACCATGTCAGAAAAACAATCATAGCAAATTTCAACGAATTAATCTCACCTAACTTATTAAATTGTGGCGTTAATTGCAGAAAATAGAACAAAATTAGCCTCCGAGGAAAGATAAGGAATCTAGGTATTTCGAAACAGCAGCCACGTAAAAAAGAAACCTCGAACAAAACACAATATTGTCAGATGAGTGGTTGGACAAGGGCCAAAAAAATTGATTAAGGCATTAATTTTCTATTCGCCTCCGGAGGCAATATTACATGGGGAGAGGCAATATCAAAAGCACGAAAACAGAATGATATAATGTTTTGAAGTGGTGGAGAAACTTGGATTTGTAAGTGGGAATCGAATAACTAGGGAATCGAATCCAATAAAACAAAATAATTACTTATAAACCATTAAAACAAAAAACAGAATCACTTGAAGGGCATGAATGAAGGTCATTCAACGATGGCCATCTTAAGTCGGTTAATGCGAAATACCGAAAGAATTGAATAAAAAAGGATTCTCCTAGTTTATCGTTCGGCCAGGTAGTCACGAGGCTATCGTTTGCCTCAGTCTACGAGGAGAATTTGACAAAAGGGTGAAGTGCAGGTCCTGGGCTAAGCCCAGAAATAAATGAGATTTGCAGGATCGGTGTGGATGGTATGGTTCCTCCTCCAAATTGGTGTTACAACTCGCTTGCGTGAATCTTGTATCCTCCTCTATCAAGGAACGCCAGTTGTCCCGGTCTAATGACGCCATCATTCAGTTTCGGATACCAAGGAGGAGTTCTCGCATTCTTAGAAACACCATCACTTCGTCGCGATCTCGGTCTTCCATAAAGTCTCAGTCGACGCGTGCCACATATATTTTCTTTAATTACCATCCTCAGGATTCTTGTCCTGCCCAACGAAGGCGTCCAAGCTTTATCAAATTCACCCAAGTCAACGTCCCTGTACAAACTCCTTTGATCTACGTTACTTCCCAATCTGCATGTTTCGCCATCCAAAATGGTTCCATAGATCCTTCGAAGAATTTTTCTTTCGAACCTAAGGGAGAACAAGCTCGTCATTGCTGGTGGTGACCCAGCACTCTGAAGCGTATGTTATGACCGGTCAGTTAAGGGTCTTGTAAAGTCTTATCTTAGTCGACCTGGAAGATTAACTGACTTTTAAAATGATCTTGCAAGCCGAAGTAGGTCCTGTTAGCCAGCAGTATTCTTCTATTAATTTCACTGTGCACGTTGTTGTCGAAGTTCACCTGCGTGCCTAGATAAATAAAATTATCCACCCACCCGAAAATGTAATTTCCAAATTTGGCACAGTATTCTGCTTCTGCTGTGGATGGAATGGTTGCTCACATAACAGGGTGAGTTCCAGTGATGGTTCGACGGATTTTTGACTGGAGGATTTGGATCTTGCTTAGATTTGAACACTTTGCTGTTCCGTACAGTCCGCAAGTCCTGATAGGAGCAAGTAAGGCTGATACAGTCTTGTTACAAAACAATTTTCAAGTGCAAAATCACTAAGTTTTTGATAATTAATTCTAATTATTATTATTTTTTAAAATGGGAGAGAATTTGCTGGTAATATTAAAGTATTTTAAAAGAAAAATATTTCATTATTTTGAAACAGGAAATTAAGTTGTATACAATACAAATATATTTACTGAATAAACTCAAGTAGAAAGTGCCCAGCATGGGGTTAGCAAGCGATGGGTGGGTGGGTTTATGTAACCCCAAGTAGTGGGGCTAAACTATAAACTACCCAAGCAATTGAGTTTGGATACCTTCCGAGAGTAAAGGATACACAGAGTGAGTTAGTGTTCCATAATGATGGGAGGGGTGTATTCTGAGCCGTAGAAAGTAAAGGGGATATGAAATTATGCGATAGCGGCACCTGTAAACTCTCTCTCTGTATAATAATATAACGCTCAGAGTTTTGTGGGTCCGAATGGGAAACCACTACCAGCTTCCAAGTCTGAAAACTTCCCCACCCCCATCCTCTTGTCTAGTTTTCCAGCTTGGAAACTTAATTTTCTACACTTCTCCGTTAATTAATGTGTTTTATGTTTTAATTCGAGTGGGTGCTAGTATGTTTTTAGACAGAAATTTTCATTGGACGAGGAAAAAGAGTTTTACTCCTACTATAACATTGGCACTCACCACT
This sequence comes from Rhodnius prolixus, assembly GCF_049639745.1. Taxonomy (NCBI): domain Eukaryota; kingdom Metazoa; phylum Arthropoda; class Insecta; order Hemiptera; family Reduviidae; genus Rhodnius; species Rhodnius prolixus. Next base: position 21,544,587 of record NW_027411582.1, read on the forward strand.
ATACCTTGTTGTTAGAGGAGCGTAGTTTATGAGAAAGGTTATGAATAGGTTTACAAAGCGGTAGCAAATGGAATGGAGAAAAAGATGCCGGTAGGAAGTAGAACAAACGCTTTGAACTATGGTCACAATTCACTTTGTGGCTGTACATGGAACAGGAGTTCAGGAGAGGTCGACTGGTATGAGTGATACAACCAACCAAAAGTGCTCTTTTCCACCTAACTTTCCTTTCCTGATGAACAATCGCATCTCGGCCAGACCGCTTTTACTCCTTTATTTCTAACAAAGCTTTACAAGTTGGAAAACTCTATTTATTTATCCACTAAAATCATGAAACATTAAATAGTAATCAAAAACCTATTATCTTACTTCCAGTCAATCTATTTGAAACTTTCTTACCTTCATTTTATTTTTAATTTAAAAAAAAGAAAAGTTATTTAATCTCCTACAAGTAAATAAGATGACAACAGAAATATGAGGCAGGTCCATCACTCAGTGAAAATGGTTTAAGAATTATTTATTTACTGACTTCCATCGCCAAGAAAATTGCAAGATCAACTCCTCCACAAACGCCTTAGAATTGGGCTTGTCAAGATGTCAAGAGATGATAGCTGATGGATTACTGGGTTAAGGTGACCGGCAAATTCATCTGGATGTGTGCGTCCAAATTCATCTCATTTTTCTCATAAAATTAAATTGGGTAAATAAGTCCAAAAAAAAAACAAAACTGAAAAGCTACAAATGAAGAAGATAATAAAATAAGCACTGTTGGGCAAAAAATAGTTACAATATTTAAGAGAAATTTAATTGAATCCATGACAGTTGGAATGTTAAGAACATATTGCATTGTTTTATAACCTAAAAAATTCAATAATAAATTGTTTCAGTTCAAAATAATGTGATAAAAGCGTACCTCATTTCACCGAATACTACCGGAGGTTGCCGAAATGCTAGCCTTAATTCTGTAAAAGCGTGACCCTCATATCTCCGAATACTACCGAAGGTTGCCGAAATGCTAGCCTTAATTCTGTAAAAGCGTGACCCTCATATCTCCGAATACTACCGGAGGTTGCCGAAATGCTAGGCCTTAATTCTGTAAAAGCGTGACCCTCATATCTCCGAATACTACCGAAGGTTGCCGAAATGCTAGGCCTTAATTCTGTACCACAAAGCAATAATCAAAACTGAAGAGTAGAAGTTTGCGCAATTGGCAAAAGCGTATGGTGTAACTATCGAACTTCAGGCTTTGTTTAAAAATTAATCCATTCAAAATAATTTTATTACAGCTCCATTTGTAGGCAAAAATATAGGTAGTTATAAAAGACTCAAAAAAAAAGCAATATGCTCAGCCCAGGAGCTATCCACTGCAATTAATATTTGAGCTTCAATAATTCTGAATTGTGGTAGAATTATAAGAATAAGTATAACAATACTGTGGCAACTTGAAATACCAGAAATTCTTATAATACTCGTAATAATAATAAATAAATGAAAAAAGAAAAAGTTATTTGGTTATATATAATATATTAGGATGTCATTGGAGTCTATCATAAAGGATGTAACTTCCGCAGTGATTTAGAGCAGAAATGGGCGTAAGTTGTAGCTCGTTCGCCCACTCTAGCGGTCTCTACAGGATATTAGATGCCGCAAGCCTTGTGCATGGTCTCCTTGCAGATTTATGTAATGTTATCGAACCTCTAGGGGAATGATTCATTGCCCTACAATTTTTATATATTTATTGCTTACGGCGTGGCACCAACTTTATCTTATTTTATTTCTTTTTTCATAAAATTAAATTGGGGGAAAAAAATTCTAGAACACTTTTAATATATAGCTCTATTAAGCATGAAGTAATTATAAATAATAACTAGTAAATACAACTACATTAAGTAACTGTAAGGTGTACATAATAAAATTATTAGTAATCAACAGAGCGTCAGAAATTAATTCAGTAATTAAATTAGTTGTAATTACTCTCTATAACTAATAATTATAAATCAATTGCGATTATTAGCTTAAGTTGTAGTTTCACGAATAGCTAACAACTTATTCAACTACTAGAATCGTAAACCTCCATTGAATCTGAATTATTCCTAGAATTTGAATTGCGAATAAATTATTATCTGTTCTATAATCGATTATAAGGCACACATTCATTTTTATTCTTAATGTTTTACTGTTCATTCATTACTGATACGATTGTAATCGAGTGAGACTTGTGTTTATTTAGTTATTCTAAATAATAGTTTAATGAAACTATAATTAAAAATAGGGGCGCGTGTTGGTCTAGTGGTTAAGGGCGTGGCTTATTAAGTGGGAGGTCCCCAGTTCGAATCCCGTGTATGGCTACTTTATATTTGTGTTTACTGTAAAGTATGGAGCTTGCGCCTGCATCCACGACACCTAATTGGTAAGTTGGACGTTAAGCCCCGCCCGAAAAAAATAGGCTATTAATTTACTTAACCGACTTTTACTTACACTAAATAAATATGGTTGAAAATGTTTTGATATATGTAAATATAAGGTAACCAGGCGCCACGGTAGCCGAGCGGTTAGAGGCGAGACCTGCGAAGCTAATATGTATTGTGGTACTGGGTTCGATTCCCGGCCTTAGGCCTTGGATTTTATTTAATGGTTAATCAAAGAAATTTACAATAAAGTATGTTTGCTAGTCGCCTCCGTCCACGACACCTAGTTGGTAGTTGGACGTTAAGCCCCGCCTGAAAAATAGGCGATTACTTTACTTTTTTACTTTATAAGGTAACCAGCATGGCGGTCATTTAGCTAACAAAAAATAAAGTTAATGAGAGAAATGGTGTTTTGGCAACCACTAAGTAACCTCAAATTTGCTAAGACAACATACCTAGTAAGCTTATTTTATAATTATCATTTAGGTACCATGATAATCTAGGATGATACCAAATGTCTAGAGAAAATTAGAGATTTCCTCGAGTATAAATCCTCTAAAGCCCTGCTCTTTGAATTGCTTGTTGCCGAATCATTTTATATTCTTTATTTATTTGTTTTTCTATAAAAAGGAGATATACGTTCTCTACTTTCCACGTAAATTTTGCCTGAATAGATTACTTTGCTTTCAAAGCGGTTAGTTGGATTCAATATTTATACGCTGTTTGCTGTTTTCTAAAAATATTATTTGATCAGCGTACTCTCTAAGAACAATCAGGATCAACAGCCTAGACTTCCTCAAAGATCGGGTGCCTTCTTTCCTTTTAATAAATCAACTATCGCTATAGTAGTGTGAGTTATAAAGAGCCAAGCTCTGTGAACTATCATTGTTCAATAGAGCAAATGGTTTTGTTAGTGTTTTTTAAAACACTAAAACTAAAGTTTAAAATTTTTAAACAAAAACTATATGTTTAAAAAATATTTGAATGCATTTCCACGATAAAACTCATAATGATTGCATTAAGAATAAAAGGATTTGAAAAACACAAATAAAGAGCCTATTAAGGTGAATTCTGTTATTAAATAAACAATTCTGTTTGTCTAGACACTTATCACGAACGGAAGTATGTAAACATGATTATTATCTATTCAATAACAGACATTCGAATCAGTGCTTTATTAAATTCATCCTTATTAATCTTCTTTATTTTGTGAGAGGGGAGTTCTGATAGAATCAGTTATTCTTAATTTTGTTTACACACCCTGCTTCTCAGGATAATATTCTTAAAGCTTACAGCACCTTAACATGAACTAAAATTAAAAGTGTTAATTTTTATTGAAACAAATAATATGTAAACTATTTCATCACATTATTATCTTTTGGCATTTTTTATTATTTCCTTATTCATCGAACTTCAATATAAGAAGTCACCCGTTTTCTTGCAGGTCATCAAGCAGATAACTTTCTCCTTACTGTTATCATTGTCCATCACCGGACAGTGAGCTGTAAAAAAGCACCTTGGAAAAGAAAATCTAACGGCCAGCAGCAGGATTCGAACCTGAGATCTCCGCGTAGGAATACAATCCGCTAACCTCTTAGCTAATCCGTTCCCAGTACTTTTAGTAAAAAAAACTTCTTTAGCAATTATAAAATAACTGAATGACTACTATTTCAGATCAAAGTCAAATAGATGAAGAGATCTAAACTATCATCTGTGAAAAGAATCAATGAAAAAGAATGTAAGAGTTCAGAAGAATGTAAGAGTTCAGAAATCTACTCACCAACTGGGTTCTCTTCGGTCCACAGTGACTCATCGATGCTGTAGTCTGCCTCTGTAAAATAGTAACACATTATATTAAAAATCTATATAATTATCAACATCCTGCGCATTATAATTACCCATTTCCTAGCGAATATTCGAGTTTTTCTAATCGTACAGATTTTTTCAATTTTACAACTTGAAGTATCCATTTATAGGTGAACGATTTAAATTTTTTTCTTTGTTGTCCATGTTCTTGGCCAGTTATGTCAGAATGTGGAAAGAAAACTGAGGTAAGTTAAGTTTGCGAAGAGTTTGGCTTTTTTCTTATCGGGGGTTGAGCCCAAAGAGATATGGCTGATTCTATCCAAGAACTCGTTGGGCAGAATAATAGGGGAAGCAAGTAAATTAATCATCTATTTCTTTCAGGCGGGGCTTAACGCCCAACTTACCAATTAAGTATTGATGGGAAACAACAGCAACATACTTTAATAATTCTTTTTTTTAAACAAATAAAAAGTACCTACACGCGGGATTCGATCTGGTGACCTCCTTCACACTACGCCACCTCTCTTAACCACTAGACCAAACCCTGGCTCATGGTGAAATGTATTAAACATACAGTTTAAACTTTCTGCGATTTCTTAAGTGTTTGAATTATGCTGCCCGCACTTATTTACACTACGGAAATACAAACACAGAATATCTCAAGACGGATATTTCCCGAAAAATAATTATTTTCGCAAATTTGGAGAGCAATTGCAATATTTTTTTTTTTTCCTAGTATTGTAAGAGAGTGTATTAACAGTCCAGCTTTTCCGACAACAAATACTTAAAATGAAATTAGAATTTCAAAATTTTGAACTTAATTTAAAAGTTCTCATCATGAAACTTTAAAGTTAGTACCAGAGTCAAAACTTTGTACATTTCAGATTAACTCTTCAACGTTTTCTCTCTTCTAGTTCTCTTCGTTCCGCCATATCTACTATACCAAGATTATAAAGGATTAAAACAGTCAATAATGGGCTTAGAGCTTTGTTCCTGGGATTAGATTTCTTGTTCCCAGCTGGCTAACCCCTGAAAACTCTCTTGTAAATCATTTAATAAGCTGGTTACAGTAATTTCGTAACGCTTGTTTTTTTAAAAATAAATTTCACCTTAAACTAGTTTTTAGACATCGATCATTGGTTAAAGAATATAGAATCCTGACGTACTGATAGCAAGAAACAGATGTGCCGATTTTAGGCAAAGATAAGCGTCCAGAAATAAAGGCAATTTTGATTATTGATTTTATACTTAGATTTCATTCATTTATTTATTTCTTATATTTATCAGAGTTTTATAGATACAAATTTATCGATCTTATCCTACAGGTTTTTCGATGATTTTTTTACCTGCATTCTCTATCCTAGTCCAAAGCTTTCCTTCCGTATTGTACTTTTTTGAAATATCTTTAATTTAAGATATTTGCAATTGGTTCAGTCATAGCTTTTTTATATTTATAATAAATTTCTCAAATAATAATGATTAACACCATTAAATGACACAATTTTTTTTGGCCATTAAATGATAAATAATTTATTTCAGAAGCCATTTTGTTTCAACTCCGTGCTCTAATATAAATCGTGGCAATAATTCAACTCGAATTCAGTAGCAGGCGCTGAATGATAACGGTAGATTTATTTGAATTTATATTATAAGCAGGAATTTTAAAATAACAATGTACATTATTTCTTTGCAATTCTCCATTTTTTTTTGTTTGTTTTATGGAGTTGATCGAGTTGTGACGTGTACGACTCAATTTATTGGCCCTTATCCGTTCGATGTCGTCCAAATAAAAACGGCGCTTTGCATCCTTAAAGCTTGTACGTTAACAATTGGATTAACCACAATATTAAGTTAAGTTAAAACCTCATTTTAACTGTTCTACCAAACTTAATTTCATAACCAAACTGTCTTAACACCACAAACAACACAAACGCAACCTGTTTTAAAAACCTTCTATAATCCGCTTAAGCGTCGATATCCCTGCGACTGCTGATTACATGATATAAAAGAACATCGAATTCACTTAATCGATATACTGTATATGCTGATTCACATCGATCAATTTGCATGCTGGGAAATTTGCAACTTCTTTCTATAGTTCTAAAAAAATTCTATAGTTCTTCTTACTTATGTTCTTTCACTTTTTTGTTCGCATCTTGTTCTGTTGGATCTGTTCTTAGATTGTTCCATAAGTGATTATTCTACAGTCGAATGGATTAGTCTTTGTTTAGAACCTCCAAACAGTTATTCGCCATTTACTGTTTTACTAAGTTATTCGATTCTTATCAATATTTCCAATCAGTTTTCTATATGTTATCTAACCATATTTTCTAGTTTAATTTAATTTTCCATGTTTTCCTAGTTTCCACTCTTATTGTTCCCCATTTTGACCATGTGGCAGCTTAGTGTATGGCCGGTCTTTCTGGTGATCTCGAAGCTAAGCTCAAGCGCCTCCATGAACTGCTTCATACGATTTATTTTCAGCATTTCCAGAGACACTCGCATTTCGCAGTTACTAGGATGAGTTGAAGTGGCTTTTCCCTTGTCTACCGCCTCCAGTATTTTTTGGGCTTCATTCCTTTTTCAAGTTATCCATTCTCAAAGTGACCATCTTATATTTACCAACTCTTCAAGTTCAAATCCTCTATCCATTCTCGTAATACTAGATCTCGTTCCTCTGATCTCTATATTCCCTCACACCGTACTTCATCCTTTGACAAATCCTTCCTAATACGCGCTACCTCTCTCTACAACTCCTTACCTTCATCTATCCGCCATGCTCCTACCCTTTCCATCTTTAAATCCCTTCTGTTCAATTATCTTCTTTCTACTCAGCTTCCTCCGAAATAAATTCATTTATTTCCTTAATTTTAATTCTTATTTCTGTAAATACTTACTTATTTTTATATATAAATATTTACAGACCAGGCCTCCAACTGTACATGTTTTTATTCTTAGGGGACAATAGTCCCAGGATAATAAATTTATTTTCTTTATTTCTTCTTGTTCATATTAGAACAATGTCCTCTTAGAGAAGGGATTAGCTATGCGGTTAGCGTACTGGACTCCCACGCGGAGGTCCCGGGTTCGAATCCAGCTGCTGACCCTTAGATTTTCTCATCCTAGGTAGCTCCTTACAGCTCACTGTCCTGGTGATGGACAGTGTTATCTGTAACGAGAGAACACTGTCCGGAGGCCGGCAGTGCACTGAAAAAAGCTCCAGGCGCCAATAACCTGAGATGTTGACGCGCCTTAAATCATTAAAAAAAAAAAAAAACTATTCCTCTTTAAAAGACTCTTCAAAATCTCTTTCAGAGATTTAAACCAACAAGAAGCTGTTAGAAGATTAGATTTCCAATTGAATTTTAGAAGTCTACATTATTTTTCAATTTCAGTCCCATTCTACTTCTAAAGTGCATTATTTATCGAAACAAAATTAGAATCACTTGAACGAGCGACGAATTGTCTCATATAGCTTGGCAAAGGAACAGTTGTTACAGAGTCCTGTCGCCCTATAAACAGTGTAATATTCAACATATTGTAGAAATTCTATAATATAATAAGTTGATTAACAACTAAAACCATGGTAATTTTATGCATGTTTTCTTTAATATATGCCCTTTCGTAACAATGCCACAATATGCATGAAAACAGTGCTCGTATTTTGAATACAGTTTTAGATACTAGGGACGCTACATTGCTACAGGATTTCCTACTAATTGGAGGATGTATGTATATGGAAATTCCTCTACCAGTTTGCAGAAGAGGGAAATATTCCTGAATTGTCCCTAGCGTGATTGCCAAGTCCATCCTGACTTTGCGTTTCTCCTTCTCTAGTGCACGCACACATCTATCTTTCTCTCTCTGTATTCAAACCCACACACTAAGTCGACATGAACCCACCATATGTGCGTGGGTTATATCATTGGTAACCCCATAAGGCTTGGCTACCACTATCGTACTGTTTGTAGTTTCCATAAATACTTAATATATATGTTCGTATATTTTACACCATTCTTCAATAAACAGAGTTACCAGTTACGTCTGTATTTACATGTATAGTTAACGGAGTGCGTTTTTTTAAAAAACTTTTCTCTAACAAAAAACCAAATTTTTTTTGTATCGAGTTCAATTTATAGCCAGCCAGCTGTGACTGTAAGCCATCATTCTGCTAGCTGAATCATCGGAGTTACCATTTCTTGAATCAAAAACGCTTGCGTTTCTATTTCAATTTTGGTTCTGTTATTACTTTTTTCTTTTTTTTTTAATAAAAGTACTGTACTCGCTTTATTTTATTTATTTATTTTTTATCCCTGAAATTCACAACTGCATCAACTGTTGCAACAAGCAAATGTGAACAAAAATAACTATATGATGAATATGGACAGGAGAAGGCACCCAGTGGCGTCACTCCATTATCGTGAATATATTCTAGTACTACACCGCTCTATTGAGGAAGGATTGCTTGGTATTACAGAAGAAGATAGGTGTTCTATGAGAGGGTTAGGATAAGCTGCGGTAGAAGAATGAAATTTTAAGAAAACGAGTGTTAACAAGATATTTGATGAAAGGGATTTTGAGATCATTATGATTAGTGAGGTTAGATACATAGAATGGAGCGTTAAGAAGTTTTCGAAGAATTTTTGACTGTAATTTCTGGAGGCGTAGAGAGTTGGAACGCTTAGTCCATCCCCATACTTCGATGCCGTATGACCAAATAGGTCGCAGTAACAGAAGGTATAAGAGTCTTTTGTTATGTCGGTTAAGTTTCGAACGTTTGTCAAGTAGTCTGGCGAGAAGTTTTGTAGCGTTGGGTTAGTTTCTTGTCTTTTCAGTCAAGTATGGGGGATTCCATGTCAACCGTTTGCCTCTAGGTACAGTGCAAGGTAGCGTACTTTGTTGGTACAGGAGTTTGGTTCATGAAGATGGGAGGTAGGATTTTCCGTCTTAGAGTAAATAATATATATTTTAATTTGGTAATGTTAGTTTTGATTCACCATTTGAAAAGCCAGTCCTGTAAGTGGTTGATTTGTGTTTGTAGAGCTTATGTAGTGATAAGAGGCTCGGGATGAGGAGATAAGATTGCAGTATCTTCAGCAAAGGTGGAAAGAATGGTATTTGGATGTTAAGGTATGTCTGCTGTATATAAGGAGTAAAGAAGAGGACCTAGGACACTGCCCTGAGGAACACTAGCTTCTGGCTAAATGGATATCAGAGTCTGCTACTCCACAGTTGATACTCGCTTTAAAGTTGATGTAATAAGCACCTTTAATGATGAAACAAATCAATTGCATAAAACTTTACATTAAATTACCGCATCTATTCTTCATTTAAAACTGTTAATATTTGCTTCTTTTTTTTTTGTAAGCACCAAATTAATTAATTGCTGATTTTAAAAATAATATTTATTAAAACTGTCAAGCTTAATCCTAATTCTCGGTTATCCCGCAACAAACAGCAAACGTCCAGAGAAAGGAAACTGGTGAAGAGGTGTGCAAGCTTTATAAATAACGCAGCATGTCTCCAATGGCGACTGAACAAGGTTAGCCTTCCATTTCTAATTAAATAACTAGAATGAAAAGAGTTTATTTATTCGCTCTACATTATTTATAAGGTAATAAATAATACTACGGTTCTTACTCATCCTTTATTATTTATTTCCATTGGTTTATTTATTTTATACATTACATTCATCTCCTCCTACATATACAATAATGTATTTGTATTGATTGAAAAACTATGGAAAACTAAAGCCCATGGATATTGTGACAGGTCTTTGCAGTGCATTTATTCATTTTACTTTTTTCAATATATTTTCAACATCCTTTTAAAGAGAGCTGCCACTTATAGGTTAAACGCATACCAAATATCGGAAGATACGAAAACCCCAAAGAGAATTTAGAATACTCTTCTGCAGAGAGAAGTAAGAGATTTGTTGCCAGGTATTAAGAAGGATATAGAAAGATGCCTGGACAGACAGAAAGATAATTTATTGACGTTTTAATGGGATAAGAATGAAATTTTCTTTGTTTGAACACCTCCCAAATATTTATGTAACCTATATCCTTCTTCGTGCAATAATTACAAATTACTTTATTTGATTATTTATTTTGCAACTGCATGCAGTACAATAAGCAAAAGAGATGAGTGATAAGGGATGGCGCAAATACACATGCACGCATATATGTATCCATGCATGTGCACTAAGAGGCGTGAGTGGAGTGAACGACGACCATCCAGTAATGGAAGCGGTTAGTTCGCCAGATTGGCAAGCTTGCACAGCAACCATCCTAGGAGGTCGGCGTTATATGTTGAGATGGTCGCTTGGCCACCGCCGCTTTAGTCGGCGCTGTGGATTTGAAGGAAGTGTTGTGGTAGATTTGTTGTGGATCAGAGGGTTGTAGTGACTGTAGATTTGAATGGAGTTTTGTGTACCGTGATTGTGCTATTTCAGAAACGATCAGTATAGTATGATTGGAGTCGTAGAAGGGAGCGTTAACTATTGTTCTCAGGATTTAAGACTGTAAGGTCTGAAGTCGGTTGATGTTCGATTTTTTAGCGCTTCCTTAGAGTTGTATTCCGTACGTCCATATTGGGGCAAGTAGAGCGGTATATAGTGTTCGTTTGCTCGTCAGGGTCAGTTTTCATCGTTTGTCTAGTAGTCTTTTTAACATTTTATACCTCAGATTGAGGACAGTTCGTTTGAGTCTCGTGTGAGGGTTCCAAGTTAGACGTTTGTCAAGATGTAGTCCGAGATATCGTACTTGGTTAGTAATTGGTATAGAAGTATGTATTGTGGAAGGAGAGAGGAGGGAGAGTTTTCTTGTTTAGAGTGAATACTATGTATTTAGATTTCAATTCATTCACTTTGATTCTCCACTTTTGCAGCCAAGGCTCGAGAAGATTTAGGTGTGATTGGAGTGCACGGCATGCTGTTACAGGATCCAGATAAAGAGAAAGGATTGCAGTATCGTCGGCGAATGTGAAAGTAATTGCAGTCGGGTGAGTTGGTAAGTCAGCAGTATACGAGGGTCGTTTGAAAAGTCCGTGCAAAGTCAGAGAGATAGCACTACTGGCGCGTATCGAGGTTATGTTTAGTTAGTAGCATCTCTTGGAAGAACACACACCAAGTTTCAGCCAGATCGGTCTATTTGTTTGTGTTTGGCATTCGTTTGAATCGAGGAAGTCGAGTGATTTTCAAAAAATGGACGAAAAAGAATTTCGTGTGTTGATTAAACACTACTTTATGAAAGGCAAAACGCCTCAGGAGACTAAAGAGAAGCTTGATAAACATTATGGTGACTCTGCACCTTCGATTAGAACAGTTTATAAGTGGTTACAAAATTTTCGGAGTGGCCATATGGGCACAAGTGACGCTGAACATTCTGGACGCCCTGTTGAGGTTACTACTCCAGAAATCATTGATAAAATCCATGATATGGTGATGGATGAAAGAAGAGTGAAGGTGCGTGAGATTGCTAGTGCTGTGGGCATCTCGAATGAACGTGTACATAATATTTTGCATCAACATTTGGACATGACAAAGCTATCCGCAAGATGGGTGCCGCGATTGCTCACGCTTGACCAAAAACGAAATCGTGTGAAGTGTTGCAAGGACGGTTTGCAGCTGTTCCAGAAGAATCCGCAGGACTTTAAGCGTCGTTTCGTCACTGTGGATGAAACATGGATACATCACTACACTCCTGAGACCAAAGAACAATCTAAACAATGGGTTACCAAGGGGGAATCTGCGCCAAAAAAGGCGAAGACCGTTCCTTCGGCCGGAAAGATTATGGCGACTGTCTTTTGGCATTCGCAAGGAATAATCCTCATCGACTATCTGGAAAAGGGTAAAACTATTACAGGTGCATATTATTCATCGTTATTGGACCGTTTGAAAACCGAGCTGCAAGAAAAACGCCCACGATTGGCCCACAAAAAAGTCCTTTTCCATCACGACAACGCACCAGCTCACACCTCAGCAGTTGTGGTCGCAAAATTAATGGAAATAGGGTTCCAACTCGTTTCACTTCCCCCCTATTCTCCAGACTTGGCTCCCTCGGACTACTATTTGTTCCCCAATATGAAGAAATGGCTGGCGGGAAAAAGATTTTATTCAAACGAGGAGGTGATTGCAGAAACGAATGGCTATTTTTCAGACTAGGACAAATCCTATTATTCGGAAGGGATGAACAAACTAGAGCAGCGTTGGACGAAGTGTATAAGCCTAAAAGGAGACTATGTTGAAAAATAAAAAAGGTTTACCCCCAATAATTAAGTAGTTTTTATTTTTGCACGAACTTTTCAAACGACCCTCGTGGAGAATATAAAGTAAGGGGGCTAGAATGCTTCCTTGAGGAACACATTAATTTAAAAACCTAATTTTCAATACTTTTTGTGAGTATCAATATCATATGCAACTGCAGCAAAACTGAAATTACAAAATCAGAAATCAGAAAGAAGAAAATAATGTAAATATACAGCAAACTAAATTTAAGCGACAGTTGATACGTAGCAGATATCAATAAGATCTACTTAGCTTCAATTCCCAAAGAAGATAAAACTTAACGACAACTAACCATTCTAGATAAAATACGAGAATTACCAGCAGATATATGAGCGCATAAAGTCGGGGATTCTTGCTTCGTACAATCGTTTTAACCTCACCCTGTATCGCTGCCTATTTTTCTAGCTATTTACCTTGTCACATATTTTATTTTTATAAATATCCTATCTTATTTTCTAACCATTTTAAATAAGTTATTTCAAAAACTCTATACACACCACATTCCTTAGTTATTAATTCGGTTACTTTAAAAAAGTTTATCGCAACAAGTGGCCATTCTGAAATACATCAAACACTACCCATATCAACCGCTACAGATGCCATATACACTCAACAGCAAAAAAAACCGGACACTTAATATTTTTTATGTTAAAAGCTGATTATCAGTAATCTGTTTGTTTTTGTGGGTAATCTGGTTATTACAGAGAAGGAAGGGTCTAAGTCCATTGAACTAATCCCGTCAGGATCAGTAGGGCATGAGATAAGACTCAGATGTGGCTTATTTGTCTTGGGGCTGCTTTACCTGACGGAATTCTTCTAAACTGTAAGCAGGTTTTCGCACCTTTAAAGATCTTTAATTTATTAACCGCGCCTTTCTGTCATTAATAGACGTGATTTTTTTTATTTTGGTCCAGAATAATGGTTCTTTCGAATGTAGACTTAGCCTGAGCTGATGCCTTGGCAAGAGAAGGCCAGAACGTCCGATCTATCGCAGAAACACTTGGAGTAGCGAAGTCCGCCATTAATGATGCACTCCGGCGTTTCCGGGAGACTGGCAGTTATGAACGGAGTGCTGGCAGTGGCCGACCAAGGGCCACAACTGAAGTTGACGATCGATTTATCACGCTCTCAGTATTGAGAGACCGCCATTTAACTGCTCCTGAGGTTCGGGACAGGCTGTTAGTGGCGCGAAATACGCGTGTTAGCTCGGACACAGTACGGTGGAGACTGAGGGAGCGTGGACTGGAAGCAAGGCGCCCCGCGACAGGGCCCCAACTCCTGGAAAGGCATGGTAGAGAAAGGCGATTATTTGCTGACCAGCATTTTCATTGGACTGTAATGGTTGAGGAGAGAGTTGTTGGTTGTGGATGTTGTTGGATAAATAACACTTTTAGTATCGGTATAAGATATTATATTTGTATGTGACTGACTGCCAAGGACTGTATACTTTACACTACAAGAACAGAACAGACTGACTGACGTGGCTAAACGATGTGTACAATTGAAGTGCAAGACTTTGAACCGAATCTTCGAACTGAATCCTCGAACTGAATATGTATCTCTGAATGAATCTCACTGAATATATCAGAATTCCCTTTTTGACTTTCCTCTTGTTCTTATATACCTTCGCCGAGCCTCCCCTCTCTGTGTGCCAAGGGGGCTCTCTGTGCCAAGGGGGCTGACTCTCTCTCTCTGGCTAGAGTGGATGAGTGGTGGGGTTTCACTACCCCTACGCTAGAGTGGATGAGTTGTGGGGGGTTCACTACCCCTACAGGACTGTAGAGCAATGGGGAACAGTTTTATTCACAGATGAGTCTCGCATTGGTCTATACCACTCAGACGATCGAGACAGAGTGTGGAAACGATCAAGGGAGCGATTTGCTCAATGTACTCTTCGCGAGTCACGACCTTTCGAAAGGAGATCAGTTATGGTTTGGGGTGGAATCAATTTCCACGCCCGTACTGAACTGATTTTCATTGTTAATGGGGGCTCTGACTGCTCGGAGGTACATTGAGGAAATGCTCCTAGAGGCTGTGATCCCGTTAGCTCCATTTATTGGTGACCAATTCATTTTGATGCAGGATAATGCTCGCCCACATACCGCCAGAATTGTTACCGAATGCTTGGAGCAAGTGGGAATCACAGTTCTGGACTGGCCTGCACGAACTCCCGATATGAATCCCATAGAACATTTATGGGATAATTTAGGAAGGCGTGTTAGACATCGTCATCCTCCTCCTAGTGACTTAAATCAGCTCCAAATTGCTCTTCGTGAAGAATGGGATGCTCCGCCGGTGGAGTAAGTCCAAAATTTAATTTCTATGCCTGACAGGATTAGGGCCCTTCGCCGTAGACGAGGGAGAAATACCCGCTATTAGAAGAACATCCCTTGTCAGAAAACCTGATAAAAATGAAGAATAAAGTTTAAAAAAAAATGTGTTAATTTCTTATTTTTTCTTTATTTTATAATTTTGTGTTAATAATTAATAAAAATTAGTCATTTGTGGCAGATTTTGTGTAAATAACTTATAAATAAACCAATTCTTACCATAAATTAAAAAGATTAACGTATTTAACAAAATTATGAGATCAAATCTGAGTGTCCGGTTTTTTTGCAGTTGAGTGTATCATAACAATGGTTTTTCTTTAAAGATTGCCGTCAATAGATATTAAGAAATACAAAATGATGGGCACGTTTTTTCAAGTATTTTAAATGGAAAACATAACAATTTCAGCATTTGAATTATTATACTCCATCATGATTTTTTTTTTTTTCTGCATAATAGAATAAATGAAGCATAATATTAATAAAGTTTATAGTAAAAAGCATACAATTAATAAAGTTATTACACTTTATTGAACACTACAGAATAAATATTTGTATAAATAATATCCAATAAAAATAAATACAAATATAATAAATGCATGGAACACATAAAATGGCACGCACAAACTCTGAAAGAAAAAATAATCAAAAACAAAACTGTTATAAACATAAATCTTTTTGTTTTGTAGTTTTTTAATTATTGCTAAGCATTAAATTACATAAAATTTAATTATTGTTTATTAACTATAATTATAATAACTGTCAAACTGGTGTAGATTTTCTTTGATGTCTTCAAGAATTAAAATTAGCTGGAAATAGTACAGGTCCCATTTCAGAATTCAGACGCTTTGCCAGATTTTACAGGGTAAAGCGTAGGAATTCTAAAACAGGACTGTACCAAAAGGTAAGTTAGTTGTTCTTCGGTGATTGTGATAACTATAGCTGAAAGAAATATTTCATTTGAATAGATTAAATATTTATTACTATTTTTAATCTGAACAATATCTTTTTAAATGTTACCATTAAAGAAATCGAGTGGACTGTTGTTTGCATTTATTGGGAAAAATATCAAATTTAGGGAGTCATTTTTAACAGTATTCTTTTTTACTTTCAAAGAAATTTTTGACATCAACCAATGGGAAATATTTTAGATTTAGCCTTGAGCTTTTAGCATTCCTTTAAATGACTTTAATCTCAAATGCTTAGCAGGACAATTAATAAAAAGAAAGATTGTACATCGTAGAAGTAACCATGTTGTAAAACTATGTGCTAATTTAGATGGTTTATCGGTAACAAGCTAAAATAAATAGTTTACGAAGCAGCGAAATGAAAACATCATTTACGAGGGTCGTTTGAAAAGTCCGTGCAAAAATAAAAACTACTTAATTTTTTGGGATAAACCTTTTTTATTTTTCAACATAGTCTCCTTTTAGGCTTATACACTTCGTCCAACGCTGCTCTAGTTTGTTGATCCCTTCCGAATAATAGGATTTGTCCAAGTCTGAAAAATAGCCATTCGTTTCTGCAATCACCTCCTCGTTTGAATAAAATCTTTTTCCCGCCAGCCATTTCTTCATATTGGAGAACAAATAGTAGTCCGAGGGAGCCAAGTCTGGAGAATAGGGAGATGTGAAACGAGTTGAAACCCTATTTCCATTAATTTTGCGACCACAACTGCTGAGGTGTGAGCTAGTGCGTTATCGTGATGGAAAAGGACTTTTTTGTGGGCCAATCGTGGGCGTTTTTCTTGCAGCTCGGTTTTCAAACGGTCCAATAACGATGAATAATATGCACCTGTAATAGTTTTACCCTATTCCAGATAGTCGATGAGGATTATTCCTTGCGAATCCCAAAAGACAGTCGCCATAATCTTTCCGGCCGAAGGAACGGTCTTCGTCTTTTTTTTTTGGCGCAGATTCCCCCTTGGTTACCCATTGTTTAGATTGTTCTTTAGTCTCAGGAGTGTAGTGATGTATCCATGTTTCATCCACAGTGACGAAACTACGCTTAAAGTCCTGCGGATTCTTCTGGAACAGCTGCAAACCGTCCTTGCAACACTTCACACGATTTCATTTTTGGTCAAGCGTGAGCAATCGCGGCACCCATCTTGCGGATAGCTTTGTCATGTCCAAATGTTGATGCAAAATATTATGTACCCGTTCATTCGAGATGCCCACAGTACTAGCAATCTCACGCACCTTCACTCTTCTGTCATCCATCACCATATCATGGATTTTATCAATGATTTCTGGAGTAGTAACCTCAACAGGGCGTCCAGAACGTTCAGCGTCACTTGTGCCCATATGGCCACTCCGAAAATTTTGTAACCACTTATAAACTGTTCTAATCGAAGGTGCAGAGTCACCATAATGTTTATCAAGCTTCTCTTTAGTCTCCTGAGGCGTTTTGCCTTTCATAAAGTAGTGTTTAATCAACACACGAAATTCCTTTTCGTCCATTTTTTGAAAATCACTCGACTTCCTCGATTCAAACGAATGCCAAACACAAAGAAATAGACCGATCTGGCTGAAACTTGGTGTGTGTTCTTCCAAGAGATGCTACTAACTAAACATAACCTCGATACGCGCCAGTGGTGCTATCTCTCTGACTTTGCACGGACTTTTCAAACGACCCTCGTATCTCAAAAGTGACAAAAAGTTTATTAAAACAAAAACAGCAAGAAAAAGAACTATTTGTGATTAACTTAAAAGATAACTTCATGAGGCAACAATCAAAAAATTGCCAACTAGTGTTATTTGTTGAAGAAGATCAAGTTAAATAATATTACGCAAAGTACTTTGGAACCAGAGTATAAAAATAGTCTTAAAAAAAAATCAAAAATATGAATTATTGTTGCCACAATTTATTACTGTGTAGCCAAAGTTTACGCCAATGATTTATACACAGTATTGCCAACTAATATAAATAACAGTATTTCAAACTGTCCAAATCTCGATTTCCTTTCAACTCATTCTATATTAAAAGAAAAATGTGACTAAAATATGAGCATTATTTACAATAAATCATTTTTTTTTTCATCTATCTTTATTTTACATTAATTTCTACAATAAATTTTTTGTAAACTTTTTAGATGGATTTTGTAGACACTTGTAGCATAATGTTTAGGAGAAGTTTTTACGCCTCTTCGTCCCACAAGGTGTAACACATACATGTAGGCGAGAGGGGCGTAAATACACCTCCTAACAAATGTTTATTTTAAGATCGAAACAATATTTATTTCAATATTTACATTTACTATAGTTAAATAATGTCTGTTCTCATATCAAAAATACGAGGTGTGGCTATTAAATAACGAGACTGATGAGCCAAATCCTAACGACTGACAGCTGTGCAGCGTAAAGCCTTCTCTTTCGATTGCAGCGTCTCACGTGTGTTTTAAGAGTAATCTGTCTGACCGGAACCGGTCGTTTGTGGAAGAGGTGTTAGTTTCGTTACACATGTAGTAGAGCAACGAATTGTCGTGAAATTTCACATCAAAACTTGGTAAAACCGGCTACTGAAACTTATCTTTTATTAAAAGAAGTTTATGGTGATGAAAGTTTATCACGTGCGCAAGTGTTTTGTGTGGTTCAAGCGTTTCCAAGATGGCTGAGATGACATCGGAGATGATGACCACCCGGTTCACCATTCCACGTCCAAGTACAACATCCCTGTTTTTTAGGCCAGCCGCCTTATTCGCCTGACCTGGCCCAAATGTGACTTTTATAAGGTTTCCCAAAAAAGTCAAAACTGCATTAAAAGAAACCCGATTTCAGTCCGTTGTGAAGCTGTGAAAGAAAAAGCGGCACGCGTCATGCAGGAGCTCACAGAAAAAAGACTTCCAGCACTGTTTCTAACAATGGTGAATTAGCATGGAGCGTTGTAGGGCTAGGGGAGAGGTGTATATTGAAGGTGATAATAACTAAATATGTATAAATTTAAAATAAAATGTTTTACAGCAATAGTCTCGTTATTTAATAGCCACACCTCGTAGAACATTAAAGATACAGGTTTTACCCCATTCTTTAATATTATGAGCAGTGATCCCTCTAATTTTTTGTGACCTGTGTGCACACTTTTTTGTGTGCAGTTTTTTTCCAAAATAAACAAATATTGTGCGGCAATTTAAAAAAGTGCATATAATAAAAAAAAAGAGGGTGTGATACAAGAATAGTATTAATATTCAGCCAAATTTTGAACCTACTTATAGGCATTGACTCGATCTTACCAGCATACCACACATTACAACGGAACATTGGGAAAAAACTACCCTAAAATCAAGTCAAATCATTAGATCGTGAAGACAGAATTTAGTTGATTACTGTGGTTTCCCTTTTCCATTCAAACGGAAAATAAGAAAATTTAAATACTTACAATGTAATAACGTTGTCTGCTTCTAATTCACTGTGGATGAAATATGGATACATCACTACACTCCTGAGACCAAAGAACAATCTAAACAATGGGTTACAAAGGGGGAAGACCGTTCCTTCGGCCGGAAAGATTATGGCGACTGTCTTTTGGGATTCGCAAGGAATAATCCTCATCGACTATCTGGAAAGGGTAAAACTATTACAGGTGCATATTATTCATCGTTATTGGACCGTTTGAAAACCGAGCTGCAAGAAAAACGCCCACGATTGGCCCACAAAAAAGTCCTTTTCCATCACGACAACGCACCAGCTCACACCTCAGCAGTTGTGGTCGCAAAATTAATGGAAATAGGGTTCCAACTCGTTTCACATCCCCCCCTATTCTCCAGACTCCCTCGGATTACTATTTGTTCCCCAATATGAAGAAATGGCTGGCGGGAAAAAGATTTTATTCAAACGAGGAGGTGATTGCAGAAACGAATGGCTATTTTTCAGACTTGGACAAATCCTATTATTCGGAAGGGATCAACAAACTAGAGCAGCGTTGGACGAAGTGTATAAGCCTAAAAGGAGACTATGTTGAAAAATAAAAAAGGTTTACCCCAAAAAATTAAGTAGTTTTTATTTTTGCACGGACTTTTCAAACGACCCTCGTATTTACTAGATTTTGGAGTATATGGACATTTATTTTTAATTAATTATTTATTTACTGTGCTACGTATGAGAAAATGTTGCTATCACTTTTTTTTTACAAATTGATATCTGCGAAGTATCAGGACCACAACTCAAAAACGATCTAATTTGTTACCTGGTTTAGTTGCCCACCATCAAATAATTTTTGTATTTTGTTTTAGACATTTTAAAAAAAATTTTCTACCATTTTTGTTAAGATTTATTACACTTGTTGCTCATAAAAGTAGTTCTAAAAACTTTTATTTAAAAACATTTTCGTGGATAAGTTAGATTAAGCTTACTTTTAATTGAGAGAGAACTTACTTAAGCTTTTATTAAGGCTTACGTCCGTGTTGACTTAGCTCTATTAAATATTGTATTAATAAAGATTAAAATTAAACATAACTTTCTTAACTTGATGGGTGATTAAAAGTGCAAAATTAATCAATAATTTTTTGATGTTTTTTTAACCTTTTTAATTTAAAAACAAAATCACTAGCGACAGTGGCGTTTCTTTCCTTTAAGCTGATTCTATCCAAAATAATAAAACATCATTTCGAATTACTTACTCTCCTTCATTTGCGCAGTACGAGGTGTGGCTATTAAATAACGAGACTATTGCTGTAAAACATTTTATTTCAAATTTAAACATATTTAGTTATTATCACCTTCAATATATACCCCTCCCCTATCCCTACAACGCTCCATGCGAATTTACCATTGATCGAAACAGTGCTGGAAGTCTTTTTCTCTGAGCTCCTGCATGACGCGTGCCGCTTTTTCTTTCACAGCTACAACGGACTGAAATCGTGTTCCTATTAATGCAGATTTGACTTTGGGGAACAGATAAAAGTCACACGGGGCCAGGTCAGGCGAATAAGGCGGATGACCCTAAAACTCGGGATGTTGTACTTGGCTAGAAACGTTTTGACACAGACAATGCAGTGTGAGCTGGCGCGTTGTCTTGATGGAGAACCCCGTGACTTGTTCTTCCTCAAATCGGGAGGTCGTTATTTCCTTACTCTTTCACGGAATTGAGCAAGCACCTCACGGTAGTAATGTTTATTAATTATAATCGATATTTTCATCTCCGACGTCTTCTCAGCCATCTTGGAAACGCTTGAACCACTCAAAAACTCGGGCACGTGATAAACAATCATCGCCATTAACTTCTTTTAATAGCAGATAAGTTTCCGTAGCGGTTTTACCAAGTTTTGATGTGAAATTTCACGACAATTCGTTGGTCTACTACATGTGTAGTATCATGTTTTCGGCAAAACGAAACTAACACCTCTTACACAAACGACGGTTCCGGGTCAGACAGATTTCTCTACAAAACACGTGAGATGCTGCAATCGAAAGAGAAGGCTTTACGCTGCACAGTTGTCGGTCATTATGGATTTGGCGCATGCATAGTTCTTCTGTAGCAGCATCAGTCTCGTTATTTAATTGCCTTAAACTTGGTTTTCTAAGTCTTTCGCTGGACTTTTAAACACTGGAAACGCTTGAACCACTCAAAAACTTGCGCACGTGATAAACATTCATCGCCATAAACTTCTTTTAATAAAAGAAAAGTTTCAGTAGCGGTTTTACCAAGTTTTGATGTTAAATTTCACGACAATTCTCTACTACATGTATAGTATCATGTTTTCGGCAAAACGAAACTAACACCTCTTACACAAACCACGGTTCCGGTCAGACAGATTTCTCTACAAAACACGTGAGAGGCTGCAATCGAAAGAGAAGGCTTTACGCTGCACAGTTGTCGGTCATTAGGATTTGGCGCATGCATAGTTCTTCTGTAGCAGCATCAGTTATTTAATAGCCACACCTTGTACACCACTCCAGTTGTTGTGATTATTGCTTGATACTTTTAAGGGTCTAAAGGATAAAAATTTCGGCTACCTCGGAGGAATCTTTCGGTAAATAAAACGCGTTTTAATCATACTGTCATAAAAACAAATTAAACTTTTATTAAAGTGCTTTTATAACAACTGAACAACAAGAATGCTTGATAAGTAATTTACAGTTCGTACACAAAAACAATTTACTGCATTTAAGTAACCGAAATTTGTATTATTTTTATTTAGATTTTTCAGCTAAATAAAATATTGACAAAAACCTTTCCACCAGTGAGGCTTTCAAAAACATGTTCTCATGACCTGTATTTTAACTATTAATTCTACTTTAAAGTTAAATGTTTGTTTATAAACTTAACTGAAATCTAGTACGATTTTGGACGGTGCCTTGTCAGTAAAGTTAACAATGGATAGAAAGGATAGCAAGTGAACCCCAAGCTGGTCTAACTCTGTTTTAAGGATTACAAGTAAATGCTTCCGCCCCACTTAAAAGGAAACAATGAGGTTTTTGCCATTTTATTTGTGTTACCATTACACCGGTGCAATCACACAATAGCATCAAATATATGCTTCGCTAAACAAAATTGTGGTTTTAATACTCTTAAGCACAACAAATTGTAAAGTTTGTCACAATAAGAACTTTTTATTTTAGAAATTATTGTCAATGCCATCTTTATATTGAATAATATTATGTTCATATCATTGGTAATTAAATTCATGATTTTTTTAAAGGAATGATTTTTGAACAATTAAGAGGAATTACTGGACCCATAAGCTGGACACTCGAATTAAGTACATAGGTCAAACTTAATTAAGTATAATCAATTTATACTTTAAAGCAGAATTTCAGAACAAATGGTAGAAAGAATATTTCACTGCTATATATTTTTTTTAAATAATCTTCGCTAAGTAGTATAACCTTTTACTTTTGTTGCCCAGTATAGCTTAGCTAGAGGATATTAGTAACCCAAGACCTTTCGGTGCTGGAACAGTGTTACTATATCCGCCTAATGCTCCCCTTCCTCCAAAATGGCTGCTTTCGTCTTAGTAGATTGTCCAAACTACAACGCCAGCAGTCAAAGAAAATGCGGTTTTAACCTAGAAAATTTCCAAAGCCCCTTTATAATCATTGTTGCAGTCAATTTTAAAGTAACTTCAAAATAGGTTTTAACCAAAATTAGGATGTGTGAGAAGGAATATATATTTGAAATGAATAGATTGTACTCTCTGGCCAATTTCTGTCCCTTAATTTAGTAAATACGAGCCTGAAAATACGAGATCTATTACCGTATCCTTTAGAATGTGAAGCATTTGATTTTTATAGAGTTAAATATTAGGGCGACCTTCTTGATAATGAAAAACGATAGTGAACAGGAGAAGATGCACTAAACCCTGAATTATGTATGACTCTTTAACTACAATTAAAAATCTATATAATTTTATAACAAAAACATTAAAATTAATGAAAGCTATTTGTCATTGTTAGTTTTTGTTTCTTTCTTTCTTTCTGCTTTTATTTTTATTTATTTACTTACTTTTTGATTTGTAGATGGATAACTTTTACTTTCTTTCTGCTTTTATTTTTATTTATTTACTTACTTTTTGATTTGTAGATGGATAACTTTTACTTTCTTTCTGCTTTTATTTTTATTTATTTACTTACTTTTTGATTTGTAGATGGATAACTTTTACTTTCTTTCTGCTTTTATTTTTATTTATTTACTTACTTTTTGATTTGTAGATGGATAACTTTTACTTTCTTTCTGCTTTTATTTTTATTTATTTACTTACTTTTTGATTTGTAGATGGATAACTTTTACTTTCTTTCTGCTTTTATTTTTATTTATTTACTTACTTTTTGATTTGTAGATGGATAACTTTTACTTTCTTTCTGCTTTTATTTTTATTTATTTACTTACTTTTTGATTTGTAGATGGATAACTTTTACTTTCTTTCTGCTTTTATTTTTATTTATTTACTTACTTTTTGATTTGTAGATGGATAACTTTTACTTTCTTTCTGCTTTTATTTTTATTTATTTACTTACTTTTTGATTTGTAGATGGATAACTTTTACTTTCTTTCTGCTTTTATTTTTATTTATTTACTTACTTTTTGATTTGTAGATGGATAACTTTTTCTTTCTTTCTTAGAGCTGGAAATTTTGTTTTTAAATTCTTAATTTTAATGTATAAATGAATTTTTTATTTTAATTATTATTATTTTTTTTGCATAGAAGGCATACACAGTTAGTTGTGTTTTTACTTTATTTCTTTTACTTTATATAATTCAAAATGCTTTCTTTAAGTGATTACAAATAATTTCTCAAGTCTATTAAATTTAAATTTATTCATGTAAAACTTTGTACGATCTCCTACCTCTGTATGTACGGCAATTGCCTTAAAATTAAGCCTTAAAACTAATAAAGAATGATGAATGATTACAGTATGCTAAAAAAATGTTGCTTCCCGAAACTTACTTCAGGAAAATTGCCCTAATTTAGCAATACTTTAAAGATAAAAACAAGTAATTAACCGCACCCAATGATCGAGGAATTTACGCTTAATTTAAACTGTAGGGTATAACCTACATAAGAAATTAGTAGCATAATTACGAAAAGAGAATTCCAGTAAAACGCTTGGAAATATTGGAAAATTAACCGTGCATATTGAGCCAGTAACGTTCAACCACAGGCCACATATTTCTTCATTATAGAAGCGATATTTGAAATTTTATGAAAATGAAATGTGAATTTCCATAGTTTTTTTCTCCATGAAACCATGTCACTGGTATCACCATAAAACGTTTGATCGCCAAAAACTGGTAGAAAAAGAGTAATGTTGGAAAACACCCACCTTTTTAATTATATTTTACAAATAAAAGCAATCCATTTTTAAAGCTAAATCTCTAGCTTTGATTCAATTTTCGATTTTAAATGATATATTTTATGTATGCTAAATTGGCTCGATCCAGAGGCAATCACAGTCTGGTCAAAGATTTAATGAAAAATTTCTAGCTAAAATATTCTGAGATAATATTTTCTCATTTCAGGATTTTGGTTTTCAAAAGTTTCTTCTCTACTCCTTATGTACAGCAGATATACCTCAACATCTAAATACCATTCTTTCCACCTGAGGATACTGCAACCTTATCTTCTCATTCCGATCCTCTTATCGCTACTAATCTTATCGCTCTTCAAAACACACATCAACCACTTACAGGACTGGCTCAACAAATGGCGAATCAAAACTAACGCTGCGAAATCAAAATGTACAGTATTTACACTTCCAAGGAAAAATCCTACCTCCCATCTTCATCAGCCAAACTCTTATACCAACTGTGGACAATGTACGCTACCTTGGACTGTAACTAGAACAAACGGTTGACATGGAATCCCCAAACTAGACTGAAAAGACAAGAAACTAACCAACGCTACAAAACTTCTCGCCAGACTACTTGACAAATGATCTAAACTCAACCTACATAACATTACCTGCTGCTACTGCGACTTATTTAGTCGAAGAATGGGGATCGACTAAGGCTGGAAACATAGTGGAACGGCGAGCAAAGCGGCGATGATAGCAAAGAGCAAAGCGGCGAAATCAAACACAAGTAAACATATGGGACCGCGCATAGTGGCGAGCAAAGCGAAGATAGAGCAACTCTATCTATTTTTAGTGTTTGTTTTTGTCGCTTTGCTCTTCGCTATCATCGCAGCTTTGCTCGCCGCTCCACTATGTTTCCAGCCTAAGCGTTCCAACTCTCTACGCCTCCAGACATTACAGTAAAAAATACTTCGAAAACTTCTTAACGTTCCGTTCTATGTACGTATCTAACCTCACTATCCATAATGACCTCAAAATCCCTTTCATTACAGAATCAAAGTTTATAGTATTTACCCTCAGACGGAAAATCCTACCTCCTATCATCTTGAACCAAACTCCTATACCAACTGTGGACAAAGTACGCTACCTTGGACTGCACCTAGACAAACGGTTGACATGGAATCCCCATACTAGACTGAAAAGACTAAGAAACGCTACAAACTTCTCGCCAGACTAATTGACAAACGATCGAAACTTAACCTACATAACAAAAGACTCTTATATCTACAGTTACTGCGACCCATTTGGTCATACGGCATCGAAGTATGGGGATCGACTAAGCGTTCCAACTCACTACACCTCCAGGCATTACAGTCCAAAAATACTTCGAAAACTTCTTAACGTTCCGTTCTATGTACGTATCTAACCTCACTATCCATAATGACCTCAAAATCCCTTTCATTACAGATCTTGCTAACACTCGTTTTCTTAAAATTTCATTCTTCTACCGCAGCTTATCCTAACCCTCTCATAGAACACCTATCTTCCACCACATTACCAGGTAATCCTCCAAGGAGATTGAAGAGAAGATGGCCACGCGATCTACTCTCATCATAAGAGCAGACTAACATACGAGTATGTCCACCATAATGGAGTGACACTACAGGGTGCCTTCTCCACGATATTTTTTTTTATCAGGTACCACATTTGCTTGTTGCAACAATCGTTGTGAATTACAATAAAAGTTTTTTTTTTTTGAATAGTCTCTAAATTAAATAATTTCAAATTACCACATTTTGATCGTTTTGTCCAAATTTTCTCTTCTACATTCTTAGATTATCATCAGACCATTGCCTTTTCAGTCCTGCTTACTTACAAAGTTGGTGTAAACATGAAGGATGATCGCTTCCTGTCTTAAGATATCATAAATTGCACAATCGCCAAGTGTAAGGATTGTTTTTCTAAGTACCCCTGGTAAATACTTGAATGAAACATTTCCCTTACACTGAAGATTGTTGGCTAAAATGAGTCTGTAACTTCTTAAGAACTGAAATCAGATCTTCTGCAAGTGCTAGAAGCTACTTAACACGGAGAATCTTGTTCTTAGATCCATTCTGCTGCCCTGGACACTGAATCTTAGCTCTTTATTTCACACTTTGTCCAAGTGTGACCTGTCTCCATTGAAATATGAAGTAATTCGTATTATTTATCGGCTGCAATTGTTTGATAGTTGCATATATCATTGAATGCTTGGTCAAACTAATGTTTAGCAGTTTGGAGCACCTAGCTCTTTGGTGTCTGATGAGATTAGATCTGAGGGGTTTGTTTTGTTTGACTGATGAATATTGTGTGGATAAGTGCCAAAATTTAATGCAACTTTTATTGTTGGAAATAGATGTATAATTTTTAATTTAAACATGATGTATAGCTCGAAGCTCTAACTGAGGCAGTTTCAGAGCAATTCTGAGGAGTTATTAATATTTATTGTATGAGATAGAGCCATTTTACTATGTGCTCGCTTTAGTGGTTGGTATCTACAGTAGCTCTTTAATAGTTGTAGAAGATTGAGTATATATACTAGACAGAGAGAGCACTGCTCTAGGAGAGAGGCTTGGTAAGTTAAAAGGGTTCCCCGAAGAGAGAAATGGAGAATTTGTATGGTAGCTAGCTGAGAAATAGTAAAGGAGCAACTGAGATAGAATGCATTCAAATGTAACACAATAGAGAGATGGCGGCCCAGGGAGGCAGCACCTTATCTGAACTGCCAGCACTGGTGGTGACAGCCTCATAATTCTATAGCAGGCCCGACATCCTACGTAGCAGTCCACCCCCACCTGGCTGGGCTAGAAGTGTAGCAGCGTGGTAGCCAGTAGACAAAATACCCATCGCTTCCAACCGTCGCCGCCGCCGGAGGCGGTGTGAGCGCCCTACTGCCGCCTTTAATGGCCTAATTCTTTTCCATCCGTTTACTTCCAAAATAGAGGCCAAAAAAAAAAGAGCACAGGCCTATTCTTTAGAAAATAGCAAGGGAAATTATCTTAGAGTAAAGGCACAGTCTATGTCATGAACGATGTTAGCCAATGAAAGCCAACTAGACTGGTAAATACCGAAAGGAGACAAAAAATCAACCAATATATATTTGGTTTTGACATTTCTATTATAATCCAATAAAAAACACCACACGATAAAATTGGGTAGTTCAAAAATTAGATAAACATCTATTATTGTAGAAGTCAAATATAAATATAAATTTTATTCGGAAAATTCAAGTGAAGTTAAAGTAATCGCCTATTTTTGCAGGTGGGGCTTAATACGTCCAACTACCAATTAGGAGTCATGAACAGGGAGCGTAAAGCTCACATACTTTAGTATAAACAATTTTTTTCTAACAAATAAAAACTAGCCATACGCGGGATTCGATCCGGGGACCTTCTACACACAAAGCCAAGCTCTTGACCACTAGTCCAACACCCGCTGCTAGGAAAATTGAAGTATTTTAATTATTTTTTACTTCCAGGTGAGTGAAAAGGCAGTATAGTATTGCAAAGTCATTAAAAGAAATGACGCAAAAGTATTGATGCTCACATAAATACATGTTAGCAGTAATTGTGAGAAATTTAAAAAAAAATACAAAGCTGCAATCAAAAACCAACGAGCAAACGTGGACAGTGATCAAGCTAACATGACAACTGAACCTTTTTTTTCTTTTTTTAATCTAGCCCTTTATACTAGCTACAAACATTTATATCAATTTTTTTTTTCGATGGGGTTGAGCGCAAAATAAAGAAAGAAATTCAAGGAATGCAGCTTCAATATAAAAATGCAATCAATAAAGTAATAACAGCACAGGAAGTCGCCACTAATTGAAAATACTTCACCACAGCTCGGACCAGAGTTAAGAGTAAACTGTGCTGATAGGCTCATTCCATTCTTACGATCATACTTTGATTCTATCCGTTTTTGTTTTGATTAAAAGTGAAAGAATTTACTGATTTTTGGCATGAAAATCCCATCAATTCCAAAGAAAATGTTGCAAACATAATGATAAACAATCTTTGATTGCTTAAAATTACTTTTAATGAAAGCCTAAACACATAAATTGTATTTAAGACTATATTTATCCAGAGTTTTACTTTTTTTAAAAAAAATATAATACAAATAAATAGCGTACGCTTCAGTAAACTACTGTAGGTATATACGGTAATTACCATGATAAATGATGAAACATATTGTTCTTAGAAAGAGACGAACTACAAATATTCCAGAAAAAGAGTCAACAGGGAATTGTTCTGGATTCAGAAGAGTTTAGGTGGGAACGAATGAGAGAGCTTGTGAGAGAAGGGGCAGAGCTCAGCCTTCTTGAGATATTTATTGGAATTGGAAGGGTCGAGATTTTAGGATGTGAAACTTTAAAAAAGCATTTGTAAAAAACCGGTTCATGATTCATCTACGGCGACGTGGAAATGATAATTGATTTGTAGGAAATGATTCTTTTTGTAACGAATCAGAGTCTTTGGTAGCTAATGATATCGCTTAAATATGAATTACTAATTAAATATATTCCAATTTATAAAAAGATTAGGTAAATTACTTAGACTTAATTTGATATTTGTAACAGCAAAAATAGTAACAAAATTTAGCTTAATCAAAGCTAGCCAATAGGATTGTATATTTTTATTTGCGTTTGGGGGAAACTGAGTTAAGCTCATGCGGTTAGCGTATTGGTATTCCACGCGGAGATCCCGGGTTCAAATACAGCAGCTGGCCCTTAGATTATAGATTATTCTAGGAGCTTCTTACAGCTCACTGTCCATCACCGGCCTATAACGAGAGAACACTGTCCAGATGCTGGCATTGCATTGAAAAAAGCTCCGGCCGCCAATAACCTCAGATGTTGACGCACTTTAAATCATTACAAAAAAATAATCATCATAATAAAAAACAGAATAATAATAATGTAGCGTTATAGAATAATATACATCATATTGGGTTAACAAATTATGATTGAACCTAATTGAATAAAAATAAAATGTTAAATTAAGAATGAAACAGAATTAAGCGAAACTAAAAGTGATTCGTTACTTCTAGCCAATAGGAAGGTAGCTTTACAACCTGATTCTTAATTATCAATTCGACCAGTTATAATGCAGGTTGGCGGGAGCAATGCGTGGTCTACAATTGGTAATAATATCTCAGCAAGGAAGCAAAGAAATAACTGGTGATTAGAACAAGACGTCTTTCTTACAATGTTAATTCTAAATAGTTATCTACATGTAAACAGTCTCTTTTCTAAACTATTATAATCTTATTATAATAATACTAGGAAACTTATACAATCAGGTGGAGGATATAGACCAATCAATTTCCAGGAAGTCTAAATCAAGAAAATGTAACAACTGAATAACAATTATGTCTAAATGTTTATTTTTATTTAGAATTAAATCTTATAACTAGAGTTCTTTTCTTTTTTTCTTTTTTGGCAGAATCGCCGATAACCTTCACAAAGTTTTCAATTAATCCGATGTTAATTTGGCTTAATACATTCATAATCCTCAAAAAAGTTTATACTTTGTAGTGCTTGAAGTACGATTGTTGCCAAATTGTTTTCGTAATCATTTCGACCTCATTTTTCTGATTGTAACGTGAAAATTGGCCAATTAATTTCAATTTAAAACGTTAGCTGCATCTTAGTAAACTAATATATATATATTGTAACGAAGTTGACCTGGGCATAGAAGAAAGGCCTAGATTGTTCTAGGGGTTGAGCGATCAAAGTCAGTAACAGGCCGCCACTGCATAAACAAAAGGGCGGTATCTACCTGTGGCAGAGAAGAAAGGCCTAGATTGTTCTAGGGGTTAACCGACCAAAGTCGGTATCAGGCCACCACTGTGTAGACAAAAGGGCCGGTCGCTACCTGAACTAGAAAGGAAAGGGCTAGATTGTTCAAGGAGTTAGTGACCTGTGTAAAAGCCAGCTAAGAGAAAGACCTCAGTTGGGGTGGTGGCATATGTGTTTTCCCAGCCAGTGATTGACAGGTAGGAGCGAGACAGAGAGTAGGAGGAGGGTGGCCCCAGCTGAGGTGGTGGCAGTATGTTTTCTCCAGCCAATGAACGTCAGGAGGGCGTGGAAACTTATGCTCAGAGAGTTGGAGGAGGGCAGTCTCAGTTGGAGGGAGGCACGCAGTTAAAAGGAGCAGACACAGCTGGAGAAGTCAGTTTTAAGGAGTTTTTAGAGTTTTTAAGCAGTTCTTAACGAGTTTTTAATCAGTTTTAATCAAGTTATTGAGTTTAGAGAGTTTAGAGTTCAGTTAGTCTTGGAGAGTCAGTGTTGAGACATAGTTTGAGAGAGTCAGTGTTGCGGAGTGCTTCAGTGGTAGCTAGTTGGGCAATTAGTCAGTTGATGAGTAGAGCTGTGTTAGTGCAGCTGAGCCTAGTGCAATTCGGTGCAGTGCGGACCAGGGGTCAGTCGTGGAACAGTTTTGTGGCGTTACGTAGCGAGTAAGTAACAGTAAACTGTTGTGACTGTTGTAAATGGTGACTAATGAAAATAGCGTTAGTTGCTAGTAAATGTTAATGTTAGTTAATGTTAATGTGCGAATAAATCAGGTTATTACTTACAACTTTAGCGAGTTTTATTATTTAATCAAACCCACATAATATTAAAATAACTAGTGGCAGGCACTAGTTGTGTAAGTAAAGTTTTTGGAAAAACTTTACAATATATATCTTGAAAATATTATTATAGTATTCAGAGTTAATATAAATAATATTTATATTATAAATACAGTTATGGTAGTGTATTTTATTCAGTATAACTGGTGAAGCCAATGTTAGCGTTAGGCAAAGCAACTAAGAAGCTGTATGTATAGCTCCACTTTTAGAATGTTCTAACTCTGTTTTGAGCCTAAACCTCTTAGCGACCTTATAAGTGTGACTTAGCGGTCATATAGAGTTTGTTAACTGCTTCTCTCATGGTTCGAGTTGACAGAAAGAAATACTCTATATAAACTGAAATCTAAGCTAATTCTTCGGAGTATGTGCTGAAAACATAAAATATTTTAAAAAAAACTAACATGTAAAATGTGATCTGTTTTCTATTCGTAAAAATATGGTGTTTATTCTCTTAATTATTTTCGTCTGCTCCATTTTATTTTATTTTTAAGTAATTATTTATTTATTTTAACTAGGATGCATGGTGATTGAATTAGCGCCATTGTTGTATTTACATGAATCCGTTCTCAACAAATTTAACCCGGTTTAACTTTATACCACAAACGTTATCCGTAATAACGTTCAGCACAAAGTAAACTCTGTTTAAACTGACTACAAAACTACTTTCTCTATTTTCTCTTTATGATACTCGAAGATGGACTATAAAGAGAAGAACTCCTCCTCTACAAAATGGTTATTAGGCCGATGATACTCTACCGCCTGAGGCTTGACCTGCAGTTGTAACATCAAGGAACTCTAGCAAAACACAGAAGAAGTTTATAAGACTTGCGACTTACTAGAATCGACTCCATCCTGAGACTGAATCAGTATCATTCCAGTACCACACCTTTATCCAAATTCATCTACTGAAACTCCTCTCCACTCCAGATTGTCATCCTAACCCACTCTAAAGATAAAAATATTTTTATTGCAAAAGAAAATATTACATTTTTTCGATTTGTTTTCCTGAATCTGCCGCATTTAAGGAGTAGACGATTGATTTCATCTACCTCTCCGCTACCTCAATCACACTTAGAACTCTGTTTACTTTTTTTTTTTTTTGTTACACAAAAACATATTCGCGAGGTTATGGTAATACCTGTGTGACATTAATGCTGTATAAAAATGCAGTTATTTTTGCAAACTAGGTCTCGTTTAGTATTCAGAATTGAATAAATATGCTAACAATGTTTGTTCATATTTTGCAGCTACAAATCATTGACTGCCACATTAGAGTTATCTAAAAAAGAAAAAAATCAGCAATAGCGCTTTGATAATGGGGAAACCATCAATAACCATCAATAACTGGTAGAAAAAAAATCAATATTTACATATATTAACATAGTAGCTGGGGGGAAAAAATAGCAAGGTAAATGTAGGTCGATGGAAACCGCAGTAACGGAGCAACACCATTATTCTTACGTTCAGGGAAGCTGTATGGTAAAAGAAGACATATATTGATGAAAGAATTGATACTGGCTATTTTTTATGGGCCTTAATATATCGGAAGGTAACATTGCATTCTTTCTTACTTTACCAAACTAACCTATTCTTTACCTTTTCTTTTTTTTGAAGACTTTTATAAAATTTGTTTCAAATATCTTTTAGATTAGTTGTTCATCTTATAATAGAATCCGAACTGGTTGTTTAATAATACCTCAGAGAATTTTATAAAATTTGTTTCAAATATCTTTTAGATTAGTTGTTCAACTTAGAGTAGAATCCGAACTGGTTGTTTAATAATACCTCAGAGAATTTTATAAAATTTGTTTCAAATATCTTTTAGATTAGTTGTTCATCTTAGAGTAGAATCCGAACTGGTTGTTTAATAATACCTCTGAGTTTTATAAAATTTGTTTCAAATATCTTTTAGATTAGTTTTTTATCTTAGAATAGAATCCGAACTGGTTGTTTAATAATACCTCAGAGAGTTTTATAAAATTTGTTTTAAATATCTTTTAGTTTAGTTGATCATCTTAGAATAGGATAGAATGAAACAGAATTAAGCGAAACTTAAAGTGATTCGTTACTTCTAGCCAATAGGAAGGCAGCTTTACAACCTGATTCTTAATAATTATCAATTCGACCAGTTATAATGCAGGTAGGCGGGAGTAAGGCGTGGTCTACAATTGGTAATATCTCAGAAAGGAAGCACAGAAATAACTGGTGATTAGAACAAGACGTCTTTCTAACAATGTTTATTACATTACTGTTTAAATTTGATATTACATTGTTATAACTGGTTGTTTAATACGTATTACCTCGTATTACCTCAAAGGTAAACAAAAACAGGACGCAGGATCCTCATTGCCATCATCCTCCACGCCATCTCCCTTCAGAATAGTCCTACTTAATTTCACCAGGTCTTAGATCCACCATCCTGTCGAGATGTTGAGTGGACCTACTGCTTTTTAGCTTATTTATAATTGCGTCGTAACCCAGACACCAGTCTACGTGATATTTAGTGGAATTGTTGCTCTGTTCAAGATGTAAGATTCCTTTTCTTCGGAAAGCATCTGGAAACTAATGTCCCCTAGTTTACCATCGTCTAGGTTTACTAATCTTCCAGCTCACTCTGGCTGGATCTACCTATTCTGCGGTATTCCTTTTGGTCGTGAGAGGTGTACGGGAAACAATCGGTAATATTTGGCTGTTTCTTTTCCTGATGCTGTTGCCAATACTTGATTCTACTTGATCAAATATCGCTATTGCAAATCATTTATAAGAAAATAACTTTTATCTAGGCAGGCAGCATTTTCCTAGTTAAGCGATTAGGTTTCTTGCATTGTTTAATTTGATAAATGACTAGTGTTTCAAAGTTCTATAGAATTTAAAAAAAATCGTAGCTTGAACGGTTCGGTACGGTGACGTATTCATTTCCAGCAGTAAGCCAGGGTTAAGTGGTTGCTTTTCGCGTATTAACTGGTCATGACTGGCTGTCTACAAGCACATCTGCGCAGCATTGTTGCCCATCAATTTGGATAACTGTCCTCTGGGCCTATGATGGTAGAATGGATGCAATGCGCTAGCTGCTATTACAGCTAAACACTTCGGCCAAAGCATCTGCGGCTCCATTTTGCCTAGCACGGATATTGGATCATTTAAAAAAAATATATATATCTTTGGAACAGTAGTAGAGATTTATTGTGGAAGAACTTCTTCTACATCCAGATATTTCTTGAGGCTTGTCTATTTCAGCTCTTAGGGCGCCTCTTTTGTGCGTCTACACTGCACTCTATTCTCCCCAATAGAAAGAAACCTACTAAATTGAAAAGATCTTCGAAGTGCAGGGGACATTTTGAGCTTCATGGGGCACTCATGGTTTCAAGAATTAGCTATTGCATTATACTTTGTAACCATACTCATAGTCTACCCCAACCTTATCTCGTAAAAAGCGACTTATCCTAGGAAAAGATGAAAATTCCCAGTTATGGCAACGTTATACATAGTTACCAATTGCCTGCAGTTCTAAATGCATCAACCTCAAAGGCCTCCTATTTTGCTTATAATGCCTTGTTTTTTTTTAGGCTGGCTTTAAATCCAACCACGGATTAGGTGTCGTGGATGAAGGCGACTAGCATGCATACATTACAATTAAAATTTTATATTAACCATTAAATAAAAAAAACCAAGGCCTAGACCGGGATTCGAACCCATGACCACAATACTTCTTAGCTTTGCAAGTCTCGCCTCTAACCGCTCGGCTATCGTGGCACCAATCAACTTAATAATAATATAAGAAGGAATCCGTGTCACTGTAATAAATGCAAAGACGACCCACTCTTTTTTTTTTTTCTAACTAACCTGATCTCGCTCTAAGGAATTATCGAATTACCTTCCCACTCTCAAATCTTTGTCGAAGAGCTCTGGTTAGGATTCAAGTTTTTTTAAATCCAACAATCCTTGGATTATTTGAAATAAAAACAATATTTTAACAGATCAGAGCTTCACATTTCATTCATCAGTTTTTAAATTCTTGGCTAAATTTAATTTCAAAAAGGAATTTAATTACTTCCACTTTAATTGGCAAAAGATACTCATAAAACTAACGAAATAGTTTTTTCTAGTTTTAAAAATAAAGCGACAATTAATTCGAAACTTTTTTAATTACTGAACATAAAAGTTGATTAAACAAACTTTTGGAGTTTCATTGTTACAAATTAATTCATTAAAAATAAACTAATTTGTCATGTACTTGTTACATTTAAAATAAAAAATTAAGAATAATGTATGTACCTTTTCTGAGTAGGAAGGTTGCATTTCTTCTGTTACATTTGAATTAATAGCAGAATTTAATTAAATTGGACGGCTTGTCGGACAAAGTGCTTGTCAGGGTGTGAGAATGGGGTCAGAAACAGCTTTTGTTTTGGACAAAGGCCGTTGAGAAGGTATATAAGTTACTGTTGGAAGATAAAAGACTCATAATTAAAGACTAACTTGCTCTGTAGCGGCTAGGTAAGGAAGATAGGGCGGGCAGAATGAGAAACTTGCCGCCACTGGCAAGGAAGATAGACAGTCCCCAGGGGGAATGGCAAAAAAAGAGGAGCACCATCAAGGGGTGTAGTTGGGAGCTGAACGCCCAGTAGAACTTTTATACCAATTTAAACTTTAATTGACAATAACATTTGATAAGGCGTCGGGTTTTCAGTCAAACCGCTTATTCGGTCTTTATAAATTGTAAGGCTTCCACTTTTATTTAATTATTCAGCGAAATTTACTGTAATTTAGAGTTTTTAAATTTACTGTATACTTGTAAATTCACACATTTTATTATTTATTCAAGCTTAGAGAATGATGCAAATTATAATTATTTTTATTTATTTTTTAATTTATCTTCTCAATACAGGAAGTGGTGGTAGAAATAGAAATAGAAAATAAATTTATTATTATTCTGGGACAATTATCCCCTAAGAATTGTCCCTCTATTTGTAAACACAGGTACAAATAGAGGCCTTAATAGTTTGGGCTGTGATTAAACAGAAAATAAATAAATAAATAAGTATTTACAAAAAGTGAAAATAAAAATAACAGCAGAAATTAAGGAAATAAATTAAAACAATTAGAATTTCGGAGGAAGCTGAATAGAAAAGAGATAACTGAATAGACGGGATTTAAAGATGGATGAAAGGGTAGGAGCATGGCGGACAGATGATGGCAAGGAGTTCCAGAGAGAGGTAGCACGTATTAGGAAGGACTTGTCAAAGGATGAGGTACGGTGTGAGGGAATATAGAGATCGGATGAGCGAGATCTGGTATTACGGGAATGTATCGAGGATTTAAACTTAAGGAGTTGAAAAATATAGGAAGGCCTTTGAGACTGGATGACTTGAAAAAGGAAAGAAGCTAAAAAATATTGGCGGCGATAGACAGGAAAGAGCCACTTCAACTCATCGTAGCAGTGCGAAATGCGAGAGTCTCTAGAAATGCTGAAAATAAATCTTATGAAGCAGTTCATGAGGCGCTTGAGCTTAGCTTCAATATCACCAGAAAGACCGGACCATATACTGAGCAACCATAGTGGAAATGGGGGAATATAAGAGAGGAAACTAGGAGTTGCCGGGTCTTAATTGGAAAAAGGTGACGGGAACTATTAAACTGCTTTAGGATATGGTTGGAACGACGAGGAGAGATTTGGGAAACATGGTTTTTCCAAGATAGGTTTTGATCAAAAGTTATACCAAGGTTTTTTACAGAGGAACAATATTTTATTGGGATATTATAAAGGAAAAGATTAGGAAGAGGAGCCAATGATTTAAGGAGTGGGTTGGAGCCAATAACTATAGCTTTGGTCTTTTCTACATTCAGGGTAAGCTTATTGTTCGTGGCCCATGCTGAGATATTATTGAGGTCTTCTTGAAGTTTAAATACAGCTTCAAACAAATCCGACGGGGAAAAGGATAGATAAATCTGAAAATCATCAGCATAGAGGTGGTACTGGGAATGAGAGATGGAAAGAGGAAGGTCATAATGGTAATGTTGGAACCCTGTTGGTGTTATGGAACCCTATAATATTTTGGCGGGAAGTGATCGTGTGTTAACAGTATCCGGCTCAAACTGTCGCTAGATAGCGGTAATGTGCAAAGCAGGTGTTTACTTTATTGTATTTTTTTTTTTTTATTTTTTGGCGCATCAACAGCTGAGGTTATTAGCGCCCGGAGCTTTTTCCAGTGCACTGCCGGCCTCCGGACAGTGTTCTCTCGTTACAGACAACACTGTCCATCCCCGGACAGTGAGCTGTAAGAAGCTCCTAGGAAGAGAAAATCTAAGGGTCAGCTGCTGGATTCGAACCCGGGACCTCCGCGTGGGAGTCCAGTATGCTAACCTCATAGCTAATCCCTTCCCTACTTTATTGTATTGTTCATCTTTAAATTTTCTATGGTTTTTTTTAATCGATTCTTGAAAACTTTAAGAAGGTAAGTTCAAACTGTTATTTTTGTTTTTGCTAACAAAATAGTGGTAGATATCCGCACTATATAATTGTTCAAAAGGGATGTATTGCAGCGATTTTCATTTGTGAATCAGTTCTTGTGTCTCCCAATCTTTTTTGGTGACATATCAAATACAAGATAGCGATGTTTGATTTATGGGAACCCTGTTCTACACTCGCAGTAGAAAAATATCTTGGGGTTCCTTACTGCAAGCATTACAAGTGAATCATTGATATTTCTGAGGGAAAATATTCATTGTACCTAAACCCACTCTACGGCGACCTGCAATAAAAATACTAAGGTGTACCACATCACCTGCACCTCAAGTCAGAGGCACTACTTTCACTTTTTCCATAAAATTGAAGGTTGCTCATCTGGTGGTTGGAGGAGAGTAAATTTGAAGACAATAGTGCAAGACTAATATATAAAGCTAATAATTACCATAGAAAGCAATACAATTTTTTGGAATTTCTAGCATAGGTAAGTCAAAAACAAAGATGGGTTCCACATTACCACCACTTCCTCTTCTCCTTATAGAGTTGCCTGTTCCACTCTCAAACTCGCTGGCTTAAGATGAACATAGGCCTTTTTTTTTACTGGCCATTGATGATTGAATAAAACTTATGGAATGGCGGAGGACAGTCTCTCAGGGTTTTGTCAGGTAGAAGATGTAACAGCATTACACAGTATTGGCGTCAGTATGAAGGGCTAAAGTGGTTTTGGGTTTAGGCTTCTCAGAGAAGAAAAAAAAAAAAATGATTTGGAGGAGTCGCTCCGATTTTTCTGGGACACAGTGGTGTGTACGCTTTCTCGATTGATCCTCTCGTAGAATCTAATCAACTGAGAAAAAGAAAAGTAGCAGTTACGGTTCAGATTTTCGAATTTGAGATTCGTTTATGGTCGCTCAAGTACCAAAAATTTGTTTTTTACGAATTGTTTTGTCCGTCTGTAAGTGCTTGTACTCATTGTAACACATAGTAGTCAAAATCTAAATAGTTTTTTCAGTTCTTTTAGATTTTTTTCAAAAAACGTTTCCTTCACTTTTATTTATATTTAATTTACCTACTAATTACCTCTACAACTAAAAACCTGATTTTAGTGAAAAACCAGGTTCTATCTTTTGATTACTGTTAAAATAGTTAAATGAATTGCTCTAATCTAGTGATTCTCAACTTTTTTTTTTTTTTTTGCCGCGGCACACTTTTAACAATTTCAAAATTTTGGCGGTACACTAACAATATCGTAAGTTTAAAAATACGAGGTGTGTCTATTAAATAACGAGACTGATGCTGCTACAAAAGAACTATGTATGCGCCAAATCCTATGCAGAATCCTGTGCGGCGTAAAGCCTTCTCTTTCGAGTGTGCAGCGTCTCACGTGTTTGTAGAGAAATCTGTCTGACCGGAACCGTCCTTTGTGTAAGAGGTGTTAGTTTCGTTTTGCCGAAAACATGATACTACACATGTAGTAGAGCAACGAATTGGTAAAACCGCTACTGAAACTTATCTTTCATTAATAGAAGTTTATGGCGATGCATATTAATCACTTGCACAAGTTTTTGAGTGGTTCAAGAGTTTCTAAGATGGCCGAGAAGACGTCGGAGATGATGACCGCCCGGGTCACCTTTCCACGTCCAAAACGGATGAAAATATCGATTATAATTAACCAACATTACTACCGTGAGGTGCTAGCTCAACTCCGTGAATGAGTAAGGAAAAAACGACCCGATTTGTGGAAGAACAAGTCACGTGGTTCTGCATCAAGACAGCGCGCCGGCTCACACTGCATTGTCTGTCAAGACGTTTCTAGCCAAGTACAACATCCCAGTTTTTAGGTCAGCCGCCTTATTCGCCTGACCTGGCTCCATGTGACTTTTATCTGTTCCCCCAAAGTCAAATCTACATTAAAAGGAACACGATTTCAGTCCATTGAAGCTGTGAAAGAAAAAGCGGCACGCGTCATGTAGGAGCTCATAGAAAAAGACTTCTAGCACTGTTTCGAACAATGGTAAATCCGCATGGAGCGTTGTAGGGATAGGGGAGGGGTGTATATTGAAGGTGATAATAACTAAATATGTATAAATTTAAAATAAAATGTTTTATAGCAATAGTCTCGTTATTTAATAGCCACAACTCGTATTTTACTTATCCATAATACACTGCGTAAAATAGTTTGTTTATTTTCAATATAAAATAAAACAATATTACTGCAAAAAACAACAGAATCTGTTTATTAAGGGATTAATTACAAGTTAATAATAACAATACTTTTAATGAGAAATTTGAGCTTGATGTTTTTTGATAATTCCGTTTATATTTGGTCGTATAAATGATAATGCTACTCTCATATCGTCTTCTACATTTAATATATAATTTTTATTGTATGCATTTCTAAAATCACTGCTCTAATCGAATTTAAGAAAAGCAGTTCTTGAGAAGTATTAGAGCGCTGTTTCCTGTAAGGTTAAAATGCATCGTAATTATTGATTTAAAAACTCTTAAAATTTAATTTTGGTCAAAATAAAGTATTACTTAAATATGCGGAGTTAAAAAAAAAAAAAATTGTTTGTTAGTAGTATAATTTCGTACGTGAGTTCTCAAACATTCTATACGCCATTTTTATACCTCATTTTACTTTTTTTTTGGGCCCTCCGAAAATTGGGACGTTTAGCCAATTAAAGAACATTTTAATGAGATGAGTTAGACCCTTGTCAGTTTGTTAATGTCCTTAGTCCTCCTCCAATATCTCCTTCTCCTTCATTTAATTTTCCAGTATCCTTTTTTTAAAGATCTCTCTACGTCAAGAGTTGGAGGACACTCTAATTGATGTTAAATTGAAATTAAATTCTAATTTTTCTCTCACGCAATTCATTCAAAAATTTAAAGAATACTAGCATTTATTTTTCAGATCCTCCTTAAAAGCAGATGAAAAGTATAAAGATTTGAATTTGCATGAATGTCTTTGGGTGGTTCTAAGGCCTTGGGCACACAGAAAGCGGTCATTCGCGGCGGTCTGCGATGTAGGGACGTCACACAGCACGCGATATCTTTGTTAGAGCGGTCCAGTTTGGTAGCTTACTTTTTTGAGAAGTTGTAGTGCGTTTTCTTGTTCTTTGTTTTAATTTTTTGATATTGGAGTATGAGCTCGGACGAAGTGCAACTCCTTCTGCTACTAGCTTTGCAAAGCAAAATGAAGAAAAGACGAAGTTGAGTGCATGAAATCAATAAGAAGAGAGAACAATTAGGGGAATACCACGGCTTATGTATCGAACTACAGTCACAAGAAGATAGGTTTTTTTAAAAACATTTTTATAAGGTCCATGTGAATTCTCAAACAAAAATCTGTATTTGCCCACATTTTTTTATAAAAAATTGCAACTTCTTCACTCATTTTTGGTCAAAGGTGGCAAGGCAGTCACGTTGAAATCTGTAATTTTGTACTACCAGATCGCTTATCGTCGTGACAAAGACTAGCCCGCGGTGGTAGACCGCGTTCTGTTTGACAGAGATGAAGCAACATTGTGTAATAATTTCTGTTTGCCCAAAGCCTTAAAAATGCATTTAAAACTCAAATTTGGTATCAAAATTTGAGTTTTAAATGCTTTTTTTTTTGTTTTATTTTTTGTTTATTTAGTTTGCCAGTGGCTAGAGAGGTAGCGGATCCTTTCAGATCTATTCTTGAGGAAAGAAACCTGTTCCGGAGCGCCAGACAATGGAAGCTATCAGAGAAAGGTTAGTTCTAAGTAAATTAACTTTAAAGATGCCACAGACAGGATCGCTTTCCGATGAGAAAGATAGGGTTCTGTAATAGAAAAATGTACGCAAAGGGATGTTTAAATAAATCATTTTTTTCATACATTAAAATGCAATGAAACAAGCACTTTTATTTGACGATAAAACAAATGAGATCAAATCAAATGGAAACAAACTTTACTCCAAAATACTTGTACTAATAATTACAACTTAATATTAAAAGAAAACTATTTACACAATAATTATTTCTTAAGCCCGCACAATAACTGTTTGTGTAGCAGGTGCGCAAAGTAAATTTAGGTACTCTCAAAAGCAGTAGGCGATAGAAATGTTACGATATGCCACTGCACTGGCTCATACAGAATGTCAGCATACGAATAATGTTCTATTTTATTGACGATAAACACTTCATGGAGTATTGTAGTGCAATTGATTCAGTTAGAGACTAGAGACTACTCTAGTTGTTTTGTTGTTAATTGTTAATTAAAATCAACTTATTTATTGCGTTAAATCAGAGGATAGTAAATAATGTCAAAAATATATATACAGAGAGCAGTTGATAACCTCCTGGCTAACCTGGCTTAGGAGGCACCTGGTCTGAGGAGGCACCTTTGAAGGCACAGTACATGCTTCACAAGTTGAGTAAAGTGGATTATTTGGTAAATTAAGGCATAAGTTTGATCCTTTACATAAAAGATATTGATCACTTACGAAGGTCGTTTGAAAAGTCCGTGCAAAAATAAAAACTACTTAATTTTTTGGGGTAAACCTTTTTTATTTTTCAACATAGTCTCCTTTTAGGCTAATACACTTCGTCCAACGCTGCTCTAGTTTGTTGATCCCTTCCGAATAATAGGATTTGTCCAAGTCTGAAAAATAGCCATTCGTTTCTGCAATCACCTCCTCGTTTGAATAAAATCTTTTTCCCGCCAGCCATTTCTTCATATTGGGGAACAAATAGTAGTCCGAGGGAGCCAAGTCTGGAGAATAGGGGGGATGTGAAACGAGTTGGAACACTATTTCCATTAATTTTGCGACCACAACTGCTGAGGTGTGAGCTGGTGATGGAAATAGTTATTTATTTAACAAGTGTGGAAAGTAGTACTTTTCCTCACGCGAGGCAGGGTTTGCACGCACGAGCGAGCGAAGCGATGCGAGTGCAAGTGCAAATTGCCGAGTGTGAGGAAAATACTTTACACTCGAGTTAAATATTATATTTTTTCTGCAACCATTTATTAACTAATAAAATTAAAAATTTCATTTTTACAGTCTACAAAAAGTAATTTATTTATTATAAACATTTATTGTTATATTACAATTATTTACATTACTTACGTATTCACATTACTTATTACATTTTCTGCTGTTTCTTTTATTGATGGAGGAGTGTTTTCTAAACAGGAATCACTAGAATCCATTTTAAATTTCTATAAGGTAACACTATAACCTTTTTAACTGTTATAATTAAAAATATCTAATTATTTATTAAAGTATTATTTTTATTTCTATATTCCTTTCAATTTTTATTTTATTTTTTTAATATTCGTTTTTTAATTATTTAGTTACGTTAAATAAGCTTATTAAAGTTTTACAGAAAATATTTATGTTAATAACAAAACTTCTTATATCAAGGAAGCACAATAAAGTTTTTCCACACACTAGTGCGGAAAGTGACACTAATGGGAATTTCCCCCCACTAGTGTGGGAAGTTGGGCATTACACAGCTGATTTTAATTGCGTAATGGGAACTTCCCTACATGGTTGAAGAAAAAGGACTTTTTTGTGGGCCAATCGTGGGCGTTTTTCTTGCAGCTCGGTTTTCAAACGGTCCAATAACGATGAATAATATGCACCTGTAATAGTTTTACCCTTTTCCAGATAGTCGATGAGGATTATTCCTTGCGAATCCCAAAAGACAGTCGCCATAATCTTTCCGGCCGAAGGAACGGTCTTCGCCTTTTTTGGCGCAGATTCCCCCTTGGTAACCCATTGTTCAGATTGTTCTTTGGTCTCAGGAGTGTAGTGATGTATCCATGTTTCATCCACA
The DNA here is from genome assembly GCF_049639745.1 of Rhodnius prolixus. Taxonomy (NCBI): domain Eukaryota; kingdom Metazoa; phylum Arthropoda; class Insecta; order Hemiptera; family Reduviidae; genus Rhodnius; species Rhodnius prolixus. The sequence goes on from NW_027411582.1 coordinate 21,588,078, forward strand.
GTGACGAAACGACGCTTAAAGTCCTGCGGATTCTTCTGGAACAGCTGCAAACCGTCCTTGCAACACTTCACACGATTTCGTTTTTGGTCAAGCGTGAGCAATCGCGGCACCCATCTTGCGGATAGCTTTGTCATGTCCGAATGTTGATGCAAAATATTATGTACCCGTTCATTCGAGATGCCCACAGCACTAGCAATCTCACGCACCTTCACTCTTCTGTCATCCATCACCATATCATGGATGTTATCAATGATTTCTGGAGTAGTAACCTCAACAGGGCGTCCAGAACGTTCAGCGTCACTTGTGCCCATATGGCCACTCCGAAAATTTTGAAACCACTTATAAACTGTTCTAATCGAAGGTGCAGAGTCACCATAATGTTTATGAAGCTTCTCTTTAGTCTCCTGAGGCGTTTTGCCTTTCATAAAGTAGTGTTTAATCAACACACGAAATTCTTTTTCGTCTATTTTTTGAAAATCACTCGACTTCCTCGATTCAAACGAATGCCAAACACAAAGAAATAGACCGATCTGGCTGAAACTTGGTGTGTGTTCTTCCAAGAGATGCTACTAACTAAACATAACCTCGATACGCGCCAGTGGTGCTATCTCTCTGACTTTGCACGGACTTTTCAAACGACCCTCGTACATATGTGGCAGGTGGTTTCCAATTTTTTTGGTAATTAAACGCAACTCTCCCAAAATTACCACATAATTATTAAACCTTCTTGTTTGTAACAGATGTAAAATTATTTTTTAGCCATTTTGTGTATGTTTGAGAACATCTAAAGCTCTTAACATTTGATTTTTCTTAGAAAAATCACTCGGAAAACGTCTTATTTCCCGATATTAAGAAAAATACTAGCTTTACTGCCTTGGCAATATTTTTAGTAGAAAGGGGATGAAAAAATACATAAAAATGACCTATCGCGTGCTCTTCTTTCTCTTTGATAACAAGTTAAAAAATTAAAATATGATTAATAAATACCAGATTTTGAAATAGCCTAGCACCTTTAATTTTAAGGATATCGAATTGCGGTTTCCGGTTTCTTTCATAACTTTTTATACTCTTTAAAAGTGCGTATATGAAAATGGGGGTCAACTGCGAACCCTCACTTTTGGTCGCGCGTCATCCGCGTACGCGGGCAGGAATCTAAAATAAAGTCACATATTCTGAAACTAGAGGTGACGGCCAACAAATTTTTCCTCTACCATTTTTTGCTCAGATTAACCGTTTAAGCATGAAATACATTTGAGCCTTCTTAAAATGAACACCCTGTATATGCATATTCTGAGTGGAGAAGTTGGTAACACTGCTAAGACATTTCACTGTTTTAAGGACTCTTGCCGTCAGAGAGCATATCGCGTGTAACGTCCAAGACTGTTATCTGAAAGAAAGGTGTACTAGTGTATTTTGATGAGATTGTAAGTTAAGATGGAATTTTCTGTAAAACGTTTTTAGTAATTTCTGCGACGGAAGGAATATTTAACTTTAAATATTTTCTGTTAGCAATAATATTAGTTGCTGGAATTAAATTGGAACTAAGGCTTCAAATAAACTTTACTTTTGTTTACATTTGTAGAGGAAATAGAAGGACCTTTGATTCGTTCTAAAGTATAAAACGGAAGTCATCATCTGCAGTGTGTTTCTTTTAAGGTATATATTGCTACTTTACACTTCTAACAGCACCTAGATTTTCCTGTTACTCGTCCTATGAAATGTAAAGACCAGAAGAAGGTTATATTACCACTATGTTGTCCAACTGCAGCTTATTCCTTCAACCTAAACATTGTTCAAACATCTCTTTAAAAAGAAATCTTCAATATTACTTACAATATACCCTGGACATCACTAAAACGTGATTCCTCACTTTCTGTCTTTTTCCTAACCTTAATAACTTCCATTGTTGATTTTGGTGTTATTGATCCATTGCTGAGTTTTATCTCATGGTAGAGCTATTTCATGTCGAGCAATGTAATCAAGAAAATGATTAGGAGTTGTATTTTTGTAACACTCGAGAGAATTTTTTTTCTGTTTTCTCTTTTATCACAATTAACTTAATTAAATGTTCTAGAAAATTACTATTTTTTCTATTAAAAACAAAAAAACCGGTTATCTTTCAATGGTACACAGATACAAGATGTCTCAGCTTAACCACAACCACACTGCTCTCTGACCAAAACTGAGCTTATTTACTAGGTTAACCAGAAACATTTTCGATTTTTTTTTTATTTTTTAAAGTAAAATAAATTGGATATTGCGCTAACAGTGGCTGATAACGTAAAGAGAATTGATTGGTAGCTTCAAAAAAAGAAACGAACTAATTCCAGGCAATGTTAATTTTATAAAAATTACTCAGGTATGGGCGCCACAGTAGCCGAGCGGTTAAGAGGCGAGACCTGCAAAGCTAATATGTATTGTGGTTCTGGGTTCGATTCCCGGTCTAGAGGCCTTGGATTTTATTTTATGTTTAATAAAAAGAAATTTACAGTAAAGTTTGTTTGCTAGTCGCCTCTGTTCACGATACCTAATTGGTAGTTGGACGTTAAGCCCCGTCTGAAAAAAATAGACATTACTTTACTTTACTCAGGCAGTTCGGAGATTGTACACAAAGATCAACCCATTCGATGGTAGGATAATCCTCTACGGCAGGGGTGTCAAACTCAATTGGACCCTGGGCTACTTGGTGCAACAGGCAAGATTCACGCCGGCCACAAACATATTTACAAATTTTTCTCTAGTTTTCCGATATCTGTATTCAGAGACTGAGAACAGACAATCTTCATTAAGATAGATCCAGTCAATCTTGATCTGTATGCCGTTTTTATTTTAATTTCATAGACGGAAATAGTTGCTCACAGAAGAGCGTACTCCAAAAATTTGTACAGCAAATATTTTTTGGATATTTCTAACCTAAATAAGAATATACGAGGTATGTTCAAAAAATAAGGTGAATTTTCAAATTTCGCGGGCTACGTACATTCGAATTTCGATTGTCTTTTTTTTTTATGTTGGTACACTTGTCTCGAACATATTTTCAAAGTTGTAGCTATATAGCATGTTTAGTTTGTATGTTAGAGGCATAAATAAGACAAGTGTTTTGCGAGTTCGGCGATTTTCTTCTGTCGAAAAAATGGATCAACGAATTTGCATCAAATTTTGGTAAAAAATGGAATTAAGTGTTAAAAAACACTTGAAATGTTGAGAGTGGCGTACGGTGAGAGTACTCTGTGTCAAAAAAATGTTTACAAGTGGTACAAGCTTTTCACAGAAGGTCGAGAAGATGTGAATGACGACGCTCGCCCTGGACGCCCCAGCACATCAACAACCGATGAAAATGTTGAGAAGAATCGTCGAATCACAATTAGAGAAGTTGCTGAGGTTGTCGGCATATCGGTTGGCACATGTCCTGCAATTTTTTTCGGAAATTTTGGGCATGAAGCGTGTAGTAGCGAAGTTCGTTCCAAAATTGCTGAATTTTGATCAAAAAAAACCGTCGCATGAGCATCGCTCAGGAATTGTTGAATGACATTATCATGTCTCAGCCACCGTATTCACCAGATTTGGCGCCCTGCGACTTTTTCCTGTTCCCATGATTGAAAAGACCCATGAAAGGACGGCGATTTGCGACGATTGAGGAGATAAAAACCGAATCGCTGAGAGAGCTCAAGGACATACCAAAAAGTGCATATCAGAACTGTTCCGAGGATTGGAAAAAACGCTGGCACAAATGTATTATATCTGAGGGGGACTACTTTGAAGGAGACAAAATAAAAATCGATGAATAAATAAATATTTTTTAAGAAAAATGAAAATTCACCTTATTTTTTGAACACACCTCGTATTTTGGGAATTGCTACTTCGTTTTTTAAAGAAACCGGATCATTCTGGAATTCCACTGAGAGTGGCCGATATATAGGATTCCAAACGTCGCTGGAACTAAGTCAGCGCGTTTATACAAGCCCCACAGGCCCCCCTAGGAAAGGCCCTGGGGCCACGTGTATACTCGTCTTCAGTAGTTAAACGGAAACTGGGAATTATGTGTACGATATTTTGCCTCGATACTCCCCTAAGCGCTATTTCCTTCATTTCATCTATTCGTGCAAACTTACTGGTAGTTAAGACCGTGTTAGGAACAGTAGTTACTTACGCAAGTAAGACGTGGGTATTGACCAGGGTAGACGAGCGGGCCCTCAGAAAGATTTATGGGTCAGCGAAAGAGCGAGATCGATGGAGGATTAGATATAATAGAAGATATAATAGCACATTTAACAGGATTAAAATTGTCTATCATGGAGTATTTTCCAAAACCCGAAAACACCAATGATAATTGGATTTCAAACCCCTTCTATAAAGAAAATTTAGGAAAAGCTACATCATTATCAATAAAAGATACAGAAAATTTAATAGAATTATCATGTGACAGAACTTAAATGATAACTATGTAAAGATCTGCTTAAAGAGACTGGATTGTAATGTGTAAGCTCTATCCAAGCAACATTAAATTTAATAATTGGTACTTACAGGTAGTTGAATGCTTAAAAGAAATTAATTTAGAAGATTTGGGCACAAATATAATAATCCTAAAGAAGAACTTTGTAAATTAATTAATAATTTTGAAGAGAAAAATATGTACGTAATTTTTAATTATTTAAAAAAAGTTTTAAAACTAAGATCTTACACTTTACAAAGTTTATAAAGTGAACATGAACTTGGAACTCCTTTGAAACAGATACATTGTATCTCTATACGAATAAAGATAATAATAATAAAATAACACACTCGGAATAACGAAAGTTCACGAAACACAATCATTTTTACGAAGTGGTACAATTTAGCATGATGGACTACCAAGTGGTACGCGAGTCAAAAAAAAAGGTTGAGAAACGCTGGTCTTAGATCCTGGACCTAGAAAGAAGGAGAGGATTTTTCTATTAGGTTATCTAGGGGAGGTTACGATAAGCCTCTTGGCTGCAGCACCTTGGGGGATCAGGGACCCTCTTAGGGAATCAATAAAAACAAGATTAGTACTTCGTAAAAGAGGTTTGTAGTGTTCATATAGATTTCTATCGCTGGAATCCGAGTAGATTTCAGAGCTACAGTTTTAACCCTCATTCTGGAGCTTATCTGTGGGACTTCAGCATGTGACTTCAGAAGCAGTTAAGAAGAATTCCCTTTATTCTGCAATAAGAGACGAATATTGGTATTATATGTTTTTATCAAGTCCTCCTTTTGATTGAACTCTATGTGGTAGCCATTTAATGTGGAATTTTAAATCATTTTTTCACCAAAAAAGCAATAATATTTGCCTAAACCAATTTCCAGATATAAAAATAAAATGCAGAAAGTTAAAATTAATACTTTGAAGTTTTCAAAATGCAAGCAAAGCATTACTTCAGCCTGTACATTTAAAAAAAAATTAACGTGTGGCTGTGCATGGACATTTACGTAACGGGTTATATTTTTTATATAAAATATTTTTATTAATGTATTTAGGATGAAATCAAGGAAACAAATCGACGATCGAACACAATCTATGCCTATACAGTCCGTTGTCCATGTAGAAGCGATTTCATCATCCACTTCCATAATTTCAGCTGCAGATGTACTGACACCGTCGTTGATCAGCTCGGCCGCATTCATTCTTTTAGGTTCCCGGTACAGCTTGACTCATATGTTTTATTATTACCATTCGATTGTTCTTGAGAAGCCCTTTCCAACCGTATACGATCTCTGTATTTGGTTTTGGCTTTTCGACGCGTATAGGCCGACATTATATATTTTTGATAACATTTTTTTATTCTAACACCTTATTATATTCACTGTCACTATTTTACACTAATGTTTTATATACAGTCGATAGATTGTAACGACAGCTGGTGATTAAAACTTAAACGAACGTCGTAGCTTCTCCGAGTCAAAAGTTATACTAATTGCAAATCTCGATATGCAGCAAAATGATCTCAAAATGGCGGCGCTTCCCCCTCCACCGCGCGCGATGCGTCACAGTCCTCGCTTATCGTAATGAATTCTTTGATCCTTTAGCTAGCCAGTGGTCTAATTTAATTTTGGATGTACACGATAGATTTGAAATTATAATGCCAAACTGTATCCCCCGATTTTGTTATCATTAGGTTTTTTTTTTGGAATGCCACCATATGATTCAAATTTAAAGACGTATTCACGTCAAAAAGAGTTCATCCTACAAAAGATTTATTAAGTTGCTAGGCAACAGGTAATTGCTAATTTGTTAGACTTCGTGATTAAATGTTTTCGTTCTTCTTAAGCGGAAGAATGTCTAATGATATCCCGAAGGAGATTGCAAATGTTTTGTTCAATGTATTTCAGCATGGATAAATTCTGAAAGCTATATTCTGTAGTTGGTCCAATTAGATGGTACCAGGACCAGGTTTTGATTTCTTTATAAAATTAAGGGGGAAAAAAATCTTTCTCTACAAATTTAAATAATATTGCAGCTTGATTTTTAATTGATTGCTGTTATAAAATTCTACGAAGGCAACATCTTTTGTAGCAGATAACAGCTTATCCAATTATTTTTACCCTGTTCAGAGATTTCGTTTCTTTATTTTATAAGGAAAACATTTTAACAAAATTGTTTTATTCAATATAGCACTTTAGTTACTACATGTAATTTAAAAATACATATTCCAATTTTTTTAAAAACGAAAAAAATCCTAATATTATATACGAGGGTCGTTTGAAAAGTCCGTGCAAAGTCAGAGAGGTAGCACTACTGGCGCGCATCGAGGTTATGTTTAGTTAGTAGCATCTCTTGGAAGAACACACACCAAGTTTCAGCCAGATCGGTCTATTTCTTTGTGTTTGGCATTCGATTGAATCGAGGAAGTCGAGTGATTTTCAAAAAATGGACGAAAAAAGAATTTCGTGTGTTGATTAAACACTACTTTATGAAAGGCAAAACGCCTGAGGAGACTAAAGAGAAGCTTGATAAACATTATGGTGACTCTGCACCTTCGATTAGAACAGTTTATAAGTGGTTTCAAAATTTTCGGAGTGCCCATATGGGCACAAGTGACGCTGAACGTTCTGGACGCCCTGTTGAGGTTACTACTCCAGAAATCATTGATAAAATCCATGATATGGTGATGGATGACAGAAGAGTGAAGCTGCTTGAGATTGCTAGTGCTGTGGGCATCTCGAATGAACGGGTACATAATATTTTGCATCAACATTTGGACATGACAAAGCTATCCGCAAGATGGGTGCCGCGATTGCTCACGCTTGACCAAAAACGAAATCGTGTGAAGTGTTGCAAGGACGGTTTGCAGCTGTTCCAGAAGAATCCGCAGAACTTTAAGCGTCGTTTTGTCACTGTGGATGAAACATGGATACATCACTACACTCCTGAGACCAAAGAACAATCTAAACAATTGGTTACCAAGGGGGAATCTGCGCCAAAAAAAGGCGAAGACCGTTCCTTCGGCCGGAAAGATTATGGCGACTGTCTTTTGGGATTCGCAAGGAATAATCCTCATCGACTATCTGGAAAAGGGTAAAACTATTACAGGTGCATATTATTCATCGTTATTGGCCCGTTTGAAAACCGAGCTGCAAGAAAAACGCCCACGATTGGCCCACAAAATAGTCCTTTTCCGTCACGACAACGCACCAGCTCACACCTCAGCAGTTGTGGTCGCAAAATTAATAGAAATAGGGTTCCAACTCGTTTCACATCCCCCCTATCCTCCAGACTTGGCTCCCTCGGACTACTATTTCTTCCCCAATATAAAGAAATGGCTGGCGGGAAAAAGATTTTATTCAAACGAGGAGGTGATTGCAGAAACGAATGGCTATTTTTCAGACTTGGACAAATCCTATTATTCGGAAGGGATCAACAAACTAGAGCAGCGTTGGACGAAGTGTATAAGCCTAAAAGGAGACTATGTTGAAAAATAAAAAAGATTTACCCCCAAAAATTAAGTAGTTTTTATTTTTGCACGGACTTTTCAAACGACCCTCGTAATCTAAAAAATATCATCATTTGTTTCCAAGACACCCAGCTTTAAAAATGATTTGACAAACTGAAAACTGATTAAATTTTAGCAGCTACAGCTTTAGAAGTAGGTCTAAAAATAGGAATGTATGAAATTAAAATGCCGCATGAATATGATTAAAACCAAAATTGTGCACAAAAGAACGTTTTTTTAACGTTCAATTGCGAATGTCCGCTTAAAAAGTGAAGTCAAGTTATGCCTATTTTTTCAGGTGTGTTTTACGTCCAACTAGCAATTAGGTGTCATTGTAGGAGGCGACTAGCATTACTTACTTTATTGCTAAGTTTTCATATTAAACATTAAATAAAATCCAAGGCCTACTAGTCTGGAATTCGAAACCAGTACCTTAGTACAGATTTGGTTTATGGGCCTCGCTTCTAACAGCTCGGCAAACGTGCTAGTTGCATATTCTTATCCAAATTTTTTCTGTTCAACTATCAGATGGGACATCGATATCTAGATTAAAACTGTCCGGTAGGACAGTTGTATAAGGGTTGACCATCAAAAACTGCACGAAAAAGTGTAACGTTGAAAAACACCCAACTTTGACAATTTTTTTCTATTTTTCTATAAAAGATAAAATTCCCAAATTTTCTTTATAATATAGGGCAAATCCTCCTTTATAACTGTAATTTTTTTGCAACCACCCAGATCTAATAGGTTTCGAGAAAAAAGTTGCCGAAAATGAGCAAAAACGGCTTTTTCAAAAAATGTTCTTGTTCTTGTTCTTCTTCTTCTTCTTCTTCTTCTTCTTCTTCTTCTTCTTCTTGTTGTTGTTGTTCTTGTTACCTTTTTTGTAAACAACGTAGCGCCTAAACGCGTGAACCGATTTTCATGAATGAGGTGTCATTCGATTCGGAATTTTATGTAGATGTGCCTTTTGGGGGTCTCGGCCCCTGTACATCGAATGGGAGAGGAGTTAGCCCCCTTTATGTAAGGCCCCCTCCAAAATTATTATTACTAATTACTCTGTAAATCTTGGCCCGATTTTGATAAAATTTGGTAGGATGATAGGGTTAGGGCTCCCCTACCTAACATTAAAGCGACGATCTGCTCTTACACTTGTTAAGAGGAAGTATAGCAATCATTTCAAATTATCGAGGCGTGAACCGATTTTCATGAATGAAGTGTCATTCGAATCGAAATTTTGTACAGATTTGTACTTTAAAAGTCTCGACGCTGTGCCTTATAAGGAGGGGAGTTTGCCCCACCCAAGTAAAGCCCTTTCTAAATCTATTATTACCAATATTTCTATAACGCTTAGTCCGATTTTGATAAAATTTAGCACGAAGCAGTAATTAAAGCTCCTCTACGTGGCTGTGATGTGCCATCATGCTCTTACACCTACTAAGAGGAAGTACTGCAATCGTTAAAATTATCAATGGGTGAACCTATTTACATTATGAATGAATTGTCGTTCGATTCAAAATCTTTGCCTTTTAGGGAGAAGTACTGTAATCGCAGTTTATTTTTCTTGCTCCTCTTAAAAGGAAGTACTGAAATCGCAGTTTAATTTTGCTATTTACGTACAAATACCTTCCTATTTTATTCAAAACGCTTTCTCAAAAAAATGGTTATTGAGGATGGTTTGGGGACCGCAACTATAATCATTCTTTAAAAAGATCTCTCCAGTGGTAGTTACGGTTCCGATTTAACACCTTATCAGGTTATAATGATAGAATAGCTTATTCCAAATTTTAAAAAATCTGTAAAGCAGACGTAACTTTGCAAATAGACAAAAAGGAAAATCTATCCAAAAGGTACAAAAATCTCCTTAACAAAAACTTACAGTTTTAAAAGTTAAGTATAAGGGTTGATTAAACGCCAAAAGGTACACAAATCAGCAGTTCCCAACATTTCATTAATACTTCATTGATATAATTTAAGTAATTTTACTGCATTAACTTTTCCTTCACATTTTTTAGAATTTATTAGATGTCACAGACCCTTATGCTGGCCAGTTCATTCATAATATTTTTTTATTATAATTATGATAAAATGAGTGATGAATTATTCTGAGTAGTCACATATACATGCATGTTAAAGTAGAAAAAAACAAAGTTAGAGTCGGCCACTTTTTAAATTTCAATCACGGAGGATTCAAAACAATATTTCAGTCTTAAATTCGTCTTACCGAAATATTCGTGAGCACAAATAACATACATTTAATAACAAGTAGATTATTCAACAATATTTACTCATTTCTCAATTGTAATTTAATTTAGTCCCCCTAATTTTACTTATGGTAAAATACTGGAATAATTAGCTGTCCTAAAAATATGCATATCTTTATTTTCTTTATTTTATATTACATATATATAACATTGTGGGAAGAACACCTAGATTGAGAATGTAATTGAAGAAAACTATATTATTTGCGATAAAGCCAGATTATTTATTACTTATTATTACAAACGTTTGACTACAACATAAAATAACAATTACTTTAATCGAAGAATGAACTTAAACCAATGATTTTTATTTAAAAATAAAAATAAATGCATAAAATCATTGATGTAAAAAAAGTTTATGAATTTTTTAGCCTCTTATTTTTTTTATATTTTTTATAACGTTTTCTTTTTCACCTGTGATTAATAGTTTGATTATTATAGATAAATAGATATTACAGTCAATCTAAGTTAAATGGTGTGCTACTTGAGTAAATATTTTGTAGACGAAAATGGCCAGCATAAGGGTCTGTGACATCTAATAAATTCTAAAAAATGTGAAGGAAAAGTTAATGCAGTAAAATTACTTAAATTATATCAATGAAGTATTAATGAAATGTTGGGAACTGCTGATTTGTGTACCTTTTGGCGTTTAATCAACCCTTATACTTAACTTTTTAAACTGTAAGTTTTTGTTAAGGATTTTCTATAAAGATTCATCCTACATTTTTTGAAAATTTACAATTTCTTTCCAGAGTTCTAAGATCTCAAGTTCTTTTACACCTCGTCCATATCTGTTAGACCTATTGTAAGTATACTACGTAGAGCAGGGGGTGTTCAAAACTGGTGGCCCTTGAGATAATTTCTTGTGGCCCACGATGTACTGAAATAAAATGAAAATAGAAAAAGGTTTTAAAGCGTTATCTAGTAAGCCTTAAAATCCTAGGCCCTCCGAAGAGTCGGGGGGGGGGGGGTTGGACGCAGGGCTGACAACCCACATCCGTAAAAAGAAAAAAAAATTGTTGCGAAGACTCAATAGCAATGACGTTCCCTTACTTACTGGAAATTAAAAAATGTCACTAGAAACCATGAGAAGTCTCTAGTATGGTCCAAAATTATTCTCCGAATAAACATATAACCATACGTATATCAAGCTGTAATTTTAATCGTTTTTCACAATTCATCGATAAACAGTCGTTCTCTATCGATAGTTTAATCTAAGAGAATATCGATAAATTCATTCCAGGTTTGTGACTAAGCTGTATTCAAACAAACAAAAAATTTTTGTAGTCAGCCAAATACTTTGCATGAAATGATTACCTAAGTTGTAAAAATCCATTAAAATAAATTACTTCTAATGGGAAAAAAGATGGATTTGAAATTGAATTTTGTTCTAATTGACTTTCTCTTTTTTTATCTGGTTTACACTAGAACTTATCGAACTTCTTCAACTCTTTCTTGCGTATAGAATTTTCTTCTTGATAATTGATTCCTTAGCTCTGAAGCAAGAACTGCCTTCTAGTATTGTGATGTGCCCGGAATGTGCAAGTTTTCGTCAATTTAATTAAAGGTCTTAAACTTGATATTCACAACATGAAGAGAACCTGGCTGACTCACCGCTCAAGTCAAGGTAGTTTTCGGCTAAAGGAATTGAATAGAATGTTAGAAGAGCATTGTACCGTATGTCCCTATTATAGAGTTTCGAGATCCTCTATTCTCAAGCGCACGTACGCCATTTACAAATGCAAACACACGAATAAGGGTAAGTACATTGTGTGTACAACTTTGGCCAAGTGAGAAGTAAATGGACATGCGCAAGATATACACAACTAACATAAGTACACTAACTTGGAAGCACTTCACACTAAAACAAAGTTTTAACTTTTATTTTATTTGAACGCATTGAAAGGGTTAAAAAGTGATCCTGATCCTTATGATCCTGATTCTTTATGTTTGTATTGTATCAAATTATTATTATATCAAATAATTATACTATAATTATATAATTATTATTTAATTATATCAAATTTAGATGAATGATAATTATGAAGGAAATAAATTTTTCATTTCTCTCAAAAATTATTCTATACATCGCAAAAGATTAGGTAATGTGGTGGATTGCCAAATTTCAACTTTCAATATTTCCTTCAGTATTCCACTTAAAATGTTCAAACTTCTCCCAATTGTAATCTATATTTTTACCAAATTACATTGCATTCCCATGGATAAAAAATGAGATATAACGAATCAAAGTTTAGATAATGTGAAAGATTGCTAAATTTCAACTTCCAACATTATCTTTACTATTCTACTTGGAATGTTCACATTTCTCTCAATTATAGAGATAGTTGTAGTCTATATTTGAACCAAATTACATTGCATTCCTATGGATAGAAACCGAGATATAGCGAATCAAAGTTTAGGTAATGTGAAAGATGCCTAAATTTCAACTTCCAATATTTCCTTTACCATTCTACTTAAAACGTTCGAATTTCTCTCAATTGTAGAGATAGTTGTAGTCTATATTTGAACCAAATTACATTGTATTCCTATGGATAAAAAATGAGATATAACGAATCAAAGTTTAGATAATGTGAAAGATTGCTAAATTTCAACTTCCAACATTATCTTTACTATTCTACTTGGAATGTTCAAATTTCTCTCAATTGTAGAGATAGTTGTAGTCTATATTTGAACCAAATTACATTGCATTCCTATGGATAGAAACCGTGATATAGCGAATCAAAGTTTAGGTAATGTGAAAGATGCCTAAATTTCAACTTCCAATATTTCCTTTACCATTCTACTTAAAACGTTCGAATTTCTCTCAATTGTAGAGATAGTTGTAGTCTATATTTGAACCAAAATACATTGTATTCCTATGGATAGAAACCGAGATATAGCGAATCAAAGTTTAGGTAATGTGAAAGATGCCTAAATTTCCACTTACAATATTTCCTTTACCATTCTACTTAAAACGTTCGAATTTCTCTCAATTGTAGAGATAGTTGTAGTCTATATTTGAACCAAATTACATTGCATTCCTATGGATAGAAACCGAGATATAGCGAATCAAAGTTTAGGTAATGTGAAAGATGCCTAAATTTCAACTTACAATATTTCCTTTACCACTCTACTTAAAACGTTCGAATTTCTCTCAATTGTACAGATAGTTGTAGTCTATATTTGAACCAAATTACATTGCATTCCTATGGATAGAAACCGAGATATAGCGAATCAAAGTTTAGGTAATGTGAAAGATGCCTAAATTTCAACTTACAATATTTCCTTTACCATTCTACTTAAAACGTTCGAATTTCTCTCAATTGTAGAGATAGTTGTAGTCTATAATTGAACCAAATTACATTGCATTCCCATGGATAGAAACCGTGATATAGCGAATCAAAGTTTAGGTAATGTGAAAGATGCCTAAATTTCAACTTCCAATATTTCCTTTACCATTCTACTTAAAACGTTCGAATTTCTCTCAATTGTAGAGATAGTTGTAGTCTATATTTGAACCAAATTACATTGCATTCCCATGGATAAAAAATGAGATATAACGAATCAAAGTTTAGATAATGTGAAAGATTGCTAAATTTCAACTTCCAACATTATCTTTACTATTCTACTTGGAATGTTCAAATTTCTCTCAATTGTAGAGATAGTTGTAGTCTATATTTGAACCAAATTACATTGCATTCCTATGGATAGAAACCGTGATATAGCGAATCAAAGTTTAGGTAATGTGAAAGATGCCTAAATTTCAACTTCCAATATTTCCTTTACCATTCTACTTAAAACGTTCGAATTTCTCTCAATTGTAGAGATAGTTGTAGTCTATATTTGAACCAAATTACATTGTATTCCTATGGATAGAAACCGAGATATAGCGAATCAAAGTTTAGGTAATGTGAAAGATGCCTAAATTTCCACTTACAATATTTCCTTTACCATTCTACTTAAAACGTTCGAATTTCTCTCAATTGTAGAGATAGTTGTAGTCTATATTTGAACCAAATTACATTGCATTCCTATGGATAGAAACCGAGATATAGCGAATCAAAGTTTAGGTAATGTGAAAGATGCCTAAATTTCAACTTACAATATTTCCTTTACCATTCTACTTAAAACGTTCGAATTTCTCTCAATTGTAGAGATAGTTGTAGTCTATATTTGAACCAAATTACATTGCATTCCTATGGATAGAAACCGAGATATAGCGAATCAAAGTTTAGGTAATGTGAAAGATGCCTAAATTTCAACTTCCAATATTTCCTTTACCATTCTACTTAAAACGTTCGAATTTCTCTCAATTGTAGAGATAGTTGTAGTCTATATTTGAACCAAATTACATTGCATTCCTATGGATAGAAACCGAGATATAGCGAATCAAAGTTTAGGTAATGTGAAAGATGCCTAAATTTCAACTTACAATATTTCCTTTACCATTCTACTTAAAACGTTCGAATTTCTCTCAATTGTAGAGATAGTTGTAGTCTATAATTGAACCAAATTACATTGCATTCCCATGGATAGAAACCGTGATATAGCGAATCAAAGTTTAGGTAATGTGAAAGATGCCTAAATTTCAACTTCCAATATTTCCTTTACCATTCTACTTAAAACGTTCGAATTTCTCTCAATTGTAGAGATAGTTGTAGTCTATATTTGAACCAAATTACATTGCATTCCCATGGATAAAAAATGAGATATAACGAATCAAAGTTTAGATAATGTGAAAGATTGCTAAATTTCAACTTCCAACATTATCTTTACTATTCTACTTGGAATGTTCACATTTCTCTCAATTGTAGAGATAGTTGTAGTCTATATTTGAACCAAATTACATTGCATTCCTATGGATAGAAACCGTGATATAGCGAATCAAAGTTTAGGTAATGTGAAAGATGCCTAAATTTCAACTTCCAATATTTCCTTTACCATTCTACTTAAAACGTTCGAATTTCTCTCAATTGTAGAGATAGTTGTAGTCTATATTTGAACCAAATTACATTGCATTCCCATGGATAAAAAATGAGATATAACGAATCAAAGTTTAGATAATGTGAAAGATTGCTAAATTTCAACTTCCAACATTATCTTTACTATTCTACTTGGAATGTTCACATTTCTCTCAATTGTAGAGATAGTTGTAGTCTATATTTGAACCAAATTACATTGCATTCCTATGGATAGAAACCGAGATATAGCGAATCAAAGTTTAGGTAATGTGAAAGATGCCTAAATTTCAACTTCCAATATTTCCTTTACCATTCTACTTAAAACGTTCGAATTTCTCTCAATTGTAGAGATAGTTGTAGTCTATATTTGAACCAAATTACATTGCATTCCCATGGATAAAAAATGAGATATAACGAATCAAAGTTTAGATAATGTGAAAGATTGCTAAATTTCAACTTCCAACATTATCTTTACTATTCTACTTGGAATGTTCACATTTCTCTCAATTGTAGAGATAGTTGTAGTCTATATTTGAACCAAATTACATTGCATTCCTATGGATAGAAACCGAGATATAGCGAATCAAAGTTTAGGTAATGTGAAAGATGCCTAAATTTCAACTTACAATATTTCCTTTACCATTCTACTTAAAACGTTCGAATTTCTCTCAATTGTAGAGATAGTTGTAGTCTATATTTGAACCAAATTACATTGCATTCCCATGGATAGAAACCGTGATATAGCGAATCAAAGTTTAGGTAATGTGAAAGATGCCTAAATTTCAACTTCCAATATTTCCTTTACCATTCTACTTAAAACGTTCGAATTTCTCTCAATTGTAGAGATAGTTGTAGTCTATATTTGAACCAAATTACATTGCATTCCTATGGATAGAAACCGAGATATAGCGAATCAAAGTTTAGGTAATGTGAAAGATGCCTAAATTTCAACTTCCAATATTTCCTTTACCATTCTACTTAAAACGTTCGAATTTCTCTCAATTGTAGAGATAGTTGTAGTCTATATTTGAACCAAATTACATTGCATTCCCATGGATAAAAAATGAGATATAACGAATCAAAGTTTAGGTAATGTGAAAGATTGCTAAATTTCAACTTCCAACATTATCTTTACTATTCTACTTGGAATGTTCACATTTCTCTCAATTGTAGAGATAGTTGTGTTCTTTATTTGAACCAAATTACATTGCATTCCTATGGATAGAAACCGTGATATAGCGAATCAAAGTTTAGGTAATGTGAAAGATGCCTAAATTTCAACTTCCAACATTATCTTTACTATTCTACTTGGAATGTTCACATTTCTCTCAATTGTAGAGATAGTTGTAGTCTATATTTGAACCAAATTACATTGCATTCCTATGGATAGAAACCGAGATATAGCGAATCAAAGTTTAGGTAATGTGAAAGATGCCTAAATTTCAACTTCCAATATTTCCTTTACCATTCTACTTAAAACGTTCGAATTTCTCTCAATTGTAGAGATAGTTGTAGTCTATATTTGAACCAAATTACATTGCATTCCCATGGATAGAAACCGTGATATAGCGAATCAAAGTTTAGGTAATGTGAAAGATGCCTAAATTTCAACTTCCAATATTTCCTTTACCATTCTACTTAAAACGTTCGAATTTCTCTCAATTGTAGAGATAGTTGTAGTCTATATTTGAACCAAATTACATTGCATTTCTATGGATAGAAACCGAGATATAGCGAATCAAAGTTTAGGTAATGTGAAAGATGCCTAAATTTCAACTTCCAATATTTCCTTTACCATTCTACTTAAAACGTTCGAATTTCTCTCAATTGTAGAGATAGTTGTAGTCTATATTTGAACCAAATTACATTGCATTCCTATGGATAGAAACCGAGATATAGCGAATCAAAGTTTAGGTAATGTGAAAGATGCCTAAATTTCAACTTCCAATATTTCCTTTACCATTCTACTTAAAACGTTCGAATTTCTCTCAATTGTAGAGATAGTTGTAGTCTATATTTGAACCAAATTACATTGCATTCCCATGGATAAAAAATGAGATATAACGAATCAAAGTTTAGATAATGTGAAAGATTGCTAAATTTCAACTTCCAACATTATCTTTACTATTCTACTTGGAATGTTCACATTTCTCTCAATTGTAGAGATAGTTGTAGTCTATATTTGAACCAAATTACATTGCATTCCTATGGATAGAAACCGAGATATAGCGAATCAAAGTTTAGGTAATGTGAAAGATGCCTAAATTTCAACTTCCAATATTTCCTTTACCATTCTACTTAAAACGTTCGAATTTCTCTCAATTGTAGAGATAGTTGTAGTCTATATTTGAACCAAATTACATTGCATTCCCATGGATAAAAAATGAGATATAACGAATCAAAGTTTAGATAATGTGAAAGATTGCTAAATTTCAACTTCCAACATTATCTTTACTATTCTACTTGGAATGTTCACATTTCTCTCAATTGTAGAGATAGTTGTAGTCTATATTTGAACCAAATTACATTGCATTCCTATGGATAGAAACCGAGATATAGCGAATCAAAGTTTAGGTAATGTGAAAGATGCCTAAATTTCAACTTACAATATTTCCTTTACCATTCTACTTAAAACGTTCGAATTTCTCTCAATTGTAGAGATAGTTGTAGTCTATATTTGAACCAAATTACATTGCATTCCCATGGATAGAAACCGTGATATAGCGAATCAAAGTTTAGGTAATGTGAAAGATGCCTAAATTTCAACTTCCAATATTTCCTTTACCATTCTACTTAAAACGTTCGAATTTCTCTCAATTGTAGAGATAGTTGTAGTCTATATTTGAACCAAATTACATTGCATTCCCATGGATAAAAAATGAGATATAACGAATCAAAGTTTAGATAATGTGAAAGATTGCTAAATTTCAACTTCCAACATTATCTTTACTATTCTACTTGGAATGTTCACATTTCTCTCAATTGTAGAGATAGTTGTGTTCTTTATTTGAACCAAATTACATTGCATTCCTGTGGATAGAAACCGAGATATATCGAATCAAAGTTTAGGTAATGTGAAAGATGCCTAAATTTCAACTTCCAATATTTCCTTTACCATTATACTTAAAACGTTCGAATTTCTCTCAATTGTAGAGATAGTTGTAGTCTATATTTGAACCAAATTACATTGCATTCCCATGGATAGAAACCGTGATATAGCGAATCAATGTTTAGGTAATTTGAAAAATGCGTAAATTTCAACTTTCAATATTTCCTTTACTATTCTACTTGGAGTGTTCTAATTTCCCTCAATTGTAGAGATAGTTGTAGTCTATATTTGAACCAAATTACGTTGCATTCCCACGAATAGAAATCGAGATATAACGAATCAAAACTTAGGTAATGTTAAGCATTCTAACATTTTTCAAGATCTTAAAATAATAAGTTCCCCTAGTTTGGTAGGCTTAAAGGCAAGCTTACTATTTGTAGATAAACCTTCTTATGTGAACGAGGTATTAGTGGCTAGTCATGATCTAAATAAACGGAAAATGTTTTCTTGAATATACAATTGCGACCCTATAGAAAAAGTGACCGCTTTTATTTTGACGATACTATGCGCGCCAAATGTATAAGTGATCAAACTGTAACTGTAGCCTATTACTTTGGGAGTTTTGCACCGTTTATCGGCCAGGATACGGCGAGTTCTTCCTTGAATAACGGGGAGCAAAGGTCATGGACGACTATTGCACGACAATGCATCGGCTCACAAGAGTATAAGATTGTTCGTGATTTCCTTGCCGAATAATAATATTAATAATAATAATTAATGCTATCTTACATTTTCAAAACTTTACTTTCTTCAAATATAATAATCAGAAGCCATAACTGCTGACATACTAAAGTAATCCATACAACATCTTATTACGTTAATATTATATTAATCAAAGAGTTCATGCACGAGTAGTTTAGTAGTTGCACATTGCTGTACTAGACTACGAGTACAGGATGCAATGCTCGTGCGAGAAAGAGATTGGTGGGTATTATCAGCCCATTAGTGCACGATTGATACCCACATATGTCAAGATGGTTCATACATGTCAAGACATGAACATGCCTCTGTTAAAGGGAATATAGAATAGGAGAGCCTCCCCTTTTCTTCATGTATAAGGGGTGTCCAAACAGCGAACCGCACGTGCCTTGTAGTACAGAGATTCTGCCGCATTCCTCCACCTTCAGACTCTGCTAATCCTTTCTATACCGCCTCCAAGTCTGCCCCCATTTACGTTAATATCTTTATTGATATTGATATTGCTTTTCACAATATTAAATTCTACACATTGATAACCCCAAAAAAAAATTCTACTGAATTTTACTACTAATCGTATTAGTATGAATTAACTTGGATGAATTTTAACATTTCGTATTAAAACTGTCCGGTAGGACAGTTGTATAAGGGTTGACCATCAAAAACTGCACGAAAAAGTGTAACGTTGAAAACCACCCAACTTTGACAATTTTTTTCTATTTTTCTATAAAAGATAAAATTCCCAAATTTTCTTTAAATTATAAGACAAACCCTCCTTTATAACTGAATTTTTTTTGCAACAACATAGATGTAATAGGTTTCGAGAAAAAAGTTGCCGAAAATGAGCAAAAACGGCATTTTCAGAAATTGTTGTTGTTGTTCTTCTTGTTGTTGTTGTTGTTGTTGTTACCTTTTTTGTAAACCGCGTACCGCCTAAACGCGTGAACCGATTTTCATGAATGAGGTGTCATTCGATTCGGAATTTTTTGTAGATGTGCCTTTTGGGGGTCTCGACGCTGTACATCGAATAGGAGAGGAGTTAGCCCCCTTTATGTAAGGCCCCCTCCAAAATTATTATTACTAATTACTCTGTAAATCTTGGCCCGATTTTGAAAAAAATTGGTAGGATGATAGAGTTAGGGCTCCTCTACGTAACATTAAAGCGGCGATCAGCTCTTACACTTGTTAAGGGAAAGTATAGCAATCGTTTCAAATTATCGACACGAGAACCGATTGTCATGAATGAAGTGTCATTCTAATCGAAATTTTGTACAAATTTGCACTTTAAAAGTCTGAACGCTGTGCCTCATAAGGAGGGGAGTTTGCCCCACCCAAGTAAGGCCCTTTCTAAAACTATTATTACCAATATTTCTATAACGCTTAGTCCGATTTTGATAAAATTCAGCTCAAATAAGTTGTTAAAGCTCCTCTACTTGGCTGTGAAGTGCCATCAAGCAATATCAATGAGTGAACCGATTTAAATCAATGAATTGTCGTTCGATTAAAAAATCTTTGCCTCTTTGCCTAGAAGTACTGCAATCGCAGTTTATTTTTCTTACTTCTCTTAAAAGGAAGTACTGAAAACGCAGTTTAATTTTGCTATTTACGTACAAATTCCTTCCTATGTTATTCAAAACGCTTTTTCAAAAAGCATTGTTATTGATAAAATAGAAAGAAATGATATTACTTTACTCTGAATCTATCTTCTATCAGTTATTTCTCTCACTACTACATTACTTTCTCTTTTAAACCACTGGAATCTAGTTCAAAAAATCAAGAATGACTCAGTTCGGGGATGTTGTACCCGAAGTGATGATGGGTTTAGGAAGTTGGAACAAAATATTCGGTTTGTTGCGCTTCTTAATGGTAGGTTCGGACCACTTTCCCCTTCTCTGCGATTAAACAAAAAAAGAAGTCACAAACTTGCAGGTCGGTAGGGCGGAACATTTTAACTGTAATGTTGAAATGTGCCCCCTCTCTCCTTTAAAATATTCCTACAATGTTAGAAATAATAAAGCAAAAATTTAATTCTTTTTTATAGACTGTACTTAAAAGTTCTGAAAATATTTCGTTTGCGTATAAACGTTTGTGCGAATAAACCATTTTTTATTCTGGGATACGCACAGCATGTGCTTCCCGTTATTCAAAAACAATTTTGAAAATTAGTCATCAGCACAAAATTTCCACTCAGTGTAAAAAAAAATAAAAAAATTATATCTAATTTCTAATCAAAGAACATCTTTAAAAAAGTCTTATTTCAAACGGAAATAAATTAAAAGAAATACAATTCTTTTCCTAATTAAGTCTAATTATTCCATGTAATTTGTTATTAAAAAGTCAAATTTTGTTTTAAATTAAGGCTTAGTTATATCACATTTGTTATGAATTTAATTATTTTAGAAACAATCTCAAATTTTTAGGCATAATTAAAATTTACTCTATGAATACCAAAAGAAAAAGTAAACTGATAAACAAATGGTGATAAAAAGACAGAGATAGATGTGAAACACCAATACTAGCGTTCATTTGTGACTATATGTATCTCATTTCATTAATTAATTTTACTTTTTTCATTCATTTGTCGAGAATGTAAACAAGTGGCCGTCTGTTGTTCGGTTTTAATTAAAATGTAAAACTGCATTATTTATTTTGTCTAGTTTTATTTAATTAATCTGATCAGATTATTGGGCTGAATTTGTTGTTGTTTTTTTTTTTTAAACAGATTAAAAATCATTACAATTTATTAATATTTTAGGATTTTGTTTCATATTAGGATTTGGCGGAAATTTCTTCAAATTGTTATCTCCAAATTTGAAAAAAATATGAAAAAAAAAGATGCGATACGAAAGAATGCTTCCTAATCCTTAACATTGCGAAAATTTTAATTCGATATATCTAGTTTGCTATCCATATGAAAACTATAGACTATAGCATATAGACTACAACTATCTCTACAATTGAGAGAAATTTGAACATTCTAGATAGAATACTGTAGGAAATATTGGAAGTTGAAATTTAGGGATCTTTCACGTTACCTAAACTTAGATTCGTTATATCTCGATTTATATCCATGGGAAAACTAAGTAATTCGGTTCAATTAGAGACTACAACTATCTCTACAATTGAGAGAAATTTGAACATTCCATGTAGAATACTAAAGGAAATATTGGAAGTTGAAATATGGCAATCTACCATATCACCTAAAATTTCATTCGTTATATCTCGATTTCTATCTACAGGAAAACTATGCAGTTTGGTTCAAATGTAGATACAACTGTCTCTACAATTGAGAGAAATTTGAACATTCCAGATAGAATACTGAAGGAAATATTGGAAGTTGAAATTTAGGATTCTTTCACATTACCTAAACTTTGATTCGTTATATCTGGATTTCTATCCATGGGAAAACTATGCAGTTTGGTTCAAATGTAGACAACAACTATCTCTACAATTGTGAGCAATTTGAACATTCCATGTAGAATACTAAAGGAAATATTGGAAGTTGAAATATGGCAATCTATCACATCACCTAAAATTTGATTCGTTATATCTCGAATTCTATCTACAGGTAAACTATGCAGTTTGGTTCAAATGTAGACTACAACTGTCTCTACAATTGAGAGAAATTTGAACATTCCAGATAGAATACTGAAGGAAATATTGGAAGTCTAAATTTAGGATTCTTTCACATTACCTAAACTTTGATTCGTTATATATCGATTTCTATCCATGGGAAAACTATGCAGTTTGGTTCAAATGTAGACTACAACTATCTCTACAATTGAGAGCAATTTGAACATTCCAAGTAGAATAGTAAAGTAAATATTGGAAGTTGAAATTTAACTATCTCTCACTTTACCTAAACTTTGATTCGTTATATCTCGATTTCTATCTACAGGTAAACTATGCAGTTTGGTTCAAATGTAGACTACAACTGTCTCTACAATTGAGAGAAATTTGAACATTCCAGATAGAATACTGAAGGAAATATTGGAAGTCTAAATTTAGGATTCTTTCACATTACCTAAACTTTGATTCGTTATATATCGATTTCTATCCATGGGAAAACTATGCAGTTTGGTTCAAATGTAGACTACAACTATCTCTACAATTGAGAGCAATTTGAACATTCCAAGTAGAATAGTAAAGTAAATATTGGAAGTTGAAATTTAACTATCTCTCACTTTACCTAAACTTTGATTCGTTATATCTCGATTTCTATCTACAGGTAAACTATGCAGTTTGGTTCAAATGTAGACTACAACTGTCTCTACAATTGAGAGAAATTTGAACATTCCAGATAGAATACTGAAGGAAATATTGGAAGTCTAAATTTAGGATTCTTTCACATTACCTAAACTTTGATTCGTTATATATCGATTTCTATCCATGGGAAAACTATGCAGTTTGGTTCAAATGTAGACTACAACTATCTCTACAATTGAGAGCAATTTGAACATTCCAAGTAGAATAGTAAAGTAAATATTGGAAGTTGAAATTTAACTATCTCTCACTTTACCTAAACTTTGATTCGTTATATCTCGATTTCTATCTACAGGTAAACTATGCAGTTTGGTTCAAATGTAGACTACAACTGTCTCTACAATTGAGAGAAATTTGAACATTCCAGATAGAATACTGAAGGAAATATTGGAAGTCTAAATTTAGGATTCTTTCACATTACCTAAACTTTGATTCGTTATATATCGATTTCTATCCATGGGAAAACTATGCAGTTTGGTTCAAATGTAGACTACAACTATCTCTACAATTGAGAGCAATTTGAACATTCCAAGTAGAATAGTAAAGTAAATATTGGAAGTTGAAATTTAACTATCTCTCACTTTACCTAAACTTTGATTCGTTATATCTCGATTTCTATCTACAGGTAAACTATGCAGTTTGGTTCAAATGTAGACTACAACTGTCTCTACAATTGAGAGAAATTTGAACATTCCAGATAGAATACTGAAGGAAATATTGGAAGTTTAAATTTAGGATTCTTTCACATTACCTAAACTTTGATTCGTTATATCTCGATTTCTATCCATGAGAATGCAGTGTAATTTGGTTCAAATATAGACTACAATTATCTCTACAATTGAGAGAAATTTGAACATTCCAAGTAGAATATTAAAGGAAATATTGGCAGCTGAAATTTAGGGATCTTTCACTTTACCTAAACTTTGATTCGTTATATCTCGATTTCTATCCATGGGAAAACTATGTAATTCGGTTCAATTAGAGACTACAACTATCTCTACAATTGAGAGAAATTCGAACCTTCTAGATAGAATACTGCAGTTTAGAAACCCTTTGCTTCAATTATGTAAATGTATTTTAAGTGCAGCACTTCTATAGCTGCATATTTGCTCAACCAAACATGTTTGTTTATAGCCCAGCGATCATTTTATCCTGTATTGCTCTGTACTGTAGGTAAATAAACGATGGAGAAATTGGCAGACCCTTAAATTAAACACGTTATCTGTAAATAATTATTTTTTTAATGTAATTCTGGTATTATTTGGAAAAAGATACTGTCTTGTTTATGTAACAAAAATTTTGATAATAAAATAACTATACATATATATATATATATATCGTGCTTTCATGTTTTAATATTTCTAGAATTTTAAATACAATGTTTGTAATATTTGTGAAGGTGAAGTAGATAAACAGTGTTCAGCAGCGTGCTTATTTGACATAAATATATATATATATATATATATATTCTGTATAGGAGAATATGACCAGGTAATCGCAATATCCCATATACAACCTTGCACACAGGTCTGCATATAAATTACATACTTGTACGGTTTATAGTGCTAGATGGGGGCAGATCCCTTGCGGCTTTCCTTCTGACCCTATCCGTCCACAATAGCTAGCTTTAAGGGAGTGATATCTATGTCACCCGGGATGTTTAGATGGTGGCTGAAATGTGCCCTCCGGTATTTTCTAGTGGTTTTTTTTTTGATTACTTTAGTTTTCCATCATTTTCCAACATACTGTTTAAGTTCAACTCATGATTGTTTTTCTAATTTAGAAAAAATCTGTTTTCCTGATTTGGTTTTCAAATAAATCTCTAAGATTATCATTAAAGTAATCAAAGATTACTCTCTTAAAAAGGTCTCTAATGATATGTTGCTTTAACTCTAAATAGAAACAATGACATCAAGTAGGGGAGGGATTAGCTATGTGGTTAGCGTACTCGATTCCCACGCGGAGGTCCCGGGTTCGAATCCAGCTGCTAACCCTTAGATTTTCTCTTCCTAGGAGCTTCTTACAGCTCACTGTCCTGTGATGGACAGTGTTGTCTGTAACGAGAGAACACTGTCCGGAGGCCGGCAGTGCACTGGAAAAAGCTCCGAGCGCTAATAACCTCAGCTGTTGATGCGCTAAAAAAAAAAAAAAAAAAAAAAAAAATGACATCAAGTATAAATATGGGCCATTGACTACGTTTTAATATTTCTTCATGTTAGAGATAATATCCCATAACATAGACTTCTTCAGATCAATTTTTAGAGAGCCATCAACTTTTCGGACAATCAGACAGCTAGATGTCGAATCCTATTACTTCTGTTTAAGGCTTGTGAGTTACAGGTTGGATATCCTGTTGAAATCCAAGTAATTTATGAATCGCAATATTTCTTAAGATATATAAAAAATAAAAATGTAGAAGACGAGCCGGAAATGGAGATAATAAGGTACGAAATAGGAGAAGGATATCTAACATTAGATTGTAGATCGTGAATAAAATCATGTATACTGTAAGCTAAAAGTTATACTTTGGCTCCCTAATCTATCAGGGCAATATATGGATAAGTGATAATGAATTCAAATTAGTTTTGAGTTCGATAAACCCCAATAGTTTGCTCACATCAACAATTTTTAACAGATTGAGTGTTTTAGGCGTCAGTTAGAGTGTTGTTTAGGCTAGGATGCAGTCAAAAACTCTAAGACAATAATAATATAATAATGAATAAGGGTACGGATTAGCTGAGTGGTTAGCGAATACTAGATTCCAGCGCAGAGATCGTGGGTTCAAATCCGGCTGCTGGCCTTTTAGATTTTTCTCTTCCTAGGAGCATCTTACAGCTCACTTTCCAGTTTAACAAGAGAACACGATACAGTGGCTGGTAGTGCAGTAATAAGCCCAAATTTCTGACGCACCTAAAATACAAATATAATACTAGTGTTTATTTTATTAAATCATAATAATACAATAATAAAAAAAAACAAATACACTTTTTAAGGCTATAAAGGTACCATTTGAATACAGTATAAATATGAAAATGGTTCTTGAACAATAATAACTACTTAAAAAATAATATTAAATTCAGTACTCGGAATAATCTTATTTTTAATTAGAGTTCGACAATTGTAATGGTTGTTGAGTTGCAGATGCATTAAATGGCTCGATTAAATAAACAAGGGAAGTTTGTTTTTAACGAGAATATACAATAGAAAAGGCTGATTAGAAACAAGATAGTATTAATAATATTATGCTTAAAGACTAGCAGTAACATTAACAAAAAATAACGAGAGAAGTTACAAATAAAAGACAAAGAAAACAAATTATATTTAAATATTAATAAGGAGAATTGGTTAAACGATAGACGAACTAAGAATAACTTGTAAAGTGGACAGAATAACAGCGCTAGTATAGCATTGAAACTGTAATGGCTGACCTTTAGCGTAACGTTTAGTCCTGAATGAGCGTAACTAATTCCTTGTTTTGTAGCGTAGTCCAGATATGTATTATAAACTCATTAGTATCAGAGAGATAGCGTTCTATTCTAAGATTTACGCTTTTACACGCCATAGCAAAATTATTCAATTTATTCATTCTTAGAATTAATTTCTTCTTCTTTTTTTTCCTGAACTTTATAACTGTACAAACTAAGCGCAACTGTCTCTAATCATTATAAATATCTAGGTTTTACTTTAAAGCTGAACAATTCTAACTTTAAGCAGAAAGTTTATACTTTAAAGTGGATCATTATGAAACTTATATTAAGGCATACTGATGGAATGATTTTGTCTTACAAAAAAAAAGTTACGCCGGGTGAGGAAATGATTATAGCTGACTGAAAATGGAAAGATCTTACCCTTAAAAACAAAGTACACAGAACCAACTGTGCTAGCTTTTAGTCTCATTTATGGCTACAAGAAGTAATTATAGATTTAATTAAAAGACATAAATCCAGAAAGGCCCAGGTGCTTTAAAGGAAGAAATATTTTACCAAAAAAAAGCTGTACTAACACTTTTGTTACGACCGCTGAACTCCATCTATTTTAACCCGAACCATGGTTTTAAGATAATATAAACCATTCATGTAAAAATTTATAGACACAAAAATGTTTTCTATTAGCAGACTCAATCATAGTTATGAACTAATTTTCAAGATATACAGGGTGTTCATTTTAAGACGGCTCAAATGCATTTCATGCTTAAACGGTTAATCTGAGCAAAAAATGGTAGAGGAAAAATTTGTTGCCCGCCACCTCTAGTTTCAGAATATGTGACTTAATTTTAGATTCCTGCCCGCATACGCGGCTGACGCGCGACCAAAAGTGAGGGTTCGCAGTTGACCCCCATTTTCATATACACACTTTTAAAGAGTATAAAAAGTAATGAAAGAAACCGGAAACCGCAATTCGATATCCTTAAAATTAAAGGCGCTAGGCTATTTCAAAATCTGGTATTTATTAATCATATTTTAATTTTTTAACTTGTTATCAAAGAGAGAGAAGAGCACGCGATAGGTCATTTTTATGTATTTTTTCATCCCCTTTCTAATAAAAATATTGCCAAGGCCGTAAAGCTAGTATTTTTCTTAATATCGGGAAATAAGTCGTTTTCCGAGTAATTTTTCTAAGAAAAATCAAATTTTAAGAGCTTTAGATGTTCTCAAACATACACAAAATGGCTAAAAAATAATTTTACATCTGTTACAAACAAGAAGGTTTAATAATTATTTGGTAATTTTGGGAGAGTTGCGTTTAATTACCAAAAAAATTGGCAACCTCCTGCCACATATTTAAGTGATCAATATCTTTCATGTAATGGATCAATCTTATTCCTTAATTTATCAAATAATGCACTTTTGCAGCATTAAATGTGTCTTGAAAGGTGCCTCCTCAAACTCGCAAGCCAGGTTAGCCAGGAGGTTATCAACTGCTCTCTGTATCTGAAGAGGCACCTTTGAAGGCACAGTACATGCTTCACAAGTTGAGTAAAGTGCATTATTTGGTAAATTAAGGAATAAATTTGATCCTTTACATGAAAGATATTGGCCACTTAAATATGTGGCAGGGGGTTTCCAATTTTTTTGGTAATTAAACGCAACTCTCCCAAAATTACCAAATAATTATTAAACCTTCTTGTTTGTAACAGATGTAAAATTATTTTTTAGCCATTTTGTGTATGTTTAAGAACATCTAAAGCTCTTAACATTTGATTTTTCTTAGAAAAATCACTCGGAAAACGTCTTATTTCCCGATATTAAGAAAAATACTAGCTTTACTGCCTTGGCAATATTTTTATTAGAAAGGGGATGAAAAAATACATAAAAATGACCTATCGCGTGCTCTTCTTTCTCTTTGATAACAAGTTAAAAAATTGAAATATGATTAAAAATACCAGATTTTGAAATGGCCTAGCACCTTTAATTTTAAAAATATCGAATTGCGGTTTCCGGTTTCTTTCATTCCTTTTTATACTCTTTAAAACTGTGTATATGAAAATGGGGGTCAACTGGGAACCCTTTACTTTTGGTCGCGCGTCAGCCGCGTATGCGGGCAGGAATCTAAAATTAAGTCATATATTCTGAAACTAGAGGTGACGGACAACAAATTTTTCCTCTACCATTTTTCGCTCAGAACAACCGTTTAAGCATGAAATGCATTTGAGCCGTCTTAAAATGGACACCCTGTATGTTACTTCTTTGAATTAAGTTCATTTTCTTAAAACTAAGCAAACTTTAAAAAAAAAGCGGAACGAAACAAATTGTTGAATATTTTATTTTTTAATTATTCTTGTTTTAATTAATTTACGTGATTCATTTGATTTTATCCATCGTAATAAGCATGTTTTGTTAATGATTCTGCCCGGTTTTAGATTTCCAGGTGTCATGAGAGGTTTGATTCGTCTGTTTGGTGTAGCCAAGCTGCACTGAAGGGTCCTTACTTCCTTCAGAACTACCTCTTCCTTGGTTTGGGAATGCAAGAAAGCCCTGGGATTAACTGGCTTGGCACAATAAAGTTCGGCAGGATTGGGTGCCGGGTCAAGGGGGAATGAAACAGCCCAGCCAATCAGCTGGCCAGGAATGGAGCTAACTCTTCTTTCATTGGCCCAAGAACCTGTGCAAGGGTGTGCAGTTTTGTGCGGCACTCAGAGATTGGATCTGGTGAGAACATGAAAAGAACTGGGTGATGTTCGCTGGGGGTCAAACACAATAAGACTATGGATGCCTTGGCTGTGTAAACAAAGTGCCAAAAGTGACTCTGTGCTTGGGTAGAAATCAGATTACTTTGATTATAGGCCTATTCACAGGGCATGGTAGGTTCAGAAGCTGTTCTGTACAAGGTGGGGGACTTATTAGCTTGGAAGCGTTGTGCAGATTGTGTCATGAAGAGAAAGAAACAGCGTTGCAATCGAGTGGTTGCGCTATGAAACCTTTGGCTCTTTGAGACCAAAGGAGATAGTAGCGCAAGAAGAACTAGTAGGGAAAATCCTCAACCTCTTTGGTAGAGGAGGTTTCGTCTACTAGATCCAAAGGGGAGCACAATAAGTCTCTTTTGGCTGCGGTGCCGTGGGGCAAAGGTCCTGAACCGCTTTGTAATCGTAATAATAAGTGTCTTCTTCGAGTACCCTACTTTGTCTTCATCTACGACAGTCTCGTACATCCAGTTTTAAACTTTAACAAAAACTTACAGTTTAAAAAGTTAAGCATAAGGGTTGATTAAACGCCAAAAGGTACAGAAATCAGCAAGTACCTAACATTTCATTTATACTCCTGCTCGTAATTCCAGCAATTTAGAAAAAAACTTGCTTTTTCGAATTTTTGGAATAAGCAGTACTTACATTATAACTTGATATGGTATTAATTCGGAACCGTAACTACCTCTGGAGATATCTTTTAAAAGAATTCTTAAAGTTGCAGTCCTTTCCGGACAGTTTTAATATCTCTATAAATATTACTCATATTCTGAGAGTAACCCCCTTCTAAATTTTGTCTTCTTGTCCTCTATCCCAATGTCGAAGAACTGAGGCTCTCCTCACAGACGATCAATAACAGTATTCGAGGTTCCAAGACAAACGTTGGTGATATTCTCTTGGTAAATCACGAAGAACAAAACAAAATGTCAGCTCTTACAGTAAGTGAAATTAAACTGAAACAGTAATATTGGGTGAGACAGTAGTACTAAATTGAAATATCAAATTTTGGTCAACAAAGAATAAAAACCAATAATTATAGTTTAATTATTTATAGTTGCAACTAGAGTTTGAATAAATACTTAATGAGAGCCATACTTTATTAACGTCAAAAGCAGGCCGCAAATGTTTAAACGCTATTTCTAGCGACAAAACAGAGAGGTACGAGCATTATAATGAGGTGTGTTTAGAAATGGGGCTACGCTAGCGCCAAATTACCCTAAGCATAGTTAATTCAACGTCACTTCCAGCTAAAGTCTTTCGTACTGTTATATCCATGCTTCGCCAGCTAAACCACCTGTACAAAGTAATCAACTTATTTAATAACAGTTTTGAGAGGGGAGTTGCTTGATCCATTCAGATTGTGAATTAGTTTTGTAATTTTGTTGTTCCTTCTCTCTTATTAAAACTAAAATGATTTTATTATAATTTAATGATCTTATGATATTGTTTTGCTATTACTAAATGAGCCGTTAACAGCGAAAAAATCGATTAACTCCAATCGAAAAACAAAAAATTGAGAAATGCGATGAAATAATGGAGAGGGGGGGGCCCATTTGAACAGAATTTACATTTTCTGTTACTGAGTGCACCAGAATCGTATTATTGAACCTTTTTATTTTGTTTTCTACAACTTTCAAGTCTTCTTATCAGATCTATATCAATAAACAGTTGGTACTTTACATACATATATAGATTTTTTTAATTTTTAATATTTTGGGTGGGGTAGCTTTGAACACAATATAAAATAGAAAGAAATGATATTACTTTACTCTGAATCTACCTTCTATCAGTTATTTCTCTTACTACAACATTACTTTCTCTTTTAAACCACTGAAATCTAGTTCAAAAAATCAAGAATGACTCAGTTCAAGGATGTTGTACCCGAAGTTACGATGGGTTTAGGAAGTTTGAACAAAATATTCGGTTTGTTGCGCTTCTTAATGTAGGTTCGGACCACTTTCCCCTTCTCTGCGATTAAACAAAAAAAAAAGTCACAAACTTGCAGGTCGGTAGGGCGGCACGTTTTAACTGGTGATGTTGAAATGTGCCCCCTCTCCTTCTATAAAAGAAAATATAATATCCAACACTTTTTGCTAGCAAATAGACTTCTGCAAAATACTCGGATTGAAATACAATATGTTAATATGGACTAACAATACTTTACACCTTGTCCACTACAATCTTCACAATACACTTCCAAAGCTGCAACAAAAATTTTTACTTCCACCTTACAAAATATAACATTCCTCAATTCTGGACTTTACCAAACAATGAAAACGAAGGGAAATTCTGTCAATTATGCAACAGGTTTACCACAACATACGAGGGTCGTTTGAAAAGTCCGTGCAAAGTCAGAGAGATAGCACTACTGGCGCGTATCGAGGTCATGTTTAGTTAGTAGCATCTCTTGGAAGAACACACACCAAGTTTCAGCCAGATCGGTCTATTTCTTTCTGTTCGGCATTCGTTTGAATCGAGGAAGTCGAGTGATTTTCAAAAAATGGACGAAAAAGAATTTCGTGTGTTGATTAAACACTACTTTATGAAAGGCAAAACGCCTCAGGAGACTAAAGAGAAGCTTGATAAACATTATGGTGACTCTGCACTTTCGATTAGAACAGTTTATAAGTGGTTTCAAAATTTTCGGAGTAGCCATATGGGCACAAGTGAGTACTCCAGAAATCATTGATAAAATCCATGATATGGTGATGGATGACAGAAGAGTGAAGGTGCGTGAGATTGCTAGTGCTGTGGGCATCTCGAATGAAAGGGTACATAATATTTTGCATCAACATTTGGACATGACAAAGCTATCCGCAAGATGGGTACCGCGATTGCTCACGCTTGACCAAAAACGAAATCGTGTGAAGTGTTGCAAGGACGGTTTGCAGCTGTTCCAGAAGAATCCGCAGGACTTTAAGCGTCGTTTCGTCACTGTGGATGAAACATGGATACATCACTACACTCCTGAGACCAAAGAACAATCTAAACAATGGGTTACCAAGGGGGAATCTGCGCCAAAAAAGGCGAAGACCGTTCCTTCGGCCGGAAAGATTATGGCGACTGTCTTTTGGGTTTCGCAAGAAATAATCCTCATCGACTATCTGGAAAAGGGTAAAACTATTACAGGTGCATATTATTCATCGTTATTGGACCGTTTGAAAACCGAGCTGCAAGAAAAACGCCCACGATTGGCCCACAAAAAAGTCCTTTTCCATCACGACAACACACCAGCTCACACCTCAGGAGTTGTGGTCGCAAAATTAATGGAAATAGGGTTCCAACTCGTTTCACATTCCTTCTATTCTCCAGACTTGGCTCCCTCAGACTACTATTTGTTCCCCAATATGAAGAAATGGCTGGCGGGAAAAAGATTTTATTCAAACGAGGAGGTGATTGCAGAAACGAATGGCTATTTTTCAGACTTGGACGAATCCTATTATTCGGAAGGGATCAACAAACTAGAGCAGCGTTGGACGAAGTGTATAAGCCTAAAAGGAGACTTTGTTGAAAAATAAAAAAGGTTTACCCCAAAAAATTAAGTAGTTTTTATTTTTGCATGGACTTTTCAAACGACCCTCGTATGCAGTAAATTACCAGTCATAAATGTTTTAAATATTTGTGCCCCTCTCTGCCCCACATTGTGTTTTTTTTTTTTATAATTCCTGTTTTTAATATAAATTCAAATAAATGTACCATTATCATTCAGCGACTGTTACTAACTTTAAGTTGAATTATTGCAACGATTTATATTAGAGCAAGTGAGTTAATCAAAATGGCTTCTGAAATAAATGATTTATTATTTAATCCCCAAAACATTTGTGGCCATTTAATGGTGTTAATCTTTATTATTTGGGGAAATTTATTATAAATATAGTAAAGCTATGACTGAACTAAGTGCTTTGACACTTATGTTTAAGATGTTTCAAAAAGTGGAGTTAATTGATTTGTGCAGTGAACGGCTCATATTGTTCCTTAAAAATGTTTTACTATAATAGTCAGTTGAATTGAGACATCCATCGGTGTTGATATCCATACCAAAATGTAAAATGGAGAGAGAGAGATGAAATAATTACAAAATTTAAACACAGTTGACAATATGCCATAACTTCATTCTCAGAAAAATATTGATCGAAATCTGTAGTATAATAATCGATTCAAAGATTTTGGGAGTGATTATCGATTTAACGCATAATTGAACAGTTAGAATAAACTGTAAATAAAAACTAGAATAGTGTTTAACTAATGTGTAAGTTTAGTTTGTTGGTAGATTCATGGAGATTGAATTTAAACGAATGGAAATTTTATTAAAACAGCCTAGAGAGCTTTGTTGGAAATGATCATTGGAAGGGATGAACTAATGCAATTCCCAAGTGGGACACTATTTAGCGATGCATGTGCTAAACAAATTTAATTACAATAGTTGCGTATAGTTCTTCGCAAAGTTCTGAGTTCATGTGAAACTAGTATAAAAACCGAACATATAAACTAAACCATTGCCCCAATAGTTTAGTAATTTGAAGCAGGATGGCTCTTTTGGGACTTAGCTGCAGCAAAGGCAGCTAGCTGATCTTTTGTAGCCTTCTAGTTCAATTAGTTGCAATTCTTTTTAGCTTAAACATTTATCTTGTTTGAAATATAAATTTCTTTAATTTACTTAAGTTTACTAAATGTTTCTTATTCACTCTGAAGATAAATTGAAGAGGATTTATTATTCATCAGTATCCAAAACCCCAGAGGGTCCATCTAACTACTCCAACAGGAAAAAAAAAAGAAGCTAAAAGGATGCGGATCAGAGGTACTGACTTAAACCCACATAAAATTTACGCAGCCCGAACGCAGGCTCGAAATCAGTTATTAGAAAAATAACTGCCTAATTCGCGTAAAACAAATATACTCAAAAACTGTATTAAAACTGTCCGGTAGGACAGTCGAAAACTGCACGAAAAAGCGTGACGCTGAAAAACACCCAACTTTGGCATTTTTTTTCTCTTTTTCTGTAAAAGATAAAATTCCCATATTTTCTTTAAAATATAGTGCAAATCCTCCTTTATAACTGTAATTTTTTCGTAATAACATAGATTTATTAGTTTTCGAGAAAAGCAATGTGAAAATTGCGCAAAAACAACATTTTCAAAAATTGTTGTTGTTGTTACCTTTTTTGTAAACAGCGTAGCGCCTAAACGCGCGAACCGATTTTCATGAATGAGGTGTCATTCAATTCAGAATTTTATGTAGATGTACCTTTTGGGGGTCTCGACGCTGTACATCGAATGAGAGAGGAGTTAGCCTCCTTTATGTAAGGCCCCTTCCAAAATTATTATTACTAATTACTCTGTAAATCTTGGCCTGATTTTGATAAAATTTGATAGGATGTTAGGGTTAAGGCTCCCCTTTGTAACAATAAAGCGACGGTCTGCTCTTACACTTGTTAAGGGGAAGTATAGCAATCGTTTCAAATTATCAACGCGTGAACCGATTTTCATGAATGAAGTGTCATATTATTCAAAATTTTATGTAGATTTGCATTTTAGAGGTCTCGACGCTGTGCATATTTGGGAGGGGAGTTCGCCCAATGTATGTAAGGCCCCCTCCAATATTATTATTGCTGATAACTCTGTAAATCTTAGCTCGAATTGATAAAATTTGGGAGGATGAAAGGGTTAGGGCTCCCCTGCATAACAGTAAAGCGATGGTCTGCTCCTACTTTATTATATTATATATGCGTTGTAGTTTTATTTTTTATATGTGACTAAACTAACTGACGGACTAAGTCCGCCAAGCCGGTCCCAAGCCCAGGTGAGAAAGGATGAGGGGTCCGTCGGAGTTACTTATGTTTCAGGTTCTAAAGGCTAACTATACGCAAAGCCAGGAGAGGGAGGATATATTCATAAATGTTTATGCTGTGTAAATATGTTATTGTTTGCAACCCACTATAAAACTATAAATAAATCTATCCAAAAGGTACAAAAATCTCCTTAACAAAAACTTACAGTTTAAAATGTTAAGTATAAGGGTTGATTAAACGCCAAAAGGCACACAAATCAGCAGGTATCCAACATTTCATTCATACTTCATTAATATTTAAGTAATTTTACTGCATTAACTTTTTATTAAATTTTTTAGAATTTATTAGATGTCGCAGACCCTTATGCTGGCCATTTTCGTCTATAAAATATATGTTCAAGTAGCACTGTAGATTGACTGTAATATCTAGTTATTTATAATAATCAAACTGTTAATTACAGGTAAGACGAATTCAAGACTGAAATATTGTTTTAAATCCTCCGTGATTGAAATTTAAAAAGTGGCCGACTCTAACTTTGTTTTTTTCTACTTTAACATGCATGTATATGTGACTACTCAGAATAATTCATCACTCATTTTATAATAATTATAATAAAAAAATATTATGAATGAAGTGGCCAGCATAAGGGTCTGTGACATCTAATAAATTCTAAAAAATTTAATAAAAAGTTAATGCAGTAAAATTACTTAAATATTAATGAAGTATGAATGAAATGTTGGATACCTGCTGATTTGTGTGCATTTTGGCGTTTAATCAACCCTTATACTTAACATTTTAAACTGTAAGTTTTTGTTAAGGAGATTATATAACAACTTTTCAGACACCTAGTGCTCTTATTTGAGTACTAATAATTCAATATATTTCTACTTAAATTTGCGGGCCCCCTCTTGTATAAAATACAAGTTGTCCAACTTTACAATTCTAATACACATGCATTAAATGTATAGAATTTTAAATGCATTAAAACAAGTACTAGGTTTCATTAATTTTTATTTCATTATTTCTATTTCGTAAACATTTTGAATATAACAAAAATACAGTGTAAACTCATTCACTTAGTCAAGTGTAGTGCGAGAAGGTGACGTAAATGATGTCTGACGTAACCCCTTACTGAATAGATTTATCACTGTTCTCATCGTAACTGATACATTCCACCCTAAAAGTGACATTTCGATATAATGTTTCAGTTTTATAATCTAGATTATGGTTAGTAATAATTAAAACTAATTTATAATAAATTAGAGTTCAAAAGATTTGCAATTAGAACATCGATAAATGTATTCGATAATCGCATCGATAATTATATAATTGTATCGATAATTGTAAGAGAAAGTGGTTCATTTTATTTGATTTTTTTAAAAAATAATTATTATAATAAAAAATAACGGTTTTAAGGCTTATTATTATTTGTTTTATTTAAGGGTATGACTGTTCACTTTTTTTGGGCGAGAATTTCAAAATTTTGTTAACTTTTTACATTTTACCATTCAAAATCTGATGCAGCTTCAAAAATTTTGATGCCAGTAGCTTCTCTTAAGGGCTTAAGTCTGCCATTAAAGTCACAAAGCGACAGAAAATATCAATCTAAAACATTTGTTTCTCCAAATAACTCCTATTTTTTTTTTCATGCGTTATTTAAAAAATATTAATAGCAATTAAAAAAAAAAAAATTACCTTATAAAATAATATTTAACATTTTGAATCTACCACAAGTTGGAGGATTATTTAGGTAACATACAATTTCATACGAACGTTTAATCCCGAACCCCCCTCCAAACATATCGTTCACCTCATCCCAGGATTAGTATCTAATGGAAATGGAAAGATCAGTAGGTAATCCCTTTTTCATACAGATTTGCCATTTACAGGATGCTGCCATCAAATCGAATGGTGTAAAATTAATACTTGTTTTTTTCTTTTAGTTTTTAATAAAGGGCATTGATCTGTAAGCTTTCATTTTTAAATTACAATGTATGCTGAAGTTTTAGCTTACTTATTTAAATCTAAAAAATACAAACATCGTTTACTCTGTTTTAGTTTTGTTAGTTTTGTTTTTTTCTTGGTTCACTTATTGAAACAAAGAGACAATTTCAAATTAAAATTTCTCATTTACATAGAATGAAAAGAAAACATCACAATAAGACTTAAGACAAGAAATAACTCACTATCAAATATTAAAGATAAAGTTGTTCAATTTGTAAACAATAATAATTCACGGAACAGTAATAAATTAGGTTAACTTATGCTTCTTCAATGTTTTTTTTTTAATAAACGAATTAAAACTCTATTTTTGTGTTCCATTATAAGAAAATGAATTAGCAATTATTAATTCTCCATAAATGTATGACATTGGCTTCACCGAAGAAATATTTTTGGCTGAGGGTATGTCAGCTTTTTGGGTAAGTAAAATTTTCATGTAAATGGATCAAGGGTAGGTCCTATCCTCCATGGTATTGCAGCCGAGAGGCTTATTGTGCTATTCCTTGGTTAATCTTCCACTTCTTACTGTGACCAGGGGCTTACACTCTAGTTTTTGTTGTGATATGATCACCTTTGGCTGCAAAGAGCCAAATATCTCAAAGCGCATCCTCGCAATATCCGGCTCAGTCAAACAGGATATGAGAATATGCGTTTCCTCCTGGTACAGTCTATACACAGATTCCAGGTAAACTAACCCGCAAACAGATGAAGATGTCTTGATTTCACACAGATCGGGCTTAAGCTTTTTACTGGACAAATCAAAAGAATAGCATTCCAAGATTTATTATGAGCGTTCTAAAGCCATTGCTTAATTAAGAGTATCAAGGCATCTTTGGGATTGCCCGGGACAGATTCTGAACCAATGTATGAAGTTGATGCTCCAATTCAGGCTAGCTGATCATCAGCGACTTCATCATATCATTAAGATCCGATATCCTTTTAAGAGCTACTCTGTGCACCACGAAAGCTGCCCGAAGGACTCCCTTTATCCCTAAACAAAATACGTGGTTGTTTTACAAGCAAATATTACTGGCTATTCGAGAAAGTAAGAACCTCTTTTTTTGGTTCTCCTCAGTTTTCATTTTGGAGGACTAACTTTCCAGAGAATATGTTTAATAAAAGCCTTCAGTTTCACTGCAATGATTTCTGGCTCCAGAGCCGTCTGTAAACTAAATGGATTCTTGAAGACTGTAAGCTCAATTAGTCCTTGGTTTCCAGGACACTTGAAATGGATTCTCAAAACTGCATCTTGGGAGAATATGGTCCCACGGTCTTGATGAAAGCAGGTTCTCTGGGTCGACCTTTT
Organism: Rhodnius prolixus; assembly: GCF_049639745.1. NCBI lineage: Eukaryota > Metazoa > Arthropoda > Insecta > Hemiptera > Reduviidae > Rhodnius > Rhodnius prolixus. The sequence continues at coordinate 21,626,590 of NW_027411582.1, forward strand.
TAGTTATTTCCAAATGCTTGACATAGGAGCTCACGTTTCTTCAATGTCCAAAATAAAGTTTTACCTAATAACCGATTCACCAAAGTTGTTCAACAAATCTCCAAACTCGTAAAATAAGGGTAGATATGTGAACCACTTAAAAAAAAAAAAAAATTGATTAGATGTGTAATTTCTCTTCTTCTTCTTCTTTTTTAACAGGAGAGTAACAGGAAAACATATTTTGTAACTTGGGAAACATCCGTCACATACCTGTCATGGCCCCCAACCTTGCCTATTTTTCTCCCCTTCCTGGCTGTCGATGGAGAGACTTGTAATATCAGAGCGCGCCGTTGTGAGAATGTTGAGGAGAGAGAGGAGAGAGAGAGAGAGAGAGACATTAAGAGGAAGAAGAAGAAGACGACGACGACGAGAAGGCAAGGTTGATGTGTATGTAGTTAGTTTTCCTGCATAGATGAAGGGAACCCACCCAGGTATGTGATGGCAAGCGAATTGTTGAAGGCAAAAGCTCACCCTCCGACTTCCCTAAGCTCACACACATATATATGACTTCAATGCAGAAATGGAATTGAGTTCATTCGGCAGTAGTAATTCATTTCATTGTGCCAGGTTAAATGGATTTCCCAAGTAACAGCGTAGTCACTTGAAAAGGTGCTTTCTGGGTAAATGGAGAAAATTTCATCTTTTTTTTAAGTTTTCTCTTTCTTTCTTTCTTTTTTTTTTTTTTTTTAAAAAAAAAAGGAAATTGAAATTATGAAATTCACAATAAAATCTGATTTAAGTTTTTTCTTATCCGGTTTAGGGAAAAAAACATAAATATTTTCTATTTTAAGCATAAATACAGAGGAGCTTGCCTTTAGGGACTTAATATTTTAAGGAAATATTGCTTTAATCAGTCTATTGTAACTAATCTATATCTTAGCACAAAAAAATGCTGCTTTTAAAAAAATAATAATGGTAACATTTTGAATTTTTCGCTCTGCGAATAGAGATCAAGAAGTTTACTAAAACGCTGGATCTTTTAATCCAGTCTCTATTTATTGCAATATTAATTGTACAGAAATTAACAGCCTTGAACTATGTAACTATGAAACAGAGAATTTGGCACAGATTTTTATTAATTGTCCAAGAACAATAAGGCAAAGATACCTAACAAAACAGCATCTACTTACTGCTGAAAATATACTAATCATTATTAGCGATTGGTCTCATAATCATGGATGCTAATAAATTTATTATTAACTGATTGAAATTTAGAAAATCGTAGCCAGTAATATCTATTTTTCCCAGGCCAACTAACAATTAGATATCGTGGGACGGAGGCAACTAGCTCAATACAATTCACCATAAAATTCCCACATTATTTTACATTAAATAAAATTTAAGGCCTACAGACCGGGGAATCGAACCCATTACCACAGTATATATTTGTATTGCAAGTCTCGCCTTTAACCACGCGGCTATCGTGGCGCCTAGTTACTGTTATAGTTTTGTTTTATTTTCAATCAATAACAAAGAATAGTTCTGCTTTATTTTTGTTTATATTATTTTGTTTTACTCTTATTTTTAGCCAACTTATTTTCGTTACTAATAAAAATATACTTCACTTATTTAATTGTGTTTTAACTTCTATTAATGATTAAAATATGCGTATAAATATTAGTATTCATACTTTTGGGATGTAATGTATAATTAAAAGAATTTCACATTACCACTCTCCATCAGTTCAAAACTATATTTTCATAGATGTAAAATAAATAAATAAACAAAATGTAATTATTATTAATTAAATTTTTCCAGTCTTTATTAAATTCAATTGTAAATTTATTAAGAAGTTAATAGGAAAATATATTGCGAGCCCAAATTGTCTATTGTCGGTTTTACTCTTACACATTTAAGGAAGTGGTTAAACAAGTGAAATGTTGACAGGTGGAAAACGGTTTAATATGTAGAGCAGTCTCAAGACTAATATACAATTTTCCAACCATTCTATTGAAAGTGTGCACATATGCGTAAATCTCGCAGGAAACCTAATTTCTCTGTAAAATTTCATTCCCATCTTATACTATGAGCACGCTTTTGTTGCATATGGTATAGGTTTTTAACACCTGCAAGTGTGCAAAGATTAACTAAATGGAAAATGCGACTTTTAATATTGTTTATTCTGTTTTTAAATCTTTCGCAATTGATTAGTTAAAAAGAAAATCAACATTAATATCTTTAAACTAACAATAATTATTGGGTTATCCGGAAAATGAGATAGGATTTTATGTTTTCTTTAAAATACCCCCCCCCAAATTGTGAACTGTTTATTTTTGTTGGACTTTTGTCTGGGGCGAAGGCAGTATAAGTGAGTGCACTGTTCAAACGGTGGTTCGAGAGGGAGTCTTGAAGACAAAGAAAGGCCGTGGAAGAAGTTCTGCCCTTGATGACGATGTTCTCTGAGCTTTGGTGAAAGAAAATCCCTGTACAACTGTTCGAGAACTGGCAGGGAAACAAGAAGTCAGCAAATCAACCGTCGATGACCATCTCAAGGCGAATGGGAAGGTGAAAAAGCTTGAAAGTTTTGGGTTCCTCCACACATTAAACGACTGCCAAAAAGATCAGCCGGTATGAAATTTGGGCTGCACTTCTTTGCCGAAACAACAGCGATCCTTTTCTGTCACCAGAATTGTGACTTGCGATGAAAAGTGGATCCTCTACGACAACAGCAGACACTCTGTACAGTGGCTTGACAAAGGAAAAGCAGCACACAATTTTCCAAAGCCCCCAAATCATAAAAAAAAAGGTGATGGTCACTGTTCGGTGGGCTTCATTTGGTCTGATTCATTACAGCTTCTTGAATCCTGGCAGAAACCATCAATGCCGAATCGTATTGTAACCAAACTGACGTAATGCATCAGGAATTGGTAATAACGAAGCCATCTTTAGTCAATCGAAAGGGGCCTATTCTGTTGCATGACAACGCTCGGCCACAGATCTCACTTGATATGACTTCCCGAAAATTGTTGGAGCTTGGCTATGAGACTCTGCCACACCCGCCCTACTCACCGGATCTCTCGCCTACTGATTACCATTTTTTTTTTTTTAGACACCTGGACCGCTATTTACAAAATAAACAATTTATTGACCAAAGAACATTAGAAAATGCGTTTTCTGAATTTATAAATTCTAAGGATTCCAAATTCTATGCAGAGGGTATGGAAAAGTTACCCAAACGTTGGCAGAAATGTATAGAAAGTAATGGAGACTATTTTGATTAATAAAAACAGTTATAAATAATGAATTTTTATTTTTAATCCTGCATTTTTTTTCCGGACAACCCAATAAAAAGTATAAGTTCAAATTTTTAATAGAGTTTTTGGATCTAAGAGAAGGTTTGTACAACTCATTACCAAGCATAACAATTCATTGATATTTTTATGTCGTCGTAGCTCACGATTGAAAACATCTCCTGAGGTTTTTTCTGATTTATAAATTTTCCCAAAAGCAAGCGAAATTAGTTCAAGTTATTCTAGACCGAGTTTATATTTACACAAATCTTTAATAGAATGAATAATTCAGTGTTACAATATTTTTTTTATTAAATTTAAAGTATATGTCGTTATATGAAAAAGTTCTCCCTCATATTGACGAAAAACCCTTACAATCACGAGGGTTACGAGTTGTGCGGATCCATTTGGAAGGATGAAGCTAACTTTGCAGGAAAAGTAAAAAAAAAAAAGAAGTTTTCTCCAAACATTAATCACTTTTCCTTTGTCCTTTTTCAGTAGAAGCACGTCTTAGAGTTTGCTCCGATATTAACAGATTGTCGATAACACCAACAGACTTCAGCACTGTCTAGCCATCATTACTTTTTTTCTAAGCTTCACCTTGCAAGTTTTATTGTAGATGTTAAAACATTGGATAGCAATTGGATGAAGTGTTACTAAACATGTTTAGTTTAATCTTAAATTCAAAAATCAACAAAAGAAATTAAATAAATCAGAAAAAGAAAGAATTAAACAAAATTACTGCTATCAATTACAGAGTAATCTATTCTAATATTCGGTATAACTTACCTTAATATTCAGCATAATAATTATTAGTATTTACTCATAATTTGGCGCTATAGTTTATGAAGGTGTTTGGCCTTGTCAATAAAGACATTTTTTCCAACCAAAGAAAATGAAAAGTTAAGGCAGTGAAAAGAAAAAGTACAAAAACCAAATTTTAGCCAGAGAAACATATAAACTTAATCGTACAAAGAGAAAGAATTAAATCCATTACTCTTTGTAGCTTGGATGTGAGATTTTCAAAGCAATTTAAAAAGTCAAACCAAACTATAATGGAGTACTTTTATAAAAATTGCACTTTGCTAACCTTAAATTCTCAATAATATTTGCACTTCGCTAACCTTAAATTCTCAATAACATTTGCACTTTGCTAACCTTAAATTCTCAATAACATTTGCACTTTGCTAACCTTAAATTCTCAATAACATTGCACTTTGCTAACCTTAAATTCTCAATAACATTTGCACTTTGCTAACCTTAAATTCTCAATAACATTGCACTTTGCTAACCTTAAATTCTCAATAACATTTGCACTTTGCTCACCTTAAATTCTCAATAACATTGCACTTTGCTAACCTTAAATTCTCAATAACATTTGCACTTTGCTAACCTTAAATTCTCAATAACATTTGCACTTTGCTAACCTTAAATTCTCAATAACATTGCACTTTGCTAACCTTAAATTCTCAATAACATTTGCACTTTGCTAACCTTAAATTCTCAATAACATTGCACTTTGCTAACCTTAAATTCTCAATAACATTTGCACTTTGCTCACCTTAAATTCTCAATAACATTGCACTTTGCTAACCTTAAATTCTCAATAACATTGCACTTTGCTAACCTTAAATTCTCAATAACATTTGCACTTTGCTAACCTTAAATTCTCAATAACATTTGCACTTTGCTAACCTTAAATTCTCAATAACATTGCACTTTGCTAACCTTAAATTCTCAATAACATTGCACTTTGCTAACCTTAAATTCTCAATAACAACTTTTTCTAAGAACAATTGATAAGAAATTAGTTTATTTTTATTTATTGATTGAGCAACTAAATGTATTATGAAGTGTTCTGCATAAATAAAGATGTAGAGTAATGATATCATTGAAAATATAACCTTTATTATTTTTTTTCTATCTTACAATAAAAATAAATGAGTTTCCAATAATGAAAGTTTATAATAACATTCTTAAAGGTGGGTTTATACTTTTGCTCCATAAAGTGTAAGGAAAATTTAAAACTGCTGTAAAAGTTTTTTTTAAAAAAGAAGTTAAACCATAGGCACGCATCTACAGTGAAGGTAAAAGCACTTCTTCTTGAAATCCAATAAAATCAAAGCACCTGATTGTGTAATTTGCTGCTACATTCACAAATTTTTACTGGTAAATCGTTTTAACCATTAACTAGAATACTAAAAATAAAATTACTTTGTTTTTTTTTTTACAAAATATCTCAAAGGAAGTGGAAGAACATTTTGATTGGTATACATATTTTAACTATTAATCACATAAACCACTAAATTAAGTTCACTGTTCATTCTTTATTATTTTTAGGAATTGAAGTAGAAATTGTTGTTATTTCAGTTTGTAAATTAATATCTACTTACAGTAATTACAATTGTTAGGACTACTTAGTAAATTACCTCATTTTTAAATGATACCTCTCTCACTGTTTACTATTAAAGAAATGGTTGGAGCCTCTTTATCTCATTTTTCCCAAGCTGAAGAGGCAGTATTCTAGGTCCTGTGCTATTCATAGAAAACAATGTAAATATCCCTATCGATCCTTAGACTTTTTCTCTCCAGTTTGCTGATGATCCTCTCCAACTTATATCCCTGACCCAGTAATCTTCCAGAATAATTTTGCTGAACCATCTCATCAAGTTTTAGACTAAATGGTTTCCTGGGCGAAGAATGAAAATAAATGGAAGCCAGTATCTGGTGTTTAACTTCTCACAATTTGAGAAAAATAATACTACCTTCTTTGGTAGGAAATGACTTTAAAAAAGAGTTTATCAGGAATTACAGTTAATTTGGTCGTTCATGTTTTGGTGAATGGCTTTCTGTTTGTAGAATTCTGTGCTTTCAATGATGTCCATACATTTTTCTTTCTTTCTTCTATATTATAAGCGAACTCTTCTTAATCTGGGTTATCCATCCGCTATCTATTGGGCTCTTCTTCGATAACAGACTAATCTAGAACCCTCACACTCAACTTAAGCGTTGAAACCCGATACAGACAGCTGAAAAGACTATTAGACAACAGATCACAGAGAAGTAGTAAAAGACGCGCGAGTCTTAAACTTTTTTTAGTAATTTTCAAAAATGGGGCCCTAAATTAGAACTCTGTAACTGTCCCAGCCCAGAGTTACAGCCATAATTATCTACTGAAATAAATTACGTAACAGATAAAACAAAATTTGGAGAAATATAAAGATAACTTGCTCGGGAAATTCGACTAATTTAATGAAAGATTATGGCAAAGTCCAGGTTTTTCTTAAACCTCTCCTCTCTCCTCCCGCAGGTTAACGAACTTGTTAAAAAACTTGTCGGAAGAGAAAAAAAACCGCTGGCTGTTTTACATCATTAAAAAGTTTTGTCCGTTCTTTTAAGATTTCTTTGTTTATTTATTCATTGTTCAACTTATTTTTAACCTTCCATGTTTTTTTTGCTCTTTATTGGGGATTATTAATTTATTGGAGTTGAAGAGTTCTTATAGCGGAGATATTGAGAGCGCAATTATGAAGATATACATTTTGGGAAGACTTTTGAAATTGTTATTCTGAAAATGATGATACTGTCGTTTGAAAGTTCTTCTTAAGAAAGACCAATCCAAAGACAATCGTACAGGAACAAACTCCGGACATGGGATATTGGGGCAGCATACAAAAGCGATTGTTTTACGTGGCGTGTTTTATTTTAAGTAAGTACCGTTTTGAGATAAAAGAAAAACAAGTAAAGTTTTCTAAACAATTCTATCTTTACATGAAAGCCTTTTTACCTTAATCTACTGTTCTCGAAATTTGCCACTAATATTAAGCCACTTATAGTATTGTAGAATCCAGCATTTGAATCACATCTCATAGAAGTCTGGCATCTTGTTTGATAACTACTGTAACACGGTCGTTTTGTGACGATGACCAGCCAGATATGTATCTTCAAATGCAGAATCTATTGGTAAGTCACTGGGTGCTAGACTTTTTTTTTGTCAACTTTTATGCTCTAAAACTAGGCAGTAATAACAAAAGATCACCTCAATTCGTTAACCACAACATGAACATTAGGGCGGCCATCTTTAAAAACACTGTAACCTAATACACTGTTCATACCAAGTTTTCTCCACGTACTTCACTGATCTTACGATTGAATTTTTCAGCCGTTTTCACATCTTCTTTACCGTTAAGAAAAACGAATCAAAGAGCATATTACACAGTCGGCGGGATTCTCAATCTATGGACGCATTTTAAAAAGTGATAAACTAATGTAAACATGGTCGAATAATTGCCGTATTAGCGATTGGTTTCTACCTGACATACGAGGTCTGTAAATTGAATAATAAGACTGCTTTTTTAAAAAAAATTTATCCAAAAAGAATTACAATTCTATATTGTCACCTTCAAAATAACTTCCTTCTGAAGCCACACAGCGTTGGAGACGTTTTCTTCTCAATAAACACTTTTACCGAGAGGTTCTTGAAAAACTTCGAAAAAGGGGTCATTAATGTGAGACTTAAACATCAAGAACAAGTGGGTGTTGCATCAACGATAATGCTCCTTGTCACACAGCAATTTCAATAAACAGAGTTTTTGGCCAGTAAAAACTTTCCTGTGACTTCTCAGCCTCCTTATTCGCTTGAAATGAGTCCTTGTGACTTTTTTTCTCTTCCCGAAGTTGAAAAATCACCTCAAGGGAACTCATTTTGGGACAGTCGAAAACATTCAAACGGCTGTAACCGACCAGCTGAAGGTTATTCCAGTATCGGAGTTCGAGCACTGCTATGAGGAGTGGAAGAAACGTCTCCAGCGCTGTGTGGCTTCAGAAGGAAGTTATTTTGAAGGTAGACAATATAGAATTGTAATTCTTTTTTAATAAAAAAATTTAAAAAAATCAGTCTCATTGCTTAATTTATAGACTTCGTATGTAGGTACACAGCGCGCATGCGCCAAATGCCGACCACAGCACTGCAACGGCTGTATTTCAAAAAAATGGTACTTTCTTAAAAAACACTCCAAGCTAAATATGTATTGTGATACTGGGTTCGATTCCCGGTCTAGGTCTTGGATTTTATTTGATGTTTAATAAGAGGACTTAGCTAACCGGCTCCGGGCAAGATACCTAAAAATAGGCATTACTTTATTTGTAATTTAATATTAATATAAAAAAACGTCAATTTAACCGCAGGAAACAAACAGTAGGTTAAATTTATTTTATTCCCATTTTGGAATCAGATTTAAATAATATATATTGGAAGTTTTGTCACATTAGGTCAAATGACAAATGCCACTGTTGCCTACACTCCTTCTCGACCTACTTCGCCCTTTCAATGACCCCTATACACCCTCACATTCACAGAGTAAGAAGGTTTAGCGACGGCGACGCGCCTTAGGGGACCGCGCCGAACTGGCTTGGCCATTCACGATAAATTATGTGAATAAACAACCCAAAGCGGTTCTTTCCATTGCTGCTGCTCCTCCTCCTCGATTCCCCTTTTTGCCTCCACCCACTATCTACTCCTCTATTTCTGTATTTATTGATGGCAATCCCCTATATCTTGAACTGGGTTACAAGCAACTTTTTGTAAGTTGTTGTTTTTTTGTTTTTTTTTTTAAAGGAGTTTTTCTCAGTTTTCGAAGCGAACTTTTTATGTGTTAACTGGTTTACAAAAATTGTAATAAATTTTTCTTATTTACTAAATGTTTTTTAACCAATTTTTTATTTTATTTGTTTATTTATTTGGCAACTGTATGCAGTAACGTGCGCATATATGTGTGTACATATGAGGGTCGTTTGAAAAGTCCGTGCAAAGTCAGAGAGATAGCACCACTGGCGCGTATCGAGGTTATGTTTGGTTAGTAGCATCTCTTGGAAGAACACACACCAAGTTTCAGCCAGATCGGTCTATTTTTTGTGTTTGGCATTCGTTTGAATCGAGGAAGTCGAGTGATTTTCAAAAAATGGACGAAAAAGAATTTCGTGTGTTAATTAAACACTACTTTATGAAAGGCAAAACGCCTCAGGAGACTAAAGAGAAGCTTCATAAACATTATGGTGACTCTGCACCTTCGATTAGAACAGTTTATAAGTGGTTTCAAAATTTTCGGAGTGGCCATATGGGCACAAGTGACGCTGAACGTTCTGGACGCCCTGTTGAGGTTCCTACTCCAGAAATCAGTGATAAATTCCATGATATGGTGATGGATGACAAAAGAGTGAAGGTGCGTGAGATTGCTAGTGCTGTGGGTATCTCGAATGAACCGGTACATAATATTTTGCATCAACATTTGGACATGACAAAGCTATCCGCAAGATGGGTGCCGCGATTGCTCACGCTTGACCAAAAACGAAATCGTGTGAAGTGTTGCAAGGACGGTTTGCAGCTGTTCCAGAAGAATCCGCAGGACTTTAAGCGTCGTTTCGTCACTGTGGATGAAACATGGATACATCACTACACTCCTGAGACCAAAGAACAATCTAAACAATGGGTTACCAAGGGGGAAGACCGTTCCTTCGGCCGGAAAGATTATGGCCACTGTCTTTTGGGATTCGCAAGGAATAATCCTCATCGACTATCTGGAAAAGGGTAAAACTATTACAGGTGCATATTATTCATCGTTATTGGACCGTTTGAAAACCGAGCTGCAAGAAAAACGCTCACGATTGGCCCACAAAAAAGTCCTTTTCCATCACGACAACGCACCAGCTCACACCTCAGCAGTTGTGGTCGCAAAATTAATGGAAATAGGGTTCCAACTCGTTTCACATCCCCCCTATTCTCCAGACTTGGCTCCCTCGGACTACTATTTGTTCCCCAATATGAAGAAATGGCTGGCGGGAAGAAGATTTTATTCAAACAAGGAGGTGATTGCAGAAACGAATGGCTATTTTTCAGATTTGGACAAATCCTATTATTCGGAAGGGATCAACAAACTAGAGTAGCGTTGGACGAAGTGTATAAGCCTAAAAGGAGACTATGTTGAAAAATAAAAAAGGTTTACCCCAAAAAATTAAGTAGTTTTTATTTTTGCACGGACTTTTCAAACGACCCTCGTACATACACGAGCACATGCACGTGCGCCACGTGAGTGGAGTGAACGACGACCATCCAGTGATGGAAGCCGTTAGTTCGCCAGATTGGCAAGCTTACGCAGCAACCATCCTAGGAGGTCGGCGTTATATGTTGAGATGATCGCGTGGCCACCGCCGCTTTAGTCTGCGAAGTGGATTTGAAGGAAGTGTTGTGGTAGACATGTTGTGGATCAGAGGGTTTGTAATGACTGTGTAGATGTGAGTGGAGTTTTGTGTATCAAGATTGGGGCTATTTCCAGAAACGAGAGGAATATTGAGATCAGAGTGTATAGTATGATTGGAGACGTAGAAGGGAGCATTAACTACTGTTCTTAGAATTTTTGATTGTAAGGTTTGAAGTCGGTTAAGCGATTTTTTAGCGCTTCCGTAGAGTTGTATTCCGTACGTCCATATTGGGGCAAGTAGAGCGGTATATAGTGTTCGTTTGTTGGTCAGTGTCAGTTTTGAACGTTTGTCAAGTAGTCTTTTCAACATTTTATACCACAGATTGAGGTCAATTCGTTTGAGTGTCGTGTGGGGGTTCCATGTTAGTCGTTTGTCAAGATGTAGTCCGAGATATCGTACTTGGTTAGTGATTGGTATAGAAGTATTGTGGAAGGAGAGAGGAGGGAGAGTTCTCTTGTTAAGAGTGGATACTATGTATTTAGATTTCAATTCGTTCACTTTGATTCCCCCACTTTTGCAGCCAAGGCTCGAGAAGATTTAGGTGTGATTGGAGTGCACGCCTTGCTATTACAGGATCTAGATGAGGAGAAAGAATTGCAGAGTCGAAAGTGAAAGTAATTGTAGTCGGGTGAGTTGGTAAGTCGGCAGTATAGAGAATATAAAGTAAGGGAGCTAGAATGCTTCCTTGAGGAACTCCAGCGAGTATTGGAAGGATAAGAGAAGAAGAAGAGCCTTGTTTGACTTGGAAGAAACGGTCGGAGAGATAAGACTTAAGGATGAGGTGATACAATTGCAGTAACGTCGGCGAAAGTGAAAGTAATTGTAGTCGGGTGTGTTGGTAAGTCGGCAGAATAGAGAATATAAAGTAAGGGGGCTAGAATGCTTCCTTGAGGAACTCCAGCGAGTATTGGAAGGATAAGAGAAGAAGAAGAGCCTTGTTTGACTTGGAAGAAACGGTCGGAGAGATAAGACTTAAGAATGAGGTAAAAGGTAGAAGACAGTAGGCATTTGAGTTTATAGAGCAGTCCCGTGTGCCATACCCTGTCGAATGCCTGAGATATGTCAAGGAAGACACCCGGGCAATACTGCTTTAATTCAAGGGAAGTAGCGATTACATCCACCACTCGATGTGCTTAGAGAACCAATTTGTTTAAAAATATTTATTAGTAGGACTTTTATTAGAATTTCCTAAAAGTATAGTATCTTTTAATTTTCAAATTTATTTTTATTGAACTTATATGCAACGACTAATAGGATGGTCTGCAAAATGCAAAAAGCAATGCATTATAATTGATAACTCTCCAAGTGGGACTTCAAGGAATAAAAGTAAAAATATACAATTCCTTACTCTCATCTACTTGGATATACTTCACCATCCACTTTGACCTAAATATTCCCTTTGCTTTTAGATTCCAGTCCAATTCAAATTCTCTCAGATCCTCTGAGGACACTCAGATTTACTAATCATTCCACGCTAAATTAGCTTTCCATTGAAATCCTCTGATCCGTCATCTTTCAAACCAGAATACTCCTGACTAACCCTTCTCGCAGATTCAAGCGCCGTTGGCCACATGACCATTTAACTAACGTAACCGTTTTACTGTCGCAGCAATAGCTGTTGAATGGCTACCAACGCTGGTTATTTATGTGCATATAAGTATGTATATTCTAGTTCTTCACCATTTTTTTTTTTCTGCTAGTTACGCCATTTTATGCAGTTGCAGGGATGGGCTGCTTTTGTTATCGAGAGTGAGGTTTTGATCTGTTGTCGAGTAGTCTTCTCAGTTGTCGGAAGTGTCAGTTGAGTACTATTCTCTTTTCTGTCAAGTTCATGTCAAAACGTAGTTGACTACTAATTAGATTGTAAAAGACAGGAGGAAGAGTGATGCGTCGATGTGTTGAGATTGTTTAATTTTTGTAGCCCATTTTTTCTATGGAGATGAGAAGGGACCTGAAGAATCCTGTGTGCTGTTAATGGATCTTTGTTAGTAGATAAGTTGACAGAATCACCAGCATAGGTGAGAAGAGTAGTCTCAGGATAAGTTGGTGGATCTGAAGAGTAGATTGTGAACAGAACGGGACCTAGAATGCTTCCTTGCGGAACTCCAGTACCAGCATTTATCAGTCCAGTAAGATTTCAGAATAAGGATATAAGTGGCTGGAAGGATGCTCTTGAGCTTCCAGAGAAATCCAGTGTGCTACATCCAGTAATGGGCATCCTACCAGTTCGCGCTAACCGTTTTTTAAAATTATGTAAACTTAGGGAACCGGTTATTACAAAAAAATAAATGAATTACTCTGACTTCAGTTTTTGAATTGTGCGCCATGCCCTGCAGTGCTGACAACTGTTGACTGCCTAAGTCAGAGAGCCGTACAAAAATTACAATCGCGCAGTAATCTGTGTTGCAATAGTACAAAAAAAGTGGTATTTTTAATGCAAAGTGAGGCTATGTAAGTGATTTGTTTTTCACTTTTAAAAAATGAAGAATAGGTTTCTAGATATCTACATTCAAACCTCTCAATAACGGACACAGGCGGGGGAAAGCAAAGTGGCCACTGTTTGGAGGTGGTCGTTAGAAGGAGGTTGGCAAGTTTCATAATGAAAAAATATGGGTTTTTCTTTCAAACAGCTATTTAAAAATTGTTTATTATCAATAGATTTAAAAACGTACATAATTGCATAATTATTGCAGCTATATGATATGCATAAAATGTTTCTTAATTATCCTAAGTTTATCAAAAAACTACATATTATTGACTTATTTAATAATTTTTATGACAATTTTTATAATAATCATCACATTTATTCATAATAATAATAATTTATGGTAAAATTATCATCATACTATCATCTATTATTAGAAAAATAGAACAAACCTTTCGGCAAGTTGACGATGGCTCCACCACTTTCGTTTGAGAGACATATTGTTGGAAAAAATTATATTGTTCATCCAAAGTAATATTGAAAAATGATTAAAATGGTACAAGATGTACGGAGCTTATATAGGAAACTTTAGGAAAAACCAGAGAAAAAAACAAAAACTTGAGAGGGGATAATTATTTTGATCACCGCACAAAAGGAACTTTTAATAATAAGGTGGTCGTTGGTGGAAGGTGAAACATTTAATCCGTTCCCCAAAAAATCAATGTCCGCGGTCGCTATGTAGAGTAGATCGTTAGACGGAGGTTTTTTTATATAGAAAGTGTATAGGGGTAAAACGGGGAAATCCAAAAACTGGCCCGTAAATGGAGGTGATCGCTAGTGAGTGTGTCCTTTATGGGAGGCTCGACTGTACTTGACTTTAAATTTAGGATGCCATCACTGGCTACACCATCGAAAACTAGGGCCTTCTTAGCTACGAAAGTGAAAATAAATTTCATGAACTATTTAATAAATTGAAAAGAATTAAGTTTAAGTTTTAACTGTGTTATAATTTTCATGAAATATCCTGATTCTTTCTCTCCATTTCTTTTACTTTGAAACCCTGTTGGTGAACTAAATATAGTTCGAAACATTGCATAAATAGCTGCTCTTCCGAAATTGATCAAAACTCAAGACTACTCAATATCTAGCTTCATTACTGTTTTGTTAATATTTGCCTAAAATGAAATATTTGTATTATTAAACAGTTTTTATAATCACAAATAGAATCTGGTATTGGCAATACTTCGTTCAAAGTGAAATTAATCATTTTTAGAAAGAACAAGTGCTTACAGTTGAAATAATATTTATTTATTTATCTTTTAAGTGCCCCAATATTTGGAATATTGTCAACCCACGAGAGAAATAAAGTTCCCTACACAAAAAAAGATTTAACAACATTAAAGATGGCTGAATTACCATCAAAAACATCAATAGAAGCAGGATGTAAAAATAAATAATACATTTTCTTCTACCACAAAATATATAAAAGAAATCAGATTTTATATTATACATACATATATAGATGTATACTTGTTGGCCTTCTTTCATAAATGAAACGTTAGTTCAAAGAGATCTGACTTTGTTTGCACAAACCAATGCAATAAGAGCTTCCTTTTTTTGGGTCAAGCTATATGATAGGGTGGAACCCACTTGGAGAAATAGCCTTAGCTGCCTTGGAGAGTGCTTAGTGCTAACAGTTCTCTGGATAGCATTGCTCTTCAGTAAAAATAACCTTCTTTCGTACAGATTATAATTTTTATTGATATATTTCTATGGATTTTTGAAATTGTACTATTATTATTATTAGAACTGTCCGGTAGGACAGTTGTATAAGGCTTGATCATCAAAAAACTGTACGTAAAAGCGTAACGTTGAAAAAACACCCAACTTTGACAATTTTTTTCTCTTTTTCTATAAAAGATAAAATTACCAAATTTTCTTTAAAATTTAGGGCGAATCCTCGATTATAACTGTATTTTTTTTGCAACTGCATATTACATTAAAAGTACTATTTATTTATTTATTACTCGTTTGACATAGAGGATTAAAGGTGTCATTCACATTACTAACTATTAACAATATCGACCTACCGACTTCCTCCACACAGTTTCGTTATCTAGGGCTCCTATACAGCCTAGACAACCTGGAACCCACCACACAAGACTTAAAAGACAAGAACTGTACAAACGTTACGGACTACTTAAGGAGACTCTTTGCACCGAAATCCTCTAAGAACGTACAAGACAAATTTACACTTTACAAAACACTATTACGACCAATATGGACATATAGAGCAGAATTGTAGGGCTCCGCTAAACCATCCAACAACCAACCTATCAAATCTTTCCTGTCTTAAGTCCTCCGCCAAATCGTTAACGTGCCCATTCTATGTCCTCCAACCCGTACCCTCCATCATGATCTCAATATCCACACCCGGATTCCTAAATTTCCATAGCAAACTCTCCGATTACCCAAATCCCCTGGCTCAATCACTATATCTAGATAGTCCCATCCTGACAATTCTCCACGTCGCTGCGGCGTCGGCCAACTTGATCTCAGTGCTTCCCAACCTCCAACAAGTTCCTCAAGTTCCTAGAGAGTTCCAGCGCTGGCTGATTTCTTTCATCATGTCGTCCTGGTTGTGGCACTGAGCTAGCTCTGTCACACAATCAAATGTTTATCTATAAATTCACATTTGCCAAATGTATACATTTAAGTTTCGACTCGCTATATGCGAGATGTGGCTATTAAATAACGAGACTATAGCTATAAAACATTTTATTTTAAATGTATACATATTTATTTATTATCACCTTCAATATAATTCCCTATCCCTACAACGCTCCATACGAATTCACCATTGTTCGAAACAGTGCTAGAAATCTTTTTCTGTGAGCTCCTGCATGACGCGTGCCGCTTTTTCTTTCTCAAGCTTCAACGGACTGAAATCGTGTTCCTTTTAATGCAGACTTTGACTTTGGGGAACAGATCTAAAGTCACATGGGGGCCAGATCAGGCGAATAAGGCGGATGTTGTACTTGGCTAGAAACGTCCTTGACAGACAATGCAGTGTGAGCTGGCGCGTTGTCTTGATAGAGAACCCCGTGACTTGTTCTTCCACAAATCGGGTCGTTATTTTCCTTACACTTTCACGGAGTTGAGCCAAGCACCTCACGGTAGTAATGTTGATTAATTATAATCGATATTTTCATCCGTTTTGGACGTGGAAGGGCGAACCGGGCGGTTATCATCTCCGACGTCTTCTCGGCCATCTTGGAAACGCTTGAACCACTCAAAACGTGATAAAAATTCATCGCCATAAACTTCTTTTAATAAAAGATAAGTTTCAGTAGCGGTTTTACCCAGTTTCATGTGGAATTTCACGGAAATTCGTTGCTCTACTACATGTTTAGTATCATGTTTTCGGCAAAACGAAACTAACACCTCTTTACACGAAACGACGGTTCCGGTGGGACAGATTTCTCTACAAACACGTGTGAGACGCTGCAATCAAAACAAAAGTTCTCTTTTGAATGAAGTATAATCGCTTAATTATCGAAAGAGTGTTCACATGTTTTATAAAAAATATAATTGGAACATTGATCTGTGCACTTTACTAATTGTTGTAAATTAACTTTTATCTTGTATAGTTTGATATGGATAAAGAATAAATCAAATTATATGGCCAATAATTCAGCAGGCGATCTATCGGGAATATAAAAAGTCTAGTCAGGAATATTCGTGATGTCATATATTTTGAAAGGTTGAACTATGGTTGGTCCATGAGTCTGGGCTATTCTGCATGAACCCAACCAAACCCACCTACCCAACCCACGGTCTGCTTTACTCAATGTTCATCCTTTATATCCAGGACTAACAGCACTGTCCAGAAGGGTTGTACAAGTTCCGGCGCACGTGATTCCAGCGCCAAATGGCTTAATACAGCCCTGAACATTCCTATTCATTGCCTAACGGCATAAAGTCACCTCCGCCCTATGTTGTCACGGATGGCTAATACCCTAAAAAGCCATCCATGGGTTTTGCCTCTATTTCTCTCTCTTTTTTGCAGCCCATCTGATAGTAATTGCACCCAGAGTATGACATCAAGCATACAAAGGATGCTAAAAAAGAAGAAAAAATAAAATGCCATGACACAGCGTAGATAAAAAAAAAAAATACTTATCCGAACTACTGTACTTCTATCTTGTGATAAGAAAGAGTGAAGGTTAAACAGAAATTAATTAATTAACTTCAAAAATTTCAAAAATCAAAAATACAAAAAAGATCTGGAAAAAATTGACACATTAATCGTAACTATCGATTCTTTAACACACTTTCGATTTCACCCAAACACAAAGATACTTAAATCAGAAATCAACACGCAAAAAAAAATCTGCTAGAAATGATACGAGTATACATATCAAAGAAAGAAAAGAGTCTAAATTTCAAAAACTGACACGAATAATTAAAATAACTATGTATGCCAACTTACGTAGAAAAATACTTGACAATTGGCAACACTGATCTCATCATAACCAAACACATAAAATCGTTCACACTCAGTCCATGAGCAGACAAGATAGAAGACGCACCATCCCTTTTACAATGCTCGAACTTAGTCAGTTATTGCCAATTTGAAGTCATATTGACTCCATAATTTAAATTTATCTTTTTTTTATATATTGATTTCAATTTTAATAATAAAATTTGCATTAAAGGATGAGAAAGAATAGGAATTAAGAACGAAAGAACAAATTTTTGTCCACACAAATCGGCTTTAACATTTCACGCAGAAGGAATTCAACTTCAACTTAGTAATTTCAGTATTTTCTAGAATCCTGATTGGCTGCCTTCTGATCAAGGGCTTATTCATTTTTTTCAATTACATTCACTATTTTTTCAATTACTGTGCGCTGTTGACATGGGATCGGAAATTACCCAATTCGCTGCAAGTTTTTGCTGCAATTCGGAAAGAAAATCAATTCTAGAAAGAGGCTTTTTTTGTGTGCCTTGATACTTTCCATGAAAATTATGTAAATTTATCAAATAAGCATTTAGGCAATAATCTGGAGTCAAGATAATAACAGAAAATCTACTTACATTACCAATCAGGAGTCGAAATGACTCCGATATATTTACGTGTAACGCCAATCTGGAGTCAAAATGACTCTTACGATTCAAGTAAACTAATCTGCAAAAAGAAACTAAGAATTCCATTGGTCTTCAGCTTGGGACTACCAAATGGTGAGAGAGTGGGGATAGCATATCTAAGAGCATTTTGGGATAGCTATGAGATGTAGGGAAACAGAGCCATTCCTATTTTTTTTTGGAGTCAAATTGACTTCGGTTTGGCAATGCAGTGTTAATGATGTAAAAATATTACGGCGTCTATTAGGTAAATAATTTCGTAAACTATGTTACATTATACATACTCATTTTAATATAATTACTCTATAAATACGTTCCACAGCACTGAAGATGACCTAGTCCCTAGGTCGAAAGCTCGGCACAGTAACAAATACTAAATATGACTTAAATTGGCAGTTATTTTTTCATCTTATACTACATTATTGTACCTAACTTATTATATACTGTAACTTATTACAACAATTAATACGTACGATGGCAGCAACTCAAAAATAACCTCCTCTGAAAATAAAAAGTCCCTCTTCGTGCAGATTGGTAAAGATTTATAGTCTCTACTACTCAGATCCGCTGTATAAGTGTTAGCTGAACAGGTTGATATTGAGTCCTAAGCCTTCCTTTAAGACCTTTGGTTAAGATAAAAATCTCCCCTCTATGTGCGTAAAGTACTGTAAGAGAAAATAAGTGTTCCCCGATGAACAACTTAAAGTGGGTCACTTGCCAAAGATATTGCCACTTATAGGAACGTTAGAAACTAGCCACATGTGACCTGTTAGTGGTGAAAGAAAGTATCCCTATCCTCTTCAAATATTTTTTACAATTTTTTTTATCCTATTCTGTATAAAAACAAAATATTTTTTTTTATTTTTATAAAGTAAAAATTTTTACAAAGTATTTTTATAATCCCTTCCCTTTCGTTTGCTTATCGGTATTTTATTTTATTTTTTATTCTGAATCCAATCATTTAGTACTTATTTATCTCGAAAAATATACTATGTTCATCTCGGTGTCTAATTAGGAGTTCTCATTATGTAGTAATTAACTTCACCTAATATTGGGTAATTAAAACTATTTATACTAATATTCGGGAGGAAATGGACTCAAAACTAAATCTGTACCTTATTATTTACTCTATTTTATTTAATAATATCCTTTGCGTTTCTCAAAAAAGGCAATAATTCATTTAGAACAGTGCATATAATTGGGCAATTAGCATCCGTCTCGGAATCTTAACCCTTCTTAAATTTAATAATTTGTATTACTATGTGGTATCCGCATTAAAAATTAGAGAATTCATTATAAATATTGAAAATTAAAGAACAGTTTATTTTTCTTTATAAATCTATTAGTTGCCTTTTATTTTCTTTATTTTGTCTTTTATTTTGTTCATTTTGTCTTTTATTTTGTTTATTTTGTTCATTTTGTCTTTTATTTTGTTTATTTTGTCTTTTATTTTGTTTATTTTGTTCATTTTGTCTTTTATTTTGTTTATTTTGTCTTTTTTTTGTTCATTTTGTCTTTTATTTTGTTCATTTTGTCTTTTATTTTGTTCATTTTGTCTTTTATTTTGTTTATTTTGTTCATTTTGTCTTTTATTTTGTTTATTTTGTCTTTTATTTTGTTCATTTTGTCTTTTATTTTGTTTATTTTGTCATTACTTTAGTTATCTTTTATATTAGAAACAATACATTTTTAGTTTTTAGTTATTTTATACGGAAAGTACATTGTACTTTAACATGTGTTCCAATACTCCATTTGTATAGGGTAATACCCTGAAAGCAAATAAAAATTATACTTATACTTAACCCTTCTTTACAATAAACAAGGCAAAAAACTCCATATTATTCTCCATGTGCTATTTAGAGGAATGTCTGTACCCTTAATCCAAAATTTTTAGAACACTATCACCACAAAGTCTGCAGGAGTTTAAAGAAAAGATTTTTTTGGATCTATTCTCGATAAAATCTCAAAAAAAAAAAGTGAATAACGGTACTTCTGTTTAAATGGATTTTGATTCCCAAACTAAATTTTTAGCTTCCTGCAATTTTTAGTTTTTGATACTTTGTTCACAAACACAGTTATACAAACAGGACCATTCACTCAAAAATCACTCTTTCGAACTCAGAAATCACAATTATGATCACAAAAAATTTCACGCAATAATTTCCTTACGTATAGAGAAAAAAGTAATGAAGATTTAAAAATGGGCGAAGGAAAAAATTAGAAGCGTGTTACACAAGGACAGAAATGGTGGCAAAAAATTTATGAAAAAAGAGAAAAGAGTCTTCAAATAAAGGTGTTAAGGATGGCAAAAAAAGAAAAAAGAGTGAACATGTAACTATGCTTCAGGAGACTGCAAAGGATAGGTAAAGGCAAAAGGATAGGTGTACAATTCCTAATGTTAAGCTGGTGGAGACGTAGTATAGCACAGGAAATGGGAGGTACCTTCATTTCCTGCTAGTAATGACGTCATTGATCACGCAGACCGGACTAGTGCGTGTCCCATTGGAATTAATTGGCACACCCAGCTTTAAACTGGACTCCCAGGGACGATAGAAAGCTATTCCAACGTTTTATAACCCGTTTCCCCTTATAACTTAATCAAATCCCAGTTTGAATGATTTTTAATTAATTTGACTTTATAGATGTGTGTAAATATTGGGTGTGTGAAAATTTTGATCATTTTTTCAACTAAGGGCAATAGAATAAAAATTCATCCAAGCACATCTGAAATTTACAATACTGTTCCAAGTATGAAATCTTTTATTCACAAACTACGTTTTCTGAAAATATTCAGTGCAATTCTCCAGAAATGTGAATCTATTGTACGATTTACCTTTAGAATTATTCACCTATCTAATTTGAAAAAAGATTATCAAAACGAAGTGAGAA
This sequence comes from Rhodnius prolixus, assembly GCF_049639745.1. Taxonomy (NCBI): domain Eukaryota; kingdom Metazoa; phylum Arthropoda; class Insecta; order Hemiptera; family Reduviidae; genus Rhodnius; species Rhodnius prolixus. Next base: position 21,647,578 of record NW_027411582.1, read on the forward strand.
ATGAGAAATATCAGCTAGAATGGCCAGCAAGTTAGTGTGTTTTGGTTCTAAACGTTGATGTTAATAGCAGAGCTAGCCCTAAATTGAAAAGAAGAACTTTAGAAAGAGCTTAGTTAAAGTACAGAAAAAGAAAACATTTCTTGCGTTATTTGTAAATTTATTTTTTTTTAAATTTGCTGGTGCCTAGTTGTATTGATGTTTTAGATGGTGTAGAAATTCTAGGCAAACTTATAAATTGCCTGGAAATGGAATGAAACATTTAATTACAACTTGAATTTACATATGTGTTAACTTAGAACTATATTATGGACCTTCAATATTTACTATGGCCTGGGGCATTCCATTAAAGTTCAGACAAAACTCAATTTATAGAGAATTAATTCAATTTCAAAATGGATAGAATTCTAAGTACTAACAAAATACAAGTATGGTTAAAGATTCGCCTTAACAAATGAATAAACCAAAACAAACATTGAATTGGCGGGTGGCTTTAAACCGTATAAGCGGCTTAAGCCTTAGAAATGGCGCAGGTAATTTCATAGCTTAGGTTTTGAATAATGCAGGTTATTATCCACTTGAAGCAAAGTATTATAAAAAAAGAAAGGGTATAGATAAGGTACCAATTATTGTAGGTAGTATTAAAGTGACCAGAAGGAAGGGATTAGTTCAGTGGTTTCCCACGCGGAGATTCAGGCTTCAAATTGAATTCTGAACACACTGTCTTACACTAATAACATAGCTGAAAAACAATCGTTATTCATACGATACAGTCTTACACTGTAGCCGAGTGGTTAGAGGCGCGACTTGCAAAACTGTAAATGTACTTTTGTACTGGGTTCAATTCCCGTTCTCTAGGCCTTAGATTTTATTTAATGTTTAATTAAAGAATTCATTGTAAATTATACACACACTGATTGTAAACTCATAAATGTCTAAATTATTGTTAAATATCTTATAATGATAATTATAAACATCATGTTATATCATTTTATAGATTTGTTTGAACATGATCCAGCTGAAAGTTACAATCAGATTTCAAAAAGCTTAATTCTCAGAGAGTTTATATATTACCTGTATTGCAGAATAGGTTCTCATTAACTTGCTTTACCGTGTGAACTATACACGTTGGGTATAAAATGTTCAACTCCTACCTTAATGAGCAGATTTAAATTCATTAGCAACTCTATATCACCCAGTTCGTTCTATAACATTGCTAGTGACAATACAAACAACTTCTATACCCTCTCACACAGAACTTGTGTACATCCAATCACCTTGATTCCTGGTACTAGTAATTAGAAATCATGTAAACAGGAAAATATAAACTTAGATATTTATGTTCGCCTTCATTATTAAATGTTTTGTAGGAAATTTTTATAATTAAAAACAATAATTTTTAGCACACTAAAATTGATTTATTTTTAATTAAATCTATAATGTGATCACTCGCACGACTTTTTTCTGACTAAATTTCTCATATTATTTATTTATTCATTTTTTTCTCTATCAACACTAAAATACTGCGATTTATAGCAGTTATAGAGATAACTATTCTCTAGAATTCCCTCCAGAATTCATTAAATTCTCCATAGTGCGACGAAAGGTATAAAGTTTTGAAATTTAAACGAATTTGCAAACCTCTAAAATTTAACCTTCCATATCTCATTAACTATGAACTCGAATAATTTGCGAGTTTTACAAGTTATAGAGCTAAGTTTTCTCTACATTTGAGTGAAGAATTCATTGAATTCTGAACTTTACGGCGAGAGATATGAAGGTTTGAAATTTGAACTCGTTTGAAAATCTTACGAAAATTTAACCTTCCATATCTCATTAACTATGAACTCGAATACTTTGCGAGTTTTACAAGTTATAGAGCTAACTTTTCTCTATAATTCTGTGTTGAATACATTGATTTATCAACTTTGCGAAAAGAGAAATAAAGGTTTGAAATTTAAACGAATATGCGAACCTCTAAAATTTAACCTTCCAAATCCCTATAACTATTAACACTAAAACCGTGCGATTAATAGCAGATATAGTGCTAACGTTTCTATACATTTCGGTAAAGAATTCATTGATTTATCAACTTTACGAAAATAGAAATAAAGTTTTGAAATTTGAAACAAGAAGAATAAGAATAATTTTTTGAAAAAGTTTTTGCTCATTTTGAGCAATTTTTTTTTTTTCTCAAAACCTATAAGATCTGAGTTGTTGCAAAAAAATTACAGTTATAAAGGTGGATCTACCCTATAATTTAAAGAAAATTTGGGAATTTTATCTTTTATAGAAAAAGAGGAAAAAATTGTCAAAGTTGGGTGTTTTTCAACGTTACACTTTTTCGTGCAGTTCTTGACGATCAACCCTTATACAACTGTCCTACCGGACGGTTATTTCCATGTATTTAACTGTTTTTTTATTTCACAAAACAATGAATAAAAAAAACGCGATTTTGAAGAATTTTCAGCAAATTTTCGACCTAAATTGCTATTTTTAACAAGTTTTTTTTTTTTAAAAAAGGTAATCCGTTTTTTAAAAGAAGAAAGCAATAATCCTTACAAATAAATAATCCCTATTCTATATCACTTATGTTCGATTACCGTAACCACAGTAACTTGAGCAACAATATACTACCCCAGTAATGCTAATACTTCTGGATTATGGCCAACTTTCTCAGAATCTCCATCTGTCTAAGGGATTTGCAAAATCCCTCTCTAATTTATCGAAGTTGGTTAAAAAAGTGAAAACATTCTTTTTATTCTGCAAAATGTAACTTTACCACTTTAAACTGGTACATGTTGAAGAGATTTATTTAATCTGCCAAGTTGAGACTTTTTTTGGTTATTTTGGCCAAAGAGAATTTTTCAAAGAGGTTTTCCTTTTTCAAAGGTTTTTCCACATTTTCCCTAAAGCTGGTTTCAACAAGATATAATTTGACAAACCATGAGACCAAATCTGGATTACTAAAATGGAACTAGTACATTCTTATTGATGGATTGGATTTGATTAAAGTTTTATTCCTTGCAATTTTATTTGATTATGAAAAAGAAAATATAGTAATTCCTTTGACATTCGCGATTTTAAGATTCACGACTTTCGGTTATTCGCAAATTTACGGTGCTTAAAGGAAATCCCAAAATTTATGGTTAAAAAAACTTATAATGTTTAGTACCTATATTACTTTTCTTAATGTGTTTTTGACTGAACTGTTTTTTCCTGCTAGTTTTGCTCATTTTAAATCATAATAAACACAATTTTTTTTAGTACATCAAAAAATATTGATTTAAATAATAGTTCCCTAAAACGTACATAAAATTACATTTTATTATTATTATTAATTAATTTATTTATTTAATAATTTTGATTATATATTTATTTATTAAAAAATAAATCATTTATTTAACATAATTTTGTTCACATGTACGAGGGTCGTTTGAAAAGTCCGTGCAAAGTCAGAGAGATAGCACCACTGGCGCGTATCGAGGTTATGTTTAGTTAGTAGCATCTCTTGGAAGAACACACACCAAGTTTCAGCCAGATCGGTCTATTTCTTTGTGTTTGGCATTCGTTTGAATCGAGGAAGTCGAGTGATTTTCAAAAAATGGACGAAAAAGAATTTCGTGTGTTGATTAAACACTACTTTATGAAAGGCAAAACGCCTCAGGAGACTAAAGAGAAGCTTGATAAACATTATGGTGACTCTGCACCTTCGATTAGAACAGTTTATAAGTGGTTTCAAAATTTTCGGAGTGGCCATATGGGCACAAGTGACGCTGAACGTTCTGGACGCCCTGTTGACGTTACTACTCCAGAAATCATTGATAAAATCCATGATATGGTGATGGATGACAGGAGAGTGAAGGTGCGTGAGATTGCTAGTGCTGTGGGCATCTCGAATGAACGGGTACATAATATTTTGCAAGGACGGTTTGCAGCTGTTCCAGAAGAATCCGCAGGACTTTAAGCGTCGTTTCGTCACTGCGGATGAAACATGGATACATCACTACACTCCTGAGACCGAAGAACAATCTAAACAATGGGTTACCAAGGGGGAATCTGCGCCAAAAAAGGCGAAGACCGTTCCTTCGGCCGGAAAGATTATGGCGACTGTCTTTTGGAATTCGCAAGGAATAATCCTCATCGACTATCTGGAAAAGGGTAAGGTGCATATTATTCATCGTTATTGGACCGTTTGAAAACCGAGCTGCAAGAAAAACGCCCACGATTGGCCCACAAAAAAGTCCTTTTCCATCACGACAACGCACCAGCTCACACCTCAGCAGTTGTGGTCGCAAAATTAATGGAAATAGGGTTCCAACTCGTTTCACATCCCCCCTATTCTCCAGACTTGGCTCCTTCGGACTACTATTTGTTCCCCAATATGAAGAAATGGCTGGCGGGAAAAATATTTTATTCAAACGAGGAGGTGATTGCAGAAACGAATGGCTATTTTTCAGACTTGGACAAATCCTATTATTTGGAAGGGATCAACAAACTAGAGCAGCGTTGGACGAAGTGTATAAGCCTAAAAGGAGACTATGTTGAAAAATAAAAAAGGTTTACCCCAAAAAATTAAGTAGTTTTTATTTTTGCACGGACTTTTCAAACGACCCTCGTACAGCTATAAAAAAATTGCTACTTAAAGGTAGTTTACTTTGTTTTACACTAAAGAACATAACCTTCTCTTTATAGGTTCTTAACCTTCGCGAATGTTTTTGAGAACATAACCTTCTCTTTATTGTTTCTTAACCTTCGCGAATGTTTTTGAGAACATAACCCTTATCAAATATTAAACGATTACTGTACTGAGATCGTGTCAGTCTTTCGTTTTTGAGTTTCAACTGAAAAAAATCTTTTTTGGGGTCATCTGTGCCCTATAAATTGGTATTTTAGAAATTGTTCAGTGTTAAGCGTGCGGAGATTTAAACAAGAAATCGCTATAAAGAAAACTGGAACAGTTTATAAAACGGGATCTATCTAAATTAGCATTCAAGTATCTTGCCAATAAGAATAATACCAATACCTCTCTAATTCTGCAATTTTAAAAACGCTCGCGGCAGCAAAATAGAGTTCCAGAGGTTCCGAGCGAACAAGATACAAACTTAGAATGAATATGTAAGTTTCATCCAGAACTTTAAACTGTCTTAATAAGATACTATAAAAATTTAAACGATTCAGAATCTTTAAGTTGTATCTATTTCTACTTTTAAAAAGTTGCATAATTGATTTCCAGGAGTTAGACTTCAGCCTTCATAATACGTATCAAAGTCAAGTAAGTACGAACCAGAACTAGGTATGTATGAGAACTAGAAATGAGGTATGTGAAATATATAAGGATGGCGCACGCTAACTCCGACAACGCTTCAAGCCAGGAAAGGCCTTTAACGACTAACGAGCTTCAGGGAAAAAAAAGACCTCCCTAACCTGGCCACCATTTTTAACAACGTTACCTCACTTAAATCCAGCCCAACTCTTCTACCGCTTATTCTCCCCCTACTCTTTCTCGAGTAAAAAATCTTTTTATGCCTTTTTTCTGTGAACCTTTACTCGACTTCATCACTGTACAAAGCATTCAACCCCACTTCCAGCGTCAATTAGTCAGCTGGGAACGATTTAGTTCTTTTTTTTTACTGTACTCATATCCATTACATCCTTAATCTAGCAAGATTATCCAAAGTTTTAATAGAAAAATAAAGATAGAACAGTGCCAGGAGACTTTAAAAAATAAATAAATAAAAATACTTAAGAGTCAAACTAATTGGCAGATCAAGGTCAAATTGCTTCAACCCTCTTGGTTACAGTCCGCTTTATTACTTTTCTTGTTTCACTGATCGAAGTACTGATCGATAATTTAAAACATTCTTCTATTTAATTAGTTTAATACATATATACCTCAGTTATATCTTAATTATTCATATATTATAAAAGTATTATGTATTATTTTATAATAGTATTATGCGTTATTTATATTATAAGATTATTATGCATTAATTATTTTATAAGAGCATTAAGCAGTAATTAAGTTATAAGAGTATTACGCATTAAATATATTAAAAGAGTATTATGCATTAATTATTTTATAAGAGCTCCAGAAAAAAAAACCTTCCTAACCTAGCCACTATTTTTAACAACGTTACCTCAAATAAATCAAGCCCTATTCTTTGCCTTCAAAGGTGCCTCCTCAGATACAGAGAACAGTTGATAACCTCCTGTCTAACCTGGCTTGCGAGCCAGAGGGAGGCACCTTTGAAGACACAGTACATGATGCACAAGCTGCGTAAAGTGCATTATTTGATAAATTAAGGAATTAAGTTTGATCCTTTACATGAAAATATGTGGAAGGTGGTTACGCAACTCTCCCAAAATTACCAAATAATTATTAAACCTTCTTGTTTGAAAAAGATGTAAAATTATTTTTCAGCCATTTTTTGTATGCTAGAGAACATCTAAAGCTCTTAAAATTTGATTATTGCTTAGAAAATCACTCGGAAAACTACTTATTTCCCCGATATTAAGAAAAATACTAGCTTTACTGCCTTGGCAATATTTTCAGTAGAAAGGGGATGAAAAAATACATAAAAATGATCTATCACGTGCTCTTCTTTCTCTTTGATAACAAGTTTAAAAAATTGAAATTTGATTAATAAATATCAGATTTTGAAATGGCCTAGCACCTTTAATTTTAAAGATAACGAATTGTGGTTTCCGGTTTCTTTCATAACTTTTTATACTCTTTAAAACTGTGTATATGAAAATGGAGGTCAACTGCGCGTCAGCCGCGTATGCGGGCAGGAATCTAAAATCAAGTCACATATTCTGAAACTAGAAGTGACGGGCAACAAATTTTTCCTCTACCATATTTTTGCTCAGATTAACGGTTTAAGCATGAAATGCATTTGAGCAGTCTTAAAATGAACACCCTGTATAATGGTATAACTATATATCACGTGTATTATGTATTTATTATACATATTTTATGAACATTTAAAGTAAAGTAATGGCCTATTTTTTCAGGCGAGGTTTAGATCAAACTAACAAATTAAGGTGTCGTGAACGGAAGCGATTAGCAAACATACTTTACTACAAAGTTATCAAATTAAACATTAAATAAAATCTAACGCTACTAGACCGGGAATCGAACCCAGTTCCATGCAATACATACTAAGTTTTGCAGGTCTCGCCCTCTAACCACTCGGCTACCGTGGCGCCTTTTTAAGAGCATTATTTATTAAGTTGTATGTGATTCCTTACTGGATTTTTAATTTTTTTTTTTTTTTTTATTTGACAACTCAGACCTTAATGCCAACCTTGCACATTTCTTATTTATTTAGTAATTTCTTTACAGAAATAACAATAATAATAAGGAATAAGAAAAATTCCAAGCAAGTGACAAAAACTTTTTAATGTACGAGAAAAAAAAAAAAAATTAATAATTTGTATAGAAGAAAAACTTAAATGAGAAACTGAATGCCTGACAGCAGAGTTGGACAACGAATTAGTAAATTATTATTTTCTCTTCGTCCTCCTCTGTTTTCCTGTTTCTTTACGAACTTTCTCAGCATTCATCTCTTTTTTCTCTCCATTTTTTTATTTTTAATTTTTTACGAATTGAATTCTGCGCGCGATGAATTTTAAAACAGTTTCGAGAGTTTTTTTTATTTATTTTATTTTTATTGCGGAGGTTATTTCTTTCTTTTTGCATAAGCTGAGAAATGAAGAATAACATTCATTGAAGATGAAACATGTTCTTATTTTTTATTATTTCTCAGTTTTCATTTAAATTTTCTTTTGCCATAAGTCTGTGCCTCCGATTTTGAGTAATTACGATCCCATTAATAAGTTAATTGCTTCCACAATTCGTATTTTATCTTCATCAACCTCTTCCACATCTACTTCATATCCTAACATCCTTGGTAATCAGGGAAATATAGGGACCAAATGTCAATGAGCCCCAACCTTCATACCACATTAGATTACATAAATACTCAACTATTTAAATATAAAATGTTATTCTCTTTCATATAAATTAAGATTTAATAAAACAGTACAGTTTTTTTTGATGAAAAATAAGTAATATGCAATTATCTTTATATTGCACAAGGAGAGGCTTATTAGCTCGGAACCTTTGTGCAGATTGTGTCAGGATGAGGAGGAATTCAGGATTGCGTTGTAATCGAGTGATTGCTCTATGAAACCTTTGGATCTTTGAGATCAAAGGAGATAGTAGCGCAAAAAGAACTAGTAGGGAAAGTCCTTAACCTCTTTAGTAGGAGTGGTTTCATCTACTAGATCCAAAGGGGAAAGGCACAATAACCCTCTTTTGGCTGCGGTGCCGTGGGGCCTAGGTCCCACCCCGATAATCTAATCAAATCTTTATATTTCAGTCTTCAATATAGCCGAGTGATTAGAGACGAAGTCTGCAAAACTAAGATGTATTGTGGTTGTATTGGGTTCGATTCCCGCTTAAGACCATGGATTTTACTTTATAATTAAGCACGTATTCTAGTCGCCTTCGTCCAAGGTAAGCTAAATTGATAGCCTGCCTGAAATAATAATAATAATAATAGTAAAGTAAAGGGAAGGGATTAGCTATGAGGTTAGCATACTGGACTCCCACGCGGAGGTCCCGGGTTCGAATCCAGCAGCTGACCCTTAGATTTTCTCTTCCTAGGAGCTTCTTACAGCTCACTGTCCGGTGATGGACAGTGTTGTCTGTAAAGAGAGAACACTGTCCGGAGGCCGGCAGTGCACTGGAAAAAGCTCCGGGCGCTAATAACCTCAGCTGTTGATGCGCAAAAAAAAAAAAAAAAAAAAAATAATAATAATGACAATTAAGAGGTCAAGTTAACACAGGAATAAGGACTACTTATTTATTTATACCTTATTGTTTTTACAATTTTAAATTTCGAATGCAATTTGTAATTGCTATTACTAACAACGTGTTTCACACATTATTTGTATGACTTTACCCAAACTAACCCTAGATATCTACGTAAAGCGGACCATTGTTTTCTGTTTAGTAACACAGAATCTTGTCAAAACTACACTTAAACACGCCGAAAAACCTCACCATTAAAATATTGTATAACCTAACTATTCCCAACTTTAGTGCACAAAAACCATAATTGTAATATCTGTTTTCAATTCAGGATATTATTATTATTAATAATTTCATCTCGAGCTTTAAGTAAACACTTGCCATTTGTATATTTCGCTCTAGTAAGTAATTATTCTTCAACAACCAGTCAAAATTCGCGTAGAATCATGTGGAATTTTGAATTATACGACTTCATTGAATAATTAATGTTTTTTTCCTCTCTCTGTGATTGGATTTTCTGCAATAAAATAGTTAGTAATGGCTGTGCTATATTTTTCTTTATTAACTGCAGTGGATAAGAATGACAATACTGACTTTAAATTACTCACAAAATTACTTTAAATTTATAGCATTATTAATAAAATCTAAATGGAATTTAAAAGAGTAATAGCAGATATCCTAGGTTTTTCATCACAGTTAGGGAACTCATTTGAAGCTTCAATCTGCCCAGAATTACTTTTTATTTTCCACCTCATTACGTCATAAAAGCAGTTCAATTTCAGGAAAGACATAAATAATAAAGAAAAGCTATATCGTGAGGTATAATTCTAAAAAAAGAAAAAGATTCTTTGGTGTGCTACCCTAACCAAAGGGTAAAAAGATAATAATAATAAAGAAAATGAAATTTCCAATCCCATAAACTGGCTCTAGGAAGATTGCAATGAAGTTGAAGATGGATTTCTCAGATAGGGGGGTGTCCCAGGAAAATTAACTGGGACAGAATAATGGAAATGATTGGAATGAAAAAGAGAAAAATTATTGGACAATCAGCGAAAAAAGAAGTCGGATTGGTTTAGGCAATAAATTGGTGCCACCTTTAAGAAGAAGAAAGCATAGAATCCAGAGAAGATATCAAACCGGAATTGGATTAACGATGCTCTGGATGATAAACACATTGTTTTTACAAAATTGCTTGAACCCATTCCCGAGAAAATCCTTTCACGAAAAAAGGGAAAATCCATTTTGTAAAGAGGTAATTCTGGTTAAGAGATTTTGATAAGTTAGGTTACAGTTTTGGTTTCCTGGTAGGGCCCCAATCTAAATGTATGGGTTTTTGACGTAAATACGTTTTTAAATTTGCTATCATATAGAGGCAATCCAAAAACCCTAATTATAACAAAATCGGGGAATATAGTTTGGCATTATAGTTTCGAATCTATCGTCTACATCCAAAATTATATTAGACCACTGGATAGCTAAAGGATCAAAGAATTCATTACGATAAGCGAAGACTGTGACGCATCGCGCGCGGTGGAGAGGGAAGCGCTGCCATTTTGAGATCATTTTGCTGCGTATCGAGATTTGCAATTTGTATAACTTTTGACTCGGAGAAGCTACGATGTTCGTTTAAGCTTTAATTGTCAGCTGTCGTCACAATCTATCGATTGTGTATAAAACATTAGTGTAAAATAGTGACAGTGAATATAATAAGGTGTTAGAATAAAAAAATATTATCAAAAATATATAATGTCAGCCTATACGGGTCGAAAAGCCAAAACCAAATACAGAGATCGTATACGGTTGGAAAGGGCTTCTCAAGAACAATCGAATGGTAATAATAAAACACCATATGACCGAGTCAAGCTGTGACGTAAAACGTAAAAGAATGAATGCGGCCGAGCGGATCAACGACGGTGTCAGTACTCATCTGCTGCTGGGACGGTTGAAATTATGCAAGTGGATGATGAAATCGCTTCTACATCGACAACGGACTGTATAGGCATAGATTGTGTTCTTTGGGGGTTTCTGGGATGTTATGTTTTTGGGATTATTATTTTTACGCACTAATACACACAACCCTCATTGAAATTGACCATTTTCTGAAAAACTTTTTTTTGTATTTTAACTTTGAGGACTTAAAAAAGTTAAATTAACTTATCACATTCTTCTTTGCTGTTCTTGTTTTCAGAGCTTTGCACAAAAGCTCACTAAATTATTAATTTTAGTCCTGCTGGTCTGCCCTTTTGTAAAAGGGCTTTTATTTTAACAAGAACCTCCGTTAGTAGGAGTTTTGGCGAACTGGTTAAAGGAGGTGCAGAAAGGTTGGCCTGTTAATAGAGAGGTCCTGGAGGCAATGAGAGTAAGCCCTGAAGTCCCTAACATGCAAGGGCCGTCCCTTTAACAACTACTACCCCTTTACGAACATAAACTCAGCAAGGTTAGAGGGGGTGGAGGGTGGTGTAAACTACGCTTCTAAAGTAAAGGATAGATTGTAGAAAGTTATGAAGTAAGTTGATAACTTGTAAGGTGAAGTCATGTTGTAAGGCCGCTCTTCGGCCTCCTTCTATAGATAGCCCGCCGGAGGCGGCAACTAGAAGAGTTCTGCTAGTACCGTAACGATGACTTAGAATAGAAGAGTGCAAGAGAGTGGCAAAGTAAGTACTTTGGGAGCGGCTGGTTGGTAGAGAAGGCGGAACAAAACTACCAACTTACAAAATTGTTTCTTGCATACTTGTAACAACGCACTGAATTTAGATCGGAGGCGGTAGCTTATTGATATAGCCGTACATATTACATCAGTTTCAGGTATGCTTACTATGTAACAACTTATTTTGCGCTAGAATAAATCTGCTCGCAAAATTAAGTGTTTATTTGTAAGAATGAGTTTCTTATAAATTGTTGGAATATTTTAGCATGAAAGCTGTTAAAGCAAATAAACTCAGCTGAGAAATGATCTACACGATCTACTCTTATTGCATTTCTTATAATCATTCCATCTTCTCCTTGTTCCTTACAAAAGAAAATTACAATTCCTACAATCATAAATTACAAAGTAGCTTTTTTCAAGTTTTCACCATGAACAGGAGATTTGTGTTCATCTGAATATATAATCTGTATTACATATACAGGGTGAACCAGTAAGTATTGTCAATAGGCCTACTGCGTGTAGTACATCTAAAGTGGAGTTCAATGACGTATTGGCCAACTTCATATTTTCCTCTGTTCTTGAGTGACGTCACTTCAATTTTTTTTTCTAAAATCATTACTTTTTTCCAATAAAAATGTTATTACTCAGAAAGTTTTATTCCGAATTCGATTCTGATAACACGTTTAGAAAGGCAGATAAATTTTCTAAAAATTGACACTATTTTGAAGCATAAGTTATTCTCCAAACAGCCTCAATCTTCCTCCGAATACTGGAAAAATGAAAGTAATCGAAATTTTTAAGAAAACTTATTAGGCCCTTAGGTGATCATTATCAGACCTAGGTGCTGGCACTTTTTATAAAAGTTTCCTTGTTTAATGGGCTTTCAAACGGTATATCATTTTCCAGGATTTCTTTTATCTTCGTATGAGAAATTACGTCTGTTTTACAAGAAATCGTGTTCACGAGCATACAGCAGTGATATTGTATTGAGTTGTTTAATTCATTAAACTGTTGTGGATGGAGCTGTAGTCAATTTTTAAAGTAGATTGTCTTAAAATAAGGTAGTCTAAGGTTACTTATTGCACATAAAAAAAAAAAAAATCTAAACTGAAATATTTGACAAAATGTTAGAAAATATTTTAAACAAGTGCTATTTTTATAATCGAAGGCTAATTTGCTTAGTTTCAAAATCTAACATTTTGTCAAATATTTCAGTTTAAATTTTTTTTTTATGTGCAATAAGTAACCTTAGACTACCTTATTTTAAGACAATCTGCTTTAAAAATTTAAAAACATAAGAGCCTAATAAGTTTTCTTAAAAATTTCGATTACTTTTATTTTTCCAGTATTCGGAGGAAGATTGAGGCTATTTTGAGAATAATTTATGCTTCCAAATGGTGTCAATTTTTAGGAAATTTATCTGCCTTTCTAAACGTGTTATCAGAATTTAATTCGGAATAAAACTTTCTGAGTAATAACATTTTTATTGGAAAAAAGTAATGATTTTAGAAAAAAACTTTTAAGTGACGTCACTCAAGAACAGAGGAAAATATGAAGTTGGCCAATACGTCATTGAACTCCACTTTAGATGTACTACACGCAGTAGGCCTATTGACAATACTTACTGGTTCACCCTGTATACAATAAGTAAATCTGGAAGTACTAAGATTAATTGGTACGTGAAGAGCAGGAGGAGAGAAACTACCCAGTGGCAGCACTCTCTACAGGATATATGTTAATGATCATTAGATCTTCAGACCTCAAGGAAGTCGCGGGGCCACTGGCGATTCAGTCGGCGAGGTTGATTATTAGGAGGATTGTCAGAGAAGGCGAGAGACAGTACAAGAGGATTGGAGCAAGTGGAGAGAGCAGTATGGAATTTTTGATATTTAATCTTGGCGAGTTGGTGTACGTAGGGGATGTTGAGGTCGTAGTGAAGAGTGAGGTTTGTCAGCGTAGAATGGAGCGTCAGCTATCTGTCAACCTGGTCCCCTAAGGTTGGTAGTGCCCTGAAAAAAAGCTGTTATTTCTAATTTGACGTGCCTTTTTATTTTTTTTGATCGTTTATTTAGTTACAATCAACGCATTTTATTGCGTTATAAGCAATAATAAACAACATACGTATAACTCTCAGAGTGGAGAAGTTACCCAGCGGTAACACTCCAATAAAATTTTACTTTCTGACTCTTGGTCATCAGAGAGGAGATCGCGAGGCCACTGTCTTTTAAGACATCTAGGAAGTGTTGTCTGGAAATGTTCTGGAAGATAGATGTTGTACGTGGGATTGTGATGAGATTGAATGCTAAGATGCAGTTTTCTGTATCGTGTTTCATCCACTTGTGTTGCACGAAAGGAATGTTTAGGTCTGTGTGAATGGTTTGATTGGTGACGTAGAAAGGAGCGTCAAACTATAGAGCGGAGAATTTTAAACAGCAAGGACTGGGATCCTTTGCAGATTTGAGCGTTTGGTTGAACCTCCCACAGTTCTATGCCATAAGCCCAGACTGGCTTTAATATTCCTACATAAATAAAGTGTTTTGTTGTCCAGCGTGGAACGCGCTTTAAATTTGAAATAAAGAATAGTTAATAAAATTAAACCACGGTAGCCGAGCGGGTATAGGCGAGGCCCGCAAAGCTAATGTGTATTGTGGTACTGGGTTCGATTCTCGGTCCGTAGGCCTTGGATTTTATTTAATGATTAATAAATAAAAGAAATTTACAGTAAAAATATGTTTGCTAATCGCCTACGACTACTACACCTAATTTGGTAGTTGGACGTAAAGCCCACCTGAAAAAATAGGCAATTACTTTACTATTTAAACAAATAAGCTTCAAACATTACATATTAAGTAATATTAAGATTAAATATTATACAACAAAATATTAGAATATTAAATACAAAGTACTAATTGGTAGCAAATTAGTGTAAAAATTCTGACCCAAAACATTATTTACAAAAATGATAAAATTTGAAAAAAAAAGTACCCTTATAACTTAATCCAAAAGAATAGCTATTACAAAACATATAAAGGAAACAAAATAGTATATATTTTTCTTAGTTCAACGTATACGATATATCGACGGTAAAATGGAAAGAGAAGGCATACACAGCGCTGGAGTTAGAAAAATCCCACCTGCTGACGTAGGTTCCGGTTATGGTTCAGGAATCAAGGCTTTTAGGGCTACTGCTATCTCGATTCTTCAACAATATGGATGGTAAAGAGGGGGAAGAGTTTAATAAAAGAAGGTAAGCACTTAGAAAAGATGGTGAATTATACTTATTTTTCAACGCCTTTCAAGTCTTATGTAGTAAATACACAGTAAGCGACTCAGTCAGTATTATACATATAAATTTTAAATAAAAATACTCCATAAATTTTATTTTTATTACTACTGCTGCTATTTATTACATGCTAAGAAAGTAAAGAACAACTCTTAAAAATTAAAGTAGTAAAAATGAAGTAATAAATTATTTCCGTCGAAATTCGCATCCATAACATCTAATTTTTTGAAGAAAATATTTTTTAAATTAAAACAAATTTTTTAATTTCCATTAATCAAAAAGTCGGAGAAAACACAGGAACTGTGCTAACCTTTGATTGTCAGTAAAATCATCAGAACTATTCGTTTCCCCATAGTCCGAAAAAGTGTTATTCAATAATTCGATACATTTATATGTTAGTGTAACTCTCTATAAATCTATTTACTGCATTTTTGAGCTGTCAACAAAATGAGCAAAGTGAAGTAACTGAGCACATTTAAGTGCACTGATTAAATGTACAATCAATTACAAGAGAAAATATGTGTAATAATTTAAAATAAACAAATAACTAGTTGCAACAGAGACATTAAGCAGTATTTTAATTGATAATTTATAGGTCTAAGGTTATGAGTCACGATAGCCGAATGGTTAAAGGCGTGGCCCTTAAGCTAATATTCATTATTCAGTACAAGGGTTCGATTCCCGGTCTCAGCCTTTAGATTTTTATTTAATTGTTAATGTGAGAAAAGTATGTTAGAAAAGAATATAAGTAAATTATGTTTGCTAGTTGTCTTCAGATTCACGACATCTAATTTGGTAGTTGGACGTTAAAGATCTAAAGTTAAATAATCATTACTGTTAACCACAAAATTGTAAACAGACAAGTTACAGTAGCTTTTGATTACAATCAATATTGTATTCTGTGACGCAATCATGACCGGTAGCATGAAAATTAAAAAATTATATAAGAATGGTTGATGATGTAAATACATATAAAATTATCACATGTAGTTGATGATATTGATTCGTATGCACCACCTTGTAATTGATACATTATGGCCAAATGAATATGTCACCTGTTACAAGCTTTGTTAATAATGTTTTGTGGATATTCATTTAATTGAGGTGTGTTAGCTTAATTTGAAAATTATGCACTTTCAATATAATGTCCAATTCCGTTGTTAGATTAAAACATCTGTAATTATTTTGCTTTGAATTGTTATTTAATGAAATGGTTTAGCTTTTTGGCCGTATCAAACGAAAATTCGAAGTAAATCCTCTTGATTTTACCTTGATTACTTGGGAAGAGGTAGGTTACTGGAGGGTTTTCTTCATTAGTAAATTTAATCATTTAATTGATTTAATAATGCGAATGAAATCACGATAAGTAGAATTGCAAATTTGTTCCTAATTAAATAAACCTTCAACGAAATCATTAGGATAATAATACAATATTATATTTTTGAAAAAATTATCACCTCCACCGAAATGGATTACTGGAGAAGTGGTACCCCATGAATATCAAGGCTTGAAAGAGTAAGAAATGAAGTAATAAAAAAGAAAATGAAGAAGGCGTTGGAAATGAAAGACTTAGATAATATGGCCACATAAAAAAAAATAAATGGATGATGGAAGAAAAAATAAAATCTAAGGACCGCAGCAGCTGGATTCGAACCAGGGACCTCCGCACCCTGAATCCAATATAATCACTTTGTTTTACTTTCTATTAGTGTAAATGTATCCATAAACTTTGTGCTTCATCCTCTAGCTATAAGTGTAATTTTGAATTTGGCTCATCCGAGTGTATATATATAGAGTGGAAGAGGAAGATTGATGCTATTGGTTAAGACAATTTTTGATGGAAATCCCGCCAGGATCATTGATATGATTAAATCCACTCATTCGATGCCATAGTTCATATAAATGCACGAAGTTTGTAGTTAGATGTACGTGAAAATAATACAAATACCGATCGTTAGGAGATGCCAGAACAGTGCAGTCTCCCTACATACAAGGCTGTGCGCCTCTCAATTACAATAAATAATGTACCCCTTAAATTCCATTTTCATTTCAACCATAAAAAAAGGCTTTTAAACTCGTCAAAATTTAGTTTAGCCTTTTCATAACGAACTGAGTAGAGTTACTAGCCAACTTTAGAAAATGAACTGAATTGAAACGAGGAATGAGTTAAGGAAAGATTTTTGTGTCTTCCGGGGTGGGGGGTGAGGAATGCAAAAGGAAGAGCAACTTGAAAGTAGGAGGGTTACTCCAGTGCCAACAGAAGTAGAAATTTACCAACACTGCTATGGAAGGAAGGATTCTAGTAGAAGTTAAAAGGAACAGCCAGACAGGAATGGCGGGTAAAGGGAACTTGAAGGTTTTAGTATATAGAAGGCAAAGCTTAAAACTTCCTTTTCCTATGGCCTGGGGTGGCTAAATAGTCTTTGAATTGGATGTCTTTTCAACTCAATAGGCTTACAGAGCAGACGAGTGTGCAAGCGACCGGCTTTGATTTAGTTAGGACCTGAACTATTTCCTTAGTTATCCAATACCCAGTCGTTCCCTCAGCCATTCTCATTCTTTTCATTTTAAATCCAGCCATTACTTCACTCTCCTCTTGGATTTCATTCTGTAGTTCCTATTTTTCCACTATCGCAAGCTAGTAACTCTAAAACGTTTAACTTAATTCAATAATAATTGAATAATATAATATAATATAATATAATATAATATAATATAATATAATATAATATAATATAATATAATATAATATAATATAATATAATATAATATAATATAATATAATATAATATAATATAATATAATATAATATAATATAATATAATATAATATAATATAATATAATATAATATAATATAATATAATATAATATAATATAATATAATATAATATAATATAATATAATATAATATAATATAATATAATATAATATAATATAATATAATATAATATAATATAATATAATATAATATAATATAATATAATATAATATAATATAATATAATATAATAAATACTCTTGATTCTTGGTAGCTTCTACTGTTTCTCAGTCTTACCTGAGCCTCTAAACCAGTGGTTCTTAACCTTTTCATAGAAGCGGAAAACAATTATATGTATATATTTTTCTCGCGGAACACTAACATTAAATAATTTGAAATTCGGTATTAGCAAGAACTTAATCAAATTCAAATTAAAAAAAAAAAGAACAATTTATTGTTTTCATATCTTTCCTAAGTTACTAAATTTCAATACATTTAAAATTGAAACTTCGCGGAACACCTGGACCACTGCTTTATATCTTCTAAAATTATAGACCTGTGCACAAAATAACTATAGTTTATAATCGAGAAAAACAAAGTGTACAAGAGAACAAAATCCCATATCAATACGTGGTTCACAGTGGGAGATATAGAACGGCCATAATTTTACAGAATTTCATGACCCAAAAAATTTTCCACCCTTTATATCTTCTACATTTATAGATCTGTGCACAAAATAACTATAGTTTATAATTGAGAAAAACAAAGTGTGCAAGAGAACAAAATCCCATATCAATACGTGGTTCACAGTGGGAGATATAGAACGGCCATAATTTTACAGAATTTCATGACCCAAAAAATTTTCAACCCTTTATATCTTCTACATTTTTAGATCTGTGCAGAAAATAACTATAGTTTATAATTGAGAAAAACAAAGTGTGCAAGAGAACAATATCCCATATCAATACGTGGTTCACAGAGGGAGATATAGAACGGCCATAATTTTACAGAATTTCATGACCCAAAAAATTTTCAACCCTTTATATCTTCTACATTTATAGGTCTGTGCACAAAATAACTATAGTTTATAATCGAGAAAAACAAAGTGTGCAAGAGAACAATATCCCATATCAATACGTGGTTCACAGAGGGAGATATAGAACGGCCATAATTTTACAGAATTTCATGACCCAAAAAATTTTCAACCCTTTATATCTTCTACATTTATAGGTCTGTGCACAAAATAACTATAGTTTATAATCGAGAAAAACAAAGTGTACAAGAGAACAAAATCCCATATCAATACGTGGTTCACAGTGGGAGATATAGAACGGCCATAATTTTACAGAATTTCATGACCCAAAAAATTTTCTACCCTTTATATCTTCTACATTTATAGATCTGTGCACAAAATAACTATAGTTTATAATCGAGAAAAACAAAGTGAACAAGAGAACAAAATCCCATATCAATACGTGGTTCACAGTGGGAGATATAAAACGGCCATAATTTTACAGAATTTCACGACCCAAAAAATTTTCAACCCTTTATATCTTCTACATTTATAGATCTGTGCACAAAATAACTATAGTTTATAATTGAGAAAAACAAAGTGTGCAAGAGAACAAAATCCCATATCAATACGTGGTTCACAGTGGGAGATATAGAACGGCCATAATTTTACAGAATTTCATGACCCAAAAAGTTTTCAACATTTTATATCTTCTACATGTATAGATCTGTACACAAAATAACTATAGTTTATAATCGAGAAAAACAAAGTGTACAAGAGAACAAAATCCCATATCAATACGTGGTTCACAGTGGGAGATATAGAACGGCCATAATTTTACAGAATTTCATGAACAAAAAAATTTTCAACCCTTTATATCTTCTACATTTATAGATCTGTGCACAAAATAGCTATAGTTTATAATCGAGAAAAACAAAGTGTACAAGAGAACAAAATCCCATATCAATACGTGGTTCACAGTGGGAGATATAGAACGGCCATAATTTTACAGAATTTCATGACCCAAAATATATTCAACCCTTTATATCTTCTACATTTATAGATCTGTGCACAAAATAACTATAGTTTATAATCGAGAAAAAAAAAGTGTACAAGAGAACAAAATCCCATATCAATACGTGGTTCGCAGTGGGAGATATAGAACGGCCATAATTTTACAGAATTTCATGACCCAAAACATTTTCTACCCTTTATATCTTCTACATTTATAGATCTGTGCACAAAATAACTATAGTTTATAATCGAGAAAAACAAAGTGAACAAGAGAACAAAATCCCATATCAATACGTGGTTCACAGTGGGAGATATAGAACGGCCATAATTTTACAGAATTTCATGACCCAAAAAATTTTCTACCCTTTATATCTTCTACATTTATAAATCTGTGCACAAAATAACTATAGTTTATAATTGAGAAAAACAAAGTGAACAAGAGAACAAAATCCCATATCAATACGTGGTTCACAGTGGGAGATATAGAACGGCCATAATTTTACAGAATTTCATGACCCAAAAAATTTTCAACCCTTTATATCTTCTACATTTATAGATCTGTGCACAAAATAACTATAGTTTATAATCGAGAAAAACAAAGTGTACAAGAGAACAAAATCCCATATCAATACGTGGTTCACAGTGGGAGATATAGAACGGCCATAATTTTACAGAATTTCATGACCCAAAAATTTTTCAACCCTTTATATCTTCTACATTTATAGATCTGTGCACAAAATAACTATAGTTTATAATCGAGAAAAACAAAGTGTACAAGAGAACAAAATCCCATATCAATACGTGGTTCACAATGGGAGATATAGAACGGCCATAATTTTACAGAATTTCATGACCCAAAAAATTTTCTCCCCTTTATATCTTCTACATTTATAGATCTGCGCACAAAATAACTATAGTGTATAATCGAGAAAAACAAAGTGAACAAGAGAACAATATCCCATATCAATACGTGGTTCACAGTGGGAGATATAGAACGGCCATAATTATACAAAATTTCATGACCCAAAAAATTTTCAACCCTTTATATCTTCTACATTTATAGATCTGTGCACAAAATAACTATAGTTTATAATCGAGAAAAACAAAGTGTACAAGAGAACAAAATCCCATATCAATACGTGGTTCACAGTGGGAGATATAGAACGGCCATAATTTTACAGAATTTCATGACCCAAAAAATTTTCAACCCTTTATATCTTCTACATTTATAGATCTGTGCACAAAATAACTATAGTTTATAATCGAGAAAAACAAAGTGTACAAAAGAACAAAATCCCATATCAATACGTGGTTCACAGTGGGAGATATAGAACGGCCATAATTTTACAGAATTTCATGACCCAAAAATTTTTCTACCCTTTATATCTTCTACATTTATAGATCTGTGCACAAAATAACTATAGTTTATAATCGAGAAAAACAAAGTGAACAAGAGAACAATATCCCATATCAATACGTGGTTCACAGTGGGAGATATAGAACGGCCATAATTTTACAGAATTTCATGACCCAAAAAATTTTCAACCCTTTATATCTTCTACATTTATAGATCTGTGCACAAAATAACTATAGTTTATAATCGAGAAAAACAAAGTGTACAAGAGAACAAAATCCCATATCAATACGTGGTTCACAGTGGGAGATATAGAACGGCCATAATTTTACAGAATTTCATGACCCAAAAAATTTTCTACCCTTTATATCTTCTACATTTATAGATCTGTGCACAAAATAACTATAGTTTATAATCGAGAAAAACAAAGTGAACAAGAGAACAAAATCCCATATCAATACGTGGTTCACAGTGGGAGATATAGAACGGCCATAATTTTACAGAATTTCACGACCCAAAAAATTTTCAACCCTTTATATCTTCTACATTTATAGATCTGTGCACAAAATAACTATAGTTTATAATTGAGAAAAACAAAGTGTGCAAGAGAACAAAATCCCATATCAATACGTGGTTCACAGTGGGAGATATAGAACGGCCATAATTTTACAGAATTTGATGACCCAAAAAGTTTTCAACATTTTATATCTTCTACATGTATAGATCTGTACACAAAATAACTATAGTTTATAATCGAGAAAAACAAAGTGTACAAGAGAACAAAATCCCATATCAATACGTGGTTCTCTGTGGGAGATATAGAATGGCCATAATTTTACAGAATTTCATGAACCAAAAAATTTTCAACCCTTTATATCTTCTACATTTATAGATCTGTGCACAAAATAACTATAGTTTATAATCGAGAAAAACAAAGTGTACAAGAGAACAAAATCCCATATCAATACGTGGTTCACAGTGGGAGATATAGAACGGCCATAATTTTACAGAATTTCATGACCCAAAAAATTTTCTACCCTTTATATCTTTAACATTTATAGATCTGTGCACAAAATAACTATAGTTTATAATCGAGAAAAACAAAGTGAACAAGAGAACAATATCCCATATCAATACGTGGTTCACAGTGGGAGATATAGAACGGCCATAATTTTACAGAATTTCATGACCCAAAAAATTTTCAACCCTTTATATCTTCTACATTTATAGATCTGTGCACAAAATAACTATAGTTTATAATCGAGAAAAACAAAGTGTACAAGAGAACAAAATCCCATATCAATACGTGGTTCACAGTGGGAGATATAGAACGGCCATAATTTTACAGAATTTCATGACCCAAAAAATTTTCGACCCTTTATATCTTCTACATTTATAGATCTGTGCACAAAATAACTATAGTTTATAATCGAGAAAAACAAAGTGAACAAGAGAACAAAATCCCATATCAATACGTGGTTCGCAGTGGGAGATATAGAACGGCCATAATTTTAAAGAATTTCATGACCCAAAAAATTTTCTAACCCTTTATATCTTCTACATTTATAGATCTGTGCACAAAATAACTATAGTTTATAATCGAGAAAAACAAAGTGAACAAGAGAACAAAATCCCATATCAATACGTGGTTCACAGTGGGAGATATAGAACGACCATAATTTTACAGAATTTCATGACCCAAAAAATTTTCTACCCTTTATACCTTCTACATTTATAAATCTGTGCACAAAATAACTATAGTTTATAATTGAGAAAAACAAAGTGAACAAGAGAACAAAATCCCATATCAATACGTGGTTCACAGTGGGAGATATAGAACGGCCATAATTTTACAGAATTTCATGACCCAAAAATTTTTCAACCCTTTATATCTTCTACATTTATAGATCTGTGCACAAAATAACTATAGTTTATAATCGAGAAAAACAAAGTGTACAAGAGAACAAAATCCCATATCAATACGTGGTTCACAGTGGGAGATATAGAACGGCCATAATTTTTCAGAATTTCATGACCCAAAAAATTTTCTCCCCTTTATATCTTCTACATTTATAGATCTGCGCACAAAATAACTATAGTGTATAATCGAGAAAAACAAAGTGAACAAGAGAACAATATCCCATATCAATACGTGGTTCACAGTGGGAGATATAGAACGGCCATAATTATACAAAATTTCATGACCCAAAAAATTTTCAACCCTTTATATCTTCTACATTTATAGATCTGTGCACAAAATAACTATAGTTTATAATCGAGAAAAACAAAGTGTACAAGAGAACAAAATCCCATATCAATACGTGGTTCACAGTGGGAGATATAGAACGGCCATAATTTTACAGAATTTCATGACCCAAAAAATTTTCAACCCTTTATATCTTCTACATTTATAGATCTGTGCACAAAATAACTATAGTTTATAATCGAGAAAAACAAAGTGTACAAGAGAACAAAATCCCATATCAATACGTGGTTCACAGTGGGAGATATAGAACGGCCATAATTTTACAGAATTTCATGACCCAAAAAATTTTCTACCCTTTATATCTTCTACATTTATAGATCTGTGCACAAAATAACTATAGTTTATAATCGAGAAAAACAAAGTGAACAAGAGAACAATATCCCATATCAATACGTGGTTCACAGTGGGAGATATAGAACGGCCATAATTTTACAGAATTTCATGACCCAAAAAATTTTCAACCCTTTATATCTTCTACATTTATAGATCTGTGCACAAAATAACTATAGTTTATAATCGAGAAAAACAAAGTGTACAAGAGAACAAAATCCCATATCAATACGTGGTTCACAGTGGGAGATATAGAACGGCCATAATTTTACAGAATTTCATGACCCAAAAAATTTTCTACCCTTTATATCTTCTACATTTATAGATCTGTGCACAAAATAACTATAGTTTATAATCGAGAAAAACAAAGTGAACAAGAGAACAAAATCCCATATCAATACGTGGTTCACAGTGGGAGATATAGAACGGCCATAATTTTACAGAATTTCACGACCCAAAAAATTTTCAACCCTTTATATCTTCTACATTTATAGATCTGTGCACAAAATAACTATAGTTTATAATTGAGAAAAACAAAGTGTGCAAGAGAACAAAATCCCATATCAATACGTGGTTCACAGTGGGAGATATAGAACGGCCATAATTTTACAGAATTTGATGACCCAAAAAGTTTTCAACATTTTATATCTTCTACATGTATAGATCTGTACACAAAATAACTATAGTTTATAATCGAGAAAAACAAAGTGTACAAGAGAACAAAATCCCATATCAATACGTGGTTCTCTGTGGGAGATATAGAATGGCCATAATTTTACAGAATTTCATGAACCAAAAAATTTTCAACCCTTTATATCTTCTACATTTATAGATCTGTGCACAAAATAACTATAGTTTATAATCGAGAAAAACAAAGTGTACAAGAGAACAAAATCCCATATCAATACGTGGTTCACAGTGGGAGATATAGAACGGCCATAATTTTACAGAATTTCATGACCCAAAAAATTTTCTACCCTTTATATCTTCAACATTTATAGATCTGTGCACAAAATAACTATAGTTTATAATCGAGAAAAACAAAGTGAACAAGAGAACAATATCCCATATCAATACGTGGTTCACAGTGGGAGATATAGAACGGCCATAATTTTACAGAATTTCATGACCCAAAAAATTTTCAACCCTTTATATCTTCTACATTTATAGATCTGTGCACAAAATAACTATAGTTTATAATCGAGAAAAACAAAGTGTACAAGAGAACAAAATCCCATATCAATACGTGGTTCACAGTGGGAGATATAGAACGGCCATAATTTTACAGAATTTCATGACCCAAAAAATTTTCTACCCTTTATATCTTCTACATTTATAGATCTGTGCACAAAATAACTATAGTTTATAATCGAGAAAAACAAAGTGAACAAGAGAACAAAATCCCATATCAATACGTGGTTCACAGTGGGAGATATAGAACGGCCATAATTCTACAGAATTTCACGACCCAAAAAATTTTCAACCCTTTATATCTTCTACATTTATAGATCTGTGCACAAAATAACTATAGTTTATAATTGAGAAAAACAAAGTGTGCAAGAGAACAAAATCCCATATCAATACGTGGTTCACAGTGGGAGATATAGAACGGCCATAATTTTACAGAATTTCATGACCCAAAAAATATTCAACCCTTTATATCTTCTACATTTATAGATCTGTGCACAAAATAACTATAGTTTATAATCGAGAAAAACAAAGTGTACAAGAGAACAAAATCCCATATCAATACGTGGTTCGCAGTGGGAGATATAGAACGGCCATAATTTTACAGAATTTCATGACCCAAAAAATTTTCTAACCCTTTATATCTTCTACATTTATAGATCTGTGCACAAAATAACTATAGTTTATAATCGAGAAAAACAAAGTGAACAAGAGAACAAAATCCCATATCAATACGTGGTTCACAGTGGGAGATATAGAACGACCATAATTTTACAGAATTTCATGACCCAAAAAATTTTCTACCCTTTATATCTTCTACATTTATAAATCTGTGCACAAAATAACTATAGTTTATAATTGAGAAAAACAAAGTGAACAAGAGAACAAAATCCCATATCAATACGTGGTTCACAGTGGGAGATATAGAACGGCCATAATTTTACAGAATTTCATGACCCAAAAAATTTTCAACCCTTTATATCTTCTACATTTATAGATCTGTGCACAAAATAACTATAGTTTATAATCGAGAAAAACAAAGTGTACAAGAGAACAAAATCCCATATTAAAACTGTCCGGTAGGACAGTTGTATAAGGATTGATCGTCAAAAAGTGCACGAAAAAGCGTAACGTTAAAAAACACCCAACTTTGACAATTTTTTTCTCTTTTTCTATAAAAGATAAAATTCCCAAATTTTCTTTAAAATATAGGGCAAACCCTCCTTTATAACTGTAATTTTTTTGCAACCCCCCAGACCTAATTGATTTCGAGAAAAAAGTTGCCGAAAATGAGGAAAATCGGCATTTTCAGAAATTGTTGTTGTTGTTGTTCTTCTTCTTCTTCTTCTTCTTCTTCTTCTTCTTCTTGTTGTTGTTGTTACCTTTTTTGTAAACTACGTAGCGCCTAAACGCGAGAACCGATTTTCATGAATGAGGTGACATT
The DNA here is from genome assembly GCF_049639745.1 of Rhodnius prolixus. Classification (NCBI taxonomy): domain Eukaryota; kingdom Metazoa; phylum Arthropoda; class Insecta; order Hemiptera; family Reduviidae; genus Rhodnius; species Rhodnius prolixus. The sequence goes on from NW_027411582.1 coordinate 21,673,692, forward strand.
CGATTCGGAATTTTATGTAGATGTGCCTTTTGGGGGTCTCGACGCTGTACACCGAATTAGAGAGGAGTTAGCCCCCTTTATGTAAGGCCCCCTTCAAAATTATTATTACTAATTACTCTGTAAATCTTAGCCCGATTTTGATAAAATTTGGTAGGATGATAGAGTTAGGGCTCCCCTACGTAACATTAAAGCGGCGATCTGCTCTTACACTAGTTAAGGGGAAGTATAGCAATCGTTTCAAATTATCGACAAGTGAACTGATTTTCATGAATGAAGTGTCATTCGAATCGAAATTTTGTACAGATTTGCACTTTAAAAGTCTCGTCGCTTCGCCTCATATGGAGGGGAGTTTGCCCCACCCAAGTATGGCCTTTTCTAAAACTATTATTACCAATATTTCTATAACGCTTTGTCCGATTTTGATAAAATTTAGCACGAAGAAGTGATTAAAGCTCCTCTACATGGCTGTGAAGTGCCATCATGCTCTTACACCTACTAAGAGGAAGTACTGAAATCGTTAAAATTATCAATGGGTGAACCTATTTACATTAATGAATTGTCGTTCGATTTAAAATCTTTGCCTCTTTGCCTTTTAGGGAGAAGTACTGTAATCGCCCGTTTATTTTTCTTACTCCTCTTAAAAGGAAGGTCTGAAATCGCAGTTTAAATTTGCTTTTTACGTACAAATACCTTCCTATTTTATTAAAACTGTCCGGTAGGACAGTTGTATAAGGGTTGACCATCAAAAACTGCACGAAAAAGTGTAACGTTGAAAAACACCCAACTTTGACAATTTTTTTCTATTTTTCTATAAAAGATAAAATTCCCAAATTTTCTTTATAATATAGGGCAAATCCTCCTTTATAACTGTAATTTTTTTGCAACCACCTAGATTTAATAGGTTTCGAGAAAAAAGTTGCCGAAAATGAGCAAAAACGGCTTTTTCAAAAAATGTTCTTGTTCTTGTTCTTCTTCTTCTTCTTGTTGTTCTTGTTGTTACCTTTTTTGTAAACAACGTAGCGCCTAAACGCGTGAACCGATTTTCATGAATGAGGTGACATTCGATTCGGAATTTTATGTAGATGTGCCTTTTGGGGGTCTCGGCCCTGTACATTGAATGGGAGAGGAGTTTGCCCCCTTTATGTAAGGCCCTCTCCAAAATTATTATTACTAATTACTCTGTAAATCTTGGCCCGATTTTGATAAAATTTTGTAGGATGATAGGGTTAGGGCTCCCCTACCTAACAATAAAGCGACGATCTGCTCTTACACTTGTTAAGGGGAAGTATAGCAATCGTTTCAAATTATCGACACGTGAACCGATTTTCATGAATGAAGTGTCATTCGAATCGAAATTTTGTACAGATTTGTACTTTAAAAGTCTCGACGCTATGCCTCATAAGGAGGGGAGTTCGCCCCACCCAAATAAGGCCCTTTCTAAAACTATTATTACCAATATTTCTACAAAGCTTAGTCCGATTTTGATAAAATTTAGCACGAAGAAGTGATTAAAGCTCCTCTATGTGGCTGTGAAGTGCCATCATGCTCTTACACCTACTAAGAGGAAGTACTGCAATCGTTAAAATTATCAATGAGTGAACCGATTTACATCAATGAATTGTCGTTCGATTCAAAATCTTTGCCTTTTAGGGAGAAGTACTGTAATCGCAGTTTATTTTTCTTGCTCCTCTTAAAAGGAAGTACAGAAATCGCAGTTTAATTTTGCTATTTACGTACAAATACCTTCCTATTTTATTCAAAACGCTTTCTCAAAAAAATGGTTATTGAGGATGGTTTGGGGACCGTAACTATAATCATTCTTTAAAAAGATCTCTCCAGTGGTAGTTACGGTTCCGATTTAACACCTTATCAGGTTATAATGATAGAATAGCTTATTCCAAATTTTAAAAAATCTGTAAAGCAGACGTAACTTTGCAAATAGACAAAAAGGAAAATCTATCCAAAAGGTACAAAAATCTCCTTAACAAAAACTTACAGTTTTAAAAGTTAAGTATAAGGGTTGATTAAACGCCAAAAGGTACACAAATCAGCAGTTCCCAACATTTCATTAATACTTCATTGATATAATTTAAGTAATTTTACTGCATTAACTTTTCCTTCACATTTTTTAGAATTTATTAGATGTCACAGACCCTTATGCTGGCCATTTTCGTCTACAAAATATATGTTCAAGTAGAACACCATTTAACTTAGATTGACTGTAATATCTATTTATCTATAATAATCAAACTATTAATCACAGGTGAAAAAGAAAACGTTATAAAAAATATAAAAAAAATAAGAGGCTAAAAAATTCATAAACTTTTTTTACATCAATGATTTTATGCATTTATTTTTATTTTTAAATAAAAATCATTGGTTTAAGTTCATTCTTCGATTAAAGTAATTGTTATTTTATGTTGTAGTCAAACGTTTGTAATAATAAGTAATAAATAATCTGGCTTTATCGCAAATAATATAGTTTTCTTCAATTACATTCTCAATCTAGGTGTTCTTCCCACAATGTTATATATATGTAATATAAAATAAAGAAAATAAAGATATGCATATTTTTAGGACAGCTAATTATTCCAGTATTTTACCATAAGTAAAATTAGGGGGACTAAATTAAATTACAATTGAGAAATGAGTAAATATTGTTGAATAATCTACTTGTTATTAAATGTATGTTATTTGTGCTCACGAATATTTCGGTAAGACGAATTTAAGACTGAAATATTGTTTTGAATCCTCCGTGATTGAAATTTAAAAAGTGGCCGACTCTAACTTTGTTTTTTTCTCCTTTAACATGCATGTATATGTGACTACTCAGAATAATTCATCACTCATTTTATCATAATTATAATAAAAAAATATTATGAATGAACTGGCCAGCATAAGGGTCTGTGACATCTAATAAATTCTAAAAAATGTGAAGGAAAAGTTAATGCAGTAAAATTACTTAAATTATATCAATGAAGTATTAATGAAATGTTGGGAACTGCTGATTTGTGTACCTTTTGGCGTTTAATCAACCCTTATACTTAACTTTTAAAACTGTAAGTTTTTGTTAAGGATCAATACGTGGTTCACAGTGGGAGATATAGAACGGCCATAATTTTACAGAATTTCATGACCCAAAAAATTTTCTCCCCTTTATATCTTCTACATTTATAGATCTGCGCACAAAATAACTATAGTGTATAATCGAGAAAAACAAAGTGAACAAGAGAACAATATCCCATATCAATACGTGGTTCACAGTGGGAGATATAGAACGGCCATAATTTTACAAAATTTCATGACCCAAAAAATTTTCAACCCTTTATATCTTCTACATTTATAGATCTGTGCACAAAATAACTATAGTTTATAATCGAGAAAAACAAAGTGTACAAGAGAACAAAATCCCATATCAATACGTGGTTCACAGTGGGAGATATAGAACGGCCATAATTTTACAGAATTTCATGACCCAAAAAATTTTCAACCCTTTATATCTTCTACATTTATAGATCTGTGCACAAAATAACTATAGTTTATAATCGAGAAAAACAAAGTGTACAAGAGAACAAAATCCCATATCAATACGTGGTTCACAGTGGGAGATATAGAACGGCCATAATTTTACAGAATTTCATGACCCAAAAAATTTTCTACCCTTTATATCTTCTACATTTATAGATCTGTGCACAAAATAACTATAGTTTATAATCGAGAAAAACAAAGTGTACAAGAGAACAAAATCCCATATCAATACGTGGTTCACAGTGGGAGATATAGAACGGCCATAATTTTACAGAATTTCATGACCCAAAAATTTTTCAACCCTTTATATCTTCTACATTTATAGATCTGTGCACAAAATAACTATAGTTTATAATCGAGAAAAACAAAGTGTACAAGAGAACAAAATCCCATATCAATACGTGGTTCACAGTGGGAGATATAGAACGGCCATAATTTTACAGAATTTCATGACCCAAAAAATATTCAACCCTTTATATCTTCTACATTTATAGATCTGTGCACAAAATAACTATAGTTTATAATCGAGAAAAACAAAGTGTACAAGAGAACAAAATCCCATATCAATACGTGGTTCGCAGTGAGAGATATAGAACGGCCATAATTTTACAGAATTTCATGACCCAAAAAATTTTCTACCCTTTATATCTTCTACATTTATAGATCTGTGCACAAAATAACTATAGTTTATAATCGAGAAAAACAAAGTGAACAAGAGAACAAAATCCCATATCAATACGTGGTTCACAGTGGGAGATATAGAACGGCCATAATTTTACAGAATTTCATGACCCAAAAAATTTTCTACCCTTTATATCTTCTACATTTATAAATCTGTGCACAAAATAACTATAGTTTATAATTGAGAAAAACAAAGTGAACAAGAGAACAAAATCCCATATCAATACGTGGTTCACAGTGGGAGATATAGAACGGCCATAATTTTACAGAATTTCATGACCCAAAAAATTTTCAACCCTTTATATCTTCTACATTTATAGATCTGTGCACAAAATAACTATAGTTTATAATCGAGAAAAACAAAGTGTACAAGAGAACAAAATCCCATATCAATACGTGGTTCACAGTGGGAGATATAGAACGGCCATAATTTTACAGAATTTCATGACCCAAAAATTTTTCAACCCTTTATATCTTCTACATTTATAGATCTGTGCACAAAATAACTATAGTTTATAATTGAGAAAAACAAAGTGTGCAAGAGAACAAAATCCCATATCAATACGTGGTTCACAGTGGGAGATATAGAACGGCCATAATTTTACAGAATTTCATGACCCAAAAAGTTTTCAACATTTTATATCTTCTACATGTATAGATCTGTACACAAAATAACTATAGTTTATAATCGAGAAAAACAAAGTGTACAAGAGAACAAAATCCCACATCAATACGTGGTTCACAGTGGGAGATATAGAACGGCCATAATTTTACAGAATTTCATGAACTAAAAAATTTTCAACCCTTTATATCTTCTACATTTATAGATCTGTGCACAAAATAGCTATAGTTTATAATCGAGAAAAACAAAGTGTACAAGAGAACAAAATCCCATATCAATACGTGGTTCACAGTGGGAGATATAGAACGGCCATAATTTTACAGAATTTCATGACCCAAAAAATATTCAACCCTTTATATCTTCTACATTTATAGATCTGTGCACAAAATAACTATAGTTTATAATCGAGAAAAACAAAGTGTACAAGAGAACAAAATCCCATATCAATACGTGGTTCGCAGTGGGAGATATAGAACGGCCATAATTTTACAGAATTTCATGACCCAAAAAATTTTCTACCCTTTATATCTTCTACATTTATAGATCTGTGCACAAAATAACTATAGTTTATAATCGAAAAAAACAAAGTGAACAAGAGAACAAAATCCCATATCAATACGTGGTTCACAGTGGGAGATATAGAACGGCCATAATTTTACAGAATTTCATGACCCAAAAAATTTTCTACCCTTTATATCTTCTACATTTATAAATCTGTGCACAAAATAACTATAGTTTATAATTGAGAAAAACAAAGTGAACAAGAGAACAAAATCCCATATCAATACGTGGTTCACAGTGGGAGATATAGAACGGCCATAATTTTACAGAATTTCATGACCCAAAAATTTTTCAACCCTTTATATCTTCTACATTTATAGATCTGTGCACAAAATAACTATAGTTTATAATCGAGAAAAACAAAGTGTACAAGAGAACAAAATCCCATATCAATACGTGGTTCACAGTGGGAGATATAGAACGGCCATAATTTTACAGAATTTCATGACCCAAAAAATTTTCTACCCTTTATATCTTCTACATTTATAGATCTGTGCACAAAATAACTATAGTTTATAATCGAGAAAAACAAAGTGAACAAGAGAACAATATCCCATATCAATACGTGGTTCACAGTGGGAGATATAGAACGGCCATAATTTTACAGAATTTCATGACCCAAAAAATTTTCAACCCTTTATATCTTCTACATTTATAGATCTGTGCACAAAATAACTATAGTTTATAATCGAGAAAAACAAAGTGTACAAGAGAACAAAATCCCATATCAATACGTGGTTCACAGTGGGAGATATAGAACGGCCATAATTTTACAGAATTTCATGACCCAAAAATTTTTCAACCCTTTATATCTTCTACATTTATAGATCTGTGCACAAAATAACTATAGTTTATAATCGAGAAAAACAAAGTGTACAAGAGAACAAAATCCCATATCAATACGTGGTTCACAGTGGGAGATATAGAACGGCCATAATTTTACAGAATTTCATGACCCAAAAAATTTTCTCCCCTTTATATCTTCTACATTTATAGATCTGCGCACAAAATAACTATAGTGTATAATCGAGAAAAACAAAGTGAACAAGAGAACAATATCCCATATCAATACGTGGTTCACAGTGGGAGATATAGAACGGCCATAATTTTACAAAATTTCATGACCCAAAAAATTTTCAACCCTTTATATCTTCTACATTTATAGATCTGTGCACAAAATAACTATAGTTTATAATCGAGAAAAACAAAGTGTACAAGAGAACAAAATCCCATATCAATACGTGGTTCACAGTGCGAGATATAGAACGGCCATAATTTTACAGAATTTCATGACCCAAAAAATTTTCTCCCCTTTATATCTTCTATATTTATAGATCTGCGCACAAAATAACTATAGTGTATAATCGAGAAAAACAAAGTGAACAAGTGAACAATATCCCATATCAATACGTGGTTCACAGTGGGAGATATAGAACGGCCATAATTTTACAGAATTTCATGACCCAAAAAATTTTCTACCCTTTATATCTTCTACATTTTTAGATCTGTGCACAAAATAACTATAGTTTATAATCGAGAAAAACAAAGTGAACAAGAGAACAATATCCCATATCAATACGTGGTTCACAGTGGGAGATATAGAACGGCCATAATTTTACAGAATTTCATGACCCAAAAAATTTTCAACCCTTTATATCTTCTACATTTATAGATCTGTGCACAAAATAACTATAGTTTATAATCGAGAAAAACAAAGTGTACAAGAGAACAAAGTCCCATATCAATACGTGGTTCACAGTGGGAGATATTGAACGGCCATAATTTTACAGAATTTCATGACCCAAAAAATTTTCCACCCTTTATATCTTCTATATTTATAGATCTGTGCACAAAATAACTGTAGTTTATAATCGAGAAAAACAAAGTGTACATGAGAACAAAATTCCATACCAATACGTGGTTCACAGTGGGAGATATAGAACGGCCATAATTTTACAGAATTTCTTGACCCAACAAATTTTCAACCCTTTATATCTTCTACATTTATAAATCTGTGCACAAAATAACTATAGTTTATAATTGAGAAAAACAAAGTGAACAAGAGAACAAAATCCCATATCAATACGTGGTTCACAGTGGGAGATATAGAACGGCCATAATTTTACAGAATTTCATGACCCAAAAATTTTTCAACCCTTTATATCTTCTACATTTATAGATCTGTGCACAAAATAACTATAGTTTATAATCGAGAAAAACAAAGTGTACAAGAGAACAAAATCCCATATCAATACGTGGTTCACAGTGGGAGATATAGAACGGCCATAATTTTACAGAATTTCATGACCCAAAAAATTTTCTACCCTTTATATCTTCTACATTTATAGATCTGTGCACAAAATAACTATAGTTTATAATCGAGAAAAACAAAGTGTACAAGAGAACAAAATCCCACATCAATACGTGGTTCACAGTGGGAGATATAGAACGGCCATAATTTTACAGAATTTCATGAACTAAAAAATTTTCAACCCTTTATATCTTCTACATTTATAGATCTGTGCACAAAATAGCTATAGTTTATAATCGAGAAAAACAAAGTGTACAAGAGAACAAAATCCCATATCAATACGTGGTTCACAGTGGGAGATATAGAACGGCCATAATTTTACAGAATTTCATGACCCAAAAAATATTCAACCCTTTATATCTTCTACATTTATAGATCTGTGCACAAAATAACTATAGTTTATAATCGAGAAAAACAAAGTGTACAAGAGAACAAAATCCCATATCAATACGTGGTTCGCAGTGGGAGATATAGAACGGCCATAATTTTACAGAATTTCATGACCCAAAAAATTTTCTACCCTTTATATCTTCTACATTTATAGATCTGTGCACAAAATAACTATAGTTTATAATCGAAAAAAACAAAGTGAACAAGAGAACAAAATCCCATATCAATACGTGGTTCACAGTGGGAGATATAGAACGGCCATAATTTTACAGAATTTCATGACCCAAAAAATTTTCTACCCTTTATATCTTCTACATTTATAAATCTGTGCACAAAATAACTATAGTTTATAATTGAGAAAAACAAAGTGAACAAGAGAACAAAATCCCATATCAATACGTGGTTCACAGTGGGAGATATAGAACGGCCATAATTTTACAGAATTTCATGACCCAAAAATTTTTCAACCCTTTATATCTTCTACATTTATAGATCTGTGCACAAAATAACTATAGTTTATAATCGAGAAAAACAAAGTGTACAAGAGAACAAAATCCCATATCAATACGTGGTTCACAGTGGGAGATATAGAACGGCCATAATTTTACAGAATTTCATGACCCAAAAAATTTTCTACCCTTTATATCTTCTACATTTATAGATCTGTGCACAAAATAACTATAGTTTATAATCGAGAAAAACAAAGTGAACAAGAGAACAATATCCCATATCAATACGTGGTTCACAGTGGGAGATATAGAACGGCCATAATTTTACAGAATTTCATGACCCAAAAAATTTTCAACCCTTTATATCTTCTACATTTATAGATCTGTGCACAAAATAACTATAGTTTATAATCGAGAAAAACAAAGTGTACAAGAGAACAAAATCCCATATCAATACGTGGTTCACAGTGGGAGATATAGAACGGCCATAATTTTACAGAATTTCATGACCCAAAAATTTTTCAACCCTTTATATCTTCTACATTTATAGATCTGTGCACAAAATAACTATAGTTTATAATCGAGAAAAACAAAGTGTACAAGAGAACAAAATCCCATATCAATACGTGGTTCACAGTGGGAGATATAGAACGGCCATAATTTTACAGAATTTCATGACCCAAAAAATTTTCTCCCCTTTATATCTTCTACATTTATAGATCTGCGCACAAAATAACTATAGTGTATAATCGAGAAAAACAAAGTGAACAAGAGAACAATATCCCATATCAATACGTGGTTCACAGTGGGAGATATAGAACGGCCATAATTTTACAAAATTTCATGACCCAAAAAATTTTCAACCCTTTATATCTTCTACATTTATAGATCTGTGCACAAAATAACTATAGTTTATAATCGAGAAAAACAAAGTGTACAAGAGAACAAAATCCCATATCAATACGTGGTTCACAGTGCGAGATATAGAACGGCCATAATTTTACAGAATTTCATGACCCAAAAAATTTTCTCCCCTTTATATCTTCTATATTTATAGATCTGCGCACAAAATAACTATAGTGTATAATCGAGAAAAACAAAGTGAACAAGTGAACAATATCCCATATCAATACGTGGTTCACAGTGGGAGATATAGAACGGCCATAATTTTACAGAATTTCATGACCCAAAAAATTTTCTACCCTTTATATCTTCTACATTTTTAGATCTGTGCACAAAATAACTATAGTTTATAATCGAGAAAAACAAAGTGAACAAGAGAACAATATCCCATATCAATACGTGGTTCACAGTGGGAGATATAGAACGGCCATAATTTTACAGAATTTCATGACCCAAAAAATTTTCAACCCTTTATATCTTCTACATTTATAGATCTGTGCACAAAATAACTATAGTTTATAATCGAGAAAAACAAAGTGTACAAGAGAACAAAGTCCCATATCAATACGTGGTTCACAGTGGGAGATATTGAACGGCCATAATTTTACAGAATTTCATGACCCAAAAAATTTTCCACCCTTTATATCTTCTATATTTATAGATCTGTGCACAAAATAACTGTAGTTTATAATCGAGAAAAACAAAGTGTACATGAGAACAAAATTCCATACCAATACGTGGTTCACAGTGGGAGATATAGAACGGCCATAATTTTACAGAATTTCTTGACCCAACAAATTTTCAACCCTTTATATCTTCTACATTTATAAATCTGTGCACAAAATAACTATAGTTTATAATTGAGAAAAACAAAGTGAACAAGAGAACAAAATCCCATATCAATACGTGGTTCACAGTGGGAGATATAGAACGGCCATAATTTTACAGAATTTCATGACCCAAAAATTTTTCAACCCTTTATATCTTCTACATTTATAGATCTGTGCACAAAATAACTATAGTTTATAATCGAGAAAAACAAAGTGTACAAGAGAACAAAATCCCATATCAATACGTGGTTCACAGTGGGAGATATAGAACGGCCATAATTTTACAGAATTTCATGACCCAAAAAATTTTCTACCCTTTATATCTTCTACATTTATAGATCTGTGCACAAAATAACTATAGTTTATAATCGAGAAAAACAAAGTGAACAAGAGAACAATATCCCATATCAATACGTGGTTCACAGTGGGAGATATAGAACGGCCATAATTTTACAGAATTTCATGACCCAAAAAATTTTCAACCCTTTATATCTTCTACATTTATAGATCTGTGCACAAAATAACTATAGTTTATAATCGAGAAAAACAAAGTGTACAAGAGAACAAAATCCCATATCAATACGTGGTTCACAGTGGGAGATATAGAACGGCCATAATTTTACAGAATTTCATGACCCAAAAATTTTTCAACCCTTTATATCTTCTACATTTATAGATCTGTGCACAAAATAACTATAGTTTATAATCGAGAAAAACAAAGTGTACAAGAGAACAAAATCCCATATCAATACGTGGTTCACAGTGGGAGATATAGAACGGCCATAATTTTACAGAATTTCATGAACTAAAAAATTTTCAACCCTTTATATCTTCTACATTTATAGATCTGTGCACAAAATAACTATAGTTTATAATCGAGAAAAACAAAGTGAACAAGAGAACAAAATCCCATATCAATACGTGGTTCACAGTGGGAGATATAGAACGGCCATAATTTTACAGAATTTCATGACCCAAAAAATTTTCTACCCTTTATATCTTCTACATTTATAAATCTGTGCACAAAATAACTATAGTTTATAATTGAGAAAAACAAAGTGAACAAGAGAACAAAATCCCATATCAATACGTGGTTCACAGTGGGAGATATAGAACGGCCATAATTTTACAGAATTTCATGACCCAAAAAATTTTCAACCCTTTATATCTTCTACATTTATAGATCTGTGCACAAAATAACTATAGTTTATAATCGAGAAAAACAAAGTGTACAAGAGAACAAAATCCCATATCAATACGTGGTTCACAGTGGGAGATATAGAACGGCCATAATTTTACAGAATTTCATGACCCAAAAATTTTTCAACCCTTTATATCTTCTACATTTATAGATCTGTGCACAAAATAACTATAGTTTATAATTGAGAAAAACAAAGTGTGCAAGAGAACAAAATCCCATATCAATACGTGGTTCACAGTGGGAGATATAGAACGGCCATAATTTTACAGAATTTCATGACCCAAAAAGTTTTCAACATTTTATATCTTCTACATGTATAGATCTGTACACAAAATAACTATAGTTTATAATCGAGAAAAACAAAGTGTACAAGAGAACAAAATCCCACATCAATACGTGGTTCACAGTGGGAGATATAGAACGGCCATAATTTTACAGAATTTCATGAACTAAAAAATTTTCAACCCTTTATATCTTCTACATTTATAGATCTCTGCACAAAATAGCTATAGTTTATAATCGAGAAAAACAAAGTGTACAAGAGAACAAAATCCCATATCAATACGTGGTTCACAGTGGGAGATATAGAACGGCCATAATTTTACAGAATTTCATGACCCAAAAAATATTCAACCCTTTATATCTTCTACATTTATAGATCTGTGCACAAAATAACTATAGTTTATAATCGAGAAAAACAAAGTGTACAAGAGAACAAAATCCCATATCAATACGTGGTTCGCAGTGGGAGATATAGAACGGCCATAATTTTACAGAATTTCATGACCCAAAAAATTTTCTACCCTTTATATCTTCTACATTTATAGATCTGTGCACAAAATAACTATAGTTTATAATCGAAAAAAACAAAGTGAACAAGAGAACAAAATCCCATATCAATACGTGGTTCACAGTGGGAGATATAGAACGGCCATAATTTTACAGAATTTCATGACCCAAAAAATTTTCTACCCTTTATATCTTCTACATTTATAAATCTGTGCACAAAATAACTATAGTTTATAATTGAGAAAAACAAAGTGAACAAGAGAACAAAATCCCATATCAATACGTGGTTCACAGTGGGAGATATAGAACGGCCATAATTTTACAGAATTTCATGACCCAAAAATTTTTCAACCCTTTATATCTTCTACATTTATAGATCTGTGCACAAAATAACTATAGTTTATAATCGAGAAAAACAAAGTGTACAAGAGAACAAAATCCCATATCAATACGTGGTTCACAGTGGGAGATATAGAACGGCCATAATTTTACAGAATTTCATGACCCAAAAAATTTTCTACCCTTTTTATCTTCTACATTTATAGATCTGTGCACAAAATAACTATAGTTTATAATCGAGAAAAACAAAGTGAACAAGAGAACAATATCCCATATCAATACGTGGTTCACAGTGGGAGATATAGAACGGCCATAATTTTACAGAATTTCATGACCCAAAAAATTTTCAACCCTTTATATCTTCTACATTTATAGATCTGTGCACAAAATAACTATAGTTTATAATCGAGAAAAACAAAGTGTACAAGAGAACAAAATCCCATATCAATACGTGGTTCACAGTGGGAGATATAGAACGGCCATAATTTTACAGAATTTCATGACCCAAAAATTTTTCAACCCTTTATATCTTCTACATTTATAGATCTGTGCACAAAATAACTATAGTTTATAATCGAGAAAAACAAAGTGTACAAGAGAACAAAATCCCATATCAATACGTGGTTCACAGTGGGAGATATAGAACGGCCATAATTTTACAGAATTTCATGACCCAAAAAATTTTCTCCCCTTTATATCTTCTACATTTATAGATCTGCGCACAAAATAACTATAGTGTATAATCGAGAAAAACAAAGTGAACAAGAGAACAATATCCCATATCAATACGTGGTTCACAGTGGGAGATATAGAACGGCCATAATTTTACAAAATTTCATGACCCAAAAAATTTTCAACCCTTTATATCTTCTACATTTATAGATCTGTGCACAAAATAACTATAGTTTATAATCGAGAAAAACAAAGTGTACAAGAGAACAAAATCCCATATCAATACGTGGTTCACAGTGCGAGATATAGAACGGCCATAATTTTACAGAATTTCATGACCCAAAAAATTTTCTCCCCTTTATATCTTCTACATTTATAGATCTGCGCACAAAATAACTATAGTGTATAATCGAGAAAAACAAAGTGAACAAGTGAACAATATCCCATATCAATACGTGGTTCACAGTGGGAGATATAGAACGGCCATAATTTTACAGAATTTCATGACCCAAAAAATTTTCTACCCTTTATATCTTCTACATTTTTAGATCTGTGCACAAAATAACTATAGTTTATAATCGAGAAAAACAAAGTGAACAAGAGAACAATATCCCATATCAATACGTGGTTCACAGTGGGAGATATAGAACGGCCATAATTTTACAGAATTTCATGACCCAAAAAATTTTCAACCCTTTATATCTTCTACATTTATAGATCTGTGCACAAAATAACTATAGTTTATAATCGAGAAAAACAAAGTGTACAAGAGAACAAAATCCCATATCAATACGTGGTTCACAGTGGGAGATATAGAACGGCCATAATTTTACAGAATTTCATGACCCAAAAAATTTTCTACCCTTTATATCTTCTACATTTATAGATCTGTGCACAAAATAACTATAGTTTATAATCGAGACAAACAAAGTGTACAAGAGAACAAAATCCCATATCAATACGTGGTTCACAGTGGGAGATATAGAACGGCCATAATTTTACAGAATTTCATGACCCAAAAAATTTTCTACCTTTTATATCTTCTACATTTATAGATCTGTGAACAAAATAACTATAGTTTATAATCGAGAAAAACAAAGTGAACTAGAGAACAAAATCCCATATCAATACGTGGTTCATAGTGGGAGATATAGAACGGCCATAATTTTACAGAATTTCATGACCCAAAAAATTTTCAACCCTTTATATCTTCTACCTTTTTAGATCTGTGCACAAAATAACTATAGTTTATAATCGAGAAAAACAAAGTGTACAAGAGAAAAAAATTCCATATCAATACGTGGTTCACAATGAGAGATATAGAACGGCCATAATTTTACAGAATTTCATGACCCAAAAAATTATCAACCCTTTATATCTTCTACATTTATAGATCTGTGCACAAAATAACTATAGTTTATAATCGAGAAAAACAAAGTGTACAAGAGAACAAAATTCCATATCAATACGTGTTTCACAGTGGGAGATATAGAACGGCCATAATTTTACAGAATTTCATGACCCAAAACATTTTCCACCCTTTATATCTTCTACATTTATAGATCGGTGCACAAAATAACTATAGTTTATAATTGAGAAAAACAAAGTGAACAAGAGAACAAAATCCCATATCAATACGTGGTTCACAGTGGGAGATATAGAACGGCCATAATTTTACAGAATTTCATGACCCAAAAAATTTTCTACCCTTTATATCTTCTACAATTATAGATCTGTGCACA
Source organism: Rhodnius prolixus (assembly GCF_049639745.1). NCBI lineage: Eukaryota > Metazoa > Arthropoda > Insecta > Hemiptera > Reduviidae > Rhodnius > Rhodnius prolixus. Next base: position 21,688,710 of record NW_027411582.1, read on the forward strand.
AAATAACTATAGTTTATAATCGAGAAAAACAAAGTGTACAAGAGAACAAAATCCCATATCAATACGTGGTTGACAGTGGGAGATATAGAACGGCCATAATTTTTCAGAATTTCATGACCCAAAAAATTTTCAACCCTTTATATCTTCTACATTTATAGATCTGTGCACAAAATAACTATAGTTTATAATCGAGAAAAACAAAGTGTACAAGAGAACAAAATCTAATATCAATACGTGGTTCACAGTGGGAGATATAGAACGGTCATAATTTTACAGAATTTCATGACCCAAAAAATTTTCAACCCTTTATATCTTCTTCATTTATAGATCTGTGCAAAAAATAACTATTTTTTATAATTGAGAAAAACAAAGTGTATAAGTGAAAAAAATTCCATATCAATACGTGGTTCACAATGGGAGATATAGAACGGCCATAATTTTACAGAATTTCATGACCTAAAAAATTTTCAACCCTTTATATCTTCTACCTTTTTAGATCTGTACACAAAATAACTATAGTTTATAATTGAGAAAAACAAAGTGTACAAGAGAAGAAAATTTCATACGAATACGTGGTTCACGGTGGGAGATATAGAACGGTCATAATTTTACAGAATTTCATGACCCAAAAAATTTTCAACCCTTTATATCTTCTACATTTATAGATCTGTGCACAAAATAACTATAGTTTATAATCGAGAAAAACAAAGTGTACAAGAGAACAAAGTCCCATATCAATACGTGGTTCACAGTGGGAGATATTGAACGGCCATAATTTTACAGAATTTCATGACCCAAAAAATTTTCCACCCTTTATATCTTCTATATTTATAGATCTGTGCACAAAATAACTGTAGTTTATAATCGAGAAAAACAAAGTGTACAAGAGAACAAAATTCCATACCAATACGTGGTTCACAGTGGGAGATATAGAACGGCCATAATTTTACAGAATTTCTTGACCCAACAAATTTTCAACCCTTTATATCTTCTACATTTATAGTTCTGTGCACAAAATAACTATAGTTTATAATCGAGAAAAACAAAGTGTACAAGAGAACAAAATCCCATATCAATACGTGGTTCACAGTGGGAGATATAGAACGGCCATAATTTTACAAAATTTCATGACCCAAAAAATTTTCAACCCTTTATATCTTCTACATTTATAGTTCTGTGCACAAAATAACTATAGTTTATAATCGAGAAAAACAAAGTGTACAATAGAACAAAATCCCATATCAATACGTGGTTTACAGTGGGAGATATAGAACGGCCATAATTTTACAGAATTTCGTGACCCAAAAAATTTTTTTTTTCGTATCTTTCCTAAGTTTCTAAATTTCAATACATTTAAAATTGAAATTTCGCGGAACACCAGTGTTTTTTTCCAAATTTTGGAAAATCGTTTATATCATCAATCTTCATTGATCTTGAAATATTATTAAAATTTCAGCTATAAGGGAATCTTATGGAAAGAAGTATTAGCAATTGTATTCTGATTGAAGTTCAATCGCACTGTCTTGAAGGTCAACTAGTAGTTGTGTTTCTCCACTCGAAGAAACCCTAATAAAATTAATTAACTCTATGAAGGGTTTCCTTAAATTAGAATTTAGTATAACCTGCAACCAGACGGACTGTACAGAATATTCCAATGAAATCTTTTTCCGACAGATAGTTGATGCTCCTTTCTACGTGACTATACTCTTCACAAAGACCATTCGTACAACAACTCGCCAGGACAAAATATCACAACTTCTTTCTACTTACTCTAATCCTTTCGTATAGCCTCTCGCCTCCTTTAACAATTCTGTCAATCCACCTGAGAAAGGGGCTGTATCAGTAAATTGTGGCGAAATTATAAGTTAAGATGGAATTTCCCTGTATCGTGTTTTAGCAACTTGTGTGACGAAAGCAATGTTTAAGTCTGTTTGAATGGTGACGAAGAAAGAAGCGTCAAACTATAGACTGCAAGAACAAGAACCCTTTGCAGGTTTGAGTGTTTGGTTGAACCACACTCTTCGATATTTATTTATAATTAGGAATTTGATGTAAAAATAATTGCCAGTTTCAGTCATGATATAATACCGAGCTTTCGACATAGGGACTGGGTCATCTTCAGGGCTAATTGAGAGGGTAATGTTTTACATCATTAAAGGGTTGGTATGTCTTTTGTCTTGTCTGCTCATAGACTGAGTGCGATCGATCTGTGGGTGATATGTGTTTGGTTATCAACCAAAGATTGCGGAATAAATGATGTTTTTAAGTAGAAGAGGAGGTTAAATATATTCCATTTGATGATAATCAGGTTATACTCATCATAAACTGCAAGAAAATCAAATTAATCTTTACTTTTTTTTTAACCCAAAACATCTGTCGTCATGGCAACATCACACAGTCAGTTATTAATATCGGTTTAGCGAAATATAAATGATACATAATAAAACCGCAGCTTTGTATAACCCGGCAAACAGTAAACAGTTTCAAACCAGTTTAAACATTGCTGGACCGACACCATTCTACTACAAATACTGTAACAATTCTAATAAATTTACCAAGAGTTATTACCATTTCTCTCTGTTTGTGAAACCTAAGCACTTACCGCAAATGATACTCTGTTTATTGTTAAATTCTCATTTGTCGAAAGATATAACCAGTTCTCATTGCTTATTATTTAACTGGTTACCACGAAAACCCTTTTGATTGCTGGTGGAATAGAGTATATTTTAATTCCAAATCTTTTGCATATGTATGCATATATATTTAAACAAAAATGGAATCCACTAAACTATTTAGCGATATTTAGCTTTTTCTATTAATATTTTGATGTGAATACGTCTTTAAATTTGTTATCATATGGAGGCAATCCAAAAAACCTAATGATAACAAAATCTGGGGATGCAGTTTGGCATTATAGTTTAGAATCTATCGTCTACATCCAAAATTAAATTAGACCATTGGATAGCTAAAGGATCAAAGAATTCATTACGATAAGCGAGGACTGTGACGCATTGCTCGCGGTGGAGGGGGAAGCGCCGCCATTTTGAGATCATTTTGTTGCGTATCGAGATTTGCAATTAGTATAACTTTTGACTCGGAGAAGCTACGATGATCGTTTAAGTTTTAATCGTCAGGTGTCGTCACAATCTATCGATTGTATACAAAACATTAATGTAAAATGGTGACAGTGAATATTATAAGGTGTTAGAATAAAAAAATATTATTAAAAATATATAATGTCGGCCTATACGCGTCGAAAAGCCAAAACCAAATACAGAGATCGTATACGGTTGCAATGGGCTTCTCAAGAACAATCGAATGGTAATAATAAAACACCATATGACCGAGTCAAGCTGTGCTGGGAACGTAAAAGAATGAATGCGGTCTAGCGGATCAACGACGGTGTCAGTACATCTGCAGCTGGGGCGGTTGAAATTATGCAAGCGGATGATGAAATCGCTTCTACATCGACAAAGGACTGTATAGGCATAGATTATGTCCGATCATCGTTTATGAAGACAAATTGTTTCATCCTAAATACATAAATAAAAATATTTTATATAAAAAATATAACCCGTTACGTAAACGGATTCACCTACAACACACGGCACAGCCAGTTTTTTTTTTTAAATTTTGTCTCTTACTGTCTAGACAAACTTGCGTTTAATAAGAGACATTACAAAATAATAATAATAATAGAGGGAAGAGATTAGCTATGAGGTTAGCGTATTGGATTCCCACGCGGAGATTCCGGGCTCGAATCCAGCTGCTGGCCCCTTAGATTTTTTATTCCTAGGAGCTTCTTACAGCTCAATATCAATATCAGTAACAATATCTTTTAATTAACATACAAAATTGAAATAAAACATACAACAAGACAATCTATTTTAATATTCATGCCACAATTGAAGCAGTGTAAGTAAATCATCGAATTGGAAGCGAACGTGAAAAACATTAATGAGCAAGATGATGGAAGGAGGGAACGACAAAAAGCAGCTAGAGAGCTATTTACATTACGCATGCGCCTGACATGATTTAAACATCCATCAACCGACTCTGCTCTCTAGCATCTTCATTAGCTGACTGGAGATTGTCTCTGCAGCTAAGTAATGAATCAAGTTGATTAAGTCACTAACAGGGTTTTTGCGTCTCACACAACAGTGGATCAAAAATCGAAACAATCACTCTTAGAACGATAATTGCAATTTAATTGGGCCATTTTTCTTCTACGTATCATTGAATTTTAATTAAACGTTAAATTATTCGTAAATAAGTTAATTGATGAGGGGACTGTTATAAATTTCAAGTTATAGGGTGATGTGAATGGTTATATTGGACGCTATCGCTAATCTGTTACAACTTGGGAGTAAATTTTAACATTCAAAGTTGAATAGAACTATTTTGTAAAGAACCAGCTAGCAAGAAAAAGATTAACCGTGCATCTTAGTTCTCTCACATTGTTCAAAAATTCCGAAAACTTGGCACGATAACAAGAGAATTGGTGCCAACATCTTTCTCTAACTACTATAACGACAATTCTCACTCATAAATAAGGCGCCACGATAGCCGTGCGGTTAGAGGCGAGGCCCGCAAAGCTATGAAGTATTGTGGTATTGGGTTCGATTCCCAGGGTCCTTGGCCTTGGATTTTTTATTTAATGGTTAATATGAGAATTTAATGAGTAAAGAATGTAGGCTTATCGTCTCCGTCTAGGACACCTAATTGATAGTTAGACGTTAAGCTCCGCCTGAAGAAAATAGGCGATTACTGCACTACTTTACTTACGTTTACTATATATGTACAGGATGAACCAGTAAGTAATGTCCATAGAGCTTCTGTGTACAGTACATATCAAGTGGACTTCAAAGAGGTATTGGCCAACTTCATATTTTACACTGTTCTTGAGTGACGTCACTTCAAATTTTTTTTCTCTAAAATCATTACTTTTTTCCAATAAAAATGTTATTACTCAGAAAGTCTTATTCCGAATTCGATTCTGATGACACGGTTAGAAAGACAGATAAATTTTCTAAAAATTGACCCTATTTTGAAGCATAAGTTATTCTCCAAGCAGTCTCAATCTTCCTCCGAATACTGGAAAAATAAAAGTAATCGAAATTTTTAAGAAAACTTATTAGGCCCTTAGGTGATCATTATCAGACCTAGGTGCTGGCACTTTTTATAAAAGTATCCTTGTTTAATGGGCTTTCAAACGGTTTATCATTTTCCAGGATTCCTTTTATCTTCGTATGAGAAATTACGTTTGTTTTTGCAAGAAAACGTGTTCACGAGCACTCAACAGTGTTAGTTTATCAAGTTGTTTAATTCATTGTAAACTCTTTTAGATGGACCAGTAGTCAATTTTAAAGTAAATTGTCTTAAAATAAGGAAGTAAAAGGTTACAAATTGCCTTTTTAACATTTACTTCTGATCTCACTGAAATACGCTTTGAGAAAATGTTAGGAATGAACATTAGTTAATGGTTCATCCTGTTTAATAAAGGGAGAGCTGAAAAAAAAAAAAAACAGATTTTAGGGAAGGAATCAGCTACAGCAATTCCAATGCAGAGATTCTAGGTACGATTCCAGCAGCTGGCTTTTAGATTTTCTCTTACTAATAACTTCTTACAGCTCACAGTCTGGTGTTGGTGATCTGTAACGAGAAGACACTGTCCAAAAGCCAGTAGTAAATAGTGGTAAAAGCTTGCCAATAAACTCTGATGCTGTCGCGTCCTAAAAATTAAAAATAAAAAGTATCTTGACGATCTTGATGCCAAAGAATAAAAATTACTACCGCCTGATTGGTGCTGTCTTTTTAGAGGAGTAATTGGATTACGCCCTTGTAGTCTTGCCAATTTGGTAAGCTCGATGTAGGTGTAGTATAGTAGTTAGACCATTCACTACAATAATTTGGGAAATGCAATTCTGAAGGTGATTATTAACTGCAGTTTAACATCATGAAGCAAAAATAAATAAAATGATGAAATAGTAGGGCAAAGTAAATCTTGAAAGCTATTTCACGTTTCTGAATCGAATACAACATATGGTCGAATCATTCAACCAATAAAAACTCTATTACTTCGATAAACATAATAATAAATGGAATTGTACCCTGAGATTTTTTTTTCTTTCTCATTTTTATTGAGTGCTATCAACTTTTTATTCCAAATATAACTCTCCATCTTGGCATAATAGTTCAAGAGTAAATGGGGCATTACCTTCCTATTATTATATTTATTTCATTATATATTACTGTTATTTATTAACATTAGGTTATATTTTTTTACCTGAATGTCTGACGGAATTTCCGTCTTTCCAAAATACCATATTTGGATGATGCTTCGAATCAATAGCGTATCGTCTTTACAGGCTCCGCCCAAAATATTAGAATTTTATAAATGTCTGCAATTTAGCTCCACAAATGAAGCTTCAATAAAAAGGGAAACAAATAATTTTGAATTACGTCTGTACGAGTAAACGAAGCCTTTGATTGATCAAGACTTCTTTTAAAGTTTGGCGTTTTTCTGTAGTCTATTTACACTTGCGCAGATAGTGATGACTTCTTGATATATGTTAAGCCTAAGCTTTGATTTGTCGAAGAGATGAAGCAGCCTTTGATAATGCGACTAATTTAAACTGATAGTAAATGCTTTGTTATTGACCATTGTCCAGTCAGAAATTTCGTTCATGAATTCTGGACACTGTTTTTTGGTTTTATAAGTGTGTTTATGATTTCCCTTCTCCTCAAAGTCAGGAGGAAAGTAAAAAAAAAATTCTTACAGATATATTTTATCATTTGTGTGCAACAGGAGATCGTTGGCTTTAATTGAAATCGAAAATGTATCAGTTACTTTAATAGATTATCCGTCGTTCTTCACCTACGATAGAATGAAGCTAAAGCTCTGGAGGAACTTATGCTTGTAAATGAAGGTCACGTAAACTGTAAGGTTTCAAAATACCTGGTATATTCGTTTAGGTAGAAACCTGAGGGGAATGCTTGAGGCCCAAGGGAATATGTCGAAAAACGCACAGAAAAAACAACGTAATAACAGTTCTTTTTGATTTGGAGATGAATTGAAATCAGAGAGTGAAAGATAATACTGTAAAGTTTTTCTTTTTCTATTTATTTGAAAGAACTTCAACTACAACTAGTGACTGCCACTAGTTATTAATAAAAGTGGGTTCTTAAAGAATAAAACTCGCTAAACTTGTAACCAAACCTGATTTATTAACACAGTAACATTTGCTAACATTATTAACATTTACTAGCAACTATTACTGTTCACTACATTTACTATTCCCTACAGTCACAACACTTTACTGATACACACTTACTACATAAATACACAACAAAAACTGTTCAACGACTGTCTACTAGTCCGCACTGCACTGAATTGCACTAGACTCAACTGCACTAGCAAAACTCAACTCAACACAATTGCTTAATAACTGCTTACTCCAGTGGTTTCCAACCTGTGGGGCGCGCGACTGTTGCAAGGGGGCATGCAGATGTTTCCAAAATATTATTTTCGAATACAAACCAAAAAAGTCGAATAGGTGTTAAAAAAATGAATCAGCAAAATAGGTATACGTAATTCACAATCCTCGCCGCGAATTTTTCGGATACAAATTTCTACAGTAGCTCTCTTAAAAACAAAGTATCGATCTCGCTTAGTGATTGAAAAGGAACTGAGAACCGCGATTTCTTCAATGATACCACGGTTTGAGAAAATTTGTGCTGAAAAACAAGCTCAACCGTCGCATTAAATTTTTATAATGTTGTATTAATTATATATTCTTTTTTTTTTTGTATTTTTGTAAGATTCGTTTTTATTACATTTAAAATTATTATTTCTTATAATAAATAATTATTTTTTTATGTATATTTTTACATAATATTGTATATTATTTTGTAGCCCATTAAATAAATTATAATATCAGTTGAGTATTTATGAAATTAGATTAAGGGGGCGCAACAATTTTTTTTTAAAGGGGGGCGCAGGTACAAGAAGGTTGGAAACCACTGGCTTACTCACTCACTAACTGACTAACCGGCTAACTGGTTCACTCTCCGACTAACTCCAAAAAACTCCCTGACTGGGGGCCGCTCACTTGTTTTTTATACAGTAGTGGAACATTCTAGAGTTCGCCAGAAACCTACAGAACAATCTAGGACTTTCTGTCTGGCCCTGGTCAAGTCTGGACTTACGCTAGCCCCTCCCAGCGGCCCCTCAACGAACCATAGGCTCCATCCCCTCTTAAGAGTCGGCTCCAAGGTCACTAAACTCCCAGAACAATCTAGGCCTTTCTTCTTTGGCCCAGGTCAAGTCTAGACTTTCGACTTTTGCTAGCCCCTCCCAGCGGCCCCTCAACGAACCATAGGCTCCATCCCCTTCCAAGAGTCGGCGCCCAAGGTCACTTCATAACAATACTTTTAATTTTTTTTTTATAATTATATTACAATAGTAATGATAGTAATGTAGTTTTTAAAACATTTTATTTTGATCCGGAAGGGATTAACTTAGTGGTTAGGTTATGTTAGGTTAGATTAGGTTAAGTTACTTGATTCCCACGCGCAGATCTCAGGTTCGAATCTTCATAATGGCCCTCAAATTTTCTTTTCCTAACAGCTTCTTTCAGCTCATTATCCGGTGATGTTACGTTACCGTACACTCTCCGATTAGAGTGTACTAACCATTCTCGTTAGAGAACACTACTCGGAGGCCAGCAGAGCAACGAAAAAAAAAAAATCCGGTGTCAGTAACCTTCAAATGATGATGCACTATTAATAAACAAAAAAACTTTTATCCAGCAAAGAATAAAACAATTATCATTACATCGTTAAATCTACCGTTAATTAAAGAGCAATTTGTACATGTAAAATACTAGGGTGCAGAAAATGGAGTAAAGGGATAGAATTACGGCCGGTAATAATTCATTCTTATTTATTCCACTAGATAGCACTAACTACCGGTAATGTACTAAAATTATTATTACATTCACCAAGATGGCTTTCGGATATGCTTATAAGGCTTAATTTAAATACGATTACCTGCGAACAGCTGTGTCCGGTTGTAACTGTACCCTAATCGAGGTTGTAGGATGATATCTACAATTTACAGTTCGCTTTTAGTTTTCCTTCTTTCTGTTACAAGTATAAACTGGTGCTGTAAGCTGCTAACCACTAACAAGGGCAGTAGCTGAATAACGCTAGCCAATAAAAAGGCTTCATTTCCTCTAATTATCGTTTGGCAAAACTTAAATCAGGTTGAAAACGTAAAATTTACTGGAACTAACTTTAGTGGGGCTGGCGAACAAAAGACAATAAGTAAGTTCTTACCACTATATATACGCTTATTTTAATTAGGACATAAAGCAATGCATTTTTGGTTCAATTCAAGTCATGCTAGAAATATCTCTTTACCAAAGTAAAAAGTAAAGTAATCGCTTATTTTTTTCAGGCGGGGCTTAACTACCAATTTGTTGTCGTGGAGGGGGAAGTAACTCATACTTTACTATAAACAATTTTTTCTAACAAATAAAAAGTAGCCGTACGCGGGATTCGAACTGGCGATCTCTCACTCACTAAGCCAAGCTCTTAACCACTAGACCAACACCTGCCGCTATTGCTTAACTATTTAAGACAAAAATATAAAGAATTGTGAGTAAGCTATTTCTGTACAAAACCCAATTGCATTGTTACTTCTCACTTCTCAAGGGTTAATAAGATGTTGCCATCCTCTCTGATAATGAAGACACTTATACTGAAGCCAAGGAACTCTATGGTATCATACTGCTTGATCCTAAAGAAATAACTAATGGTCGATCATTACATAATAGTTATTTCTGAATGGAAAGTTGAAGATTAAGAGTCAAAACATTGGTTTTTACCAGGAGATCAACACTAAAAAGAGGCTGGCAATAAGTTACAAGAAAATTGTGGTCGCAAATTTACCAGGATAAACTTGAAACTGTACAGAAATAGTAAGCTCAAGCTTTTACGAGTTCCGTAGAACAGGAGTAAGAGCATTGGAAGAGCCGGTTGATTGAATTAGTGCAGATTGGCGAAGGCAAATAGGTTTGAAGGGTCAACTAAAGTCAATATATAGACAAATATAAAGGCGCCACGATAGCCGAGCGGTTAGAGGCATAGCCCGCTAAGTTTAATATTCATTGTGGTGGTGGTGCTGGGTTCGATTCCCGGTCTAGGTCGCCTTGGATTTTTATTTAATGGTTAATATGAGAAATGTATAGTACAGTTCGTTGCTAGTCGCCTCCGTCTACGATTCCTAATTGGGTAACGCCTGCCTTAAAAAAATGGGCATTAAAGGCGCTAGTCAATGACATTTCAAAGTTTTAATAGTCTTTTAACAACAAATTCTGCCCAATTCAGCAAATTCAGCCACTGTTTCTTGGAAATTAATTTTATCAAAAGTTTCCAACCAATCAATTAAAAACCATATCTAGCGATTTAAAAGCCATTAAGTAAATCTAAAATTGTTCTAGGAAATTTGTACTATTTATAGGAAAATGAAAATCAAAGGATGTTGATATGCATCGCCCATAATTAAATCCTTCACGTAATCGGCCTAAAATTGTGGGCAGAAAATAAATTATCATTCTATTAATTCTCTCTCAACGGCCCACACTAAAGTGGTTTGGAGAAAATTAATGATACTAAACCACCCTCTCTCAAGCCACTCGCACCAACGCTCGGTAGTGGGCCGCCCGGATATTTTAATCCGCCTTTGCTAATTATTTGAGGGTAGATTAGAAGCTAAATACTAGCGAGTACGGTTTTTTATGCAATTCCAAATTACCCATCCAATAAGAAGCCATATCATCGTCTCTCTCTACCCCTAACTGATAATTCTCCTCAACCCCCTTAATCGTCGATAATCTTGCTGCAAGCACAAAAATAAGCTGAAATGAGAACCCTCAAATTATCTCTTATTTATTATGATTTTTATTATTATTTATTAATTAATTTATTATTATTTTAGTATGAGTGTATGTTTTAATATTTGTCTAGAAACATCGCTCCTCGCTTATCAGATCTATTTCAAGTTCTCAGCTCCCAGGAAATGGTTCACAAAACAGTTATGGCGGAAATATTGGTTAAGCTTTCGTAGAATGTCACTCAAGTGTGAAGAACAGCTTCATTATCTTTTATTATACTAATTAGAAATCAATATGTAAGTAAAATACTGAATTTGAAGTTTATCAGTCGAGCGGAATTAATGAGCTTTCAAGCTAAGAAGAAAGAGGCAGCTTAAATTTGAGCTTAAAGCTTTACAAGGAAGCCAGCAGACTGAATAAAGATGAAACATTAGTAATATTAAGGAAATCACTGATAATATTTATTGGAAAAAGTAAAGAAATAAGAAGTACCCAGTAAGTTTTTAATTCGTTTGATAAAGTAATGATAGTTGCCTTAACTTCATAGCAACTAGACCGTTTAACCCAGGGGTCACAAACTTTTTTGAAATCAGAGGACCAGAATTTGTTGTTGAAGAGCTGCACTACCACGGCCTCCAAATATTTACAGATTAATGGCTCTTTATGATAAGAATAAGATGGTGTAATTTAATTCAAATATACTTCTTACTTACCTCGTAAGTAAAGTAATGCCAATCTTTTCAGGCTAATTTTACGTCCAACTACCAATTAGGTGTCGTGGAAGAAGGCGGCAAGCCAACATACTTAACTATAAATTTCTTTTATTTAACTATTAAATAAAAACTGAAGGCGTCTACACCGGGAATCGAACCCAGTACCTTTAGCTTTACATGCCCTTCCTCTAACCGCTCGGCTACCGTGGCGTCTACTTACCTCACATGTTTCTACTATTTACAGATGTTAAATTCTCATTCTGAAACTAATTTACGACTTTGGCAGTATACCTCCATCTTTAGATCTCCATGTTGGCAATATTTTTGACTTCGTTACCTCTCGTCACGTTTATTCCTTTTTGGTTACACCGATCCAAGAACCCTCGTATTTATGATAAAAGATTACCATGGATTGTTAGCCCATAAATGAACCTCTTAAAAGGTGCTTCTAAATATTCTTTCTCTTGTTTGGGCATGTCCATTATTTATGATTGAGGTTTTCTTCTTCATTGAACTCAGCAACATAGCAATCAAGATCTTGGTATTGTGATTCTGCACAGATGTGAGCCACAAACTACCTTTGATTCGCTCTCAAATCTACTTATTGTCGAAATAACTCTCTCTATTTTATTTTCTCATAGCTTGACCTTTAAACAATGATTGTTACCATAATTAATTCGAACATCATGGTCGTATAACATGTACCATTGTTGCCGCCATGGCAGTAGTAAGCCTGTCATCCTGCATGGTTTGCTTGTAATCTTCGTATCTTATACCAGGCAATTATAATCATGCATTGTTGGAGGCCTTACATTGTTGTTGCAAGCTTGTCTGCTCCAACGCCTTAGTATTCCCTTGAACTCTAACAAAAACTGATGTAGATACTTTCCTCTTTGAGGGGGTGCTTATGAGCTCTAAGATCTTTAGGATGATATGAGTAATGCCTTGGTTCGAAACCACGAGATCTTATTTCATTGTAAAATGTTTAGTTTCTACATGTTTATAGTAGTTTTTTTTACATAAAATACAAACGCACTTAACTGATCCAGAAATTGCTAAATCTTATTTTGTTCCTGAAATTTTTTAATCGGCCATTGATTAGTATTCTCAAATAAATCATTGCTCGCTAACTGAAATACCGTTTACACTAGCGAGAATCGAACAAATTGCTTCAAAGATTAAATTTGAACTGTTTTCGCCTTTCTCATTGGAGCAATTCTCAGTGGAGTAGTATTGGAGTAAATAAAAACGCCTTTGGTGGTTAAATAAATCTTTTTGATTTTTAGAGATTTTTCGAAGGTTTAAAGAATAGAAAACTCAATAAATTCTAACCTAAGAGAAATCTCTCTAAGAAAAGAGATCGAATTTTCAAAATAAGCAAAAAATTTATAACTTTATGTTCTAAACTTTAAGCAGATAAAAAAGAATATAAAGTAAGAAATTTTAGAAAAACTATAAACTATAAAACATGTAAGTTATTTTAGTAGTTCTAGGATCATAACTTTGGACAATTCTATCCTTAGACTTCCCTACAGTAGAAGATAAAAACTTTCCACAAGTTTCCCGGCTGGATAAAGAATTTTCTACTGCACATTACCATGGCGGAACGCAAAAACTTCCGTCAAAGAAATGGGGCGTAGGGACAAAAAAGATGGACCACAGTAACTTTTTAAGTGATATTCAATTTGTTTAAGGATATCTCAGTATAGGAATATGGAAGTTCATATGATTAATAATATTAACTGATGAAGATTTTAAAAACCATGGTATTTTTACTTTACTTTATTTAATTTTTGGTTTATTTACAAAACAGTAGTTAGGTTAATAAAAATTTTGTGTTGTAGATTCTACTAAACTTAGTAAAGAATGTCTCCACGGCCCGAAATAACGAAATGGACAGATTTACAAATCAGAAGTAGTCTAATAAAGTTGAGGAATTTGATTATGGAGTACGTAGCGGGCCAATCACCTCACGCCACGTTTACCCCACGGCGGGGCTCCTGCCCACCTGTCCTCTTCAAGAGCAATCCTCTTCCTTGTACAAGATCTGGGTGCGCTACCTTGGGCTCTACATAGACAAACGATTCAAGTGGAACCCACATACTAGACTTAAAAGACAAGCAATGACGAAACGTGCGAAACTGCTTTACAGACTACTTGGACGACGCTCCAAATTACCCATTGAACTCAAACGCTTAATATACAATACTATCCACATAGATTTAAGGTGGACTTACGGGACTAGAGCTGTGGGGTTCAGCCAAACCTACAGAACATACGGACTGTACAAGACATTTCAGTCAAAACTACTGCCGACAGATAGTTGACGCTCCTTTCTACGGTGGCTAACCACACTCTTCACAACGACCTCAACATCCCCTTCGTACACCATCTCGCCAAGACTAAATATCAAAAATTCCATACTGCTCTCTCGACTAGCTCTAATCCTCTTGTACTGTCTCTCGTCTCCTCTGACAATCCTCCTAACAACTCGCAGACTGAATCGCCAGTGGCCCCGCGACTTCCTTGTAGTCTGAAGGCCTAAAGATCATTACATCCCATAGAGAGTGAAACTGGGTAGTTTCTCTCCTCCTGCTCTTCACATACCGAATAATCTTGTACTTCCCGATTTACTTATTGTATATACTCGTATGTATATACAGATTGTAGATAACTTAATAAATTTAAAAAAATAAATAAAAGCTCTGTAACTTTTAGAAGACTTTTTATTTTTTGTTCGTAATATGGTTAGATGTATCAATGTAATGTCTTTTATTCTGTAAATAAACTATTCTATTCTAATAAAGTTCGACTAAACTGAAAGACATATCCAGAATTATTAAATAATTATTCTACTTTTATAATTATCAAAATTATGATAAAAGTAGACAGCGATTGTTACGTGGAGCAGATGATATAAGAAAGATTTCCTAAAAAATGATACTTCTCTACGTTCAACAAACTTCAGCAGGATATAAGAGGGTGTTGTAACCAATGGAGCTACCTCCCCTGCCGCTTCATCTACGTTCTCTAGAATCCCAGAATGCTCTTTAGACTATGAAAACGATTCCCAATGGCTCCCCAAAGAATCCTATTTTCTCTTACACCTAATAAGAATGAATTTCATTTTTTTTTTCGTTTATTGTGCTACAATCACCGCGTTAGCGCTATAAGTAACAATGATACAATAGAGTAATAAATGATAAGGCAACGAGTGGAGAAGTTACCAAGTGGTTACACTCCAAAACATTATATGGTTAGTCACTCTCTTCACTTTAGAGGAGATCACGAGGCCACTGTTATTTAAGACGTCTTGTCCGGGTTGTCAGGAAGAGTTCTAGAAGAAAGATTTTGAGCTAGAGGATTTATATGAGATTGCAGGCTGAAGTGGAGTTTTCTGTATTGTGTTTTAGCAACTTGGTGACAAAAGGAATGTTAAGGTCAGTGTGTATAGTCAAGTTGGAGACATAAAATGGAGCTTTTACGATAGTTCGAAGTATTTTAGATTGTAGAGATTGAATCCTTTAGAGATTGGAGCGTTTGGTTGAATCCCACAGCTCTATTCCATACACCACAGATGGGTTTCAAAATAGAAGTGTACTCGTAAATCAGTCTTTTGTAGTCCAGAGAAAGTTTTGATCTATCATCTAAGAGTATTTTCAGTAGTCGATAGCGTCTGTTCTTTTTAGTCTGGTGTCGGGGGTTCCAAGAATGTCTTCGGTCTAAGCTAAAGCCCAAGGTAGCGGGCAACGTTCACTACTGGTAGAGGTGTTAGGTTATAGATGTCTGGAGGAAGAGTAATGCCGACGAAGAGTGAAGGTGATGTTTTGCGACTTAGTTTCATTAAGCTTAATAGCCGATCTCTTGAACCACTGTTCTAATGAGGAGAGAGGTGACTGCAGATTTCTGTGTGCTAGGACAGGAACATGATTAGAGAGCAGTAAGGCGGTGTCGTCCGCGTTTGTGAGAAGTGTAGACTTAGGATCTGTTGGTATGTCTGTAGTGTAAATGGAGTAAAGAATAGGACCTACAATGCCGCCCTGTGGAACTCCAGCGTCGATAGGTTTAAGTGGGGAGAAAGAAGATCCTATTTGTACTCGGAAGTATCTGTCGGACAAGTAAGAGAATTTCAAATGAATACAAAAAATTTGTCAAAGAAAACTCTCTTTTTCTAAAATAATTTGAATTGAGAAGTTTTCGGAAAGGAGAGAAAAACTAGCTATAAATAAATATTGAACACAGTAATTTTAATAGAAATCGATTCAAAAGCAAATAAAAGAAAGAGTAAAAGAAAAACCGATCTGTCGAAAACGCGCATGAATAACCTAAGCCAAAACGGTATCAAGCGTTACTATGGCTACAGTGGACTGTGACGTCAACGGGGTACATCTCCTCCCATCCAATTATACTCTACTTCATGGGGAAGGTTTTTGCTTTTCGTGTTTCCTTTCAGAGAAACACTGGTAGAATCTTGTCCTCGAGGCGATCTTTAGTATTTTCTTTTTTTTGCTTGCACTCTCCTTTTTTCTGTTTAGAAAGAAGAAATAAATAGTTATTAAAGAGCACGAGGGTAGAAGCTTGTAAAATCCTGTTTGGGTGTGTTTCGATTTAGTGCTTTATAATTGAACTGCTCATGTTGACAGAATTTTATTTTATTTATTCGTTTCGTCTTGCTTTTTTCTTTCTCTAAGTAGCGAGGAGTACAATAGTTGTGATCCTTGACTTGCAAAGTAATGTAGTCGATTAAAATTGATTCTTATCGATAATGTATGATTGAATGAGAGAAATGAATGATAATTAAAAACACCTACTATACAGGGTGTTCATTTTAAGAAGGCTCAAATGCATTTCAAGCTTAGAACGGTTGATCTGAGCAAAAATTTGTTGCCCGTCACCTCTAGTTTCAGAATATGTGACTTGATTTTACATTCCTGCCCGCATACACGGCAGACGCGGGTCCAAAAGTATTGGGTTCGCAGTTGACCCCCAATTTTCATATACACAGTTTTAAAGAGAGCGTTGATACTCTCTGTATCTGAGAAGGCACCTTTGAAGGCACAGTACATTATTTTATAAAATTAATTAATAATTATCTTATAATTATTTTATAAGAGTATTATGCATTTATTATTTTATAAGAGTGTTATGCATTCATTATGTTTAAGAGCTCCAGAAAAAAAAAAACCTAACCTAACCACTATTTTTAACAACGTTACCTCAATTAAATCAAGCCCTATTCTTTGCCTTCAAAGGTGCCTCCTCAGACACAGAGATAGCAGTTGATAACCTCCTGTCTAACCTTGCTTGCGAGGAGGCACCTTTGAAGACACAGTACATGCTGCACAAGATGCGTAAAGTGCATTATTTGATAAATTAAGGAATTAAGTTTGATCCTTTACATGAAAGATATTGATAACTTAAATATGTGGCAGGAGGTTTCCAATTTTTTTGGTAATTAAACGCAACCCTCCCAAAATTACCAAATAATTATTAAACCTCCTTGTTTGTAACAGATGTAAAATTATTTTTTATCCATTTTGTGTGCGCTTGAAAACATCTATAGCTCTTAACATTTGATTATTGCTTCGAAAATCACTCGGAAAACTACTTATTTTCCCGATATTAAGAAAAATACTAGCTTTACTGCTTTGGCAATATTTTCAGAAGAAAGCGGATGAAAAAAATACATGAAAATGACCTATTGCGTGCTCTTCTTTCTCTTTGATAACAAGTTAAAAAATTGAAATATGATTAATAAGTATCAGATTTTGAAATGGCCTAGCACCTTTAATTTTAAAGATATCGAACTGCGGTTTCCGGTTTCTTTTATAGCTTTTCATACTCTTTAAAACTGTCTATATGAAAATGGGGGTCAACTGCGAACCCTTACTTTTTGGACGCGCGTCTGCCGCGTATACGGGGCAGGAATCAAAAAATCAAGTCACATATTCTGAAACTAGAGATGACAGGCAACAAAATTTTCTCTCTACCATTCTTTGCTCAGATCAACTGTTTAAGCATGAAATGCATTTGAGCCGTCTTAAAAATGAACACCCTTGTATAAAAGGCGCCACGGTAGCCGAGCGGTTTAGAGAAGCGACTTTGTAAAGTTAAGAAGTATTTTGTGTACTGGTTAGTAGGTTCAATTCCAGGTCTCTAGGCCTTGGATTTTTATTTAATGGTTAATAAAAGAACTTTGTAGTCAACTGTGTTTGCTATCCGCCTGCATCCGCGATACCTGATCGGTAATTGGACATAAAGCCCACCTGAAAAGGTAGGTATTACTCTACTTTCATTATGTTAACTAGAGGATTATTGAATGTACGACATTTTATTGTTAGTGATTGTCATTTCTGTAGTAGACTAGACATTAAAATTACTCTTATTTATTTATTATTATTTCTTTTTTAAATCATTCCGAAATTTAGAATAGTTTACAAAAAATTAAGAAAGATAATTTTTAGAAAGGAAATCTGTAACTGCATTATTACAGCTTCATTTAAACTATAACTTTTTTCCTCCAAGAATCACAGTGACTGAAACACAAAAAGTTAGTGTTTAAATTGAATGGAAATAACTTCACTAACACAAATCTTATTATTATAATTCTTTAAAAAAATAAAAAACTCGAAACCTGAAGACACTACCACCAATTAAAAGAACAAAAACTATTTTTTAGGTCGAATATAAAAGTTGTATTCCTTCCGCATCCTAGTTGGAGTTAAGATCCATCCAAAATGTCCTTCCTCTTTCTTCTATATCCACAGCCTCTCCCCTCGCTTTGGGACAATGTTCTTTCTTTTACCATTTCCTGTTTCTTTAGTGCCTGTTGGTTGGCCAACCTTGGCTAAAAATTTTTCTACCGGTAATGACTGTCATTTGTTCGCCTGACTCATTTTCATAACTTTAGAATTTTCATAATTACTGTTGGTAGTTTTGTAACAAATCTTCCTTTTTTTTTAAAGTAGAAAGATTTTTTTTTACAACTTGTAACTTTTTAAATTTAAAAATTCTCCGTAAGTTATAATTATTGTAACTTATATGACTTCATTTTGAAGTAATTTATGAAAAAAATATGAGACAAATTAAAAATAATATTATAAAATAAATAATAATAAACTGAATAAGGGAAGGGATTAGCTATGCGGTTAGCGTATTGGATTGGAGGTTCTTACAGCTCACTGTCCGGTGATGGACAGTGTTGTCTGTAAAAAGAGAACACTGTCCGAAGGCCGGCAGTGCACTGGACAAAGCTCCGGGCGCTCAATAACCTCAGATGTTGACGCGCTATAAATAATTAAATAAAAAAAAAAGCAGTAGCGTCATTCGATTCGGAATTTTATGTAGATGTGCCTTTTGGGGGTCTCGACCCTGTACATCGAATGGGGGAGGAGTTAGCCCCCTTAAGTAAGGCCTCCTCCAAAATTATTATTACTAATTACTCTGTAAATCTTGGCCCGATTTTGATAAAAGTAGGATGATAGAGTTAGAGCTCCCCTATGTAACATTAAAGCGGCGATCAGCTCTTACACTTATTAAGGGGAAGTATAGCAATCGTTTCAAATTATCGACACGTGCACCGATTTACATGAATGAAGTGTCATTCGAATCGAAATTTTGTACAGATTTGAAGTCTCGACGCTATGTCTCATCAGGAGGGGAGTTCGCCCCACCCAAGTAAGGCCCTTTCTAAAACTATTATTACCAATATTTCTATAACGCTTAGTCCGATTTTGATAAAATTCAGCTCGAATAAGTGGTTAAAGTTCCTCAACGTTGCTGTGAAGTGCTGTCATGCTCTTGCACCTACTAAGAGAAAGTACTGCAATCGTTTAAATTATCAATGAGTGAACCGATTTAAATCAATGAATTGTCGTTCGATTAAAAAATCTTTGCCTCTTTTCCTTTTAGGGAGAAGTACTGCAATCGCAGTTTATTTTTCTTACTCCTCTTAAAAGGAAGTACTGAAATCGCAGTTTAATTTTGCTATTTACGTACAAATAACTTCCTATGTTATTCAAAACGCTTTTTCAAAACAATTGTTATTGAGAATGGTTTGGGGTCCGCAACTATAATCATTCTTTAAAAAGATCTCTCCAGAGGTAGTTACGGTTTCGACTTAACACCTTATCAGGTTATAATGATAGAATTGCTTATTCCAAATTTTAAAAAAATCTGTAAAGCAGATATGTAACTTTGCAAAATAGACAAAAAGGAAAATCTATCCAAAAGGTACAAAAATCTCCTTAACAAAAACTTACAGTTTAAAATGTTAAGTATAAGGGTTGATTAAACGCCAAAAGGTACACAAATCAGCGAGTACCCAACATTTCATTAATATTTAAGTAATTCTACTGCATTAATTTTCATTAATAAGTTATTTTTTAGAATTTATTAGATGTCACAGACCCTTATGCTGGCCACTTCATTTATAATATTTTTTTGTTATATTTATGATAAATCACTTATATGTACATGTATGTTAAAGTAGAAAAAGACAAAGTTAGAGTAGGCTACTGTCTTGAATTCGTCTTACCGAAATATTCGTGAGCACAAATAACACAAAGTTAATAACAAGTAGATTATTCAACAACAATTATTGATTTCACAATTGTAATTTAATTTAGTCCCCCTAATTTTACTTACAGTAAAATACTGGAATAATTAGCTGCCCTAAAAATATGCATATCTTATTTACTTTATATTACATATATACAACATTGTGGGATGAATACCTACATTGAGTATGTAATTGAAGAAAACTATATTATTTGCGATAAAGCCAGATAATTATTACCTATTATTATAAACGTTTGACTACTTCATAAAATAACAATTACTTTAATCGAAGAATGAACTTAACCCGACGATTTTTATTTAAAAATAAAAATAAATAAATAAAATAAACAAAATCATTGATGTAAGTTGGTGTAAGTTTTTTTTAAAAAAGTTTTTGAATTTTTTAGCCCCATAAATTTTTTTTTATTTTTTATAACGTTTTTCTTTTTAACCTGTAATTAATAGTTTGATTGTTATAAATAACTATAACTAGATATTACAGTCAATCTACAATGCTACTTGAACATATATTTTGTAGACGAAAATGGCCAACATAAGGGTCTGTGACATCTAATAAATACTAAAAAATAACTTATTAATGAAAATTAATGCAGTAGAATTACTTAAATATTAATGAAATGTTGGGTACTCGCTGATTTGTGTACCTTTTGGCGTTTAATCAACCCTTATACTTAACATTTTAAACTGTAAGTTTTTGTTAAGTTCTATAATTAGATGTAGCTAATTACAAACTGTACTTCACGTCTCTAATATTAAGTCATTGAATAAAATAACAGGTTAGCTCATATAGTAAATCTTAAAAAGAAAAACTAATTGGTAACTCCAATCATGAATAAAGCTCTCCAATTTACCTAATAATGAATGAAAATTTATATAGTGCTACATTATAATTACAATTAAATTTTGCCCTTAATTTGTGATCAAAATTTTCGTGAAATTGTAGTACATAATCTGATTGTGGGTTTACTCCAAATAGTGAAATCAGATATTAAAATAGCTTGGTATGAAGGGAAATTAACTAATCAAATCAGGTATCCCATAATAGTAGATCCAAAGTTATCTGAAGTTAACCCGCTACCATTTCACTTAATTAATAATTTTTGAAAAACCATTTTTTAAAATTGTCACTTAAACGCAAACGTTTCAAACTCTTTACAGCTAGCTTTTTTAGTTTATTTCTTTTTTAAATTTAAGATTCGTCAACATTTAAGGTTATTGGTAGTTAGAGCTTTTCCCAGTGCAATGCCGGACTTCGGATAGTGTTCTCTTTTAATCACCGGACAGTGAGCTGTAAAAAGCTTTTAAGAAGAGTATATCTGAGGGCAAGCAGTTGGATTCGAACCCGGAATCATGGCTGAGCTAATTCCGCGCAAATTAAAACGATCATAATTAAAAAGTAATTTTCACTTCAATCTTTTTTTTAAAAATTATTGTATTGAAATTAACAACTGCAGGTACAATTTGCTTCTGCAACGAGGTAATGTAGTAACTGATGCAATAACATATAAGGAGTTACAACCCATTGTGGGATCTCCAATGAATCAATTATTGACCTTCAACGCCGAGTAAATCTCGAGGCCAGTCATCTCAGTCAACAGATTAGACTGTCTGTGTCAAAAGATGAAAGCAGATCAAATTAGAATTAGAAGAAGGCGAGAATAAAATTTCATGTATCAGGCGAAGATTAGTTCTTATATAAAAGATACTTTTTAGATACTTCAAACTAATTCCAAATAGTTGAATTACTTAATTTTTCTGCAAAATAATAAGAATGAATCATTAAACCATATTTTATTATAAACTGCCAAGTCTGTGGTGAATCTACTGAAAGCAGACAATTGACAATGGCGGCTACAACAGGTGAACTGCTGCATAGGCGTGGTAAAATGGTCCAGGGCATTTTCCGCCTGAAGTATTCAAATACGGTGCTGGTCACTACGCGAATCATTTCGCTTGCATTTGCCGCTGTTATCGCATATTGCATTTATTAAATGGTGCCAACAACGTTATTATTCTCCCAGAGGAAGTGGATTAATAAAATAATAATTTTAGATGATTAATTATTATATTTCTTTATTTTTACTTTATAGATATATATGGCAAGGCATTGCATCGATTTCAAGCTTATTTTCAGCTGGACACGAACGTTTGAATTCATATGTTCATCGTTTTAAAAACATAGAAATCTGAGGGACTAACAGACGCACAAAATTACCTTTTCTGATTTCAGTGTAGAGAAATTAAGGAATTACTTGCGGCAAAGAACAACCACAGAACTGTTCTTTCCTTACACAGCAATTTCAATCTGACACAGATTTCCAGCAGGACATGGCGGACGTTTGAAGTAAAATGTTCTTAAGATCGTAGCAAACTGTTTAGGAACAGTTGCTCTGCGTTTGTACTAAGTTTAGAGCTTCTCTTTGTTCGAGAGCAAAAGCACGAAGAACTGTGACCTTCCACTATCATTTTAACATCTTTTCACAGATAATATCATCAAACAGTTTTTCTACCTTCTTTAATTTAATCAAAACTTGGATGAATTAGAGCTATGATAGTTTGTTGGGGATCTTTATTCTGTTGTCTGTACATTTATTCATATAAATATACATAATTCATGTATATATATATATATACATTTTTCTTTAATTTATTTTAATAAAGTTGTAAAGTAAGACGCGAACGAAAGATCAAACTTTACTTACTAACATTTTTTTTCTAAGAAATAAAAGTTGCCGTATGCGGGATTCGATCCACTGATCTTCGTCACACAAAGCCATTCTTATAACCACTAGACCAACACCTGCCGCTTACTTTATCGAATAATTGTCATCAAAACAAATATTTCTGGTGATAGTTTAAAACTTCTTTTGAGTTATTGTTATTATTTTGTACTTTTAAGCGACAAATAATAAATTATATCAATATTTTGTTAAATTGTAGCATCTAATTTTAACAAAATAATTAATATGATTAATTGGGTACACCATTCACCTAACGGAAAGTTAATTTAAAATTCAAATACAGGTAGTTTTATGTTCAAGATGAAAATACTCAAGAGATGTTTTTACTCGAATTGAAAAAAAAAAAAAGATGCCAGTTTGTTAGGATTCAAATCCACTCGCTGGATCTTTAATAAACAGAATATCCTAAAATTACAAAGCACAAAACAACATCCTACAACGACACACACACACAAAGAGAACAAAAATAAAAATAATAACACCTCTTTCTGTTTGTCTCGATTTGTTAACCCCCCTTCTCCGATCCAAACTATTCTCATTGTTTGTTCTTTGGCTTTTGTTCGTATCAAATGTCTGGAAATACTCGTTTTTGGATGTGTAATGGGAGACGCGGACTTCACACGTTCACACGCGCGCACTCACACACACATATATATTTTTGTTCGATAAATGAACAGAACAGTATTATTATGTTCTCGCCCATTATTCAACTTTGTCACATTTCCTTTTTATATTCTTCATTTTCGCCCAAACGTTTGCACTTAGCCAGGGTTTACACCCTCCTATTCTTTTTCGGCTCTATTATTTCTGCCTTATCCCTCTTACATTACACCCATCATTTCCTTCTTATTTGTTCTTCCAAATATATTTTGTTCTCACTTTATTTTTAGAACAATATTATTAGTAAATAATTGATGATTAATATTATTTCCGATAGCTACTTTTTTTTTTTTCAATTTTGAACTTGAGTTCCACAGGGCAGCATTCTGGGTCATATTCTTTACTCCATTTACACTTTAGACATACCAACTGATCCTCACTTACGCAGATGACACCGCCTTACTGTACTCTAATCATGTTCCTGTCCTAGCACACAGAAATCTGCAATCACATTTCCCCTCATTAGAACAGTGGTTCAAGAGATGGGCTATTAAGCTTAATGAAACTATAAGTCGCAAAACATCACCTTCACTCTTCGTCGCATTACTCTTCCTCCATCTTCTATAACCTAAACACCTCTACCAGTAGTGAACGTTGCCCGCTACCTTGGGCTTTAGCTTAGACCGAAGACTTTCTTGGAACCCCCGACACTAGACTTAAAAGAACAGAACTAAACAGGCGCTATCGACTACTTAAAAGACTATTAGACGATAGATCAAAACTCTCTCTGGACAACAAAAGACTGATTTATACTTCTATTTTGAAACCCATCTGTGGTGTATGGAATAGAGCTGTGGGGTTCAACCAAACGCTCCAAACTCCAAAGGATTCAATCGCTACAATCTAAAATACTTTGAACTATCGTAAACGCTTTATTTTATGCCTCCAACCTGACTATAAAACACTGACCTTAACATTTCTTTTATCACCCAAGTTGCTGAAAACACGATACAGGAAACTCCACTTCAGCCTGCAATCTCATATAAATCCTCTAGCTCAAAATCTTTCTTCTAGAACTCTTCCTGATATTCTTTGCACTTTATTTGATCGACAATTCGTTACAGGCAAATCAGAAAATTCTTTTCCAAAATCTTGTAAATAAATTTTATGAATTAAAGACAAACTTAACAATGTTCATCAATCCATCTTTAACCCACGGGCCAAATCAAAGCTATTTACATAAGCTCCATTTTTCTGACAAATCCGTATTGCTCCTGGCTAACCACTATAGCTGTCCGCTTTAAACGCTACCGGAGCATACCCTGCTAAGACATCTACTACGAACAAAAGTGGGCATTTACTTCAGAAAACCAAATTAAAAGTAAGTCCGGAATAGTGACTAAAAAAAGAAATGGTTTTGGGTTTTATTTGAGCTCACCGTAGCACGCCTATGTGGTGTTTTAATGGGTCTCAATTGATTGTGGTAGCATCTAGAGCCGTTTAAACTATCTCGTAAGCTAGTCAGAGTTCTGTAAGTTTCAATGAAATCCAAAGACTGTCCATTTTAATAATATTCAGCTATTGGTTGATTACTACAAATCTTTCAATTGAAATAAAGCAATAAATTAAGAAAAAAGTGAATTCTATTGAAAATTAATATTCAATCAAAATTAGGCGGACGCAAATCAAAGTGCTTCTAGAACTTTAGCCAACTTAAGGCTTTAGCCACAATTTCAAGGTTAACCGCAAAACTTAAACCAAACACCAGAAACTTACAAAATACCATACACTTTGGCTGCCCCCCCAAGTTGATGCTTAAATACTTAGGGGAGGCCCTAAATTGCTTTTACATTAAACTAGAACTTGTTATGAAATTTTGATTTTTTGACCCATTTTATTTTTTTTAAAGACGACTTTAGGATAAAAGGGGAATTCTTAACAATGAAATAAAGAAATTCATGAAAAATTCAACGCTGAAAAAAAAAGGAAAATATATTAACTTTAAAATAAGAATTTTTTAAGGAAAAAAGGTGGAAAAACGAAAAAAGAAAATTGTAGTTATTATTTTACTCGCAACTTTGTTTTCAAGAAAATTCAATGAAGGACACTTTTGTGAAGAAGAAGTAACTTATTTTATTTTTCAATATTTTTTTTTTTAAATTGATTTAAGGCGCAATTCATCTGAGTTTATTGGGCGCCCGGAGCTTTTTTATAATATAAATTATGAATTTATATTATAAACGGAATTTTTAAAAAACAATGTACATTATTTCATAGCATTTCTCCATTTTTGTTTTGTTTTATGGAGTTAATCGAGTTGTACGAGTGTCGTTTGAAAAGTCCGTGCAAAAATAAAAACTACTTAATTTTTTGGGGTAAACCTTTTTTATTTTTCAACATAGTCTCCTTTTAGGCTTATACACTTCGTCCAACGCTGCTCTAGTTTCTTGATCCCTTCCGAATAATAGGATTTGTCCAAGTCTGAAAAATAGCCATTCGTTTCTGCAATCACCTCCTCGTTTGAATAAAATCTTTTTCCCGCCAGCCATTTCTTCATATTGGGGAACAAATAGTAGTCCGAGGGAGCCAAGTCTGGAGAATAGGGGGGATGTGAAACGAGTTGGAATCCTATTTCCATTAATTTTGCGACCACAACTGCTGAGGTGTGAGCTGGTGCGTTGTCGTGATGGAAAAGGACTTTTTTGTGGGCCAATCGTGGGCGTTTTTCTTGCAGCTCGGTTTTTAAACGGTCCAATAACGATGAATAATATGCACCTGTAATAGTTTTACCCTTTTCCAGATAGTCGATGAGGATTATTCCTTGCGAATCCCAAAAGACAGTCGCCATAATCTTTCCGGCCGAAGGAACGGTCTTCGCCTTTTTTGGCGCAGATAACCCATTGTTTAGATTGTTCTTTGGTCTCAGGAGTGTAGTGATGTATCCATGTTTCATCCACAGTGACGAAACGACGCTTAAAGTCCTGCGGATTCTTCTGGAACAGCTGCAAACCGTCCTTGCAACACTTCACACGATTTCGTTTTTGGTCAAGCGTGAGCAATCGCGGAACCCATCTTGCGGATAGCTTTGTCATGTCCAAATGTTGATGCAAAATATTATGCACCCGTTCATTCGAGATGCCCACAGCACTAGCAATCTCACGCACCTTCACTCTTCTGTCATCCATCACCATATCATGGATTTTATCAATGATTTCTGGAGTAGTAACCTCAACAGGGCGTCCAGAACGTTCAGCGTCACTTGTGCCCATATGGCCACTCCGAAAATTTTGAAACCACTTAGAAACTGTTCTAATCGAAGGTGCAGAGTCACCATAATGTTTATCAAGCTTCTCTTTAGTCTCCTGAGGCGTTTTGCCTTTCATAAAGTAGTGTTTAATCAACACACGAAATTCTTTTTCGTCCATTTTTTGAAAATCACTCGACTTCCTCGATTCAAACGAATGCCAAACACAAAGAAATAGACCGATCTGGCTGAAACTTGGTGTGTGTTCTTCCAAGAGATGCTACTAACTAAACATAACCTCGATACGCGCCAGTGGTGCTATCTCTCTGACTTTGCACGGACTTTTCAAACGACCCTCGTACAGCAGTAAACGGCTCCATGTATACTTGAATGCCAATTAGTCTTTAAATTCAAGATTTCATTAATAATGATAAAATTGATTAGACATGACCATTAATTAATTCTTGATCATTTAAAGTAATGTAGCTTTTTCCATGTAGCGATAGCAACCAATTACTGAAAAATGTGACTTGAAATACGCGAAATATTTAATGTTTTCTGTACAAAGCTACTAGTGGCGCTACCTGCAACGCTAAAAAAATGTACTGTAGGAATATAATCGATTACTCGAGTCTAACTAACCTGTTATTTTATTTAATGACCTAATATTAGAGACGCTAAGTACAGTTTGTAATTAGCTACATCTAATTATAGAATTAGCTGGCTATCCCGTTTCTATTCACGTTACTTCTTTTTTTTTATTTAATTATTTATGGCGCGTCAACATCTGTGGTTATTGGCGGCGCACGGAGCTTTATACAGTGCACTGCTGGCCTCTAGACAGTGTTCTCTCGTTACAGGCAACACTGTCCATCACTAGACAGAGTGCTGTGAGAAGCTCCAATCCAATAAGCTAACCGCATAGCTAATCTCTTCTCTCAAAATTGCTGTTACTGTTTATTGTACTGCATTTATATATTATAATTTCTTAATTAATTGTATAAATATTATTGTAATAATAAAAATTAAAAGTGAAACTTAATTTCAAAATTACAGCCTATATGTTCAAATTTGTGTACAGAAAAATTAGGTTAAGGATACTTCTAAGAGAGAAAATGGGTAGATCCCGCTCTACAGTGCCATTTTTCTGTTAATGTTCAGGACTTATCTTTTGTGTACTGTTAGAAGAGGTTATATTTGTGGTTAAAATTTGAGTGTAAATAAAATTCCTGAACGGGAAAATACCTCTATACTGTAAACTTTGCATTGATTTGGATTGGCTGGTCTGTAAGGTTATAAATTCCAGTGTAAACGTACAATTTTTACAAACTATAATGTTGGCCCAATAAATGTGGGTTAAATATTTTGAGATTGAGGTTAATCTTGATGTATAACCTTGGGAATAGTATTAAAAAATAGTTGTGTGAGTAGTAACAGCAGGGTTTGTTTTTTTGCCTTTTTTTTGGCATTGGCTTTCGCCATACAGCCAGCATCGTCTATGTATACAGCCATCATCGTCTAGGTGCTTATCACTAGAATATCATTCACTCTCCATTCTTACTTATAAATACATTCGCTTCACACATTCATCCCTCTACTATATACAACTATTTACATAAACTACAGCTAATGGATGGATCAGTACTCTACATTCCTGCCATCCTTATAGCTTAACCGAAATTAAAATCACCGTAATCCTTCTCTAATCATTTTCTTCCATTCATTCTAATCGGCTATAACTTTTAAATACACTTCATATTTCTTTGCTAGCTCTGCTACAGATTTAAGCACATAGATGTTGGTGGAGAATATTATGTCTTCGTAGCGAAATGGTGCATCTAAATACCTGTATATATCGTCAAACATTCGTTTCCTTTCTACAACATAACGTGGACATATCATTATTATATGTTTGAAATCCTCCTCCTCATTGCAATCTACGCAAAGAGGAGAGAGGACCTTTTGTTGATCCTGTGTAGACACGATCCGCACACCGCGTGGTTCGCTCTCAGCCTGTTTTTTTGTCGTAACAACCCATTTATTGGTGACAGTTCCTTTATAACTTTGTTTTCCTGTATTCAAAAATCATTTACAGTTAAGATAGTTTTACAAGAAGTTCTTAAACCAATTAAATTTAACTTTGAAAAAAATATTTTTAGTGCTTCAAAAGGTTCTATGTACCTGGGCCACTAAATAAAGATGGCCGGCACTCTCTACGTCACGCTGAATCTATTACTGAAATCTCCTTGATGTGCTTTGCTTTGTAAAAGCTTCGCAAAAAGGAAAAGAAAAAAAAAATTTGTATCACATTGAAGGCGGCATTCTAGGGGACGTGTAAACAGTATTCTATGTGAGCAACATAGATGAAAGAAATGTCCAGTAACATAACCTTACTTTAATATGGGGAAAAATAAAAATGGCCGGCCGTTTGTGTTGACCCTACGCTGCATACATCTGTAAACATACGCTCCTCTTGCGTACAATATAATAACAAAGTCGAGCAAAATGGTATGTTTTTTTTTATTATTTTTTTTTGTGAATACCCCGACTAGCTCCAATATCTTGGCACTTTACGTACCCAAACTAACAGCCGTCCTTCGCGGCACTGCCAGCAACACCTGTCAACATTATAACGTTACACATACTTCAGGGCAAAAATTTCACCTTAACGTTTCTTTTTTGTTAGTTTCATGTTAAAACATAAATAAACTGCTCCACAAAAAAAAGTGGCGCACTTTGAAAAAAACGTTTATTTTTTGTTTTATCACATTTTGGGGAAAGATTATTTGTTTTAATTATTTTCATAAACTGTCAGGGAACAATTAATCGAATCAAGGCCCAAAGTTTCTTGTAAATAGAGAAGCAATTTCTCGTTTAATCCCCTTCGGTCTTTTTGTGTAAACAGCAACGTGCCGAAAATGTACGAAGAAGGCTCGCTGAAATGAATTTACGCTCTAGGAAGCAAGCCACAGGACCATTGCTCACCGTAGACCATTGGAGAGCCCGTCTAGAGTTCGCTAGGGAACACCGCAACTGGTCTGAGAACGATTGGAGAAACGTTCTCTTTTCAGACGAGTCCCGTTTTGCAGAATCAAGCCGGGTTGGCATCTGTAGATAAACTAAAGCAGAGAATAATAGATGCCTGTAAGTCGGTTGAAGCCAAATCTATTTCTTTGGCAGTAAGGGACAATTGGCAGGAAAGAGCATGTCTATGCATCTCTAATGGTGGAAGCCATTTCGAGCATGATCTGTAATATTAATGAGGAGTAAAATTTATAACAAAATAGTACTTTTCTTCTTATTCAATCAAAAAACCGTTATAATATCATCATTTTGACATTTCTTATAAGAATCATGTTTTCATTCATAACTTCTAAAATATTGCTCACAGAAAAAAACCGTTCAAGTAAATTTTTCTTTAAAAAAATAGAGGAATCTATTTCTGAAATAAAAACCGCACCTTCCCATTTGAAAAAATGAAGTTGGTGCCTGTATCTCGCTTCTGGAAGCACCGAAAAAAATTTACAAATTAAATTTGGATTCCTAACAAAAAACTAAGGGAACACGTATTTTTTAGTTTTTTTCTAGCTATCTTAGTTTCCGAGAAAAAGTTGTTATCCATATAGCTTGGGACACCCTGTATACTCGGATATTCCAGTGTTGTCCAGTCCATATTCATGCCTGGACTTAACTGTTTAAAAAAATATCTCCTTCATCTGGATTACAGAAAACTGGATTTAAATAAATGGAAAAGAGATATTTATTGTTTACATCCATATTTGCACACATGAAAATTATAAATTATATAAAATTATATTATATTTCGTAAAAAAAGGGGTTCAGTGTTTATCAGGCATCTACAGATATTAGCAGCCCAATTCTGGCAAAACCAATCCATATAATCAAATATTAAATTCTAAGATTCTAAAAAAAAAAGGGAATTATTAACAGAAAATTCGATTAAGTCTGCTTTGCTAGATAGTATCGCTGATTTTATTTCGTCATAGCTCGCATGTTTATTGTTTTCCTGATCGATTTTGGATCCATCATTAGAGATCCTTACCTCTAATGATCAGTCGATTAGTACCTAAAGCATATTCTTATCAAAATTTGATTGGTCCTCGGAGATTTTTATCTGTCAGCGTTGAAAAAATTGTCTTATTCAAATAATAACAAAATTTTGTACGATATATTGAAAATTAGTGCCATAATTTTAGGAACTATAATCCATAAATTTGGAAGGTGTTTATAAGATTTTTCTGAAAGATTTATTTACTTATTATTATATGAGCCGTTCACTGTTCAAATCGATTAACTCCACTTTTTGAAATTTAAGTTGTCAAAACACTTGGTTCAGTCATAGCTTTATATATTTATAATAAATTTCCCCAAATAATAAAGATTAACACTATCAAACGATAACAATTTTTTTGCCCATTAAATAATAAATAATTTATTTCAGAAGCCATTTTGATTAACTCCGTGCTCTAATGTAAATCGTTGCTATAATTCAACTCAAATTCAAGTAGCAGGCGCTGAATAATAACAGTAAATTTAGTTGAATTTATATTATAAACAGGAATTTTCAAAAAACAATGTACATTATTTCATCAAATTTCTCCACTTTTTGGTTTTATGGAGTTAATCGAGTTGTGAAGTGAACGGCTCATACAATAATTAAAATAAATACTTATCTTTATATTTAAATATTATTGTAAGTAAATGATAATATTATAAAACTATGGCAGATCAGTAACCTAGACAACCATGGTTTAAGGGAACTGTCACTAATAAATGGGTTGTTACGACAATAAGCAGGCTGAGAGCGAACCACACGGTGTGCGGATCGTATCTACACAGGATCAACAAAAGGTCCTCTCCTCTTTGCGTAGATTGCAATGAGGAGGAGGATTTCAAACATGTAATAATGATATGTCCACGTTATGTGGTAGAAAGGAAACGAATGTTTGACGATATATACAGGTATTTAGATGCACCATTTCGCTACGAAGACATTATATTCTCAACCAACATTTATGTGCTTAAGTCGATAGCAGAGCTAGCAATGAAATATGAATGTATTTAAAAGCTATAGCCGAATTAGAATGAATGGAAGAAAATGCTTAGAGAAGGATTACGTGATTTTAATTTTGGTTAAGCTATAAGGATGGCAGGAGCACAGAGTGCTGCTCCATCCATTAGCAGTAGTTTATGTAAATAGCAGTATATAGTAGAATGATGAATGTGTGAAGCGAATGTATTTGTAGGTAAGAATGGAGAGTGAGTGATATTCTAGTGATAAGCACCTAGACGATGCTGGCTGTATGGCGAAAGCCCATGCCAAAAAAAAAAAAAAAAAAAAAATGATAATAAAAATATTACAATTAATTAAAGTAGTAGTTCTTTAATAATTAGTAAAGTTTGGTTTTTGATTAACGATATCGAGGTGGCACAGCACAAAAACAAACTCGCTTTGATGGCTCCAATGATTCGAATTTGAAAACGCTTTACACTAAAATAATAACAATAATAAAAAGTAATTCTACCAATTGCTAATAAATAATAACAATATAATGAAAAATAATAGCAGGAAACCATTTTATTTATAGCAGTGTTGATTGCATCTTAAAGTTGTATAATATATCCTGTTCTAGGAAATCAAGTGAATATTACTACCAACACTACTCTGCCCCAACACAATGGCTACACAGCCTCAAACATTAGACCATAACTATGGTCTAAATTGGATCATTGGACCGAGAATAGACAGCTGTGAATAGAGAAATCTGCTTTATACACAATTCTCTACAAATTGACGTAACAAACCCAACTCAACTTTATGGCCATGCCTCGTCACAACTAACAACAGATTCATGTCAGTAGTTACTAATCGTTAACTGGGGTAGCAATTCAGGCACAATTTTCCATAGAAATTCTAAATTATAACAAAAAGCTTTTATGATTTTTGACTGTTCTGCTATTATAAATTACAAAATATAATATTTACCATATTATATTTCATTGTAATTAATCTATTCAACCCAATTTCAGTTAACAGTAAATCATTTTTTTTGTCTGATAGCTTAAAGAATTCACTAAAACAGGCTTTCGCCTCCTATTCCGAAGTAAAAAATCCATGAAAAATGAGCTTTGAATGGAATTAGTTGTAGTTCGAAGGAGCAACGTCTTCCTAGTTAATAAGGTGAGAAAGAAGTTCAAATGTAAGCTCAATAATTTTGAGAAAATCTTAGAAGAAAGTGTAGACTTACAGAAATTTTTATTTTTTGTCAATTAAAGATGGTTAATTTTGGGCATTGGCCCCCCCCCAAAAAAAAGCATGGGCTCCACAAAAAAATGTTAAATAGAGTTCAGAAGTAAGTAGCTGGTTAATCGAGAACCAATTTTTATAAGTATCACTTCTTCAAAGCTCTGTAGCAAGTTTTTTTTTTTTAAATTTCTCTTTAAAGAGATATATGCAAATAATATTTGACAATTTCTTTATAGTTTTAAGTTTATAAATGAGCCAGGAATTCAGGCCAGAATTCAAGTTCAAACTGAGTTATAGAAGTTTGTAAGCGGTGGGTTTTTTTTTTTTTAAGATAGAAATTAGCCAACCTAATTTAATTTCATTATTATTTGTTTACAATATTCTTTAAGATCTTTAAAATAATGATTTATATCATTTATTAAGTTTGTATAAATAATAAATATAATAAATAATAAATTGTGTAAATCTGCTATCAGTTAATTGAAGTGCTATTTCTGTTTATGTATAATAAAGTTTATAATAATGTTTTCAGAATTAGTAAACATAAATAGTTCTTCAATTAACTTTGAAGCTTATAAACAAAGCTTAACCACCAACTACAAGAATTTATTATAATATTATTTTGTAATAATTCCTGGAATAGTTTGAAAGAGAATGTTTCAATTAGATTAAAAAAGGTTGTGAAGAATTAGAAAACGAATTATTATTAGTAAACGTAGATATTAAAGAAGAAAATAAATGAGCTAGTAAAGGAACTGGAAGTAATAAAAATAAGAAAGTTTATTAATTCTAGAAGATTTAAAACATCGTTATTCCAGAAAAGATGAAGGAAGCAAAATATTGGAATTAATTGTCAATCAGAACTTCATTAAAATGTGCTTGTTCTTTTTGGTTTGTATTTGTTTTTTTTGTTTGTATCTCTCATTTCTTTTGCTATTTAAGGGAAATATCGAAACGAATTCTATAATTGAAACGTTTATGATTGATTTCCTTGATTTCTTAATCCATAAGTTCTAAGTAGCAACCAAATAAGTGCTTCTTTTGCCAAGCCGAGAAAGACTTAAATTTACACAATGGGAATGGCGTGGCATTTTGACTAGGTTCCTTTTAATCCGCAGGTACATTTGAGAGTGAATTTAGATGTTAATAGTAATATGTAACGTCCTCTACAGAATTGATAATGTTAAAAGTAGAGATTGCAGTAGCATTGATTTTTTTATTTATTTACCTGTGAACGAATCATCGATCGATACAACACATCTAGAACTAAACGATTCAAAACAAGTAATTCATATTTATAAATTGCAGCAATTTCGTTTATTTATCGACATTATTCATTTAGCACATCGATTATGATTATTATTATTTAGAGAATTCCAATGATTTGATAAAATTAAAATACTTCGACAATGTGCAGAAAATGGCTGATTAAGATTCTGTTATTTTCTATTTAGATGTTTTGTTGGCGTAAATATACGAGGGTCGTTTGAAAAGTCCGTGCAAAAATAAAAACTACTTAATTTTTGGGGGTAAACCTTTTTTATTTTTCAACATAGTCTCCTTTTAGGCTTATACACTTCGTCCAACGCTGCTCTAGTTTGTTGATCCCTTCCGAATAATAGGATTTGTCCAAGTCTGAAAAATAGCCATTCGTTTCTACAATCACCTCCTCGTTTGAATAAAATCTTTTTTCCGCCAGCCATTTCTTCATATTGGGGAACAAATAGTAGTCCGAGGGAGTCAAGTCTGGAGAATAGGGGGGATGTGAAACGAGTTGGAACCCTATTTCCATTAATTTTGCGACCACAACTGCTGAGGTGTGAGCTGGTGCGTTGTCGTGATGGAAAAGGACTATTTTGTGGGCCAATCGTGGGCGTTTTTCTTGCAGCTCGGTTTTCAAACGGTCCAATAACGATGAATAATATGCACCTGTAATAGTTTTACCCTTTTCCAGATAGTCGATGAGGATTATTCCTTGCGAATCCCAAAAGACAGTCGCCATAATCTTTTTTGGCGCAGATTCTCCCTTGGTAACCCATTGTTTAGATTGTTCTTTGGTCTCAGGAGTGTAGTGATGTATCCATGTTTCATCCACAGTGACGAAACGACGCTTAAAGTCCTGCGGATTCTTCTGGAACAGCTGCAAACCGTCCTTGCAACACTTCACACGATTTCGTTTTTGGTCAAGCGTGAGCAATCGCGGCACCTATCTTGCGGATAGCTTTGTCATGTCCAAATGTTGATGCAAAATATTATGTACCCGTTCATTCGAGATGCCCACAGCACTAGCAAACTCACGCACCTTCACTCTTCTGTCATCCATCACCATATCATGGATTTTATCAATGATTTCTGGAGTAGTAACCTCAACAGGGCGTCCAGAACGTTCAGCGTCACTTGTGCCCATATGGCCACTCCGAAAATTTTGAAACCACTTATAAACTGTTCTAATCGAAGGTGCAGAGTCACCATAATGTTTATCAAGCTTCTCTTTAGTCTCCTCAGGCGTTTTGCCTTTCATAAAGTAGTGTTTAATCAACACACGAAATTCTTTTTCGTCCATTTTTTGAAAATCACTCGACTTCCTCGATTCAAACACAAAAGAAATAGACCGATCTGGCTGAAACTTGGTGTGTATTCTTCCAAGAGATGCTACTAACTAAACATAACCTCGATACGCGCCAGTGGTGCTATCTCTCTGACTTTGCACGGACTTTTCAAACGACCCTCGTACTCAGTGCACGTTACTTGAATGAGACAAACTAAGTTCCGATTTAATCTGAATTCATAATAATGAAAACTAAAAGATAAAGTTCTTCTCAAGTTATAAAATAAACTTTCTCCATTAGTAAGGCATGTAATCTACGAAATATTGTTTTAAAAAATGGGACATAATTATTAAATATTACTACATACAATGGAGTCTCGGTTATCCGTCACCCTTTTATCCGTCCATTCTAATTAACCGTCACTGTCCTCAGTATTTAAAAATTAAAAAAAAAAAAACGTTCAACGCAGAGTGTGAATATTTTCTTTTAAGATTTTTTCCTTTGTCTTTTAGGTACATACTCGTGTCCATCATTCGACAGTTTGTGGGTTTTTTTTTCCTAAAAAGATCAACCACAAACAAAACCGCCCACAAAACCGATTAGATGTCGTCGCAGACATTGTATTTATTAATTTTAATACACAATAGAATGAATTGAATAATGAAAGATACTTGACCTTTAAGGCTTAAGCGTATAAACGTATAAAATATGTATACCAGTTAATACAAAGTTTTATACACGTTAAACAAAAGAATCTGGAAATTTTCCTGTTTTTTCCCATTATCCGTCTATTCGACCATCCGTCCCCGTCATGACGGATAACCGAGACTCCACTGTATGTAATTTTGAGGTAGAAAGGGTTAGGTCAGGAGCCGGCAACCTATTTTAAGCAGAAAGCCATTTCTCCTTAAATAATTTTAATAAATCTTACCAACAGCCGCTAGAATGATAGTGTAAACAAACTCTGTAGATCATTTGTGTTCACAAATTATTATTTTATGATATTCAATAACATTTAAATGTTTTATATATTTATTTTCACATATTGCAAAGTAAATAAACAAATAAATAATAACTAAACCTGTATTTGAATGAAAATGGCGGCAGTCCTATACAGGGTGATCCATTTAAAACGCACCAATCGCTAATAACCTTTTAGGGAAGCGGAATTTCGAAAAAACCCACGAAGTAAACTATATGTTTTTTTTGGTCTAGTTTCCAAATTTTCCACTCCCGATGCTGTATCTTTAGTTTTGGCGGAGTTACGGCTAAAAACCCGATTGGGGTTTCATAAGGACCACTGGTTTTGACTATGATTTTGAAAACTACATAAAAAACTATGAAAAATGACGTTGATCCTGTTTCGATATCCTTATTATTAGTCGAGATATTTAAGATCAAAGTTACAATTTTATCTATTCGTGAACGGTTTTCAGTATTTATTTTTTCCACCAGAAATACGCGTTTTGGGAGGTCCTTTGACTGCTAAAAATGTTATTGGTGACACAAATAACAAAAATAATAATAATTGGAGATTTTAAAACATGTAGTGTATTGTAATGGTTTTGAGTGAATCAGGATAAATTTGTTTTATCATCAAATAAAAGCAATCATCACATCATTTTAATGTACTCCGTATGTAGGAATACTTGACCTATGATAACGGTAAGAATATCTTACCAAGGATGGACGGGTGTTGATCTAGCGGTCAAGAGAGTGGCTTTTTAAGTAGGAGATCCCCAGTTCGAATGCCACGTATGCAGTCATTCTTATTATTTAAAAAATCATAATACTGTTTTAAATAAAATGTAATAGGCGGGATTCGAACTGAGGATCTCCTACTTACAAAGCAACGCTCTTGACCACTAAACCAACACCCTAGCAAGATATTCTTACCGTAATCATAGGTCAAGAAGACCTGCATAAGGCGTACGTTAAAATGATGTGATGGTTACTTTTATTTGATGATAAAACAAATTTATCCTGATTCACCCACAACCATTACACTATACTACATGTTTTAAAATCTTCAATTATTATTATTTTTGTTTTTTGCGTCTCAAATAACATTTTCTGCAGTCAGAGGACCTCCCAAAATGTGTATTTCTGGTGGAAAATTAATATTGAAAACAGATAACGAATAGATAAAATTGCAACTTTGAGCTTAAATATTTCGGCAAATATTAGGGATATCCAAACAGGATTAACGTCATTTTTCACAATTTTTTACGTAGTTTTCATAATCATTGTCAAAATCAGTGGTCCTTATGAAACCCCAAACAGATTTTTAGCCGTAACTCCGCCAAAAATAAAGATACAGCATCGGGAGTGAAAAATTTGTAAACTAGACCAAAAAAAACATATAGTTTACTTCGTGGGTTTTTTCGAAATTCCGCTTTCCTAAAATGTTATTAGCGATTGGTGCGTTTTAAATGGATCACCCTGTATACGTACTGTATTTTATTTAATATAATTCTATTCAATTTCAAACCATCACATTTAAAATTCTTTTTGGAAAAATATCTTCACTTTAAATAAATGAAATTTTCATTAGTTTCAATAAAATTGAAATATACAATTTATTTTGGACAGGCTGAAGAGCCAAAAAAGGATAAAAGAGCCGCGGGTTGCCGACCCCTGGGTTAGGTGCAAGTTATGTTTGCGCTTTTGTCACAAGAACACCCTTTTTTTTTTGTGGTATTTTTCATCTTAAACAACAAACCGTCTGGCAACAATAATACACAGAAAGTAGTTACCACCAAAAAGCACACATTATGAAATTGAATGGTACCTGAACATTGCTAGTCAAATTTAAATATTAAAACAAATGGCTGGGTGACAATATTACTTTGAACAGAAATAAAATAGAAAGAATAACCTTCTAGAGGTTGTATTGGAGGGTAGAAACTGAATCTTGCGGATGAGAACGCTATTGTCTTCGGATGATTTGTTCCAACCACTTGATTGTTCACAAAAGAAAGTAAAGGGAAAGCTACACAATAAAAATGGCGTTAACCTACTTCAAACTATGCTCATCTTTATATATATATATATATTTTCTTTTTTTTTTCTCGCCTATTGTTTTTCCTTTGTAATAATTTTTAGCAAGATCCACTTGAATCTTTG
The DNA here is from genome assembly GCF_049639745.1 of Rhodnius prolixus. NCBI lineage: Eukaryota > Metazoa > Arthropoda > Insecta > Hemiptera > Reduviidae > Rhodnius > Rhodnius prolixus. The sequence continues at coordinate 21,727,429 of NW_027411582.1, forward strand.
CTATCTCAATTTCCTTTGCAGTACCTAACTTTAAATAATAATAAAACATCAAAATCGCGGTTAAAACAATTAAATGTTTCATAATTACTAATAGATTTGGAGAATTGTCTGCGTAAAAAGACAAATTTACAAAATTTAGGATCCTTTTAATCCGGAGGAAATGCCTCTTTTGCTTCTAGCATTTGAGAGTGAATTTAGATGTTAATATGTAACGTCCTTTAAAGAATTGATAATGTTAAAAGTAGAGATTGCAGTAGCATTGATTCTTTTATTTTATTCATCTCATAGTGATGGATCCATTTTTCATCACACGTTACAATTCTTTTGAAAAAAACCTTCTCCTTCAGTCGAATATCGATTTTCCTACTGTTGACTGATTTGAAGCCGGGTTTCTTTGTGAGCGTCCGTGAGTTGTCTGGGCACCCATCTCGCACAGGTTTTCTTGTACTGCAGCTTGTTGTGAATAATGTTATGGACAGTTCCAACACTCGCTTTTACTTTTTCACTTATCAGTTCAACGGTGATACGCCTATTGTCCCGAATTAACGCGTCAATCCGAGATTCGAGAGAGGAAGTCCCAACTTCAATCGGTCGTCCACTGCGTTGCTCGTCAGAAACTTTTGTACGGCCACTTTGAAACTGTTCTACCCATTTGTAAACGTTCGAACGATTCAAACAATTGTCTCCGTACACTTTTAACATTCTTTTGTGGATTTTACTACCTTCCTCACCTTCCGCGACTAAAAATCTGATCACGGCACGTTGTTCTTCCACAGTGCAATTCTCGAGCGGACTCGCCATCGTTAACTGTGTAAATTTGAGGTTATGTTTACAAAATATAATTGAACAGCCGATCAGATGTCATCGCAAGGTTGCCAACTTTATGTCCTGAAAGTTTCATACGGATCAATTTAGCTGTTTTTGAGCAGTAGTAATTTGTCTCGTTACTTATTGAATGACCCTCGTATTTACCTGTGAACGAATCCTCAATCGATACATCACATCTAGAACTCATTGATTGAAAACAAGTATTCATTTTTTACTGGTTCTTAGTTAAAAAAAAATTTGTGGCAGTTCACATCAGAGACGCTAACAATTTCAACATACTTTCACTTGTTAACAGTAAAATGAAAACAAGCTTTCCTGTATTTCAACTTAAAGTGGAAACGCATTAGACAACAAATTTATGTGTTTCCTCAAGAGTGTATTCAGTGGTAAAAGACATTAGAATTTATGTTGCAATTTTATGTCGGTTTTTACCTACTGACAAGGTTTATTAGTTCTTAGAATTTATGAGGCACTAAAGTTAAATACTATTTTAGATTTATTCAATAAATGAAAAATATTCGTAAATATTTTACTTTTGTTTTTTAGCGTTTTTAATGCTACAAAATAATTTATAGAATCTTAACACCTTAAAGAAACTAAATACTTAGCTTTCAGTGGCCCATTGGAGATCATACACAGAATATATTACTAATACAAACTAAAACTGTACTATAAACTAAATATTACTTATATAAATATTACCTATATAAAAATGAATACTTGTTTTTAATCAGTGAGTTATCCTCAAATAATCTGGATGTGATGTAACGATTGAGGATTCGTTCAGAGGTAAATAAATAAAAGAATCAATGCTACTGCAATCCCTACTTTTAACATTAAATACAAAATTCTGTAAACAGAATAACACTATAGGTTAAGTAAAAGTGGCCACTCGTAAAATTAGTAAATCTCAAAAGTTTTGCGTTTTATGTTATAACTATCGCCCTAAAAAGCATTTAAATCCTATTTTCTGGATGAGTCTTTCAAATCACAGTGATTATTTATAAACAAAAGCATGCCAAGTTCCTAGACGCCACGGTAGCTGAGCGGGTTAGAGGTGAGACCTGTAAAGCTATAAAGATGGTATTGAGAGTTGGTGTAGTAGGTTCGATTCCCGGTCTCTTGGCCTTAAATTTTTATTTAATGTTTAATATGAGAAATTTTTATAGTAAAGTATATTGTTTGCTAGTCGTCTCCGTTGGTAGTTGGACGTAAAATTTGCCTGAAAAAAACAGGCATGACTTTACATTAATTTGCTTAGTTTAATAAAAATTAAAATACAAATCAGAAATCTATTCTGCAAAGTTGCACATCTGATAAAATTGTTTCTTTCTACAAATTTAAAACTTCTAGCGATGCTTTTAATGCCAATTAATGTTACTAATGGTGGGTGTAAACCGTATTCAAAAAGTGGCACTTTAGAGATATGAATTTTAAAAATAATGTATTGTAAGTTTAGTTTTGTTTGGGAGTGGCTATTAAGAGGTCAGTTCTAGAATCTAATTGGCCTACCGTAGCGCTCTGTGGACTACATCAACATCTACTGTAAACATGTCAAAACTTGTTATTCTACGCTTAATTAATGTTATGCCATTGCATTATTATAATATAATTGATATAATTTATTGTTATGTTTAGTTATTGCTAGAGTTATAGTTTGAATAGCTTCATTTTCCATTATATTGTAAAAGGATTAGTAGCAATTTTGGAACAGTTTTAATGTTAAATAAATTTTGGAACATATATCACTAAATAAATAAATGAAGTCCCTTATGCTGGCCATTTTCGTATACAAAATATATGTTCAAGTAGAACACCATTTAACTTAGATTGACTGTAATATCTATTTATCTATAATAATCAAACTATTAATCACAGGTGAAAAAGAAAACGTTATAAAAAATATAAAAAAAATAAGAGGCTAAAAAATTCATAAACTTTTTTTACATCAATAATTTTATGTATTTATTTTTATTTTTAAATAAAAATCATTGGTTTAAGTTCATTCTTCGATTAAAGTAATTGTTATTTTATGTTGTAGTCAAACGTTTGTAATAATAAGTAATAAATAATCTGGCTTTATCGCAAATAATATAGTTTTCTTCAATTACATTCTCAATCTAGGTGTTCTTCCCACAATGTTATATATATGTAATATAAAATAAAGAAAATAAAGATATGCATATTTTTAGGACAGCTAATTATTCCAGTATTTTACCATAAGTAAAATTAGGGGGACTAAATTAAATTACAATTGAGAAATGAGTAAATATTGTTGAATAATCTACTTGTTATTAAATGTATGTTATTTGTGCTCACGAATATTTCGGTAAGACGAATTTAAGACTGAAATATTGTTTTGAATCCTCCGTGATTGAAATTTAAAAAGTGGCCGACTCTAACTTTGTTTTTTTCTACTTTAACATGCATGTATATGTGACTACTCAGAATAATTCATCACTCATTTTATCATAATTATAATAAAAAAATATTATGAATGAACTGGCCAGCATAAGGGTCTGTGACATCTAATAAATTCTAAAAAATGTGAAGGAAAAGTTAATGCAGTAAAATTACTTAAATTATATCAATGAAGTATTAATGAAATGTTGGGAACTGCTGATTTGTGTACCTTTTGGCGTTTAATCAACCCTTATACTTAACTTTTAAAACTGTAAGTTTTTGTTAAGGAGATTTTTGTACCTTTTGGATAGATTTTCCTTTTTGTCTATTTGCAAAGTTACGTCTGCTTTACAGATTTTTTAAAATTTGGAATAAGCTATTCTATCATTATAACCTGATAAGGTGTTAAATCGGAACCGTAACTACCACTGGAGAGATCTTTTTAAAGAATGATTATAGTTGCGGTCCCCAAAACATCCTCAATAACCATTTTTTTGAGAAAGCGTTTTGAATAAAATAGGAAGGTATTTGTACGTAAATAGCATAATTAAACTGCGATTTCAGTACTTCCTTTTAAGAGGAGCAAGAAAAATAAACTGCGATTACAGTACTTCTCCCTAAAAGGCAAAGATTTTGAATCGAACGACAATTCATTGATGTAAATCGGTTCACTCATTGATAATTTTAACGATTGCAGTACTTCCTCTTAGTAGGTGTAAGAGCATGATGGCACTTCACAGCCACATAGAGGAGCTTTAATCACTTCTTCGTGCTAAATTTTATCAAAATCGGACTAAGCTTTGTAGAAATATTGGTAATAATAGTTTTAGAAAGGGCCTTATTTGGGTGGGGCGAACTCCCCTCCTTATGAGGCATAGCGTCGAGACTTTTAAAGTACAAATCTGTACAAAATTTCGATTCGAATGACACTTCATTCATGAAAATCGGTTCACGTGTCGATAATTTGAAACGAATGCTATACTTCCCCTTAACAAGTGTAAGAGCAGATCGTCGCTTTATTGTTAGGTAGGGGAGCCATAACCCTATCATCCTACCAAATTTTATCAAAATCGGGCCAAGATTTACAGAGTAATTAGTAATAATAATTTTGGAGGGGGCCTTACATAAAGGGGGCTAACTCCTCTCCCATTCAATGTACAGGGCCGAGACCCCCAAAAGGCACATCTACATAAAATTCCGAATCGAATGACACCTCATTCATGAAAATCGGTTCACGCGTTTAGGCGCTACGTTGTTTACAAAAAAGGTAACAACAAGAACAAGAAGAAGAAGAAGAACAAGAACAAGAACATTTTTTGAAAAAGCCGTTTTTGCTCATTTTCGGCAACTTTTTTCTCGAAACCTATTAGATCTAGGTGGTTGCAAAAAAATTACAGTTATAAAGGAGGATTTGCCCTATATTATAAAGAAAATTTGGGAATTTTATCTTTTATAGAAAAATAGAAAAAAATTGTCAAAGTTGGGTGTTTTTCAACGTTACACTTTTTCGTGCAGTTTTTGATGGTCAACCCTTATACAACTGTCCTACCGGACAGTTTTAATAAATGAAGTCAAGGGTAATAACTCTCTCCTTCTTCATCGCTCTCTTTCTTCCCCCTCCCAAATACTCCCTGACTCTCTTCGATTGGTTAGTATTAAGAGAGAGGGGGAATGAACGTTCTGTGTATGGAGATGATTTGATTTTAGTGACTGATGATCCTCAGTTCTGAGGAAGTACAGCAGTCGAATTCACTCAATTGGTGTCCTGTGTGTTATTAATCAATTTTTCTTCATTATATTGTACGCAATCATATCTTACTTGTTGCCAACAACCAGTTGTAAATTAAAGAAATAATGTTAAGAAATTTTACAAGATTGCATTACTTCATTTTAATTATTCAAGAAAAGGTAAAAGGTAGTAAAATTTAATTTAATTCATTGCAATAAGTAAAAGCAAAGTGTGATTAATTACAAGTTTTATTTGCGTTTTCAAGCGACTTTTTCAACCAGGTAATAAATGATTCTTAGGATAAAATGAATAAAAATTGACAAATATATGTAAGACGGTTTTTGAAACAGATTTTACTATTCTGTAAAGAATAATTAAATTACTAGTTTATATGTCACCGTCGTTAAACACTATGAAAACACTCTATGTAACGTAAACACTCTAAAGTGACGCTCAACCTTCCCAGACTGTAACCTATCATTCTAGTTGTGTCGCGTTGTCGTCAGCACCCTCTGATGGCACTTTTACATACTATATAAACACAGATAAAATAAAATTGCAGATAAAGTGTACGAGGTCGTTTAAAAATAGTTAATTAACTTGCATTAAACAAAAAGTTTAGTTCATTATAAAAGTTATTAATTTCTAACCTTGCTATAAAAAATAAATAAGAGGTTACAATATCAGTATTACAGGGTTGCTGGAATTCATCGTAACAAGGGGAGAAATAGAGAGAGAGAATTTTCAAAACTCCTCTTAGTTTGCCCATTGTATAGTTCCACATATAAAAGCGGATGAAATGAAAAGAGGAACACCTAGTTTGCACACGGCTTTGTCTTAAGCATCGCATTATGGTATCCTTTTCTATTCTTTTCTACTTTAGGCTGAGCTTTATGCCCACGGCTACCAACCTTTTTTTGTTTTTACTTCTTCTTCTTATTATTATTTTTATACTTACAATCTATTCAGGTGAGATTTTTAATGGTCCAACAGAATTAAAAAGGAAACTTTGGTGCATGTTTCCGTTTTACTTTTTGTTATACTTCTTGTACGAGTATAATCTAGTGTAACCATATTAGTATTGGTCAGAATTGTGCCATATTCAAGAACACCAAGAGTAAAATAAAATAAATATCTTATAAAGGCTGTCGTTGGCTAACTTTTAAGTAATTTTGAACAAACATTTATTTCACCTAAATTTATTCAGTTATTTCTGCGTAATTTCTTACTAATTAGTTAAAAACAATACTTTTTTGTTGGTTTTTGTTAAAAGTTATTGTTGAAAATGCAATAATGAAAACGGTTTGGTAATTTATATTATGGTTTTTTCAAAATAATTAATTGGGTTCCGTACTTCTAACGAAGTGGAACTATATTGTAACGAAGTTGACCTGACCCAGAGAAGACAGGCCAAGATTGTTCTGGGAGTTGGCTGACCGAAGTCTATAACGGTCCACCACTGTGTAAACAAAAGGCCAGACTTTACCTGAGCCGAAGAAGAAAGGGGCTAGATTGTTCTAGGAGTTTAGGGACCGTAGCCTATATCGATCCACCACTGTGTAAAAGCAAGCTAAGGGAGCGGCCCCAGTTGGGGTGGGGGCAGTATGTGTTTTCCCATTCAGTGAGTGGCAGGTGGGAGTGAGACAGAAAATGACACGTAAGAGTGGGGCAGTCGCAGTTGGAGTGAAGAAAAGACAAAGTTGCAGTCAGTCTCGGTTGGAGAGAGTCAGAGTTGAGTTGGAGTTCTGCAGAGTTAGCCAGTTGGGCTGTTAGTCAGTTAGTGAGTAGTGTTTCGTTAGTGCGGTCGAGTCTAGCGCGATTCGGTGCAGTGCGGACCAGTGGTCAGTCGTGGAACAGTTTTGTGGCGTTACGTAGTGAGTAAGTAACAGTAAACTGTTGTAAATGGTAAATGAAATGAATAGCGGTAGTTGCTAGTAATTACTACTTATAAGTTTAGCGAGTTTTATTATTTATCAAACCCACATAAATTAAATTAACTAGTGGCAGTCATTAGTTGTTGTTAAAGTTTTTAGTAAAAGAACAAAAACTTTACAATATTAACAAAATATGGTCCCAAAACCCGGGAATTCTTCCATCAACCGACATTTAACCCAAAGACTTTCAGGGAAAAGGCTACCACGGAGGTCCTTTTTACAACATAATCACTTTATGTGCCGTTTCTTCGGCTAACCTGCAGCACTGGTCATTTCGTCGCACTTTAGCTAGCCTTAGGAAGTGCAGGGAAAAAGAGGGGAACAGATTCCGATTAACTCCGTTTACTCACCTCAAGATGGGAGAGATGTGGGATCAAGGATAGCATCAATTCTAGCTAAGGGACAAATCGTCATACTGTTGACTTGCTTCTGGACAGGGAACAGTGGTCCAGAGAGATCAACGAGTGGGCAAAAGTAGGTTTATTTGTTCCCGTAGATACAAATTAACTCTTCTTATTTTAATCAATAATCTACCTTTCTCAAAATGGTGCTTTCTCAAAGTGAAGTTAGGAAACAAAACAAAAAAATTCAATAAACAAAGCTCTTAAAGCTATCTTACCAACTTGCCTTTCACTAAAACTCTCTACCATTTCTTACATCTTCGAGGAAACTTTTCCTGTTTGGTTAAAATTGCTTCAATGCGAATAGTTTTGCTTCTGTTTTGTACAAAGGTTGGAAGAAAGTGCTGATGTGGAAAATAAAAGGTAAAGAACTGTTTCCTTATTTACAAGAATTTTGTCTGTGGATGAAAAACAAAAAAGAAGATCCAGAAAAAAACAAATATGAGAGTTTGTTTAAAATTTGTCTAGCTTTTGTCGAGCACCGCCAGAGGAGATTTTAGTTATAGCTCTTTGTGCAATTTTAACTTCAATTCAATCTAACAATTGCAATTCTACACTATAATTTGGGTAAAAGTTTTACCGCATCCAAAACTTTATTCTTATTACTTAACAAAAACTCCAAGAAAATACTTAATTTTCTTTGCTGCGAAGCACTAGACGGATTCCAGAATGATGTAATACAGATAAGGGATCTTCTCTGATAGTCAAGCAGGCAATAGGGCTCAGTTAGTACACTAAGCTGATAAGAGGATATAGTAAAACCCTTGACGTTTGCCCATGGAAGGACGGTTAAACTCTTTTGGATCTCTGGTCATTCAGAAATTAAAAGAAAACAAAAAAATAGTTGATGAACTTGCAATTGGTAAGTCTATCACAACATTCTGGTGTCCCGAACTGTTCTGGCAATCGATATTGGTGCGGTCAGGAGTGAATTTGGAAAGGTTTTGGAGCCGAAGAAAAAAGAGGAAATATAGGCTAAGAGAAGGAAATAATCTGGACACTAAGAATTGTATGTTTGATCTGGTAGAAAAGCATTTTAAAAGCTCAGGTGGTGTTGATAACTGGGCATACTTCTGCGAATGGCCATCGCCATTTATGGTGAGACCATGGATCATTATTTGGCTCAGTGCCCTCAAAATCTTGAAAATTGCATTGATTCCGCAAAATTTTTCAGCGATCTTAGAGGAATTTTTTTGTTGGTTTCTTATTTTTGGGATAAGAGCAATTGAAGATTTAGGTTAACCACGCCTGTTTTGTTGACTCCTGCGTTAGCAACGCGCCAGGTCGCAGACAGCACGATCTCAGAATTGGTGCACAGGTGCTTATAGTAGAAAGGCGACTTTTATATTAACTACTTTGATTTTATTTGTTTCCATTATCTAAAAATAATAGTTTACTTAAGCCACTTTCTCATTTTGGTAAGTACTAGTGCTCGTTTTGCGCATATAAAACATATAGTACGAGGGTCGTTTGATTAGTCCGTGCTAAAATAAAAACTACTTAATTTTTTGGGGTAAACCTTTTTTATTTTTCAACATAGTCTCCTTTTAGGCTTATACACTTCGTCCAACGCTGCTCTAGTTTGTTGATCCCTTCCGAATAATAGGATTTGTCCAAGTCTGAAAAATAGCCATTCGTTTCTGCAATCACCTCCTCGTTTGAATAAAATCTTTTTTCCGCCAGCCATTTCTTCATATTGGGGAACAAATAGTAGTCCGAGGGAGTCAAGTCTGGAGAATAGGGGTGATGTGAAACGAGTTGGAACCCTATTTCCATTAATTTTGCGACCACAACTGCTGAGGTGTGAGCTGGTGCGTTGTCGTGATGGAAAATGACTTTTTTGTGGGCCAATCGTGGGCGTTTTTCTTGCAGCTCGGTTTTCAAACGGTCCAATAACGATGAATAATATGCACCTGTAATAGTTTTACCCTTTTCCAGATAGTCTATGAGGATTATTCCTTGCGAATCCCAAAAGACAGTCGCCATAATCTTTCCGGCCGAAGGAACGGTCTTCGCCTTTTTTGGCGCAGATTCCCCCTTGGTAACCCATTGTTTAGATTGTTCTTTGGTCTCAGGAGTGTAGTGATGTATCCATGTTTCATCCACAGTGACGAAACGACGCTTAAAGTCCTGCGGATTCTTCTGGAACAGCTGCAAACCGTCCTTACACGATTTCGTTTTTGGTCAAGCGTGAGCAATCGCGGCACCCATCTTGCGGATAGCTTTGTCATGTCCAAATGTTGATGGAAAATATTATGTACCCGTTCATTCGAAATGCCCACAGCACTAGCAATCTCACGCACCTTCACTCTTCTCTCATCCATCACCATATCATGGATTTTATCAATGATTTCTGGAGTAGTAACCTCAACAGGGGCGCCCAGAACGTTCAGTCACTTGTGCCCATATGGCCACTCTGAAAATTTTGAAACCACTTATAAACTGTTCTAATCGAAGGTGCAGAGTTACCATAATGTTTATCAAGCTTCTCTTTAGTCTCATGAGGCGTTTTGCCTTTCATAAAGTAGTGTTTAATCAACACACGAAGTTCTTTTTCGTCCATTTTTTGAAAATCACTCGACTTCCTCGATTCAAACTAATGCCAAACACAAAGAAATAGACCGATCTTGCTGAAACTTGGTGTGTGTTCTTCCAAGAGATGCTACTAACTAAACATAACCTCGATACGCGCCAGTGGTGCTATCTCTCTGACTTTGCACGGACTTTTCAAACGACCCTCGTATCCATTACTTTGATTAAACCAACGCTTGTGTTCAGAGAAGAGAGAATCTAAAAGTGCAGGCCACGCGAAAATGAAATAAGATATGTTTGTTTTATAGAATGTTTATCTGAGAGAAATAATCGACAAGAAATTTAAATGAATATTCTACCAGTAAACAATTATTAATTGTAAGAAAATAATCGTTTTATTGTTCTGTTTACACAATTTTACCAAGAAAACTCCTTTTTTTGTTTACATAAATTCATGTTTGAGTTATTGTTTTGTATTATTATTAACTAATACTTTTATATTACTAATAAGATTAAGTTAACATTTAGTGTTATTGTAACAATTTTAGCATCAGGTTATCGAAATTATTAACGCAATAGATTTGCAATAAACTGCGCTTAAAGGTTGAGGAAATAACATTTTGATGGATGAATAAATAAATATACGTTGTTTAGTAAATGTGAACGCTAAATGATTTAGCCGATTCTAAAAATTGATTTAAGAAACAATATTTAATAAACTACTTCTACTAAAGTGAAATACAAAATTGTTCGATTGTTTAATTCATGGCTGATATCGATTTACTTCCCGTTTGTAGTTGGCCTTCTGTTGCAGTAGGGTTCAAATAATTAAATTAGAAGCCGTTAATTATATTAATTTTGAGTTAGAAGTTTGAAATTTGCACTCCATATTTATTAGAACGTGATGCGATAAAGAATCGATTTGGCCCTACACTTTAAACTCACTGTACAAACTGAAAACTTGTGTTATCCTTAAAAATGTTTTTAATTCCTTTTCATATAGTTAATTATGGTTCCTACTTGATTACTATTTTTATTTTAAAATATTATTTATGTGCAAGCATAATACCTTTTTTCTGTATTTATACAATAATAATTCTAAAATTTGGTTTTTAAACTTACAAGTTATGCTAATTTTCTTGATTGACTAATCGATTGATTATTAACTTTACTATTGACTATTTATTTGATTAACTAATCGATTAGTGGATAGGAGAGTTAGTAACATACCAAACAGACCTAAACAAGTCCCTTTATAGAAAAAAATTATCCAGTTAGCCTAAAGAAAGAAATCTAAATTTCAATTATCAAAGTTGGAAATCCAAATGCACGTTTCAGTTGAAAATTCCATTTTAAAAAAGTTAACCTACACGCGGTTTTCCCCTTTTACTCAGAAAAACCTTCGAAGAGTTAAATTTAATTACAATTAGCTGGCGGCCACCCCCTTGTTGCTACTTTCTAACCATTTTAATTTTATTTAATTTTCTATGGGAAGAAAGAACAAAGAAAATATATTTTAAAAAAAATCTCATTTGTAATGAAATTTCATGAAAAGTGAACGCCTCATCCCAGCCCACTTAATGCGAAGATAATTAAATAATACTGAAACAAAAACCTGCCTGAAAAGTGAAATTGAGTTAAGTGGGTGGAACAGGATTTAAGAAGGAAACAGCTAAATGAAGAAAAAAGAAGAACTACGAGCATTTTTTTAGCAAGGTTATCTGCTTAAGAAGATAACTGTGTCGTTTGGATAATTACAGCAGAGTAATTCTGTATTGCTGTAGCAATTAGGAGGAATTGTAAACGAAAATGGAATTGAAGAAAAAAGAAGTGATAAAGATGAACAAAAAGGGGAACCACAATGAAAATAGCAGGAAAAATAAAGAGGTCCTTAAACTCTATACAGTTTCCTCGAAAGGAAATGAGGGAAATACATCCTGCGACACTGTTGCCGAAATCTCCGCATATGCTCACCAAATGTGAGACTAAAAAAAACAGGCGTTCATTTATCTCTTGTAGCGGGAGACAAAAACATAAGTTAAACAGAAAACTTTATACCAAACAGATTAAACTACAAGCATGCTAAGATGAAAAAAATTAATGAATTTTTATATCCATCATTGTGGATCTAATCATATATTCAAAATATAATACTTTTCACGCTTGATGATGATTTTATTCAGTGAAATCAATTTTTAAGGCGCGTCAACATCCTAAGGTCATTGGCGCCCATCAATGTGCTATTTTTACTTCGTGTTTATTTTTCTCTACATCATCACCTCTCTTTCTGTCTTCTGTTCAGGACAATGTGCTATTAACTTAACACGTGACTAACAGTCCACTGACTGAAACAAATCACTGGCTTAGGCGAACATGATCTTCCAACACTTTTTTTAAAAATAATAATCTAATTATAATAAACCAAGAAGTCTATGTTCAGTAGTACAGTTCCATTGATTAAAAGACTAAGATTTTTGGAAGACTCATAAACATTTATATAAAGTTTGTTACTGTACTGATCTATTTTAATGTAAACTTAAGTAACGATTACTTTAACTTAAATTGTTTAAAAAAACTAAGATTTTTGGAAGAATTATCTACATTTATATAGGGTTTATTACTTATCTATTTTAATGTAAACTTAAGTGAAGATTGCTTTAACTAAGATCAATGTATTCCTTTCTTCTCTTTATTTTTACTATTCTTCTTAGTTTAGTTTATATCTTCTTAATTTTCATTTATTTATTTACAACAAGCAATAATTGCAATTTCCTTAATTTACTATATTCTTAATTCATAATTCTTAGAAGTTTAATTTGTATACATATTGTACACAAAATGTTTGTAAACAAAGGTTTTATAATGTCAACTCCTTGCTAAGAGAGATTTGACTCTTAAAAGCAATAAAATAAATAAATAAAAACCAAGAAGTAATTTAAAATAACAAATAAAGAGAATTATTTATTTTTGTAATCACTCAGGAATGGAAATTAAAGTAGTATAAATAAACGAGACCCGCTAATTGGAAAATTAATTATACTGACGCTAGAAAATTAATCACGATTATAAATTAATCAAAATCACGATGATAAAGTAGGAGAGAGTGAGTGAGTGAGTGAGAGAGAGAGATTGCTCGAGATTGCTGAGCATTATTTGGGATGATTATCATCCAGCGATTTGATGTAAACAAGAATTCATGGCGGCTAAATATGTATAGTTAGTAATTTCTATAAAATATTCCACCGCTTTTAATTAACTAATTGAAAACAAACTAAAAGCATCTTTATTTATTATTTGAATCATTAATGGAAGCCATTACATTTTCAGAAAGTAGCAGATGGACTGAACAAACTTTTGGGTGGTTAGAAAGAATAATAATAACAAAATTTTGGACAGGTAATGGCTCCTTAAGGAGACAGAGAAGTCTGTTTAAACAAACTATGGATTGACGAACACCTGAGGAAATGTTACACTCTTTATTAAATATTTTACATAATTAATTATTTAAACTTTGAGTCTGCAGCGGTGAACTTACTGCGCCATTGGGTTTTATAATAGGATTTCTGATAGAATTGATTGAATATGGTTTATGATTGGATCGTTTAGCAGTACTTTTTGTTCATTAGAGTCAATTCGGATTGTTTTCTAATAATCTGTTGATCATTCGGTAACGTAAGTTAAGTTTATGTCGCTGGACTTGGGGTATGAAAGGCGTTTATCGTGGTAGAGACTGAAAGATTGCATCTTATCTGCCTGGAAGTTAGGAATCTGGTTCAGGTACCCTCGTTATTCTTTATTCTCTATTGGCGAAACCAGGGTTCGAGGATATGAAGATGAGATTAAATGGATCGGATTTATGGGATCTGAATTATGGAATAGGATGGTTAAGTTGGATTACGAATCAATTGAAGAATTGGGATAGAGAAGAAGATCAGGTGTAAACAGAGTGTAGAGAAATGGAACGAGAATACTCCCTTCTCTGTAAAATTTGGTGTGATTTCAATACTTCCTTACTACCTTTTAAGACTCTGTAAGAATTTAAAAACAAACAGAAATACGAATAAGCAAACGTAACCTCCTGTCTCGAATAACTAATCACAATGCAAACAATAAATTGAGTAATTTAAAAATAGGGAAATTTTAATGCCTACAGTTATTTCTTGCTTACAACACTGCTAATTATTTCTCTGGTTAGTTATGGTTTTAAATCAAAAATCATTTGTTTACCCACAGAAAGTTTTTGGTCAATTTCTTAAAGGACCAAAATTTTGTAGGAGATAGTTGGTTGTACCACTAAACAAGTTTTAACAGCTTGTAAAATATTAAATCATTGAAATTACAGCCAATTGTTTTCTAATGTTCATAGTTGCACGCACATTCTTGTTCTACATTCCACATAACATCTTCCTTGAATTTTAACAAGTCCAGAAATTCCATAGCTCAACTATCACACTATAAAAAGATAGAGATTTAGTCCCTAATATGGAATCTAATCTCGCTAACTCGGATTAATAATTTCTGATACATTTCCTTGAAGGGGCGGCACTTTTACCAGATATTCTTCTAAACAGAGCGATTGACAATAAAAGATTATTTGTACCAACTGTTTTCTATACAGAATAATTAGAAATTAAATTAATAAAGTATTTTAGCAAAATCAATATGGTTACCCAGAAAACCGTAGATATTTTTTTGAAGAAGTTTTAAAGGAAGTTTCCATTTTTATTTTATTTCCTCTTTAGGCAAGTAAAAATAAATTTCACAAATTGAAGTAAGCAATCTGTATTTACACAGGTGAATGTAAATTATTTATTCTATACAAAATTCTCTAGAACCAATTATATCATCATATAATTTCTTTATTAACAGAATAATATACCTTGCAAGTAGCTTTCCAGCGGATATTTATCTAAACAATATCACCAGCGGATATTTATCTAAACAATATCACCAGCGGATATTTATCTAAACAATATCACCAGCGGATATTTATCTAAACAATATCACCAGCGGATATTTGTCTAAACAATATCACCAGCAATTGTTTGAAAAGAATGTTATTATTATTCTTTTTTGTTGGCTTAATCTAATTACATTTTTATTAAGTATATTTTATCTTTACATACAAGAATTCTCTTTTATATCTAACTAGTTATTAATATTTGTTCACGGTTATTTTAATCAATTGCTTTATTTATTTATATAATCTATTAATTAATTTACATAATATACGATACCTAATTGGTAGTTGGAGGTTAAGCACTGCCCGAAGAAGTAGACGTTTACTGCATTTTCTAATTTTTTATTTTATTTAAGGCACGTCAATATTTGACTGTTTTTCCGGTCTATCACCGGATGGTCAGCTATAAGAAGCTCTTATGAAGAGAAAACTAATGGTCAGCATAGGGATTCGAACATGGGATAACCCGTAAGCTAACCATTTGGCAAATCCCTTCTCTGTGGTATTTACACCAAACTAAGTGTCGTGGTCGAAGATCACTAGCAAACATACTTTACCATAAACTTCTCATATTAATCATTAAATAAAAATGCAAAGGCCTAGAGCGGGAATCGAACCCAGCACCACATTACTTCTTAGCTAATGTTCCACGCCTTTAACCACTCGGCTATCGTGGCGCCGATTTCTGTATGACATAGAAAGTAAAAATAAGGAATATTATTTCCATTTCGTTGGTTATCTAGTTGTAAATGCACAGGCAAGTGATAAAAATTCTCGAAAAGAGTTTCGAAAAAAAAATAAACATAAAATAAAATACGTAATAAACATGAGTATAATTTTATCAGATAAATAATAAGAAAGGTTTTTGGAATATATGAAAATTGTAAGATAGAATAAGAAATGATGTTGATGGGTTTCACGATGGCTGCTTTGCAACTTTTACGAGACTCTTAGGGATAAAATGGCCGAAAGCACACACATACCATGTTAAGTCCTTTATAACAGCAAATTTATGTCTCTTAAACTTTTTTTTTTTTTTCAAAAGGCCGTACTAATGCTCTTGGTAACTGAAGAAAGGTTAAATATAAGGAAAATATGATTCAAATCTTTATATAAACAATATGTTCGATGGTATCACTTGTATAAATAATTCGATTTATTTTGAGATAAGATGCTACTTTTTTGTAAATTATAAGCATCGATTTTACATCGATTAATTTCTAATTATGGTATCGATTCGCAGAGAATGTAAGTAACATAACTTTGTAAATTAATTTGTGGCTATTTCTAATTACTTATTTGAGAAAATGTGGTTATATCTGCAATGTTGGATAATACCCATGGTTTTATCCGTTACAGCATTCACTTTGCAAGTGTATTATGAGACATCAAGTGAAGCCGAAATATCTACACTAAACAGATTAATCTATCTTCTGATGATGGTTGAAAGATCTAAACCTGCGTGCTACGACGCAGTAAAACTAGCGTCCAGGGGCTCCCATACCCGAATCATTAACATGAATAAACCCATCTTTAACTTTTTTTTAGAAAATAATTTGTGTTTCTAATTTTAGGATCCTTATACAATTTTTTTAAAATAAAATTTGTACCACCATCACAGGGATTTTTTACTCTTCTCCGACAACTACGCTTTATTGACTTCCTCGTAGCTGTGACCCCTGTAAGGAAGAGCATTTCTATGCTTTCGATTCTTTGGAGAAGAGCTCTTCTTTTAACCATCCTAGTTTATGACTCTTATAGAATACTTAGCGAGAGTTATTACATAAATTACAGGAATGGACCTAAGTAAGCTCTCCTGCGAGGATATGACAAAATGAAGAAACGGCAGTAACGTAGTTCTGAAATAAGGACATTCTTCTACTTCTATCTTAGCACAATAGTTCCTGAGTAGCGTTGGCATTCTTAAACAAGCTTACACCTTACTTTCTGAGCCTCATTCCTCCACTTCCTAACATCGAGTTTACACAAATCTTCTTTTACTTCTACCAGTCAGCCATCTTTTACTAAATCTTCCTACTTTGCTTTTGTCTCCCGATCTGACAAATTAAACAATTTGCAGATACGTTTGCGTATGTCCATCGCTCTTGACATATCCCACAGCCATTGTAATCATTTTCCATTCATTTCCTGGTGCAAGAAATAACTTACTTAGGCTTTTATTCGAGCCTTCCAATCCTTTTTTTCTCCGTTAGGATCCTTTAGGATCCTACTCCCACAAACTAGGAGTATCTTACAAGCTCGTTCATAGTAAATAGCCAAGTGAAAGACACCCGGAAAAAAAACTGCTTCTGCTCAACGAATATAAATATTTAATAAATAAATAAAACAGAATGGTAAAATAGATACCAAAACAATAAATGCTGTTGAAAATATTGCTTGCACAATAATTACGCCGTATCCATAAATGTTCCTTCAGTTACTCAGCGACAACGTTTAAATCCACCCACATTAAGAAGTAACTCGTTAACAGAAACTCCTCCTCTTTCAACCCTTTGTTTTTCTTTCTTTCCTTAAAAAACATGGAATTGAATTAAATTAGAATTATTATTTCCATCGTGAAATGGAATTATTTATGTGAGTAATGGCTTGGAAGAATGATAGCTCTTTTTTTTTATCGCATCTCTCTTAAAATTTCCGTCTGTCATTATCTTTGTTTTTTTTAATTTTCGAATAAAAGGTTGAAACAGAAACCGTAATTGGAATTGAATTGATAAAAGACAAGGCCTCTTCAAAACAAACTTCTATAACTTATTTGCATAAAGTTACACAATCAATTATCATCTACTCGGTGTAGTGAATTTGATTTTAATTTGTAATAAATCTGTTTGAAACAATTGCTTTCTCTAGTGATAAAAGAGGAACTAAAATTATCTTACTTAAAAGTTTAGATTACTTTTGCCAAACATAAATTGGTAGGTGCGGTAGCGTGTTTCCAAATATAATGTAAGGAAATGGCATTGGCGCCGAGGGGGATGTAGGTATTGTCCGAGGAGATTGTTATAGGAGTTGAGTGAACGAAGTCTATAATGGTCCACCACTGTGTAAACAAAAAGGCCAGACTTTACCAGAGCCGGAGAAGAAAGGTCTAGATTGTTCTGAGAGTGGAGTAACCGAAGTCTATAACGGTACACCACTGTGTAAAAGCCAAGGGAGCGGTCCCAGTGGGAGTGGGAGTAAGACAGTCGCAGGTGGGACTGAGTAGTGTCAGTTGGAGACAGGGACAGTTGGAGTCAATCACAGTTTTGAGAGAGTCAGTGTTGCGGAGTGCTTCAGAGTTAGCCAGTTGGGCAGTTAGTCAGTTAGTGAGTAGAACTTTGTTAGTGCAGCTGAGACTAGTGCAATTCGGTGCAGTGCGGGGTCAGTCGTGGAACAGTTTTGTGGCGTTACGTAGTGAGTAAGAAACAGTAAACTGTTGTGACTGTTGGGAATAGTAAATGTTAATGTGTTAATAAATCAGGTTACTACTTACAAGTTTAGCGAGTTTTATTATATATTGAACCCACACTTTTATTATTAATAACTAGTGGCAGTCACTAGTTGTAGTAAAGTAATTTTGAGGAAAAACTTTACAATATTGTAGGTACAGAGTTCTTAGAGGCAAAGTAACTAAATGAGAGGTAACCAACCTATTTGTAACCTTCCATTTACCTATGTTAGTTGTTAAAAGGAAATCACAAGAATACCTGACCATCACAGCAAAGGGTAGGTATACAAAGGTAAAGTTAATATACTAAACTTAAGTAAATTAAAATACAAGCAAAAATGAATAACAAACAAATCGATAAATATGCTAAAAAGGAAATAAAATGGAGGTACAATAATTTAAAGTGGATTCAAATATTAAATTTCGATGTTTAATATAGGTAGAGAAGAGGGGTAACACATTTGAACAGGGGGTGCCTTTGAACAGTTTTAATTTCTCGCCAAATATTTAAAACATTTATGATTGGGAATTTCCTCCATATGTTGTGGTAGACCTGTTGTATAATTGACAGAGTTTCCCTTCGTTTTCATTATTTGTAAGATTAGAATTGAGCAATGTTATATTTTGCAAGGGTGGAAGTAAAATTTTTGTTGCAGCTTTGGAAGTGTATTGTGAAGATTGTACTGGACAAGTTGTAGGTAAGTATTGTTAGTCCATATTAACATTTAGAATTCGTATTTTTAAATCTAGTATTTACAAAACTCTATTTGCTTGCAAGAAGTGTTGGATATTATATTTTCTTTTATGGAAGGAGAGGGGGCACATTTCAACATCCTCAGTTAAAATGTGCCCTACCTGCAAGTTTGTGACTTTGTTTTTCGTTTAATCGCAGAGAAGGGGAAAGTGGTCCGAACCTACCATTAAGAAGCGCAACAAACCGAATATTTTGTTCAAACTTCCTAAACCCATCACACTTCGGGTACAACATCCCTGAACTGAGTCATTCTTGATTTTTGGAACTAGATTTCAGTGGTTTAAAAGAGAAAGTAATGTAGTAGTGAGAGAAATAACTGATAGAAGGTAGATTCAGAGTAAAGTAATATCATTTCTTTCTATTTTATATTGTGTTCAAAGCTACCCCACCAGTGGGGCAGATATTAACATTTGACACATTTTTAAATTAAAAAAATATAGATATGTATGTAAAGTACCAACTGTTTATTGATATAGATCTGGTAAGAAGACTTGAAAGTTGTAGAAAACAAAATAAAAAGGTCCAATAATACGATTCTGGTGCACTCTGTAACAGAAAATGTAAATTCTGTTCAAATGTGCCCCCCTCTCCACTACTGTTGGTTTAGTGGGTTCAATTCCCGGTCTCTAGGCCTTAGATTTTATTTAATGATTAATATGAGAACTTTGAATTAAAGTCCTGAAAGAATTGTGGCATTTTAATAGGGTCCTTAACATATTGCAGCTTGAATAAGTTACTTACTTCTTAAAAGAATTGTATTTTAGATGATCTTGGTATATTTATCTAGCTTGCAAGCCTTCAACTCAAGATTCTTCAGAGGGTAATAATTATATTTATTTTATCTGTAAAATTAATGTACATGATGTAAATGAAATATATAAAAAACTATTTTTATTAAATTGTAAGTCTCGTGCTAAATAATATTATGGGTGCTCAGTTATAAAAAAAAAAAAATAAAAAAATGAAAATCGTCCTTTGCCTAGTTAACAAGTAACCTTAATTAAATGAAAAACACTTTTCCTCTCTTGATGACGTCATCTCTTTAAATTGGATACAAAAACAAAACCGTTAATTAATTGCGAAAGTGAGAAAGAGTATTTCTCTCATTATCTAATATTTTTGCATATTATTGTCAAAATTATTTTTAGAATTTTTGATTTTTAATTAACTAAAGGCAAAACATTTAACAAAGAAAACAAGTTTACTTTTTGAGATCTAATTTTTTATTCAGTTTATGTACTTGAATGTTGATTTTTAGAAATTCCTAATTAAAGATGGAATTAAATAAGTTGCTAAAGTTGAGTTTGTTTATAACCTGGTGTATTGGTAACTTCCAACTGTAAGAGCTATAATAATATATAAACTTTGGTGCATTTTCAGACCAGATTAATAATAATTATTATTTTGAATGATTGGAGTAGATATTGGTAACATTTCTAATAACCACCTAACCTGAATTGGTGCGTCTAATAATTTAAGATAGAAAACTAATTTGGAGTAGATATTGGTAACATTTCTAATAACCACCTAACCTGAATTGGTGCGTCTAATAATTTAAGATAGAAAACTAATTTGGAGTAGATATTGGTAGCATTTCTAATAACCACCTAACCTGAATTGGTGCGTTTAATAGTTTAAGATAGAGAACTAATTTGGAGTAGATATTGGTAACATTTCTAATAACCACCTAACCTGAATTGGTGCGTTTAATAGTTTAAGATAGAGAACTAATTTGGAGTAGATATTGGTAACATTTCTAATAACCACCTAACCTGAATTGGTGCGTCTAATAATTTAAGATAGAAAACTAATTCTAATATTCCTCTAAATTCGTGTTTCAACATCTATGTTCTATATTTTGAATATTATTTTATCATAGTTTTAATATCCAGTATTAATAATAGAATGATGTTTGAATATAATATTTAATAAAGTTAGAAAGGCAAGAAGATTGTATTGATTTTACTTACATTGTTTGGTTCACTTTTTGTTTAATTTTGATACGAAGATTTTATATTAAAAGAGAGAATAAATTTATTTAATAATACATTCCATACATTTTATCATCCTTGTAGTACACGATCCTTTATTTTATTTATAGACCGCTGGAACTTTATTCTTTGGGACCCAATAGTTTAATTTTATTGGCTTTGCTTTCACTAAAGCTACGTTTTTATTGACAATAGTTAAAAAGTTTTACCGGTCGTTAAAATGGCCAACAGCTAGTTTGTGTTATTTCTGTTGAACGCTGCTGTTATCAAAAATAACAGTAAACTAGTTGTAATAACAGCAATTATACAAAAAATCTAGAATAAAATGAAGCGAAAGTTTACTGAACTGGACCGAATAACTATCTCAAGAATACCTCTTTCCAAATACTTATCATAGTTCGTATTCCTTTGATAGTTCTCGCTTCCGTATGTGACGACAGGTTTTTTTTTGTCTTATACGCAAAACGTTTTCCCAGAAACAAAAGTTAACTGTTTATTTTTTGAATTTGTCAGAAATATGTTGCCAATCGATAAAGACGTTTTTCTAGTTCCTTATTTAAATTATACTTGTAAAAGTGAAGTGTCCCTTTTTCATCTTTGCACGCCCTTTGTTATGAATTGTTTACATCTTAGAAGGAAGGTAAAAGTGAGGTTAATAAAGCAGTACACGTCTTACACACATTTAAAGTTGAAAGTTTTACTTGTTTTATAGTACCATTATATTATAGAAATTGACTATAAAAATTGATTTCTGTTTAAGGATAAATCGGTTTATAGTTACTTTGCCAAATTAATCCTATTAACCACATTATATATTGTTTATGGTTCCAATAATAGATCGGATTTATCGAAGTCTGTTCCCGGTAATAAATAAGCGGTTTTGATTATCGATTATTTTTCCACGTCATTTAAATCTGCAATTGGTTGAATCTTCAGTATTTCAAATTGAATTTTGCTTTATACTTTATAAGTTCCAATATTTTACATAATATATTAACACTCTGGTAAAAAAGTAAAAATATGTGCATTTCTTCTTTCTTTTATTTAAAAAAAAAAAATCTCTGCGTAAATCCACCGATGCTTACAAGAAGAAATCTTCAAATAAAGGTTCCGTACAGTGGAGTAGTCTTGCGTCTTACACTATGGCAATAAGGGTACGCTCTGGTAAGCATTTTGAAAGACCTAGCTTTCTCCGATATTAAATGGAAGCCTACGAAAGAGATATTAGAAAATAAGTGGCATTTCCATTTCGTACCGTCATATTTTTTCCTTTTTTTAATATTTTTTTAATGTTTTTCTCCCAACTTCTTTGTAGAGAAATAGGAGCTCTTATAATGAATTAAAAATGTTTGAGAAGGGAAACATTCTATCGTAAATATTCAGATTGTAACAAAAATAATTTTTAAATATTCATCGAGACGGTTGCTCTAATGGGATTGGATCTAGGCCAAGGAAGGTACCGGTACTAACCGGTAGAAAACCCCAGCATTCCTATACAATCTCCACAGGCCAGTCTCGATGAAGTTACCTTTTACATATCCTCAGAAACAGGTGTATGAACTTTAATTCCAAAAATCAATCCAATTCTGTTTTCGATAATCTTGGGGAAATCTCATGTCATAAACATTATGTACTAATTTCTTCGACTGGACGCAAGAATTAAGTTGGCACTACTTCATATCGTTTCTTGTCGTCTCAAATCTTTGATTCTCATAGCCAATTATTAGTAATATGTGCTCTGAGCTTACAAAAGAAAGAAAACAGCCAACTCATCTGTTAATCTGCTCTAATATTCCAGGAAGTCTGATTATTCGAGGAAATTCTTACTTCACTAACCTGTTGTTCTCTTCACTAACCTTCTCTGATATTCCAGGAAGTCTGATTATTTGAGGAAATTCTTACTTCACTAACCTGTTGTTCTCTAGCTAATACCTTCTCTGATATTCCAGGAAGTCTGATTATTCGAGGAAATTCTTACTTCACTAACCTGTTGTTCTCTTCACTAACCTTCTCTGATATTCCAGGAAGTCTGATTATTTGAGGAAATTCTTACTTCACTAACCTGTTGTTCTCTAGCTAATACCTTCTCTGATATTCCAGGAAGTCTGATTATTCGAGGAAATTCTTACTTCACTAACCTGTTGTTCTCTTCACTAACCTTCTCTGATATTCCAGGAAGTCTGATTATTTGAGGAAATTCTTACTTCACTAACCTGTTGTTCTCTAGCTAATACCTTCTCTGATATTCCAGGAAGTCTGATTATTCGAAGAAATTCTTACTTCACTAACCTGTTGTTCTCTAGTTAATACCTTCTCTGATATTCCAGGAAGTCTGATTATTCGAGGAAATTCTTACTTCACTAACCTGTTGTTCTCTAGCTAATACCTTCTCTGATATTCCAGGAAGTCTGATTATTCGAGGAAATTCTTACTTCACTAACCTGTTGTTCTCTAGCTAATACCTTCTCTGATATTCCAGGAAGTCTGATTATTCGAAGAAATTCTTACTTCACTAACCTGTTGTTCTCTAGCTAATACCTTCTCTGATATTCCAGGAAGTCTGATTATTCGAGGAAATTCTTACTTCACTAACCTGTTGTTCTCTAGCTAATACCTTCTCTGATATTCCAGGAAGTTTGATTATTCGAGGAAATTCTTACTTCACTAACCTGTTGTTCTCTAGCTAATACCTTCTCTGATATTCCAGGAAGTCTGATTATTCGAGGAAATTCTTACTTCACTAACCTGTTGTTCTCTAGCTAATACCTTCTCTGATATTCCAGGAAGTCTGATTATTCGAGGAAATTCTTACTTCACTAACCTGTTTGTTCTCTAGTTAATACCTTCTCTGATATTCCAGGAAGTCTGATTATTCGGGGAAATTCTTACTTCACTAACCTGTTGTTCTCTAGCTAATACCTTCTCTGATATTCCAGGAAGTCTGATTATTCGAGGAAATTCTTACTTCACTAACCTGTTTGTTCTCTAGTTAATACCTTCTCTGATATTCCAGGAAGTCTGATTATTCGAGGAAATTCTTACTTCACTAACCTGTTGTTCTCTAGCTAATACCTTCTCTGATATTCCAGGAAGTCTGATTATTCGAGGAAATTCTTACTTCACTAACCTGTTGTTCTCTAGCTAATACCTTCTCTTGATATTCCAGGAAGTCTGATTATTCAAGAAGATTCTTACTTCATTAAACTGTTGTTCTCTAGTTAATACCTGCGATGGAATTTTCTTTGACATCTTGCAGACCTATGACGAAGAATGGCTGAAAAAACTATTTTACGCAGTACCTATTATCTCATTCTGAAATGTAACTTAACTGACAAGATATTTTCAAATCATCCCAAATTTCTATTTACCTTACGCAAGCAGAAGTAACGCGGGTAAAACTGTTTTGGCCCCCGTATGCGCAGACGACCAACAATCCTTAACTTTAACCTTCGCAGACGTCATTCTTTACGTTTTTTTTCCAATCCCATCTTCACTGTCTGATTTATAAAAGCCTATTTTTTCAGGCGCGGCTTAACGTAGCTCATACTTTACTATCAACAATTTATTCTAACAAATAAAAAGTAGTCATACGCGGGATTCGAACCAGCGATCTCCCACTCACAAAGCCACACTCTTGACCACTAGACCAACCATTCATAACAATTCTGTGCAATTCTCGAAGAGAGCTGAAGCGCCGTTGGATTTGCGACCGACTAGAAAAATTATGGCGATCATCATTCACAATACTTATTGTGCAATTTAGCGCAGATTAACAAAATATTGAATAAAAATTAATAAATAAATTCAATAAATTAAAATTAAATTACATGTTAATCATATTATTATAATTAGAAATAAAAGTAGGGACAAATAATATATCACGTGTTTTGCTCATATTTATTTTTTTAAACATGTAAAAAAAAAAAAATGTTCATTTAATTTTGATTACACTATCCATGAAATTTTTAGTAAATTGTATTTATTTTCATTTGAAAACAAGAATGTTTTAAAAACACAATTTCAATCCAAATTTTCAGTGATCAATTTCTAAATGAAAGTCAAGCAAATAATTGTAAGTACATTAATTGAGCTTGTAAGATAAAACAGTGGAAATGATAAATAATGCCCATTGAACATCCATCTTTACACCAGCTATTAGATTTTGAAATTAGAAAACGTGATACAGTACTTAGACGTCTCGTAGCGTCAGCATTACTTAATCAACGATCTAGCCTAAAATCGCAATTATATCAAATGAGAAGAAGATGTCCAGAAAAATGGCGATTACATGATAAAAAATTGCAAAAACTTGCCGAAGAATATCTTGAAGAGATTCGCTATTATGATAAAGGTACATCCATCTATGATGATTCTAGTGATGATTGTAGTTGTGTTTCCAGTTGATTGTGATTGAAGATAAGGAAGATAATCTACGCGTAGATTTTTAATTGTACATTAAAAATACTGGTGAACAGTATTTTTTTAAAATTTCATCATTTTTGTAATGAGTTGTTGTACCATTCATAAATAAATGTATCTAAACTTGTTCCATTTTTGGCTAGAAGCCACGGATTTTAACGCCACGGATTAGAATTAACCTAAAAATGAAGTATACGTCTAGAGACTAGCATTTGCCCTTGCATCAGACAATACAATTATTAACCCTTTAGTAAAACCCAAAATTTTGAAAAACACAAAACCTATTTTAATTAGGCGCCCCCTCCTTTATCTCTGAAATAATTCTCAAAGATCTAACTCATATTTTGAATGTAACTAAAATTCAGTACAGTCTTCTTGTCTTTCTAACTTTATTTTCAAACATTCTATAATTATTAATGTTGGATACTAAAAACGAGATAAATATTATAGTATTCAAAATATATAAATATCGATATTAAAATACGAATTTAGAGGAAACATAACAATTAGGTGCCCATCTTAACTAATCTAACAATTTAGGTTATATGGTTATAAGCATGCCTTTACTTTTATTTCACAATCATGTGAAATAAATTATTAAGAGATAATAAATCAAACAACGCACAGAAAAAGTTTACCAAATCATTACAAGAAAATGGCTGTCATATATTTAACAAGAAACTTATTTTGTAAACAAGGTTGTCTTCACCGTTTTTTTTTTTTGACTTGTTAAAAACAACATATTTTGGTTATACTCTAATAACTTTTTACTGTAAGTGCTCTCTCAGTTCTTAAACTTTTTCTGAGTAACTTACAACTTAACAGCAACAACTTAACTAAAACATAAATGATAACTTGAGAAGCTTAAGTATTTAAGAAACTTAAAACATTTATCATGAAAGTAATACATATTAAAAGCTGATCATAATTTGAGCAGTCAATAAGATATTTAAGCTTATAAAATGAAATTGGGTGTAAAATCCGATGTAAAAAATGCTTTTTTTTTCCCTTTATTTATTTTATTTTTTTTATGAGAACAGCTCGTTTAGATGATATTGCATAGTAAACGATATTGTCTAGAAAACAAGCAGGCCATAAGCCTTACTTTCTCATACGTCTATCATGAACATGATGCTTGTTTACAATGTCATGTTTAACAATGCTAGTTCTGAAAAGAAGAGGTTTGGACTTTAACGTCATAAAACTTTCAGAACACCTACCAATATGGGTAAAAGTGTATGAACGTAATAAAAGAAGGTTCTAAACTTATATCTTACGACAGGTTCGCGTAATATCTAATATATGTATAGTATAAATAATGTAGGTTTTTTCCTGTCTAAATGTCGTAACTGTTTTTATTTACTCGAAACAAAAAAATTAATACAAAATTTACATCCCTCGACTTACGCGGTGGAAAATTTCTTTGGTGAATTCGTACAAACCAAGATCATGTAAAAGCAAAACTTTCATTTCATAAAAAAGTATAAGATTAGTCCAACAAATTTTGAAAAAAATTATAAATCAAAAGAATTTATAGAAATGTTGAGATGTGTTTATTAAAAACCATAGAAACTGAAATAGTAAAATTAAAATTGAAAATTGGTCATCATACTTTTATAACAAGTGTGTTAACAAGTCAAATTATCAGGCTCCTCGGTAGCCGAGCGGTTAGAGGCGCGGCCCGCTAAGCTGTACATTGAACTGTGTGTGTGTGTGGTACTGGGTTCGATTCCCGTGCAGAACGCTTAGATTTTATTTAATGTAATAATTACAAGGAGTTAAAAAAAAAGTATTCGTTAGCAATCCGTATCTATTTAACTGGTACCAATGATTTCTCTTTAGGTATAAGATAGTTCAATGTCTTTTACTGCTTTTACGTAATCAAGGTTTGTAATAAAACGTAACAAATGATTTATTATGAATATGGATTATACATTTTACTCATAAATTCCCTTAAACGTGCCTCTCTCTCATATCCTAGTGAATTTTCGTACTGATTTATTAACACTACACCTTACCAGCTCCCAAACGACCATAATCTAAATTCATATCAGGTAGTCTTATAGTACTATAAGGGAGTAAATTATGGCTAGCTGACAATGCACTAAGGCAAAGTATCTTTTCTTAACAGTCTCCGGGTTTACCGGATCGAATCCAGGTAAGAAAAAAAAAAGTTACAGAATTTGAGAACAGGGAATTCTTAGCCTTAGCTACTTATCTTATTGGCTGCTAACTTTTCGTTGAACTTTGTTTTCGATTCCAAAGTTAAGGCTAGATTTACGAATTTCAATGTAAACTAGGAAAGACAAAAACCTAGGTTATATATTACCAGAGCTTCATCAATGCTTCATCTACATAGTCGTCATTGAGGCGCCACGTTAACCGAGCGGTTAGAGGCGAGACCTGTAAAGCTTATATGTATTGTGGTACTGGGTTCGATTCCCCGGTCTTAGGCCTTGGATTTTATTTGATGGTTAATAAAAGAAATTCACAGTAAAGTATGTTTGCTAGTCGCCTTCTGTACACTACACCTAATTGGTAGTTGGACGTTAAGCACCGCCTGAAAAAATAGGCGATTACTTTACTTTCCTTGACTTTTACTTAGTCGTCATTGACGGGGAAACGATCAAAAGCGGCAGAAGACAAAACACACTTCGTACGCTTATAGAGGTAAAAAAAAATTAAAATTTGAAAATTAGAATTTAAAAAAAGTAGTCGAAGCGCCCGTCCCGAAATGGCAGTAAGAGAAAAATCGTTTACATGTTCAAATTATTGTTTTAAAGATAAATTTTGTAAAAATTGTAGGATTTCCTCAAACATGAGTTAAAAGTAATAAAAAATTATACTGCAGTACCTAAACGGAATACATATACTTATATGTGTGTGCCCAGTATATGTGGGTATTTGTGTGAATGTATGTACAAAAAGTCGTAAAGCGAGGCAGTATTGTATCCAGCGGTTTGTTGGTGGTATGTTCTGTATTGGAGGTGGACCACCCCCAATCTACCTTATAATGTAGAAAAAGAAAAAAAAAAATGGAGGCGAGCGCACATTTCTCTTCCACTAGATAGAGAAAATTCTATCCTAAAGAAAAACCGGGGCTAGGGTAATATTTTTTCAATTTCCCAAAAGGTTATATAGGTTTTTTGTCAAACACACTGCGCGCCAAATAGCCCCCACGAGTGTGATAGCTCTTTTACTTGCAAGGGGTGTTTACTGGAGATATGGGACACCAAATCCTGGGAAAAGAGCGAAATGCCATTACTTCCCATGTCTTGGTAATGTTTATTTCTTTTACCTTCTTTATTATTATTACTGTATATTTTCATTACATTATTACTTTTTGGTTTTTGTTTATTGTTTTGGTTGGCTTATCTGGTAAGTGGAAATATTACAATCGTGTCCGAATTTCCTAAAAACTAGATTTTCAAGAAAATCCATAAAGTAGCCCCTATTTTTTCAAGCAAGCTTTACGTCCAAATACCTAATTAGGAAGCGACTAGCAAACATATTTGTACAATGAACTGTTTTTTAAATTAACCAATAAATAAAAATCCAAGGCGTCTAGTCCGGGGATCGAACCCACTACCAAAATACATCATAGCTACGCGGGCAACGCCTTTCACCACTCGGCTACCGTGAACAGAGGTGCATACCATTCCTTTTTCTTGATGAAAAGTTTAAAGAGGCACTTCTCTTACCAGCGGCACTCTCTTTTAGGTTGTTCAATCCCCAAATCATTAAAAAAAACCTACTAAACTAAACATACGCATGGTAAATCTGAATTTTGAATCGTATTGCTCCTGCAAAGATTGTTTGATTTCGCTTCTTTTAATTTTTAATGGGATTCCATCAAATTACTATTCTAATATATTAAAAAAAAAAGACAGATTCTAGAGCAGTATGCTTGGATTGATTATGTTTTAAGCGTTCTAATACTAGATAAAAAACGTATTTTTTTAATAGTAAACTGACATGAATGGTATCTTAAATTTGTTATCTGAATACTTTGTTTGCTTTATTGCTATCTTATTTTATATATCTGTTTAGAAGAGGTTTATTTCCATTTGATCACGACTTGTCTTGAACTAGACATAAGTTTTGGTTACAAATAAGCACCATAAAGCTTTAAGCTTATAATAATTTAAGAAGATAACTTTTTTGCCAACTCATAAAAGTTATTATATATCAGCCAGCTGTTATAGAATTATTTCAGGCGCCACGGTAGCCGAGCGGTTAGAGGCGAGACCTGCGAAGCTAATATGTATTGTGGTACTGGGTTCGATTCCCGGTCTTAGGGCCTTGGATTTTATTTAATGGTTAATAAAAGAAGTTTACAGTAAAGTATGTTTGCTAATCGCCTCCGCCCACGACACCTAATTGGTATTTGGACGTTAAGCCCCGCCTGAAAAAAATAGGCGATTACTTTACTTTTACTTACTTTACTTTTATAGAATTATTTCTAAAATTTGAAGCAAAATGGAGTTTTAGCAGATACTGCTAAAGACAAATTAAACTACGACGAATTCGATCGTAATAAAAAAAAGTTAAACATTCTCTGGTGGATTTTCTTTTATAATTTTTATTGGTCATGTTCTGGAATGAAAAGGAAAAATTTGCTGAAGATCCGATTACGTAGCACGAACGGTAAGATGGCTGAACAATGGACCAAAGTTAAAGAATTTATACTGAGAAAGGAATTATACTTGTACATTATTTCGAAGGAGAAAAAGATAGAAAAAAAAAGGGTTTAAAATGTTTGTATGGGATTACCAGAGAAGTTTTGGATAAAGTTAAAAGCTTTTAGCAAAGTCCATGAGAAAACATCATATGTTTAAAAACTTAAAATGAAAATATTAAACCTAGTAAAAGAAGAAATGAAAAAAAAAATGTATTTTATGATTAGTTTTAATTAAATAAATCATTTTTGGTGTGACAGTTAGCAGTTAGTTTTTTTTAGGGTCCTCTTTTTTGGATATTCTGAGATCAACTTTTAGGAGTATGGTAACGGAGATTGAAGGACTTAGCTGGGGTTTAGGTTTTGGTCAATCTCATAACCCCTCTTGTTTGTTAATGAGGTAAGGCAAAGAGTATCATCTTCAGGACATTTTGGACAGATTTTTTGGGGGGGCAACGCTGGGGAGCAAAGTATCTAACAAAGTAGTGCTTCCCCTCTCGACCTTCGCACTTCTCAAGCCCAATCCAAGGCCACTTCTGACGCAAAAGATGGATAGCTTTATAACTAAAGTGACAATACCTTTCCTCAAAGTAAACGATCCCTTTCCTAGTTAAGGAGGATATAAACTATTTAACGGAAGAAGTATCCAAGGCTTTAGAGGTCAATCCAACCTGCCAGCTTCCTTATCTTCCTCGAGATTCTCTAGGAAGCCTGTAGTGATCATCCCAATCAACCTTCTTCAAGATCCCTTATATTTCCCTATAGGCTTCGGTCACTTAAATCCCAGAACAATCTAGCCCTTTCTTCTCCGGCTCAGGTAAAGTCTGGCCTTTTATTTACACAGTGGTGGACCGTTATAGACTTCGGTCGCTTAACTCCCAGAACAATCTAGGCCTTTCTTCTCTGGCTGAGGTCAACTTCGTTATAGTATGTTATCACTAAGAAGTAGGATATCCCTTATCGTCGGCTAAACTTTGCCTGAGACTTCCCTAGAGAAGCTGGCTAAGTTTTTCTTTTATCACTTGTGGGTTGGTGCAGGTCCTTATCTGCACTTTTATGGGGCAAAGCCTCTCAAAAAAAAAAAAAAAGAAAGAAAAGAAATGGACAAACAGTAACATTCGGCCATCAGGATGGTCAAATATTAGGGAGTAGATTGGATTGGAAGAAAGACGGTTCACTTTTACGCTCCATATGTTCTCTGAGTAGCCATAATCTACACAGTTAAAGAAGTGATTTCTAACCCAATAAATTTAAGAACAGCGCAAAACTGGGGGGTGTGGAAATCAAAAAAAGAGAAAAAGCAGAAATTGTCAACCAAGTGTTAACATATCATATGTTTACGCCTGAACCAATAAAGGATACTGGCAGTAAAGTAAAGTGTGTACGATTGAGAACTTGGGCATAAAACCCTGGTATCGATCTCCAAGGAAGCATCACGTCCATCGACCCTCTCTCTTCGCGTACTATTTCCTCCACTTGCCATGTACCACCTTCTGCAGAGTAAGCTTCAGTACACCTCTATCCTCATCCCAAAACTGTCTGCGGATATATATAGGACTCACACACAGTGTTTACTTGTATCAGAACCATTCCAATATCATTTCTAGATGATTCAAGTCTCGTAATAAATTGATATTTTCCACGCCATGTCACAGTCACGGGTCAGCAAGTTGATGATAATTCTGCTGGATTTGCCATTCCCTTTTTTTACTAACTTGATCTATTATTTTAAACATCACTCTTATCTAAATATATTTTGAATTCAGCATTGGCGCTGCCTTCATTTCTCGCTCCTCCAGCTTGCTATTTTGTGTAGAAGTATTGAGATACTGGCAGGTTTCATTTTTTTACAATTTTTATTTTATTTTAAATACAAAAAAACGGATCAATAATCCAATTTTAGAATTTACAAAAACAACAAATAATAATAATAGTTAACAGTACAAATAGTTTAAAGAAATTGTTGACATCTGGCTTTATTTACAAATTTTTGTATATCTAAGCCAAAATTATTGGCTATCCGCATCATACGAAAGATAGGAGAGTAAAAAAACGTAATTATGTTTGCAGTACAGTACATTGAACAGAGAAGAATGTCGTGTAGTATGGGATGAGATATTAAAAGAAATTAGAGAAAGAAGGTAAGGACAGTCTATTTGAGAATGGAGAAGTTTGCAGAGGAAAGAGAGATCATAATAAATTCTTCTGGTGGCAAATGGAGGAATATTGAAAGTGAGCTGTAGATCGGAATAGATAAGACCGCAAGATCTTTTACTGAACAGCCTCAATAGTACCTTGCAAAATGGACTCCAAATTATTTGAAACCATATTCGAGATGGAGGTCTTACAAAGGATTTATATAATATGATATAGGAACGGCTGTTGCCAGAGAAATTCCTCGTGTTCCTAAAGACAAATCCAAGATTTGCTTCTGATCCTATTCATGTGCTCTCATAAAATCCAATTTACAGTTGAACGTTATGCCCAAATCCATTACTGACGGTACTCTAACCAGCACAATTGACTAATATAGGAAACAAAATTGATACTTGATTATGTACGAAAGAAACTGTCTTTTACCTTTTTATATTTGTTTTGTTAAAATTTTATACAAACATAATATACAGCAAATCAGTAATACTAAATAACTACTACAATCTTTCAGCAATGCTTATTTAATGCTTGTTATTTAAAATGTTATTGATCAGTGCAAATATTTTGCAAAAACAGTGAAATATTTGTCTTCTACTTTATTTTTTAACTTAAGCACAACTGGGGATCATTGGCTCCCACAGCTTTGTTAAGTGCGCCTTCATATTGTAGTGTACTCTCGTTACAGAACAGAATCTCAATCCCTTGAAAGTGTGCTTGCTGTAAGAAGCTTCTACAAAGAGGAAATCTAAGGGCCGACAAGAGAATTTGATATCCGCATGGGAATCAACTAACCACAAAGTTAATCCCTTCCTTTTGTCTGCCACTCTAATTTAAACTCAACCTCTAAATGGCTATTACGGGGGTAGATCTGAGCCAATTTAAATGGATTTACTATAATAGCGAAAGGTTTCTCTGTCTGATGCTGTAATATCGGTAGAAGACAACTCTTCAGAATCAAGAAGTTATAATTTAGTGATCTGAATAGGAGTTAGGTTGGATTCAAACACCATCTCCAACTTGTACCGTTTACTCCGAGTTACTAATTTATTTTAAGTAAACCTTTCAAGTTTAAAAATGTCAAAATTACAAATTTATGTTAGTCAAAAGATTGGAAATTCTGAAGATTGGACCAAATAATGGAACCGTCCTCTAGACTCCAATTACGAACAAACAGTACTTCCATTGTTTCGTCCTAAAAGAATATTGATTTATGAGGGCTAAGTATTCGAAAGAGCGAAAGTCAAAAGTTTGAAACTCACAAATCTCTGATACTTCTCGGAATCTTCTTAGAAGTTTTTCGAAAAAATAAAATAATAATAATAATAATAATAATAAAGAAATTCGAGAACTTAATACATTAAAATGACTATTTCCGATTCTTGCGACTCGTTAGAATCATGAACAAACTATTTACCTTCTAAACATGCTTCTTTTAATGAAGAAATTCCTCTTTCTACCAATTATTTGAACATAATTACATTCTTTAGAATGTTATTCTGAAATAAAACTTTATTATTAATCTTTTTGTCACCTTTTTATTTTGTACAAATAAAGCTTTAAGTTAGAACTAAAATATCTGTAGAAAACAAGCTCTAGAACAAAACTACAAATAGACTTACATTTATAAGATTATTGCCAATCCTTTCTCAGGTACTACTGTCATCCTATCAGCCTTCTATTCTAATCTTCTTCAGTGTGTAAATAAGTAAAGAACCGACAGAATTTTATAGAGTTACTCAAATATGATTACATCTAATAACTATTTCATTTATGACAGAAAATAGCTTCTTTTTCCATTAATTCTATGAGATTTTATAGAAGTTAATATTAATAAAACATCTTTACGTGGCCGGAATCTTGTTTTTCCCCTTAGAAAAACACCACAATTTAAACTTTAATTACTGAATATCATTAGACACGCACGCATATTAAGGTACACTCATAATATCGATTAAATAAAATCCAAGGCCTAACCCTGGGATCGAACCCAGTACTACAATAGATATTAAGGTTGCTAGGTCACGCCTTTAACCTCTCGGCTACCGTGGCCGCTCACCATGAAGGTGAATATTGTCTTTATTATTTCATTTGTCTTTGAATTTGTGTAATTTAATTGCTTGACAATAAAAGATTTCATGATTATTAATTAATTAATCATTACTTTAAATGAAATAACCTTTTTATGTGTGAATTGTTTTTTATTTTGAGTATTTTTTAAATTAAATAAGTTTTTTGACACTAATAATACAATTTTTTTTTCTCTAAATTCCACGGAGAATAATCTACTTTAAATCTATAGAGTTGTTAAAAAAATCTGTGATTTTTTTTTTTTAAACCCTAGAGATTAATTTGCACTTCATCTTCCAAATTAACAAGTATGTTTAATGTTTGTATAATATTTGCAAAACTTTGTTAAATAATAAACAAATAAGCCAATTATTCATTGAATCATTAAATAAAATACAAAACTGAAGCCACGACTAATAAATTAAAAAGAAAAAGAAAGAAATTTGTTGCTAACACATGGATTTTTGGGGGGAGGGGGGAACAAAATCCGTGAGGTACTGATTTCTGGATACATTTTAATCCAGAAGAAAGAAAGAAGAATAATGCCAATTTCAGTCTGATTTATTTTATATTTTTAGACAAATTACTTTTTGTACATTGTTATTGTACGTTTAGTGTGTCTTCTATCCTTTCTGCTACAATTCAGTTAATAATTGCTTCTATCTGCTCGTACAGTTTGCAAATAACATAGGCCTTGAAGATGTCCTAGTCGCTAGGACGAAAGCTTGGCAAATAATGATAGAAATTGGGCTATAAACTTTTTTCCTTCTATATTAATGAATCAGTCACCAAAAACAATGAACAATACAATTTAAATTGTACCTCAAAATGCTAAAAAAAGGTTTTTCCAAGACTTAAAATTATTCAAAACTTTTGATTATTACTAGGGTCGTTTGAAAAGTCCGTGCAAAGTCAGAGAGATAGCACCACTGGCGCGTATCGAGGTTATGTTTAGTTAGTAGCATCTCTTGGAAGAACACACACCAAGTTTCAGCCAGATCGGTCTATTTCTTTGTGTTTGGCATTCGTTTGAATCGAGGAAGTCGAGTGATTTTCAAAAAATGGACGAAAAAGAATTTCGTGTGTTGATTAAACACTACTTTATGAAAGGCAAAACGCCTCAGGAGACTAAAGAGAAGCTTGATAAACATTATGGTGACTCTGCACCTTCGATTAGAACAGTTTATAAGTGGTTTCAAAATTTTCGGAGTGGCCATATGGGCACAAGTGACGCTGAACGTTCTGGACGCCCTGTTGAGGTTACTACTCCAGAAATCATTGATAAAATCCATGATATGGTGATGGATGACAGAAGAGTGAAGGTGCGTGAGATTGCTAGTGCTGTGGGCATCTCGAATGAACGGGTACATAATATTTTGCATCAACATTTGGACATGACAAAGCTATCCGCAAGATGGGTGCCGCGATTGCTCACGCTTGACCAAAAACGAAATCGTGTGAAGTGTTGCAAGGGCGGTTTGCAGCTGTTCCAGAAGAATCCGCATGACTTTAAGCGTCGTTTCGTCACTGTGGATGAAACATGGATACATCACTACACTCCTGAGACCAAAGAACAATCTAAACAATGGGTTACCAAGGGGGAATCTGCGCCAAAAAAGGCGAAGACCGTTCCTTCGGCTGGAAAGATTATGGCGACTGTCTTTTGGGATTCGCAAGAAATAATCCTCATCGACTATCTGGAAAAGGGTAAAACTATTACAGGTGCAAATTATTCATCGTTATTGGACCGTTTGAAAACCGAGCTGCAAGAAAAACGCCCATGATTGGCCCACAAAAAAGTCCTTTTCCATCACGACAACGCACCAGCTCACACCTCAGCAGTTGTGGTCGCAAAATTAATGGAAATAGGGTTCCAACTCGTTTCACATCCCCCCTATTCTCCAGACTTGGCTCCCTCGGACTACTATCTGTTCCCCAATATGAAGAAATGGCTGACGGGAAAAAGATTTTATTCAAACGAGGAGGTGATTGCAGAAACGAATGGCTATTTTTCAGACTTGGACAGATCCTATTATTCGGAAGGGATCAACAAACTAGAGCAGCGTTGGACGAAGTATATAAGCCTAAAAGGAGACTATGTTGAAAAATAAAAAAGGTTTACCCCAAAAAATTAAGTAGTTTTTATTTTTGCACGGACTTTTCAAACGACCCTCGTATTCAGTGTTATTTAAAAAAAAATAGATAAAAAGTTAGGCTAGTAATAAAATGTTAAAAAGGCACTTCTTACAAACGGAATAAAAAAAATAAAAATAAAAAATGATTTTAACAAAAAAATAGAACACCATTCATCATGGTAAATTACAAAGATTCAAACACCAGCCTACTGGCAATCGTCATTCTGTCCCTTTTTCATCATGTACACCACCCCTTCCGTGTTGAATCATGTAAAATCTCTTGTTAGTTTTTCATGCAAAACACGTTCACACAATTTCACGAAAAACAAATAAATTATTTTACAAATATTTCTTCTTTTAACAACAACAACAACAATAACACTAAAGCTCTTGTATTTAAAATAGCATATTTGTAATTTTCTCTGTTCTTCCTTTATTTTATTTATTTATTTTTTGCTAAATGTTTAAAACGTGTGTCATAGAATTCTGACTGAAGAAAATAAAAGATATGATAAAGAATTAAATTGATGTGTGAGATGTGTGCGATAATAAAAACTGTTTTCATTTCTTTATAGCAAAAAGATAGCAATAAAGACAAAAATTATTCAAACAAAAAATATGCATATTTATTATTGCACACAAGGTTCAAAAATAAATAAATAAATAACGTATAAAAACAATAGGCATTATTATTTAATTATCCATAAATAGTTTTTACTGCCCCATAACTGGGGCTATCAGGAGAAATTGGCAAATGATGCATTTATTATTGTGCATGGAAACAATAAATTTATTTTTTTAATTTAATGCTGCCATAAAGAGGGCGTGGTCTCCATATCTCTGATACCCTTGATTTTTGTCGGGGTCAGCATACTCAGATCTTGTTCTATAATATTCCTCAATGTAAACTTGATTTTCTAAACGTTCAAGTTCTTTAGAGTCATATTTCATTTCAAAAAAAAGTTCTGTTTTTCTAATTACATTAATAGTAGTTATTACTAACCTAAGACGTTTCTTATAAGCTTTATTGATTCTTGCCCCTATCGGCAAGTAATGAATTACTTCCCGTAATGTCCCCCAAATTCTTGAAAGCTTATTGACTAACCTTCCTGGCCATCAATTGTATTCAGGCAAATGCCACACTGTTCAACAATAAATTGCCTTGTAGATGTCACAAGAGTTCTTCTTTGTGAAGAAATAGTAATGTACATCTTTCTCCATGTCTATCAAGCATCTGATAAGGTGTCCTAGCATCTAAGCGCTCCTATCGGAGATCTAAGGAAACTAACCATCATAACTATTTCCTCATCCTGAGTGGAACGGTTGTCCTCCCAATCTACAACCACTTTTTTTATTCCCTGTTGCAAAATATCTTCATATTAAACCACTCGAATAGTAACAAATGAGGAATAATTTCAGTACATTATTCTACGTTCCTAATTTTCCGAATTATTTTCTTCAAATAACGAGAAATTTTGCAAACTAATCTTTTACTGAACTTTTTGTCAACAAAAATTGAAACCCTAAAAAAACCACAGCAGAAACCTGTTCCTCAAGCCCTATTATGTTCAACCCTAATACGTTTTAAGAACTTATAAAATTCATTTGAATGAATAAATATAACCAAAAATTTGTTATCGTATTTCAAATTCTCCTACGATTATTTTCCTGGTTTTTTGTAAGAAACTGAATTTATCCATAAGACAATTCGAGAATCCTGTTTACCATCTGTTTCGAGAACGAGATTCTTTACATAAACTTTGTGACAGAAATAATTACTTCTATGTTAAAGTCTTCCTTATTCAACTACGTATATTCATAGTTAATGACACCATCAATAAAGATGACAAAATGTTCCTTGCACCATTAAGTCCCTACAACCCCCAGAAGAAGCTGGTTGTAGGGACTTAAACTTATTTTAAGAACCATTGAATCATTCCTAGGGAACCATTGCCAATAATTGATAAATTTAAAAGGAATCATTAAAGATTTAACTAGTTTTCGTATTTAAACATACTACGTTTCACATAAAAAGACAATTGTAGTTTTACTGTGTACTATAAAGAAAAGAAAAACAAATATAAAATTATATAAATGGCCGTGGTATACAATGCTATACCCACAAAGGAATTCCTATTTTGTAGTTATGTCTGTTAGAAAAATAAAGACATGAAGTTTACAGTCTGACGGGGAACACACGAGCTTGTTTTGTTTTCATTACTGTAGACATGTAACCTTTTTAGGCAATATAAATGTATGAATGTAGTCGTATAATATTAGTATATCTAAAGAAGTGTAGTTACCATGCTTCAAATATGGTATTATTTTAAGTAACTGTTTAAATTAGTTTTATCTTAAGTTTCAGTATGATTGCATACAGTGTTTGCCTGACTACTTTTACTTCATATTACTAGTTTATTACCGGCTGTTGTGTGTGGGATCCCATTCAGTCCCCTCGCTGAGGGGGGCAGCTTTTGGGTTTTTTTTGTGGGGGCTACGAGATGGAGAAGAACTGTATTGGCTAAGGTTTTTTTTTTAAAAAAAAAAAAACTTTCATGGCCCCTGAAATGTTTATATCTAAGCTGATTTTAGGTTATTTGTTTTCATTTTCACTGCTGTTATATCAAAAGATAACTCTGTTGATTCAGTTTTTATTTTTTTGGAAATGTTAAAATAATAAACAAAATATTGGATAATACAATTGTCGCAACTTTTATTTATTGTATTTCTGTACACATACGAAAAGCGATAATGGGATTTGAATGAATGAGAGGTTTGATTCGATTTAGAATTGCATTTCATAACGAACAGGGGGATTATTTGGATATATAGGTGACTGTTTGTGCTGGATGCTAGATGATGGATGATGGATTTAGATTGTATGACAGGAAGTGTATCATCGGATTATGATATTTATTGCCAAAATGCAAAATTATTTATTTATTTCAGAATGCGGAGGTGATGATTAGTGATGAAGGTGTTATTTTTAACCACAATTTGTTCTTTAACCTTCCGTCTAGGGCCGGAAAGTCTAACAGACCGGCCGACGTGATGCGTCAAATGGATTGCATTAACTATCTCGTCCTGACTTCCAACAGATGGATGCAGTAATACTTCAAGGATACGTTAGAAGCCCACAGCTAATCTCTGTGTACGACAGCCGACTTAGCCAATCATATCTTCACATTCTGATGCTCAACAAGCTTCACAACACAATCTGCAGCAATATTCTAGTAGTTCCCGTACCATCTGATCTAATCTCGAAAAAATTACACTCAACGCTAACAAAATACTGGACGCTACGAAGAGAAAACGGAAGAATGACGTCTAAAGATGAAGGAACTTAGTCAGAGCAAACGACTGGAACTGAAATGTCGATTTGGCAGGCTAAAAACACAGGAAGGACGACGATAAGTATTTTCCCTTACTAATAGATGATCTATGACCATTTTGAAACCATTGCTCGCTTCGGTTTTGTACGATTCCTGGTTGTATTCCTTAACTCACTGATGATAAGTATTCACATCTGTTTTAGATAATGAGTGTGCAGTGAATTACTGGGTTTTAATTCATTTTAGTGTTCTAGAAAAGTGGAAGAGCTAGCTGTTTAAGATGTTCAAGCCTGTGTTGGTGCCACGTTTTTTACGAATTTGAATAATTGAGGAGATGAATCGACTGGCCTCCAAATTAAGAGACTCACTCCTTCTTATCGGCTACTAAGAAGCTTTTAGTGAGTCGTTTGGAAAATGTAAAGTATGGACAGCATCGCAGCAATCATTCTTATGGAAGAGATCTGTGGGCTGCCAACATTGTACCCACATGCGGGATTGATTGTGAAATCTTGTCGAATCTTCCTAGGACCTCCTGCAGACACTTGAATGATTCCATAATGGAGCGTTGTGGTTTAAAAGACAACCTCAAGGCCCGCTCCTTTTTGTAGGGATTGTAGAAGGAAGCACCCTTATTCATCTCGTGAGGGTAAGAAGATCAGGTTTAGGACCTTTGGTATAAATAGGAGTTTATTGAGTTTAGGCGCTTATTGTGTAGCTCGATTTGTTCAGACAATTTTTATCTTATATCGATTGCTGTTGTTGTTTTTTTTATTGGGTTAGCTGTATGGGTTTAGAATGGCTTAGAAATCTCTTACCTCCTTCTCCGTAAAATAACCATTATTCCCTATTTTCTGTTTACCCTTGCATTATTAGCATAGAAAACAAGACATTCACCCCGAAAAAACTTATATTTTTTAAGTTTTGTCTAAAGACAATTTTTTATTGCATATTTTGATACTTCATTAAATACCTACGAATGAAAAATTATTAAAAAAAATTATAGTTTCATTTTTCATAGAAATAATTAACAATAAAGAATTGGCCAATCATAGTGAAGAATAGAAGTGTGAAAAGTAGGTTGGTTGAATAGCCAATCAGAAGCAAAACCACGCCTACCCACCCATGTATGTCTCAACCCACGCCCTCTTTGGCCCGTAATAAAATGGAAGATCAGTTTTTACAATTTTTGTTTTGTTTTTAAACATCTTTCTACTTCTTCTCATTTTTTTTTTTAAAGGAAGTACTACGAACTATAAATATTTAAACATTTTCATCGTAATTTATTAAAAACTATTTTTTTTGGGACTCAGAGAGGACCTCAAACGAATATATTTGGGGTTGGAAATTCAATATTGAAAATATCATAGTTTTCATTGAAATGTGACCAAAATCAAAAGCACAATGAATTATTCATCGCTAACAATAGAGTTATATAAATAATAGAATTACAAATTTGTAACTTTATGAACAGACTTATTTAACATTCACACGTGATTGGAGCGCATAAAACGTGTAAATAGCAGAGAACACGTAATTAGTTTTTCTTTGCTAATTATTTTAAAATAAATGTTAAGTTTGACTTAATATTACAAAATCATTTATGTAGTTTTCCAAAACTTTTATTACATCACCCAATCATTTTATTGAAGTTAATATTCAGAATGTTAAATACAATATTAAAGTTTGTGACTATTGGATGGGTAAATAGAAGCTCAAATAGTAAAATTTAATTACATTTCCCACGGATACAAATTCTCCGTTAACCTTTTTCACCAACTTCCAAAACTGAAAAGAGACGTTTATTAACTTCAACCGCTGTTAATTATATAAATTTACATATTGCGCAAAATTGGCCGTTTTATATTGAATACTGGCTAAATTTATCAATTGGAATGACCTGCTGTCCAATTATTAGCTTACTTGTTTAAAACTCTATTTTCAACCTTTTTCATTTATTTTCTATTTTCAACCTTTTGCTTCCACTTTCTCTTCATTAGAAAGTGGTTTTGTGACGTAACAGATTTTTGATTTTGAGTTGTCGCCTA
The DNA here is from genome assembly GCF_049639745.1 of Rhodnius prolixus. Classification (NCBI taxonomy): domain Eukaryota; kingdom Metazoa; phylum Arthropoda; class Insecta; order Hemiptera; family Reduviidae; genus Rhodnius; species Rhodnius prolixus. The sequence goes on from NW_027411582.1 coordinate 21,769,236, forward strand.
CTCAGTCAACAAGAATCCGATCATAGGTTAGATTAGATTCTACTTAGATTGGTTAGTAAGCCTACACCACCAGGACTTGAAGGTTCTGCAGAGGCAAGCTTAGGTAGAGCACTTCTATCAGTATTCTTTCTATCTGTTTGTCAGGTTTTGAAGTCTGATGCGGTGGTGCTGCTGGACAAAATATAATTTTCTTCCCGGAAGAGCTGGCCCGTAAGTCCAAATTAGCCTGACACAGTGTCTGACAAGAGCCCAGCACTTTGCCACTTTTACCTACAATAGTCTGTTAAGAAGACTACATTTACGCGATTATCCGTTCTTTTTGAATTACAGCTACTTTTCCTTCTGTTTCTGGTGGAGAATTGTACCACCGTCAATCATATGACCTCCGCCTGGCTATTCTTGTAGATGGCAGCCCAATGATTTTCGACTAACTCTTCTCAAAAGTCTACTACAGCCAGCTACATCCTCTGACCGAAATGAAAGCTCCTGTTTCAACGCCATACCTTCCACCCAATGTCCAATCTTAATAAAACAATTAAAATTATTTCTATGCGAATTCATTAATTATAATTTCAATAAAACTAGAATAATTCAAAATAATTTACCACCATCTATATTAATATATTAAAGGATTTACACGTATAAATGAGATATAAAACGGTTTATATATTTACATTATAAATAAACAGGATTTCTATATAAATGTGTGACAGCATGATTCATCATAGAAGATGTGACGAGGTAACATATGGTGTTGAAATTTAACATGGTTTCTTCGTCATTCCCATATTGAGGTCACACATTACAATAAGAAGGTTCTGTTTATGTTATTTGTTGCAAAATTTAGATTATATATTATTAGAATTGATATTTCTATTTTTGTTAAATAAAATGTTTATTACACTTTTTAAAACTTAGTTAATGATTTTCAAGCACTCGTATTATTGAGTGATTATTCACAAGTCACTCATCCTTTAAATTGTAATAATCACAATAAGAGTGTGACAAATTTAATGAATCTTTTAAAACAGCAAGAGTAAAATAGCAAGAATACGACAGCAATAATAAAACAGCAAGAGTAAAATAGCAAGAATACAACAGCAATAATAAAATAACAATAATACAACAGCAAGAGTAAAATAGCAAGAATACAACAGCAAGAATAAAACAGCAATAATAAAATAACAATAATACAACAGCAAGAATAAAACAGCAATAATAAAATAACAATAATACAACAGCAAGAATAAAATAGCAATAATAAAAAATTGTAGAAAACAAGATCTTCAGCAGTACTGTCGATTTTGATTAAAAAACCTTTTTCATGTGCAACAACCAGATATTTGATTAGATTATTCCCAACAGTACCATCAAAAATCGGTTTATAGCGGATTTCCGTTTAGTTGTTTTGATTTATTTCTATTTATAGGCCACAAACCATAGACAACAAAACTATATACAAACACACTGTAAACTATAGTTGTTCAACACTTTTCCCTTTCATTCTATCGCCCTATCCTTTCTCTCACTAACACGTAGAGAATATAAAAACTCATTATCATATTATCACTATTATCAACTATCTAATGTCTGTAAACAGGATGAAAGCTTTAAAATATGTTTAAAGTTTTGACTTTTAACTGGGAAATAAATTAATGAGAGAAGTTTTTTGTTAAAAATAAATGGTTTTCCCGGAGTAGAGAATTGCAAAATAACTGAGCTTCAGATAATAATAAAGTTTTGATGTATATGCTGTAGAATTTTTGCTTTATTACGCGTATGTTTGCGCTTTTTTTAAAAAAGTTTATCATCTTTTATTTGTATAGTTAGTTGATTATGAACCACATTAACGGTAATTATTATCTTCCAATAAAATAAAGTGCTGCAATAAGTTTTATTTAAAAAAAAACAAACTCGAAATACTAATAATTGGGTAGCAAGGTTACATTTTTAATCAAAGTTAAAACACAATTTTTTTTTTTTTTGTGATGCCAGGAGAGCCCTGTCCGATGACGAATAAATACTACAATTTAAGAGTTTTCTAAAGATGGCATGTGCTCCTGTAGCACCTGGGTAGCCTTCACACAGGTGTACGAATATTCTTCAAAGAATGACATCATAGTTAGTTATAAACTACTTTGGAGTTTCCTCCATCTGCTTCTAGAATGCGCAAGTATCATCCAACGTTCTAGACCCAAATTCTTCAGGTGCCTTGTCAGATCATTCAATGCCACCTGCGAGCAAAACGTTACTTTCACTGCATCAAAATCATCCATAAAAAAGAGCCAACCCTTCCTGCATCCGTTCTCAGAATGCCCTAAAAAAAAAAAAAGTTGTTTTGCCAGCCGAATTATTCAAATTAAAAAGGTTGCAATTTCGAAAAAATGAGAAAAATCTGAGAAAATTTAGTGACGAAGAGTCCTTTCTTACCTGGTTCAGTTTTCTCATCCTGGGCATGTTCCCAAACATTGCGAACAATTACATTAAGTGAAGATCATCTTTTAATTGTTTCTTTTTTTTGTTTTCGTTTATTGTGCTACAATCAGCACTATAAGTAACAACGATAACCGTGAACAGTAGAAGTAAATGAGTGGAGAAGTTACCCATTGGTAACACTCCAAAACATTATATGGTTAGTCACTCTCTTCACTGGTGAGGAGATCATGAGGCCACTGTCTTTTAAGGCGACTTGTCCGGGTTGTCAGGAAGAGTTCTAGAAGAAAGATTTTGAGTTAGAGGATTTATATGAGATTGCAGGTTGAAGTGGTGTTTTCTGTATCGTGTTTTCAGCAACTTGGGTGACAAAAGGAATGTTAAGGAATGTATAGTCCAGGTTGGAGACATAAAATGGAGCGTTTACGATAGTTCGAAGTATTTTAGATTGTAGCGATTGAATCCTTTGGAGATTGGAGCGTTTGGTTGAACTCCACTGCTCTATTCCATACACCACAGATGGGTTTCAAAATAGAAGTATAAATCAGTCTTTTGTTGTCCAGAGAGAGATTTGATCTCTCGTCTAAGAGTCTTTTAAGTAGTCGATAGCGTCTGTTTAGTTCTGTTCTTTTAAGTCTAGTGTGGGGGTTGCAAGAAAGTCTTCGGTCTAAGTAAAGCCCAAGGTAGCGGGCAACGTTCACTACTGGTAGAGGTGTTAGGTTATAGATGACTGGAGGAAGAGTAATGCGACGAAGAGTGATGGTGATGTTTTGCGACTTAGTTTCATTAAGCTTAATAGCCCATCTCTTGAACCACTGATCTAATGAGGAGAGTGGTGACTGCAGATTTCTGTGTGCTAGGACAGGATCATGATTAGAAAACAGTAAGGCGGTGTCGTCTGCGTATGTGAGAAGTGTGGTGTTAGGATCAGTTGGTATGTCTGAAGTGTAAATGGAGTAAAGAATAGGACCCAGAATGGTGCCTTGTGGAACTCCAGCGTCGGTATGAAAGAAGATCCTATTTGCACTCGGATGTACTTCCGAGTTAATTGTTTCAAAACAGATTTGTTGTCATTGAATACTTAATATCAGCCCAACCATAATAAGCAAAAAGATTTATAAATGAAATAAAGCTGTTTAAGTTACGGGAGGCTAAAAATTTGCTCCTACACAAAAGATAAGTTGACTCATTTGACGTTTTTACAATTGATCTATACAAAAGACTCCTAAGTTTTCGTCTACAACAGAGCTGATTAAATAGGAACTAATAATGGTTACTAAGGATACATTTACCGAAGTACACTTTATCATTTCCCCTTCTACATCTTTGACTATCCCCACCAAAATTATCCCTACTCCTGCTATATCTCCTCCGCCATTAAGTGTATCCCTTCCCCCCCAAAAAAACAAAACAACAGTAACTTCTTACCGTCAAACCGTACAACTTCTTTCTTCAATATTTTTTCTTGAAAACTTGCTAAGATAGCGAACTGCCAGAACTGGAAGAAACTGAAAGAGAGTTAGCAAACCTTTCCAACGTTAGAAGAAACACTTTTCCAAAGATCTACTCTACTACTACCATGGATGAATTTGTGGGAAATGGTAAGGATGTAGAATACGGTGAACATTTTTCAACGTCTCCAGCTCTGTAGGAGGGATAGCATGTGGTGACGGGGGGGTCGACTAAAGCAGACCCAAGGGACCGAACCATAACATAAATTAGTAGAACAAGTTCTCCTGGGCGCAACTTGTTCCCTAGGTACTTTGTATTCCAGGCTTGCTTTTTTTTCTTTTCATTTTTAATTTTATTTTTTTAATTCAGTGGCTTAAATGTACCTACAAGTTCTATTGTTTAATTATTCAATCGATTGTAAAGTTAACTGTGCACTTACACTTTCAGTAAAAGTAAATACCTATTTACGTCCAACTACCGATTAGGTGTCGTGGACGAAGGCGAATAGCTATCATATTTTTTATTTTTTAATATATTTTGAAAGCGACACCAGCGCTAGGTTGCAGATATGGCAATAACTTACACTACTACACATTCACCAACTAGGGAAGAAATTAACCAAAGGTAACAACTCAGTAAGTAATCACCAGGATTAACTACTCTTTTCAGAAGAGAGCAAAATAGCGAAGCCTTTTTTTATTAGCTTTGGAGGATGGTCTGGAAGATGATGAGATGGGAAAATTGCTCGCAAGAGGATTGGAATGAATCTGTAAGTAGTGATTAAAAATTTTTTTAGCGAGTTCGATCAACCAGGATTTTCAAACGGAATTTCTAAGTTTTAATGGTTAGATTTGAAACATGAAATGGAGTGTTAACGATAGTGCGGTGAATTTTAGATTGAGGAGATTGAATACTTTGAAGACTTGGAGCATTTTTGCTGAAGCCCTAAGTTCAATACCAAAATTCCAGGTTGGTTTTAGTATAGTTTTAGTATATCAATTGTTTGTTATTAAGTGAAAGATTATATCGTTATTCTATTATATTCTAAATATAACTAACATATTTAACTTTAAATTTCTATTAATAAAAATTGAATTAAATCCAAACCCTAGAAAGAGAATCGAACCCTGTACCACAATACTTAGCTGTACAGATCTGTAGGAAGAACTCTTTCTTACAGGTTATAACAGACATAAAAAGTAAACAATACATTATACTATTAATGTTTATGTTATGCTGTATGATTTATGTCTTACTTTTTAGAACATTTTATTTTAAAAACCAAATGTTATTTAGATTTAATTTAAATTTGGCAAAATTCCTGTTACACTAAAAGATACGTTTGAATTTTTTTTTTTTTGTAGATAAATGGAATACATATCCTGAAATAATCCATTTAGATACTACAACGTTCGGCACGATGACTACGTTTTGCTTGCTGTCAGGCAGGGAACTGGAACTCTAAAGTTAGTTATGAAGATGCAGAGAGTGCCAGCATATCAAGGTAACCAATCATGGTGGTTAATGCTGCAGAGATAAGTGATTTGTGACTCATAACCTAGTCAAAGCTATCCGTTTTACTCCCTACATCATCCAAGAGAATGGGTATGAAATGTGTGTCCTCTGTGTAGCCTACCCTTCCAGCCAGGAGGGGAAACATACCTCTAGGACTCTGTGGATAGGCACCTCCCCAGTATACTAACGGCCGTGATATCTAAACTCCAATTTCAGATAGCCGCCTGTTCGTCGGGATATACCCTAGTGGGTAATTAGTATAATGGTTGTTTGATTTATGAGCATGAATTAGTAGAATGGTGTTTCCAACTGGCTGAGTCTCTCATACCTAACAGTGTAATTTTAACTGCTATAATTTCACTTATAAGATTCACGCATCAAAACAACATAGCAAAGTAAGTTCTGCGATAATTTGCGTAGTGTATTTCAATTAATTTACCAACAAGTTTAATTCAATTTAGAGTAAATTCATGGAGGTAAAAAAAAAATTAAAACTAGTATTTTTTTAAGGGGGAATTCAGTGGATATAAATGATGCTCCAGCGACCTTTGAAGATCAATTGTGCCTCTATCACAGATGAGGAGCAAAATCTTACACCATCTCCAATCCAAGATATCTGTTAGGATTCTAAGGAGGTTATAACCTTCTCCAGCGCTTGGTAACTAACCAGTAAGTATCTGAATCTTCTTTTGGTAATAGAATCATAGTCAGTTACGAACTGTAATGGAGTATCCTTCACAATTTCTACGCAGATACCATATTTCCTGGCCCAGCTTCTACAGGTACTTTCTTAAGTCGACAGTACCCGGTGCGCATTCCTGGCAAATCTATTTTGGAATCTCTGCTGTAAAATAAAAACAATTGCCACAGGAAAACTTAAAACAAGGAAGGCTTCTTTGTTTTTCTGTTCCTTTGAAAATGAGTTGGTCAGGCGTCAGTTTTTCTCTACGAACTGCCGGCTTCTTATGTCCATATTTTGCCCATGAACCTGAATTCCTTACGCTGACCATTTCCAAATTGTGAAAAGAAATATAACTACAAATATACATTTGGTAAAAAATATTTTTCTTTCAATATATACGTACACTGGGCCAAAAAAGTCTGTGAACACTAACCTAAATTTTATTACTTTTATTATTATCTTATTAGAAACTTCTTTTATTTTCAAATGAAATATACTATTCGATAGACAGAAACCAGAATTTTTCATTTTATATTCAATCTTTTATTTTTGTTCAACAGGAATATCACAATTAAATGTTTAACAAAACAACACCCCAAACGAATGCAAAAAAAGTCTGTGAACACTTTGCAGAAATAAATCATTCTTACACATTGTACGTGAATTATAAATTTTAAAAACTTGTAGGACCTCCTATGTTCCTAATCACTTCCAACAAGCGAGCTTTCATCGATCCTAATAATTTTGTGGTCGTCAATGTTGGAATTTTATCCCACTCTTCTAAAATAGCGTTTTTTAGTTGTTCACGGTTTCTTATTCCTCGTTTATTTATTTCGCGGCTGATTTCATCCCACAAATGTTCTATTGGGTTAAGGTCTGGCAATTGTGGAGGAGTGTTTAGGCGCCAGAGTGTATTATTTAAAAGCCATTCCCGAGTTTTTAGTGCGGTATGTTTCGGGTCATTGTCTTGTTGGAAGACAAACGTTCCCTCCAACCCTAATTTTTTTGAATTTTCTTTTAAATTGCGTCTTAATATATCCACATACACATATTGGTCCATCATACCATTAATTAGATCTAACTTGCCCACTCCTTTAGCACTCATGCACCCCACACCAGAATGTTGCCTCCCCCATGCTTAAAAGTAGGCTTCATATTTTTCATTTTCATAGCTTCATTTCTTTTTCGCCACACTTTTTGTCGTCAATCAGACCCACATACATTGAATTTCGACTCATCTGAAAAGATTACGGTTTCCCAGAAACTAGAAAGCTTAGAAACATATTCTTTCGCGAAATCCAATCGGCGGTTACTATTTATTTTATTGATTAAAGGTTTTTTCCTCGGGACTCGACCGCAATAATCGTATTCATGTAATTTATTTCTAATTGTCTGTGGTGTTACGCTTACACATAACCACTTGATAATTCTTGACTGATTTTTTGAGCGCTTGTCCTGGGTTCTTCTCGAACAGACTTCAGAATTTGCAGTTTATGAAAGGAATTAAGTTTTGGTGGCCGTCCACTGCGTGGCCTACTAATCACATTTCCGTACTTTTTAATTATATTATGCACCGTTGAAGGGTTTTTTTGAACTATCTTCCCTATTTCTCGAATACTTTTTCTTTCATTTCGCAACGTCACAATAAGTTCTCGAATTGGTCTGGGAACTTCCATATTAGTGGTTAAATATGTACTAATTAGATTATTTATTCACAAAACTGACTGTAGTGGTTTCTACAATACAATAGAGAACTTTCAAACTTTATTCAATCGTTTTTCTGTTTGTTATCTTAATGTTTTTACATATTTATACAGCTGTTCACAGACTTTTTTTGCATTCGTTTGGGGTGTTGTTTTGTTAAACATTTAATTGTGATATTCCTGCTGAACAAAAATAAAAGATTGAATATAAAATGAAAAACTCTGGTTTCTGTCTATCGAATAGTATATTTCATTTGAAAATAAAAGAAGTTTCTAATAAGATAATAATAAAAGTAATAAAATTTAGGTTAGTGTTCACAGACTTTTTTGGCCCAGTGTATGTAATTCTTTATTTTTATTTATACTTATAGCAGTTTTCTGGCACTATAATTATTTTGGGTTATCTAGATAAATATTTATAAATAAATATTTAGAACTTACGATAAACAAAGCAAGGTCATTGATTACCGCCAGGTACATAATTATAATCACCCACCTGAAACAGAAAAAAAACAGTTTTTGTTAGATTATAAGAACAATAATTTTTGAAAATTCAAAATAGAAAGTTTGTTCGATTACAATTCTGTTTCTTAAAAGAAGTAAGAGAACGTAACACAATTAAACAATTTGTATTTATATTTTATATTCAAGGTAATTTGTAATGCAGATAGTTTTGAATTTAGAATTGTGTTATAATTAAAGAGAAAACATTAATTAAACTATGTGACAGTTAAAGTGTCGCCTTAGAGACAAAAATAACGTAAAAATATTATTTCAATTTAAATGCTTCAATTTCAAATTAAAATTGTGATTGCTTTTTCTAATTACGTTTGCTTATGTTTGATGTCTTCATATGCATTTTCATTAATTTCGTCAAATAGAAAGAATGTCGTTTTGTGACCTTTAGTGTTCTACATAATGTACAATGTTGTCACGCCTTAAATAAAACAATAAAATGGAACTTTGTATTTGTCTACATAATGTATAATGTTGTCACGCTTTAAATAAAACAATAAAATGAACTTTGTATTTATCTGCGTAATGTATAATGTTGTCACGCTTTAAATAAAACAATAAAATTAACTTTGTATTTATCTGCATAATGTATAATGTTGTCACGCTTTAAATAAAACAATAAAATGAACTTTGTATTTGTCTACATAATGTATAATTTAGTCACGCTTTAAATAAAACAATAAAATGAACTTTGTATTTATCTGGATAATGTACAATCTTTAATTTTTCAGAATTTGATGTAAATATTTTTTTCAAAGAATCTCAAAGTGGCTTCAAAATAATTATTAATCAAAAAAGGAACCATGAATCGATATAGGTTAAGAACATGCTGCTTGAGACAAAAATCCGTGACATAAAATCTGTCTGGCAGACAGATATCTAGGATCACAATGTTCCATCAGAGAATTCTGGAGTAGCCTTTAAAGTTCTCACTTTAGATTAGATTAGAATTTGAATCTGTTACAAGAATTAGTATGAGACTTAGTTCAGCCAACACAGTGTTGTTGCTCTGTAGCTATTAATGTGCCGGGGCTAATTGGGTAGTTGGCTAATGTAATTGAGTTAGTGCAGTTTATTACTCGTATATGAGAGTGACAGACGACGTTAATTAGGTCTGATCGCCCAAAATTAATTTCTTGAAGACAAATTACAAATTCATTACTAGTTACTGTTGAAACATTTATTTAATATTCTCTTTATTTTTCATAGAATTTGGTGAAGCCAAAAAACTTTTCTTACTATTAAATAATTCATCTTCCTCTACTAGTCAAGCCTTGGGGGTACTCATCATCTAAAAGGATGCTAAAAGAGACGGGTAACATTCCAAGAAAAAAATAAAAGAATATTCCAGCGGATCTCTCGATAAAATCAAAACCAAAAAACGATTCTGCAGCCTACTAACATTCATTTTATTTATTAATAAATTCCACTTTTAGATTTAGGTTTAGAGTCTTCATTTTAGATTCTACAAAGCTGGACTTACTACAATAATTTTTTCTTAAAATGAGACAATTCGGGAATTTGTTCTAACTAATTTGTTCTAAGAAGATAGATAGATTAAACTAGGGCGGCCTCAAGGCCTACGCCACTGCGACCACTTTGGAGCTATTGTGGCTCCCCTCACTCTAAAGCTCACCCTCCAGACCCATCCGTTTAATCACTCTTAATTCCGGTAAAGCTCACAAGGCCTTGGTTTTTCCTCCCCAAGAAGTAACATCTTTAGCCGGGACAAGCCCCTCACACTGACACAACACGTGCAGACTGCCGTTTCCTCCTCCTTTTCCTGACAGAACCTACAGAGGCGATCATCTGCCGGGCCCATACGATGCATGTGTTTCCTGAGCCTGCAGTGGCCCAGTTAATAGGCCTACAATTATCCTTATAGCCCCACGGCCTTGACGGATTAATTCTGCAGTCAGCCTCGGCGAATAGCCCGTTATGAACTCCTTCGCCACCACTCCTGTGACCTATTTGCACCCATAAGTTATTGGCCGCAGACTTAACCCACTTCAGTATCCCAAAACAGGGTTCCGAACCAACGAAGTGTCCCGCAGAGCCTTCCCTGGCCAATAAATCTGCCACTTCGTTCCCCTTGTGTCCTGAATGACCAGGCACCTATACTAGAAATACCTTATTTTGGTTACTAATTTCCTTCAGGGCACCCAGACAGTCCCAAACCAGCCTTGAATTGACCTGGCTCGCAGAGTCGCCTGGCTGTCCGAGAAAATCACGGCCTTAGAATTAGTTATTCCTCCTCTCAACAATCTCGGCAGCACAGAACCTAACTGCAGCTAGCTCAGCCTGAAACACTTGCAGCTAGTTTTCCCAGGCTAACCGAAAACGTATATTTCGGCTTCACCCCTTGCACTACCGCTCCTATCCCTTCCACTGTTCTGGAGCCGTCCGTGTACCAACCACATCGAATCTCCCACAACTGGGGGTCCACGTCTCCAAGCCTCCCGGTCCCACATACAGACTTTGAAAGGCTTGACAATTGTGGTAGAAAAACAAGTTTTTACCCGTTTTTCTCTTTTGTAATATTTTCTTTCTTTCGATTTATGTTTATCAAGTGAAAATAAACTGCTAGGAATGTTTTACCACAACAAACAAGCAACATCGATTGGTCTCAAAAGGAGTATCGACTTTGTTAAGGGCACCATATGTATGAAACCTTTCATCTATGTACGCATTGAAAGGTAACCTGCTTTTTGCTAACTGCATCCAACCAATTGTAAAGTATATAAAAAGCTTAACTTTTCTTTCATTCTATCAGTTGTTCTTTGTACATACACAAACGTACACACACACAACAACACACTTCCTTTTACTCGAAAATTATCTTTGTATGTGAGAAAACATTATGTTGTAGTTGTTCACTTCCTGTCTTTTCTAATTTTACAACTTCCTCTCTAGCTTCAATAGTTATTACTAACTTCCTGTAATAACATACGTTAGGAAGTAACTACTTTTAACATTACTAAACTCTTATATCTAGCATTTACAGGTAAGCACTAAGCCCATTATGTGTTCTGTTGTATTTACTTAAGTAAATAAAATCTTTGACTGATTAAAAAAGTATTATTATTATATTATTCTATGTAAGTTATATACCATTACAGAAGAGTTCACTGTATGCATAATGAAATGTATAATAAATCACAAAAGAAAAAAGAAAAATGAAATAAAATAAATAATAGTTTTTCAAATTCTGATCATTGTTTAAAAAATGAATTAATTAAACCTATACACTAATTTTAACTGATACAAAGTTTCATACTGAAGACATATTACTTAAGCAAGTTGAATAATTGAAATTAATTAGATATTAAGCCAAGGCGAACCAGTCCTGGGGATCACTAGGGGTGCAGTTCGTGAGGCTCTCAGAGATTGGATCTGGAGAGAACATGAAAGGTACTGGGTGATGTGTCCTGGGGTCAAACACATCAAGAGGGTCATGCCCTTGTTGTGCAGACAAAGAACTAAAGTGATTCTAGGTTTGGGCAGGAATCAGTTTACTCTGATTACAGGCCTATTCACAGGGCATGGCAGGTTCAGAAAGCACCTGCACAAGGTAGGGCTTATTAGCTCGGAACCGCTGTGCAGATTGTGCACAAGGAAGAGGAAGAAACCGCCTCTCACCTGTTGTTCGATTGCGTTGCAATTGAGAGACTGCGCTATGACATCTTTGGAACTTTGAGGCCAAAGGAGATAGTAGCGCAGAAGGAACTAGTAGGGAAAGCTCTCAACCTTCTTAGAAGGGGAGGTTTCACTTATTAGACTTAAGGGGAAGGCACAATAAGCCTCTTGTGGCTGCGGTGCCGTGGGGATAGGGTCTCGCCCCCTCATTTTGAATCTAAAAATCTAAGCCAAGGCGAACTAAGAAAAGACAAAAAGAAGTCAAGAAGCTAGTAAGTGTTACATTAAATGTAAATAAAAATATAAAAATAAGATAAATTTAAAATAGAAAGTAACAATTTTAGAATGCTGAACATTGGAGAAAATGTTAAATAAATAAATGTATAAATTTGGTAATAATATAGAATTTGGAATATTGAGCTGATATAAATTTATAATACATAACTTAACCGTATTTGCTATTAACAGTTTTCTTTTTAAAGCTTTTATTGTAAAGTAGTAAATATTATATGTTTATTAATGGAATCTATTTTGAGGAGACCATTACCATCCATCTAGTACTGATTCAGATATATCATTCTTATAGATTCAAATAATGGTCATGAAAAAATGAAAAAGGTCGTACGGTAAATTAAGGTTACAGTAAGTACAAACGTCCTCTGCGTTCCATTTACAATTAATGCCAACTGTAGAAAAAGTTATATATTTTGAAATTCATCAGCCAGATTCTACTGATGAGGCGTTTCACCTTAAATTGGTTAAGAAAGTATAATAATAATGTTGGTATGAACAGTTGCACGAAAATATTAAATTGCCATTTTACAACATAACTAATACGTTTCCTTCTAACTTCAAATTCCAGAAACTTATATCTAATTATTATTATACATTATAACTTTTTAAATACGTCTTTTCGCTGAAGTGATGTTATAGTTTACAAAGATGCTGTACTAGAAAGATGATTCTTAACTGTTTTCATATTCTAAATTTACCTATAAACTATTTCAAATACGAGGGTCGTTTGAAAAGTCCTTGCAAAAATAAAAACTACTTAATTTTTTGGGGTAAACCTTTTTTATTTTTCAACATAGCCTCCTTTTAGGCTTATACACTTCGTCCAACGCTGCTCTAGTTTGTTGATCCCTTCCGAATAATGGGATTTGTCCAAGTCTGAAAAATAGCCATTCGTTTCTGCAATCACCTCCTCGTTTGGATAAAATCTTTTTCCCGCCAGCCATTTCTTCATATTGGGGAACAAATAGTAGTCCGAGGGAGCCAAGTCTGGAGAATAGGGGGGATGTGAAACGAGTTGGAACCCTATTTCCATTAATTTTGCGACCACAACTGCTGAGGTGTGAGCTGGTGCGTTGTCGTGATGGAAAAGGACTATTTGTGGGCCAATCATGGGCGTTTTTCTTGCAGCTCGGTTTTCAAATGGTCCAATAACGATGAATAATATGCACCTGTAATAGTTTTACCCTTTTCCAGATAGTCGATGAGGATTATTCCTTACGAATCCCAAAAGACAGTCGCCATAATCTTTCCGGCCGAAGGAACGGTCTTCGCCTTTTTTGGCGCAGATTCCCCCTTGGTAACCCATTGTTTAGATTGTTCTTTGGTCTCAGGAGTGTAGTGATGTATCCATGTTTCATCCACAGTGACAAAACGACGCTTAAAGTCCTGCGGATTCTTCTGGAACAGCTGCAAACCGTCCTTGCAACACTTCACACGATTTCGTTTTTGGTCAAGCGTGAGCAATCGCGGCACCCATCTTGCGGATAGCTTTGTCATGTCCAAATGTTGATACAAAATATTATGTACCCGTTCATTCGAGATGCCCACAGCATTAGCAATCTCACGCACCTTCACTCTTCTGTCATCCATCACCATATCATGGATTTTATCAATGATTTCTGGAGTAGTAACCTCAACAGGGCGTCCAGAACGTTCAGCGTCACTTGTGCCCATATGGCCACTCCGAAAATTTTGAAACCACTTATAAACTGTTCTAATCGAAAGTGCAGAGTCACCATAATGTTTATCAAGCTTCTCTTTAGTCTCCTGAGGCGTTTTGCCTTTCATAAAGTAGTGTTTAATCAACACACGAAATTCTTTTTCGTCCATTTTTTTGAAAATCACTCGACTTCCTCGATTCAAACGAATGCCAAACACAAAGAAATAGACCGATCTGGCTGAAACTTGGTGTGTGTTCTTCCAAGAGATGCTACTAACTAAACATAACCTCGATACGCGCCAGTAGTGCTATCTCTCTGACTTTGCACGGACTTTTCAAACGACCCTCGTATTAACTGAATTTATTTGTGTAATTTAAAAGAAATAATAGATCTATAAAACAAGAGAAGTTGTTTTAAAAAAAACACTCGTGAAAATTGGCCTTGTTTACATACTACATAGTACAGATTGAATTAGTCAGCTCGGTGCAGCAAAAAAAAAAAAAGAAAAGTGAAAAATACAAAATGTCCGAATGAAAAATGTGTGAAATTGTTTACCAGTTTCTAATACAATACTTGAATTCTCAATGGAACAATAACATGTCGGCCAATTCAACATACACACCCCCCCGCACGCTACAAAAATTGTTACAAAAAAAAAAATATTTACACGGAAATGTACAAGTGTGACATGTTTGTTTTGAAAATTCGTTATCAAATATTTACACAATGTTTGTAAACTTAATCTGTGTGTGCTTTTTTGTTTTGTGATTGAGCTAGAAATCAATAAAAAAATATTTGATTTTCAATTGTAATAGAAACTTTTTGGATATGGCACACTGTAGGTGATCAGAGCCTGGACTTTTTTGGTTAAAAAAAAAAACACGCGGAATCATTAGGCAATTTCTAGGTAGTATTTAACAATAACATGATGTTTGTTAAGTCTATTTGATGTTATTATGTTTGAAAGTTATTGTGTGGAAATTGAAAAGCTAATACAATCATACCTCTATTGCAACTTTCTTGGGGCGGTTGTTGTGGTCTAGTGGTCAAGAGTGTGGCTTCATGTGAGGAAGGTCACCAATTCGAATCCAGCGTATGGCGGCTACTTTTTATTTGTTAGAAAAAAATTGTTTATAGTAAAGTATGAGCTTCTGTTCCCGCCCACGGCACCTAATTGGTAGTTGAACGTTAAAAACCACCTACAAAAAAATATGCGATTACTTTGAAACTTTCTTTTAAAGGATATCCAAAGCAACGGACAGAATACAGAGCATTACTTCTTGTCACGTTTCTGTATAAGTCAAAGCCTGATAAATCTAACTGCCTAACTTATTCTGGATTCATTTTTTGGCCAAAGTAATTTTTCTGTAGTCGTAGGTATAACCCCAAAATCCACTAACCAAGAAGAAGTGCCAAGGATTTGGGTCTTAAATAACTTCCAGCAAGAAGGATTATCTTTTAAGATTAAGGAGATCCATTCATTCCCAGTTTTTCTTGCTAATCTGTTCTCTAGCTTTCATGTTTTCCATCCTTATCTTATAAGACAGTCTTTGCTGCAGATTGGCGGAGTTGACTCGCCGTAGAGCAATGAAATCGAAACTTAAAGATATATTTTTGAACAATAAACTTTTGTTTTGCTAAATAATATATCATTGCTTTAATTGTGGTAAATCCTCGATCAATTTTAAAAATAAAAACAAAACTTTGTCAAAGATTTATTAACAAAATTTAAGCGAATATTTAGATAACAATTAGTAAAGTGATTATAGAAGTACAGGTTGTTTTACGTCAAACTAACTAGCATCTTCAAAATGGAAGAGAGAAATGAACAGTATAAAATACGTTCTACAGGCCACCAATCAAAATACTGCACGTGGTCAAATAGAAGAAGACACTAAAATGAGAGTAAATGAAACGGGAGGAAAAAAAACAGAGATCATTCCAAGTTGCCATAGCAACCACACTACTACCATGTCCTACTAGCCTACATTGCGCAATCTGTCTTCTTTTATTTATTTCAAATTACTAACTAACCTAAAAATATAGGATTTTAGAATTTTCTTTTCTTTTTTTAAAACAGTTAGTAACCAAAACTGAAAATCAAACTAAAAATGCATAAGAAATAATTATTTACGTACATATTTGTGGATAAATGCACTTACAGGAACCTGTTAGGTAATATAATGTAAGAAATATTGGTGATTAGAAGGCTCGTCAAATAACGCATCGATCCAACCTTTCTTTTGTCATCCATTTTTATAGTTCTTTCGAATGGAACTTGTTTACCCTAAATGAAGTAGTTGGCAATACTTAAATTCAGTTACTAGCTACTCTTTGAAAAAATAACACCGTCCAATGTGTTAGAATCTTTATGTGCAAAGAGCAATTCTAAAATAGAAAAAATATTCACTAAGATTATTACAAATCTACAACATTAAAGATGAAAACTGTTGCTTTGAAAAAAAAAATTAAGAAAGATGTTTTAAAAATGAAAATTTGAAATATAATAATATAATAGTCTCTATTAAAAGTTTTAACAATAAGTTGAAAGAAAAAGAACAAGTGAAATCATTAATAACTTCTATGTAAGCCATTATAAAAACTTCTGCAAATAATTTATAAAAAATTTATTTTCAATTTTCTATTTCATTTTTCTCGAAAAAAAAACACATAAATCATAAATATAACTATGAATAACTACAACACTCTGATAAATGACACTATAAACGAAGAAGAATTGAAGCCATATTTGTCTTTTATTTATGAATTTGTATACGTCTAAATAGATTTTTTTTTTTTTTTTGAAAAAATAGAGCCGTCTATTCTTAATATTATACTAATGGGAATTTGAAAAAAAAAGAAAGAAAAAATCTTCCGAATGATGGAATAGAATAAGAAAGAATTAAAGAGGTTATGGAGACGCCACGATAGCCGAGCGGTTAGAGGCGAGGTCTATGATGCTAAGAAGTATTGTTGGGGTTATAGGTTTGATTCCCCCGGTCTGAGCTTTCGATTTTATTTATTGTTTTTTATGAGAAATTTGTTGTAAAGTACGTTTACTAATCGCCTCCGTCCACCGTTATGATAATTAAAAATACAGAGAGGTTTATTGAGAAATATAATTTATACGGATCGCCTCTAATCGCCGTATATAGATATATATACCAACCCTACCCCAAGGCGCTAAGGCCCTACAAGGAGCTGGGCCTCCTCCACTATTTTTTTTTGCCATTCGACTTGGTCGTAGGCGTCCCTCCGCCATCTTCTAACACCCATTCTTCTCAAAACTTCCTCCACACCATCTAACCATCTCATACGAGGCGCCTCCCTCTGCTGAGGCTTCCCTCCTGGCTTTCCCTCCATAAGTTTCCTTGGAATCTTATTTTGTGGCACATTCTTTCAACATGTCCAAGCCACCACATTAACTGGTACTCTTCCTTACAAAAGATACCAGATCTGGGTTCCCCCCCCCCCGAAACTCTGCCAAAGTTCTTCATTATCCATTCATTCATGTTACGAATCCTCACTTGGAAGGTAAGAGGACTGGCATAAGCTGGAGCAATTAGGAATTTGGAGCAAGTCTTACAGAAATAGATATATATATATATCTTTGTATAATAAAGAGAGAGGGATGTACACGTCACTTCATTTGATAATCAGACGCAAAGTCCGCCTGAAAAAGTATGGGAACTTTATTCTTTTATTTTAGAGTGTGTAAGGGATTGTATTTAAACGGGACAGTAGTTTTTACTTTTAAAAAGTTCCAAAAGAATTTGCAATTTAAATCTTACCAATTTAAAAATCTGGGGACAATTTTATTTATTTATTTTAAAATTGTTTGGTAAAAAGAAAGTTTTGGAGGACCAGAAAAATAGAACGAAGTGAGAAAAAAAAATAAATAAATAAATAAAAAAATAAAATAAAATTTGTAAAGTTAGTGAATAATTGTGAATCCAATTAAAAGTTTTAGTTTAGTATTCAGAATGGTGGAAATACTGTTCACAATAGGATGAGTGGAGGATTAGGATGTGAAGCGAGTAAGGGCGTGGAATAGAGTGGCAAGGCGGAGAAATGGTGTTGGAAAAGAGAGAATGAATACTGTGAAGCGCTTGGCTTCATTATCAAAATGAACTGAGCGCAACAATCATTAAACTGTTGATGGGCAAGGCCCGTAGGGCGAGGTAGTGCTTTTATTTTATAACGTGTTCCCCCACCAACTATCTACTCGCTTCACATAAATTCATTAATTATGCTATTATTTATCATTTCTCAGATAACATTTTATATATTTAACACTCCTCTTAGGTAACATTAAAATTACTCAGCTACCTTTTCCTTCTTTTTAAAATTTATTATTATTATTACTGTTATTATTATTATTGGAAGAACAATGTGGATTGTTGTGGATTGTGCTGTTGTTTCTCATTAACTGCACATTTTGGTGAAAGAGTTCTGCTTTACACTAAGGAAAAAATTGACGCCACGGTAGCCGTCCGGTTAGAGGCGACACCTGCAAAGCTAAGAATTAATGTGGTACTGGGTTCGATTCCCCTGTCTAGAAGCTTTGAATTTTATTTAATAGGTTAATAACAGAAATTTTTGTAGTAAAGTAAGTTTGCTAGCCGCTGCAATCGTCTGTGACACCAAATTTTGATGAATATAAAGGCTACCTGAAAAAATAGGCATTACTTTATCAATCTGTTTTTGAGTTTGAACAGAGACCAAAAAAAGAGATTCAGAAAGAGCAAAGAGTATCTAGGACATTCCTAGAAGACGATTGGGATGTTCTCAAACCTTCTACGGATCCTTCGACCAAGTTTGAAACCTGGAGCTGCTTTTTAAATTTTAAAGATATCCTATCTTTTTCTTAACCGAGCGGGACTTCTCTTAAACAGACTTCTGAAGCGGATGTTCAGCAAGAAAGTCTCCTTGGTCCCAATCTTACATTCAGTATGTACAAAGGACATTCAAATCCTTCAAGAAACTATCCTTCTCATGTATGCATACGACGTGGTAAGTCTTTCTTCGATAGATAGAGAAATAAACTTTATAATAAATATAATATTGTACAATAATTACAAAACATGAATTGTCAATGTGTCAATTACATTACAACCTTCATGACATGGTATAATAAGAAGGTTCAAGTTGGGAAGGATAGATAGAGAATGCAGGGAAAAAGGATGAAATCACCTGCAGCTAGTGGAAAAATTTTGAGAAGGATATGTTTGATTCTTTTGTGCCTGTACGGGAATAGAAGAATCTGTAGGAGGCTATGGCGCAGCAGAATGGATTAGGATGACAACTGGAGTGGATATAGGAGTACAGTGCAACCTCGATTAACCGGGATCATGTTGAGTCATCATAAGAACACCTGGATCGGCGCCAGAAACAAAAGTTAATTTTCGGTGGCGACAGGAAAATTTTTTGTACTTCCGATGTAACATAATAATTGTAGGCGTGGCAGCAACTCTTTTATACCTGATTTTGAATTCAGTTCCTGAATTGATTGAATTTTTTTCACGATAAGGACATTCCAACCAATGACAAAGTTGTGCTTTTTAAATTGCGTACACTCATCAAAGAGTGGTCGTTTGTTATAAAAAAAAAGAAGCAAACAACACGAAAAGTATTTTTCAAAAAAGTTGAACTGCAAAAAAATGAAAAAAATTTAAAAAAAGAAATAAAAGATAAAAAATAAAAATAAAGATAAAAAAATTCAAAAAATAAATATAAAAAAAAGGATTGCCGTCTAAGATAGGAGTTGATCTCTGGGGCGAAACAGTAATGTATTACTATGTAACACTGTGTATTTGGTTTAACCGGGATTTCAGTTTTCCAGGGTGGGTATAGCTGGAGGTCAGCCCGGTTAATCGAGGTGGCACTGTATATGGGGATAATAGTTGCAGGCTCAAGGATTCAGTCGATTTTTAACGCGTCTAGGAGAGACTGTCGCTAATTTTTTTCTGTGTTGTCCTGGAGTTTCTTGATATTTCTACTCTAAGTCAGGGCTGCAGTAGGGTAACATCGGCCAAAAGATCACTTTACAGAGGAGGAGTTTGTACTCTAAGAATGAAGGAAATAGTAGACTTGTAGGAAGTTTACCGGCGTTCACTTTGTCCTGAAGGTGAGCAAAGAAGGTCAGATTGTTGTCCAAAGTTAAGCCGCAATACTAGAGCAGGAGTGTTGTGTCTAATTTGTCGGTTGAGAAAAGTAAAGAATATGGCGTTAGTCTTCTCAAGGATTATTTTGATTTTCCATTTAGTGCAGTATTTAGTTAGTCTATTGCGGAAGTAAGTCTGTTGGTGATGGTGTCAATACCCCATGATGACATGTATAAAGCCACGTCATAAGTCTTTCTTCTCATATTGACCTGATAATGGCACACCGAAACCTTGAATCCCATTACAGTTCAACAGAAGGATGGTTTGGAAATGCGAAAATGCAGCTTAATGAAATCAAATCTAAAAATATTATTTCCGCATTTTATCGCAACACACTCCATTCAATTTACTATAATTTAACCCTTATTCTTCCAATTACTGAAACCCACTTTCTTGGGTTCTTCAAAGATAAAGGATCAAGTTGCAAAGCCTCAAAACACGAATTGAGAGAAATGAGCTCAACATGGGTTACCTTATTCAAAACACTAATTGAAAACAGATTTAATCTCTTTCTGATCAATAGACGACTTATATATTCAATTCCATTTTGAAATCCATCTATTGGAATTGAACTATTGTAATCAACCAAACATTCCATCTCCAGTGGATCTGCAGCGTTAATATCATTAATGTCAGTAGTTCTGTAACTATTTAATAGTAATGCCTATTTTTTCAGGTGGGCTTTACATCCAACTACCTCTTAGATGTCCGTAGACGGAGGCGACTAGCAAACATACTTTACTGCAAATTTCTCCTCTGTTAAGAACCTCGGTATCATTTTTGACCAAAAACCTATCCTAGAAAAACCATGTTTCCCAAATCTCTCGCCGCTCCATCCACATCCTGAAGCAGGGTAAATAGTTCTCCGACACCAATTAAGACCCGGCAACTCCTAGTTTCCTCTCTTATTTTCCCCCCATTTCCACTATGGTTGCTTAGTGGTATGGCCAGCCTTTCTGGTGATCTCGTAGCTAAGCTCAAGCGCCTCCATGAACTGCTTCATACGATTTATTTTCAGCATTCCCAGAGACTCTCGCATTTCGTGTGTACTACAATGAGTTGAAGTGGCTTTACCGCCGCCAGTATTTTGTGGCTTCATTCCTTTTCCAAGTTATCCAATCTCAAAGACCATCTTATATTTTCCAACTCTTCAAGTACAAATCCCTCGATCCATTCCCGTAATACTAGATCTCTATCCGTACCTCATCCTTCGATAAATCCTTCCTAATACGCGCTACCTCTCTCTGGAACTCCTTACCTTCATCTGTACGCCATGCTCCTACCTTTTCCATCTTTAAATCTCTTCTGTTCAATTATCCCCATTCTACCCAGCTTTCTCCGAAATGAATTCATTTATTTCCTTTATTTTAATTCTTATTTTTGTAAATACTTGCTTATTTTAGTTTATAAATATTTAAAATACAGGACAAATCAATAGGGCCTCTAACTGCACATGAACTTATTCTTAGAGGACAATAGTCTCAGGAAAATAAATTTATTTTCTTTCTTTAAAATTCCTTTTGTTAACCAATAAATTAAAAGCAACGTCTAGACCGGGATACGAAACCAGTATAACACTACTTATTACGTTTGCGGGCACTATTTAATGAAAAGGTCATAATGTCTAATATTTGACTCTAATATCTCTAACAAAGCAGAAATTTCTTTTACTAGGGAGGCTGTGGTATTGAGGACACCATCTTGATGCTCGAACGATTAAAAGAGAAATAACAAGAATTTAGAATGAAATGACAAATAATAATTAATTTGCAGGAAATAATAAATTATATTAAGACATAGTTGGACTAAATTGGCAAACATACCCAGGACAACTGGATGGCATTTGAGGGTGTAATAACATTCACAGGGATGCCAAGCGAAGTTAGCGTGTTGGATGTTCACCACGAAGAGACTTGTTATACCGCACAATACACCAAGTACAAATAAACTAACTAGAAATACAGCTTTTCCTTCCCCAATGGAATTAATTAGCATTGTGCTGCTGGCTGTTTTAACAGTAGGTTTCAGCTTCTAAACTTGAAATACAGCCAACATTTTTGGACATAGGAGATGAGAGTCTTCCCAAAAAAGGGAGTTTCAGATAGCGGTGGTTTTTGGTGTAAAATTTGCAGAAAATGTTTTGAGGAAGGGAAAATAACGTGGGCTAAAATTAAACACAGCCTCCTTTATCTTTATAGTTGATTGTTCTAGACCGCCTTATAGTCGCAAAACACTAAATATGGCCCACAGAAATTTCTATCATTCTCGCTTTATTTATATACCTACACCTTCAATTATTTTTCTGCAAACAAAAATCTATAATTAGAAAAACTCGGATTTCTCATATCCCATTTTGTAGAATTAGAATTAGAATAATAGATGGGACGGGAACTAAGGGCTCCACGGCACCGCAGCTGCAAGAGACTTATTGTGCCCTCGCCTTTGGATCTAGTAGACGAACCCTCTCCTACTAAAGAGGTTGAGGGCTTTCCCTACTAGTTCTTTTTGCGCTACTATCTCCTTAGGTCTTAAAAGTTCCAAAGGTTTCATAGCGCAAACGCTCGATTGCAACGCCATTTGGCCTCAAGTGAGAGGCCATTTCCTCCTCTTCCTGACACAATCTACACAACGGCTCCGAGTTAATAAGCCCCCACCTTGTACAGAACTGCTTTCTGAACCTACCATGCCTAGTGAATAGGCCTGTGATCAGAGTAATCTGATTTTTTACCAAGAACAGAATCTCTTCAGTTCTTTGTTTACACAGCCAAGGCATCATAGTCTTGCTGTGTTTAACCCCAGGACACATCACCCAGTTCTTCTCGTACTCCCTCCAGATCCAATCTCTGAGAGTCGCACGAGCCGAACCCTTGGTGATTCCCAGGACAGGCTCCGGGCCAATGAAAGGAGTGTTAGATCCATTCCTGGCCAGATGATCAGTCCTCTTATTCCCTTCAATCCCCTTATGACCCGGCATCCATTCCAGCCGAACTTGGTTGTACCAAGCCAGTAGTTTTGGGGGCCTTTCTGCATTCCCAGACCAGGGAAGAGGTCATTCTGAAGGATACAAGAGCCTTCAGTGCAATCTGGATGTCCGAAAAGATGCGAATCGCCCTATTTCTAGGGTTCCATCCGCAGGTTTTCCTCAGCACATGTTTTAATCTCAAAAACCCCGGCCTAGAAGACTGTGGCGTATCTCCCAAGAGATCTCTCAATGAGTGCCTCGGGTTTAACCCCATACACTCCAGACCCAGTTCCACGGTCCATCTAGGAGCCATCGGTAAACCAAATGCCTCCCTTCCAGTACTGTTCCGTCCAGTTCGCCTTCCATTAAGTCTTCGGTTTAATAAACTCCTGAAATGGAGTCTCAAAACTGTATTTCGGACAGAACCTGTTCCCATCCTATTTTGTAAATAATTATGGAATTTTAAATCCATAAGATTATAGCATTTTTGTCACAGAAGGATTAAAAGTGTTGCAACCAATTACAGGTAAGAAACAAATCTAACGAGAAGTATCCTTCTAATAATAGCTTTCTTCTTTAAACATAGAATAAAATAACAATTGCGATATCGAAATTAGACACTAAAGTTGTACTTTTAAGCCGCAGAATCACTTCAGGCCAAAACTAAACCCCCCCCCCTATTCAAATCCATCAATTTTTTTTAATTTAAAGCTCGAGATTGGTTGGCGCCCTCAAGTTTCTTCAATGCACTGACGCGCTTTCTGACAATGTTCTCTCCCGCTACAGACAACTCTGTATGTTACCAGTCGTCAGTGAATGAGAATTTCTAAAAATTCTTAATTTTTGATAAAATATTTTAGTTTTGTCTAGTTGCTTGTAAATGGTTAAAATAAAATAAATATAAACGTCCGCTAAGTTCATTTACATTTTTTTATTAAAGCCAGAATCAAATATCGCTCAATTAATAATCCATTAAAGTGTTTCTTTTAACGTGTAGTACCTCCAATTGCCCGCACGGATGGACTGTCCAGTTTCGTAAACATCGTATTTTATAAATCCATGTGTACATAAAATGATGAAATGCAAATCTCGTTAAATTTACTGAGGCGGAAACCACTCTAATCATAACGTACTAAATCTCCGACCTCCCCTCTACACCCTCTTTTAGCGCTCAATGCCTCCACAATCTCTCGTTCACTATTAAAATATTCAAACTAATGTAACAAAATAAATAATTGTTCAGCTATTTGGTTTAAAAATAATATTTTAGTTGTATTTTCATTGAAAATATTTGTAGAAAAAGCTTAATTCGTTTGATTAGTTTAATTAGGTTTTAGCAAAATATGCATTAAAACGATTGGTATTACTGCTGCACTACAATGACCGCGAGTTAAACTTCCATTAAATGCCTCCCTCCAGATCTAATCTCTGAAAGCCGCACGAACCGAACCTCTGGTGATCCCCAGGACAGGCTTCGGACCGATGAAAGGAGTGTTAGATCCATTCCTGGCCAGATAATCAGCTTTCTCATTCCCTTCAATCCCCACATGACCCGGCACCCATTCCAGCCGAACTTTGTTGTACCGAGCCAGTAGTTCTGGGGGCCTTTCTGCATTCCAAGAACAGGGAAGAGGTCATTCTGAAGGATACAAAAGCCTTCAGTGCAGCCATTAAAGGCCTCCCTCCAGATCCTATCTCTGAGAGCCGCACGAACCGAACCTCTGGTGATCCCCAGGACAGGCTTCGGAACGATGAAAGGAGTGTAAACTTCCATTAAATCTGGTTGTCTTAAAATTGTTTTATCAACTTACTTAATTTCAAATAAATATCAAGTTACAAACGGCAACTTCGTTATTTGCTGACAACTAGTCAGGATTTATAACCAAATAGAGTTTTTTTTGATGGAGACTTTAGGATGCTGTAAGTATGAATGAAACTGTTCTCCTTCTATCCAGAATAGCGCTCTACATCAGGTAAGTTCCGGCATAAGAATGATGAGCCCTACATATATATATACCTGCATGTATATATATGTTTATCGGAGTAGAGTTTGGCGGAAGAAGAAGTGGTGTATACTAGCAAGTTGGATGGTGGAGTCCCGGGGGACGAATGGGTTCAAACTGGGAGGATAGATCATTGCTGTGCAAAGGACAGATTTACGCCCACTAGCGTAGAAGAGTGTGTACGCCATAAATATACTAGCTGGCGCATCAATTCAACAACAAGCGAAGCTACCATCCTCTTTTAACAGCCGCCTCTCTTACCGCCTCCAAGCACACAACGAACTATATACTCTTTCGTAGACGGCTTAGAAACGGAACAGTAACATGTTGGCCCAGTTTCCATTATATTATACTACTCCATTCTACATATAGATATTATTTTACGGATATAAAGATATACAAATAAAACAAAAAAATAAAAATAAGAAAGTATATCAAAAAATAAATATAATAAATTTTGCATTATTTGAATATTTATTCGTCAGTCGTTGAAGTATTAAAGTTTGCCAATCATATAAATCGGATTTTTTTTTCAAAACTTGACTAGTAACTGCTGACTCAGTTAAGAATAGCAGTAACATAAAGTCATGTGAGTATTCACATCACATTTTATTTTAATGTTTACAGAAACAGCTAATCGATGCTCGAAACGTTTCTAACAAGGAGTGAATGACGTTTAGAGAAACAGCTCATCGATTCTCGAAACTTGTCTAACAAGAAGGGAATGGCATTAGAGAAAACTTTCGAGTGCCAGTTCTGTTTTGGTAATGTCAGCCATATGCAAATAATCTTAGACAATGGCAGTTTTCTTATTTTTTTTTTAATTCTCAATAAAATAATCAATATTCCAATAAATTTTCATCCACACTTTCATTAACAACGTAAAACAGAGAATATTTCGTTTAAAAAAAATCTCGATTTGTAGTGTAATTTTTCGTTCCCTGAATATTCTGATAGTTCATCAAATACCTACAGTGGAAAAATTATTTTAAAAAATTTAAAACTTATTTTAAATTGAGAAATAATTGGTAATAAAGAATTGACCAATCTCAATGGAGAATATTGAAGATGTAAAAAATGTAGGCGTGTTTTTGGAGCCAATAAGAAATCGCCCTATTGTAGCCTGGCCACGCCCTCATTGAAGAGGCCACATATGTATTGGACAAACTGAAAAAATACAGTATTTTTAGTTTCTCTCGCTGTTTATGCCATGGAATGTAAAAACGTGTAAAATTTTACCTTAA
Source organism: Rhodnius prolixus (assembly GCF_049639745.1). Taxonomy (NCBI): domain Eukaryota; kingdom Metazoa; phylum Arthropoda; class Insecta; order Hemiptera; family Reduviidae; genus Rhodnius; species Rhodnius prolixus. The sequence goes on from NW_027411582.1 coordinate 21,795,501, forward strand.
AAATAAATAAATCTTAAACTTTTTTAAATTGATCGATTAAAATTATAATTATAGACTTAAAGCAATACACAAATTTAGTGCATATAACAGGTCGAAATTCATGAAATAGACGCTCCAGGGTGGATCTATTTCTCAAAAAATAAAATAAATAAATGAATAAATAATAATAATCAGTTTCCTTGGATAAGATGGTAACATAAATAGCGCATATGTAATTTATCTTTTTTATCCAAAATTTAAATTGTATAAATCAATTCAAAATGTTGTAGTTAGTACATACTTTTCTTTTTAATTACCTTTACCTCTTTTTCTTCTTTTGGAATATTATTTCAAAGTTAAATTATGTCTTTAAATACAGTTCTAAAGATAGCTGCATTGGAAATCTGTATGAAATCAAATGTAGTGGATACCAGAAAGGACGAATACTTAAGGTTAGTAGATAAGGACAAATATCTGTGGGAAATACTAAATAATACTTAAAGAATGAGTTCTGTATCAATAACTACCTCGCCAAAACACTAGATATTGTTTTAAGTCTCTTTCTGTTACGCCAAAAATTGATTAAGCTGAGTTCTTTACCATTTGAAGGTCTGCCATGAATAAAACTATTGTATTTTTAGGAAGAAGGCACTGTTGTTTATCTTTGATGTCAAAATATTGTGATTAACAGTTTTTAAAAATATTTTTGATAAATTTTTCCTGAATTTAGTCGGATTTTAATTTAACGGAATACTAAATTTAATCTTAATATATGTAGTTATAGGATTTTGGCCACCAACTGCTCCAACCAGTGCCAAAACTAGTTATTCCAAACTACTTTCTATTTAATCTCCAACCTGTAATCACTCAAAATAATATATTAGACATTGATGTAAACATAAAAATTCTTTATTTAAAAACAAGGCACTTTAGTTTAGTGTAAAGACCAGCAAATTATGTTTATGTCACGTAATTCATATTTTTGCTAAGTGAGGGGAGGTTACTCGGTTAGGTTTTGTAATGCTTAAAAAAATAATCGTAAAATTTTGGACAAAATAGTAAAATATTGTATTTTTAAGGGTTCTTTAAGTTTTGTTGAAAGAAAATTACGTATAGCAATCATAATGTTGGAATTCTACTTGAAACAAGGAGTTAACTAGCAATGCACGAGAATAATGATTGTAAAATAAAATATTTAAATAAATAAGAATTATGCCTAACTTGATGAAACAGTCTTAGATACTGTCAGTAACCTGTCTCAGAAATTTAAAACATTCGGGCGTTACGAAGAACAAAAATCCATTTATTACCTATTATTGCGATCCTAAGCAAATTTTTAATAGTAAAGTAAAGTAATCGCCTATTTTTTCAGGCGGGGCTTAACGTCCAACTACCAATTAGGTGTCGGTGGTCGGAGGCGACTAGCAAACATACTTCACTGTAAATTTCTTTTATTAACCATTAAATAAAATCCAAGGCCCAGAGACCGGGGATCGAACCCAGTACCACAAATGCATATTAGCTTTACAGGGTCTCGCCTCTAACCGCTCGGCTACCGTGGCGTCTTCAAATTTTAAATGTTTCAAAGCAATTTAATAAAACAAAAAAAAAATATATTTCAGATATGTAAAGGAAATATTATTTTGGGAACTGTTGCCCCAAAGAAGAGGTTTGCCAAAAACATTTAAGAAAAATAAGTGGAGATATTTTGCAAATGAAACAAATACAAAATATTTACCAAACTTGTGCGAGGAAAAACCAAACTGTAACCATGTTCCATTAATTTGAAATGTTTAGAAGTTTTTTTTTTAAAAAAATGATTTTGTTTTCAATTATTTAATGTTTAAATTGTTTGACGATTTTCAATTCAATTACATATTCAGTGTTTTTGTCTTTAATTAATTATTTATTTATTATTGGTACTGTTCTCTCGATATATGTATAGTATATATATACATCTGTATAGTATATATATACGAGGGTCGTTGGAAAAGTCCGTGCAAAGTCAGAGAGATAGTACTACTGGCGCGTATCGAGGTTATGTTTAGTTAGTAGCATCTCTTGGAAGAACACACACCAAGTTTCAGCCAGATCGGTCTATTTCTTTGTGTTTGGCATTCGTTTGAATCGAGGAAATCGAGTGATTTTCAAAAAATGGACGAAAAAGAATTTCGTGTGTTGATTAAACACTACTTTATGAAAGGCAAAACGCCTCAGGAGACTAAAGAGAAGCTTGATAAACATTATGGTGACTCTGCACCTTCGATTAGAACAGTTTATAAGTGGTTTCAAAATTTTCGGAGTGGCCATATGGGCACAAGTGACGCTGAACGTTCTAGACGCCCTGTTGAGGTTACTACTCCAGAAATCATTGATAAAATCCATGATATGGTGATGAATGACAGAAGAGTGAAGGTGCGTGAGATTGCTAGTGCTGTGGGCATCTCGAATGAACGGGTACATAATATTTTGCATCAACATTTGGACATGATAAAGCTATCCGCAAGATGGGTGCCGCGATTGCTCACGCTTGACCAAAAACGAAATCGTGTGAAGTGTTGCAAGGACGGTTTGCAGCTGTTCCCGAAGAATCCGCAGGACTTTAAGCGTCAGGACTTTCGTCACTGTGGATGAAACATGGATACATCACTACACTCCTGAGACCAAAGAACAATCTAAACAATGGGTTACCAAGGGGGAATCTGCGCCAAAAAAGGCGAAGACCGTTCCTTCGGCCGGAAAGATTATGGCGACTGTCTTTTGGAATTCGCAAGGAATAATCCTCATCGACTATCTGGAAAAGGGTAAAACTATTACAGGTGCATATTATTCATCGTTATTGGAACGTTTGAAAACCGAGCTGCAAGAAAAACGCCCACGATTGGCCCACAAAAAAGTCCTTTTCCAACACGACAACGCACCAGCTCACACCTCAGCAGTTGTGGTCGCAAAATTAATGGAAATAGGGTTCCAACTCGTTTCACATCCCCCCTATTCTCCAGACTTGGCTCCCTCGGACTACTATTTGTTCCCCAATATGAAGAAATGGCTGGCGGGAAAAAGATTTTATTCAAACGAGGTGGTGATTGCAGAAACGAATGGCTATTTTTCAGACTTGGACAAATCCTATTATTCGGAAGGGATCAACAAACTAGAGCAGCGTTGGACGAAGTGTATAAGCCTAAAAGGAGACTATGTTGAAAAATAAAAAAGGTTTACCCCAAAAAATTAAGTAGTTTTTATTTTTGCACGGACTTTTCAAACGACCCTCGTATATATATATATATATACAGATATAGCGGGACTTACACGGGAATTTTGGTAATGACAATGAGACAGATACAATAGAGTAATTACAATGTTCAATTTTTACAAAATTACGTAAGTTTTCAATAATTATAAAGAATTTATTGTATTTCATTTTTATATTACTGGTTTTTTACTGATTTTCTGTGTTACTCAGTCTCTAAATTATTTGTATTTGTGTATTTGTAATATCTAGGCTCTGAAGAGGACAATATATTTGTCAGAAACGTTGGCAAAAAGACGAGTTGTTTTTTATTTGACCGATTCCTCGCCAATCTTGAATCCTTAGTTCTTAAAACAATTAGAAAAATCAATGGATCAAGATTGATTGAACTAGGAGAGCTAGAATGATTCATTGAATTGTTGTGGATATTCGTTATCATAAATCTGAGCTTTAGACCCGAATGTAAAACATAGGGGCACCATGATTTTATAAAAATAATTTTGTTCGGACTAAGTTTCCAAAACAAAACAAAAAATCGATAAAAAGAAAAATTAATAATTAAGAAAATAATTAGAAAAGTTTGAATTAAAAGACTTCCTTCGACAACAATGGAGTTATTTTAAATTCTCATAACCCTGAATTCTCTTATAGTTTTCGAATAAATAGTGTAGTATATCCCATAAGTCCATCCTGGAATATCGAAAACAAAAAAATTGTCATGAAAGACCAACAAAAACTATCGCAGATATAGATCTATATGAATAAAAAGAATGAAATAAATGATGGCTGTACTATGTAGCCGATAGATAGCCGAGGAAATGGAAGCTAGAAGGTTTATATTGGCAAGGAAAGAGCGCAGCACAGTATGGCGGAGAATTGGAACGTAAATATGACAAAGCTGAATAATACCATTTGTTTTGAACAAGCTATGGTGGGAAGGGGCAAGGTTTCAGCCATGTCACGGCGGCCGTACAACAGTCATTAGCCTGTCACTACAGGCTCTGTTTTTGGGAGGATATGTCCTACTGCAGCCGGGAGTCATGAACTAGTCTGAACGCTGTGACTCCTGTGCTGCAAGCTTCCACGGAATTCAAAAACAATATAGAAACCATATTCCCCCGCATTTGAAACGGATCAATCAAATTAAGCAAATGTTGCTCATTAACTACAAATTGCTTGATGATGTTTTAATTTAAGTATCTTTTACTTTCATGAAAGGTAAAGCGTAGGTAGTTCAATAAAAATTATGTTAGACCACGAGTGGTTCTTAAAATGAAGAAGTAAAAGAACAAGATGTCTCCGGTAATAGAGGATTGCAAGTCAGGCTGCGTTGAAGGCGCTTAATTAATGTAATGTCACTTCTGGATTGATGCTGGAATGTTTAGGATATTGTGAAAGAGCTGATTGTTGTTAAAAGTTAATCTACATTGTCGGGTGATATTAGGATTTCAGAGGTGATTGAAGCTCCGGGGGAGCTTTACACTCTCTAATCGGTCCTCAACCATTACAAAAAATAATTGGTGTAAAAGAATATCGTGTAAGGGCTTACATCATGATTTAAAGATTTGAAAGCCCTGGATCAGGATGATAGTGCAGGCAAAAACAATTTTTTTTCTTTTATTTAAGTAACTTCAACCTCTTCTCAGTGCACTGCCGGCCTCCGCACAGAGTTCTCTCGTTACACACCACACTGACTGCTATAAGATACTCCCAGGGAGAGAAAATCTATGGATGTGGATTAAACCCCAAGATCTCAGCGTAAAAAGCTAATCTCTGAGCTAATGAATCTCTAAATGGTTATTTTAATATTCAAACAAAAATATTTGGACCTTTTGTCAGTTGTCAGGTAAAAGCCCTGATTAACAAATTGATAATAATAGTTACAATTAATTATTACAACTTATGGCTATTATTGAAGACAAATGCAAGATTACAATAATGCCAATTCATGTCTAATAAGTAACAAGATTTCTTATCTGCAGCTTCTAGGATTATTTAAAGTATATTCGCGTGCTATCTAGTAGCAACCAATAGTACTAAGTTTCATTGAACACCAATTTTAGTGTAAAAAATCAATGCCGAAAACCAAAATAACTAAATACCATTTGATAAAAATAATTGTATGTACGTTATAACTTTATTTTGTGCTATTTATTTCTTTCCTTTACAATTTATAACGCATAACAATGGAGAAAGAATCCAATTCAAATTGAATAAACACAAAATACAAACGACTAGGAAAGAAAATCGAATGAATAAATAAACCGAATCTAGGGTAATTCGATATTTGGTATTTATATGACAGGCAACTTGTCAGAAAAGAAGGCAACGAATAGAATAAGCAGAAGCCATCCAAGGACAAATAGAAATTGTTTAGTTTGAGGAAATAAAAGAAATTTCTCTGCTTGAATTGAGGTGGCATTGAGAATCAGTGAAGTAAGATAATTGAAAGCAAAAAATTCAGCATTAATTAATTGAAGTAAATACCCAGTTCATTAAAAGGTTCTATGACTTCTTTATGAAATTAAGGGAATAATCCGAGCATTATTAACGTTGTTATTACATTATATTAAGCCCTGAAAACAAATGGCGCTGTAACATCTTCCAATGCTCTAGTTAAATAGTAAATAGTAGTTAAATAGTAGTCCAATGCGGTATATAAGTAGGAGCGTATTTGCCATGAATGCAAGTCTTAAACGGCAAACCTTTGAATACTTCTTATGCTTTATTAATTTTGGACGGTTCAAAGTGTTGCAGACTTTCCTGGAGAAAGTACCAAAGATTCTCTTGACTGAAACTCCAATCAGATTCTTCGCAAGCATGTCTGTGATTATCTCCATTGAAATTATCCTTTTCTTTAATATTATATGTTCATTATTATTATTTATTTATTATTTGTAATGGGATTATTACTTTCCATCTGAAAAACCTCATCACTTGAATTACTCAACTGGATAATTACATAAAATTTAAAATTTTATTCGAGTGGAAATGGAATTATTATTAATTAAGTAATCTCAAAATTGTGCTTGATGTATATTCCATTGTTTGCATAAATATTATATATTATGACAGAGCTAATGGACACTAAATCCTATCTCTGCCGTGGCTGTGGTAAACATTAACTGCTACTAACCCCGTGAGATATTATCTAGGGTTTATTTTGCCTGGTATACACACATTCTCGCATTTACAGAATAAAATATCAATATTCTTTATAAAATAATTAAACAAATACAATTGGATGCCTATTTAGATAGCTATTTTGCATATTAATTAATTAGGGAGGTAGTTAACTGTAACATCAAAATACATTATTATTTCAATCGAGATAAGAATGTAAATTAAATTTAACAGATAGTATCTTATTATCTCGCTTTACATTATGAAGACCCTCCTCTCTCTTTACTCTGCACACATTAACACAAACCAGAAAGTAGCTTGAATGTGAGGAATCTGTTACACACCTCCATGGTCCCTTTCCATTAGACTAACTACAATCTAGTAACAATAAAAGTTATGTAATATCTATCGCGCTAATGTTTCATGTAATTAAGGACTCAGGAATCTTTTCCTCTCATCTCGTAAAAGATACTTTCTGTCACGAGATTTGAGTCCACTGAAATGTAAAAAAAAAAAGTTTTGAGCTTTGAGGTTATCATGAGATGAAGTTATGTTTTAAGTTTTTTTAAGTGTAATGAAGATGTTTTTTAAAATGATTTTTACTTATTGCACAAATTTTACTTCTTTAGTAACTTACTTCAAGAAATGAAGCAAATATCGTACGTGGAACTTACTGCAAACACAAGTAGTGCGAGAGAATTCAATCCTATAGAAGAGCTATCGCTTCTACCGGACAATAGTTGGAAAACTAGAGGGTTAGAATATAAGGAAACACTGGCGTGGCATTTGGCATGGCCGGATCTTGTAGTTTCAGAAGCATAAAGAACAAGAAGCATTAACAATTCGACGGAGTGTTTTTTGATTGAAAAGATTTGGATTCTATAGATATTGGAAGCTTTGGCTGTCCCCTAAAGTTCCATTCAGCATGTTCAGACAGGTTTTAGTATCATGGTGTAGATAAGTCGTTTGTTGTTCAATGAAAGTTTAGATCGTTTGTCGAGTAGTCTAGAGAGAAGTTTGAATAATCTATTAAGTTAGTATAATATGTGGATTCCTAGTTGGACATTTTCCATGAAGAAAGACCGAAAGTGTTTAACCGATGCTGGTGCAACGCTGTAGGCAATCACTAGCAAGATGGAATTAAGCCTCATCACAATGCAGCTATTAATAAAAAATAGCTTTAAGGCTCATAGGTGTGTTCAATAGCCTTCAGTTAATTCCTCTTCTAAACTTATTGCAGGGAACATATGACTGTAGAAGGAATTAGCTCCGGTTTAGAGCGTACCCTTTAACAGCCGAAGGTCTAAGGGATTGAGTTAAGCTGCTGTCCTTAGGCTCCTTTTTAGTATCCTCTGCAAATTATTTCAGATAGTGTAACAGTAAAAGAAGCGTCTTCAACATTAAATAAATGATCGCAATATGAAATACAATTTAATTTTTATCCATATTTATAAAAGGAAGACAATTTCTCTCTAATTTTTCCTCTGGATCAATATTTTGAGTTAGATAAATAATAGCAAATTAACGTTCCAAAATCTAAATCACCAAATTTTTAGTTCTTAACATAGAAATGTGTACATCTTTTTTTTTAAATCATTTGATCAATGCATCTATCATTATAACATGGGCGTACAGCTAAATGTGTGACAAATTCACTACCAGATAATACTATAGGCTTGCAGATCGATCTAAAAGATGGAGTAGAGGGCCGACATTAATCATGTCTGACGTCACAACGTCATCTCCCCCCCCCCACTTCTACACATATTACAGCTCTACCAAGCATGCATTAAATCCGAGTAAAAAACAAAAAAATATATATCTTTTGTTAACACCCATACAACTTATTTTCTTGTCTTAATACTTCTAGGTTTTGCAAAAATTCTTTATATTTTGCTTGTAAATTGTTTTTTTATTATGAACAATAACATTTTTATTTATAATAGAATGTATTATAAGGTTATTGTTACAATACACTTTTTAATAGTAATGGTACTTTATGGTAGATGTATCAATCCTATTTGTTAAAGTAGTTTAATTCAGGTGCCACAGTGGCCGAGCGGTTAGAGGCGCGGTTTTTAAAGCTACAATTGTACTGTAGTATTGTGGGTTCGATTCCAGGTTTTGTGGCCTTGGATTTTATTTAAATTAATAATATAAGAAATTTAAGTTAAGAATGTCATTCGCCTATCCACATTATGTTAATTTGAATTAAAACAACTAATAAAAATAATAATAAAAATTGATATGAGTATGTTGCATCACATTAATTGCAAAAAAGTATTGTAACGAAGTTGACCTGGGCGGAGAAGAAAGGCCTAGATTGTTCTAGAGGTTGAACGACCAAAGTCAGTAACAGGCCGCCACTGCATAAACAAAAGGGGCGGTATCTACTTGTGGCAGAAAAGAAAGGCCTAGATTGTTCTAGGGGTTAAGCGACTAAAGCCGGTAACAGGCCACCACTGTGTAGACAAAAGGGCCGGTCTTTACTTGAACTAGAAAGGAAAGGGCTAGATTGTTCAAGGAGTTAGTGACCTGTGTAAAAGCCAGCTAAGAGAAAGGCCGCAGTTGGGGTGGTGGCATATGTGTTTCCCAGCCAGTGATTGACAGGTGAGAGTGAGACAGACGGAGTTGGAGAGAGACGGAGAATGGGAGGAGGCGTCTCACAACTGAGGTGGTGGCAGTATGTTTTCTCCAGCCAATGAACATCAGGAGGGCGTGGAAACTTATGCTCAGAGAGTTGGAGGAGGGCAGTTCCAGTTGGAGGGAGGCACGCAGTTAAAAGGAGGCCGACACAGCTGGAGAAGTCAGTGTTAATCGAGTTTCAATCAAGTTTTAGAGAGTTTTAGTCAAGTTCGGAGTTAGTGTTGAGAGAGTCAGTGTTGCGGAGTGCTTCAGTGGTAGCTAGTTGGGCAATTAGTCAGTTGATGAGTAGAGCTGTGTTAGTGCAGCTGAGACTAGTGCAATTCGGTGCAGTGCGGACCAGTGGTCAGTCGGGGAACAGTTTTGTGGCGTTACGAAGTGAGTAAGTAACAGTAAACTGTTGTGACTGTTGTAAATGGTGACTGTAATGAATAGCGTTAGTTGCTTGTAAATGTTAATGTGAGTAATGTTAACGTGTTAATAAATCAGGTTATTACTTACAACTTTAGCGAGTTTTATTATTAATCAAACCCACATATTAAAATAACTAGTGGCAGGCACTAGTTGTGTAAGTAAAGTTTTTTTTAGAAAAACTTTACAGTATCATAAAAATACAGTATTGTAAACGAGTTAATTAAATAAATTAAATAAACGAAGAAAGTAAAAGAAAAACAAAAAAAAAAAAGATTAAGAATGTAGATAAACAATTTTAAGGAAAATATTTAGCCTTTCAAAAGTATTAACCTAAAAAGTAGGTGAAGTTGGGTAAACTTAAGAAGACTTTGGACATCATTAATCACTCGAAGCGTCAAGGCATCTTGGCTCCATTTTACTTTCTCACTTAGAGGAAAATCTAGTAAAACACATTCGATCGTCTTTTATTAAATGTCCACAGAAATTGGATTTCTTGATAAGAAAAACAATATTATTTACTATAGAAAATATTTTAGAAAATAATTTAGAGTTTTGTTTTTGATCATTTAATAAAAGAAAAGTTATTGTTATTATTATTTTAAAGAAATACACTTTCCTTCCGCAATAAACAAAGCAATAAATGTTTTCCAAAATTTATACTTTTAAAAATATAAGTATTTTGGGATTTACTGTAAAGCAAAATTAACTATATTTATCTCCTACGTGAAAAGCTTTGATGAGAATTCTGTCCGCCTTTCTTGGCAGTCGGCACAATACTAAAACAGGATTCTGGCTTAAGTGCTGCCATATTTAGTTTAAGGTTCTTTATGGCAGGCCTAAAATAGTAGCCTATTTCCCATTTCAATTAAATTATTAATCAATTAAACCGATTCTTATAACTGTTTTCTTCAAAGAATTTGGTTTTGAAAATTAATTATTATTCAAGGATAATAACCTAACCTAACCTAACCATATACGTTGGTCGTTGTAATTTTCTTTAATCGAAAAACATTCGATATGCACATTGACATCATGATTATCAACTTATTTTCTCAGACATCGATTGTAAAACATATTTAACTATGGGGACAATTCTAACTTTTTCCGTTGTTTTTGAACTTCAATTTTCATTTTAGGGTAACCTGGTTTGTACAAAATCATTACCGACTTAGATTTTGGTTGCACACGCAAGAAATTACCAACTTTTGGTCAAACTATGTGACAATTCTGTTCTTTTTGCACTTCAACTTTGATTTTAGGGCAACTTAGTTTGTACTAACCATTACCGACATAGATTTTGGTTGCACGCAAAAGAAATTACCAACTTTTGGTTAAACTATGTAACAATTCCAACTTTTTCGGTTGTTTTTTAAACTTCAATTTTGATTTTAGGGAAACCTGGTTTGTACAAACCATCACTGACATACATTTTGGTTATCTGTGCAAGAAATAATCAACTTAACAACATTTTAGTACAACGTTAAGACATCTAAACAAAATTTTGAATCTCATGACACCTAATTCGTAAAAATCACTTCACGCGTTTTGCCGTTACGTTGCTTGTAAAAAAAAAAAAAATACTTACAATATAAGAAGAATTTTTGAAAATGCCATTTTTTCCCCCATTTTCGGCTACATTTTTCACGCAATCTACTTGAACTCGGTTGTTGCCAAAAAAATTTCACTTATAAATGTGGACACGTTCTTTATTTTAACGGAAATTAGGGGATTGTATCGTTTATAAGAAACGTGGAAAAAATGGGTGGATTTCAACATAACGCTTTTTCGTGCAGTTTTTGCCGATCAACCCATAGACATAAGTTCTCAAAATATCCTGCGGGACAGTTTTTAATTAAAGGCTTAATTATCCTGCTTGCTAGAAAGTCTACCATCGTATCTACAGTTGTTTACAACAAAATACTTTGCACTTATAAATTTATTATTTGGTTCAAAGAAGACAGAAGCGATAGTTTGGCAAAGTTACCTAGTTTAGAAGAGCGAGGAAATAAAGCAAAGTTAACAGCTGCTATAGTTTGAAAATAAATTAACCGTAAATGAATATAAATAAAAGTCTTATCTCATTAAATAGGATCGCTGGACCATTAACATCCTTAAAGGATGGGACAGTGCCATTTATCCTGCCCTTTTATCATCATTTCTTCCTTTCCTTTACAAGAAGAACGAAAAAGATATTTACTTAAAGCGACTTTTCTTCAATCTGTTTTCTCTAACACTTCTATTAGGAGTAGGTATTGTAATCACGATTTTGGATTTGAGATTACACTGAAAAGTATACGTTATGAGGTTTCTCATCTAATTATTAAAAAAAAAAAATCTTTACAAAGTAGTCTGCCCAAAGTACGTGCACGTTACAAAGTAACTTAAAAAACAAAAGAAATGCAGTTGATAATTCGTTTATTTAAGAGTCACGGTAGCCGAGCGGTTAGAGGCGAGACCTGCGAAGCTAATATGTACGATTGTGGTACTGGGTTCGATTCCCGGTCTGCAGGCCTTGGATTTTATTTAATGGTTAATAAAAGAAATTTACAGTAAAGTATGTTTGCTACTCGCCTCCGTCCAAGACACCTAATTGGTAGTTGGACGTAAAGCCCGTCTGATAAACTAGGCGATTACTTTTTACTTTACATTAGACTGTTAGTCACTCTCTTCACTTGAGAGGAGATCACGAGGCCACTGTCTCTTAAGGCGTCTTTTCCAGGTTATCAGGAAGAGTTCTTGTAGAAAGATTTTGAGCTAGAGGTTTTATATGAGATTGCAGGTTGAAGTGGAATTTTCTATCGTGTTTTAGCAACTTTGGTGATAAAAGGAATGTTAAGGTCAGTGTGTATAGTCCAGGTTGGGAGACATAAAATGAAGCGTTTACAATAGTTCGAAGTATTTTTGATTGTAGCGATTGAATCCTTTGGAGTTTGGAGCGTTTGGTTGAACCCCACAGCTCTATTCCATTCACCACAGATGAGTTTCAAAATAGAAGTATAAATCAGTCTTTTGTTGTCCAGAGAGAGTTTTGATCTTTCGTCTAAATAATTTAAAATAATAATGATAATAATAACAATAGTATAAAGCGAGAGAACACTGTCCGGAGGCCGGCAGTGCACTGGAAAAAGCTCCGGGCGCTAATGACCTCAGCTGTTGATGCGCCAAAAAAAAAAAAAAAAAATAGTATAAAGCAAAATAAGAATAATTAAAAAATAATTAAAAAGTGGGCGCTAATGGCCACAGACGTCGATGCGCCGGAAAAAAAAAAAATTAAAAAATGTTTTCCTGATATACGTAATAAATAAGAATATTTGTGATTAAAGAGTATTTTCAGTGTAAAGCATTTTGATAAAAAGATTATTTTAGATAATATTATATACAATACAATTTATATTTACAATTTGGAATTTTAACAACAACCCCGCTGATGGACTGGACCAAGTGTATAGTATGTCTATTTTAATTTTATAATTCTTTATCTGTGTTTTCATTTGTAATGTTTTTGTATTGTTTAAAATAAAAGACTCTAATAATACTACAAGCTGTCGTTGATATTAGAACACAACGAGGAACTACATCGGACAGACATCTGGTTGCAACTGATAGACTGAGCCAAGGAGAAAAACCAAGACTATTTCCAGGTCATTTTCTTTCTTTATTTCATCCGAGATAAAAGAAAAAAAAAAGAGAAGAGATTGAACAGGATATCAAATAAGAAGAGAAAAGGTGGAGGTAGTGTATTTATAAGATTGCGAAGGCAGCCGACATGTTCTGTAGAGGCCGAGAGGGCAGTTCGTTAGCCAGCAACCACCTTCGAAGGACCTAAGGATGAGGAGACTGTGTTTACATTACTAGTTGACAAATCAAGTTGTCCCCATTGCCTTCTCAACATTCGCTTCCTTCCTTCTTCATCTACCAATTTTCCTCCCCAAACATCCTGTCGACAACATAAAATCTCCTATACTTCCACCTAGCCCAGACTGCTCCCGGTCAAGTGAGTCCATTGCCTCCAGGACCTTCTATATTAAGCTTATTCCCAAATATTTGCAGCTCAAACTTTCTCCTTTACTTCTCTTTAGCTTTATGGATGAGAGTTTTAATAAAGGATCAAAAAATGGGAAACTTGGATCCCAGATTGGGGAAATTTACTAAATTAAAAAGCAAATTTTGAGCTTATGATTACATTCAAATCAAATTAAACACTTACAGATAAACGGATTTCCGTTATTTGTTTGGCAAATCTGACAAAAACTTTCCATTACAACAAATCATAAGGTTCAAATTTATAAATTTTTGGTAAAACCAAATTTTGGAACATTTTAAATACCGATTAAGATAATCTAGTGCAAGTAGATATAAAATGGGGATCCTGGACCAGGGCAAATGAGCCGGGCCCCCCAACCGCCTCCTGACTACGATATCCTCACCCCTGTCCCTAAACATAATGCAGCTACTCACCCTCTACCCCCTCACCCCACTCCTTCTCTCACAACTCTTCCAGACAGGGCAAATGAGCCAGGTAGAGGGCAAATGAGCCAATGAGAAATAAAAAATATTCTAGCTGGTTTCGATCCGACGACTCCAGGCACCAAAAGACGACGCTTTACCATCCTTGACCAATAGTGTAGTCTTGTGTATGAAAATAATAGATGCGAATCTTCGTTACAGACAACACTGTCCATCACCGGACAGTGAGCTGTAAGAAGCTCCTAGGAAGAGAAAATCTAAGGGTCAGCAGCTGGATTCGAACCCGGGACCTCCCGGGTATTATTATTATTATTATTTGTATAGAGTAGGGGTCGCCAAACTTTTTTGTTCATGGACCTCTATATAATTTTACGAAATATCCATCGACTCCTATAAAAGCAATTTTCAGTGAATTAAAATAAAACTAACTATTAAGTACTGTGTTTATTACATTTATTTTATGATTTTAAACATTTATTAAAGTAATTTAATAAAGTATTATAGATTAGATCGCTTCGATAAAGAAATTACGCGTGGTTAGGAGATGAGAATTGCCAAGATAAGAAGTTGGAGGACATTGTGTAACAATAGTTTTATGAAAAATATCTTAATGTTGAAATTTAAATATCTTAATATTTATTAACTAAGTAAAGTAACTACAGTATTGCTTCTTAATTAATGAGATGGGTGTGCCAGGTATTCCTTTGCAAGGTTCGCTATATTGGGTTCAAAATTGTTTTTCCTTCGACCCTCTGGCTCAAATCGACCTCCTACTTTTGTTAAATAGACTCCTGGGGGTCTATATAGACCACTTTAGCGTCCTCTGGTATAGAGGTACAATGTGTCTGTTACAAAGGAGTTTAAAGTTCGTGTTCACTTTATAAACTTTGTAAAGTGTGAGATCTTAGTTTTAAAAACTTTTTTTAAACGCTGGTTGGAAAACGCCGATCTAGTAGGTTGTAAGATTGTTCCAATGTAGGCGCTACACTAGCTGAGTGGCTATAGGCGAAGCTTAAGATGTATTTTGGGTACTGGGTAAAACCAGTTCTATCTTTTTGCATCGTTTATTTCTTTCAAAATAATTATTGCTTTCAAACCATCTTTCACTCTTTTTCTTCTACGTTAGGCTCCTTTCAACCTCTCCCTTCAGGAGCTTCTTGTATAAGGCAGCATTATAAAGGATAAAATATAACTTTTTTCTTCTTGAGGGCACAGGAAAATAAAGGTCTTATCAAATAAATTTAGAAAGTAATTAGACTCGCATTATCTCGAGGCGACATCAAAACATTATCTCAAGTAGGCCATCTTAGGTTAATTATAAGGGCTCTTCTAGTTAAGGAGTGTGATAAAAAGGACCCTAATATTACCGTTAGTACTACTATTATCAAACAACTTCGTCCTTTCTTTTTTTTACCACCTTATTAAAGACCATCCAACGCTTAGAAAAAGGATTTTCTTGTACACAATAAGAATTAGAACTAACAAAAAATGAAAAAGTAGATTTCCTATTATTATTTTTTTTTAAATTTATTTGTTAAGTTACACCAGCGCTAGATACACCATAAGTAACAATGACAATAACTGACCACCACTACAAACTCTCACTAATTGAGGGGAGAAGTTACCCAGTGATAACACTCCCTAAGTCATCTCCCAGGGTTAGCTACGCTCTTCAGAAGAGAGAAAATCGCGAGGCCACTAGCTGATTTTAATCGTCTGGGAGGATGATCTGGATGGTGATGAAATGATAAATGGCGGACAAGAGGATTGTAGAATGAGAGTGCAAGTTCTATAGAGAGTTCGTGCAATCTGGACCTACAAACGGAATTTCCAAGTCTGTGTGGATAGTTAGATTTGTAACGTAAAATGTAGCCGTTAATGTGACGTGCGGAGAATTTTAGACTGAAGCTATTGAATTCGTTGAAGATTTGGAGCGTTTCGTTGAACCCCACAGTTCAATACCGTACGTCCCAGGCGGGATTTAGTATGGAATTGTAAATCAGTCGTTTGTTATTAAGTGAAAGATTTGAACGTTGGTCTAGTAGTTGATAACGTCTGTTAACTTCAGTTCGTTTAAGTCGTGTGTGCGGGTTCCAAGTCAGTCTTTTGTCTAAATACAGCCCAAGATAACGGACACAACATTGGCAGCAGGAATTGGAATTGAGTCATAGAAGATCGGAGGAAGAGTGACGTGGCGGAGAGTAAAAGTAATATTTTGGGATTTCGTTTCATTCCATTCAATTTACAAATTTTTCTTTGATATCTATCTGATAAAACGAAGCTAAGCAGAATTTCCATAGCTTTCAACTGTAATATTTATATAAAGGGTGATCTATAAAAAAAATATAAACCATTAATAATAAAGTGCCAAACAAACTTAAGCATTTTATTGTAACCTTTCAGCAAATTTTTTGCTGAGCACAATTACGATTCAGTTGAATATAATTACTGATATAAAACTTTTGTTGATACTGATATAAAAAGTTGATAAATCTTACTGTAGTAAACATTTTGTTGCTGGCATTTTTCACGCATCATAATTCACTTCAAGCTGATGGATTTAAAAGAAGATATATAAAAAAAACAAACGTATTTTTTTGTGACGTCACAACAATGAATGAAGCGGATTGTTTTTATTGTTGACTCGGCCAGACAGATTCTGGCGAGAACGTCAGCCCTAACAGACTAATGAACTTTTGCTCCAGATGTCCCATTTCTGGAACATTATTCTTTAAAAAAAAGAAAAAAAAAAAAACTATAGCGATATTTTTATGGGGATCGTTTATTTGGTTACAATTAACGCATTTTTTTTGTTAGTTATAAGCAACAGTGATAAGCTAAGGAACGGATTTTTATGTATTTAAAAATGCCAAATATTTAATTAAAATATGCATTTATTTTCGTCAATTATGTGGAAAATATGTGATTTTCTTAAAATATTTTCTGGAATATTTAAGTAAAATGGACATTTTTTTTTATGAAAATGGATTTTTTTTTGGGGGAGGGCAAGTTATAATTATTTATACAAGAAAAGAACATTTTTACAATTTATAATAATTTATTAGGAACAAAATAATTTGTTTTTACAAGTTATAATGATTTATACAACAAAGAACATTTTTACTATTTATAAAAAGATGTGTTAAATTTTCAATTTTGAAAACTTCACTCTTCGAAATTGTTTGCAACCACATGAAATTTCAAATGTTGGAACGTAAAGTGACGACGATCTGATGACTTGTAACTTTGGACTTGTAACGACTAAAAGATCGTTCAACATCTACAGATGTTATAGGTGCCTTGCTGAAAGAAGTTATCTCGTTGGTTGTAAAGGGTACACGATGTTCTGAGGTGACTTCTGTTCCACTGATATCAGAAATCTGGCAGATGGTCTCCCACCCTTTGTTCTTGCTCAGTACTTCTACCAGTTTTAATCTGATCAGATCTCCCTTACACCCAGGTATTCCTTCCACCTTTTCGATGACTTTTTTAACGTTGGGCACGTTTTCTGTCAGTCGAACATTTTGGGACTCAAGTTGGGTAATGGCTTGTGCAAGAAATACGCAATTGTCAGAAATGAATGCAAGGTCGGTCCTTAAATTAGGTTTCTCGAATTGGCTGTATTTATCGCTACGTCAGTGGTTTCATCAATTGACACCCAAATCGGTCCATCTTTGATATGTTCTCGAATTTTGTTTAGTGTATCTTTATAGATATCTTCCAGGTAGTTTTTCCGCAGAGTGCTCTCGTCAGGCATTTTTTCCCCAATATAGGTCTCTAAGAATCCTTTGAAATGAGGATTTTTAGGTTTGTGGAAAGGGATATCTGCTCTAACCAAAGCCCGACACAGATCTGTACTCAGAGTAGACTTACTTGATGATGGAGATGTAAGGAAGGCTTGATAGGACGTCCTCTCTTTCTTTCTGTTTTTATTCTCTATGTGCGATCCGGTGCCAATATGTTGGGTGACTTGGGAACGTTGAGAGCAAGAAACGCGCTAGTCACAAGCTGTGCAGTACAAAATGTCTCCATCACTTCGAAAAAGTTCTGCTGGAAACTCGCGAAGATTTTTAGCAACCAGTTGTTTGTTTGAGGCCAATGTTCGTGGCATTTCACCCAAAAAAGAATACACTAAGTGACCGAACGAAATGAATTGGACACTTCAACGAACGAGCTGAAAGAACAGAAAACGTCAGACAACTTCAAAGAACTAACAAGTGCCCGTCACTGTTTAGCAGCATTCTGTGTAAATTACAATAACCATTGTACCCACTGTGATTCACAGCCCTACAGTCTGTGGTTCACAGTTCCTGTCAACCACCTCCCAATTATGAAAATATGCCCAAAATGAAAACTATGAAAAATATGTACATATTTTGATTAAATATGTAGAAATATTTATTTATTTTAATCAAATATGTATAAATATGCGATAACATCCAAATATGTGGAGATATGTGAAATAAAAGTAGACTCAAACGGCTTAAAAAGTGTCATTATGAATACTTCTAGTTGAAAAACGTCTGTAGATTGCCTAGAAAAAAATATGTAAATACATACGAATCCGTTCCCTATTGATAACAATAAACAACTCAAGAGTGGAGAAGTTACCCAGCGGTAACACTCCAATAACATTTTACTTTCTACTGACACTCGGTCATCAGAGAGGAGATCGCGAGGCCACACACACTGTCTTAAAAGACGTGTCTGAAAAATGTTCTGGAAGATAGATGTTGTACAGGTGGATTGTAATGAGATTGAATGTTAAGAAGGAATTTTCTTTATTGTGTTTCAGCCACTTGTGTTGCACGAAAGGAATGTTTAAGCCTAACTGAATGGTTTTGATTGGTGATGTAGAAAGGAGCGTCCAACTACAGAGCGAAGAATTCTAGACTACAAGGACTAGATCCTTTGGAGAGATTTGAGCGTTTGGTTGAACCTTCACAGCTCGATGCCATAATCCCAGACTTACTTTGATATTCTTACATAAATAAGTCTTTTGTTGTCCAAGGTGAGTTTTGATCTGTTGTCAAGTAGTTTTTTTCAGTTGCCGGAAGCGTCTGTTGAGTTCTATTCTTTTAAGTCGAGTATGAGGATTCCATGTAAGTCTTCTGTCAAGGTAAAGCCCAAGGTAGCGGACTACGTTGACTACTGGTAAAAGACAGGAGGAAGAGTGATGCGTCCAAGAGTTAAGGTAATGTGCTGAGATTTTGTCTCGTTCAGTTTGATAGCCCCATTTTTTGAACCATTTTTCTAAGGAGGTGAGGTGAGATTTTGTTTCTATGAGCTATTATTGGATCTTTGTCAGTAGATAAGATGGCAGTATCGTCAGCATAGGTGAGAAGAGAAGTTTGAGGATGAGTTGGTATGTCTGAGGAGTAGATTGTGTACAGAATGGGGCCTAGTATGCTTAAGTCAATATTTAAATTGAATATAAAAAAGTGATTATATAATTTATATTTGAACCAATTAGAGTGCAAGAATATTCAAATGACGTATTGCCTCCCTGCCAATCAGTTAGCTAATCGATTAATAAGGATATTAGAATAAATTTTAGTTATAATAAAAAATGTACGAAATGTTAATTTTTTATAAATGCAGAACAAGTATTTTAAGACTGATCTCAAGTGAGAGAAATAAAGAATAATATTAAAACGTAGTTTTACAGAATAATTTGTTCGCATTCTCTTGCACACTTTGTGAGTAATTTTCGAAAAACCCCTGTTTCGGATTTAGGGAATCTCAAAATAGATTTGTCCAGTTACAACTCAAAATGGGGGGAGCAAAAACCTGATAGAATCATTTACTAGTAAAGTGAGAAAAAGTAAAAAAAAAAAAATAAGTATTGCTTAATCATACTTTACAAGATGTAGGACAGAGAATAAACGTTGGCCAAATAGAGAATATGATTGACAAATGTTTTCAAAACGTGCTGTTATTTAAGGTTACGTTCACTTCTTTTTTGAAAAAAGAAAACGTTTACCACTTTAGGATACTACATTTAAGTAGAGCGGCAATTGCGTGGGTAAACCTATCTTGGATACATAACAAAGAAGAATTGAGAGAACATGTACCTTACAAAGATTGAGGAAGCAGATGTTGTAGACATAAAACATATTACGATAACATATATCTCTATGTTGTATCATAACCTTTCAATCTGTTACCTCTTCCTGATATCTTCCTTTTGACAATATTTATATGGCAACAAATCAGTAACGTGTTCCTCCAGCTTTTTTACTAACATCACTACTGCTTATGTAAACTTTATAAATTTTTGTTTTTAGCAGATTTAAGAACATTGCCTTGGCTCTAGTAAAGCTTAAAAAAAACAAATGGAAAATTCTTTTTTTAGATAAAGCTAACCTTCCTGGGGCAATAATTTGTTATAACCACACCTGGAGGTTATCAGATATGAGCTAAGATATGTTGACTAAAGTTACAGCCTAATGTTTCATGTAAGATAATTTTTGGTTCAGAATAGGGTATTATTTGTAGAAGGGATCGCTTTTAACCAGTTAAGCGTGGAATTTAGTCTGAAAACCCCGCCACAGTGTGGCGGAATTAAAATCAGACAATGACGTATATACACGCCGAACGCAGGGCAAAACAACCCAAAAGTTTACAACGTCGTAATAGTCACTGCAAGCGACTTTTTCTGCAATTTCTAGGGGCTTGAGATTACCAGAGCTTTTTCTGCTCTTTCAAAATCTTGTTCCGTCTTCACGTATGCATTGCTCTGGTTAACTAGGGACGCAAGAGCTTTTACAAGGAAGAAAAGAGCTTTGAATTCTGTGTGCAAAATGAAAAATCATGCTCGTACTGAGGTCTGAACCTCTATCTAAGGTAAAAACGGGCATTGCACAAGGGTTGAGGGCTTCTATTTGTGTGCGTAATTCCCCAATCTCTAATGCGGAGACCAAACATGGTACCAACCACTTATCATTTGGCTGATTCCCTCCACCTCCTCCGTATAAAAATACTTGGCAGTTCTAGTGGTAAGATAAAGGAAACATCCCACCAAATAATACTCTTATTGCATTTTATTAAAATTTCGAGTTTTTATCGCTAATGGCAATTTTATATTTTTCACGAGTATGCACATCAAACGCGATTAACTAACAGTTCATCTAAAGAGCTGAATCTATAAACTCAAGTTTTTATTTTAAAAACTTTAAATCACTTCTGTAAGATCCAGATATGAATAATGAATGTCCAAGAATGGTGTGTAAATTGCAGCATTATAATATTCACAATATCATCTGGAATCCGATTTCTATCTGATAATCAAATTACAATCCAAACTTTCCCTGTATCATAATCCTGTAATCCGCAACTTTTTGCGCACTAACCTCCTCGTAAAAACCACTTCATAGAATAAGGCGACAATGGCTTTGCGACCACCTTGATCGAAAGATAAAAACGGCTTCTTTCGAATTCAATTCATTCGGTGATTTGCACAAATAAACTTAACTGATGGCCATCGTTGGATTGGACCTTCTCTACAAGTGATTTTGTTTTATTATAATTTATAATTCATGACTTTCGTTATTCTGTTTTTTCTATTTGAATTTTATACAGTACATTGCACGTTTATGATATACATTTGTTGCTTCAGAGTAATACGTAGTTGCAAATACGAGGGTCGTTTGAAAAGTCCGTGCAAAGTCAGAGAGATAGCACTACTGGCGCGTATCGAGGTTATGTTTAGTTAGTAGCATCTCTTGGAAGAACAAACACCAAGTTTCAGCCAGATCGGTCTATTTCTTTGTGTTTGGCATTCGTTTGAATCGAGGAAGTCGAGTGATTTTCAAAAAATGGACGAAAAAGAATTTCGTGTGTTGATTAAACACTACTTTATGAAAGGAAAAACGCCTCAGGAGACTAAAGAGAAGCTTGATAAACATTATGGTGACTCTGCACCTTCGATTAGAACAGTTTATAAGTGGTTTCAAAATTTTCGGAGTGGCCATATGGGCACAAGTGACGCTGAACGTTCTGGACGCCCTGTTGAGGTTACTACTCCAGAAATCATTGATAAAATCCATGATATGGTGATGGATGACAGAAGAGTGAAGGTGCGTGAGATTGCTAGTGCTGTGGGCATCTCGAATGAACGGGTACATAATATTTTGCATCAACATTTGGACATGACAAAGCTATCCGCAAGATGGGTGCCGCGATTGCTCACGCTTGACCAAAAACGAAATCGTGTAAGGACGGTTTGCAGCTGTTCCAGAAGAATCCGCAGGACTTTAAGCGTCGTTTCGTCACTGTGGATGAAACATGGATACATCACTACACTCCTGAGACCAAAGAACAATCTAAACAATGGGTTACTAAGGGGGAATCTGCGCCAAAAAAGGCGAAGACCGTTCCTTCGGCCGGAAAGATTATGGCGACTGTCTTTTGGGATTCGCAAGGAATAATCCTCATCGACTATCTGGAAAAGGGTAAAACTATTACAGGTGCATATTATTCATCGTTATTGGACCGTTTGAAAACCGAGCTGCAAGAAAAACGCCCACGATTGGCCCACAAAAAAGTCCTTTTCCATCACGACAACGCACCAGCTCACACCTCAGCAGTTGTGGTCGCAAAATTAATGGAAATAGGGTTCCAACTCGTTTCACATCCCCCCTATTCTCCAGACTTGGCTCCCTCGGACTACTATTTGTTCCCCAATATGAAGAAATGGCTGGCGGGAAAAAGATTTTATTCAAACGAGGAGGTGATTGCAGAAACGAATGGCTATTTTTCAGACTTGGACAAATCCTATTATTCGGAAGGGATCAACAAACTAGAGCAGCGTTGGACGAAGTGTATAAGCCTAAAAGGAGACTATGTTGAAAAATAAAAAACGTTTACCCCAAAAAATTAAGTAGTTTTTATTTTTGCACGGACTTTACAAACGACCCTCGTAAATTAATGAAAAACAAAAACTAAAATCCACAGTAGATTCTTGAAGAATTATTTTAAGCACAGCATATTTGGCTACAAATTCAAACTGTTTATTTAAAGTTAAGAAAAGGAACAATAAAAGGGTATAACAGTTTAATATTGTCTTTTATTCGGAGGATTTCTTTAGAAGAAGTTTGACTGATAATGAAACTAAAGACTTTTCATCTTCAGTTCCTCCTACATAAAATAAACGCACTTTACTATTTTGCTTATAAATAACATTTAAGTTAACTAAATAACAGTTTAACTTAAATAAATGAATAAAAATATTTTGTACAAAGACTTGAACAATGAAATTAAAGAATATTTATACATAATTTGTCAAACAGAAGGCTAGAACAAACGTGAAGAATAAAATAAGTTTTTGTATTAATTTAAATGTTGCCATTTGAATAAAGTTTGTAAAAGGAATTTAGATTAATTATGTGGATGTAAATTTAAAAAAAATAAATTAATTAATTTACTCAATTTATTAAAAAGAAAATTAGAAATGTTATACGTTATATTCTCCTCAATAAAAGAGGGAAACGTTATAAATTCTTGAAATAATTGTATAATACATTGTATGGTGTTTCTGTCAGGAGATTTTATGTAATATTATATTATGTATTCTTTTAGGTTATAAAGTATAAAGCAAATAAAAGTACGTCTTCCATACTTAAAGCAATAAAATATACTTGATGAATTTTTAGACAGAACGTGAGAGAGAACAAAAGCAAGATAAGAAGAACAAGAGAACAAGAATGTGCTAAAGTAACACGTTGCTGCATGTTGTGACATGCAGAGCACGTAAATAGCGACATCTTATGGCTAAGGAAAAAAGTAAAAATACTAAAGTTTAGAGGGTAAACACTTCTTGTAGAAAAATAGTAACAGTCTTTACACGTTTATGAGAAAATGGGGAAAATGCTACAAAGAGAATTGTGGGCAACTAGTTGTAATTTATACTTTACAAGGTTTAATTTTATTTCTTCAGTTTTCTACCACACAGTACCTTGGAAAATCTTTTCTATATTTTAGGATTTATTTTTTATTTTAGGGTTATTTTTTTTTATTACCTCGAGGAGACTCCTAGAAATTCGTTCCTGGATAGATAAAACTTACTTTTTCTCTACTAAGTGTTATTGTAAGCATGTAGATCGTGTTTTGTTAAGTGGTTCTTACAAATTGGTAGTTTGTTTGTGCCTGTCTGTAGTTGTTTAACTCAAAAAGTACAAATTGATTGCCGAAGTTTCAAATTCTATATTATTTAGCTCAATTGCTAAACACAGTATCACTATAAGGTTATAAAAAGTCACAAACTTGCAGGTCGGTAGGGCGGCACATTTTAACGGAGACGATGAAATGTGCCCCCTCTCCTTCCATAAAAGAAAATATAATATCCAACACTTTTTGCAAGCAAATAGACTTTCGTAAATACTAGATTTAAAAATACGAATTCCAAATGTTAATATGGACTAACAATACTTTACACCTTGTCCACTACAATCTTCACAATACAAAGATGCAACACAAATTTTACTTCCATCTTACAAAATATAACATTCCTCAATTCTGCCATTGCAAACCATGAAAACGAAGGAAAACTCTGTCAATTATACAACAGGTCTACCACAAAATATGGAGAAAATTACCAATCAGAAATGTTTTAAATATTTGGCGAGAAATTGAAACTTAAATACTTCGAACTATACGCTCCATTTTATGTCTCCAATCTGACTATACACACTGACCTTAACATTCCTTTTGTCACAGAAGTTGCTAAAACAAGATACAGAAAACTCCACTTCAACCTACAGACCCAAGCGAATCCTCTAGCTCAAAAATCTTTCTTCTAGAACTCTTCCTGATAACCCAAAAAGACACCTTAAAAGACAGTTACCTCGTGATCTCCTCTCTAGTGAAGAGAGTGACTAACAGCCTAATGTTTTGGAGTGTTACCACTGGGTAACTTCTCCACTCGTTTACTTCTACCTGCAATCATACGCTGCAAATCCTCTAGCTCTAAATCTTTCTTCAAGAACTCTTTCTGATAACTCGGACAAGACGCCTTAAAAGACAGTAGCCTCGTGATCTCCTCTCAAGTGAAGAGAGCGACCAACAGCCTAATGTTTTGGAGTGTTACCACTGGGTAACTTCTCCACTCGTTTGCTTCATTTGTTACTCTGTTTACTTATAGCGCCAACACGCTGATTGTAGCAAGGTATTAAGGCTTTTCTGTGACGTTACAATGCAGTGTAATATACGTTTTTACAAACTAAGGTTATTACAATGTTGGTCATTAATTAAATATGACTTAGAAGGACTGAAACTTTGTTAGTTAAAACCTTGAAAATGTTAGTAAGAAATTGTCATGTGAGTGGTTCACACAAGTTTATTTTTTCGTTTTTCAGTTTCTCCTATTTTGGGGAGGGGGCAGAAGGGCCGAACTAACCGTCCGTTAGTAATGTAGTATATGCAACCAGCGATGTAACCTCCTCACACGGCTAACTTTTCTTGGTGCCTTAACACGGAACATTAGCTTTTCCCCTTTAACTTCTCAGTTCTGTTTGCTTCCAAACTTCACCAGTCCCAAAAAAAGAAAAACTCACGTCGCACCAACCAAACCATCTTCAGCTAAAATATATTTCACAACTTTTCTTTCCAAATATATTAGGTAATTTTATTAGAGAAACTGGCACTAGATCCTCCACCAGTTCCAAAAACTCTTCCTTAAACCAGGAGCAAAAAAGGAGAAAAAAGAATAGGAGAATATAAAGGATGTGTCCACACTTTCTAATAAACTATATGACTTGGAAAGAGTGCTTTAGATTTTAACTTGTGATTTATAGTTTTAGTTTAAAAAACTATAGTAAATCATTAAAAGAAAATTAAGAGTTTTCCTTTTTTAACTATTCTATGTGTAAAAAATGATTTTGGAGAAAATTAAAACAAAAATAAATCTCCAGTGTGAATTATCAGAACTAGCTGCAATTCTCAAATATCAACAAGTCTATTTCCAGCAAATTCATCGAGCATTCAAGGAAAGAAAGGACACTCTTATTGGTTTGGAAAAATTTAAGGAAAAACGATGGATTTTATACATTAAAACTGTCCGGTAGGACAGTTGTACGTACGAGGGTCGTTTGAAAAGTCCGTGCAAAGTCGGAGAGATAGCACAACTGGCGCGAATCGAGGTTATGTTTAGTTAGTAGCATCTCTTGGAAGAACACACACCAAGTTTCAGCCAGATCGGTCTATTTCTTTGTGTTTGGCATTCGTTTGAATCGAGAAAGTCGAGTAATTTTCGAAAAATGGACGAAAAAGAATTTCGTGTGTTGATTAAACACTACTTTATGAAAGGCAAAACGCCTCAGGAGACTAAAGAGAAGCTTGATAAACATTATGGTGACTCTGCACCTTCGATTAGAACAGTTTATAAGTGGTTTCAAAATTTTCGGAGTGGCCATATGGGCACAAGTGACGCTGAACGTTCTGGACGCCCTGTTGAGGTTACTACTCCAGAAATCATTGATAAAATCCATGATATGGTGATGGATGACAGAAGAGTGAAGGTGCGTGAGATTGCAAGTGCTGTGGGCATCTCGAATGAACGGGTACATAATATTTTGCATCAACATTTGGACATGACAAAGCTATCCGCAAGATGGGTGCCGCGATTGCTCACGCTTGACCAAAAACGAAATCGTGTGAAGTGTTGCAAGGACGGTTTGCAGCTGTTCCAGAAGAATCCGCAGGACTTTAAGCGTCGTTTCGTCACTGTGGATGAAACATGGATACATCACTACACTCCTGAGACCAAAGAACAATCTAAACAATGGGTTACCAAGGGGGAATCTGCGCCAAAAAAGGCGAAGACCGTTCCTTCGGCCGGAAAGATTATGGCGACTGTCTTTTGGGATTCGTAAGGAATAATCCTCATCGACTATCTGGAAAAGGGTAAAACTATTACAGGTGCATATTATTCATCGTTATTGGACCGTTTGAAAACCGAGCTGCAAGAAAAACGCACACGATTGGCCCACAAAAAAGTCCTTTTCCATCACGACAACGCACCAGCTCACACCTCAGCAGTTGTGGTCGCAAAATTAATGGAAATAGGGTTCCAACTCGTTTCACATCCTCCCTATTCTCCAGACTTGGCTCCCTCGGACTACTATTTGTTCCCCAATATGAAGAAATGGCTGGCGGGAAAAAGATTTTATTCAAACGAGGAGGTGATTGTAGAAACGAATGGCTATTTTTCAGACTTGGACAAATCCTATTATTCGGAAGGGATCAACAAACTAGAGCAGCGTTGGACGAAGTGTATAAGCCTAAAAGGAGACTATGTTGAAAAATAAAAAAGGTTTACCCCAAAAAATTAAATAGTTTTTATTTTTGCACGGACTTTTCAAACGACCCTCGTATAATGGTTGATCGTCAAAAACTGCACGAAAAAGCGTGACGTTGAAAAACACCCAACTTTGATAATTTTTTTCTCTTTTTCTATAAAAGATAAAATTCCCATATTTTCTTTATAATATAGGGCAAACCCTCCTTTATGACTATAATTTTTTTGCAACAACCCAGATCTAATAGGTTTCGAGAAAAAAGTTGCCAAAAATGAGCATAACTATTACTTCTAATATTTCTCACTTATATTTTTACAACCATTACTACAACCAGTAAGTTTGCTGGGAACAAATTTATGTTTTTAGTTTCCACTAAATACTTTTTAAAGGTAACCATTTCTAATGGGTTGGCAACTAAGTTCCCACCGTTTTGTAAATTTTAAAATTTTGCTTGGTATTAAATGTTTTTGGCATAGGTAATGTTGTAAATCATTCGAAAAGCTATGTTTTGTTCTACCAGAATCTATTTTTTTGTTTTTGTTTTGTTCGAATTAAGTTATGTAAATTTTAAGATCATTAAAATGGAATGTCAAGTTGAGAAAATTGAGCATTTTCGACACCTCCTTCTTTTTGCTTGCTCGTCACGCGGCGGAAGCAACGATTTCTTTAAGGAAATCGTTCCTGGCGACGAAGAATGGTGGCTGAACATTAATATGAAGCAGCGCTAGGAATGGCTTTGCACCCGGTAAAAAAAAGAGACACCTCGCGTGAAACAAGAACTACATCCGCTTAAAACGAAGTTAACCGTATAGTGGGACTAATTTAGGGATTATCCCATTACAAATTGCTTGAACGGAACCAAACGGTCAACGCGAAACTCGTATGTTCAACAGTAGGAACGTTTCAACATGGCTATTCAAAAGTAAAAATGACCTAATCGGCAGCATGGAGTTCTTTTGCTGGACGACTGACGTCCGCCCTCATTTCGTCAAGATGACCAAGAAAGCCACTCAAACGCAAGGCTGGGAAGTCTCCCAGAATTGGCACCAACGGATTTCCACAACTTTTGATCTTTTTCAAATGCTATGCGCGCACTTTAATACTGATGTAGAATTAAGAGCTTGGTCGAAGGAATTTTTCGAGTCGAAACCGGCTGATTTCTTCCAACAAGCTATTGATAAACTTGTTGAACATTAAGAAGAAGTTGTAAACAACAAGGAAGATTATTGATTAATTAGTTGTTAATTTTTATAGCGGGTACTTAGTTGCTAATCCATTACAATAAACTTTATCGGACTCAGTTGAATTTAAAATATTTGGTTTTGGCTTTTCGACGCGTTTGGGCCGACATTATATATTTTTGATAATATTTTTTTATTCTAACACCTTATTATATTCATTGTCACTATTTTACATTAACGTTTTATATTCAATCGATAGATTGTGACGACAGCTGACGATTTAAACTTAAACGAACATCGTAGCTTCTCCGAGTCAAAAGTTATACTGATTGCAAATCTCGATACGCAGCAAAATGGCGGCGCTTCCCCCTCCACCGCGCGCGATGCGTCACAGTCCTCGCTTATCCTAATGAATTCTTTGATCCTTTAACTATCCAGTGGTCTAATTTAATTTTGGATGTAGACGATAGATTCGAAACTATAATGCCAAACTGTATCCCCCGATTTTAGCATTAGGTTTTTTGGATTGCCTCCATATGATAGCAAATTTAAAGACGTTTTCACGTCAAAAGAGTAAAATACTATTGCCCAAAAATTGCTCATAATTTGAGAGTTTATGAGAGTGCAAAGAAAAAGAAAAATGAGCTGTTAATAATAACTTAAATAATTTAGATAAAAACGCATGCAACTGATACAAAAAGATTGGAATTAACATTTTTTTCAAATAAACTCACCCCAAAAAGGGGACTCCCAAGTCTTAAACATCTTTCTCACGGTTCCAAAGTCAACATTTAGATGGTGGAAGGAATGTTGTTGTTGTTGTTAGAATGGGTAACATCAGCTCAACATTTAGGTAAAAGGAGACATTAGGATACAATGGGTTTTTCGTATACTATAACTAGAAATGGAGGCAGTGGTAGTGAATCTATCTACCTGCACATTTGGTTCTTTTGTTGTTAAGCACCAAGTGTGCATGTGTGTGAATGAATGCGAGATACATGAGTGAAGAGAAATGACACTGGGAAGAGTCATAAGTGGGAATAATATCCTGAGCGAACTATCTAGAAGGCAGCGGTTCTGGTTCTAGCATAAACATGTAGCTGTCTTAACTCCATTTATCTCATCGATCCCACGCCATTCTCCATATTTAAATGATATAAATGGCACTGTATAGAAGAGAGAGATATAAAAAAAAAAACAGGAAATGAAAGAGTAAATGTCTCGTTGCACAGTGTTAAGAGAACTGCTGAACCCTGGAGTTAATTACACACTTTTAATTAGACTTCCGCTTCCATGTAAAAAAGAGAAAATGTAAAGCAACATTCAATCAATCTTCCAATTTGAGTTTTTATTCACGAGTACATGATTGCTCCTGAACATGACAGAAAAATAGCCTAATTAGTGTTTGTTAAAAGTTAAATCGAATAATTAAAAAAAAGAATTCGCAAAACCGCAAACTTTGTAAGAATTTCGTTATTAAGTTACACCCGAGTGCAACTTAAAGTTTTAAATCAGTTAACCGAAAATGCGATTCCACTTTTTCGAAAAATGTCCTCAGATTTTTTTTTTGTTTTCTTTTTTAAACTTAGCCAACTATCTTAGAAGTACAATCTGTCCTGCATTTTACTGCACATCATACTGCGCTTTCTTGCCCTGACACTGTACGATAAACTATAGAGGGTGACCAGAGTTATATGCTCCACCCACTTTTTTTTTTAACGGCGGTAAATTTCGAAAAAATAAAAAACACGTATTTAATCATTTTTAGTCTAGTTTATTTTCAGTGATTGACCCATTTTTTTAAACCCCTGTATCTCGAGATACAGCATCCAACTTTTGTTTTTCAAATAAAACGTTATATTTTCTGTTGCATATTTTTGTAGTACTTGATCTCCTAAAAACAACAAAAAAAAGTTTTTTGAAATCGGTTAGGTTTTTCAAAAGTTATGGTAATTTAAAATATGAAAAACAAATTTCAGTTTACTGTCAAAATTACGTTATTTTTTTTTAAAGAATCTATTCAAACTGGACACAACCAACGGATAGGCAAGCCAAAACTCTGGACTCCCACGCTTTGCTTGTAGCAGCACTTATCGTGGCGAAGTCAAGATCTAGGCAGGCTAGAGTAATTCGACGTTCATGTTGTTTTTTCTACAAACGTTTAGGTGGAGTTATAGGAAATCAACTAATCGGCCCATACTTCTACAGAGAGAACTTAACTGGTGAAAGGTATCCAACTTTTTTTTAAGAGACATTTGCCAGTTCTGCTTGAAGATGTTCATCTACAACGTCGGCTAGATATGTATTTTCAACAAGATGGTTGCCCGGCGAGAGTGGTTCGAGGTTAGCTGGGCAGAAATTTCCATGAAAAGTGCATAAAGGACTCATTGTCCCATCCAATGGCCACCTCGATCTCCGGACTTGACCCAAATGGACTATATTTTGTGGGGATACCTAAAAAAATAAAGTGTAAAGTATCCTTAATCCCGTGGCTTCAGTCGATGATCAGAAACGTCGAATTACTCTAGCCTGCCTAGATCTTGACTTCGCTACCATAAGTGCTGCTACAAGCAAAGCGTGGGAGTCCGGAGTTTTGGCTTGCCTATCTGTTGATTGTGTCCAGTTTGAACAGATTCTTTAAAAAAAATAAAGTAATTTTGACAGTAAACTGAAATTTGTTTTTCATATTTTAAATTACCATAACTTTTGAAAAACCTAGCCCATTTCAAAAAATTTTTTTTGTTGTTTTTAGGAGCTCAAATACTACAAAAATATGCAACAAAAAATATAACGTTCCATTTGAAAAACAAAAGTTGGATGCTGTATCTCGAGATACAGGGGTTTAAAAAAATGGGTCAATCACTGAAAATAAACTAGACTAAAAATGATTAAATACGTGTTTTTTATTTTTTCGAAATTTCCCGCTGTTAAAAAAAAAGAGTGGGTGGAGCATATAACTTTGGTCACCCTGTATATATTATACGAGATCTGTAAATTAAGTAAGGAGACTGATTTTTTTAATTTTTTTTATTGACAATTGCCAAACGGCCTTACACATGCCACCTTCCGCAATATATGTCAAGCTCTGAATTTATTTGGAGAACGAGACCGACTCAGGGATGTATGCATTTAATGACGCGTGCAACACGTCACATCCAAACCGCCTACTCGCCTTTCATCTCCAACAGAATTATGGGAGCAATATAAATCGCACATTACTGGAGATACTTATTTTCCTCAATTCAAATATGAACATAGATTTTCACAAAAGAAAACTAGAACAAAGCGATGATTGATGATTGAAGATTTGTGCTTAGAAATTACGGACAAAGTTCTCAATCAATCGGGGATCCCATCGCCGAATCGATCTGCTGCTAGTTGTATTATAAGAATAATATGCCTGTGAGTATATAATAGTATAATGCTTTCTATAATAATGCTTTTAAAATGTAAGCCCTCTATTTCCTTGCTAAAATAATAATTATAATAATACTCTTTTGTTCTTTCAATAGAAATATTGCGAATTAATAAAGAATACTTAAAATCGCCAAATTCATAGAAGATTTTGAATTAATAAAGAAGCAGCATGAAATAGTATATTAGACAGGTCTTTCAGTTGAAAGGTATTATATGAAGTACATAATTCATTGGAATTATTGTATTTGTGATTTTATCTGCAAATATTTTCAGCATATAATATTAAAAGAATCAACAATAGCTGATCCTGCAGGGCGTATAAATTTAACAGGAATTGGAAATATCATAATTCAGGTAATATTGTGGCTCCTGTGTTTTCTATAGAAACGAATGTAGATTATATTACATATTCTATAAATAGCCAAATTAAGATAGAGGATTAACTTACAAGAAATCATGAAGATAACATCAAGAATAGTCAAGAAGAGAATCTGTCCAGCAGAAAAGATACTACAGTTACGATCCAGGCTACCGTAAAACAGTTCAAGTAGCCGTTGAGTTCATTTGGATCATAGAATTGATAAAATAGTGTGTAATTGTGAAAGTAAAGTGAAGTAACAGCAAATTTTTTCAGGCAGTCTTAACGTTCAAAGCTACCAAATTAAGTGTGACGGACTAAGGCAATTTTAGCGTAACATACGTTACTTTAAAATTCTTTTATTAACCATTAAATAAAAAATCTAAGGCCTCTAGACAAGGAATCGAACCCATTAGGCTGGAAACATAGTGGAGCGGCGAGCAAAGCGGCGATGATAATAGCTTCTAATCAAAGAGACCGACGAGCAGCGAACAAAAGAGTCGCATGCATATAGTGACGAGTTTAATCGCGTTCTCCTTTCGACGAGAAATGATGGAGGAATTATTTCTATGCGAAAATTCTTTCTTGAAAATTTGGTATTTACAGCAGCTTAGTAGCAGGAGCTGCAGTGTTCATGATTAAACAGGACTAGACATGAACTTGGTGAATTCCATCACTTGTACCAACAGCTACGGGAGCATCCTGGCAAGTTTCATGCGTATTTTCGAATGTCTATTTCAACATTTAATTACATACTAACCAGTGTTGAGGGCATGTTAATCAAGAAAAGGACGAATTTCAATGTTAACCCCATTAATCCAGTCCCATTCCTTATCCAACACAAATCAGTTGTGCTGTAGAGGACCCTTTTGGTCCCACAGAGGTTTCTTTAAAAAAACTACACCAATAAATGCAGCAATAACACGATTTTAACCTTTGAAAATTGAGCGCGATTAGGGCGATGAAATCAAACATGTCACAACATGTAGCTCTACTCTCTCTTGGTAGCGTTGCTCTATCTTCGCTTTGCTCCCCACTATGTGAGGTCCCATATGTTAACTTGTGTTTGTTTTCGCCGCTTTGCTCTTCGCTATCATCGCCGCTCCACTATGTTTCCAGACTTAACCAACAATACATCTTAGCTTTGTGGGTCTATTCTCTTAACCGTTCGGCTACAGACGCCTGATTGATTCTTAGAAAGTGAAACCAATATTTTGGTTACAGATTTTATATCGTGTTCAAATTCTTTAACAATAATCAGCAATGTGGCCATTCGAATTTCCATTTTTTAGTCAACTAATTTCAACAAGGAGCAATCAACGGAGCCTAAAAATTTTTTTTGTTTACTTCAAGAGATGTTATAAATAGTTTACTTTTTTCAAAAACTGTGGAGTACATTATAGAAACAGAGTTGAGGAGCGTTTTCCAGCTCAGTAAAATTTCGCCGTGAAAGTGCTTTCCATTGTATAGAACAACCAACGTTACCTTGAACAATCCAACAACCTGCCCTCGTTTACCCTTAGATGTGAGAGAGCCGTTTAAATATCTCACCAGTTTAGCTGGGCACTTTCCACATCTATTTTCAAGCGTACCATTTTCTACCGTACAAAGCAACAAAAGTAGTTAGGTAAGTAGGTATAACTATGCTCTAGACAGGCCTTTATCCCAGTAGTTTATTTTACAACCAAATAAAATACCAGAGTTAAACCTTTATTCTGTTTCCTGGGGCAGTATAACAAAACGAAAGGTGCTGATTTAACCAAGAATAATAATTCACCAAGAAGGTAAATTTATGTACAACAATATTATTCATTTTAAAGTTACGTGTTCCTTTATTTTATCTAAGTTCTTTTCTTATATTATCAATATTATTAAACATTCATCTTGATTAAATACAGAAAATAGAATAAGAAAGGTTGGTGGTACACGAAAAATAATCAATAATGGCGGACATAAAAAATTAAAGCCTAAAAATATCACAGAAACGTTTTTTCCTATAATTCATAAAAATTATTTTAATTAATAGTATTAAAGTTGTTAATATGTACAGTAATAAGGTTAGTCTGTCTCAAGATATACGAGAAAATATAATAGCACATTTAATAGGATTAAAATTGTCTTTCATGGAGTATTTTCCCAAAACCCGAAAACATAAATGATAATTGGATTTCAAACCCTTTTCTATAGAGAAAATTTAGGAAAAGCTACATCATTATCAATAAAAGATACAGAAAATTTAATAGAATTATCATGTGACAGAACTTAAATGATAACTATGTAAAGATCTGCTTAAAGAGACTGGATTGTAATGAGTAAGCTCTATCCAAGCAACATTAAATTTAATTGGTACTTACAGGTAGTTGAATGCTTAAAAGAAATTAATTTACGAGGGGGTACCCAAAAAAAACCGGAATTATTTTTTAAAAGCTATTTATTTACAAATTTTTTACAGAACAACCTTATCCCCTTCAAAATACTCTCCATTACAACTAATACATTTGTCCCACCGGTGCTTCCACTGTTCGAAACATTTTTTGTAGTCATCTTTAGAAATGGCTGACAGCTCCTTCTTCGTTTTTTTCTTGACCTCTTCAATGTTGTCAAATCGGTGACCTTTCATGCCCTTTTTCATGCGTGGAAATAAGAAAAAGTCGCACGGAGCCAGGTCAGGCGAGTAAGGTGCGTGGGGCAGCGGAACCATGCCATTTTTAGCCAAAAACTGTGTAACAGAGATGGCTGTGTGTGCAGGTGCATTGTCGTGGTGGAAGAACCAGTCTCCTGTTTGCCACAAATCGGGTCTTTTGTGGCGAACACTATTGCGCAATCTTTTCAAAACTTCCAAATACAAGGTTTGATTGACGGTCTGACCTGGGGGGACAAACTCTGAATGAACTACGCCTTTGGCATCAAAAAAGCAAATCAGCATTGTTTTGATGTTTGACTTGACTTGACGACATTTTTTTGGTCGGGGTGAAGATGACGTCTTCCATTGGTTCGACTGTTGCTTTGTTTCTGGGTCATAACCATAGCACCATGACTCATCACCAGTAATGACCTTTGACAGAAAGTCTGGATCAGTTTCAAGCTGTTGTTTCAAAGCACGACATGTTTCAACTCGATGTTCTTTTTGATTGTCAGTCAGAACTCGAGGAACAAACTTGGCAGCAACCCTTTTCATCCCCAAATCTTCCGTTAAAATTCGCTGAACCGAGCTCCAAGATAACCCACTACTCTCTGACAGTTGATCAATTGTCTGTCGACGGTCTGTGAATACCAGCTCTCGAATTTTTTCAACATTTTCGTCGATTCGGGCAGTTGATGGACGTCCAGAACGAGGTTTGTCATCAATCGACATGTCGCCATTTTTAAACCGAGTAAACCACTCGTATACTTGAGTTTTTCCCATAGCGTCATCTTTGTAAGCTGTTTTCAACATTAAAACACTTTCAGCAGCATTTTTGCCGAGTAGAAAACAAAATTTCAGAGCTGCACGTTGTTCACTTAAACTTGCCATCATAAAAAACGAAAAAAGAACAAAACAGCGCTGGTAAAAACAATCACTGCAGATGAACAGAACAAGCCAGGCAGACAACACAGGCAGGACTGAACTGGCAAGGAATTGCGCTATACACGTCTAGCGGCAGAAATGCGTACTACATAAGCTCCATGCGCGGCAACGCAATTCCGGTTATTTTTGGGTACCCCCTCGTAGAAGATTTGGGCACAAATATAATAATCCTAAAGAAGAATTTTGTAAATCAATTAATAATTTTGAAGTGAAAAATATTGTAAAGTTTTTCTTGTCCTTTTACTAAGAAAGAACTTTACTTACACAACTAGTGCCTGCCACTAGTTATTTTAAATAATATGTGGGTTTGATTAATAATAAAACTCGCTAAAGTTGTAAGTAATAACCTGATTTATTAACACATTACCTTTACTAACATTAACATTTACTAGCAACTAACGCTATTCATTACAGTCACCAATTAAAACAGTCACAACAGTTTACTGTTACTTACTCACTACGTAACGCCACAAAACTGTTCCACGACTGACCACTGGTCCGCACTGCCCCGAATTGCGCTAGTCTCTGCTACACAAACAAAGCTCTCCTCACTAACTGACTAACCACCCGACTAGCTAACTTTAAAGCATTCCGCAACACTGACTCTCTCAAAACTAACTCATAAACTTGACTAAAAACTCTAAACTCTAATAACTCCTTAAAACTGATTAACAACTCGTTAAGAACTCGATTGAAACTCACTTCTCCAGCTGGGTCTGCCTCCTTTTAAATGCGTGCTTCCCTCCAACTGGGACTGCCCTCCTCCAACTCTCTGAGCATAAGTTTCCACGCCCTCCTGACGTTCATTGGCTGGAGAAAACATACTGCCACCACCTCAGCTGGGGCCGCCCTCCTCCTACTCACTGCCTCGCTCCTACCTGTCAATCACTGGCTGGGAAAACACATATGCCACCACCCCAACTGAGGCCTTTCTCTTAGCTGGCTTTTACACAGGTCACTAACTCCTTGAACAATCTAGCCCTTTCCTTTCTAGTTCAGGTACAGACCGGCCCTTTTGTCTACACAGTGGTGGCCTGTTACCGGCTTTGGTCGCTTAACCCCTAGAACAATCTAAGCCTTTCTTCTCCGCCCAGGTCAACTTCGTTACAATATGTTCGCAATTTTTAATTATTTAAAAATGAGTTTTAAAACTAAGATCATACACTTTACAAAGTTTATAAAGTGAACATGAACTTGAATTCCTTTGTAACAGATGCATTGTATCTCTATACAAATAAAGATAACAATAATTACGAGTATAATACAATATCACACTAGGAATAACAAATTTCACGAAATACCATCATTTTTATGAAATGGTACAATTTAGTATGATGTAGTACCAAGTGGTACGCGAGCCAAAAAAATGTTGGGAAACGGTGCCCCAAAACAATTGTTTCAGAAAAATAAAAAACGATTTAAAGAGGATAATTTTCGAATAGTGAAAAAGGCGTTTAGTAAAATGTAAATTTTGTACTTACTTTGTAAGTACACTTTTTTTTATATTATCCTATTAAATTTATATTCAACACAGCTAAAGGTACAAGAAGGTTATTAAATTTAAGAGAAATATAGGACTCTCTGCCCTTAAAAGTTTTTTTTCTTCCAAATTTATATTATATACAATATAAGTACAAAAATGGTACTTGAAACCACCATGTTAGATGATGTAGGAGAATGTAATCGTGTTGAGTTAGTACCTAGCGGATAGGAGTATAAAAAAAAAAACATCTTCTGGTAGAAAGGAGATATCCTGGAGGACAATAGTGACTGAGTGGCCAGCATACAGGGGAATAGCTGTTGAGGATAAGTGCTGGCCTAGGAGGAGAAGAAATCCCGGTTAGTGTATTTGAAGCTGTTTTATTTCCAGAATGTAACTGAGTTAAGATTTCAGTTGTAGTGAAGGAGACCACCATAAGTCCACAGATAAAGGATAACAATGTTTGGATTTTCTTTAGCTGTAATACAAAGATGGTGGGAGGAAATGGTGTTACAGGAATGGAAAGAAAAAGATTACCTAACAAACCTTAAGATGACTTGGGTTTGAGTAAGTGAAGTAATTGAGTTAAATCAGAGATTTCTGGCAATATATGAAGACAGTTACCGTGGTGCTTAACTCTTTGCATGAAAGGCGACTGCTTTTAGTATTACAAATTGAATGCATATTTCAAATTCTCTCTTGTAGAGAATTAATTACGTTTAATGTAATATTTTTGGGTGTTGTTGGAGAAGAATATATCTCTCTAAGAAATGCACCCCTTGCTAAGGATTCGCTAAAGAATACTAAGGACAAAATTCCGTTTCACCACCAAATCTCTCCTAGTTCTGTTTTCATTACTTCAAGAAATGACATCCTCTAGGGGTCACCTAGTTACAATTTTCAGCATCTAGCTTTAAGAGTGTTGAAGTCTTCAGATTAAACTACTATTCTCTCTAATTTCTATCACGAGGTGTGGCTATTAAATAACGAGGCTGTTGCAGCTACAGAAGAACTATGCATGCGCCAAATCTTAACGACCAACAGCTGTGCCTTCTCTTTCGATTGCGATTCACGTATTTGTAGAGAAATCTGTCTGACCGGAACCGTCGTTTGTGTAAGAGGTGTTAGTTTCGTTTTGCCCAAAAACATGATACTACACATGTCGTAGAGCGTTCGAATTGTCGTGAAATTTCACTCACATCAAAACTTGATAAAACCGCTACTGAAACTTATCTTCTATCAAAAGAAGTTTATGGCGATGAAGGTTAATCACGTGCGCGAGTTTTTGAGGGGTTTAAGCGTTTCCAAGAGGTCGGAGATGATGATCGCCCGGGTCCGTTCCACGTTCAAAACGGATGAAAATATCGATTATAATTAATCAACATTACGACCGTGAGGTGCTTACTCAACTCCGTGAAAGAGTAAGGAAAAAACGACCCGATTTGTGGAAGAACAAATCACGGGGTTCTCCATCAAGACAACGCGCCGGCTCACACTGCATTGTCTGTCAAGACGTTTGCTAGCCAAGTAAGAACATCCCAGTTTTAGGCCATCCGCCTTATTCGCCCGACCTGGCCCCAAGTGACTTTTATCTGTTCCCCAAAGTCAAATCTGTATTAAAAGGAACACGATTTCAGTCCGTTGAAGCTGTGAAAGAAAAAGCGGCACGTGTCATGCAGGAGCTCACAGAAAAATACTTCCAGCACTGTTTCGAACAATGGTAGATTCGCATGGAGCGTTGTAGGGATAGGGGAGGGGTGTATATTGAAGGTGATAATAACTAAATCTGTATAAATTTAAAATAAAATGTTTTACAGCAATAGTCTCGTTATTGAATAGCCACACACGTCGAGGAAGGCACAATAGTCTAATTCGGAAGTGCAATAGTTAGTACGAGGTACAATAGTGGTCAGTGAGGAGCACAATAGTTTTGCAAATAGTCAAGTTATTATTATTATTATTAGTCAAGTAAGAGGCACAATAGTGAACTTGGGTAGCACAATAGTCTAATACGGGGCACAATAATCCGGTAGAAAGACACAATAGTCTATAAGGTTGCACTGTCCCCACTTAAAACAAA
Organism: Rhodnius prolixus; assembly: GCF_049639745.1. Taxonomy (NCBI): domain Eukaryota; kingdom Metazoa; phylum Arthropoda; class Insecta; order Hemiptera; family Reduviidae; genus Rhodnius; species Rhodnius prolixus. The sequence continues at coordinate 21,834,756 of NW_027411582.1, forward strand.
AAATCCACTACCAAGCTAGTTAAATCACTTTTCTGAAAATTAATCTTGTTGAAATCAAAAAAAGGAGTTAGGGCCCACTAGTGTTTCGACTTCCCGATATTGTTGGTTTCGCTTTTCTAAGTAACCTCGATTTCCTATACAACAAATAGCTGTGGCACAACGTTTACGCCAAAACAAAGTCGAAAATTTAATCGCAAAATTACCGTTTGCTAGGAATAGAAAAAGTACAACAATAATATGCTATATTTATTATTGGAATCTCGACGCCATATTGCTGAATATTGATCGAATACATTTCGTTAAATAAAATAAAGATTTACATTTTAATACAACTTTTTCTTTACTTTGAGTGCACTTGCTTTCAGCTTCTTTTGCTACTTTTTATAATAAGAGGTGCATACTTGAAACTGGAACAAGTTCTCTGAAGAGGTTTAGAGATAAGTCTCTTGGCGGAAGCTGTAGAGATTTTTTTTTTTACCCCAGATATGTAAATAATGCATTGCAGCGAGCGTTTTCGATTTCTACCGTTCTTATAAACTCATTTATGTTTAGCTTTGTGAGCAGTTTTTTCTTTAGAAAATCATGAAAGCATTGAAAGGAAAGTACGGGAATCTAGTTTTCTATTTTCTAGACCTTGATCCATTTTGGTTTTAGTTTTTCTTTTTTGCTCTATTCTATTTTTAACTTTCCGCATGTATCTTAGCAACCAATATTTTAATGTTGGATTAGATTGTTTGAATCGTAGAGCTGTTTAAGTAATTTTCAGTCAGATTTTTTTGAAATTAAAACTTGTTTTTTTTAAAGCAATTTCAGCAGATAAAATGGCTACAATTTGACTAACTTTTGACGCTGTTTACAGGTGTGTAGAATGAAAATTAGTTTAGAATAAAAGCTGATACTGTTAATCTTTATGTAAAAATAAAAGTTATTAATATTGTATTATCTTCACATTAAGGTTAACACAATTAGCTATTAAAATTCAGACTACCAGCTCGTAAAAAACAACTATGTGTTAGTCAGAAGTCTTATTAAATTTGTAACTTATTATTTATTGAGAATAGTTAGACTCATAGAGGATTTTACTTAATAAATTTTGTTTTTTTCTTTAATTTTAGCATTTTACAACTGTACAGTTCGTATGACAAATATAATTAAAGCATAATATCGTTTTTAGATCACGTAAATCCGTGATCTTCTGGCCTAGAGTTGGCAAAAGCATTCTCGCAAACAGTTAATTCATTTTTGAAAGTAAAGTGATTGCTTTACGCCCAACTACCAATTTAGGTGTCGTGAACGGAGGCGACTAGTAAACATACTTTACAGTAAATTTCTTTTATTAACCATTAAATAAAATCCAAAGCCTGAAGACCGGGAATCGAACCCAGTACCACAAAACATATTAGCTTTGCAGGACTCGCCTCTTAACCGTTCGGCTATCGTGGCGCCTTGTCATTTTTTGTGAAATATGGGATTCGATTGGATATTATCTAATAAACTTTGACTATTTATGAAGTTTTTCGACTTAATTCTGAGTTTTTAATCCAACATTTGCCCCGAAAATTTGTCTAATTACAATTTACTTATTCCTTGGTCGAAAATGAGATCCTTTAATGTGGAGGATTACCAGGTCAGCCAAACAGTCATCACATTAGGTTTTCGTCCTGAACGTCCAGGATATCTATAAAGATCTTAAGACTACACAGGAAAAACTAGCTGCGGCCGCCTAAGAAAATCTAGTCTCTGAAATAAATTACCATTTTCAAATAATTCTGGTAGCATAAATGAATTTGCTACAAGCATTTCCTTAAAAGACAGTTTTCAAAGGGTAAAGCTAAAGGTTATCCAGTCTCGGGGATTAACGCTATAGAATCCAGGATCTCCCTTTCTTCTGTCATGGAACTGCACAAAGTTTTAAGTAATTACTAACGGCTAAGTAATTATTAATGCCTTGTCAAATATTAATGTTTATTTTTCAGAATAAAGTGTTCATGTTACCAACAATTTTCTATTTTTTGTAAACATATTTTCTTATTTTCACGAAGAATTTTATAAAATGATTGTTTTGTATCTTAAATGGAAAAATAGTTTTAAAGAGGCTATTTTGGAAGGGCTGGGTCTAGAATGAAAAGCAAAATGGTTTTTATTTTGGTGGAGGAAAAACATTCTTAGAACAACCAAAGGAATACTGTTTACAGCAAACGAACACAAATTATGTGCTCTTGTTCTTGTTCTAGGCTTCAGTTTTTTGATTGTGAGTTTGTGTAAATGTAGCTTAAGGATGAGTCTTTGGAAGAGCGTGAAAGCAGATTTGGAGGATGGTATAGTGAAAGTTTAGTCGCTTAAGATCATACAATGGTAAACAAAAAGAGAGCTAAGAGCTAAAACGAAGGCCCGATGTATTAAAAGAGATGGGATATTCAACTATGTACAGGTGAAACTAACAAAACCATAAGAATCCGTGTCTTGCCTTTAATCAGGCAAGGATCACGTGACTTTGAATAGAAGATACAATGTAATGTAGGTCAGATATTTGATTGTGAGTACGCACGCACACAATGTCTGGGGCTACTGGGTGGAGGTATCACAGGATTTTTTTTGTTTTCCCCTAGAAGGAAGAACGGTGAGGCGGAGGATCTTGCGGAGGCGGCTGAATGTTGGACCACTGTTCTCTACTTCACACTATTGCAAGAGAGGAGCAACACAAAGCTTTGTGCGACAAAGACTGAGACAGAAACGCTGTAGAAAGAGACAATATGAAGATACTAATGGATGCTGTGTTGACATACCCCCATGCTTCTAGATCCTCCCCGCTAACAGACCCTACCCATCTCTTTAACCGTCTTCTATTTCATCTATATTCCTTTATAAGCAAGATCTCTTTCAAACAGGATATTCCACGTTCCTAGATTTAACATCTTAAACAAGTAAACGAAAATACTACATTATCTTATATTATCTAGTTGTCTTCAAGAATCCTCTTTAAAATCTGGCGTGAACTATATCTTACCCCATAGTTTACTGTAATCCAGTATTAACTGTGCCTTTTTTGCTCCCGTAAATCACACTAGGCTTAAAAGTACAGAACTAACCATACGCTGTCGTCAACTTAAAAGACTCTTAGACGATAGATCTACTTCTAGTTTTAAAACCCATCTGGGCGTAAGGGATAGGGCTGTGGGATTCAGCCAAAACGCACCAGTCTCCATAGAATTCAATCTATATAATCTAAAAATACTGCGATCCGTAGTAAACGCTTCTTTTAACGTCTCGAACCGGACTACGAGTAAAATACAGATCTTAACATTCTAAGTCGCCAAAAACACGATACTGGAAACTCCACACTTCAACCTGCAATCACATGCAAATCCTCTAGATCAAAGTTCTTCTAGAACTCTTCCAGGCAATCTGTCAAAATGTCTTAAAAGACAGTGGCCTCGTGATCTCTTTAGTGACTAACAGTCTAATGTTTTGGTGTGTTACCCACTGGATAACTTCTCCACTCGTTTACTTCTACCTGCAATCAATCATACGCAGCAAATCCTCTAGCTCAAAATCATTCTTCTAGAACTCTCCCTGACCACCCGACAAGACGTCTTAAAAAACAGTGGCATCGTGATCTCCTCTCTAGTGCAGAGAGTGACTAATAGCCTAATGTTTTGGAATATTACCACTGGGTAACTTCTCCACTCGTATACTTCTGTTATTTATTGTCTCCGTTATAACTGTATAAGTTATATAATCAGCTAACGCGTTGATTGTAGCAAAAATAACGCAAAAAAACACATTTTTTTGAAATTTGCGATTGCAACAATTGTTGCAACAAGCAAATGTGATATAATAATCGTATAATGTCGTGGATGAGGTCAGGAGAAGGCACCCAGTGGCGACACTCAATTAAAGTGAATAGATGCACTATACTGCTCTTATGAGGTAAGTAGATCACGAGGCCATCTTCTCTTCAATCTCCTTAGAGGATTACCTGGTATTGCGGAAGAAGATAGGTGTTCTATGAGAGGGTTAGGATGAGCTGCTGTAGAGGAATGATGAATTTGAGAAAACGGGTTTTAGCAAGCTCTTTGACGAAAGGTATTTTGAGATAATTATAGATGGTGAGGTTAGTTACATAGAACGGAGCGTTAAGAAGTTTTCGAAGTAATTTTATGGATGCGTAGAGAGTTGGAAAGCTTAGTCGATCCCCCATACTTCTGTGCTGTATGACCAAATAGGTCGCAGTAACATAGATATAAGAGTCTTTTGATATGTAGGTTATGTTTCGAACGTCTTTGCAAGTAGTCTGGCGAGAAGTTTTGTAGCGTTGGTTAGTTTCTTGCCTTTTCAGTCTAGTCTGAGGGATTCCATGTCAACCGTTTGCCCTAGCTACTGCCCAAGGTAGCGTACTTTGTCCACAGTAGGTTGTAATAAGTTAAATTTCCAAAATAACCAACGAATTTAAATATTTACGCCTTCTTTAAACATTGAACAACTGCCCATTAATAAACATTCCACGAGACCGCATTTTTTTTTTAAACTTTTTTATTAAATATTTTATAAGTTTTGAAAAAAAAAAGAAAGTAAATATTGATGGTAAACTGAAACATTTTACTAAAACAATAGTAAGGAAAATTTTAAAGGGAAATTTTTAGAATCTTCGTCCAACGCTGCTCTAGTTTGTTGATCCCTTCCAAATAATAAGATTTGTCCAAGTCTGAAAAATAGCCATTCGTTTCTGCAATCACCTCCACGTTTAAATAAAATCTTTTTCCCACCAGCCATTTCTTCATATTGGGGAACAAATAGTAGTCCGAGGGAGCCAAGTCTGGAGTATAGGGGGGATGTGAAACGAGTTGGAACCCTATTTCCATTAATTTTGCGACCACAACTGCTGAGGTGTGAGCTGGTGCGTTGTCGTGATGGAAAAGAACTTTTTTGTGGGCCAATCGTGGGCGTTTTTCTTGCAGCTCGGTTTTCAAACGGTCCAATAACGATGAATAATATGCACCTGTAATAGTTTTACCCTTTTCCAGATAGTCGATGAGGATTATTCCTTGCGAATCCCAAAAGACAGTCGCCATAATCTTTCCGGCCGCAGGAACGGTCTTCGCCTTTTTTGGCGTGATTCCCCCTTGGTAACCCATTGTTTAGATTGTTCTTTGGTCTCAGGAGTGTAGTGATGTATCCATGTTTCATCCACAGTGACGAAACAACGCTTAAAGTCCTGCGGATTCTTCTGGAACAGCTGCAAACCGTCCTTGCAACACTTCACACGATTTCGTTTTTGGTCAAGCGTGAGCAATCGCGGCACCCATCTTGCGGATAGCTTTGTCATGTCCAAATGTTGATGCAAAATATTATGTACCCGTTCATTCGAGATGCCCACAGCACTAGCAATCTCACGCACCTTCACTCTTCTATCATCCATCACCATATCATGGATTTTATCAATGATTTCTGGAGTAGTAACCTCAACAGGGCGTCCAGAACGTTCAGCGTCACTTGTACCCATATGGCCACTCCGAAAATTTTGAAACCACTTATAAACTGTTCTAATCGAAGGTGCAGAGTCACCATAATGTTTATCAAGCTTCTCTTTAGTCTCCTGAGGAGTTTTGCCTTTCATAAAGTAGTGTTTAATCAACATACGAACTTCTTTTTCGTCCATTTATTGAAAATCACTCGACTTCCTCGATTCAAACGAATGCCAAACACAAAGAAATAGACCGATCTGGCTGAAACTTGGTGTGTGTTCTTCCAAGAGATGCTACTAACTAAACATAACCTCGATACGCGCCAGTAGTGCTATCTCTCTGACTTTGCACGGACTTTTCAAACGACCCTCGTACAGACACTCATAACATTGTAACCAATAGAATGCTGAGAATATGGTGATGCAACGAAGATTGGAGAGTGATTGGTCACTATTGCTCGCTAAATACTCTAATGTCATTGGCTTAATTTAATTAATTGCCCACGCCTTTTTTTTCTACAATATAACATGTTACCAAATACAAATAGCTGGAAATTAAAAAAAAAATTGAATTTACTGAACCATTGTACATTTGATATTTGCTAATGAAATTGTGAATGTCAGCTATATGTGGGTGTAAAATTTTGTACAAATTTTGTTTTGTACAAATGGATTGTTTGTTTTGGATAATTGTTAGATTGTTGCATTCTTTTCAAAGAATTTACCACTTATCAAATTAAAAACGTTTTTTTAATAATCTAATGCATTCCAGTTAGTTTCACATAACAAGCTGAATAGGTTTAAACCTTATATAGATTGAAACGTTTTGGTGAGAACTTCCGTAAAATAATAGTTGTTGGAACTATTTCCTTTATTTATTTATTCTTTTAATCTATATTAAAAGAAATATTCAACTATTTTTTTTGTCATTCAATCTTAAACCTTGTTCTGTGTCCCATTACCTGTTATTCCTATTCATACTTTAATTTTGAATTTAAATTACGAGTATTTCTATTTAGTGATATTTACTCCTTAGTCTCAGCCAGAATGTTTTTTTTTACTGGACTTCTCTGGCCTCTTTCCAGCCAATTAAATTCCTTATTTTGAAATCTTACTGAACTGACAGATTTTTTCGAGGGAGCTCCGCATTCTAGGTCCCGTTCTGTTCACAATCTACTCTTTAGATATACCAACTTATCCTGAGACTACTCTTCTCACCTATGCTGGTAATACTTCCAACTTATCTACTAACAAAGATCCATTAATAGCACATAAGGACCTGCACATCCACCTCATCTCCAAAGATAAATCTGCTACAGAACTGAACGAATCAAGATCTCAAAATATTACCTTCACTCTTCGATTCATCACTCTTTCTGCTGTCTTTTACAATCTAATTCCTTTACTAATTGACAACATAGTTCGCTTAGGCTCTATCAAGAACTCTATCAAGACAGCAGACTTACTTAAACGCTCCCAACAACTGAAAAGACTACTTGACAACAGATCAAAACACATCCTGGACAACAAAAGACTTATTTATGTTAGTGTATTGTAGCCAGTCTGGGCTTATGGCATCGTACTGTGGAGGTTCAACCACAAACGCACAAATCTCTCCAAAGGAACCCAGTTCTTGCAATCTAAAATTCTTCACTCTATAGTTTGACGCTCCTTTCTACGTCACCAATCAAACCATTCACACAGACTTTGAACATTCCTTTCGCGCAACACAAGTTGCTAAAAAAGCGTTACAGTGAATTCCATCTTAACAGAACAATCTTATCACAAACCACTGATACAATAACATTTCTTCCACGATATTTCCGGAGGGCACACCTTTTATTTAGCGAATTGTAATTATCAATGCTTACAATATTAGCCTATCTATAGTCTACGATATTGTGGTTGCAAGTTTTTCCGCATAATTATTAGTTCAATATGAATTGTGTCCATAACTTTGTGCTTCCATCGGGAGTAAGAATGAAAAAAAGTCGTAGAACGTTAATAATGGAGAAATCCTAATCTCCTATATATCGCCCACAATGTGGTATTAGATTACGGGGTGTTCCCTTCGCTATTCCAGAAACTTTGTAAAAAAGAATCTGCTTAAAGGAGGTCTCAATATACCATAATTCCAGCTATAGTTCCAATCAGAAGTCCAAACCTATCCATACAGATATAGATAAATGCAAAAAAAGAAAATTGAGGTTTTATACAGAAGTTTGGAGGAGCCCAAAACAAATGGAGAGAAAAATATTCCTAATTAGATCAGCCTTTGATACTCATAAAGAGATTTTAGCGTGATTGAAACAATCAATTCTTTGTTGAAATGGTTAAAAGTGGGCGTAAAATTTAATAAGACTCATTAGTGTGTTCAAGGTGGTTGGGTTTGTATGAGTTCAAGTTAAGTGTGTAACTAAGACAATATCTCTTTCTCTTCCAGCGTACCAATATTGACAATTCTTGTGATTTCCCACTGGAGCGCGTTGTTAGAACCTCAAGCAACTCTTCTCCACATGCCTGCAACACAAATTTGTATGTAGACAATGAAGGAGGTGCTTTTCAACCCACACAAAAACCGTGTTTTGTAATTCTATTGTGGAAAAGGATGGTCTAGGAAGGGAAAAGCAGGGTGTGAAAAGCGGCTACTAGTTTTTCCCAATATCTTAAAAAAAGAAACTAAACAACCTAAATGCAAATGAAAAAACTAGGGTGCACAGGTCCAATTTATCGTGGAATCACTTTAATAAGTAGCCTGATAATTAGACTTTAAGGATTCAAGATTGGCGAGGAATCGGTCAAATAAAAAATAAACTCGTCTTTTTACCAACGTTTCGACAAATATATTGTCCTCTTCAGGGCCTGGATATTACAAAACATAAAACAATTTACAGAGTCAGTAACATAGAAAATCAGTAATACAAAAATAAACAGTAAAATACAATAAATTCTTTATAATTATTGAAAACTTACGTGGCTATGCGGGTTGGTTGAGTTACAGAAAACTATGAGCCAGAACTGGAGAACAGGTATATATACAGATATAGCGGGACTTACACGGGAATTTTGGTAACGACAATGGGACAGATACAATAGACTAATTACAACAAAAGAGTATAGTCACGTAAGTTTCAATAATTATAAAGAATTTATTGTATTTTACTGTTTATTTTTGTATTACTGATTTTCTATGTTACTGACTCTGTAAATTGTTTTGTATTTGTAATAGCCAGGCCCTGAAGAGGACAATATATTTGTCGAAACGTTGGCATAAAGACGAGTTTGTTTTTTATTTGACCGATTACTCGCCAATCTTGAATCCTTAGTTTCAACAATTTACGGTCACGAATCCTATATATTCATATTAGGCTCTAAGTTAGAGTTTTGAAAATGAGATTAGAAGTAAAATATAAGTACTATATACTTAAAAAAAACAAACAGATTTTAGGCTTCGAAGACCAAGAAATGATGTTTTTTATTATCAGACCACTTTTAAGAAAGTGAATAATTTATAGCGAAATTTATATCAATTTTTTGAACCTTCAGAGAGTATTTATTGTAATATGCCCTTAACAAAGCTTCGTAAATCTACAAAAGATGAAGCATTGTACTTTATTAGGGCTAAAAAAAGTTTTATAACGAAGAGAAAAGGGCTGAATTAAATTTAGAAGGTCATTAACGAATAACTTACTTACATGAGGCTAGGACCCCAACCATTCGATGTACAGCTTTGAGACCCCCAAAAGGCACGTCTACATAAAATTCCGAATCGAATGACACCTCATTCATGAAAATCGATCCACGCTTTTAGCCGCTACGTTGTTTACAAAAAAGGTAACAACAAGAACATTTTCTGAAAGAAATGCCGTTTTTAGCACATTTTTGGCATCGTTTTTCTTGAAAACTATTTGGTCTGCGATGTTGCAAAAAAAAAAAAACTCCATAAACGAGGATTTGCTCTTTATTATAAAGAAATTTTGGGAATTTTATCTTTTATAGAAAAAGTAGGAAAAAATTGTCAAAGTTGGGTATTTTTCAGCGTTACACTTTTTAGTGCAGTTTTTGACGATCAACCCTTATACAATTGTCCTGTTCGGACAGTTTTAATAAGAATGTACATATATCATCAAAATTAATGTGATTTGTTATCTGTTTCTGCTCCACAGCCCCTGAAAATGGCCCTAAATTGAAAGCTTTAAATTAATATAAAAAATTATGTCTGAAATTGGCCTTGAATTAATTAATAAGTCACTAAAACAAAAAGGCGACAGAATAAACATAGTGTTCAGGGCAATACATTAATCTGACTATTGCGAGGTGATTAAGGTTGGTGTTAACAGTTAGCTGTTGGTTAGAACCAGCAGCATGCAGAGTATGCTACATTGTGTAGACATTAATGGTTATGCGATGAGGTTATCTCTTGTAAAGGCACCATTCTCAACAAGAATGGAGGAGGAAAAAAATAAAATAAAACAAAATAACCTCCTACTCTGAGCTATGCCCAGGAGTGCCTAGTCTTGGTGTCCATTGTATGTGGCCATGATGGCCATCTCTACCATTAGGACCCGGCCCAGGACAAGCCATGCTCTAGTTCTATGCAAGCGCTTAAAGGCCGTCCCTAAAGTGAACTCCCTCTCCACCCACCCACTCCATAGAGTGGCCACGAATGGCGGGCGGCTGGTGTAAAAGCAAGGATCCACGGCCATTGTTCTTCCACCAAATAATAAATCAGGCCAGTTTTTGTTGTACTTTGGTTTAGAGGTTCACTTCCTTTAGAGAGAGCTAGAGAGAGAGAAAGAAAAATGGGAGAATGGTCAGGTTGGGCAGCCATTTCATTTTGCACCAACAATCATCGAAGAATGGTGAAGAGAACAACAGGAGAAAAATGGCTGCAAATTCATAAGACATACTGAACATCAGATTTTGATTCAACCGATATATAAATCAATGAAACTTTTAATTAAAATAGTTTTGGTGAATAAACTATAGTTTTGTTAATATTTAGTAACCACACTAAAACATAAAATCAAATTTAGTTATTTTTGAAAGGGCTGAAAACACGAAATAGAAAATGTGTACGATTGCTATACTCTCACTGACTAGAGTAAGAACTAGTAAAAACAAAAAAAAAAACATTATAATAGCACTTCCGCCATTTTCCAATTTCCTACAAAAAATTTGAAATTTTATTTACTCGTTGAACTTCTTTTTATCAAAACTATTCGATCATAAAAAAAAAAAAACTGCACGAAACAGTGAATCGATTCTTATGAATGAGGTATCATTCGATTCGGAATTTCAATGTAAACGCACTTTTTAAAGGTTTCAAAGCTGCGCATCTTTAAGAGGAGATTTCCCCTTCCCCCCACGCAAATAAGGCCTCTTCTAAAACTGATAATACTAATTAGCTCTACAAAATTTTGCTAAAAATTTGGCAGAAAGAAGTGGTTAATAAAATATGAGTAATATTTTCGCTTATCAAAAAGTAATAGAAAGTAGAAAAATGAAAAAATACAGATTTCCCAGTTTTATTACAAGCCTAAGAGGGCGTGGTGTGACACACAAAGGAAGGCGTGGTTTACTGAACAGTTCTCGCTTCTGATTGGCTCTTCAACCAACCTACTTTTCATACTTCCATTCGCTACAATGTGATTGGCCTATTCTTTATTAGTAATTATTTCTATGAAAAATAGAAGTTTAATTTTTTTTACTAATTTTTCCTCCGTAGGTATTTAATGAAGAATCAAATTATGCAATACAAATTTTCTCAATAAAAACATAAAAAATAAAAGTTTTTTTTCGCTTAATGCCTTTTTTTTTTTTTTTTTTGTTTTCTTTTTTTGGCACTGGCTTCCGCCATACAGCCAGCATCGTCTAGGTGCTTATCACTAGAATATCACTCACTCTCCATTCTTACCTACAAATACATTCGCTTCACACATTCATCCCTCTGCTATATACCGCTATTTACATAAACTACTGCTAATGGATGGAGCAGCACTCTGTGCTCCTGCCATCCTTCTCGCTTAACCAAAATTAAAATCACGTAATCCTTCTCTAAGCATTTTGTTCCATTCATTCTGATTCGACTATAGCTTATAAATACATTCATATTTCATTGCTAGCTCTGCTATCGACTTAAGCACATAAATGTTGGTGGAGAATATAATGTCTTCGTAGCGAAATGGTGCATCTAAATACCTGTATATATCGTCAAACATTCGTTTCCTTTCTACCACATAACGTGGACATATCATTATTACATGTTTGAAATCTTCCTCCTCATTGCAATCTACGCAAAGAGGAGAGGACCTTCTGTTGATCCTGTGTAGATACGATCCGCACACCGCGTGGTTCGCTCTCAGCCTGCTTATTGTCGTAACAACCCATTTATTAGTGACAGTTCCCTTAAACCATGGTTGTCTAGGTAACTGATCTGCCATAGTTTTATAGAATCTACCTTTATCACCATTATTGTAATCTGTCTGCCATTTTTGTAGTGCTGCTTTTGCAATTATACCCTTGATATCGGTGTGTGGTAATTTATAATTAGCCATTTCCCCACTATTGGTGGCTTTCTTTGCAAGTGTATCAACAATTTCATTCTCTTTTATACCACAATGACCTCTTACCCACAAAAAATTAATGCAGACTCCCTTCTCTTGTTTTCTCCAGTGGGGAATATCTCAACGCCAACCTGGGTACCCAGTAGTATATGTCTGCCAGAGTGAATTACCCATCCGCCACTCTTGGCTGGCTATACATGCCCCGCTTAATGCCTTTTTTTCTATACTAATAATGTAAGGGTAAACAGAAAATTGGGGAATAATGATTATTTTCTTGGGAAGTAGATAAAAGAAAATTCTGGGTCACGTTTCACCTATTGTTCCCCGCCATTTTGTATGTTTATTTGCATATATGGCTGTTATTTAACGATTTTTAAAGATTTAATGAATAACCGGTTAAGCGTGGTAAGACGTGTATACTCGTTGTGGAAAATAGAAAATTACCATTAACTATAAAAACTCGAAATTTTTATAAAATACAATAAGAATATTATTTGGTGGGAATGTTTTCTTCATCTTACCAATAGGACAGCGGTGGGAGTCAGCCAAATGATAAGTGGTTGGTACATGTTTAGTCTCCGCATTAGAGATTGGGAATTTACGCACACAAATAGAAGCTCTCCAACCCTTGTGCAATGCCCGTTTTTACCTTAGATAGAGATTCAGACCTTAGTACGAGCATGATTTTTCATTTTGCACAGAATTCAAAGCTCTTTTCTTCCTTTTAAAAGCACTTGCGTCCCTAGTTAACTAGGAGCAATGCATACGTGAAGCGGTGTAAGATTTTTTGAAAGAGCACAGAATGCTCTGGTAATCTCAAGCCCCAGAGAGAGATTGCAGAAAAAGTCGCTTGCAGTGACTATTATGACGATGTAAACTTTTGGTTGTTTTGCCCTGCGTTCGACTGTGGGCTTTTTTTTTTTAACTAAATTCCACGCTTAACTGGTTAGTTTGATACCTCTTAACTATTTTGTTAATCGAAAATTGAGTTTAACCTACATAGTTATCAATATAAGACATTAGTCACTTCATTACAGATGCCCAGGCGAATATCTTAATGTATTTTTAATTAAATGAACGTGATGTATTACTGATTGGAAATTGTAATCATATAAATTTTATAAAACTGTAGAAATAAGAAATCATTTGGTAAGAAGTTCAGTTGATCAGTCCGTCTGGCTGCTATAAGTAACGGTAAGTGATGGAACAATTAACTAGGTCTTCCTGGGTAACAAATAAATTACCAATCCAAGAGACATATCTCAACGCCAACCTGGGTACCCAGTAGTATATGTCTGCCAGAGTGAATTACCCATCCGCCACTCTTGGCTGGCTATACATGCCCCGCCTACTCCATCTACAATTTACTAGAACGAAATACTAGATTTCACTTTGCCCAAAAGAAGTTTTCTACAAAATAAGTTTTTTTTTTTGTAAAACTTATTACTTTAAGTAACTTACTCATCTTATCTTTAATTACTTAATTAGAAGAAGTTCAAGTGGGTAGCTCTTTTGTTATTACTGCACTTTTTTAAGTTCGAAAAAGTGTTTCTTTTTTAATCATCATGCTCTGAATAGGGTTTGTAGGTGGAACAAGAAAACGCTTACAGTTCCAATTATATTTACACAAATCGGTGTAAACTTTTGGACAAAGTCCAACAGTCGGCAGGTTCGTTTTGCTGAGTCAAATTTTAAAATTGTTGGTATTATCTCTAATAATATTTTTGAAACAATGTTAGGATATTGCACAAATGTTGATTTGTAACTTTTATTTACCCAATTTTGGCGGCAAAACGCTTTTTAAGGCGGCATAGTTTCATTCTTAACCCTTAACTGGTATCCTCAAAATCGCAACTTCAACTGATACACGTCGGGGTCAGCTTTGACCCCGAAACTTTAAATGCACATTACTTTTAAAAGATCATTGTTATAATTAAAGTCGATTTGGTTTCTGTTAGAAAATTTATTTAGCAATATTTTGTTAAATTTTTGTTTCATAAGATTAAGATAAACAAAAAAAAAAGTTAAAAATGCAAAAGTTGCATTTTTTTTCCAATTTACAAAAAAAAGAAAAACAAAAAATAATATTTACTGAAAAACATTATTTCCTTAAAGTTAGATGTTCATTCCAAGAAAGGAAAAGTCCTAAAGACAAAAAAACATTTTTCCCCATAATTCTGCAAGTACAGTGGAACCTCGCATAACGAGCACCTCTCTTAACGAGTAATTCGCATAACGAGTAAAACAAATTGATTCTTATAGCGAGCGATGTTTCGCATAACGATAGTTTTCTAATGACATTTCGCTGACTGCGCAGTTTTCACTGACTCATCGAAAACTGCGCATTCTTCGATTAGTCATTCCTGTTTACGCATATGCATTTCATATTCTCCACGTATCTAATGCATTGATACAGTCGAAACCGAACTTCACCGAATGAGTGGTGTATAGGGGAAGTCCATGTAATGATATTTGTGTTTAAATATTATTGTGTTTATTTTGATATCCCTCTAACAAAATGGCTTCGAAAAGAATTAAAATAACGTTAGAATTGAAACGTAAAATCATTGAGAAACGAGAAAATGGTGTAAGTTCGGCTGATCTAGCAATTATCCCCTTTTATTTTAATTTATATGAAAAAAATTGTTTCGCTTAACGAGTATTTCGCGTAACGAGTAAGGTTCTGGAACGAATTATGCTCGTTAAGCGAGGTTCGACTGTACTGGATTATCATGATGCGAGTATAACATACTTGTTCTGTTTTGGTTCAAAAAACCACCGTTTTGTTGCCAGTAAAAACAAACAATGAAGTTCCGACGGTAGTTTTTCTTTATTTGGAATTATATAAGAGGGGTTTTCTTTTTTCTTTTTTTGGTAATGTCTCCGAGTAAGACAAATTTAGCTTTCCTAGTTCATGGGCCAGCTTAACTGAACAGAACCAGTTATCAGCAATAATATTAAATATTAGAACAGAAAACAAACTCCAAAACAGAAAAATAAAAAATATTAAGAAAAAAAGTTATGACGTAAATGGTAAAGTCGGGTCAAAGTTGACCCAAAACCTATATTTTATTTACTTGCACTGCTCAAGAACGACTGATTTGTATGGTCTATTGTTGGTGAGGATGAAAGAGGAGAATTCAGAGAAGGGGAGATGTTTATAGTTAATTCCTACAAAATGCCACAGAAAAGAAAAACGCACGGGTCAAATTTAACCCAACGTTACCCAGTTGAGGGTCTAACACTAATTTAAGTTTTTAATGAGCGATTTCAATATTTTAACTCAATAATCAATGGTCAAACTTTTTTTTTTGTTTCCTTTTTTTGGCATTGGCTTCCGCCATACAGCCAGCATCGTCTAGGTGCTTATCACTAGAATATCACTCACTCATCCATTCTTACTTATAAATATATTAGCTTCACACATTCATCCCTCTACTATATACAACTATTTACATAAACTACAACTAATGGATGGATCAGTACTCTATATACCTGCCATCCTTATAGCTTAACCGAAATTAAAATCACGTAATCCTTCTCTAATCATTTTCTTGCATTCATTCTATAACTTTTAAATACATTCATATTTCATTGCTAGCTCTGCTATAGATTTAAGCACATAGATGTTGCTGGAGAATATTATGTCTTCGTAGCGAAATGGTGCATCTAAATACCTGTATATATCGTCAAACATTCGTTTCCTTTCTACACACATAACGTGGACATATCATTATTAATATGTTTGAAATCCTCTTCCTCATACGCAAAGAGGAGAGAGGACCTTTTGTTGAACCTGTGAAGATACGATCCGCACACCGCGTGGTTCGCTCTCAGCCTGCTCATTGCCGTAACAACCCATTTGACCAAACTTCATTAAAAAAATTGATAGAAAATTATTTTAATATTGTAAAGAAATACTATAACCTCCCAAAATATAACATTACTCTTCATAACAGAATGTTCTACGACTAAAAATCAACAGAGTTGTTATTTATAAAACAATATGATGTTTTACCGCCACCAAGTAATTTAATAGTAAAATTTAATTTCTAAGGCCTATTAGCAACTTACAATATTTCTTAAAATTTAAATAATATTCTTAAAACAAATTTTCTATTGAAAAGCTGGGTAAATTTCGCTGATTAAAATTATCAAGTTATCTTTGTTGTTGGCTTAATTATCTCTTCCAGTAGGAACTTAGAGCTAACGGATAAACTCCAAAATATTTTATTCATTATGAGCTTATATAAATATATACAGCCCATTGAAAGTTGCCTCTAAGGTTTACAAAGGACATTAATGGTTAGAACCTTTCTCTTTCTTCACCTGACATTCATTAGCCCACATCTTGATTAATTAGATTTTAATTTAAGTATTGCAGCATCGCACTACGTCATTATTCAAATCATTCAACACCTCCAAATTACAAAGTAGCTAGCGGGTTTAAACTTGCTTACCACCAACATTATCAATTTCTCTTTAAGACAAATGTACTAATGATAAAATGGTGTCGTATAACCTTTTCATTACCTCTTTTTATTTTTATGACGGAAGTATGTGGGACGAAGAGTTGCTGGAAGTAGGGTAGAAGTTAAACAGATATTAGATATAACGATCAGGAAATCACGGAGCAGTTAATACCAGAGTTCTATTACTGATAATGATAAGTCACTCTAGTGGCTTTGTGAAAAATGGGGCCACAAATTTGGTAAAAATCAAAACTATCTGTTGGAAATTATAACCAAATTTTCCCCCCTTCTAGTAACCCTAGAAGGGAACCGTTTATTCTGTATGTCGACAGAAGTATGCATTCAATTATTTAACATAAGATATACAAAGTACAAAAGAAATATAAAATAAAATATAAATTATATACAGCATACGAGGTGTGGCTATTAAATAACGAGACTGATGCTGCTACAGAAGAACTATGCATGCGCCAAATCTGTGCAGCGTAAAGCCTTCTCGTTCGATTGCACAGCGTCTCGCGTGTTTGTAGAGAAATCTGTCTGACCGGAACCGTCGTTTGTGTAAGAGGTGTTAGTTTCGTTTTGCCCAAAAACATGATACTACACATGTCGTAGAGCGTTCGAATTGTCGTGAAATTTCACATCAAAACTTGCTAAAACCGCTACTGAAACTTATCTTCTATCAAAAGAAGTTTATGGCGATGAAGGTTAATCATGTGCGCGAGTTTTTGAGTGGTTCAAGCGTTTCCAAGATGTCCGAGAAGACGTCGGAGATGATGACCGCCCGGGTCCGCTCTTCCACGTTCAAAACGGATGAAAATATCGATTATAATTAATCAACATTACTACCGTGAGGTGCTTACTCAACTGCGTGAAAGAGTAAGGAAAAAACGACCCGATTTGTGGAAGAACAAGTCACGGAATTCTCCATCAAGACAACGCGCCGGCTCACACTGCATTGTCTTTGTCAAGAGGTTTCTAGCCCAAGTACAACATCCCAGTTTTAGGCCATCCGCCTTATTCGCCTAACCTGGCCCCATGTGACTTTTATCTATTCCCCAAAGTCAAATCTGCATTAAAAGGAACACGATTTCTTAGTCCGTTGAAGCTGTGAAAGAAAAAGCGGTACGTGTCATGCAGGAGCTCACAGAAAAATACTTCCAGCACTGTTTTGAACAATGGTAAATTCGCATGGAGCGTTGAAGGGATAGGGGAGCAGTATATATTGAAGGTGATAATAACTAAATATGTATACATCTTATGTATGCAATAAGATATACAATACTTACATATTTCATAAAGGCACTTAATTCAAATTTGTATTTCAATAGTTTACATAATCATACAAATATACAAATGCAAAATTTACTAGGATTAATGGTTAATAATTTTGCGGTGAAATACTGTGAAAGAATTTTTTAAAATCCTCGTAACAGTCTCTGCGTAATAAAGTACTGAGTTCAGTTGGCCAACTAAATCCTTCTAGTAATAATATCTTTCTCTAATTAGTGAAGACCATTTTTTGTTGCTAGAGCCTACAGTGAAACAGAATGTGGTCCGGAGACTGAACAGTTTTATTGGCGCAAGAACAAGCGGGAGAACGAAGTAGTTGTAGCCTAAACAGAGATTCACTGAATGCGGTTACATAATTATAACCACTGAAAGAGCAGGATACAATATTATGGTGGCATTGTACGGGAAGTTGTGTTGGCAATCACTTTTCTTCAGAATATCATGGTGGCCATTATTGGGGAAAGCCTATGATTACGTAGCAAGTGATGATTTCTGACTTCCAGAACTTCTCTATAGAACTGGAGTGATTGGTTTCATCAACTGAGGATGCCACAGGATAAGTGGAATCATTGGTGTTAGAGCTGTATTTACCAATGATAAACTAATGAACAAAAAATATCCTTTTAGTTACTTTTGCGCCAGCAAGAACATTATTAATGCAGGTTTCCAGTATATCGTAGAATAATTCTAAGAGCGTTCTTCGTACGCCATAAAAATAGAACAGTAGAACTGGTTTTGTACATTCTACAAGATTTGAAGAACGAAATTCAAATTCAGCTCTTGGCCCACAGCATCTCCATTGGACGATCTTGTCAACTGGCAGTTTACTCTAATGCAAAAGATTTTTTCTCCAGCTATATCTCTGCTGGCTTCTGCTGCAGAATTCTATGTATATTTTATTATATCCTTATTTTCCTCTTCACGCTCAACAACGTCGTCTCGTCTCGCCAAACTACTACGTCTTCTACATTAAAAAGTTAAAGTAAGATAATCGCCAAGGCGGATGCCCATACTTTATTATTCAAATTTTCTAATAAAAATAAGAAGTAGCCACACCTAGGTTTCGGACTGGGTTGTTGAATACGTATACGTAACGGGTTATATTTTTTTATATAAAATATTTTTATTTATGTATTTAGGATGAAATCAAGGAAACAAATCGACGATAGAACACAATCTACGCCTATACAATCCGTTGTCAATGTAGAAGCGATTTCATCATCCACTTGCATAATTTCAACCGCCCCAGCTGCAGATATACTGGCCGCAACTGCAGATGTACTACTACTCGGCCGCATTCATTCTTTTACTTTCCCGACACAGCTTGTCTCGGTCATATGGTGTTTTATTATTACCATTCGATTGTTCTTGAGAAGCCCTTTCCAACCGTATACGATCTCTGTATTTGGTTTTGGCTTTTCGACGCGTATAGGCCGACATTATATATTTTTGATAATATTTTTTTTATTCTAACACCTTATTATATTCACTGTCACTATTTTACACTAATGTTTTATATACAATCGATGGATTTTGACGACATCTGACGATTAAAACTTAAACGAACATCGTAGCTTCTCCGACTCCAAAGTTATAAAAATTGCAAATGTCGATATTCAGCAAAATGATCTCTAAATGGCGGCGCTTCCCCCTCTACCGCGCGCGATGCGTCCTCAGTCCTCGCTTATCGTAATGAATTCTTTGATCCTTTAGCTATCCAGTGGTCTAATTTAATTTTGGATGTAGACGATAGATTCGAAACTATAATGTCAAACTGTATCCCCCGATTTTGTTATCATTAGGTTTTTTGGATTGCCTCCATATGATAGCAAATTTAAAGACGTATTCACGTCAAAAGGTAAAGTAAGGTAATCGCGAAGGTGGAAGCCCATACTTTATTATTCAGATTTTCTAATAAAAATAAGAAGTAGCCATACCTAGGATTCGAACTGGGTATCTCACACTTAAAATTAAAAACCACGCTTTATGAACTCTAGACCAACACCGTTGGTTCTTTCACCACAAAACTGTCCATCGTCGTACAGTGATCTGTAAGAATCTCGGCTAAACGTTTTTTTTAAAAAAAAAAGAATTATGACTGTAATTGGCAATAATCTTTCTTTGTTTTTTGATTAATGGATCAGTCGCCGAAGAAAACGATGAACTATTTATTATTCTTACAATACAAATTGTAAGTAACAAGAAAATCTAATAGAGTAAACCAGTGGACAAGGTCAGAAACTAATGGGATTCGCAGGTTGATGTGTTGGTTGCTTACATAGAAGTCAGTGATGGTACGAAGGATTTTTGAACTGGAGGGTTTGGATTCTGTTTAGGTTCGAACAGCTTAGCTGTTCCGTACAGTTCAAGTCCGTAAGTCCAGATAGGAGCGAGTAGCGCTAAGTATAGTCGTTTCTTGTTTGTAAGAGTCAGTTTTGACCATTTGTCAAATATTCTTTTGAGCATTCGATATCTCTGGTTTAGTTCAAGACGTTTGAGTCTAGTATGTTGGATTCCACGTGAGTCTCTTGTTAAGGTATATTCCAACGAACGGTATCCGCTACAGGAATAGGAATGTGATTCAGGTATACTGGAGGGAGTATTTTTCTGTTGAGAGTGTGAAGCGGGATTTATTTTCGTTTACCTTTATTCTCCATTTATGGAACCAGGGTTCAAGGATGTTAAGATGGGCCTGCAGGGATCTAGTGGCTATAAACCGGATCGGTGTTATGGGAGAGGATAGCAGTATCGTCTGCGAAGGTATAAATGCTTGTATTTGGATGAAGAGGAAGGTCAGCCGTGTAGACAGTGTATAGCCAAGGATATTTCCTAGCGGGACTCAGCTAGGATCGGATAGATAGCGGAATAGGACTTGCCTTGGACAGTTTGGAAGAAGCGACAATTCACTATTAAGAATAACTACGTCCCAATTTGGTCCAAATTATGGCGAACTATTATCAAAATACTTGCACCTTCATACGAGGTTCGTTTGAAAAGTCCGTGCAAAGTCAGAGAGATAGCACCACTGGCGCGTATCGAGGTTATGTTTAGTTAGTAGCATCTCTTGGAAGAACACACACCAAGTTTCAGCCAGATCGGTCTATTTCTTTGTGTTTGGCATTCGTTTGAATCGAGGAAGTCGAGTGATTTTCAAAAAATGGACGAAAAAGAATTTCGTGTGTTGATTAAACACTACTTTATGAAAGGCAAAACGCCTCAGGAGACTAAAGAGAAGCTTGATAAACATTATGGTGACTCTGCACCTTCGATTAGAACAGTTTATAAATGGTTTCAAAATTTTCGGAGTGGCCATATGGGCACAAGTGACGCTGAACGTTCTGGACGCCCTGTTGAGGTTACTACTCCAGAAATCATTGATAAAATCCATGATATGGTGATGGATGACAGAAGAGTGAAGGTGCGTGAGATTGCTAGTGCTGTGGGCATCTCGAATGAAAGGGATACATAATATTTTGCATCAACATTTGGACATGACAAAGCTATCCGCAAGATGGGTGCCGCGATTGCTCACGCTTGACCAAAAACGAAATCGTGTGAAGTGTTGCAAGGACGGTTTGCAGATGTTCCAGAAGAATCCGCAGGACTTTAAGCGTCGTTTCGTCACTGTGGATGAAACATGGATACATCACTACACTCCTGAGAACAAAGAACAATCTAAACAATGGGTTACCAAGGGGGAATCTGCGCCAAAAAAGACGAAGACCGTTCCTTCGGCCGGAAAGATTATGGCGACTGTCTTTTGGGATTCGCAAGGAATAATCCTCATCGACTATCTGGAAAAGGGTAAAACTATTACAGGTGCATATTATTCATCGTTATTGGACCGTTTGAAAACCGAGCTGCAAGAAAAACGCCCACGATTGGCCCACAAAAAAGTCCTTTTCCATCACGACAACGCACCAGCTCACACCTCAGCAGTTGTGGTCGCAAAATTAATGGAAATAGGGTTCCAACTCGTTTCACATCCCCCGCTATTCTCCAGACTTGGCTCCCTCGGACTACTATTTGTTCCCCAATATGAAGAAATGGCTGGCGGGAAAAAGATTTTATTCAAACGAGGAGGTGATTGCAGAAACGAATGGCTATTTTTCAGACTTGGACAAATCCTATTATTCGGAAGGGATCAACAAACTAGAGCAGCGTTGGACGAAGTGTATAAGCCTAAAAGGAGACTATGTTGAAAAATAAAAAAGGTTTACCCCAAAAAATTAAGTAGTTTTTATTTTTGCACGGACTTTTCAAACGACCCTCGTATGTCTTACTGCATTTTTTTTTAAATAAAAAAATTTATTATGGCCTGTCAAAAATGTTTCCTTTTAATTTTTGGACCGCTCTTAAAAAAGTTTGCGTAAATGTAAAAGTTGAGCAGAGTTTGATTTAGGTTGGAGGTTTGCCCAAATAATATGTCAAACTCATTTTATTTTGAGTTACTCCTGCCTAAAAAAGTGATTTCATATAATAACTGGGATTATAGAGCTACCTTATTAAAGCAATAAAATATTCAAAAATCTGTTCATTGAGAGGAAAGTAATTATGAAGTGTATAAAATATTTGTACAGCCACAACATAAACTTTTTGAAATGTAGATTAATAAATGTTTGGATTTGTTTGCAATGGAATATTTTTTGTTTTCTGTTTCCCCAAAATTATTGCAATATGATGTAAGTTAGAGGAGATTTGGGTAAACATGATAAGCAAACATTAGAGAACGGTAAGCACATAAAGTTTTAGATGGACATGATAGCCATATATATATATATATATATATATATATATATATGTCTGTGTGTGGCAAAGTTGATCAATCACTCAACTATTGGATAGCCTAGCGCCAATATGTCCAGATGGATCACGTTAAAAACTTCTAAATACAACTTCTATCCACCATTGGCCATTCATTAAGAGATGTTGCTTCACATGTTCATCAATATGTGCCAAACAAAATTTTGTTCAGCCCATTGCAAGTATTTTAGAACTATTTTACTCATCAGTGGGAAACTTCTATGGTATCCCAGAGCTACGAACAAATCACAAATCAACCAACAGCATTCTTAACTGAAATGGAGATGTAAAAAAAAATAAAAATGAACGCAATATTTTGTTAAATTTACTTTATTTTGAAAAATAAAAATTATAATTTACTGAAAGTAGAATATGTATCCTTTATTTATAATGATTATAATACATTTATTTTAACACTAACAATATATTATTGGTAGTAATGGGTAAATTTACAGAAATACAGAACATAAATGGATCTCTTTATGCATACCCAAATTGGAGAGACGTGCCAGAATTGTGATTTAGCCAATCATCTAAACCCCTTTACTAGGAGAGCGCTTCGTTTTACCTTCGTGTTAGCTAGGGTTAATAACCAACCCGGGTTTCTACTCTCATGAGATTCATTCCCCTCCACCTTTTTGACAGCTTCAAACGATTGCTATTGGTGCATAAAATTGGATGACAGATTCTGCCATCTTTTTTTTTTTATCATACTTTTTGGGAAGTTAAAGCTAAAAGCTTTCGATAGAAAATGTTCAATACCTGAGGCAGTTTTGAATGTTTTAAAATTGCGTTAGAATATATTTTTTATGATACTTTATTTATCTCTTTAATCTTTTATTGGAATTTACAACTGCAACGATTGTTGCAACAAGCAAATGTGGTACCTGATGACAAAAAATACGTGAAAATCACGAGTGGAGGAGGCACCCAGTGGTGTCACTCCAGTAACGTGCTCTTGCTATACTGCTCTCATGATAAGAGTAGATCACGAGGCCATCTTCTCTTCAATCTCCTTAGAGGATTACCTGGTAATGTGGAGGAAGATAGGTGCTCTATGAGAGGGTTAGGATGAGCTGCTGTAGAGTGGAATGAAATTTGTGAAAACAAGTGTTAGCCAGATTTGTAATGAAAGGGATTTTGAGGTCATTATGGATGGTGAGGTTAGATACATAGAACGGGAGCGTTAAGAACTTTTCGAAGTATTTTTGGACTGTAATGTCTGGAGGCGTAATGAGTTGAAACGCTTAGTCGATCCCCCATACTTCGATGCCGTATGACCAAATAGGTCGCAGTAACAGTAGATATAAGAGTCTTTTGTTATGTAGGTTAAGTTTCGAACGTTTGTCAAGTAGTCTGGCGAGAGGTTCTGTAGCGTTGGTTAGTTTCTTGACTTTTCAATCTAGTATGGGGATTCCATGTCAACCGTCTGTCTAGGTGCAATCCAAGGTAGCGTACTTTGTCCACAGTTGGTATAGGAGTTTGGTTCAAGATGATGGGAGGTAGGATTTTCCGTCTGAGAGTAAATACTATAAATTTTGATTTCGTAACGTTAGTTTTGATTCGCCATTTCAGCCAGTCCTGTAAGTGGTTGATGTGTGTTTGTAGAGCTCGCGTAGTGATAAGAGGATCGGAATGAGGAGATAAGATTGCAGTATCATCAGCAAAGGTGGAAAGAATGGTATTTGGATGTTGAGGTATATCTGCTGTATAGAAGAGGACCTAGGACACTGCCCTGAGGAACACCAGCTCTGGCTAGACGGGTATCAGAGTTTGCTGCCCCACAGTTGCCTCTGAAATATCGATCTTTTAGGTGGGATTTGAGGATAAGGTAGTAAGTATGAGGAAGAATCTCCCTCGGCTTAAACAATAGTGAATTTAAATTTAATTTAAAATAAAAATGCATTGTTCAAGGAATATTCTTTAATGTTTATTTTGATTTCCAAATTTAAGAATGATTTGAAAACTGAAAACTAAGTAAAGTAATCGCCTATTTTTACATGCGGGGCTTAACGCCCACCTATTTGGTTTCATGGTTAGGGGCAGAAGTATAATCATAAGAAATATATACTAATAATAATCCCGGGTTCGAATCCAGCAGCTGACCCTTAGATTTTCTCTTCCTAGGAGCTTCTTACTGCTCACTGTGATGGACAGTGTTGTCTGTAACGAGAGAACACTGCCCGGAGGCCGGCAGTGCGCTGGAAAAAGCTCCGGGCGCTAATAACCTCAGCTGTTGATGCGCCAAAAAAAAAATAATAATAATAATAATAACAGTAATAATAAAGTACAGTAGGTAATACTTTTCTGTTAAATTTAACAGAAATTTATTAAAATTTATTTTCTAACAAATAAAAAGTAACAGCAAACTTCAGTAATAGGAACAAGGGCAAATTTTATAAGTCGATAATACCCGAATTATCCCAAAAGATCATCGTTAAAGAAAAAACTATAATAAAAGAGATGTTAAGGCAATAAATAAGTTTGAGCTCTAATCGTACAGTTTGTGGCACATATCTGTGCAGAATCAATAAGAGATCTTTTCACCGCTAACTGCCGAGTGCAATGTAGAAGAAGACCTCAAACATGATGATATGCCCACGTTAAACAAAAGAAAGAATGGAAATGCTTGATACCTTTTTTTACGTATACTTAGGAGGCACCCTTTTTTAGTACGAGTACGAATGTCTGCTGCAGCAACATCTCAGTTTAATCAGAAGAAGTGAAGGCGAGAAGAAGTTACGAGTAAATGTCTCCAACCGGACGATAAAAGCCGAAGGCAAAAAAATAAAAAAGGATAAAGGATATCAGATAAAAATTTATTTGTTATTCGAATCCTTTGAATAATGTCCAATCCTGTACTCCAAAAGATTATTACCTTTTCGAGCATCTGGATAACATTCTTCTTGACAGATCCTTTACTTCGAATACCTCGAATCCTGATGACTCAATTTATTTTCATACGGTCTTTAAAATTTACCACATTAAAAGAATAACATTTTTATAGCGATGGATAAGTAGACTTATTTCTTGCTCTGGCAATGATGTCTACCATATTACGATAAGAAAATTTATTGAGTTTTACTATTTCAATATAGGCACCTCTTTAAACCGCAAAAACTTTCTGTTGTAAAAGCAAATTGCATGAGAGTTGCAACCTAGTTTTAGTAAATAACAAAGTTATACGCTGCATTCACTATTTCTATGTGCTGCTAGTTTGTTTACAGCTGATTGTGAAAATACGTTGCATTTCAAAAAACTAGCAATAGTTTCGGAGTAAATTGTTTGATGTTTTGTAAAACTATTATAAACACATGACTGGGAAATTAATGAAAACATCCAGTAGAGTTAATACAGGGAAAAGGATGAAAAACATCTAAATTGGAAGTTACAGCTTCAAATGTGAAGGAGTCTAGTACACAATCTGGACCACTTGAATACTAGGTAATTAGCCATCAAACTTTATAGGCAGATTGAGTTATAAATGTTGCATGGTAGAGGAGTTACTAACTTCCGCACCTGGCGTTAAATTAACTTTTGTCGACAGCTCTTCCATCATAAGTCGATGACTTATGATCTATGACATTTCTACAATCTCTTCACTAATCAAGTTAATGTCAACATTCAACTGTCATGAATGGGCAATGAATCAGTAGTGATTGTAAAAAAAAAAGTTTATTTAACGTAATATTTCAAATAAATAACAAAATCAAAAAGAAGATAAGACCAACTAACTTCAGAAATTATGTCCAGAAAGTCCAGTACTATTTTTTGGCAATAGGTGTGCAAAGATAAAAAAAAATAAAGTAAAAAATGGCTGGAGCTGTTTACAACTTCCTATTTGTTACAGCAGGCGTTTATTCGATCCCTGACCAGTTTCAGACTATCATCAACTAGTTTAGGACAAAGATTTCGTAATTTATGTTTCCGTCTTGCACTACACTTGATGACAACGAATGGAATTTCGTGTTAAAATGCTTTTATGCTAAATAAAGAATTTATGGCGTTTTATTCCTTTATGGTGATCTATGTTGAAGTTTTTTATTTAGCAAAGTGGCTAACTTTTGTAGATTAGATTGTGATAAAGGGCGGTCTTTCCACAAGGAGGAAGGAACGCGGGCAACCCAAAATGCCCAGTGTTTTTCCCCTATCTTATAAGAGGTACCGGGGGTTTCAAAACCAACAAATCCGGCTAAAGACTGGAGGATAACAGTACAATAACCTAATAAAGTAGCAATAGGACACTAGGGTGCATGGCGACTCAATCGCCCCAGTGCACTGAATAAACCTAGAGAGTTCTGGTAAAGATTACTAGATGCCACAATCTCCGGTAGGGAAACATTTGCCCTCCCGAAGACGAGGAATCTAGTTCTAGAATAAACGGGACACACCTCTACTAAGTGCCGCACAGTCTCATTGGACTCACCATAGCCGGCGCTGATTGCCGACTGGATAAGGGCCCGCATTTGAAAAGATGGTGCGTTAAATCGCATGTCCACTCAACACCTGGCAACGACTGGCGGATCCGGGACCTGTTAAAGCCAACCATATCCGTTTTAGACATGCCAAGAATTTCCTTAACCTAACGGCAGTCAGCTAGAGTTCTCCACCGTTTCCGATGTTCCTTAATAATCCACTGCTCCACCTCTGTTCTACAACGTCGATAGGATACAGGAATAATGTGGGGCTGTGGAATCATTGTTATCATCGTAGCTCCTTCCTTAGCTGTTTCATCAGCAAGTTCGTTACCCAGAATCCCGGAATGACCAGGAGACCAAGCCACCGAATTAGTAATCGAAGCCCCCAATAAGTTGAGAGCAGCATGGCAAGAATTGACCGAAATTTGGTTCTTAATAGGCGAAGCCAAACCTTTAATTGCAGTGTAGAACCTAATATCAGTACCTGCAAACCACTTCCATCTCAATGGCAGCCAACTCCGCCTGAAAAGTAGATGCATTATTTTTTTTTTATAAAAGATAGTTCTTATTATTTGGTCCGATGGCCGTACTGAATCTATTTATCAAAGTTCAACTACCTGCAATATTTAGAGTTATGTTGAACAAAACTTTCGCTGACAGAAAGAGATAAATACAAACCAATCTGTAAAAACTATATATTTTGTAATTAAGTGAATCTTAAAACGAATATTTCCGATGGCAAATCGAGATCGGTAATTTGATTCGATTGTACCACAGATAATGCTGTTGGAGAAATTAAAAAAATAATAAACGGGTCACAACCCAATAAATTTGTTATTTCGCCTAAAACCAGTTTAACACAAACGGAACACTAGAAGCATTTCACTGAAGTAGATCAATCTAACTTATCCAGAAAATTGTCTTTTATTTTGTTTCTTTCTGTTTTCCACCAGAATAAGTTCTTTTCTTCTGGTGATTTGGCAAATAAGAAATCTTATTGACGAATACACTCTTGTTTATACATAGATAGATGCCACTTCTTCCCAGATACGTACAGCATCCTATCACCATGTTCTTCCCTACTCTTGCAGAGAAACCATTTTCATATATATACATATTTATTATCAATAAATTATTGAGACAAAACAACTCTTGTGTGAAATATTCAGATACTTTGCCTTACTACAAGCCTTATACACAGTTGGTTGTAAATAATTCTTTTTGGCAAAAAGTTATCTTGCTGGCTAACCTATATCTGAAGTAAAAATCTTCTTCCGGCAATATTGATGCAGATAACTTAAAAATTAAGTTCACGACTTTGGATCATAGAACTATATGCCTTTAAATAACAGACCAGGCTTAAATAAAGATTGGGATAAATGCAATTTACTGGGATCTGCTTATATTGAGAGATCTAGTTTAAAAAGAACTATTCTATTTTTTTTCTTGAAATAATGCAAAACATATCTCTTTGTAATTTACTGCAGTAAGCAAACTGTTTTGAATCTAAGCTTTAATGTTAGATCCCGCGATAATACTGCAATAAAAAAAACCCTACTGCACTTTCTGAGCAAGATTATTGCAGAAATGGATTCCAGTTTGTGCTGCAGTTTGTGCTTCGTTCTGTTAGCCTGGAGCATCGTACAGAAATACCAGTCCCACTTTAACCAGGGTAACTTGGGTGAATAAAATAACTTATATCGGTTTCTTTCTTAACCAGTATGACCAAATCATAATAAGAAATGGAAAATACAATTTTTAGAATACAGTGGTGAATGTTGGTAGATATCGATAATTATAGAGTTTTTATATCGATCATTGGGCAAAGTGCATAATGACGAATCTACAATTCTGTTTAGCTACAATTTTTTAAAAACGTGTTTAACAGAATTATTTGTAATGTATCGTTTACAAAATGAAGTGCTGGTCAGAATTAAAAGGCTAAAAAGTTTACATTTGTTTAAATAGGATATTTGTTTGTTTTGTAAAATTTTATTTAAAATTTATACAGAGGGGATGGATAGATCATTATGTAGGACATTGTTGGAGATATAATTGGTGATTTTTCTGCGGATTTTGGATTTTATGGGGTTTGGATTTGGTATAGATTGGAATATTTAGCGAAACAACATCCACCATAAGTAAACTTATTCATTTTCAATTGGTAATTTGAAAACCGATTTATTTTTGGCAAGCATATAAAAAAATTTTCTCGCAAGTGAATTTAAAATTTAAAAAAAAATTGTATTAAATCTAAAATAAATAACCCTACATCAGCTAGATTTTAAAATATAAACTAACTTTGAGTGCCACTTTAGAGGTGAAAGGAAGACTACCCACTTGACTAGATAGTGGTAGGCTAAAGTGGCTAGTTATAGTTTGGTCGTTAAATGGCCAATAATTTGCCTCGCCTTCACACAGACACACACAGAGCCATTCTCCAGGAACTAAGAACCAACCACTCCCGTTAGACAGTAAAATAGGTCTTTGCTTGCCAAAGAGAAGGAGATTCATGAAGTTAAGTAGTCTTTAGGGTGTACTTACTTAAAGTAAAGCCAAAGTTTACAACTCTAGTCCCTCCCGCCTATTAGAGGTATGGAAATGTAAACCCAAAAGGAAGGACGTGGTTACGATACCCCATTATATGGGTATTCACCATCTTATATACTAAGTAACAATTGCTACGTTTAATGCTAATATTTGTTTTAATACCTGTATATGACGATATCAAAAGGCAAACCAAAAAATGGTGTAAGCATTTACAAGACTAAGGCGCCACAGTAGCCGAGCGGTTAGAGGCGAGACCCGCAAAGCTAATATGTATTTGTTGGTACTGGGTTCGATTCCCAGTCTCTAGGCCTTGGATTTTATTTAATGTTGAATAATATGGGAACTTTATAGTAAAGATAATTGTGCTAGTCGCTTCCGTCCACGACATCTACCTAATTTGGTAGTTGGATGTAAAGCTCGCCTGAAAAAATAGGCATTACATAACTTTTTGACGTGAATACGTCTTTAAATTTGAATCATATGGTGGCAATCCAAAAAATCTAATGATAACAAAATCGGGGGATACAGTTTGGCATTATAGTTTCGAATCTATCGTCTACATCCAAAATTAAATTAGACCACTGGATAGCTAAAGGATCAAAGAATTCATTACGATAAGCGAGGACTGTGACGCATCGCGCGCCATTTTGAGATCATTTTGCTGCGTATCGAGATTTGCAATTAGTATAACTTTTGACTCGGAGAAGCTACGATGTTCGTTTAAGTTTTAATCGTCAGCTGTCGTCACAATCTATCGATTGTATATAAAACATTAGTGTAAAATAGTGACAGTGAATAAAATAAAGGTATTAGAATTAAAAAATATTATCAAAAATATATAATGTCGGCCTTTACGCGTCGAAAAGCCAAAACCAAATACAGTGATCGTATACGGTTGGAAAGTGCTTCTCAAGAACAATCGAATGGAAAAAGTCGCAAAGCCGGTAGAGTCGCCATATATCGCAACATCAATAGCTTCACTGATTGTAATAGAGTTAACATTGACATTTCGGAAATTTATTTGGAAATGAAAGACGCCAAAGCTGGTGATGTCTGTCTAGTAAACGAAAAAGGCCAATAATGGCATCTTCAAATTCGTACTCGGCTGTGTGTGTATATCCAGCCGGGCACAGCGTTAGCCGAAATTAAACTCTTTATGTTACGATCGTTGTTAAAATATTCCAAAATCATCTCTAAAATTATACCCGATTACGAGCCTGATCTTACTACACCAATTATGATAGTTGGAGCTTTAATGTTGATGTCCCAAAAACCGCTCATTGCCCAACTATCAGCGAGTTCAATTTGTCTTATATTGAAACTTCTCCAACAACGTTAGGTAATACATACACTCGTATTGATTTAACGTTTACCAGAAATCTCGATGTACCTTGTATGCCATTTGTGTCGTACTTTTCATATAACAGACCTATAATTAATAAAGTTATATTGTAACACAGTAATTATTTGTTTCCTTGATTTCATCCTAAATACATAAATAAAAATATTTCATATAAAAAAGTATAACCCGTTACGTAAACGTATTCAAGTACAACACACGGCTGTGTCCATGACACAGCCACAGTAGAGCTTTTTTTACTTTACCAGAGCTTTCGCTACCGCTGTTCATGAATACATTTTTATTTAAACTAAATTTGACAATTTAAGGTATTAATACACTATTGTTGAGTTTGACCCCATTGCAAATAAAATGAAAAAGGTTTTATTTAGTTTAAGGTATCAACATACAAGGGCATTGGGACCAGGGGCTTTTTTATCTTGTTACAGACAACACTGTCCATCACCAGGCAGTAAATTGTACAACGGCGAAAATCTAAAGCCCCCTCAGCTGGATTCAAATTCTGGATCTCCATTTGGTAATCCAGTATAAGCTGATCAATCACTGAGCCCTAATCCCTTCCCTTAATCCTTATCAATATTTAATAAGCGATAAATCCATATTTCATTACATAAGTAATGATTTTAATCAAATTATTTGGGAAATATTTTGTGATAAAATTTGTAACTAATAAATTGTCACTAATAAATGGGTTGTTACGACAATGAGCAGGCTGAGAGCGAACCACGCGGTGTGTGGATCGTATCTTCACAGGATCAACAAAAAGGTCCTCTCTCCTCTTTGCGTAGATTGCAATGAGGAGGAGGATTTCAAGACAATATAATAATGATACGTCCACTTTATGTGGTAGAAAGGAAACGAATGTTTGACCACATCTACAGGTACTTTAGATGCACCATTTCGCTACGAAGACATAATATTCTCCACCAACATCTATGTGCTTAAATCTATAGCAGAGCTAGCAATGAAATATGAATGTATTTAAAAGTTATAGAATGAATGGAAGAAAATGATTAGAGAAGGATTACGGTGATTTTAATTTCGGTTAAGCTATAAGGATGGCAAGAATATAGAGTACTGATCCATCCATTAGTTGTAAGGTTTACGTAAATAATTGTACATAGTAGAGGGATGAATGTGTGAAGCTAATATATTTATAAGTAAGAATGGAGAGTGAGTGATATTCTAGTGATAAGCACCTAGACGATGCTGGCTGTATGGCGGAAGCCAATGCCAAAAAATGCAAAAAAAAAATTTGTAAAAATATTATGCGTTTTCAAGAAATTAGAAAAATAAATCAATAAAAAAGCTGAAAAAAGCCGCTACCATTCAGCAAAATTGATTTAAAAGCTGATTGTGAAGTCTGATGATAGACTTAAGATCAAATATTAATTTAAACTGCGAAATTCACAAAGATTTTTTGTTTTATGTTATCCTAATCACAGGCAGACATCTTTTTTTTGTGTGTGTTACTAAGTAAGTTTTAGAGTTAAATTTAGTAAGCAAAAATTAAATTATAATTTAGTACATAATTTTTACTAAAAATAGTAAACTCTTATAATCTCCTAAACAAATTTAAAATTTAAACTGACAGGCCTACTTTGGCAGAATTATGAATGAAAGATGAACCGAAAGGACTGACAGACGTGACTAGAGTATAGGCAGAAGAGTGAGGAGGAGGTAGAGAATCATGCACATGGCCGCCAACAACACTTTGGTTTTAATAAAGAATGAAAATTGATTTACATTAATTATTAACTGCGCAAGGCTCAGGAGTTTGGATGGTAAACGGGAATACAGCCTTGTCAGGAATTATAACGTAGTGAGTTTGTCGAGCTATGGAGCGTGTGCGCGTATGTATGTCTGTGCATGTTGTGACAATGGTCGTACACAAACACATAATAGAGTGGAAGAGTTGGCAGGGTGGATGGCCACCGCATACTGGATGATCATCACTGGTGCTGACCTCCTGTTTGTTCTACAACAGATATATGGGCTACAGAGTTCCGGTTTTAACTATGAAAGAGCCAGCTAGAAAGTGCATGGTAGAGGTATGCCAGAGAGCGAACGGAGGATTGGTGGAGATATTGAGATTTTGGTCCAGTGGGATATGTCTCTTTATACGAGCACACACTGGTCTCATACAAATACATGCATTATAAAAAAAAACCGTTACACATATATAAACATGGTGTAAGCGAACGATGTATCAGATTCTGCATGCGAAAAAATGTAGCTCTTAAATCATCTTTTCCAGCTTTATACATATTATATTTGATAATTTATTTGTTCTTCCACGAAGTTTTTATAACAGTATTTGTCCAGGGTTTTAGATTGGTTTTAATATATACTACGTGCAAATAACTAAAGAATAGAAAAATATATTATTTATTAAGTGTTTATCTGTTCATCTGATCAAGATGTTGTAAGTAAGTAATCGCCTATTTTTTTTCAGGCGAGGCTTAACGTCCAACTGCTATTAGGTATCGTGGACGGAGACGGAAGCTCATACTTAACTATTAACCATTTTTTCTAACAAATAAAAAGTAGTCATACGCGGTATTCGAACTGGCAACCTTCCACTTAGAAAGCCACGTTCTTTACCATTAGACCTACATGTTGAATGATCTACAACTCATTTAGTACCTCTTACTACCTTCAAATTCCCTTTGAATTTAAAAATTTAGTAGCAAATTAGATTTTTAACATTATTATATAAGTTTCAAGGCATTGTAGTGTACGTAAATGCACTTTAGAGGTATGCCTAATCACTTCCTCTCCCATAAGTGTCCGTGATAAAATACACTTCAGAGGAATGCTTAATCACTTCCTTTCCCATAAGTGGCCGTGATAAAATACACTTTAGAGGTATGCCTAATCACTTCCTCTCCCATAAGTGTCCGTAATAAAATACACTTCAGAGGAATGCTTAATCACTTCCTTTCCCATAAGTGGCCGTGATAAAATACACTTTAGAGGTATGCCTAATCACTTCCTCTCCCATAAGTGTCCGTAATAAAATACACTTCAGAGGAATGCTTAATCACTTCCTTTCCCATAAGTGGCCGTGATAAAATACACTTTAGAGGTATGCCTAATCACTTCCTCTCCCATAAGTGTCCGTAATAAAATACACTTCAGAGGAATGCTTAATCACTTCCTTTCCCATAAGTGTCCGTAATAAAATTCACTTCAGAGGTATGCCAAATCACTTCCTCTCCCATAAGTGTCCGTAAGAAAAAAATGACTATGTTCAAAACATTATTGTGTTGACATCCTCTGCTGGTATCTGAGTCAAAAATTAAATTTTAAATTTTTTAAATTACGTTCGATCCATACTCAAAGAGTCTAAATGCATTTTTCTTTTGAAGTAACCACCTGCAGTCAAATGTCAGAATCGAAATTCTGAATACGTCAAACAGAGCTTTAATGTTGGAGTCAATTGTATTTGGGAACAGATTCTTGGTCCAGAATTCTATATTTTATATAATGAAGTAATTGACAGACTAACATTCTGGCTTTAGAATAGGTAACATTACAAACATAATGTAACCAGCTAGGGTAAAGTGAAATTCTAAGCTATATATCCCTTTTTGTCCTGTGTTAGGTGAAGCAAATAACCAGCTTGTGGATGCTGGAAATCATGGTGGATACGTTTAGAAGTGGTAGAAGGCCTTGGGTATTGATTCACTAATTGAAAGCAGACAGCCAGTTCTGGTTAATACGCTAGTAATACCCGGATCTAAATAGACATGGCTGCTGTACAGATCACAAGAGGCTCTTAATTGCCAGCCAAGCGTTATCCAGGGCTGACTCCCTTCTCCAACGGTATTATTGACGTCATACCTATCCTTTAGTATTTCTTGGTAGTTTTTTGTTGCAAAACATATCAGTAACAAACTGTAAAACACAACATACGCTTATTATCGAATTCCAATTAATGAGATGCTATTGATTTTGTGCCCTAACTGAGTGAAATTCAATTTAGCCCACTAATAGGATAAAAAATAGAGCAAAATACAAAATGGTTGTTCTAAAATATATCGAGCAATCACGCGCTATAATATTGCTAACATTGAAGATTCTATTCTAACATTTAAGCTGGCAGATAGTTAAATATTTGATAATATCCTAGCAACAGAAATGTGCTTTTTACGTGACACTATAAAAATTTTACCATCTTATATGTTGGTAATGCAATTGGACATATCATATCATATCCCCTGAGGTATTTCCAAATTGAAAATACTTTTTTTTTTCTTCGATACTATATCATACGATGGTTAATTTCAAGCTACATCATCTGGCCGGAACGGGATCATGATAACTTGATCAAGTTTATTAAGTTAATCTCATTCATTCTGCCAGAGTTACAATTTTTTTTTTCTTTCTCCTTCGAATCATATATTTTTTTTAAAGCCTAAGGTGGTAAGCCTGGGGAAGTATTTTTAATCAAAGAGGCAATTTTTTTTAAAAAAAAATATTGACGGTCCCGCACCTGTGGCGTTTTAATTTAAAAATTTACTCAACCACTTCAGTTCTTCTCATAAAAATGTTTACAAAAACTAAATATTCCTGACAGATAACGGCTTTTTTTTCAGCACTGTTCAACCCTTAGTTGTTGGGATTTAACAGGTTGTTGACGCTAGCTTCTGTCATTTTCTTGTAAGATACAAATAATGCAAAGGATTGTTTCAATTACGCACATTTGATCCCTTATATCGCGTATATTTATTCTATCTCTGGTCATTTCCTGTACGGAAGTTGCCATCTTCTTATCATTTTTCTATCGCGCCTTGCACTTGAGCAAAGTAGAAGAATGTAATAGATATTTAAACAAGACCAATGGGTAGTACTACAAAAAACAATGTCAACACATCTCTTAACCAGTTAAGCGTGCAATTTAGTTTTTTTAAAAAAAAAAAACCTCACAGTGTGCGCAATTAAAATCAGACAATGACGTGTATACACGTCCGAACGCAGGGCAAAACAACTAAAAAGTTTACAACGTCATAATAGTTAATGCAAGCGACTTTTACTGCAATCTCTGGGCGCTTAAGATTACAGAGGAGCTTTCTGTGCTCATTCAAAAAATCTTGCACCTCTTTACGTATGCATTTGCTCTAGTTAACTAGGGATGCAAGAGCTTTTACAAGGAAGAAAAGAGCTTTGGAATTCTGTGCTTGGGCTTTACTTAGACCGAAGACTTTCTTGGAACCCCCACACTAGGACTTAAAAGAACAGAACTAAACAGACGCTATCGACTACTTAAAAGACTCTTTAGACGATAGATCAAAACTCTCTCTGGACAACAAAAGACTGATTTATATTACTATTTTGAAACCCATCTGGGTGTATGGAATATAGCTGAGGGGTTCAACCAAACGCTCAAATCTCCAAAGGATTCAATCGCTACAATCTAAAATACTTTGAACTATTGTAAACGCTCCATTTTATGTCTCAAATCTGACTCTACACACTGACCATAACACCTTTTATCACCGAAGTAGCTAAAACACGATACAGAAAACTCCACTTCAACCTGCAATCTCATATAAATCCTCTAGCTCAAAAATCTTTCTTCTAGAACCCGGACAAGACGTCTTAAGAGACAGTGTAGCCTCGTGATCTCTTCTCCAGTGTTATACTATCTAATGTTTTGAAGTGTTACCACTGGGTAATTTCTCCACTCGTTTACTTATCATTGTTCTGTTATCACTGTTACTTATAGCGCTAACGCGCTGATTGTAGCACAAATAAACGCAAAAAAAAAAAAAGAAGAATTCTGTGCAAAATGAAATCATGCTAATACTGAGGTCTGAACCTCTATCTAAGGTAAAAACGGGCATTGCACAAGGGTTGAGAGCTTCTATTTGTGTGCGTAATTCCCAATCTCTAATGCGGAGACCAAACATGTACCAATCACTTATCATTTGGCTGACTCCCACCACCTCCCTCCGTATAAAATACTTGGCAGTTCTATTGATAAGGTAAAGGAAACATCCCACCAAATAATATTCTTATTGTATTTTATTAAAATTTCGAGTTTTTATAGTTAATGGCAATTTTATATTTTTCATAACGAGTATACACGTCAAATACACTCTACAGGTTAAAGATCTATTTTTAAATCATTTTAACTGTTCTATGGTTGGAAAAGACAATATTGTCGAATAAAAATTGTACATTTGCTTAAATATTAATGCAAGTAATGAGTTAGAATAATACGGATAAGGAACGATTTGTTTTTAGAGAATAAATAGCAATGGGAATGAATACAAAGTTCAGCCCTTTCAGAAAATGGGTTCTTTCGTTACAGACGTGGTCTTTATCATCAAATAATGAACTGGAAGAAGCTCCTAGGAAGAGAAAAATTTACGCGTAGATAGCTGGATTTGAAAATGAGATATCCCATGAGAATCTAGTGATTTAAACTGGACATTTTTAATGTAGCGCGATTATCTTTGTTTCTAAATTAGAGATCGAAAAAAACAAAATGTTAGTCGAAAGTAGAAAAAAAGAAGTAATTCTAAACTACTAAACGCCCAATGATATCGGTTTATAAAAGCATTACACGGCCAAAGAGACCTGAAGTAGTAGTTAGCGCTAAGTTTTTTAGTAAAGAAGATACGAAAAAAACGGATTCATAAATAAAGTAGAAAGCCCTAATTAGGGATTACACTTAGTTGTAGCAAAAGGGAAGGTAAAATTGAATTGTTGGAGAAGAAGAAGTGGCAGGTTATACTTGTATGTACGTGTTTTAAGGGAGGTTACAGAAAGGTTTAGAGGAATAGAAGAGTGTGTACTACCAGGAGAGATACCAGAGGGACACGGATGTGTGGAGAAGGGAACCACCACTATCCACAATTAGCGCAGGGCTAACGAGGTCTTCTCCCAAGAGCACATGTACCGGACTCTGGGCTACCATACTTTGACCAGCTTGCGACAAAGAGGAAATATAATTGGTACAGAAGTTCTCAGGAAATCCTAGACATTGGTGGTCAAACTACCATGAGTCCTGCAAAATATCCACACTTTTATCTTAAACGTTTCGAGTTTTATGATAGCAAGCTGCCATGTTCAAAGATAAAGAAAGCTGATACAATTAAAATTGGATTCTAATTTATTTATTTATTTTTACTGAAATTAGCTTCCAACAATTTCCGACACATTTAATAACGGATTAGCTCCGTGGTTAGAGAATACTAATGGGTTAGCAAATAAGTTCGTCCGGTTTTTGAGAGTGGAATAAATAGCAATTTTTTTGATACACAGAATACATTTTAATCAATTACACATTGACCATTCTTATTGATGACTTCATGCCATCTTTCCACCAACTTCATTATACCACGTTCGTAGAACGTCTGTGCCTTATCGTCGAAAAACCAATCAAAATGTTTTTTGACGGTCTTCTCATTATCGAAAGTTTTTTCGTTCATGGAGTTCTGCAACTATCAGAATAAATGGTAATCAGAAGGCACCAGGTTCGGTGAATACGGAGGATGAGGCAAAACATCTCAGCAGTTTATTCCGAGTGGTCAATGACGTATGCGGTCTGGCCTTGACGTGGTGGGAGACGACACCTTTGCGATTTGCCAATTCTGGACGTTTTGTGCGGATTGCATGGTCCAATTTTGGTTAACTGCAAGCAGTATGCGGTTGAATCAATTGTTTTGCCTGACGGTAACAGCTCGTAATAGATGGCACCTTTGTAATCCCACCATGCGGCGAGCATAATCTTCTTCGGATGCAATTCCGCCTTCGAGCTTCTTTGCGGCGGCTCACTGCAGTGCTTCCATGATATTTCACGCTTTACATTATCGAAGACGATCCATTTTTCATCTCTCGTTACCATCCGCTTTAAAAATGGGTCGTTTTCTTGACGTTTCCACAGCGAATCGTAAATGGAATGGCTAAGTTAGCCTCGATTAATTCATGCAGCACCCCAAACATTCAGCCGAGAAACGTATCCCAGGCGACGCAAATGATTTTCGGCGCTTGTATGGGATATGTTAAGTGCACTTGCTATCTCTCTCACCGATTGGCATGGATCTTTATCGATTACGCCCTTGTCATCATCTGAATTAATCTCAGTCGGGCGTACGGAGCGGGGCGCATCATTAATGCCAAAATCTCCAGAACGGAATTTGGCAAACCACTTTTGGCACACGCGTTCTGTTAGGGCATCATCACCCAACATATCTTTTTATGAGCCTCTGCAGCTCGTTTGCCCTTTTTAAAATAATAGAGCAAAATATTGCGAAAATGCACTTTATTTTCTTCCATCCTTACAGCTACGCAGCAAGCACAATAGTAATGTTTGTTAAACCGAAATTCATAGAAAGGTTACACTCTTAACATAACCTTTCAAATGAACAGCCGAGTTGTGCGCTTGCGCCGAAAATAAAAAAAGAAAATCAGAATGAATCTATACCAAAATAAAAACCGAACGAACTTATTTGCCAACCCGATAGATTACAACGCAGAGATCGCTGGTTCGAATCCAGCTGCTGGTCCCTTAGATTTTCTCTTCCTAGGAGCGTCATTCAGCTTCACTGTTCGGTGATGGACAGTGTTCTCTGCAACAAGACGCATTTTTTATTATTTTAATTCAAAACGGATATATGCCTGAGGTCATAGGAGCATGCGCACCATATTTTTGTTTTGTTTTTTGGTACACTGCAGGCTTCAGGGCAATTTTACCTCGTTTCACGCAGCACTGCCCATCTGTCAGTAAGCTGTAAAGTGGCTTTCAGTAAAAGAGTATGTTAGAGCAGCCAGCTGTAATGTAAATACATTTAAATTTCTGTCCAAAGGCAGTGAAAGCCCAGTTCATCGCTGAATTTATGAATACATGGCTCGTCAATGGATGTAGCTCTAGGGCTACATCTGGGGGAGGCAATCACGTGTACCAGCACCATCGAACTTGCCTGATCAATAATTAGAGAACAGGTATGACAATAGTACCGTACAGATTGGTTTTTATTTATAATTTTCCCTGTAATATTTTTAGCGACCACCTGATGCCATTTTTTGCGTATGTAACTTTATTAACCTTTACAATAGGTACACTCAATACTTGGCTGACGTTGTTAGGATCATTGTTACAATCGATCATTCATTGCATATTGATGTTTACAGCTGATTGCACTTCTCCTATTAAAATGCTCATGGAAAGTTAAACTCTCACAATGCGCTAATGTAATGATGTCGAAATATTTGCATTTTCTCATCGTCTACATTTATTGTGAAAGGAACAAAACCTTGTTCTGCATGAGATACTTTTGTTCCTTCACTAAGGAGAACAAGGTTGATTAAACATACACAAATCAGCAAGAATCCAATATTTTATTCTTATTTCAGCACGTAAATGTTCAAACAAGCTTGTTTTGTTCAAATTTTAGAACAATTGATATCATTTAAGTAATTTTATCGCATTAAATTTTCGTTAATATTGTTTAGAAGTTATTCAGATACGAGGTCTGTAAATTAAGTAATGAGACTGATTTTTTTAAATTTTTTTATTCAAAAAGAATTACAATTCTATATTGTTACCTTCAAAATAACTTCCTTCTGAAGCCACACAGCGCTGGAGACGTTTCTTCCACTCCTCATAGCAGTGCTCGATCTCCGATACTCGAATAGCCTTCAGCTGGTCGGTTACAGCCGTTTGAATGTTTTCCGACTGTCCCAAAATGAGTTCCGTTGAGGTGATTTTTTTTAACTTCGGGAAGAGAAAAAAGTCACAAGGACTCAAGTCAGGCGAATAAGGAGGCTGAGGAGCCACAGGGATGTTTTTTACTGGCCAAAAACTCAGGTTTATTGAAATTGCTGTGTGACAAGGAGCATTACCCGTGATGCAACACCCACTTGTTCTTGATGTTTGGGTCTCACACGAGAATGACCCTTTTTCGAAGTTTTTCGAAGAACCTCTCGGTAAAAGTGTTGATTGACCGTTTGCCCGTGAGGTGGAAACTCTTTGTGGAGGATTCCGTGGATATCGAAAAAACAAATTAGCATGCATTTGATCTTCGACTTCGGCTATCCTTGTTTTTTTGGGGTCTTGGAGAGGTTGAAGTTAAAAAATCACCTCAAGGGAACTCATTTTAGGACAGTCGAAAACATTCAAACGGCTGTAACCGACCAGCTGAAGGCTATTCGAGTATCGGAGTTCGAGCACTGCTATGAGGAGTGGAAGAAACGTCTCCAGCGCTGTGTGGCTTCAGAAGGAAGTTATTTTGAAGGTGACAATATAGAATTGTAATTCTTTTTGAATAAATTTTTTTTAAAAAATCAGTTTCATTACTTAATTTACAGATCTCGTATTACAAAATCCTTATTTTCTTAATATCTAAATTCAATCTCGAACTATTTCTGCTTAGATTTAGACGTCAAGGAACGTCTTTGTTCAATATTCAATCTGAACTGTTCACTGCGTCTTTATTGGCTGGTCAATCGATGGAATCAGTAATCCCAAAAAAGCTCATAAAAACTGAGTGAATAGTTTGCCCAGTTTGCTTTGCAAAAAGAAAAACTAAAGAAAACAACTATTATTTGTCAAGAAATTCAATGTAAACAAGGAAAAGATTTTCAAGAAAACCCAACTGCATTTTCTTTCCAACTAAAACTTCTTTTCTGTTTTTATATAAACATTTGATTTTCTTTTTAATAAAAACAATATATATGTAAAGTATACGAGCAAAAGTTGAAATAATAACCAAAGATCTGTTAGCTTGTTATTCTATTTTATTTTTCTGTTTTTCATTTAAAATAAAGAAATTCAAAAGATTGTTTTTATTAAGTAAAACATTAAAAGAGAAATAAGAACAAAGTATTTCTATTCTTTAAATTATCGATTCTAAAACATCTTTTATTTTCGCAATAGATTACCCATTGTGCATTAAGAACAATAGAGATGAAGTATTGAGAGTTAAGATGGCCGACAATTTTTTTTACATAAAAGAAAGAAGTAATTATAATATATGGATAAAATTGGTGCTCAGCCAACCTGTATTCAAAATTTATTTTTACGAATCGTGAGAGGAATTAACGAGTTCATAGCTGAGTGTTGATTTTTATAAGAAATAACGCTGTGAAAGATTTTATGTAAAATACGAGGGTCGTTTGAAAAGTCCGTGCAAAGTCAGAGAGATAGCACCACTGGGGCGTATCGAGGTTATGTTTAGTTAGTAGCATCTCTTGAAAGAACACAAACCAAGTTTCAGCCAGATCGGTCTATTTCTTTGTGCTTGGCATTCGTTTGAATCGAGGAAGTCGAGTGATTTTCAAAAAATGGACGAAAAAGAATTTCGTGTGTTGATTAAACACTACTTTATGAAAGGCAAAACGCCTCAGGAGACTAAAGGGAGGCTTGATAAACATTATGGTGACTCTGCACCTTCGATTGAACAGTTTATAAGTGGTTTCAAAATTTTCGGAGTGGCCATATGGGCACAAGTGACGCTGAACGTACTGGACGCCCTGTTGAGGTTACTACTCCAGAAATCATTGATAAAATCCATGATATGGTGATGGATGACAGAGGAGTGAAGGTGCGTGAGATTGCTAGTGCTGTGGGCATCTCGAATGAACGGGTACATAATATTTTGCATCAACATTTGGACATGACAAAGCTATCCGCAAGATGGGTGCCGCGATTGCTCACGCTTGACCAAAAACGAAATCGTGTGAAGTGTTGCAAGGACGGTTTGCAGCTGTTCCAGAAGAATCCGCAGGACTTTAAGCGTCGTTTCGTCACTGTGGATGAAACATGGATATATCACTACACTCCTGGGACCAAAGAACAATCTAAACAATGGGTTACC
Source organism: Rhodnius prolixus (assembly GCF_049639745.1). Lineage (NCBI taxonomy): Eukaryota > Metazoa > Arthropoda > Insecta > Hemiptera > Reduviidae > Rhodnius > Rhodnius prolixus. The sequence goes on from NW_027411582.1 coordinate 21,877,510, forward strand.
AAGGGGGAATCTGCGCCAAAAAAGGCGAAGACCGTTCCTTCGGCCGGAAAGATTATGGCGACTGTCTTTTGGGATTCGCAAGGAATAATCCTCATCGACTATCTGGAAAAGGGTAAAACTATTACAGGTGCATATTATTCATCGTTATTGGACCGTTTGAAAACCGAGCTGCAAGAAAAACGCCCACGATTGGCCCACAAAAAAGTCCTTTTCCATCACGACAACGCACCAGCTCACACCTCAGCAGTTGTGGTCGCAAAATTAATGGAAATAGGGTTCCAACTCGTTTCACATCCCCCCTATTCTCCAGACTTGGCTCCCTCGGACTACTATTTGTTCCCCAATATGAAGAAATGGCTGGCGGGAAAAAGATTTTATTCAAACGAGGAGGTGATTGCAGAAACGAATGGCTATTTTTCAGACTTGGACAAATCCTATTATTCGGAAGGGATCAACAAACTAGAGCAGCGTTGGACGAAGTTTATAAGCCTAAAAGGAGACTATGTTGAAAAATAAAAAAGGTTTACCCCAAAAAATTAAGTAGTTTTTATTTTTGCACGGACTTTTCAAACGACCCTCGTAGTTGTTGAGAACGAAAAATTCTACTCGACAACTATTTTTGTAAAGTCCGTTTTTGCTCATTTCCAGCAACTTATTTTTTAATCGAAATGTATTAGATCTGGGTTGTTGCAAAAAAAATTACTGTTACAAAGGAGGATTTGCCCTATATTATAAAGAAAATTTAGGAATTTTATCTTTTTATAGAAAAAGAGGAAAAAATTATCAAAGTTGGGTGTTTTTTTAAAGTTACGCTTTTTCGTGCATTTTTTGACGATCAACCCTTATACAACTGCCCTACCGGATGGTTTTAATAATCTAATCAAATCAGGATAGCCGATTGATCCCTTTTTGTCCATCGAAAGCAAGTGAAAGATTGGGATTTTTTGGTTTTTGTTCACAAACATTTCTTTTTCAAAGTATCTCCTTTTTGTTCAATACCTTTTGATCAACTTATTTCCGCCAAAAAATTAGATACTACCCCTGCAATGCTATTCAGGAAGGTGGGCATGATTCCTAAAGACGGTAGTTGTCACCTGTTTATTTGATATAAACGTTTTTTCTACCTAACTTCTTTAAGTTTTGAAATGTTGGTGGATGACCAAATCTAGAGAGTATTTTGGAAGGTCTATAGTTCTACATTTCAAGTCCTTCAGTTGTAGCATTGCCAAAGATGCTTTGTGGGCATGAAAGAAGTCCGGACCTCGTCGCTGATCAGCTTCAACATACTACTTTAACTAATCAGCCTATGGGTAATGTTGGGTTAAAGAAATCGATCTAAACTAAGATCGACTACACTGGCTGATCTATGTTATGATGTCTGCTACAGAACCTCAAGTTTTTTGTTCCATAAACACGTGGCACTCCTAACGGCATCTCAGATCCTAAACAGTAAAATAATGGTTCTGGAAATTTCTTCAGCGTGTTTAACATTTTTTGCAAATGGATCTGGTACAAGATCTCGGTAACTTCACTCAACCTTAGGTAGCTAGATCAACTGTGATGTACAGAGTGTGAATAGCTTTCTTCTATGGCACTTCCGGGCTTTGGCTTCAACTGAAGAGGCTAGATGGTCTAACTTAGAGTCTAACTCTAAGGCAGGCGATCGGGAATAATGGAGAATGCTGCTGGGAGGAGGCCGCAGGTCCTTAAAGGACATAATACCGAATAGAAAGATAAAGAGTTTAAGTTTAAAAATATAGTTGAAAATGTAACTTCCAATTCTAATATTTTGAAACCCATCTGGGCGTATGGAATGGAGCTTTGGGGTTCAACTAAACGCTCCAATCTCCAAAGGATTCAATCTCTTCAATCTAAAATACTTCGAACTATTGTAAACGCTCCATTTTATGTCTCCAACCTGGACTATAAACACTGACCTTAACATTACTTTTCCCTCTTCCTCTTAGCCTTCCTCCTAAACCCTTCCATCCTTCCGAGGTCAAATATCTTATCCAACATTCTTCTCTCAAGAAAAGTCCAGGATATGACCTTATAAACGGCAAAATACTTCGTCATCTTCCTCAGAAGGCCATAATGTACATTACTCTGATATACAATTCGATTCTCCGTACTACTCATTTCCCCATCCAATGGAAATACTCCATCATAACCATGATTCCTAAGCCCAAGAAGCCTCCCAACGACCCCAAGTCTTTCAGACCTATAAGCTTACTTCCCAACCTCTCTAAAATCTTTGAAAAGCTCCTCCTCAAAAGAATTCTGCCCATCCTTGACTCCAATGACATTATTCCATCTCACCAATTCGGATTCCGCGCTAACCACTCCACTAGCCAGCAATGCTTCAGAGTCGTCGATGCCATCTCTTCTGCTTTTGAGAATAAAAAGTACTGCTCAGGAGTTTTCCTGGACATTGCCCAGGCCTTCGATAAGGTATGGCACTTAGGTCTCCTCTACAAACTTAAAAAATTCCTTCCAAGCACTTATTATTTAATTTTACGCTCCTACTTGGCTGATCGACATTTTAAAGTTCGAATGGGCTCCGAATATTCTGCTGTTAAACCTATTTCCGCCGGAGTTCCACAAGGCAGCATCCTTGGTCCCATCCTTTACACTGTATACACTGCTGATATTCCTACTCACCCAAACACCTTATTCACTACTTATGCTGACGATACTGCCATCCTCTCTACCCACTCAGAACCATCCGAAACCTCAAAATTCCTTCAAGAGCACCTCAACCTAATTGAAAGCTGGTGCACCCATTGGCGCATAAAAATTAATGAAAGCAAGAGCGTTCAAGTAACTTTCACGCTCAGGCGTCAAACGTGCCCCAGTGTTTTCATCCTCAACAATCCCATCCCTACCTCGAATGTAGTACGCTCTACCTGGGTTTCTACTTGGACAGTAGACTCACGTGGAATCCACACACGAGACTGAAACGACTACAACTAAACCAAAGGTACAGACAACTAAGACGCATGATGGGACCTAAATCTAAACTAACCACACCTAATAAACTAACTCTCTACAAGACGTTACTTAAACCCATCTGGACTTACGGATCAGAGCTGTGGGGCTCAACTAAACCTTCCAATATCTCCCGCATCCAATCCTTCCAATCAAAAGTCCTCCGCCGAATTGTAAATGCTCCCTATTATGTCACTAACATCATCCTTCACAAAGACCTAAATATTCCTTTTGTCACTGAAACAATCCATTCACGATTCCTCAATTTCCACAAAAGCCTATCCTGTCATCCCAATCCAACAGCTCAATCTCTTTCCTCAACATCCCATCCTGATAATCCCCCACGACGTCTGAAACGACGTTGGCCTCGTGATCTCCTAACCTAGACCTTTCCACAACTAGAATTCCCGAGAGTGTCAGCACTGGCTGATTTCTCTCTTCCTGCGTCCTTACGGTTGCGGTGTGCGTCGGCTATGCCGGGCAGTTTTCGCATCCTATACTGCACTTCTACTATTAACAATTTGCCTGGTGTATATTTATTTTTATACAGGTAGCAAAGAAATAAATAAATAAATAAAAAAAAAAAACATTACTTTTATCGCACAAGTCGCTGAAAACACGATACAGAAAACTCCACTTCAACCTGCAATCTCATATAAATCCCTCTAGCTCAAAAATCTTTCTTCAAGAACTCTTCCTGATAACCCGGACAAGACGCCTTAAAAGACAGTGGTCTCGTGATCTCCTCTCCAGTGAAGAGAGTGACTAATAGTCTAATATTTTGGAGTGTTACCACTGGGTAACTTCTCCACTCGTTTGCTTCATTTGCTGCTCTGTTATTAGTGTTACTTATAGCGCCAACACGCTGATTGTAGCATAAATAAATGGAAGAATAAAAAAATCTGATCATTAGTTAAAGAAAGAAAATTTTGAATAAAGTACATTACTAAATTTGCTATTTGATATGTTTCGTCTTTGAAATTTTAGATTTTGAAGTTAATCTTTTCATTCTGGACCAAATTCTAAAACAAAGAAGATGCCATCAAAGTGCCACATTTCAAAATAAAATAAATGAAACAATAAAAAATAAAATAAAGTACAGAGCTAAAATTGTATGCAAACAAGCCTTTTAAAGAAACAATATTCAATTTTAGACATAATAGCATCGATTCTATGTTCGATATTTATAAAAAGCACGAAAAAGAAAAGGATCTCCCACATTATTGCATATTTCTAGGCTTTATTGAATACGAGGCACTTCAATTCTCTACTACTTGTTCTTTTATTTTTCCAACGATGTCAGTTATCTGAATTATTTAATAAAAAAGAAAATAACTTGCCTCATTGCTTTTTCTGGTCGTTGTTCTTAACAAGAAATCTTAAGAGCTAAAATGGAATCTTACTTTAACTTCCTAAAACAATGATAATCCATTGTCATAACTGAGTTTTACAAATTTAATCTAAATTTCAGAGTTTCATTATCTTTATCTTTCCGGCTCTAACCTACCCTTTTCAGTGTGCACCTCTCATTAAATTGCCAGCAACACTCTTGGAAGGCATTGACACTGTAATTCGAAGGAGTGTTAAGGTTATGTTGGGTCTCCCAGCTAACTCTAACACTGCCATGTTCTATGCCCCTCGACGATTTCGTGGCCTGGGACTACTACGGTGCCAGTGGGAGGCTCCCCTACAACATCTTTCAATTGCGCAACGCTTGGCCATGGTAGATGATGCTATGTTCCAGGGAATATTCGATTATGCTGCAGAAGTAGACGAGTGCGCCCAGAGGCTTAATCTAGAAAAGTATCCTACAGAAGAGTTATCCAGCGTCAAAAAGTTAAGAATGTCTCTTCGTGAAAAAGCTTTTGAGGATTGGGCGGCATGTAAGTGGCAAGGTATTGGTGTCCGCCATTTTAAAGAGGAGCCGAAAGCCAATAAATTCATCAACGATAAGCAACTGTTCACTGGCTCTGAATGGTCAAATGCTCTCAAGCTTAATATAAACTACGCCCCTCTGCGAGGAGTACCAGGTGTTGGTGGTAATGTGACGGGAAATGTTGGGACCCTCTGCCGCAGATGCGGCCGAGAGACTGAAACTGTAGCCCATGTTTTGGGCAAATGTCCTTACAACATGCTTCTAATCACCCGCCGCCATCACAATGTGAAGCATTGGATCTCCGAGAAGCTGAGGGAGCGGGATTATGACTGCCTTGAGGAGGTTTTCTCTATCGATGCCGATGGGTCGACAAGGTTCGCCGATATTTTGGCTTTTTCTAAGAAGGACAAAAAAGCGCTCGTAATAGACCCAACGGTAAGATATGAAACAAACGACCCAAACCAAGCGGAAAAGGTGGATATTGAAAAGAAGGGAATTTATGAAAAGTGTATTCCCTTCTTCAAAGAAAAGTTCCGCGAGGAGTTCGGTGAGAGGGAGTATAGGGTAATGGGCCTTTGGTTCGGAGCCCGGGGAACCCTGCCAAGGCTTACGGTTGATTTTGCGAGAGAGATGGGTTTTTACTCTACCGGCCTCCACAATCTTGCTGAGTCAATTATTTTGGACTCCTTGGGAATTCTGCATCACCATATCTACGGTGCTTAAATCCTAAGGTGACTGTGTAATTATGGATTAGTGACGAGGTCAATATGTATGTCTTTTATATTGACTGGGCATTCCCCTCATTGTTGTTTTTATATATATTTATTTATTTATTTATTTATATGTTAGTTGTATATTTATTGAATTTTATCTACATGTAAATAGTGATTTTATTGTTATTTATTTAATGCACTACAAGTTGACTCTTATAAATTAAAAGTTACCCGCAAAACGAGATGTAAGATTGTCTGGAGGATTGATATGTAAGCTGTGTTTTAGCAACCTCACGGAGTTAGGCAGCACCGTTTGTTGTTCTTGCAACGAATTGTTTCTCAATAATTTACTTAATTTTAGGATAAAATAAATTATTAAGTATATAAAATCTTTTTCAGTCTAAGGATTTTAGAAAAACTATACCAAAGCTTCCAATATCTATAAAATCTAATCCTTCCAGTCAATAACACTCCGTAGAATCGCTGATGCTCCTTACTTTGTTTCTAACTCCTACCTTGCACCGAGATTTCCTTGTTCCTTATGTTTCAGAAACTGTAGGATCCAGTTACATTAAATTCCATACTTCAATTACCTCTCATCCCAATCCTCTAATAGCTCAACTTACTAAACTACCAGGAAATCCTCCCAAGACGGTTGAAGCGCTGGTGGCCACGCGATTTTCTCCATGAAGTAAGTGCCAGTACACTTTACTGTTCTTTCTTTGGGAGTTTTACCAATGGGTGAATTCTTCCCTCATGCTATTCATGTATTTATTCTATGTATCATGTTGTATCAGCTTCACTTGTTGCAGAAATATACTGCAGTTGTGAAAATAAATAAAGTAAAAAAAAAACTATAAAATGAAATTATGTAGTATTTTTCGTACTCTGTATCCAAAACGTAATTGCAGCGTCCTCTGTTAGCATTTACATGAAATATCAAATTTGATTTTTTGGGGGGATTTTCCAATTTAGATTTTACAGTGTAAGTGCATAATGATAAAGCAAAAACAAGTGAAAATTCACATTTGTACTTAACATACTACAAAATCCTTCCAAAAATAAATATAAGCATACATATTATCGCAAAAAATAACTTACATCTGCATACATCAGAACTAAATTAAATTTCAAAAACAAAGATAAAGAAATAGCCTGGTTAATATGAAATAAATACTTGGATATATCTTGAAAATCCGAAAGGATTACTAACCCCATGGTACCCCTCCCTGCTCCAAGAGTTTTGGCAGTTAAATCGCCTAAAGCAATAAAGTCGAATTTAGAGATTATGGAATGGCGGCGGTATGGGTAAGAAGATTCTGGTTGAACGAAGAGGGAGAGTGTAGCATGCGGTTTAGAAGGTGGACGTTTTACCGTTTTAACACATTTTCAACCACGGTTATAAACTCTATTCTCACACTTACACAGTCTGGTGTGTGTGTGTGTATGTATGATCGTGTGTGTGAGCGTGGGTGTTACCCTGGACGGTAATTTTCCCTTTTACTATCTGCAATGTACCATGACCCCGGTAAACAACCGTGCTGGTAGTTATGGTAATTGTTATTGAGGATTACATTACCAATACGAACTAAATAGAAATTAATATTAATTCACACCCTAATTTCAAAATGTCATTATTAATTTGTCTCCAAATTGTCTCGATAATGTATAGTAGTTCATTATTATTATTATATATTTTGATCAGGTGTCAACCTTATCAAAAATAGAAAAAAAAAAAAAAAAATTGTGTGAACATCCACGCTTCGTTCTCTAACATCTGCAAACATGGAATTAGTACCAAAAATTAGATGACTTAATCCTTTTGCACAAACGGACTTTATAGTTAAGAAAACTGACAAATCGCCGGTTTTGTTCATGCAAAATATTTATTACAAGAAAATATTATCAGCAAAATAATGCTTATTTGTTTTCAAGGCAAAGTTTACGTCTTATTAGCAAATCAGTAGTCGTTATGGAGCCAACTAACACCAGATTGTGCATGCTATTCAGAAACTAGTCGAAAAACGATCTAATCATATAATTAAGGTAATACTACAAAAATTAATGTAATTTTAAACTTAACTATTTTATTGCGACAAAATTTGTTAAATCAAATCAAAATTAGGCACATCATAATTAAAATATAACATATTCTGCAATCAAACATAAACCGTAGTTAATGGTGAACCATAATATAAATCTTCCAAATAATTTATTTTTGTTTTTGCATAATTTCATTCTTTATTAAATACCTATGGAGGAAAAAACATTTAAAAAATTCTTGACTACATTTTTCATAAGAATATTTAACCTAAAAAGTCTTAATGGTGGAACTTAGAAGTGGTATGTGGGCGTGTAATTAAGTGTGGCTTACTCCTACCTACCTACGGTTCTATTGGCCAGTGTACACGCCCACTAGACCCTTGCAAGATCCGCCATTAGGATTTTTAATGTTAAATATATCTATTAAAACAATAGTTCAGAATTTTTTTTACTATTTTTTCCTCCGTAGGTATTTCATAAAGAATCAACTTATGCAATAAAAATTGTTACAAAAATTGTATTGTTTTTAACTTAACTGTTTTATTCCGACAAAATTCTTCAATCAAATCAAAATTAGGTACATCATAATTGAAATAAAACATATTCTGCCATCATACATAAACCGTAATAAAATATTTTAAAAAAATTCTAGACTACATCTTTCATAAGAATATTTACCTAAAAATCTTAATGGCGGAACGTGGAAGTGGTATGTGGGCGTGTAATTAAGCGTGGTTTACCCCTATCTATCTACGATTCTATTGGCCCATATACAAGGTAGGGATTGTATATCCTTTTACCGGTTAACTGATAAATTGACAAAAAAAATCCTACCAATCTTTACCGAATCCAATCCTTACAATCCAAAATCCTAAGAAATGCTCCTCATTACGTTTCCAATTATACTCTACATAATGATCTATCCCATTCACTTTGTGTTCGATGAAATTCCACTGTCAAAGATTCCAGAACTCCCCTTATCCTCTTTGTACATCAGCTTTGTACCGAGTACCTACAACTGTTTAAGATACTTGAAAGCACCTAAACGGCCAAGATAGAAGACTCACCAACCTTAGAGGTGAACAATATAAAGAAATATAATTGCCAACAAGCTTAAGCCCTGAAGATGACCTAGTACCTTTGTTGATAGCTCGGCATCAATAAATTACGGAATTTGGCAATATTCTGTATTTGTTTTGTAATTGAATAAGAATTCTAGTAATAGAAATGTGAAGTTCTTTCACTTAATTAATTAATATAATGCAATGGGTCAATTATTTAGCGATTGCTGAACAAAAGTTTTAGTTGGAAAATAACTAATTTAAAAAGCCTTACTAAAGATTAGTTAGGTACAACTTGGGTAAAACCAACTTGAATAAATAAAGAAGTAATCAAACACTATTAAATATATGTACAGTACTGACGAAGGTTGGTTAGTAGGTAGATGGACTAGTGTTAGTATATCAAGGCTATCAGAATATTGGGTAGAGTAACACGTGAGAAGGGAACCCAAGTCAAGGCGGATGGTGGATGAGAATAGAATAGTTAGAAAAGGGGGCTGAAGAATGGTAAAAGGAGGAGAAATAAGAGGCTACAGCAAAGTAGCAGTGAATGGGTGAAACCTTCCACTGGATATTATGCTGGCAACGGGGGAAGAAAGAATAGCCATGGAGGCGGGAACGGCACTGAATAATGAAATATTCCCATCTTCAAAACCACCTATATCTCTGCCGCTCCTCGCCAAAGGGGTCCGTACTACCCTATTACCCCATCCATGGTCCACCTTGCTGGCCGAAGGGGAAAATAATTGTATGAAAAATCTCTCCGCCTCAGTTGGAGGCCGTGAGGGGCGTTGCTACCTCTCCTGCCATCAATGCTTCATACTCCAACTCAATCATTTTTCATCCAGCCTGAACTCTCCTTTTTTTTTCTCCCACTTATTTCCTTGTTCGGCAGAATAAAAAAAAACAAGAGAGACGAACAAAGTAAATAAAAGAAAACCAATAGACAGGGGTATCCGTATTTTCAGATATTATTAAAGAAAGCAAGTCTCATTAAAAAATAATTTATACAACAATAATGAATAGAAAAACAATTTTAAATAGCTTCTTCTTGCTGCAATTTTTCTGTAAAAAAAATTCTTAATAGACATGCCTTATAGTCGCTTTTCCCCAAGATAAAATCTAAAATTAAAATAGAGATAATTTTGAAAATAAAATACTGATGTATTTAATAACGAGACTGATGCTGCTACAGAAGAACTATTGCATGCGCCAAATCCTAACGACCGACTGCTGAGCAGCGTAAAGCCTTCTCTTTCGATTACAGCGTCTCACGTGTGTTTGTAGAGAAATCTGTCTCACCGGAACCGATGTTTGTGTAAGAGGTTGTTAGAATCGTTTTACCGAAAACATGATACTACACATGTAGTAGAGCAACGAATTGTCGTGAAATTTCACATGAAACTGGGTAAAACCGCTACTGAAACTTATCTTTTATTAAAAGAAGTTTATGGCGATGAAAGTTTATCACGTATGCGAGTTTTTGAGTGGTTCAAGCGTTTCCAAGTTGGCCGAGAAGACGTCGGAGATGATGACCTCCCGGGTCACCCTTCCACACGTCCAAAACGGATGAAAATATCGATTAAAATTAATCAACATTACTACCGTGAGATGCTTGCTCAACTCCGGTGAAAGAGTAAGGGAAAAAACGACCCGATTTGTGGAAGAACAAGTCACGGGGTTCTCCATCAAGACTTAAGTACGTTACTTTTTTCAGTTCCGTAAATGTAAGAGGTGTGGCTATTAAATAACGAGACTATTGCTATAAAACATGTGGGCGCGCCGGGCCCACACTGCATTGTCTGTCAAGAACAGTTTCTAGCCAAGTACAACATCCCAGTTTTAGATCATCCGTCTTATTCGCCTGACCTGGCCCCCATGTGACTTTTATCTGTTCCCCACAAAGTCAAATCTGCATTAAAAGGAACACGATTTCAGTCCGCTGTGAAGCTGTGAAAGAAAAAGCGGCACGCGTCATGCAGGAGCTCACAGAAAAAGACTTCCAGCACTGTTTCGAACAATGGTAAATTCGCATGGAGCGTTGTAGGGATAGGGGAGGGGTTGTATATTGAAGGTGATAATGACTAAATATATATAAATTTAAAATAAAATGTTTTATAGCAATAGTCTCGTTATTTAATAGCCACACCTCGTACATTTACGGAACTGAAAAAAGTAACGTACTTAAGTGAATATATCAACTAGAGTTGTAGCATTTTTTCCAAACCTACAAACCTTTGAACTATTCAGACATTAAAAGGTACTCCATCAATAGTTGATGCCCTTTTCTACATCACAAATCTTATTCTGCATAATGATGCTCAACATCCCCTTCGTAAAAACGACTGGCTAAGGCAAAATATATCATAATTACCATACAGCTCTATCTACTTACTTGATGATCCGTTTTTTGCCTTTCGCCTCCCATACCATTCCTGCCAATCAACTTTGCCGACTGAAGCACCAATGGTCCTTACATTTCTTTCAGCCTAACCACTGTCCTGGTTCACTTAAAGATTTTCTTTAAAAGTCCTTCAATAAAAGTACGGAATTTTTAAGTCAGCTAGAACGCATTCTCAGCCCTCTTTTGGTACTTGGTCCAGTTTCTGTATCCTGTTGCCAAGGCATCCCTCTTAATCTCCACCAATTATTGTCAGAGTAGTCACAAACCTGTCAGTCACAAGATGAAGAGGAACTAGGTATCAAGAATAACTTCTGGCTTGGTAACATCTCATTACTCCAGTCCACCGAAAATGATTTATGAATGTGCATAATATGTATGAAAAATGTGCATAATATGTCGTTTATTATATTGTACACTGTTGCCAACCTTAACCATGAAGCTCTATCATGGAATTTGCATAAATTTTAAGCAAATCTAGGCGTTTCTAGTAATTTTGTTGGCCCTTTCTGATTTTAATTCAAATTTAGTGGTCTTCTAAAATTATTCAAACTGAATTTTATTAGCAGTCACTGTATTTTTAACCAGATTTTTAATGGTTATTTATTTTTTAAATTTTTTCCGAATTTGCTATCCCTTACTGTACATTATTATTGTAATTTAAATTTAACTTTTATGAAAATAACAAATAAAAATTGCAAAAAATAAAAATTAGTTTTCAGAAAGATAACGAGCTCATCAGTGAAAGGAAGGAACTTAATTAAAAATAACCATTTTACTATTTTAATGGAAGGAAGTTTTTTAAATTAATTAACTGAATTTTTTGTTCCTATTTTTATTGTCTATTTCTCTTAGAGAAAGAACAAAAAGGTAATTTTTGGAGTAGATTTGGATCAGGGACGGCTAAGAATGGAGCAACCTCGGTAGTTACTAAATATAATATAAAGATAAAGCGAAATAGAAGCTATGGGCTCAGAAAAGACTCAACTCCTGCTGGAAAACGAGGTGTGGCTATTAAATAACGAGACTATTGCTATAAAACATTTTATTTTAAATTTATACATATTCAGTTATTATCACCTTCAATATACACCCCTCCCCTATCACTACAACGCTCCATGCGAATTTACCATTGTTCGAAGCAGTGCTGGAAGTCTTTTTCTGTGAGCTCCTGCATGAAGCGTGCCGCTGTTTCTTTCACAGCTTCAACGGACTGAAATCGTGTTCCTTTTAATGTAGATTTGACTTTGGGGAACCAGATAAAGGCACATGGAGCCAGGTCAGGCGAATAAGGCGGATGTTGTACTTGGCTAGAAACTCGTCTTGACAATCAATGCAGTGTGAGCCGGTGTCTTGATGGAGAGAACCCCGTGACTTGTTCTTCCACAAATCGGGACGTTTTTTTCCTTACTCTTTCACGGAGTTGAGCAAGCACCTCACCGGTAGTAATGTTGATTAATTATAATCGATATTTTCATCCGTTTTGGACGTGGAAGGGCGACCCGGGCTGTCATCATCTCCGACGTCTTCTCGGCCATCTTGGAAACGCTTGAACCACTCAAAAACTTGCGTACGTGATTAACATTCATCGTTTAAACTTCTTTTGATAAAAGATAAGTTTCAGTAGCGGTTTTACCCAGTTTCATGTGAAATTTCACGACAATTCGTTGCTCTACTACATGTTTAGTATCATGTTTTCGGCAAATCGAAACTAACACCTCCTTACACAAACGACGGTACCGGTCAGACAGATTTCTCTGCAAACACGTGAGACGCTGCAATCGAAAGAGAAGGATTTACGCTACACAGCTGTCGGTCGTTAGGATTTAGCGCATGTAAAGTTCTTCTGAAGCAGCATCAGTCTCGTTATTTAATAGCCGAGTTTTTAAGTCTTGAATATGTTTATAAATAGCACAAGTTAGCTCATCAAGTTTGCATAAGGAAGATAATATAATTACTATCCTTTGAGAGAGATTAAACGATTGATAAAGTATAAGATTCACTATTACGGTAAAAAAAGAAAGCAGAAATATGGTTTATCTTTTATCAAGTAACTTTTAACAAATAAAAAGTAGCTCCACGCAGAATTCAAACTGGGGATCTCTCATTAAATCAAATCAATGCTTCATAACCATTAGACAAACAACCGCTCCATAATTATAATCATGTGCGCAGTATTGCTTAGCTAAGTATGTGGAAAATATTAACTAACTAGAAGGCGCCACGGTAGCCGAGCGGTTAGAGGCGAGACCTGTAAAAGCTAATATGTATTGTTGGTTTAGTAGGTTCGATCCCCGGTCTAGTGGCCTTGGATTTTATTTAACGTTTAATATGACAAATTTTGCAGTAAAAAGTATGTTTGCTAGTCGCCTCCGTACACAACACCTGATTGGTAATTGGACGTAATTCCCGCCTGAATAAATAGGCAATTACTTTACTATTAATAGTTTAGATTGGTTTCTTGTAAGTATTTGTCCAATTCCTACCTATTGTAATAGATTTATTAATTTATATAGGATGGAATTTTCACCAAATTGTGCAGCAAAGAAAATAAAGTAGAATTAAGACTTTAAATCTTAAAAGTACAACTTTTGAATTATAAGAAAATGATGAAAGTTTATTTAGGTTCCGGAAATGAACATTATATCAAAAGCTTTCTTATTTTCATTTCCATTTAATTTTAAATCAAATATATATAAATATATCAAATTAGAGCAAATAATCAGATTAAGTAAAAGTAATCTATTTCTTGGATGGACAAGTTAATTTAGCGCAGGTATATTTTAACAACAACAACAACAACAACAAGGGCCAAAAGAGAAAATTAAAGTTACCCTCACCCTTAGTAATCAAGACGTGCCCTTCAACACAAACTTCTAAGATTTCTCCACTTTAGTAAGTTTCCTATTAAACCACTTGTTACCACCAATATTACTAGATCCGCAATGCTGAAATTAAGCCAACTTATAATATTCCAAGTAACTTTTTATTATTATTATCGCTAGTTTATTATAAAGAAGAATTTATATTCTGAAATTTTGTAAGTTTGAATGAGTACCATAAATTTTAATGTTTTTTCATTGAATTTTTGATTTTATTAGTCTTTAGCATGTTCTATAATAGCATCTCTAACTGGTTTCAGACTTTTATCTACCATCAGAGGCAGTTTGTGGTAGAGAATTCTATTTCACTTATGTTTATGTTGAATAAAAGTCCGAAACCAATCAGAGACGGATAAAATCAAAGCGCACCTAAACCTAATTTCAATTTCTCATTGAGTACTTTAACTTCCAAAAAGACAAATTATTTTTTAATTATTCATGAGATAATGATCAATATTTTTAACGAAAAACTAAATTAAAATTAAACCACGTAAATCATATTACATTCTCTCTAAGGCGAACCTTCCATTTGTTTACCTCTTCCTACAACAGATTGTGTTAAGACGATTCAAACTTCTCTCTAGAATTCTTGACAAATGATCTAAACTTTCACTACAGAATAAACGACTTATCTACCACAATGATACTGAAACCTGTCTGGATTCACGGAATACGGAGACAACACTGACTCTAACACCGGACTTAGCACTATAAGAAGCTATTAAGAAAAAAAAAAAAAATGTATGGGCCACTAAGCTGGATTTGAACCAGCGATCTTCGTGCTGGAAACCAGTATATGCTAATCACTGAGCCAATCGTGTCCCAAGATAGCTAGAAAAAAACTAAAAAATACGTGTTCCCCTAGTTTTTTTGATTAGAAATCCAAATTTAATTTGTAAATTTTTTTCGGTGCTTCCAGAAGCGAGATACAGGCACCAACTTCATTTTTTCAAATGGGAAGGTGTGGTTTTTATTTAAGAAATAGATTCCTCTATTTTTTTAAAGAAAAATTTACTCGAACGGTTTTTTTCTGTGAGCGATATTTTACAAGTTATGAATGAAAACATGATTCTTATAAGAAATTGATTCTGATACACCATTTCTAAATCTAGGAGTATCAGAATCAAGCCGGGATTGCATCTTTAGATGATCTAAAGCAAAGAATAATAGATGCCTGTAATTCGGTTAAATTCGAATCTATTTCTTTGGCAGTAAGGACAATTGGCAGAAAAGAGCATATCTATGCATCCCTAATGGTGGAGACCATTTCGAGCATGATCTGTAATATTAATGAGGAGTAAAATTTATAATAAAATAGTACTTTTCTTCTTATTCAATCAAAAAACCGTTATAATATTATCATTTTGAAATTTCTTATAAGAATCATGTTTTCATTCATAACTTCTAAAATATCGCTCACAGAAAAAAACCGTTCGAGTAAATTTTTCTTAAAAAAAATAGAGGAATCTAATTCTGAAATAAAAACCACACCTCCCCATTTGAAAAAAATGAAGTTGGTGCCTGCATCTCGCTTCTGGAAGCACCGAAAAAAATTTACAAATTAAATTTGGATTCCTAACAAAATACTAAGGGAACACGTATTTTTTAGTTTTTTTCTAGCTGTCTTAGTTTCCGAGAAAAAGTCGTTATCCATATAGCTGTTTTTTTTTTTTTAAATTCCTGTTAAACAATAGATTCAAATAAACGATATCGACTGTATTGCTGCAAATGTATCTTTTATCTAACGACTTATTAAAAGTATAAGATAGAATATATCAATATTATGCGTCTGTGGAAATTAGAATGCAACTGATTGGTTATAAAAATTATTGATGGTCTAGGAGCTGGCAACTAAATCTTTTAGCTTCATAAACAAGGAAATAACTTCATTGTCAACTCTATTTCATACTCTTCGTGATGGGACAACGACTGTGACCAGTCTATTGTTATTGTCTCGTATTGCATTAAAGAGCAAAGTCTATATTAAATAAGAAGTCGTCAATTGCGTTGTATAAAGAGATTTAATTAAATTTGTATTACAATTTACATTAGAGCTAATCAGATTGGCTTCTGAAATAAATTATTCATTATTCAATGGCTAACAAATTTTTTGTCATTTGGTAATGTTAATACTTATTATCAGCGAAATTTGTTTCGATTATTATACAGTTAGGAGTCAATTAAGTGTTCAGACATTAAAATTTAATAAAATTCAGAAAGTGGAGTTAATCGATTTGGCAAGTGAAGCATTCAATTATCGACTCAATGATCGAACCAAAATCAATGAAATTATTTAGAAAATTAGCTAGTTAAAGTACTTCTAGACAAAATGAGAATAGATACAGTTTAAAATAATAAAACGTCTTACTCTTCATTGTAATGGTGGTTTCAGCTTTACCTGACGATTAATATGGCAAAACTTATGTAACGACCAATCAAGTTGCGTAAGATATTTTGTGTTTTTAATGGAATAACCAAACAAAATTTGATATAGTAACAGAAATACAGGGTGACCAGAGTTATATGCTCCACCCACTTTTTTTTTTTAAACGGCGGGAAATTTCGAAAAAATAAAAAACACGTATTTAATCATTTTTAGTCTAGTTTATTTTCAGTGATTGACCCATTTTTTTAAACCCCTATATCTCGAGATACAGCATCCAACTTTTGTTTTTCAAATAGAACGTTATATTTTTTGTTACATATTTTTGTAGTATTTGAGCCCCTAAAAACAACAAAAAATATTTTTTTGAAATCGGTTAGGTTTTTCAAAAGTTATGGTAATTTAAAATATGAAAAACAAATTTCAGTTTACTGTCAAAATTACGTTATTTTTTTAAAAAGAATCTATTCAAACTGGGCACCATCAACGGATAGGCAAGCCTAAACTCTGGACTCTCACACTTTGCTTGTAGCAGCACTTATGGTGGCGAAGTCAAGATCTAGACGTTATTCCTACAAACGTTTGGTGTGGAGTTTTAGGAAATCAACTTATCGGCCCATACTTCTACAGAGAGAACTTAACTGGTGCAAGGTATCTAACTTTTTTTTTAAGAGACATTTTGCCAGTTCTGCTTGAAGATGTTCCTCTACAACGTCGACTAGATATGTATTTTCAACAAGATGGTTGCCCGTCATATAATGCGAGAGTTTTTCGAGGTTATCTGGGCATAAATTTCCATGAAAAATCCTTAGGGACTCATTGCCTGATCCAATGGCCACCTCTGGACTTAACTCCAATGGACTATTTTTTGTGGGGATATCTAAAAAATAAAGTGTAAAGTAACCTTAATCCCGTGGCTTCAGTCGATAATCTGGAACGTCTGAATAACTCTAGCCTGCCTAGATCTTGACTTCGCCACCATAAGTGCTGCTACAAACAGAGCGTGGGAGTCCAGAGTTTTGGCTTGCCTATCCGTTGATTGTGCCCAGTTTGAAGAGATTAAAAAAAATAACGTAATTTTGACCATAAACTGAAATTTGTTTTTCATATTTTAAATTACCATAACTTTTGAAAAACCTAACCGATTTCAAAAAAAATTTTTTTGTTGTTTTTAAGAGCTCAAATACTACAAAAATATGCATAAAAAAATATAACGTTCCATTTGAAAAACAAAAGTTGGATGCTGTATCTCGAGATACAGGGGTTTAAAAAAATGGGTCAATCACTGAAAATAAACTAGACTAAAAATGATTAAATACGTGTTTTTTATTTTTTCGAAATTTCCCGCCGTTAAAAAAAAAGTGGGTGGAGCCTGTAACCATGGTCACCCTGTATATGAAAAACAGTTAAAAAAATTGTAACAAAAATTGGTTATAAAAATTATTGATGATCTAGGAGCTGGCACCTAAATCTTTTATCTTCATAAACAAGGAAATAACTTCATTGTCAACTCTATTTCATACTCTTATCACCAATCTAGTTAGTAATAAAACATAAATATTGTCTTCCAAATGGTAAAATGAGTAAAATAAATAATTTATAACGATAAAACAAAACATAACAGAGAATTTTGATGGAAAACATAAAACAAACAAAATTATTTCCAAAAATATTTACATAAAATGTGTATATTTGTGTATATATATATACACATATTTAAAGGCAAGAATAATAGCAACTATTGGTAGGAAAAATTTATTGTTTATTTACGTAAAATCTGTGAGAGTGCCAGGGTGGAAATATAGTGTAAATATTACCTTCCTGTACAAACAATGGCGCGGAGCCCCTTCATTCTTTGCCTTTCCTCAGAAGCAAAAGAAAACAAGAGTTCACTATGTCAAGGATATGCACATTCTAAAAAAATATTATTGCGCAAAACATAATATTTAACTTGCACAATTTTTCTTAAATTTTAATTATCTTTAAATAAATAACTTGCTTTAGCTTCACTTGCCAAATCGATTAACTCGATAAAACAAAAAAGTTGAGCAAAATGAGAGACTAGTATACATACACTGCTTTTTAAAAATCCTATTAAACAATAGATTCAAATAAACAATATCGACTGTATTGCTGCAGATGTATCTTTTACGAGGGTCGTTTGAAAAGTCCGTGCAAAGTCAGAGAGATAGCACTACTGGCGCGTATCGAGGTTATGTTTAGTTAGTAGCATCTCTTGGAAGAACACATACCAAGTTTCAGCCAGATCGGTCTACTTCTTTGTGTTTGGCATTCGTTTGAATCGAGGAAGTCGAGTGATTTTCAAAAAATGGACGAAAAAGAATTTCGTGTGTTGATTAAACACTACTTTATGAAAGGCAAAACGCCTGAGGAGACTAAAGAGAAGCTTGATAAACATTATGGTGACTCTGCACCTTCGATTAGAACAGTTTATAAGTGGTTTCAAAATTTTCGGAGTGGCCATATGGGCACAAGTGACGCTGAACGTTCTGGACACCCTGTTGAGGTTACTACTCCAGAAATCATTGATAAAATCCATGATATGGTGATGGATGACAGAAGAGTGAAGGTGCGTGAGATTGCTAGTGCTGTGGGCATCTCGAATGAACGGGTACATAATATTTTGCATCAACATTTGGATCATGACAAAGCTATCCGCAAGATGGGTGCCGCGATTGCTCACGCTTGACCAAAAACGAAATCGTGTGAAGTGTTGCAAGGACGGTTTGCAGCTGTTCCAGAAGAATCCGCAGGACTTTAAGCGTCGTTTCGTCACTGTGGATGAAACATGGATATATCACTACACTCCTGAGACCAAAGAACAATCTAAACAATGGGTTACCAAGGGGGAATCTGCGCCAAAAAAGGCGAAGACCGTTCCTTCGGCCGGAAAGATTATGGCGACTGTCTTTTGGGATTCGCAAGGAATAATCCTCATCGACTATCTGGAAAAGGGTAAAACTATTACAGGTGCATATTATTCATCGTTATTGGACCGTTTGAAAACTGAGCTGCAAGAAAAACGCCCACGATTGGCCCACAAAATAGTCCTTTTCCATCACGACAACGCACCAGCTCACACCTCAGCAGTTGTGGTCGCAAAATTAATGGAAATAGGGTTCCAACTCGTTTCACATCCCCCCTATTCTCCAGACTTGGCTCCCTCGGACTACTATTTGTTCTCCAATATGAAGAAATGGCTGGCGGGAAAAAGATTTTATTCAAACGAGGAGGTGATTGCAGAAACGAATGGCTATTTTTCAGACTTGGTCAAATCCTATTATTCGGAAGGGATCAACAAACTAGAGCAGCGTTGGACGAAGTGTATAAGCCTAAAAGGAGACTATGTTGAAAAATAAAAAAGGTTTACCCCAAAAAATTAAGTAGTTTTTATTTTTGCACGGACTTTTCAAACGACCCTCGTATCTAACGACATATTAAAAGTATAAGATGGAATACGAGTATATCGATATTATTACAATTTTTACCGTGATTAAGGACATTAATCGATTTGGCAAGAGAAAGAAAACGATTATTTCAAATTCAGTCTTAAATTTATATTTCTATTACAGGAAAACTTCATTATATACAATTTTTTTATTAAAGATTTGAGCAAAAATTAGTAATAACTGTTCTGTTACAAATCCTACAAGTATTATTACTTAGTTTAAATTGATTCTTCAGCAATATAAATGATGTCTTCTTCGTTAGTTGTATTTGAGCTACCGTCGTGTCGATTTGTCCTTAAATTTTTCATAATAATCATGTTTAATAGATGTTTAAGAAGTCGTCAATTGCGTTGTATGAAGTGATTTAACTAAATTTTTATAACAATCTACTTTAGAGTATGGTGTTAATCAGATTGGCTTCTGAAATAAATTATTTATTATTCAATATACATTAATGAATCCTAACCTCTAAAACTGTTCAAAATTATGCGTTGTGTTTTGTTTATCATGTTGGCCATCTCTCCCTAGCATTCGGGACAGATGGCCATCAAACAGCAGGGATAGATGGCCAATTATTTTTACTTTTAATTTTGTTATAGTTTGGCTCAGTTCCCAATTCACTACAGAAAAATGCCAACTCAGCATAAAAAGACAGAAAACTAACCGCGGAAATTATACTGAAGAAAATTTGAGATCGTATTAACCCCACACCCAGTTACAAAATGAGGTTTCCAAAAAATAATAATAAAGTAAGTCTAGCCCTAACCAAAATTTTGCACCCTCCAAATAAAATGGTGGCCATCTCACCCGACTTTACCCTACAGTAAATAATTGACTAGTGAGTGTGAGACATTGAAAATATTTCAAGAAAATTGCAGATTCAGAGATATTAAAAAAGTAGAACACCGCGATGATATTTTTTAATATAAAGTACGTATAAATATGGATGAGTTCGGCAAGGAATATTTTAGACTGGAACAAGTGACAAACATCTTCCTTAACATCAAAATGACAATACATTCAATGCAGTTTCTGGTAGTTCCTGTTGGCAGGCTACCTCTCTTTCTACCACCGTTGTAAAGGTTGAAAAGGGGAAGGAGAAGGTATGAGGATTCGGACATGCTGGTTGAGAACATTAATCAACAAACCTTGGTTTAGATGGGCACTATACCAGTGGCAGTGAAATCAGACTAGAAGTGAAACTGAGAGATAGAGATAGATGCTGGTATGAATATGTAGATCGAGTCAATACCCTATCCAAACTCATGCCCATTTCTGCGTCAGGTGCACCCAGCTAGCTAGTACCATGAAGGGTTTATATACCCCATACAACAGGCTTCATATTCGCCCTTTTGCCTGCTCTTACATTTCCGTACAATTCTAGCGAGTGGGAGAGATGATGTTGAAGCCAGCAGCATCATTCTCAATGATCCTGGGGTAACTGTGTTTCCACTTGAGAGGTCACTATATATAACGTGGTTTGAATATATTGGAATAAATTGCGTTAATGAAGGAGATAAAGATTATAAGTGTCACTAGAAAAACCAAGTCAACTCAAATAACTAAATTAAATGGAAAATTTTAATTAATTATCTATTTTAACTCTTTCTGTTGCAGAAAATGGAAGAGAGGCTGATTATTTATTTTAATTTTTATTTAATTTACTCTGTTTTTTAATCACAATTATTTAATTCAGTTATAGGAAAGGTTGTTGGTCTAGTGGTTAAGAGCTTGGCTTAGTGAGTGGAAGGTTCCCGGTTCGAATCCCGGGTACGGCTACTTTTTATTTGTTAGAAAAATTGTTTATAGTGAAGTATGTGCTTCGTGTGACAAGTCACGCTTGAAAAATAAGTGATTACTTATCTTAATTTTGTTGTTATTTCTGTCTACCACACCCATGTGATGTTAAGTGAACAACTACAAATACATGCACAAAGAAAAAGGAAATTATCTTAAGGGAAAAACCAAAACAGAAAGTATCCTCAATTTAGCAGCATTAATATACATGAGACAAACCAAATACTGATACAAAACATACAAATACGCTGAAAACAAACCAATATAAAGTATAAATATTCTTAGGAAAAAAGTAAATATTGTTCTCCTAGAACAAAACTTCTAATTTTGGCACCCTGTTTACAGAAATTAAATATGTCAATTTAACAGTTCTTTTCTACATATTGTTGTAAGTAATTGCTCATATTTCTGCGAGTTTGAATAAGAGGTTGAACAATAATATATTGTAATGAAAAAAGACCTAATCGGTACGAAAAGCCTTACACTCAAATAAGAAATGCAGTATGCAGAATCGCTACTTACAAGTCTTACAAACTAGACATACGAGGTCTGTAAATTAAGTAATGAGACTGATTTTTTAAAATATTTTGTTCAAAAACAATTACAATTCTATATTGTCAACTTCAAAATAACTTCCTTCTGAAGCCACACAGCGCTGGAGACGTTTCTTCCACTCCTCAATGACAGTGCTCGATCACCGATACTGGAATAGCCTTCAGCTGGTCGGTTACAGCCGTTTCAATGTTTTCGACTGTCCCAAAATGAGTTCCGTTGAGGTGATTTTTCAACTTCGGGAAGAGAAAAAAGTCACAAAGATTCAAGTCAGGCGAATAAGGAGGCTGAGGAGCCGCAGGAATGTTTTTACTGGCCAAAAACTCTGTTTATTGAAATTGCTGTGTGACAAGGAGCATTATCGTGATGCAACACCCACTTGTTCGGTGGTGTGAGTCAAATTTAACTCTTCCCCGATCATTCTGACTGTCAACCGACGATCTGAACGCACAAGATCCCGGATTCTGTCGACATTTGCATCGTTTCTTGAAGATGAAGGCCTTCCGCTTCGAGGTTCATCTTCAATCGAGTCTCTTCCTCGAAAATGTATATATGGCCATTAATTTAGAGTTTTGCTACTTTTACCCTGTAGAGACGGATCTGAGTTACAATTCTTAATTTTGTTACTCTGCAGCCCAAATTTAGATATCACTCAGTATTTCCGAAATTAGAGACTAGTCTACATAAATCATTGTACTTGCTATTAATTACATTCTCTACATTTTCGGAAAGATATTTATTTGTAAACTTTATTATTGGCTGTAGCCAACTGTTTCTGTGGCAAACGAAAAACTACATTTTTTTAATACCGACCTATCTTTGGGTTTAAAGAAGAAGCAATTTACCTAATTGGGCGTTATCTAAAGACAAGATTAATTTTGAACTGAACTGTACCCAAAAAATAATTGCGAAATTGTTATTAAATAGAGTGAAGGAAGGTAAATGCGTTTTCTGTACCTAAATACAGACACACTAAACCATACGCTCACAATATTTAAGTAATAGAGGTTTAAGTAGGAGGTGCAAGGAAACGCTCGACCATATTCATAAGATAGTTAATAATTAAGCCGTCAGGGAGCGAAATTTAATTAGTAAATTGTCGGTGGAATATTAATTATGAAGATGAGTGGGCTGGTTAGCCAACACCCCTAGTAACGTGACCTTTCTGCACGGAGAGCCAGCCATTTCATACCTCCCGAATGTACGTATATCTGTAAATGGCCGGCACAGCTCTTAAAAACTAAAAAAAAAAATCTTTTAAAGAGATTACAAAATTTTATGGTTGGTTTCTAAGAGAAGTTGGCTTAGCCTCATTTCCCAACAAAAGCGGTTTTCACAGTGAATCTGGCTAATATTAAAAGCAAACTAAATTTGTGCTAAAAAAGATAATTTTCAAGAAATTTTGTCGATCTCAAAATTCTTCTTACAACAAATATTTGAAACATTTTTCGAACAAAATTGTATTAAAGATACTTTTCTTCAAAGTACCATATGAGTATAAACAATGGTACTGTGTCTTAAATGAGACGTTCACTGCTCAAATCAATTAACTCCACTTTTTGAAATATCTTAAATTTAAGTGTCAAAGCGCTTGGTTCAGTCATACAACTTTTTGTATTTATAATACAGTTTCCCAATCATTAGACGACAATTTTTTTGGCCTTAAAATGATAAATAATTTATTTCAGAAGCCATTTTGATTTTAATTCCGTGCTCCAATGTAAATCGTTGCAATAATTCAACTCAAATTCAGTAGCAGGCGCTGAATGATAACGGTAAATTTATTTGAATTTATATTATAAACGGAATTATAAAAAAAAACAATGAATTATTATTTCATCGCAATTCTCCATTTTATTTTTGTGCAGTGAACGTCTCATATATTATAAAAGATGGGTCAATAAGTTTATAAAATTCAAAATTCAACAGAAAATACTATTTTATTGAATTGATTTTCCAATATAATGTAATGTAACATTTTTACTTTTTCACAAACCGTTCTAGAGTTTTGTGGTTCCACCAAGTATTTCAATCTTTGCCGAATCCAATCTAAAATCCAACATACTGGTTTAAAGAATTTAATAACTGTAACAACAGTTATGTTAGTTTTGGAGAAGTAGTGTCCAACATATCCAACATACTGGTTTAAAGAATTTAATAACAGTAAAATACGAGTAGTTAGTTTTAGAGAAGTAGTATCCAATATACTGGTTTAAAGAATTTAATAACTGTAACAATAGTTAGTTTTAGAGAAGTAGTATCCAACATACTGGTTTAAAGAATTTAATAACAGTAAAATACGAGTAGTTAGTTTTAGAGAAGTAGTATCCAATATACTGGTTTAAAGAATTTAATAACTGTAACAATAGTTAGTTTTAGAGAAGTAGTATCCAATATACTGGTTCAAAGAATTTAATAACTGTAACAATAGTTAGTTTTAGAGAAGTAGTATCCAACATATCCAACATACTGGTTCAAAGAATTTAATAACTGTAACAATAGTTAGTTTTAGAGAAGTAGTATCCAACATATCCAACATACTGGTTTAAAGAATTTAATAACAGTAAAATACGAGTAGTTAGTTTTAGAGAAGTAGTATCCAATATACTGGTTGAAAGAATTTAATAACTGTAACAATAGTTAGTTTTAGAGAAGTAGTATCCAACATATCCAACATACTGGTTCAAAGAATTTAATAACTGTAACAATAGTTAGTTTTGGAGAAGTAGTATCCAATATACTGGTTTAAAGAATTTAATAACTGTAACAATAGTTAGTTTTGGAGAAGTAGTATTTGTATTCTTAAAGTATTCCTTAAAAAATGAACTTTATAAGAATTATTAATTGAAAATAAGAAATTTTAATGTATCTCCCTGGTAAAGATTGCTTCATTATCATTTAAATAATGAGTCTAAAATGAACAATGAACAGTTCTTTTCAAATATTAGGGACAGATCTTTAAAAATTAATGGTAACCTACTTGATCTCAATTACAAAAGCTTCAAAAGCTTGGATATTCTTTGTACAGTGACTGGTGGTTAGTCCAGTGTACGACGAGATTCGCTTGAAATGATTTGAATCGTCTATTCTTTCCGTAAGCGTTGTTTTGTACCATCTGTAAAGGTGGAAGCTGGAGGCTTTGTTTGATGGCATTCATCCGAAGAATGAATATATTATATTAAATTTCCTTTAATAAGGGCATTTTCATTTAAATAATGTTTTTGTTCATAATAAATGGCAATAAATGCCAAGTTAAATCAAAAAGAAAGTGGTTAATATTTTTGTTTTTATTATTTACTTTTTTAAATGTTTTTCTCAACTAAATTAAAGTACAAACTTTTTTGTACGAAGTATTAATGATTAGAATAGGCTCTAATTGTAGACCAAAGCGGCACATTGATAACTTTTGTTGCTTGTTTAAGTTTGACTATTTAAAATAATCTTCAATCGAAAATCTTTCGTAAAATCAGCAATGTTCCTTATTTTGTCTTCAATAAAACCTAAAATAACGATCTATCCATTCCCTTCGATAAATTTTTGATCTGATAAAATTCCTCTATCAAAAATTCCACAACTCTTTATCCACTCATCACAAATCCCCACTGGATTAGCTGCAGTGCCAGTGGTCTCAAAATCATCTGAACTAATTCTAGCGCCATGAACAAATTCGCGAGGGCCAACTTTCTCTGTAATCTCCTTGGAGGATTGCCTGGTGTTGCGGAGGAAGATAGTTATTTGATTAAAGGAATTAGAATGAGCTGCTGTAGAGGAATTAAATTTGAGAGAACGAGTATTCGCAATATAATACTGATGAAAAATATATTTTGTGAGATTTTGATATATAAAACGAAGCAAAAAACTGTGGCTGTGTCATGGACGTGTGTTGTACGTGAATACGTTTACGTAACGGGTTATATTTTTTATATAAAATATTTTTATTTATGCATTTAGGATGAAATCAAGGAAACAAATTGACGATCGAACACAATCTATGCCTATACAGTCCGTTGTCGATGTAGAAGCGATTTCATCATCCACTTGCATAATTTCAACCTCCCCAACTGCAGATGTACTGACACCATCGTTGATCCGCTTGGCCGCATTCATTCTTTTACGTTCCCGGCACAGCTTGACTCATATGGTGTTTTATTGTTACCATTCGGTTGTTCTTGAGAAGCCCTTTCCAACCGTATACGATCTCTGTATTTGGTTTTGGCTTTTCGTCGCTTATAGGCCGACATTATATTATATTTTTGATAATATTTTTTGATTCTAACACCTTATTATATTCACTGTCACTATTTTACACTAATGTTTTATATACAATCGATAGATTGTGACGACAGCAGCTAATTAAAACTTAAACCAACATCGTAGATTCTCTGAGTCATAAGTTATACTAGCAAATCTCGATACGCAGCAAAATTATCTCAAAATGGCGGCGCTTCCCCCTCCACCGCGCACGATGCGTCACAATCCTCGCTTATCGTAATGAATTCTTTGGTCCTTTAGCTATCCAGTGTTCTAATTTAATTTTGGATGTAGACGATAGATTCACGTATTCACGTCAAAAGTTTTCCAAAGAATTTTTTTTTACTGTTCTCAAAATCTAATTCAATTTTCTGAAAATAGTAACTTGAACAATTTTCTCTGTAAGGTGCTTAATTGATTTATTTAAAGTAAAAATAAAAAATAAGAAAGTACT
Source organism: Rhodnius prolixus (assembly GCF_049639745.1). NCBI lineage: Eukaryota > Metazoa > Arthropoda > Insecta > Hemiptera > Reduviidae > Rhodnius > Rhodnius prolixus. The sequence goes on from NW_027411582.1 coordinate 21,904,381, forward strand.
GTGCCTTATTTAATAAATAATATCTAGATGGAAGAAAAATGAACTTTACATAATACTTTTTGCATCAATCTTTTTAATACACACGAAAAAAAGTTTGTGATCGTTTATTTTTTTGAATAACGTAAAGCGTCTTATCTTAAATGAAGTAAGTGAAAAAGTAACTAAATGGGATGGATGAGGGAGATCTAATAAAAGCAGATTCTGTAACAAGTTTCATCTTGAAAGAATTCGTAGGGTAAGACTCTAAGTTTAATTACTGCCAATATATATCAATGGCCAGAGTTTCCAATTCCCGCCAAACTCCAGTTCTTGTCAGTCTCGCCAACTTTCACATTTAATCCATTAAATTCCTAATATTCTACATTTTTTTTTTTTTTTTTTTTTTTACGAAATTAGTTACATTATCTTCTGAATATTAATGAAATTATTAAATTGAAACCAAAGTTACTTCGCAATTATTGTTGGGCCTTCATTTAATGAGCAAAATTTACATGTCTTTTTCTCACTAAAATTCTAATTAAGATGTTCTTAATTACACAGGTTTTGAAACTCCGAATTTTTTTTTTTTTAAATATTAAATTCTTAAAAACATCTACCCTCTGATCCAGTAATGGAAGTCTCTTTATACAGTTTTTTTGGATTACCCACCTTCAATTCTATAAGACAAAACACTGTACGATTTAACAATTATCCAATTATTTAGATTATCTTTATTTTTTTAAAATATCTTCCACCACCTTGAAGAGTACCGCAGTACCTAAATAGAAAGCTTGGCATTAAAACAATTTTTTTATTTATCCTTTTAATGAAATTTACACCTGTACCTACAGGGTACAATAAGTAAATGCGATAAGTGTAAATAAATATCGTGGCAGACGTGAATGACGCCAGTGATGGCCGCCATTAGTTACCCAGTTGGTCACGGGGCCAACGGCGCCTCAGCCGTCTTTGACGATTGGAGGGTAGCGTAATTGAAGACAAGTTTGCAGCTAAAGGGTTGGGTTGAAATGAGAGTTTTTTGATGAAAATTTGTATATCGGATTTTGGCAAGTTCGGAGATAAATGGAATTTGGAGATATGTATGTATTGTGTGGTTGCTAACATATAGAATGGAGCGTCTACTATGCGGCGGAGTATTTTGGATTGGAGTGTTTGTAGTCTATTGATGTTTGATTTTTTAGCTGTTCCGTAAAGTTCGAGTCCCGTAAGTCCATATTGGTGTGAGAAGAGCTGTATAGAGTCGTCGTTTGTTCTGTAGTGAGAGTTTTGAGCGTTTGTCTAGTAATCTGGCTAGAAGTTTGTATCGTTTGTTTAGTTCGGTACGTTTAAGTCTCGTATGGGGGTTCCAGGTAAGTCTCTTGTCTAGGTACATAGTCGGCTGGTGGGATAGGTGTGTGATGTACGAAGACAGGTGGTGGAGTTTGACGTTTGAATGTGAAGACTATGTATTTAGACTTAGTTGGGTTAATTTTTATACGCCAGTTTTCTAACCAAGGTTCTATTGAGTGAAGGTGGGACTGTAGTGAGCGTACTGCGAGGATAGGGTCAGAGTGTGTGGAGAGAATGGCAGTGTCTCGTCAGCGAAGGTGTAAATAGAGGTATTAAGGTTAGAAGGTAAGTCGGCAGTGTAGATTGTGTAAAGTAGAGGAGCTAAGACACTTCCCTGTGGCAAGGACACCAGCGAAAAAAAATTGTGACCGAAATTGGCTTATGTATCTTCCTTATGTATATTATGTATCTTCCTTATGTATATTATGTATCTTCCTTATGTATATTATGTATCTTCCTTATGTATATTATGTATCTTCCTTATGTATATTATGTATCTTCCTTATGTATATTATGTATCTTCCTTATGTATATTATGTATCTTCCTTATGTATATTATGTATCTTCCTTATGTATATTATGTATCTTCCTTATGTATATTATGTATCTTCCTTATGTATATTATGTATCTTCCTTATGTATATTATGTATCTTCCTTATGTATATTATGTATCTTCCTTATGTATATTATGTATCTTCCTTATGTATATTATGTATCTTCCTTATGTATATTATGTATCTTCCTTATGTATATTATGTATCTTCCTTATGTATATTATGTATCTTCCTTATGTATATTATGTATCTTCCTTATGTATATTATGTATCTTCCTTATGTATATTATGTATCTTCCTTATGTATATTATGTATCTTCCTTATGTATATTATGTATCTTCCTCTTGGACCAAAGAATCAGTCAGGGCGCCACGATAGCCGAGCGGTTAGAGGCGAGACCTGTTTAAGCTAAAGGTGTATTTGCTTAGTAGGTTCGATGACCCCTGTCTAGGTTTTAGATTTTATTTAATGCTTAATATGAGAAATTTTGTAGTAAAGTATTGTAACGAAGTTGACCTGGGCAGAGAAGAAAGGCCTAGATTGTTCTAGGGGTTAAGCGACCAAAGCCGGTAACAGGCCACCACTGTGTAGACAAAAGGGCCGGTCTCTACCTGAACTAGGAAGGAAAGGGCTAGATTGTTCAAGGAGTTAGTGACCTGTGTAAAAGCCAGCCAAGAGAAAGGCCTCAGTTGGGATGGTGGCATATGTGTTTCCCATCCAGTGATTGACAGGTGAGAGTGAGACAGACGGAGTTGGAGAGAGACAGAGAATGGGAGGAGGCGGCTCACAGCTGAGGTGGTGGCAGTATGTTTTCTCCAGCCAATGAACGTCAGGAGGGCGTGGAAACTTATGCTCAGAGAGTTGGAGGAGGGCAGTCCCAGTTGGAGGGAGGCACGCAGTTAAAAGGAGGCAGACACAGCTGGAGAAGTCAGTTTTTAAGGAGTTCTTAATGAGTTGTTAATCAGTTTTAATCAGTTAGTTTTGAGTGAGTCTTGGAGAGACGTTAGTTTGTAGAGACACTTTGGAAGTGACAGTTTGAGAGAGTCAGTGTTGCGGAGTGCTTCAGTGGTAGCTAGTCAGGCGGTTAGTCAGTTAGTGAGTAGAGCTTTGTTTGTGTAGCAGAGACTAGTGCAATTCGGTGCAGTGCGGACCAGTGGTCAGTCGGGGAACAGTTTTGTGGCGTTACGTAGTGAGTAAGTAACAGAAAACTGTTGTGACTGTTGTAAATGGTAACTGTAATGAATAGCGTTAGTTGCTAGTAAATGTTAATGTGAGTAAAGGTAATGTGTTAATAAATCAGGTTATTACTTACAACTTTAGCGAGTTTTATTATTTATCAAACCCACATATTATTCAATAACTAGTGGCAGGCATTAGTTGTGTAAGTAAAGTTCTTTCTTAGTAAAAGGACAAGAAAAACTTTACAGTATGTTTGCTAGTGGCCTCCGACCACTGCAACTAATTGGTTGTTGAACTTTAAAGCACTCCTGAAAAAAATAGGCATTACTTTACTTAAAGAATCAGTCACCAAAAAAAGAGATGAAAAGAACTCGATAAAATTCTTTGACAAATCCAAAGAGAAGTGGTATTATACCCTTAAAATGGTATTCTTGACATTGTTCGCCTTCCATTAAGATCTACCATCTAAATTTAACCAATTTCTCAACCATAATTTGAGAAAGAAGAACTCTATGGATTCCTTGGGTTTGATTATTTGCCTAATGTGCGCCTTTATAGGCAAGTGCTTTTTCCTGAAATGTGCCCAACATTTAAGCCTACAAAAATTAAATTAAAGAAATAATGTATCCGCTTATTCTTATATCGTATTGTTTGGAATTATTTTTTTATCATTACTGGTAGGCAATTTTATTATTAGGGAAAAATGCTTAAGCAGAATGCGTCTTCAGCTGAAGCATCATTAATCGCGATCAAAAATTTAATAAATATCGTGAACCTAATTAAAATAGTAATCTATCGTGAAAAGAGGAATTAATTCTTCCAAATAATGTTTTTAAAGATTATGGTTCTTTTCTGTTCAAGAAAAAACTGCAGAAAACATTTTACTACAATAGGATTAATATTGTGAATTTGTTGGGTCCACTCCTAGCTGAACAATGGGTAGATCCTGAATAAACCAAAGTAAGTGGTCCTCAAGAGTTAGATTATAAACTGAGGCATATATCCTATTTCTTAGTATAACAATAATAGAAGAAATTCAGTGCCTTGAGTATCTACTTCTCCAAAAGGTCAATAAGGAAGATTTTTTCAATAGACTTTTCTTTTTATAAAAAATGAACAGTTACCATGGTGATATAACCAAAGAAAACTGAAAATTCAAAATAGAAATCAGAAATTGAAAATGATTTAACCATTAAGTTATTGGGAGTCTAAGTGCGACGACAATAACATATATGGAATCTTCCTTTTTCTTGATATAGTAAGATAAAACAACAGAATAATGTTTTGCTAAGTAAAATTTCACTATGGAAAATGTTTGTATAGATTTACGAGAGAAGGTGGTAATTTGGGACACCTTAGTTTTTGTGAAACCAGTAGTGGCTATCTGTTAGTTTTTGGTGCCTTACTACCTCTTTGGGATAGGCTTTGTCTGCTGCAGAAGGCAGCAGAAACTGATGTTTCAGTTTCATCAGGTGAATCGCGGATTTGTCCACTCCACCCCCCAATCGAGTGGCAGCTTTGTCCAAGAGAGGACCGTGTTGATTTTGTCAATGCTAAAAAGTTTTCTCAAGATTGGTTTTCCTCTGCTTTTGGTTCATACCGAGGACAGTTAGAATAATCTCCCTTAGACATTAAAAATGTAGAAAGTAGAGAGTTTTAATTGCCAGTATTATGGATTTCAAATATGAATGTATATTGGGGGAAAAAATGAGGTTATATTGTACGCGGTGTATGGTGGTATTATGGGACAGCGTTGTCCCATATAACATCCTCGTTAATCGTCTGCCAAACAAGTGTGAAAAGTGGCACTGAGGACGATACTTGTGTCTTATAAATATTTCTTTTTCTACAGGGTACTATAAAGGGCCTAAAAAGGTATGCCTAGAACAAATTTAGGACCAACGCCGAAAGGCAAACGTAAAAATTGGGATGCTATTAAAACTGTAAGGTAGAAAAAACTTGGTATTCGAGAAGCTGCACTTCACTTCAGGGTCCCCAGAGTTAAAATTGCATCGCCTATTATCAAAACTAAGAGATCTGATGTTTCAGTTTCATCAGGTGAATCGCGGATTTGTCCACTCCACCCCCCCCACCCCAAAATTCGACACCAGATAATGAAGATGCGGATTGCATTTTTTTGCGGAGAACATCAAGAACTCAGAAAGCCCGGAAAAATGTGGATTGAGTGCATTGTTTGTTGTCGTTGGGCTCATATGGAATGCACTGCGTGTGAAAAGGAGTCATTTGTTTGTGATTTTTTGTGTCCAGTCCACACCTATCATGTCTTGGACATTTCTCTAAGAAAACTGATTATACCCTAATTTTTTATCCTTAATGTACGATACGAGGATCGTTTGAAAAGTCCGTGCAAAAATAAAAACTACTTAATTTTTTGGGGTAAACCTTTTTTATTTTTCAACATAGTCTCCTTTTAGGCTTATACACTTCGTCCAACGCTGTTCTAGTTTGTTGATCCCTTCCGAATAATAAGATTTGTCCAAGTCTGAAAAATAGCCATTCGTTTCTGCAATCACCACCTCGTTTGAATAAAATCTTTTTCCCGCCAGCCATTTCTTCATATTGGGGAACAAATAGTAGTCCGAGGGAGCCAAGTCTGGAGAATAGGGGGGATGTAAAACGAGTTGGAACCCTATTTCCATTAATTTGGCGACCACAACTGCTGAGGTGTGAGCTGGTGCGTTGTCGTGATGGAAAAGGACTTTTTTGTGGGCCAATCGTGGGCGTTTTTCTTACAGCTCGGTTTTCAAACGGTCCAATAACCGAATAATATGCATGAATAATATGCACCTGTAATAGTTTTACCCTTTTCCAGATAGTCGATGAGGATTATTCCTTGCGAATCCCAAAAGACAGTCGCCATAATCTTTCCGGCCGAAGGAACGGTCTTCGCCTTTTTTGGCGCAGATTTCCCCTTGGTAACCCATTTTTTAGATTGTTCTTTGGTCTCAGGAGTGTAGTGATGTATCCATGTTTCATCCACAGTGACGAAACGACGCTTAAAGTCCTGCGGATTCTTCTGGAACAGCTGCAAACCGTCCTTGCAACACTTCACACGATTTCGTTTTTGGTCAAGCGTGAGCAATCGCGGCACCCATCTTGCGGATAGCTTTGTCATGGTCCAAATGTTGATGCAAAATATTATGTACCCGTTCATTCGAGATGCCCACAGCACTAGCAATCTCACGCACCTTCACTCTTCAGTCATCCATCACCATATCATGGATTTTATCAATGATTTCTGGAGTAGTAACCTCAACAGGGCGTCCAGAACGTTCAGCGTCACTTGTGCCCATATTGCTACTCCGAAAATTTTGAAACCACTTATAAACTGTTCTAATCGAAGGTGCAGAGTCACCATAATGTTTATCAAGCCTCTCTTTAGTCTCCTGAGGCGTTTTGCCTTTCATAAAGTAGTGTTTAATCAACACACGAAATTCTTTTTCGTCCATTTTTTGAAAATCACTCGACTTCCTCGATTCAAACGAATGCCAAACACAAAGAAATAGACCGATCTGGCTGAAACTTGGTGTGTGTTCTTCCAAGAGATGCTACTAACTAAACATAACCTCGATACGCGCCAGTGGTGCTATCTCTCTGACTTTGCACGGACTTTTCAAACGACCCTCGTAATTGTGTAAAATATAGTCTTTGTGGCATATTTAAGGCTTATTTTTACAATTAATGGAGAAACGGAGAACATTAACTATAATTATAATGTGTGTCCCCATATTGCGACCACACTTTCTGAAAACCCAATATGGCACCACCACAGACTTTTTCAGACTCCTTGCTGTGATCCACTCAGGACTCCAAATTTACAAAGACAAATAATGTTATGTCTATGATTTTACTTCAGAGTAGATTTTTAATTCTGTAGGGTTCAAAATATGCAAGGTAAAAAAAGACTGTCTCATATTACCACCTTCTCCTCTTAATAGAAATATAGAATTTTTTCAAAACTAGAATAACTAAATAATAGTTTTTTAATAAAAAAAAAACTAAGTTTTCTAGAAATTACAAATTTAATTACAAAATACATCAAAGCAGCAGAAAAAAGAAGAAAGGTGATGAATTTTCAGTATAAAATGAAACGATGCTGGCGGCCATTTTGTATCAGACAATTCACTGTAATTATAATTACCCATTTATTAAAAAGAGGGGACTCCATCGGTTTAAATTAAATTTTGCAAATTCTTAATTTTTAGTTCCGTAATTAAAACTGTCTAATAGGACGGTTGTATAAGGGTTGATAGTTCAAAAAAAGAAGCGTAATGTTGAAAAATACCCAACTTTGACAATTTTGTTTTTTCACCCAGAAGGAAGAATGAATATTGCTAATTTCAAATCATTATTTATTTTTTAATTTTGCCTAGCTTTCAACCTAGAGGCTAGATCAAGTTTAGGGCTTTTGCTTGTTGACAGTTATATTTTTTAGACTGTTCACATTTAAGGTTAGTGTGTCTTCTGTTCTGACTGTTTCATAAAATACGATAGTTTACAAAAATAATTTACATCAACTACTTCGTATAAAATGAATTTTGTAAGTATAAATTTTACAGAAAAACAGAGTTATACGAGTCAACGGCTTCTTCTGCCGACAGAAAATCGTTGTCCACGTAATTTATTCTTGACGTTCAGAAACAAAAAGAAGCCATTTGGTGCCAAATCAGGATTGTACGGCGGATGACCCATTAATTCGATTTTTTGAGTGCTCAAATAGTCGGTTGTTAGACGCGAGATGTGTGACAGCTGGCAGCTGTCTTGATGATGAATGATCCGACGGCGCTTGTTTGTTTTCCTTATTTCATCGGAATAATTGAAGATTTTAAAACATTTAGTGTAATGTAATGGTTTTGGGTGAATCAGGATAAATTGGTTTTATCATCAAATAAAAGCAATCATCACATCATTTTAATGCACCTAGAATGCAAGACTTCTTGACCTTTGATTACGGTAAGAATATCTTGATTTATAAGATAAAACAATGGATCACCCTGTATAAATTTACTATATGTTAAGCCGCGTACCGTCCTTTCTCGGCGGTACCGTTTGACAGTTCTCCATCTCGCCTTTTTCTATTTCTCTCTCTCTCTCTCCTTATTCCAATTCTCGTAGTACGCATTATTTTTCGTTAATCTTTTCCTTTGGTGTCGCCGCCAATATCTTATTTTTCTATTTTGTAGTTTTGTTTAGTTCTCAGTTCCCATGGTTTCAACCTTCCCCTTCTCTATCCTCTCTTACCCGTGGGGTTTTTCCGTCTGCTGTAGTTCAGTACGCCGCTGATTCTGTGCAAATAAGTTAGTGCTCCTCAATTCCATACCGCTTCATAACGAGTCGACGTCTGGCCCTGCTCTGCATCAGATATAGTACGCGTCCGCTGGACCAACGCTTCAAGTACAGCTTTTCGTACTTCCGCAACGCTTCATCATCGGCTGCTTCCGGCCCTACGTCACTCGAGTCTGCCTGCTGGTGTACTTCTTACTGCATCTCAGCCTGCTAAGATACACTTCCGCTGATATCTAGCACTTCGCTTCATCCGCATCTAGTGCATTGATTGTACTTTAACTTCTTCCTCATCCGCATCTAGTGCACTTGGTGCACTATTACCCTTCCCTATTCCGCTTACCTCACTTCCAATTCTAATACGCCTCTTTGGGCTTGAACCCCAATATTCCTTACTCTTCTAGGAGCTCAGCTACACATTACACACACACACACATCTTTACACACTTGTTTACCTAAGCTCTTTAATAGTTCCTATTCCCTTCTACCGCTTAATTAGAGATCCTTCACCGCCTGGCGGATACTGTGTGCGCTCGCTTCCGGTGCGTTAAAGGTAAGTGTTTTCTTGACCATTTTCATTACTAAATATTTTCTTTGTATTTATTTATCCCCCCCCCGAGCACGTATCGATTTAAATTACGTTTACGTCATCTTCCCCTCTCCGCATCTGGGTGTAAGCCTCACGCGCTTACACTATAGTTAAGGAAATTTATTTAAATCATTTTTCTAAATATTAAATAAACTGTACTAAATTGTCACAATGGTTTTGCACCCATATATTATTATAATTTTGAAAAGCTGTAGAATGTCAAACCTCGTAGGGATTGCTCCCTAGCGAACAATTTACTCCAAAAAATGTCGAATAAAAAGGTGGATAGCTGCTGTCAAGTGTGACATCTGATTAAGGATGAAAAAAATTGACATTTCAACGGTTTTTTTTATTATTATTATTTATTTATTTATTTTTATTAACAGCGTTGTTATTTTTCTTTTGACATATGACATGCACTAATTTATTTCGTAATTACCAATTATATTTTATTCTTTATTCTTATAAGAAGATTCAGTCAAAAATTAATTTTCTGTATAAGCAAATTTACCGAAGTAAGACTTTGTGGAAAATAACTACTAAATATTTATGTATTTATTTAAAAGTAATCGCCTATTTCTTCAGGTGGGGCTTAACGCCCAACTACCAATTAGGAGCCGTGGACAGAGAGCGGGGACTTTACTATAAACAAAAGGAGATCTGCCACTTACAAAGCCATTCTCTCAACTACTAGACCAACAGTCACCCCAATTATAAAAAAATGTTTTAAATAAAAGTTAGAGATATACATGACTAGCATCAACTGTTATAGATAAATTACCGAAGCTATTTTAATCTTTATTTTATTTTTTTTTTTTTTGAAAATATTAACTCAAAAAATCTCTTTAGTAAAGTGGTACTTTTGGCGACCAAATTCGATCAAAATTTTATTGAGGCATCCTCTGATGATACTTAACCTATTATCAAACTGGAACTTTCTGCAAATTCTTTGTTTTCGAGTTACCATGGATACTTACATGTAGATAAACGACGACACAGACTAATTCATAAAAACAACTTTTACTAACTCGAAAGAAAATTAAAAATTTTCATTAGACGTAAGTTCAATGAGTTATCAGATTGTAAGCATTAAGATAAAACTTACAAATAGCATATAGAAAATTAGAAAAGAAAAACATTATTTGTAAAAGCTTCATATTTTGCAGCAAAATTAGAAGAGGCCATGCGTAAGAGGTGTAAAAAGGCGTACTGGTAACCGCCCTATTTTAAGAGAAGCAATCTTCTCATTCAGCTAGCAGATTAACTTGCACTTTACCCTAGTCGTCGGCAAGTTCTTAAGGATACAATGTACTCTAGAGCTTGAGCTGTACACAAGGAAGAAGAGAGAGAGCTGTAGAATCATCGCTTACTTCTAAGTAATTGACCGCCACACAAAACTACTTTCTTAAGAAGTCCGCTCTTGCTTAGTTACACTCAAAAGTTAATTACAGTGCTTCATTCTGGGTATGGAATATTAAAAATAATTTTACAGAGAAGTTCAAGCAAGGCAAGTAAAATCATCTCGTTTAATATTTGTATCTAAATATTAAACAAAGTAATTTTATAAGTTTTTAATAATAACTCCAAGTAAAAAAAAAACAATATTTACTAGAGACGGATGCCCTAAAGCATAGGATCTAGTCCATAATTGGGTTGCTGGCCTATCCAATAGAAATCCTTTAAGTTAATCCTTAATTTTCGCATCCAATCCTCATCCTGGTTTATCTTGAACCTAGCAGTCTCGTTACCGAGTCTTTTCAAATCCATCAGAGGCCGATATTTAGACTTGTTTCACTCTATTATTCCCTTAAATTTGCATTGTACAAAACGTGGCCGTTTCTCAAGGTAATGGACCACCGACTTTTTAAGAGTAAACCAGTAAGTATTGTCCATAGACCTACTGTGTGTAGTACATCTAAAGTGGAGTTCAATGACAGATTAGCCAACTTCATATTTTCCACTGTTCTTGAGTGACGTCACTTTAATTTTTTTCTAAAATCATTACTTTTTCCCAATAAAAAATGTTATTACTCAGAAAGTTTTAGTCCGAATTCGATTCTGATGACACGGTTAGAAAGGCAGATAAATTTTCTAAAAATTTGATACCATTTCGAAGCAAAAGTTATTCTCCAAACAGCCTCAATCTTCCTCCTAGATACTGGAAAAATTAAAGTAATCGACATTTTTAAGAAAACTCATTAAGCCCTTAAGTGATCATTATCCAGACCTAGGTGCTGGCACTTTTTATAAAAGTTTCCTTGCCAAATGGGCTTTCGAACGGTATATCATTTTTCAGGATTCCTTTTATCTTCGTATGAGAAATTACGTTCGTTTTACAAGAAAACGTGTTCACGAGCACACACAACAGTGTTAGTTTATCAAGTTGTTTAATTCATTGAAAACTCTTTTAGATGGACCAGTAGTCAATTTTTTAAAGTAGGCTGTCTTAAAATAAGGAAGTCAGAGGTAACGAATTGCACTTTAAAAATTTAATTCTGATCTTACTGAAATATTTGAGAAAATGTTAGAGAATATTTTAAACACTCCACTTTAAATGTACTACAAAACAGCAGGCCTATGGACATTACTTACTGGTTCACCCTGTATATAGTATATACTCTTCAATTTCACTCTGTTGACACTGAGCCGCTGAATTATACCTTCATTCTGATCAAAAGTGTTGATCCAATGAGCCTAGTAATCAGCGGTACAATGTTTCTTAGGTCTTTACAGCTTCATTTGATGGAGCCTTGTAGCTGTCACAGGTAATTCGTAACTCCAGTCACCCGGATGTTCTCAAGTTACCACTAGCTAGCAACACTCTACGATCGTCATGATCACTGCCTGAAAAAAAACTGTCAAACGTTCCAATGGTAAGCTGTTCTTCGCATCCTTTACTTTTAATCTATAAACCAGCTTCTGTGAAACCATCGATGAAACATATCAAGTTTTCGGACAGTATTCTGATAACAGCTCAGTTACTCCAAGCCTTACCTGATAGTTCTTCATGAATCTCCTACTTTGACTCACCAAGTCTGTTCTGTATAAAAGAGCAGGATTCATTTTATAATTACTTTTATAATATCTGTGTGCTTACCGCTAAAACTTTTAACCTACTCGTTTTTTGCCATTCATCTTTAAGTGAATAACAAAAGAATAGTACAGTTTTTAGGATTGGTACTTTTTCTAAGATTCTCCCGGCTCTTCAATATTGGAGGAACTGCTTTAGAGTGAACTTCAAGGCTCTGGATCGTCACTTTTTGGCAGGATTGGGCGCATCTTTAAGATTGGATAATTAGAACGCTTTATAGAAAATTAAGAAAACGGATACAGACTGAGTCTAATAAAATAAAATAAGTTTAAAATAAAAATATCCTTTAAAAAACTTTTATCTGACTTAGAGGATTAAGTAAAGAAGGATCGTCACTAATTGGCATCGCTTTACCCCTCAAAAGAAAGGATAACGTTAATGCTAATTATCTAACAAAAGGAAACCATTTTTGTTCGCTCTAAGTAAGCAGCCCGGAAATCGACTGACTCTTTATGTTCTCTCTTTTTGAGAATCTAAATCAATTATTCTTTTAAAAAGAACTTTGGTTAAATTTTTGCTTGAATCAATTCCTTTTCTTTATTCAATTATTTTGGATGTTTAAATTGTGGTAAGAAAATAAATTATGTATTATAACAAGCAAATGTGTGGAAAAGGTTAATTAGTAACTGGATTGGTGAATCGTAAAACACCACTGACGAAATAAATTTGTAAAATTAAAGTTCTCTAGGCTAACTTCATTTCGGGCACCTCAGTGGGTTTCCTGGGAGGATGTTGCCACGAAGATGACGTCTGATTAACGGATTTGGCTTCTTCTGGAGGAATAAAATGGGATTTCGCAACTTTAAATACAGATGAAAGAGATTTTATAGTCTTTATAATTGGTAAAATTGCTAAGCACAATCTACCAATCTTCTAAGGAATTTTGATTAAAAGAATTGGATTTAATGACAGTTGGAACTTAACCTTATACCCCTTAATTGTAGTTTAAAACGGGGGTTGGTTTCTAGTGAAAGGATTCTAACTCAGACTTCTGCCGAGCCCCAGGTAAGGAATTATGTCAACGTTGTGAATAAGTGTCTGGTTTAGCCCACTTCTGAAATTATGTCTTCGAAAAATTGAGATAGGTCTGTTGTGAACAGTGAGCGACTGATCCTGAATCTGGAGGAGACGGATAGTTGAAGTTTACCGAAAAGAAATAAAGTATATCATTGAAATCTTGCCAAATCTCTGCTGTGTCAATAGTGTTTAACACTACATTGCCAATGCTCGAACTTAGTCAGTTATTGCCAATGTGGAGTCATATTGACTCCATAATTTATTTTTAACTTTTTTTATATTGATTTCAATTTTAATAATAAAATTTGCATTAAAGGATGAGAAAGAATAGGAATTAAGAACGAAAAAACAAATTTTGTCCACAAATCGGCTTTAACATTTCACGCAGAAGGAATTAACTTCAACTTAGGATCGCGGTAATTTCAGTATTTTCTAGAACTCTGATTGGCTGCCTTCTGATCAGGGACTTTTTCATTTTCTTCAATTACTGCGCCCTGTTGGCACGGATCGGAAATTACCCAATTCGCTGCTAGTTTTTGCTGCAATTCGGACAGAAAATCAATTCTAGAAAGAGGCTTTTTTTTTGTGCCTTGATACTTTCTATGAAAATTATGTAAATTTATCAAATAAGCATTTAAGCAATAATCTATAATCAAGTTTATAACAGAAAATCTACTTATATACCAATCAGGAGTCGAAATGACTCCGATATATTTACGTGTAATGCCAATCTGAAGTCAAAATGACTCTTCTATAATTCAAGTAAACTAATCTGCAAAAAGAAACTACGAATTCCATGGTCTTCAGCTCGTGACTATCAAATGGTGAGAGAGTGGGGATAGCATATCTAAGAGCATTTTGGGATAGCTATGAGATGTGGGCAAACAGAGACCATTCCTATTTTTTTTTTTTGGAGTCAAATTGACTTCGGATTGCCAATGCAATTGTTAAAAGAGATATAGCAGAGAATAACAGGCGCATTGCATCTTAGAAAAGTATTGCACCTTAAAAAATATGGAGAAGATGAAATGAAGATGAAATATGAAGATGAAACTAAAAAAATAACTTACTTAACTTCGCCCAAAATGCCTTCAAAGTACCACTAACCTGAAACAAACATTAATAATGGATTTACTTAAACAGATTATGGCAAATATTAATTACATACTTGAATATTGTTAAAAGATATGAAGGATATAACTTTAACTCGAGGATTTCAAAACAGAACTTCTAAAGAAATATCATTTTAAAAAAACTGAAGGCGGCAAAAATTTATATATTGGCGGTTTTATGTAAAGTTTCGTCTAATTTATTAATGGCATTGCCCATTTATTAATAAAGAAATAACTTTATAAAAATAATAATTTTTTTTTTTATTTATTTTGTAATTTACAATCTGTATACGATACGTTGTATACAATAAATAAATATGGAGAGTATGATGAACTGGTGCGGGAGGAGAGCAGGAGGAGAGAAACTACCCAGCGGTAGCACTCTCTATAGGAGAAGGATGACGTTTAGGACTTCAGACTGCAAGGAAGTCGCGGGGCCACTGGCGATTCAGTCGGCGAGGAATATTAGGGATGTCAGAGGAGGCGAGAGACAGTACCAAGAGGATTAGAGCTAGTCGAGAGAGTAGAATGGAATTTTTAGTAATTAGTCTTGCGCGAGTTGTTGTACGAAGGGATGTTGAGGTCGTTGTGAAAAGTGAGGTTAGTCACCGTAGAAAGGTGCGTCAACTATCTGTCGGCAGGAGTTTTGACTGAAATGTCTTGTACAGTCCGTATGTTTGTAGGTTTGGCTGAACCCCCACAGCTCTAGTCCGTAAGTGCACAAAGGTTTGAGGATAGTACTGTATATTAAACGTTTGAGTTCAATGGGTAATTTGGAGCGTCGTCCAAGTAGTCTGTAGAGCAGTTTCGCACGTTTTGTCATTGCTTGTGGGTTCCACATGAGTCGTTTGTCTATTTAGAGCCCAAGGTAGCGCACTAGATCTGTACAAGGAAGAGGATTGTTGATGAAGAGGACAGGTGGACAGGAGCCCCGCCGGAGAGTAAACGTGGCATGCTGGCATTTCTATGTGTTCCATTTTAATCCGCCACTTCTTTGCCCAGGATTCTATTTTATGTAAGTGTGTCTGTAACTTGTATGAAGCTGATGAATGATTGAATAATCATTTAAAATAAATAATTTACATTTGTTAGTAGGTTTTTTAATTCAATTTCGTTAACAAGGGCCACAAATTGTACGGGGTCTAAGCCAACTTGAATGAAATAAGGGTGATTTAAAAGCAATTGCCTTGTTGGGAAAGCCAAAAAACCTCACTAAAAAAGTAATAAGAAGGGTTTTTTTGGGGGGTTGAAATTTTCTTTTTTTTACCTTTTAGCAGTATGACCAGTAATGGTGCCTTAAATATGAAAACTTTTTGATGGTTAAAAGTAAGCATATGAAAAGAAATATCCCACTAAAGCGAAAGAGTAATTCAGCGAACTCTTTTGGTAAAAAAAGGAGTACTAAGAGAAATTGGGGGCCTTGTGATCCTTTGAATTTTTGCTTATCCTTATTTAGTCCTTATTTAGTGATTATGGAGCGGTTGGAGAGGTAGGTGCCAGGATTTCTATATTAGAATTTTTTTAAATACTAAAGAAAGAACTTTTTAATTAGGTAAACCTAAACTAGAAGAGGTGAATCTCTTTTTTGGGAGGGCCTAAAAAGCTCTCTATTCAAGCACAATATCCATGCGGAGAATTTCTTTTGTTACAGCTAACAATAGATTGACTCCATTCTGGTGTTCTAAAACTATCTTAAAGTTTGGTTAAACTTGTGTGCTTAGCTCCTTATTAAACACTTTTATAATTCAGTTACACACACTAATTTACATAAACTGTAGACAACTTTTCAGTTGGCAGTTTTTTTTTTCAATTTTAAGCTTAATTTTTAAGTGATCTTCCCAAACAGTAAAACTCTCCCACTTCTTTAGCTCAACAACATTCCCGTACTTATACTGGAAATATTCTCGTACTAGGAAATATCTGGGCCTTTATCTGAGCAAACGGCTCACACTCGACTGAAAAACAATAGACTGCAAAAACTAATACCAAATGCTGAAAAAACAACTAGACAAGCGCTCTAAATTAACTGCAACGAACAAAATAAACATATAAAATACCATACGAGGTGTGGCTATTAAATATAACAAGACTATTGCTGTAAAACATTTTATTTTAAATTTATACATATTTAGTTATTATCACCTTCAATATACACCCTTCCCCTATCCCTACAACGCTCCATGCTAATTTACCATTTTTCGAAACAGTGCTGGAAGTCTTTTTCTGTCAGCTCCTGCATGACGCGTGCCGCTTTTTCTTTCACAGCTTCACAGCGGACTGAAATCGTGTTCCCTTTAATGCAGATTTCACTTTGGGGAACAGATAAAAGTCACATGGGGCCAGGCCAGGCGAATAAGGCAGATGGCTTAAAACTGGGGATGTTGTACTTGGCTAGAAACGTTCTTGACAGACAATGCAGTGTGAGCCGGCGCGTTGTCTTGATGGAGAACCCTGTGACTTGTTTTCTTCCAGAAATCGGGTCGTTTTTTTCCTTACTCTTTCACGGAGTTGAGCAAGCACCTCACGGTAGTAATGGTGATTAATTATAATCGATATTTTTCATCCGTTTTGGACGTGAAAGGGCGACCCGGGCGGTCATCATCTCCGAAGTCTTCTCGGCCATCTTGGAAACGCTTGAACCACTCAAAAACTTGCGCACGTGATAAAAGATAAGTTTCAGTAGCGGTTTTACCAAGTTTTGATGTGAAATTTCACAACAATTCGTTGCTCTACTACATGTGTAGTATCATGTTTTCGGCAAAACGAAACTAAAACCTCTGACACAAACGACAGTTTCGGTCAGACAGATTTCTCTACAAGCACGTAAGACGCTGCAATCGAAAGAGAAGGCTTTACGCTGCACAGCTGTCGGTCGTTAAGATTAGGCGGACGAAAGCCCTGAATTGGATAGCTGAAGAAAAAAATATATGGTGAAGACTCCAATGGATGTAACAAAAAAGAGATTTTGGAGTGGGCCAAAGATACAGTTTGAGGGAATGGCAATAAATCCAACCTTAATTGATTAATGACTTTAGAACAAACCCACCAGGCTATGCAGAGAAGCCATGGAGAGAAGATAGAATCAGAAATGCGGCCATAAGAGAGGAAAACCAGTAGGGGAAGTGGATGGTGAAGAACCATCAGAAGAATGGTGCAGCTAGAGGCTAAGTGGGGAGTTGGGCTGGACAGAACTTAAGAATGAAAGATGGGCGTTGGACTTACAAAGCAACAAAACTGGTCTTCTTTGCACGACAGAAAAAGGAACGTCTAGCGGCTAAGAAAGAGATGAATGGACAACATTACTAAAGTACGATGGATCCTCAAGGATGAGGATTGCTAAGAGCAAATAGCTGTGGTATACAATGGCCTTTGTCCCAGAAGTGGGCCTGGTTTCAAGTATAATTGAAAATATTCTTTTAATTAAGTTTTTGAGAATTACTATATTTAGTTTTGGTCTTAAAAAGAAAATTTTTACTTATTTGTTTTTACATCTTTGTAGATACTATGAAATGAAATTAACAATTGACACCAAATAAAAAGGTAAATGATAATTATAATTATTATTAGAATACAAACACTCCAAAACCAATACACCGAACTACTTATCCCTTTGTTAGGACAACAGTAGTCCACAAATCTTTACAAAAGAAAACATATTACCAAATATAATTTCTTTCTTGTCTTAAGATATTTCTTAGGGAAAAAGCAAAGAAGTAAACTGTGAAGAGATGGTTCTTGAGGCTGCATATCTCAAGAGTTCTTCATTTCCATTAAAAAGACTGCTGAGCGTTATAATAAAAGAGAAAAATACGTCACTGAAAGATTTGAATAGATAACGATAGTTTTTGCATTCAATAATCTAATCATTGTTTGTATTTGGAGCTAATCAATCCTTCAAATCAATCAATCAGGCATCAATCAATGGCCAACCTTTTTTTCTCTTTTTCATCCTTCTCCTTAAATCCGAAGATGAACGTTGTAAATGCAAATTTATTTTTAAAAACAATAAACGAGATCACCATTTTAGGTGTTCCTTAATCCTATTAAGGCAACCCATCAATGGCTGTTCCATTAACGAGAATCATCAAGTGTTCTTCAAGAAGTATGTGGCTTAAGATACGGCAAATCAGTGGGGCCAGATACTCGTAAAATATTGTTAATTTAGTTTTTAGAGACCTTAGATAATGATATTTCTGCTACTGGCCAGGAATTGGGCAACCTGCTGCTGCCATTCTATGTTTCTAGGTTAGTTGTTAAGGGCCCTGGGCGTATATATACCTTGATGAATGGTCGTGAAAGGGTTCTTTGATAAACTCTCTCAAATAACATGGTAAGATACTAACGTCAGAACTTAACAGTTTGCTTGGCTAAACTAGAACAGAATTGTTCCTCAAACTGTGAGAAGGTTAGTCTGATTTCTCGCATTTTCTTTTTTATTCAGGTTACTTTAGGTTTAAGAAGACCATCCTTAGGCTGGGATTAACCAAGTTAGAATCTCTGTAAATACCGTGTAAGGAAGAAGAGAAAACATTTAATTCTAACCCAATCATAACTCATTAAATTAGATGTAGAAGACCTTTACAGTATTCTATCCGCTATCTATCAATCAAACTTCTGACTAACTCTTCGAAATATCTGACGTGTCTTAGCCTTGATCAAGAAAAGCTCGTGATCTCATTTCTCCGACAACTTACGAATTTAGTCGAAAGCAAGCTTTACAAAGTTCCAAACTATCAAGCATTATAATAACTGGAAAGCAGAATTACAAAGAACCCAGCCTTTAGATATAATACTAAGTCTTCGTAAGTTCAGGGATCTTTTATTCTTACTGTAATTCAAAATGACTTGTTTTTTGTTTTTTTTTAATCAAAGCTCCATTGTAATACTGAAATATACGTAATTATAAAAAGGCTAATGGAAACAATGGTTTTGCGAAAATTATTTGAGGAATCCTCAGCTTTAGGGGCGCTGAGGAAAACCACGCTACATAAAAGAACTTTTAGACATTTTGGTTTACAATTGGAACCAGAACTTTGTCTGACTGAAATCTTAGTATAAAATCAGCAAAACTAGTTTTTCATTTTTTTAGTTTATCTGACTGTAAATCCATGTTTAGAAATGCTGCAGCGTAAAGATCTGACTTTTATGAGGGGGAAGAAACTCTTGAATAAAGAATTGGAAGTAGTAATAGGCTTGGATACACAATGGACCCATCTTCAGTACCTTTTAATATCTTGAAACAGCTAATTCTGCTACATTTCGGAACTACTCTTTAAGGCACAAGTTCTAGCACTAACTTCAAAACCATTCAAAGCATTTTGTGAGTAACCGTGTGGTAGGTTTTTTGAATTTTTTTTTAATTCTTGGAAGATCTAAAAAAACCAAGTGTATTTCCGCTTGTTCTTCTACATTACTTATTCTTTTAGAAGCTGTTGGGAGAGTAAAAAAAAAAAATATGGCCTCCGCAGCAGAGACCAATCCAGGATGAAAAGGATAAACAAAAGTAAACAAACATCACCGTACAGGCGTATAATGAATTTACAAAGCGTTACATTTTAAAAAGCAAGGCAAAGAATAGAATTTACAGTCGATGGTAGGAATTTCCTGAGGTTTCCCTACGATATATGTAATGAACAGTAGTGGTGTTTTTATGGTCAGAAGCATCGTAGTAAAATTCCCAGAGGAGTTGAGTAATTTTATTTTGAAAAGCGGTTGTACAAGCGCGCAGCTAACGGCGGTTGGGTGTTTATATATATACATCCCAACGAAGAAGATGGGACCTTATTTAAGTTTTGGGAAAGCCAGCTCCATTCCACCGCCCGACCTAGCAGCATCATTACGTTCCTTCCGCAGTTACACCGTACGAACCCCCTTAGAATACTAATCTTCAAGCAAGCCCTAAAGGAATATTTCTAGTCTACCAACACGGGCGCAAGTTTATTTTATTCCTTCAGTCTATAGCAACTCATGTTACATTTAACTTCTATATTATTATTACCTTCTTACAAACCCAGTACGGCTGGCCGACCAATTTTGGAATTACTTGCATTCATCTTTTTGCTTTTTTTTAATAAATATATACCTATTAGAAATATATTCGCTTCAAAAAAGCCATTCGTACAATCTAGAAAGTAAATATAGTATAAAAGTATATCATCAGTAAGTAATGTAAATACGTCACACAAATGCTTTATATTTTTAGCAATCATGTAGCAAAATGTTAAAATTTCAAATGGCTGTTAATTTAAATGAAGGGGCCATTAACTGTGATTATCTGGGGTGAGTGTTGGTCTAGTGGTTAAGAGCGTTAGATTAGATTAAATTAGGGCGGCCTCAACGCCTACGCCACCGCGACCCCTATGGATCTATTGTGGCTCCCCGAATTTAGAGCTCACCCTCCAGACCCGTCCGTTTAATCAGACTCTTAATGCTGGAGAGTGGCTCCTGGGTAAAGCTCACCAGGCCTTGGTTTTTCCTCCCCGAGAAGTAACATCCTTAGCCCAGACAAGCCCCTCACACTGACACAACACGTGCAGTGCTGTTTCCTCTTCTTCCTGACACAACCTACAAAGGCTATCATCTGCCAGGCCCATGCGATGCATGTGTTTTCTGAGCCTGCAGTGGCCCAGTTAATAGGCCTACAATTATCCTTATAGCCCCACGGCTTTGACGGATTAATTCTGCGGTCAGCCTCG
The DNA here is from genome assembly GCF_049639745.1 of Rhodnius prolixus. Taxonomy (NCBI): domain Eukaryota; kingdom Metazoa; phylum Arthropoda; class Insecta; order Hemiptera; family Reduviidae; genus Rhodnius; species Rhodnius prolixus. Next base: position 21,925,253 of record NW_027411582.1, read on the forward strand.
GGCGAATAGCCTTTGATGAACACATTCGCCTGTCTCTCTGCCCAGTGGTGGCAAGCCACCACTCCTGAACCCTACTCTGCACCCATAAGTTAATGGTCGCAGACTTAACACATTTCGAAACCCCAAAGCAGGGCTCCGGGCCAACGAAGTGTCCCCGCAGAGCCTTCCCGGGCCAATAAATCTGCCGCTTCGTTTACCTTATGTCCTGAATGACCAGGTACCCAAACTAGAAAGACCTTATTCTGGTCACTAATTTCCTTCAGAGCACCCAGACAGTTTCAAACCAGACCTGTTAAGAGCGTTGCTTAGTGAGTAGGAGATCACCAGTTCGAATCCCGCGGATGGCTACTTTTTATTTCTTAGAAAAAAAATAATTGTTTACAAGGTAAGTATGTGGTTCTAGCGCCGTTCACGATACCTAATTTAGTAGTTGGTACGGTTAAAGACCTGCCTGAAATAAAAATAGGGTTACTTGTTATATTTTATCTGAGATTAGTGGTTTTTGAGTTATTGAGTACTCACATAAAACCCAATTTGATACTCAGGTATACAAAACATAGGTACTTCTCTTGAAAGCAACTCCAAGCAGTCCTGAAATGGAGAGCTATCGATCTAATTGTTTTCTACCTCCGTTTTGGCTTTAAAGCTCGATGAGTAAATTAAAAAAACTATTATCATTAACCATGAATAAAGAAATGCTATATTTTCAAGGCGGACTTACGTCCAACCAACAAATTAGGTGTCGTGGACAGAGGCGGCTACCATGCTTACTTTATAATTAAATTCTCACATTAACAATTAAATAAAATCTAAGGCCTAGACCGGGAATCGAACCCACTACCATAAACACTTCATAGCTTTGTGTGTCTCGCCTTTAACCACTCGGCTACCGTGGCCGCCTTCCATTACCCCCTTGATATTTGTTTGATCATAACCTTGAAAAATCGACATTCCTTTTTCTTTAAATTGAAGGTGAGAGAAATAACTAAAATACTTTTCCTTGCTTCAATTTAACAAACTTAGTCAAATTAGATTAACTTTATCTTACTTGGATCTTGATTGAGGTTTATTTAGTTGTACAGGCTTTGCCAGATGAGCTGGTCCGGCTAGCACTCAAATATAATTAAGTTTACTTTACTTGTTTGAAGGACGTATTCAATCATTAGCACTCAAATATAAGTTTTTTATTTTCTACCACTTCCTTTTACTCAAGTTTCCGCTAAATTTTCGTTATGTCATGAAGAAGATGAGATTATATTTGGCCACCCGCTTATTCATTGGCCCGGAACCTGTCCTGGTAATCACCAAGGGAGCAGTTCTTGTAGCTTTCAGTGATTGGATCTGGAGAGAGAGCGTGAAAAGAACCGGGAGTTGTGTCCTGGGGTTTAAAACGCAGCAAGAGTATGATGCCTTGGATGTGTAAACAAAGAACCGAAGAGACTCCTGTGCTTGGTCAGAAATCAGGTTACTCTGATTACAGGACTATTCACGGGGACATGGCAGGTTCAGGAAGCAGTTCTGTTCAAGATGGGGGCTTATTAGCTCAGGAACTATTGTGCAGATTGTGTCAGAAAGAGGAGGAAATGGTCTCTCACTCGCTGTTCGATAGCGTTGCAATCGAGTGGTTGCGCTGTGAAACTCTTTGAGACCAAAGGAGATAGCAGCGCAAAAAGAACTAGTAGGGAAAGTCCTCAACCTCTTTAGTAGGATAGGTTTCATCTACTAGATCCAAAGGGGCTAGCACAATAAGCCTCTTGTGGCTGCGGTGCCTTGGGGCATAGGTCCCTTCCCTTTTCTAATCTAATCTAATCTGGCCATCCGCTGCAGTAATTCATTCTTATAGTTTAAAAATATCTAGATAAAAAATGTACTAATTGTAGTTGTATTAATGATTTTAAAAGAGTTAGACGAGACGTGATTGCATCAAGCAGATGCTGGATGCTAGAAGTGACGGTTGTTTTAATCATTTTTGCGCTGTGTTGGTAATTTTTAATGGTTATAAATATTTGCGTACTCTTTTAAGTCTATATTTTATTGAGGAAAAGATGACAGCATCAGTTTCAGCATACTTATCCTGTACTTAATGGTTTTTTTTATTTCTAATGAAAGAAAAACTAACTAAAATGTTAGTTACTTTTCGGCTATGAAAATGTGAAAGAAATTGTTTTTATTCTTGTTAATAAATAAAGCTACTTATAAAAGTTTAGATATAATTCTGGAATAAAGGTTTCTTGTAAGCTTAAATTCATTAACTATTTACATTTTTAAAAGACGTAAAAATCTTAGAAGAGAAATGTTTCATGAATAAATGTTTAAAGCTGCAGAAAAATTATTATTTAATAAACACTTTTAACAGAGGATTTGTTTTGTTTTCCCCTGTGGGTTTTCTTGGTTTAGGAAGAATAAACAAATTTGTTTACATTGCCATTGTTTTTATTCCTTATTCAATCATCTTCCAGGTTATAAACATTATTACATTTCATTAACTGTAGTCGAATTACTAATTAGAATTTATTACAGTTAAATTACAGAATTAAATGTTACACTGAAGCAGGTTAAGAATGGGAGGAATAATAATTACTAAGGAACGGATTTTTATGTATTTAAAAATGCCAAATATTTAATTAAAATATGCATTTATTTTCGTCAATTATGTGGAAAATATGTGATTTTCTTAAAATATTTTCTGGAATATTTAAGTAAAATGGACATTTTTTTTTATGAAAATGGAATTTTTTTTGGGGGGGGGCAAGTTATAATTATTTATACAAGAAAAGAACATTTCTACAATTTATAATAATTTATTAGGAACAAAATAATTTGTTTTTACAAGTTACAAATGATTTATACAACAAAGAACATTTTTACTATTTATAAAAAGATGTGTTAAATTTTCAATTTTGAAAACTTCACTCTTCGAAATTGTTTGCAACCACATGAAATTTCAAATGTTGGAACGTAAAGTGACGACGATCTGGGCGTAAGATGGACTTATAACGACTAAAATCCTTTGAAATGAGGATTTTTAAGTTTGTGGAAAGGGATATCTGCTCTAACCAAAGCCCGACACAGATCTGTACTCAGAGTAGACTTACTTGATGATGGAGATGGAAGGAAGGCTTGATAGGACGTCCTCTCTTTCTTTCTGTTTTTATTCTCTATGTGCGATCCGGTGGCAATATGTTGGGTGACTTGGGAACGTTGAGAGCAAGAAACGCGCTTGTCACAAGCTGTCCAGTACAAAATGTCTCCATCACTTCGAAAAAGTTCTGCTGGAAACTCGCGAAGATATTTAGCAACCAGTTGTTTGTTTGAGTTTGTTTTCAGTAGCATTTCACCCAAAAAAGAATACACTAAGTGACCGAACAAAATGAATTGGGCACTTCAACGAACGAGCTGAAAGAACAGACAACGTCAGACAACTTCAAAGAACTAACAAGTGCCCGTCACTGTTTAGCAGCATTCTGTATAAATTACAATAACCAATGTACCCACTGCGATTCACAGCCCTACAGTCTGTGGTTCACAGTTCCTGTCAATTATGAAAATATGCCCAAAATGAAAAATATGAAAAAATATGTACACATTTTGATTAAATATGTAGAAATATTTATTTATTTTAATCAAATATGTATAAATATGCGATAACATCCAAATATGTGGAAATATGTGAAATAAAAGTAGACTAAAACGGCTTAAAAAGTGTCAGTATGAATACTTCTAGTTGAAAAACGTGTGTAAATTGCCTAGAAAAAAATATGTAAATACATACGAATCCGTTCCCTAATAATTACAATGTAAAATCTTAGTAAATGAGAGAATGTAAATTCTTTCGAGTGTCGATAGAAACTTCCTTCAACCCCAAGGTTATGAAGTAAAATATTTGTTCGTAATGTCGACCAACCAAACCCAAAACAGTTGCTTCATAACCTGCTACCTCCTTCATAACCTCCTTTCAATATACCAGCGTTTCCCAAACTTTTTTTGACCGCGGCCCGGTACGAGATTTTAAATTTTTTCGCGACCCACCTTATAAAAAAAAAAACATTTATTTACAAAACAAATTTTATGTTTTAATAAAAATCAAAATTCAAGTTATTTGTTTGTTTATTTCATACACAAAAATTGCAAAATAATTATATAACAAAAACAAAAGTAATTAAAGACAATCCATTATCTTCTGTTTTACATATTTTGACCTTAGTGCGAAGGATGTTGTTTTTCATCACATAGTAATTTCAAATTAGGACTTAATGATGTTAATTTTATTCTCAAATTAGGTTCGACATCCAATCTGTTTCGATACTTATTTTTTAAGTACACCAAGGCTGAGAACGCAGTTTCACACGTATAAGTGGTGACAAAAGGCATTAAAAATTGTATCGCTTTTTCGCTTACGCTTGGATATTCCTTTTGACAGCGCAACCAAAAATTAATTAGTGGTACAGTTTCAAACACTTTTATAAGATCGGTGACGCACGAAATTTCAATTAAATTATCAACTTCTTGTTCACTAAGATTAAGCATTTCTTCCTTTTCAATATCGACAGAAGGCACTGAATGACTGAATCGAAATCAGCCAATCAGAGCATCCGAATTTACACGGTCCGGTAGGAAACGGTGGGTAAAGGGTTGCCACCTGCAGTACTTGGAGAAGTTTCGAAAAATATTAAATTTAGAGCAAAATGTTATAGATTTTTTTGTGTTTTTACAATTTTTGTCACGACCCAGCTGAATTTTTCTGCGACCCGGTGCCGGATCGCGAACCACACTTTGGGAAACGCTGCAATATACTCAAATTCAAAATCGATATGGTATTCTCTCCTGTTTTTATGTTTTTATTAGCAAAACCATTCTCAATTACTAAGCGCTGAAAATGATTGAATAAATAATTGAAATGTCGTCAATGTAAACCAAAATAAATCTTCAGTTAATTTTCAATTATTTGTAAACAAAGCAACATTATTGTAACCAATTATAACTCCTTACTAGTACGGTGTAATTATACAGATTTTTGGTTTTGTATTTGAATCGAAAATAATTCGCTGTTCTCTTAATCATTTTATCTGTTTTTTTACAAATTTATGAGTAAGCTTCATGGATCGTATTCATTTATGAGTTTCTGCATAATAAATTCTACAGTCTTCTTTATTCAACCACTATAAAACTAATCGACCATAGTCTGTAATCAATTTGGAACTCCTATTCATTTGCATTTTCTATTCCATTCAAACTACGCCATATCTTAGTAACTTTGAACAAGGTGGGTCCAGCTTGAAATCCTTGGTTCTATTACAAAATCTTTTTCCAAATTACAAAGTTTTTTCAAACTTCATCTGTTATACTACGAGTATAAGGTGTGGCTATTAAATAACGAGACTATTGTTGTAAAACATTTTATTGTAAAATTTATACATATTTAGTTATTATCACCTTCAATATACACCTCTACCCTATCCCTACAACGCTCCATGCGAATTTACCATTGTTCCAAACGGTGCTGGAAGTCTTTTTCTCTTGAGCTCCTGCATGACGTGTGCCGCTTTTTCTTTTACAGCTTCAGTGGACTGAAATCGTGTTCCTTTTAATGCAGATTTGACTTTGGGGAAAAGATAAAAGTCACATGGGGCCAGGTTAAGGCGAATAAGGCGGATGGCCCTAAAACTCGGGATGTTTTACTTGGCTAGAAACGTCCTTGACAGACAATGCAGTGTGAGCCGGCGCGTTGTCTTGATGGAGAATCCCGTGACTTGTTCTTCCACAAATTGGGTCGTTTTTTTTCCTTAATCTTACACGGAGTTGAGCAAGCATCTCGCCGGTAGTAATGTTGATTAATTATAATCGATATTTTCATCCGTTTTGGACGTGGAAGGGCGACCCGGGTGGTCATCATCTCTGACGTCTTCTCGGCCATCTTGGAAACGCTTGAACCACTCAAAAACTCAAGACACTTGATAAACATTCATCGCTGTAAACTTCTTTTAATAAAAGATAAATTTCAGTAGCGGTTTTACCCAGTTTCATGTGAAATTTCACGACAATTCATTGTTCTACTACATGTGTAGTATCTTGTTTTCGGCAAAACGAAACTAACACCTCTTACACAAAACGACGGTTCCGGTCACGACAGATTTCTCTACAAACACGTGAGACGCTGCAATCGAAAGAGAAGGCTTTACGCTGCACAGCTGTCGGTCGTTAGGATTTGGCGCATGCTTAGTTCTTCTGTAGCAGCATCAGTCTCGTTATTTAATAGCCACATCTCGTATATTCATACACAATTCCTTTAGTGTATGCCTTGTTTTTTAGGATAATAAAGACTATTTATTTCTGGTATTTACCTTTACCATTAATTGACACAGAGGAATACGTTATCTATACGCATATTCTGGTCAAATAGTAGCTTTTCTGTGAAATCTTTGATGTAGATAAAACCAATTCGTTGATGCTTAATTCTCGTATAATCTGAAAGGTTTAGAAAAACATTTTGAGTTGCTAGTACTTTTCACACAGCTTAAGTTACTTTTTTTAAGCTAATTAAACACAATTTGATGTGCAACAACACATTTTATTTTATTCATACTTAGCCTTTTTGCATTTTTTTAAAACTTGCACATGCTTTTATAAAAAGGTTCTGTTGACAAGTACAGCCCGGTCCAATCGCAATTGCGATAAGAGTGTTAACCAAATAAAATGTTTTGGAATTCAAGCCGTAAATACAAATCTAACTGGACCATCCTTTCATTTCCACAATCACTCGCTTTCAAAAAGTCCTGTGCAAACTCTAAATAAATAGTCAAATTTAACATAAATAAATGAAACTAGTTTTACCGAGTCAATGTTTATTTCACTTAAATCGCTTCGTGCCAATAACATGTGCATTTATTCACTAACAGGCGACATTCTAAATATATAAAATATGTAAATATGTACCCTTTAAAAGTAAAAATATCCTTTATTTTGTCCTGCACAATATGGGCAACTTCATCTTAAATATGTTTAGTTATATAACATACATAGTAGGCCATTGTGGGTTTGAGGTCTAATAAGATTCAGTCCTCAGTTTTTCCTTTATGTTTATATCAAAACTTAATTTTACTCGAGCAATCTTCCGTCGAAACTTCTTTGTATATTCCCAAGAGACTTTTACTTATTAAATTAAAACTTCTGTATAAAATAATAATAATAAATATATTAAAAGAGTTTTTTAGTGCACCAAATTATTTTTTCCTGTTTTTATATACAGGGTGTTCATTTTAAGTCGGCTCAAATACATTTCATGCTTAAACGATTGATCTGAGCAAAAAATGGTAGAGGTAAAATTTGTAGCCCGGCACCTCTAGTTTCAGAATATGTGACTTGATTTTAGATTCCTGCCCGCATACGCGGCTGACGCGCGACCAAATGTGAGGGTTCGCAGTTGGCCCCCATTTTCATATATACGGTTTTAAAGAGTATAAAAAGTTATGAAAGAAACCGGAAACCGTAATTCGATATCTTCAAAATTAAAGGTGCTAGGCCATTTCAAAATCTGGTATTTATTAATCATATTTCAATTTTTTAACTTGTTATCAAAGAGAAAGAAGAGCACGCGATAGGTCATTTTTATGTATTTTTTCATCCCCTTTCTACTGAAAATATTGCCAAGGCAGTAAAGCTAGTATTTTTCTTAATATCGGGGAAATAAGTCGTTTTCCGAGTGATTTTTCTAAGAAAAATCAAATGTTAAGAGCTTTAGATGTTCTCAAGCATACACAAAATGGCTAAAAATTAATTTTACATCTGTTACAAACAAGAAGGTTTAATAATTATTTGGTAATTTTGGGAGAGTTGCGTTTAATTACCAAAAAAATTGGAAACCTCCTGCCACATATTTAAGTGATCAATATCTTTCATGTAAAGGATCAAACTTATTCCTTAGTTTATCAAATAATGCACTTTACTCAACTTGTGAAGCATGTACTGTGCCTTCAAAGGTGCCTGCTCAGATACAGAGAGCAGTTGATAACCTCCAGGCTAACTTGGCTTGCGAGCCAGAGGAGGCACCTTTAAAGGCACAGTAAATGCTGCACAAGTTTAGGCCATTTTGAACAGTGCCTTAGGCCTCACCTCCTTATTTCATGCCTTATATTTACCCCAGAAAATGACCAGCTTCTTCTCTAATCTTCCTTAATTATCCTTGTACTTGTAATCGTTAAGATCTGAAGCCAAAAAACACGGCAGATTATCAAAACTAAGATGGGAAAGACGTCTTCTGGAAGTAATTCTCACAAGGACGATGAAGAGGAATGATCAGAAGCAGTTATTGATCGCCCCGGGTATTGCCCTTATCTTGTAAAGTATCTGAGCCATCAATTTGATTGTTTTAGATAGCAATTTAAGATTATGAAAATACTGTAACAGTTCAATATAAGGTCAATTAGAGTCAATCAAGGTAATGTTACCCGACTTCTTCTAAAAAGTTTTCTTTTTTAAAAAAACCAAAAACAAAAAAAGGTGGAGTAAAGGGATGTTTCTACAAGAAAATGTTTGTCTACTTTTCTAGGCAGCTTTTTGGTAACATAAACAGAGCCGTTACTTTAGCTTCAGGAGCGCTGTGGGAGGCCACGTAATGTACTATATTCTAGTGTTGCCATATCCTTCTTAAGAGCAGGTATATCCATCTAGGGATTACCCTGGGTGCTACCTTAGTCAGCGGTCCTGCCTAACGACCCATGGAATATCGTGTACCCCACTTCTCATCATAGCTTCCCTTTTTTTTGCTAAACCAGGTTCAAAAACTCACTACTCTAATAGCGCTACTTCTCTCATCTCTTCTCCATCCACCCTTCTCTAACCCATTTCCCCTACAACAAGAATCTTACCACTCTGCCCCATCCGAAGAACCCAGAGTATTTCTGCCAAGCTCCATCTTTTAAGAAACTCGTCTTCCTTTTCTACTATATAGTGTGCCTCTGCCTCCTGAATATCACATCCTAAACCCTTCCTTACAAACCATAGCAACCAATACATCTTATACCGAATGTTCACTTTTTATTCCATTTATTCCTCCATTGCCAAATCATATCTCTCAATAAATCGACGTATCTATAGGGTTTTGGGAGATTTTTAGCAGTAGGCTTACTTCTCGTCTAGCAAAATTCTTTTCTGAGGCCAACATATCGTATATTTATTCTGAATAATTCCTTACGCAGCTATTCGATTATATATCTATATAAAGTACTCACTAAGATTAGTGCACTTCTTAAAAGAATTACCTCTACAATCGATAGTAACACTTATCGAATAGATTTTCCTATCTTAACAATTTTTGTGACGTAGTCGGAGATGACAAACAAACGTACTTTACCACAAATCTCTCGTATTAACCATTTAATTAAAAGCCTAGAACTTGAATTGAATCCAGAACCAACATATATACATAGTTTTGCGGTCGTCGCTTCAAACCGCTCAATTATCCTTAGCGCCATTGATAATAATATTTCTGTCAAGTTAGAAAAAGAGAAAACCAAGTAACGAGTTTTGGAGATCGTTCTAAGTTTTGGCCTTCAGAGTAAGTGGTTTTCCTTCTAATCAATATCGCCCAGTAGATCTTATTTTGAATGCTTCTATTTTTAGATTTATTTAATTATTAAATATTTTTTTTTAGAATCCTATTTGATGTAAATTGGCAGAGGATGTAGAAGTTTTGGAGTAGATTTCTGATTTCTTTGACATTCTCTTTGGATGTGTTAATCTTGATAAAAAATATCCTTTTAAAAATATCCTGGGTGCAGAATATTCTATATATAATACTTTAGTTAATTATAATAATAATTAATAATTTATATAATAGTGGAGAGGGGGCGCCTTTGAACAGTTTTAATTTCTCGCCAAATATTTAAAACATTTATGATTGGTAATCTTCTCCATATTTTGTGGTAGACCTGTTGTATAATGGACAGAGTTTCCCTTCGTTTTCATTGTTTGGTAAAGTCAGAATTGAGGAATATTATATTTTGTAAGGTGGAAGTAAAATTTTTGTTGCAGCTTTTGAAGTGTATTGTGAAGATTGTAGTGGACAAGTTGAACAATACAAGTAAAGTATTGTTAGTCAATATTAACATTTGGAACTCGTATTTTTAAATCTAGTATTTACAAAAGTCTATTCGCAGAGAAGGGGAAAGTGGTCCGAACCTACCATTAAGAAGCGCAACAAACCGAATATTTTGTTCAAACTTCCTAAACCTATCACACTTCGGGTATAATATTCCCGAACTGAGTCATTCTTGATTTTTTGAACTAGATTTCAGTGGTTTAAAAGAGAAAGTAATGTAGTAGTCGAGAGAAATAACTGATAGAAGGTAGATTCAGAGTAAAGTAATATCATTTCTTTCTATTTTATATTGTGTTCAAAGCTACCCCACCAGTGGGGCAGATATTAACATTTGACACAACATTTTTAAATTAAAAAAATATAGATATGTATGTAAAGTACCAACTGTTTATTGATATAGATCTGTTCAGAAGACTTGAAAGTTGTAGAAAACAAAATAAGATAGATAGATAAGATAAGATATTTATTTGACTTTTAAAATACAAAATTTTACAGCCAGTGAGTCTGGTCTACAAATTATATATTACAATTACATACTCAAAGAAAATAACAATGCAAATGAATTTATTAATAAAGAAAAAGAATCATTACTAATAGAGAAAACTAAATACAATTAATTACTTATTTTATTTAAGAACTAAAATACTACCCATTATTATACATCAAAATGATGACTGAAGCCAATAATAACAATAATAATAAAATAAAAGAAAAAGAAATAGAATCAAAATAATAACTAACAGAGTGTTCTTCATTGAAGTAGTAGAAAGAAAATAAAATATAATATACTGGATGCATAGACACATGTATACACATCTTTCATGGGTGTAGCCATCTGTGTTTTTAGATATCAATCCACTATTTGTTGCATATCTATAATGAATTTTCTAATCTTTAAAGCTCGACAAATAAAATGGTAAATATCGTTAATTTTGGATACATCATTGATTTCTAACAATCGAGCAACATTTGAAATCTGATCACTATTGCTACTGATATATTTATTAAGATATTTCTCTCTACTATTCCTATACATGGAACAATTTAATAGAAAATGGTAAAGGTCGTCTGCACTCTCTAAATTACAAATTTGGCAGTTATCTTCGCCAAAGCGATGCAGTTCACCTTTAAACAAAATTCTGAAGTATTTAGGTTGGCACAATCGTAGCTGGATAATCAAACTTTGTTTGCTCACATTATTTCTAAGTTTTAAATAGTTTTCTATTCCTGTCAGACTACTGATTAATCTATAATTACTATTGAAGCGAGAGTTGATAACTAAATTTATATCTTCCGACAGAGTGTGATTCCTGATTTTTTCAGATATACACCTTAAATCAGATTTAAAAGAGTTAGAATTTTTATTTTCCAATATAAAAGTTGCTCCAATTGTGGCCAGTTTCTCTCTTAATTGCGTAAGCCAGTTGTACTTAGTATTGTTATTATGGCAATTTTCACTTAACTCCGACAGTTTGTTCATGCAAAGTTTTGGGAGGCGAACGTCACTCATAATTTGGACTTTTTGCCACCATTTAACCATTTTTATAAGAATCTCATTTTCTATACGACTAGTTCCAGTTTCTAAACGGACAAAATGATTAGGGGTATTACGAGCCAAATGAAAAATCGATTTATAGAATCTGAGTGCAACTTCTAACTTTTGATGATACGAAGGGCCCCACACTTCCGCACAATACCATAGTACCGATTTTACCAAGGACCTCAACAGCTCTGACTTGGTCTCCAACGAGTCAGACTTTGATCTTACTAAAATGTCTCTCACTTTACTTGATGCTAAATTGGCTTTTTTAACAAAAGCATCTGCTGTCAAAGAAAATTTTCCCGAAGAAAAGAAGGGAACACCCAAATAGTTGAATGATTTACAAAATTCTAATTTTTCTCCATTGTAATAAAGTGACTTACAATTCCTCGAAGAGCCCCCTTTAGAAAACAAAATAAAAAGGTTCAATAATACGATTCTGTGCACTCTGTAACAGAAAATGTTTAATTTAAATGATAACTAGGATATAATGATGCCCTGTCCTGGACGCCAGAGCCATATCTTCAAAACAGGATATTCTCGGTCAAAATTAGACGTTTGGATGGCTTAAATCTTGAGCAAGAACTGGTTAAAGACAGCAATTCAGGAAGGCCAAAAATTGTAATCCTACTTTTCAGTAAATTTATAATTCAAAATAGATATTCGTTCTTGTTTTAGAACATCAAAGGTATAAATAGATAAATATTTTTGGTTCATTTCATTGGATAACAGATTTTGTTTGTGCTAATCAGTGAATTCTGTAAAATCAAGTATAAATAAGCATTATTTACTTCGTGAATTCCAGAGTGTTCTACTAGCAATAATCACTCCATTATTCCACCCTATCGCACTGGTAGATTAAGTGCCCCTCACTAAACACTGTATTCTAAACTCTCTTACACATTTAATTAAATTCTATGAATTCAACAGTGAATTTTTCGGATGACAAATATTTGAAAATTCATCGTTTCCCTATAACTTCTGTAAACATTTCTACAGTATTTTAGTTTTGTTATGGTATTTGTAATCACTGTGGCGTCCAGCTTTTTATTGATTTTCCATTACTCATTGCATTGGATTTAATTTTTGCCTTATGTACACTTTGTTTTATCAATTTTGTTTTCACAAATAAAGAGGAGCGCTTGCAACAGTGATATGGTATTAAAAAATGATTGAACTCAGTCATTCAAAATAAAGGCATTCAAAATATTAACGTTAGTTTCATCACTTTAATAAACGATATAGGGTAGCAATTAGGGCCGAAGTGGTAATTTGCTAGCTAGGCAGTGATAACTTTGATATCTGTTTACAGATATGAAGAAATTCTTCGTTGGTAGCTTCATTAGAATGTACAGTTGCCTTACAGCCATTTTTTGTATTGGATTTCCTTTTAAGGAACCATTTTAAGGATTTTTCAGGATAGGATAGCAATAGCGTCTCTTAGCATCTACTCTTTGTAGATTTACGCCTTTAGAGTGAAATGAACAAGCCATTTCTTTAGGTAGGGTAAAGTCGGGGGAGATGGCCAACATTTTTAACCGCAAAGTCGTCCGACGGCGCTGCGTGATCTCTCAAGTGATGAACGTTCATGTCTGACTACAGTGAGTTCATTTTGGTCTGCCTCAAAGCGTTATTAATTAACTCCGAGAATAAAAACATTATCGCCTCAACACAAAATTTTATGATAGTTGCATATTGCGTGCTGCAGCGAATGTATGTGTCGAAATTTTAGTGTTGTTTTTTACATATTTGGAAAGTACAGTATACATTAATGAATCCTCACTTCTAAAACTGTCAAAAAGTACGCGTTGAGTTATGTTTATCATGCTGGCCATCTCTCTCTAGCATTCGGGACAGATGGCCATCAAACAGTAGGTATAGATGGCCAATTATTTTTACTTTCAATTTTGTTATAGTTTGGCTCAGTTTCCAATTCATTGCAGAAAAATGCCAACTCAGCATAAAAGGCAGAACACTAACCGCAGAAATTATAATACTGAAGAAAATTTGAGATCGTATTAACCCCACACTCAAACTGTGTCTCTGCAAGAAAACGAGCCAAGTCTGTTGCCACTTTATTAACTTCTCTCGAGCACATTGCTGTTGTGAAAAACAGAGTTGCAAAGAAATCCAAACCAACGAGTAATACCATCCCCCAAAGAGACAATTCTGAAAGAAAGGATTGTCCAAAAAAGAAAACGCTCACCTTTCCCAAGTTCCGATGAAGAGGACGAAACAGGAATTCGAATTTGAAGAGGAGAATGTGATGCCATTTCAGAAATCAAGGAAACTGAATGTACAGGATATGGGGAAAGCTACAACAAGACCAGAAAAAAAAGATTGGTTGGAATGCATAATATGCCGGAAGTGGTTTTCACGAAAATTGCTCTTCTTTTGCATAAACTTGCACAAAATTGTAGTAAAAGCGCATTTAAGAAGAATAATAAGTAAATATTAAGTAACCATTTATTGTTTCCTGATATTTTTACGTTTTACTAGTGCAATTTCATTTACAATATGTGGCCATCTCTCCCAAGTTGCACTGGCCAACTCACCCAACCCAGTGGGGATAGATGGCCAAATGCTATTTTTCTTCTTGTAAGAATAAAAAAATGTTTCCCTTAGCATTTTTTTTTGGAAATTTTTCACATATCATATGTTTTGAGCGTATGAGGTTACAAAAAATAATAATAAAGTAAGCCTAGCCCTTACCAAAAATTTGTAGGCACCCTCCAAATAAAATGGTGGCCATCTCATCCACTTTACCCTAACATGGCATTCCTAAGAGTATTTCAGGCTAGTAATAAGATCAATACTTTCACACTTAGAGCATATGAGGGAACACAGAGTCCTGAGGAAGGTCCTACACAGCTTGCTGACAAGGCAACGCGGTAGGGGAGCCTGGTTAGTTACAAAGGTTCCTGAATCTGTTATCCATATCCTATCGGCCTCGTAGATTCGCAGTAGAGCTGTGGCCTTTTTAAAAAGAACCCCAAAAGAGATGGAGGTACTACATTTAGGAGGAATTTGTTTTCTTTTAGTAAGTCACAGGTTCGCCAGTTTGTCTAGGTGTTGGCACTCCGTGTGGGACCGAATGAGAATAGTTCCACGGTATCCCCGTCACATGGGGCCAGGCCAGGCGAATAAGGCAGATGGCTTAAAACTGGGGATGTTGTACTTGGCTAGAAACTGTTCTTGACAGACAATGCAGTGTGAGCCGGCACGCTGTCTTGATGGAGAACCCTGTGACTTGTTTTCTTCCAGAAATCGGGTCGTTTTTTTCCTTACTCTTTCACGGAGTTGAGCAAGCATCTCACCGGTAGTAATGTTAATCGATATTTTCATCCGTTTTGGACATGGAAGGGCGACCCGGGTGGTCATCATCTACGAAGTCTTCTCGGTCATCTTGGAAACGCTTGAATCACTCAAAAACTTACGCACGTGATAAACATTCATCGCCATAACTTCTTTTAATAAAAGATAAGTTTCAGTAGCGGTTTTACCAAGTTTTGATGTGAAATTTCACGACAATTCGTTGCTCTACTACATGTGTAGTATCATGTTTTCGGCAAAACGGAACTAACACCTCTATATATACAATTATAACGGGAGTTACACGGGAATTTTGGTAATGACAATAAAGAGATGGGACAGATACAATAGACTAATTACTAACGTTCAATTTGAAATATTTGTAATATCCAGGCCCTGAAGAAGACAATATATTTGTCGAAACGTTGGCAAAAAAACGAGTTGTTGTTTTTATTTGGACCTATTTCTCGCCAATTTTGAATCCTTCATGAAATATCTTTTTAAATTTCTAAGCACTTGGTTACAGTCATAGCTCTTTATATTTATTATAAATTTCCCCAAATAATAAGGATTAACATCATTAAAGGATAAAATATTTTGTGGTCATTGAATATAAATAATTTAATTCAGAAGTTAATTTTGATTAACTTCTTGCTGTAATGTAAATCGTTGTAATATATTTCATGCTTCTTTGCACGATCAAAAAATGTGACTTATCACACCAACTGTTTGAAATGTCTGGTTGTTTGGTGGTTCAACCATCCTTTTATAGAAGTATAATCTGTATTAATTCGAAAAATACTAAAGCATTGGAAATAAGTTTGAAGAAATTAGGTTAACAAGAAATGAGAATTCAGCGAATTTGGAAGATTTATGAATGTGGTGTACGATTAAATTTCTTTAAAGGTTCTCTTTTTTTTTAGCAAAAATGAGATAAAGAAAACTCTCTAATTGCTTTTCAAAATTGGATGCTGTGAAGGAAAGAACGTAGGCAAGAAATTGCCCATTATTCGCCGTCAGGATTAGCGGAGCGTGAAATAAGCCAAGATGGTGTATAATGGCGTTTTACCGGAGTGCTAAGGGTGCTAGCAGCAACAGCAGGTTAGAATAGAAGGCGGTCTAAGACTTACTTTGAATGAAAGTGGAAAGTTCTTTTTAGCTTTTCCAGACCCATCAATTTTAGGAAGGCCAAGAAGTTTTCTTAAGGCAAGTGATCTGACTGTAGGAATAGAAAGCAACAACTCTACAAAGGCGTGTAGTTTCATTAAATTAGGCTACAGACAGCACATAGATGGCCAACACCTGGACATGTTCTTTCGGTGAATGAGAAGGTGGCGCAACTATTCACGAAGGCTAAACGACCATCCTCCTCCCCACACAATAGACCAAGAGGTCCCTGCTTTTACCACGACCACCACGAAACCTTTCTTCAACTCGTGAACCTGGAGACAGAACTCCAGCGGGCCGATTCACGATCCCGTGGTACCATTTCATAGAGACTCTTGTCTCCTATTTTAATGCCTAGAATGGTCACTGGTCCAGCCATGCCCAGCTCATGACTTACGGTTTCTCTACACCCTCCTGGTGTCAGCTTGGGCTTACTACACCATTCCAGGTGAGACGGTTTTACGTACACGTCCCCTATTAGTCGCCTCTTAAGACATACAGGGGATACCGTGGGACTATTCTCATTCGGTCCCACACGGAGTGCCAACACCTAGACAAACTGGCGAACCTGTGACTTACTAAAAGAAAACAAATTCCTCCTAAATGTAGTACCTCCATCTCTTTTAGGGTTCTTTTTAAAAAGGCCACAGCTCTACTGCGAATCTACGAGGCCGATAGGATATGGATAACAGATTCAGGAACCTTTGTAACTAACCAGGCTCCCCTACCGCGTTGCCTTGTCAGCAAGCTGTGTAGGACCTTCCTCAGGACTCTGTGTTCCCTCATATGCTCTAAGTGTGAAAGTATTGATCTTATTACTAGCCTGAAATACTCTTAGGAATGCCATGTTAGGGTAAAGTGGATGAGATGGCCACCATTTTATTTGGAGGGTGCCTACAAATTTTTGGTAAGGGCTAGGCTTACTTTATTATTATTTTTTGTAACCTCATACGCTCAAAACATATGATATGTGAAAAATTTCCAAAAAAAAATGCTAAGGGAAACATTTTTTTATTCTTACAAGAAGAAAAATAGCATTTGGCCATCTATCCCCACTGGGTTGGGTGAGTTGGCCAGTGCAACTTGGGAGAGATGGCCACATATTGTAAATGAAATTGCACTAGTAAAACGTAAAAATAACAGGAAACAATAAATGGTTACTTAATATTTACTTATTATTCTTCTTAAATGCGCTTTTACTACAATTTTGTGCAAGTTTATGCAAAAGAAGAGCAATTTTCGTGGAACCACTTCCGGCATATTATGCATTCCAACCAATCTTTTTTTTCTGGTCTTGTTGTAGCTTTCCCCATATCCTGAACATTCAGTTTCCTTGATTTCTGAAATGGCATCACATTCTCCTCTTCAAATTCGAATTCCTGTTTCGTCCTCTTCATCGGAACTTGGGAAAGGTGAGCGTTTTCTTTTTTGGACAATCCTTTCTTTCAGAATTGTCTCTTTGGGGGATGGTATTACTCGTTGGTTTGGATTTCTTTGCAACTCTGTTTTTCACAACAGCAATGTGCTCGAGAGAAGTTAATAAAGTGGCAACAGACTTGGCTCGTTTTCTTGCAGAGACACAGTTTGAGTGTGGGGTTAATACGATCTCAAATTTTCTTCAGTATTATAATTTCTGCGGTTAGTGTTCTGCCTTTTATGCTGAGTTGGCATTTTTCTGCAATGAATTGGAAACTGAGCCAAACTATAACAAAATTGAAAGTAAAAATAATTGGCCATCTATACCTACTGTTTGATGGCCATCTGTCCCGAATGCTAGAGAGAGATGGCCAGCATGATAAACATAACTCAACGCGTACTTTTTGACAGTTTTAGAAGTTAGGTGGAGTTATAGGAAATCAACTAATCGGCCCATACTTCTACAGAGAGAACTTAACTGGTGAAAGGTAACTAACTTTTTTTCCGAGACATTTTGCCAGTTCTGCTTGAAGATGTTCCTCTGCAACGTCGGCTAGATATGTATTTTCAACAAGATGGTTGCCCGGCGAGAGTGGTTCGAGGTTAGCTGGGCAGAAATTTCCATTAAAAGTGCGTAAGGACTCATTGTCCCATCCAATGGCCACATCGATCTCCGGACCCAAATGGACTATATTTTGTGGGGATACCTAAAAAAATAAAGTGTAAAGTATCCTTAATCCTGTGGCTTCAGTCGATGATCTGAAACGTCGAATTACTCTAGCCTGCCTAGATCTTGACTGCGCCACCATAAGTGCTGCTACAAACAAAGCGTGGGAGTCCAGAGTTTTGGCTTGCCCAGTTTGAACAGATTCTTTAAAAAAAAATAACGTAATTTTGACAGTAAACTGAAATTTGTTTTTCATATTTTAAATTACCATAACTTTTGAAAAACCTAACCGATTTCAAAAAAAATTTTGTTGTTGTTTTTAGGAGCTCAAATACTACAAAAATATGCAACAAAAAATATAACGTTCCATTTGAAAAACAAAAGTTGGATGCTGTATCTCGAGATACAGGGGTTTAAAAAAATGGTTTAATCACTGAAAATAAACTAGACTAAAAATGATTAAATACGTGTTTTTTATTTTTTCGAAATTTCCCGCCGTTAAAAAAAAAAGTGGTTGGAGCGTATAACTTTGGTCACCCTGTATAATGTTATGTATAATTTGGGTGTTTCTTCATCTTAAATCAGAAAAGAAAAAGCTGAGTAGGATGAAGCGAAATACTTTATGGATACCAATCTTCCATTCCGAGTGTGGGGTTTATATTTGAACCACTAAGTCTTTCTCCAACTCTTGGAGTTACATTTTACTCCCCTTTAGCCCAGTAGAAAGTGGGGAGTCCAAGGCTATGAAATGTACAAAAACCCAGTGTACAAATATATACACTCAACCATTTTCTGGGTAGACTAGAAAACTTGGCTTCTTACCCATATAGCTTAAGCCGTCTTACTCTTTCCAAAGGCTCCCTTTGTGTATATATATATAAGTCTAGGTTTTTAGGGACTATGTACGTTAGAGCCTATAAAGGAACGGATACTGTAGAGTTTTGGTTGGTTTTAAGAACTGGCGAGTAGATGGCCTCTTACTGGATCGGATGGGTAAAGCTGGTGTTATGAAATACAGCTTTTATGATACCTCTTAAATCAAATATTTTTTTTTTCTATCTCTCATGTAAAAACTTTTTCTTTATTTTATAAAAGAAAAAATTTTTTCTCACAAAGTAAGATTAAGTAAGAAACAATTATTATTTCTACTAACAAAACGTTATCTGATTTTTTTCTTTTTTTCAACTGTAAAAACTGTAAAATTTAGAAGGAAGTACGACGATAGAGCTTAATGAAATGAGCGACTTTGAAGAAGACACCAATTGGTAAAAAGTAACCTTGTTTGACAAACAAATAGTAAAATTTAGTAAGATCCTCGCAGTGTTAGGTCAATAAACATTCGTGCAACGACTGACACAAATCATCGAGATAGTATTTGTTATTATCTTATGTTTTTTGGTAGGCTGAAATGGACTACTCACTTTCTTCGAGGTGTGGGATATTCCAGCCGAACAACACATTGTCTCACAACATCTCATAGTTAGTTTTGAGGAAATCTCCTATGTCTCAAAAACAGATCAGATTGTATTCGGTGTGCAGAATAAAAGTAAAATATTGGTTCAAAGAGATAATTTCTAAGGATTAATTTTTAAGGATAATTACAAAAAATCAGTTTAATAATTGGTTTAATTACATTACATTCTCTTTTAGGCAAAATATCCTCCTACTCGTTTACCTAAACCTCATTTCTCTTTCCAAAAAAATTTTTATAACACTTATAATTTGTGTTTTTTGATTGAAAAGTACCTAGGACTCTTCATGGACAAACGCCTAACCTGGAATGCACAGACGACTTAAACGGAACGAACTAAACAAAACGATTCAAACTTCTCTCTAGATTTCTCGACAAACGATCGTAACTTACATGAAACAACAAACGACTTATCTACTTCTTGATACTGAAACCTGTCTGGACATGCTGAATAGAACTTTGGGGCTCAGCCACAGCTTTCAATATCTACAGAATCCAAATCTTTTCAATCAAAAAACACACCTTCATATCGCTAATACTCCTACTTCGTTTCTAACTCTATCTTGCACCAAGTTCCCTTTATTCTCTAACGTTTCTGAAGCGACAAGATCCCCCTTCTACGCTAAGTTCAACTTCTTACCGGACAGTTTTAATCAGCTTCACTTGTTGCAGAAATGAACTGCAGTTGCGGAAATAAATGAAGATTAATAATTAATTGTGTTCAACAATATGTTTAAAGTAAGCACAAATAAATTAACGTTACTTTAAACAATAAAATAATATTTTCGACCACTTGCAATAGGTAGCAAAGCAATTTAAACTTTACCATTGACATTGAAAGCCACTACAATGCTAAAGTTTGCTAAAATACAACACTTTGCAACAGACTGATCGATACACAATAGCATGATGGAATCTAATTCAGACTATTTTAGAATTTTGTGGCTGCACTTAACAATGCAACGAGTTTATTAAGATATCAATAATTGCAATTATTTTCGATATTATCGAACACAATGTACTTGATTCGCAGTACAGAAATATGAAATCAAAAGAATTCTGTTTCCAAACTTCGAATTTGAAGCATATTTAGTTTTTATTAACATTTAACAATTTTAAAACGATGAATTGGAATGACACTGTAAAGGAAAGATAAACCTTCTACCTATCCACCAAACTTTATTTAAAATATGTTAAGAAATATGTTAAATGGGTATTCACTACAAATATTTCTCTGTGTAAATGATATGGAGTGACTGGACCCTTGTTTCTAAAGCAATATAGCTAATTGAGGGCTATAAAAAAGGGTTTTTTAAAAATACTATCTTTAAAATAACATTAAATTAAATATAAGAGGCAAAAGCCTAAAAGATAGGCTATAAGAGATATAAATCCTACGGCTTTTTATTGCAACATATTAAACATCCTGAAATAAAAAATGAAAAATGGAAACCTATCAATCCTTCAAACATTGTAGAAAAGATAATGCAAATTTTCTATGGGGAGGAAGGTGCGTTTAGATGATAAGGAAGTAGAAAATGAGGGCTTCAGGAGATGGCGGATAGGAGGAGCCAACAAGAGTAAGGGAGGAAGACTTGTTGTGCAGCAACAGTTTGGCTGTTAGGGTGGATAGTATCAGATGTGTAGAAGTTTGTATAGTCTAGGAGCTCCAGCAACTGTGCGACCCTCGTTTGACCTACACAGCCTACATAACTACGTTTAACTAAAGGCTTCTTTCTGGATATCGTCCTTGTCTGTTCATTCTATTATCTACCGTCTAATGTCAACTTCTATGTCCAAAAACAAAAACAAAAAAATAGGAATTTTAGATTTATTTTGCTAACAATATGTAGGTGGTAAAAACGTACAATGCACAAAAAATGGCACTTCTGAATGAAGCACAATTACAGCCCCTCAGCCACTCTACTAAAAACAAATCTCAGGCAAAACCGTTTTACAATTTTTTCCCAGAGTTCGTGTTAATAAGCTTCAAAAGATCCATTAATGAGCTGAATAAAACCAAAAATTCTGTAAAAAAACTGAATAAGATTCATTAACAAAACTTCCCATATACAACGCTACCGCCAATCGAAATTAACTATGCCATGATCATAAAATAAATATCTTGATAATATGTTGAGAAATGTAACAATGTAGAGAAACTCACAGAAAAATGGTTAATCTAGATACGAAAAATCTAAATAAAAGTTATTCTCGGCAGAAAAACAGGGAATTATTGGTTCACAACCATTCTTCGGTAAATAAAGCACAAATTTCCCAGCAAGCATTGAAAGTGATTATGATATAGGTCATTTCGTAAAATTTTATTTTGTGATTTGAAGAAAAAAGGACATTCAATTAAAGTGAACATTTCATTTTTAGTTTCTATTAAAGATAAGAACTCTGTCTAAAAACAATAATAAAATAATTCAGCAAGATCCAAACTTCAGTGTATAACAGAACAAAATTAATTTCAACATTCAATACCTTCTCAATTTATGGATCAGTTGTAAAAAAAAACTACAGCTCATAACTGAGTAAAGTATAGTGTAGCTTAAGCAACAAAATGCCATACTAATATGTTGCATACAATAGGAGTTATAGTGAGTGCCATTGTTTAGAGCAAAACATGACCCAAAAAAATTTCAACTCCCAATATCTTCTCAGTTTATGGATAAGTTCTTAAAAAAACTACAGTATATAACTGAGTTAAATGTATTGTATAAGACAACAAAATGCCATACTAATATGTTGCATACAATAGGAGTTATAGTGAGTGCCATTTTTTAGTAGAAACCATGACCCAAAAAAATTTCGACTCTCAATATCTTCTCAGTTTATGGATCAGTTGTTAGAAAAACTACAGCATATAACTGAGTTAAATGTATTGTATAAGACAACAATATGCCATACTAATATGTTGCTTACAATAGGAGTCATAGTGAGTGCCATTTTTTAAAGCAAACCATGACCCAAAAAAATTTCGACTCTCAATATCTTCTCAGTTTATGGATCAGTTGTTAGAAAAACTACAGCATATAACTGAGTTAAATGTATTGTATAAGACAACAAAATGCCATACTAATATGTTGCTTACAATAGGAGTTATAGTGAGTGCCATTTTTTAGAAGAAACCATGACCCAAAAAAATTTCAACTCTCAATATCTTCTCAGTTTATGGATCAGTTCTTAAAAAAACTACAGCATATAACTGAGTTAAATGTAGTGTATAAGACAACAAAATGCCATACTAATATGTTGCTTACAATAGGAGTTATAGTGAGTGCCATTTTTTAGAAGAAACCATGACCCAAAAAAATTTCAACTCTCAATATCTTCTCAGTTTATGGATCAGTTCTTAAAAAAACTACAGCATATAACTGAGTTAAATGTAGTGTATAAGACAACAAAATGCCATACTAATATGTTGCATACAATAGGAGTTATAGTGAGTGCCATTTTTTAGAAGAAACCATGACCCAAAAAAATTTCAACTCTCAATATCTTCTCAGTTTATGGAACAGTACACAAACACACTATAGCTTATAACTGAGCAAAGTATAGTGCAGTGATAACGAACCTTTCGAGCTCAGCGTAAAAAAGTATTGAAAAGAGGTAGTGCCGTGTCACATTTAGAAATATTCATAATTTTTTGATTTTGCAACGATACTAGAAAAGAAAAAGTTTTATTTAATGACCCAGTTGCTGTTCATTGATCTGTGGAAAGTTTCCAAATCCTGATTCTCAATAAATATCGCAATTTTTTTAAAGAACTTCGCAACTTATAAAGCTTTCATTTACATAAAAGTATTGACTGTTTACTGAATTGTGGCAATGTATGGCAGATCTGAAATGGGATGCTGGTAAATGTATAGATTGAAATATTGTAAAAGAATTCTTGTTTAGTTAGGGTGCTGTAGAATTTAAAAAATGTATATTTTTTAAACGATATATTACTTCTTTCATCAGAAGAAATAATGATGAAGATTAAATTAATTAATATTATTTCTTTATAATTTTTCAAAATTTCAATTCAATCGATTATTAAATAATAGTAATACGTAATCGAAATTATATTTTTTCAAAGTTGGCAACACGTAGAATAGTGGGGATGAATGTTTTTGCTGAAGTTGGTCCAGCAGGCCGTAAGAACTTAGCTGGTGTTCAGCCCATTCAGAACTCTTGAACAGTGACAGACTATCATCATACAACTGTTAACAAGAGGACCATTATGCCGTCATCTATGTCAACACTGAGAAAAGTATATCTTGATGCTACTACCAGTCCACTGCTTGTATCACGTGGGAAAAAATTCAATGAAATTAAGGTTAGTTTATAAAAAAATATAAAATTTATAGCATCCGGTTTTAAGGAATATGCGAAAGAATACTTTCCACCGTTGATATCCGTTTCCGCTACTGTTAAGTATTTTTTCCCCATAAATTTTCGGAATAAATTATTTTTTTCCCCCTGTTTATTGAAATTTGCAACTAGATTACGTAAAAGATGTTATTTATATTCAAAAACTTTTAATTCTATAGTATTAAAATTGTGGGGGATTACACAGAGCTCTTAAAACTCATGTGTTTTGGTGGTTATTTTTATCAAAAGCCTTTATTATTATTATATTTAAGAAAAGACTAAATAAAAATTAATGAAAATGGTCAAACTAGCTTATTGAACAACTACTTTGCGGAACTGTGGGTCTAATATTTTTCGATGTAGAATCAGCAAAATATAAAAAAAATTGTATTTATTTTTTGTTTTATTTTATTTTAATTATTTAAATCGCGCATCAGCTGCAACGATTCTTAGCGATTTACTTCTGTACCAGCATCACAACTAATCTTAGCGATAAACTAACCAATCAACTGTCTATTTCCGGGTTTAATGGCTTGTATTCGCCACGTCCTGCAACCAAAACGCCCAGCAAGTTGCGGTGCAGCTAAAGAGATTTCAAATATGATGATATTATTCTTAATTCGATAACATTTTCTGATTTTGATTTTATTTCAATTGAGGATTTCCTCAATAATGTCTCAGTATCTAATTCAGATTTAGATTTGGTCTTGAGTATCTATAAGCTGTGAATCCATGCCCATTTTTTAGTTATTTTATTTCTTTGTGTATTTATTTGATCCACTATCCTGACCGAATCATGATTCGGTTCATTTTGAGCCGCTCGCTTGTTTTACGTAATTCATTGCTATGATTGCCTACATCTACGTAATTGTATCCCCAAATTTTCCTAATTGATTGGTTAAAGGATCATCGTGGAAAACATTATTAATGCTCGCAATCGAAATTGAAGATTTAGTGTTGATAAGTATGGCTATTTGTATTTTTTTGGTCTTTTGCAAAACTGAATGTCATCTATACAGGGTGTTCATTTTAAGACGGCTCAAATGCATTTCATGCTTAAACGGTTGATCTGAGCAAAAAATGGTAGAGGAAAAAATTGTTACCCGTCACCTCTAGTTTCAGAATATGTGACTTGATTTTAGATTCCTGCCCGCATACGAGGGCTGACGCAAGATCAAAAGTGAGGGTTTGCAGTTGACCCCCATTTTCATATACACAGTTTTAAAGAGTATAAAAAGTTATGGAAGAAACCGGAAACCGCAATTCGATATCTTTAAAATTAAAGGTGCTAGGCCATTTCAAAATCTGGCATTTATTAATCATATTTCAATTTTTTAGCTTGTTATCAAAGAGAAAGACGAGCACGCGATAGGTCATTTTTATGTATTTTTTCATCCCCTTTCTACTGAAAATATTGCCAAGGCAGTAAAGCTAGTATTTTTCTTAATATCGGGAAATAAATAGTTTTCCGAGTGATTTTTCTAAGAAAAATCAAATGTTAAAAGCTTTAGATGTTCTCAAGCATACACAAAATGGCTAAAAATTAATTTTACATCTGTTACAAACAAGAAGGTTTAATAATTATTTGGTAATTTTGGGAGAGTTGCGTTTAATTACCAAAAAAATTGGAAACCACCTGACACATATTTAAGTGATCAAATATCTTTCATGTATAGAATCAAACTTATCAAATAATGCACTTTACTCAATGTGTGAAGCATGTACTGTGCTTTCAAAGGTGCCTCCTCTGGCTCGCAAGCCAGGTTAGCCAGGAGGTTATCAACTGCTCTTTGTATCTGAGAAGGCACAGCTTTCTTAGCTTCTCCTTAGAGAAATGCGGCCACTTGTTGAGTTTGCCTAAGCATTTCCAAAACTATTTCATGAACACATCGTTTCCATAACAGCCCTGATTATCGGATAAAGTTACCAGATCACTGATATCTCATGTCGTAGTTAAGTTGAGCACCTCTTTCCTATTTTGCTGAATTTCTATCTTTATGGACTTCTAAGTACCAAATCCTTGGCGCAAAGATTACAGCCTCCAGTCCCCTCTAAGATACAAACAACAACAGCCAGCCAGTCATGTTCATATTCATGTTTTAACCGGCTTCGAATCCTTCTTCAGTGCTGCAAAGGATAAAATTAAAGATTTCCTTCAAAATTTTGACGTTTATTCAAGTTTGTAATTGCCTTTAACACTATTTTACTGCAGATCTCTTTACAAATCAATAAAAGAAAGTCATTTAGGTAATGAAAAAGGAATTTAAAAATTACTGAACTTTATTTTTTTAGAAGTATGAGCTCTTATTTTACAATTTAAAAAAATTGTCTTAAATTCATTTAGGATAAAGAAAAAGACTTTTTGGTCTAAATATAACGAAGCATGACCCCGCTGTTAATAATCTAAGAAGTTATATTTATTAAATTCTATAAGGAGAGTATCAACTAAGTTTAGACCCCTTAATGCTCGACTTAATCCAAAAAGGAATTAGTAATATTCCATTTGATTTGGGCAGAGAGTTTGATTTATCTTAATGCTGTTGTCAATACTAATGATCTGGGATACTTTATATTAGCTTAATATTACTAAATCTGAAAACCTCTTACATTTCTGCTTATTGCTAATGATTTTGACCTAAGTAGTAGTAGTATTATTATCACACTTGCCCTACCAAATTAATTTCAGATCATAGCTTCGCCTTACGATAAACAATTAGTAACTTATTTATTTAATATGGGAAAAGTTTGTTAATTTTGAAGTAATATAAACTTTGATTTTATATATCATAGAATGTTTATAGTAACCCTGCCCGAAGTCGAACCCTCATTCAACCTTAGAGGTAGATTACTCCGTTTGGTGTAGTGATTTCGACTTCATTTATTTAGATGAAATAGCTTAAAGTATTTGTTGACAGACAGAGTATTGGTGCATGCACAGCGAATAGTGTGCGAAATATGATTGAATAAGAAGTGCATTGAATGCGATGATCTGTGTAATTGCCTTCTGCTCAAACTATATCTAGAAAAAGAAAAATATTATTTTCATGTACCAGCTTCCAATCTCCTAGAATAAGTTTTACTGCATAAACATCTGGTGCATCTATGGTTTAAATCTGCCGCACGTCAAATAACTCCAAGTTGTGCTACCGGATTAAATAGACAGTTGTCTGGAAGGAACTACTTCTATTGGGCTTTCAACATTAGTTTTAATTCTGAGTGTCAGACCTGCAGTATTTTTTTTTTTTTAATTTATTTTGTAATTTACAATCTGCATACAGTTGTATGCAATCAGTAAATATATGTATGATGAACTGGTGCGGGAGGAGAGCAGGAGGAGAGAAGCTACCCAGCGGTAGCACTCTCTATAGGAGAGAGGAGAATGTGAAGAGGAGAGGGGAGAGATAGGAGAATAATGGCGTTTAGGCCTTCAGACTGTAAGGAAGTCGCGGGGCCACTGGCGATACAGTCGGCGAGAAGTATTAGGGATGTCAGAGGAAGCGAGAAACAATACAAGAGGATTAGAACTAGTCGAAAGAGTAGTATGGAATTTTTGGTATTTAGTCTTGGCGAATTGCTCTATGAAGGGAATGTTGAGGTCGTTCTGAAGAGTGGAGGTTAGTCATTGTAGAAAGGAGCGTCAACTATCTGTCGGCAGTAGTTTTGACTGAAATATCTTATACTGTCCGTATGCTTCTAGGTTTGGCTGAACCCCACAGCTCTAGTCCGTAAGTCCACATAGGTTTGAGGATAGTACTGTACATTAGGCGTTTGGGTTCAATGGGTAATTTGGAGCATAGTTCAAGAAGTCTGTAAAGCAGTTTCGCAAGTTTCGTCATTGCTTGTCTTTTAAGTCTAGTGTTGTGGGTTCCACCGTGAGTCTTTTGTCTATGTAGAGCCCAAGGGAGCGCACCTAGATCTGTACAAGGAAGAGAATTGCTGTTGAAGAGGACAGGTGGACAGGTGCCCTGTCGGAGAGGAAACGTGGCATGCTGGCATTTCTAAAGGTTCGTTTTAATCCGCCACTTCTTTGCCCAGGATTCTATTTTATGTAAGTGTGTCTGTAACTTGTATGAAGCTGATGAAGGATGTGTACTTGTAGCTAGTATGGCTGTGTCGTCTGCATATGTACAGAGTAGTGTAGAGGATTGTACAGGTATGTCCGATGTGTATACTGTGTAGAGAACGGGACTAAGTATACTTCCCTGCGGAGACCTGCAGTAAAATTTTTTTTTAAATATTTATTTATTGAACAATTTACCAACTGTATGTAAATATATAAACAGCGGTAGCACTCACTGTTTATCGACGTTGATCTTCAGACCTCAAGGAAGTCGCGCGGCCATTGGCGATTCAGTCGACTTGGAGGAGGCGAGAGACTTTACGAAAAGATTAGAGCAATTAGAGAGAGCAGTATGGAACTTGGGATATTTAGTCTTGGCGAGTTGGTGTACGAATGCGATGTTGAGGTCGTAGTGAAGATTGAGGTTAGTCACCGTAGAAAGGAGCGTCAACTATCTGTCGGAGCTGTTTTGATTGAAATGCCTTATACTGTCCTTATGTTTGAAGTTTTGACTGAACAGTTCTAGCCCTTAAGTCCACATAGTTTTAACGATACGTCTTGAACATTTAATTTTAAACATTTCCCTTTTTTTAAAAAAAAAGCATTATTCCTTTTATCTAATAATTAAAGTTTTGAATTCCATTAATAACACAGCAATAAGCATCCTATTTCAACAATTTCAGAGAAGGTTAATTTTTTTCAAATTATTTGAATAAACAAATAATTTAAGATAAAATCGTTCCCAAAATAATGGCCTTAGTTTTTACAAAAACAGGGTTTTGTTTATGTTACAAAGGAAATTATAAAATTTGATTCTAAAAAATGATCTCAACTGTTTATTACTAGCTATTATAAACAGCGTGCATTGTTTCTCCAAGTAAGCAGAATCTGAACTTATCTGTGACTCATTTTAAAAAATTAATGGCCCATATTGTGTGGGAATATATTATATTAATCGCCAAATTTTTGTGACTCTTTACTATTATTTTAAAAATACAAGAATAAAACTAAACTTTAATAACTTTGTCAGTTATAATGAATTTAATAATTTTACTTTGAAAATCCTGCTATTTTTGTTTTAGACTTCCGCAAAAAAAATAGCCGACGAAAACATTTCGGCAAAATGAACTAACCATTGAGTTAAGAGCCATTCACTGTTGTGGAATTCACTTTAGAATCAATTCTAACAATATATTTAATCCAGCCTGTAACAGAATACAAAATACAAGACCATACATTAGAATTAGAGTAAAATGGTGCAGTAAAGGAAATCTATCCCAGAAATAACTTTATTCCTGGAAATGGTCAATTCAGTCCTGCAAAAATGTCCCAAATAAATGTTTTGAGTGAAATAATTTGTCCTAAGTGTACGTATAATTTCGGACACCCACTTGATTTCTTCTCCATTTATTGTTATTGGCCGATTCTGGTCCGTTTGTCTGTAGTTTAGTCTTTTGGGCATTTAAACCTAAACCTGCTTATAGAAGGTCCTGGGATCATATTTGACAATTCATCTGCAGAAGCGTCAAACAGAACTATATCGTATCGTCCGCAAACCGTAGATTATTCAGTTTTCTGCCATTGATTGAGGTGTAAGTGCCTAATGTTACAAACTTTTTATTCATTTTACATTTTACTTCAACAGGAAGGAAGCAATGATGAAATATTTGGCTTGGTGCTGGGCGATTACGGGGACACTCTTATAGGCCTATTGTTGCACCATGTACCCGCCATTGGTGACCAGGACAATGTGAAGAAAGTCGAAGACTATGCTTTTACAGTCATCACTGAACAGGTTGAAAAACTTTTCCAACATATTAATTGCAGCAAATCGACCACCATATATTTTGATCCAGATCCTGTAATTGAGGTACTCCCACCTGATCTTTTAATTCGCTCACATCACAATGCACACTTTAAGAAGGACCTCATGCTACCACCTACTGAATTTGTGAGTGTTAATCATGTAAGTATATTTTTGATTTTTTTTTTTAAATTTAAGTAACATTCGCCGACGATACTGCAGTACTATCCCCTCATCTAGATCCTGTAACAGCAAGCCGTGCACTCCAATCACACCTAAATCTTATCGTCAGCCTTGGCTGCAAAAGTGAAGAATCAAAGTGAATGAATTGAAATCTAAATACATAGTATTCACTCTAAACAAGAAAACTCTCCTTCCACAATACTTCTATACCAATTACTAACAAAATACGATATCTCGGACGACATCTTGACAGGAGCTTCAGAAGATTTTTTTTATTTCAGTTTTATCATGTATACAGGGTGTATACGGAGGAGTGGTCGAAACTTCGGAAGGTGATTCAGCAGCTCAAATGCAACAAAAAATATTCTCTTCACTTTGGCCCGATTCTCAATAGTGACATTTGAGTAAATTAGTAGACAAAAAGTCGGTTACGCAAAATCCCAGTTTTCTGCATTTACACCCCTCTGTTCGGGGTAGGGTTTTATTAAAAACCAAAAAAATCCATATGGTCTTGAAGCTCAATAAATGCGCAACTTTTTCTGAAATTATGTGACTCCTTGATTCATTAATCATTGAAAAAATGCAGTTGAAAATTTTAACAAAAATCATCGAGAACGAATTTTTTAGACATTAATGTAAAAATTTCATTGTTATTAGAAACGTTTTGAGGCTCTGTATTGAGCAAATTTATAGGAAATTTAATGCTCTTTTGTTTGGACTAAGCAGATTTGTTGTACGACAAAGGATAGAAAAGTTACGACCCGTTTTAATGATGAAAAACGCGAATATCGACGGAACAGTTAAAAATGCAAATTATCTTGGACAGGACACTATTGAGAATCGGGCCAAAGTGAAGTGAATATTTTTTGTTGCATTTGAGCTGCTGAATCACCTCCCGAAGTTTCAACCACTCCTTTGCGTACACCCTGTATAATTAGTTTAATACTTTTAATTCTGTTCGTAGGCCGCCAAAATAGCTAATGGTAGCCGAAAAGTTTTGATTGTAGTAAATGCCAAGTAAGTAGCAATTTATCTTTTATTAAATTTAAGTCACTGAAAAATTGTAAAATATAAATAAGACTTCTTTTATTTTTTAATTTACAGTGTGATTGGACCCCTGCCGAACACATTTGAGCCATTCTTTTGTGCAACCAATCGAGCGTGAGTTCATTAAGAATTCTTTTAATACAATAAATTCATACCTCTAGCATACATACAAATTATTTTTCTCAATAACCTTTTTTTAAATGTTTCTCTCAAAAAAGGATATAAAGTTATAGTTAAAGTTATAGTTAAAGTTATAGTTAAAGTTATAGTTGAAGTTATAATTTATTTGTGTAATAGCAAATAAATTATAACTGCAAATTTTAATCGCCTGTATAACAAAAAACAAAGTAAGTAAGTTTAGCATTTAGATTCTAGGTTAGAAGTTTATTTCTAGAAGATTATCCCTTGGTATTTAGAACAATTTTACAAATATAACCTAAAAAATAGTGACAAAAGTTAATTTCTTTTTGAAGAGGTTACCATTTTACTTTCTACAGAAAAGAAATGGGAACGGCCACCATTTCTTTAGAAAAGCAAAACGATGATTACGCCAAACTTATAAAGCAATTGGTTAGCGATGGAGAAGCACGTTTGCCGTTAAGCAGAGAGAAATTGATGAATATTCCTGTTTACAGCACGTCAGACCCAATAAGCATGGCAAAGCCAATGAACGGGTAAATAAGCATTGCTTTTTTTCTTACTAATTAATGAATTTTAATCGTAGTTTTATTAAATGCATTTTATAGCTTTCATTAGGAAATTGAAAGCTAAAACTTATATATATTCCAGAAAAATCCAGATTAAGAGGTTTTAACATTTTATTTCCTTCAGGAACACAACAGCTTCTCCGTCAGCAGGTGTGCAAAGCAATGTTTACAGCCATATTGAGCAATTGATTAAAGATGGTGAAGCACGTTTGCCGACAAGCAGTGAGAAATTGATGAATATCCCTGTGTATAGTAGCACGCCAGGTCCAATAAACATTACAAACCTAATGAGCGGGTAAATAAGCATTTCTTTTCTAAATAATAAATGTTAACATTATGAACACTATAAATTGTAATTTATAGCTTTCATTAAAAAAAAAAGAAAAGCTAAAACCAATCTATTCTAGAAAATCGCTTATGTAGAATAAGAGGTTAACATTGAGGTTAAGAGGTTAACTTTCTTTCAGGAATACAGCTGAAGCGGCTTTCGTTCCATCAGGAGTGCAAAGCAATGTTTACAGCAATATTGAGCAATTGATTAAAAATGGAGAAGCACGTTTGCCGACAAGCAGAGAGAAATTGATGAATATCCCTTTGTATAGCACGCCAGGACCAATAAACATTACAACCCCATTGAGCGGGTAAATAAGCGTTGTTTTTCTAATTAATAAGTTTCAACAAGGTCATTTAATGTATTTTTGATAACTTTCATTGGGAAATTAGAAGCTAAAAACTATCTAGAGTTCAGGAAAATCGCGTTCAGGAATAATTCTATATTTAATTTGACTTTTTTCTTTATCAATTTCAGAGGTGTGACATTCGACCATGGTTTCATAATTCATAATAAAGGAAACTTGATTGATGAGGCGTAAGTAATAGTTGAAAATAATGCATAGCTTTTCAATCAGTTTTTTCTCCTTGTAAGAGGAGCCTTAAAGCTCCTGGAAATGGATAATGTTGTCTGCATCTAGAGAACAAGTCCGGAAGCCGGTTACAGCCGTAGAGAGATTTCGGCTTACTATGTAAAATTGTCTTGTCTGCCTGTTAAAATAGAACTTACTTGAATATTAAATTTCCTTGATTACAGTAATGATAATAAAGGGAGATTCTATAAAACTATGGTAGATCAGTTACCTAGACAAACATGGTTTATAAGGGAACTGTCACCAATAAATGGGTTGTTACGACAATAAGCAGGCTGAGAGCCTGTATCTTCACAGGATCTACAAAAGGTCCTCTCTCCTCTTTGCGTAGATTGCAATGAGGAGGAGGATTTCAAACATAAAATACGTGATATGTCCACGTTATGTAGTAGAAAGGAAACGAATGTTTGGCGACATATACAGGTATTTAGATGCAGAAGACATAATATTCTCCACCAACATCTATGTGCTTAAATCTGTAGCAGAGCTAGCAAAGAAATATGAATGTATTTAAAATTTATAGCCGATTAGAATGAATGCAAGAAAATGATTAGAGAAGGATTACGGTGGTTTTAATTTCGGTTAAGCTATAAGGATGGCAGGAATATAGAGTAATGATCCATCCATTAGCTTGTAGTTTAGGTAAATAGTTGTACATAGTAGAGGGATGAATGTGTGAAGCGATTGTATTTATTAGTAAGAATGGAGAGTGAGTGATATTCTAGTGATAAGCACCTAGACGATGCTGGCTGTATGGCGAAAGCCAATGCCAAAACAAAAAATTAAATTACTGTTTTTAAGACATTAATGCTACATTATGATGGCAAAAGTTATGTAGATAAACCTGACAATATAATACAAGCACCATCCCCTCTGAGGAAGTGATGAGAATTGTTAAAACACTAATTAAGATCATTCATGATCACACTAGGAGATCATAGGCTTATGATAGATTGGATTAAACCCAAATTACGATTGCATGCCAATGCACTAATCACTGTAATAATTCCTAAAATCACTCTTACCCGACCTTCAAATTTGAATTTTTCAAAATACTGTAAAACTAATGATATATCTTTTAATGCAGGATTAATGAAAGAAAATTGATGGAATATTATTTAAAAAATTCTCCACCAATTGTGTTGACAAACCAGGAACTTTTTGAGCTAAAAACTCTAACGCCAATTGTTATTGATGAGGAGAAAGCTTTGCTTTTTGCTGAAAGGTAATTGAAATTCGTTTATGTTAATCAATATTATATATTAGTTAATAATAATAATAATATGATCATTAATCTCCTACTTCAATGTTATGTTTCGAAATTTTTCCGCTTATAATTTTTTCCCCATAAAGTTAGATTGCCATCCAATATTTTATGTATCTAATTTTTAATGTGAACATGTGTACTGAAAGTAATCATTTACTTTAAGGGATTATTTTACTTCATAAAAGTACTATATTATAATAATTCTGTCCTCATAGTTCAATATCTATAATTTTAAATTATAGAGTATTGTTCATTGATTTTGGTGGCTGATTCATTAATCTAAAACAAAGCAAAAAATTAATTTAAAAAAAAGAAAGAAATTTGCCAATTTCAGTCTTTATTTTATTGCTTTTGTTTTTACCAAACTTTCGACCTAAGGATTAAGTCATCTTTAGGGATTATGCTAATGAAAAATACGAGGAATCTGTCTTCTTAAAGTTGGTTATCTTCTGTTGTGCCTGTTTACGAGGGTCGTTTGAAAAGTCCGTGCAAAGTCAGAGAGATAGCACCACTGGCGCGTATCGAGGTTATGTTTAGTTAGTAGCATCTCTTGGAAGAACACACACCAAGTTTCAGCCAGATCGGTCTATTTCTTTGTGTTTGGCATTCGTTTGAATCGAGGAAGTCGAATGATTTTCAAAAAATGGACGAAAAAGAATTTCGTGTGTTGATTAAACACTACTTTATGAAAGGCAAAACGCCTCAGGAGACTAAAGAGAAGCTTGATAAACATTATGGTGACTCTGCACCTTCGATTAGAACAGTTTATAAGTGGTTTCAAAATTTTCGGAGTGGCCATATGGGCGCACAAGTGACGCTGAACGTTCTGGACGCCCTGTTGAGGTTACTACTCCAGAAATCATTGATAAAATCCATGATATGGTGATGGATGACAGAAGAGTGAAGGTGCGTGAGATTGCTAGTGCTGTGGGCATCTCGAATGAACGGGTACATAATATTTTGCATCAACATTTGGACATGACAAAGCTATCCGCAAGATGGGTGCCGCGATTGCTCACGCTTGACCAAAAACGAAATCGTGTGAAGTGTTGCAAGGACGGTTTGCAGCTGTTCCAGAAGAATCCGCAGGACTTTAAGCGTCGTTTCGTCACTGTGGATGAAACATGGGTACATCACTACACTCCTGAGACCAAAGAACAATCTAAACAATGGGTTACCAAGGGTGAATCTGCGCCAAAAAAGGCGAAGACCGTTCCTTCGGCCGGAAAGATTATGGCGACTGTCTTTTGGGATTCGCAAGGAATAATCCTCATCGACTATCTGGAAAAGGGTAAAACTATTACAGGTGCATATTATTCATCGTTATTGGACCGTTTGAAAACCGAGCTGCAAGAAAAACGCCCACGATTGGCCCACAAAAAAGTCCTTTTCCATCACGACAACGCACCAGCTCACACCTCAGCAGTTGTGGTCGCAAAATTAATGGAAATAGGGTTCCAACTCGTTTCACATCCCCCCTATTCTCCAGACTTGGCTCCCTCGGACTACTATTTGTTCCCCAATATGAAGAAATAGCTGGCGGAAAAAAGATTTTATTCAAACGAGGAGGTGATTGCAGAAACGAATGGCTATTTTTCAGACTTGGACAAATCCTATTATTCGGAAGGGATCAACAAACTAGAGCAGCGTTGGACGAAGTGTATAAGCCTAAAAGGAGACTATGTTGAAAAATAAAAAAGGTTTACCCCAAAAAATTAAGTAGTTTTTATTTTTACACGGACTTTTCAAACGACCCTCGTATGTCTTGCCTGTATGGAGTACAGAAATAACAATGTACAAAAAATATTATAATTGTCTACAAGCATAAACCCTGAAAATGGCATAGTTCCTAGATCGAAAGTTTGGTAAAAACCAAAACAATAAAATAAAGACTGAAATCGGCAATATTCTTTCTTAATTTATAATATTTAAAATTAATACACGAATATTATAAAACAAAAATTTAATATATTACCAACTGCCTGATATTTTTATAATTAGTACTTCAATTGAATAATGAACTTTCCGAAGGTTGTATAAAATAATGGAACCGTTAGATACTGGTGAAGTTCTTTGCACCAGGAAGAGTTCAATTGTTCTGCAGCATATAGAAGGGCTAGGTTTTTCTAATGAAGGGATCAGAAGTTGAACAAGATAGTAGTGATGTTAAGCTGCCAAAAAGTAGTCAGTATTTTGGTACTATGAAATATTATTAATGCTTTCAAGTGAGTTTAGTGCTGTGTGAAATGCATTTAGTCTTCAGACCAATCAAGATTCAATCTACTGATTCAAATTTATGTAAGTGTTGTCTTATAAAATAAGTCCTGCAGTAATGATTAAAATTATTCATTGGAAAATGAATGTTGTTTATTCATTAATATTTTATATGTTTATCTATTTTTAAATGCGCTTTTTTAATTATTTTACAATGAAGTTTTTCATAAGAACTCCCAAAATATTTAATTAAATTCGGCCATATTTAGTTCTCTATAAAAATACTAGGTTTTAATTAATTTATTTTAAAATAAATCGGTAAATAAACTTAAAGTTAAATTACAATTACTGTTATATAAATTAATAATAATTATTTCAATTTGGTGCAATTTTGTTGAATAAATATAACTGAATAGTTATACTGATTTACTAAATCTAATTGTGAGGTTATTTTCTTATTTTAAGCAGATGAAATATTTTTAGTTTGTAAGCAAATTCAACTCGCCTTGGGGGCTTTTATCAAAAAAATCCACAAGAAAATAGATAGTTTTCTTTACTAGACACACAAAAGTAGCTATTTCTAGTTTCATAAACTGTAGTTATTGTACTTTTTCTGCAACCATGTAGGGAAGTTCTCATTACTCAATTAAAATCAGCTGTGTAATGCCCAACTTCCCACACTAGTGGGGGGAAATTCCCATTAGTGTCACTTTCCGCACAAGTGAGTGGAAAAACTTTATTGTGCTTCCTTGATATAAGAAGTTTTGTTATTAACATAAATATTTTCTGTAAAACTTTAATAAGCTTATTTAAATTTATTTTATTTAAATAATTAAAAAACGAATATTAAAAAATAAAATAAAAATTGAAAGGAATATAGAAATAAAAATAATACTTTAATAAATAATTAGATATTTTTAATTATAACAGTTAAAAAGGTTTGTTACCTTATAGAAATTTAAAATGGATTCTAGTGATGCCTGTTTAGAAAACACTCCTCCATCAATAAAAGAAACAGCAGAAAATGTAATAAGTAATGTAAATACGTAAGTAATGTAAATAATTGTAATATAACAATAAATGTTTATAATAAATAAATTACTTTTTGTAGACTGTAAAAATGCAATTTTTAATTTTATTAGTTAATAAATGGTTGCAGAAAAAATATAATATTTAACTCTAGTGTAAAGTATTTTCCTCACACTCGGCAATTTGCACTTGCACTCGCATCGCTTCGCTCGCTCGTGCCTGCAAACCCTGCCTCGCGTGAGGAAAAGTACTACTTTCCACACTTGTTAAATAAATAACTAAATAAATAACTACTTTTTTCAATGATTGTTTTGATTTGATTCTGATTATTAAAATCATCACGAGCTTCTATACGTGATCTGCTCTTGGTAAAGTGTTGTTAAGTCATGAAAATGATCCTCTGTATATTCCGAAGTATTTCCAAAGTTTTGATATGCTGTTTTGTTTTTTTAACTAATAACCATTACCTGGTCCATTTGTTAAACAACTCAGTATTTTGTTCGTATTTTTATACGAATGCGATTTTGAACTTTTACTATTACTACGCAAAGAACTCTTTTTGTGATATCACAATATTTGCCAAGGCATCTTAAATTACATAGTTGAAATTAGGCGAATGTTCGTAACAGTATATGAAAAGAAACAATGAGCCATTCATTAAATATATGTTTATTTATTTACCTTTTTTCAGCGATCTACTGAGTGACATTGATTGCAAATCTTTGAATAAAGTTTTGATAAAGATAAAGCGTTCTAAGAAGAATAAGAAAAAGTTGGCAAAGGCAGATAAAATGGAAGGGTAGTAAATTTTCAATTACTTTGTATTTATTTATTTTAATTTTTTTGGTTAATAATGTCTAATTGCGACAAATGTTTATCCACGTCTCAAGTTATAATTCATAAAGAGCTTTTTTACTTTATTATTAGGCTCAGTCCTTGAAATAAAAAGCATTATTTTCTTTTTCTTGAAACCATCAATGAGCCTCCCTAATAATAAGAGCTACTTCTGAAAGCGAAATATCCTTCTTCAATGTTGAAGCTATGATTAACTGAACCCGACTTCTAAACTTTGCTAGCGTCTTAGATGTTTTTTTTTTTTTTAATAGTACGCTAAGGGTGCGTTCCACTAAGCGACCACGCTCACGACCGCGGTTTTGCCCGTTCCACTTGCTTGCGAGCGTTGCGATCGAAAACCCAAGTGGAACGGACTGTGGGCGTTTTAACCGTTCATGTAAACATTACAAATGGCGGCCTCGAAAATAAGTAAGAAGCTTGAAGAGGTTGTTTTTTTTAATTTTAACCCCGTTTATAAGCAGTTATAATAAACTTTATTAATTATTGGTAAAGTTGACTTATATTAAAAATATATATTTAATTCAATTTTTTATATTACATTTTAGTGGAGTATTTATAAAAGTTACGTTTAAATAAAATTAAAATGTCTTTTGTGGCAACAGTTGGATATTTATTAATAATGTTTTAGAAAGTTCTTTATCTAGTTCCGATGAAGAGTGGAATGCAATTTTACAAAATCGCAATGATAAAAAGCGAAAACTTAGGCCACGTATTATTAGCTATCAGTGTAATTGATCTTTATTCAGATGAAGAATTTAAAAGTTATTTCAGGTAAATGATTTTGTGTTATTCAGCGATTTAGTGTGTAAAGGGATAAGTAATTATTTATTTATTTATTTTTTGTAGACTTTCGAGAAACACATTCTATTATTTACATGAAATAATTTTTTCTGTCGCCATATTTTGTTTTAAAAATTGCGCCATATTTCTGAACGCCCACTTCGACCCAGCTCTATAGATGGGGCGTTGTGGGTTTCGCATGAGCGAAAATAGTGACGTCATTAGTGACGTTTTCGCCACGACCACAACGACCGCGGTCGCCAAGTGGAACGCCTATAGGTACGTATGTTTTGATCGTTGTGGTCGCTTAGTGGAACGCACCCTAACTCGATGCTAAAAAGTGGGAAGTCCAAAAACCAATTTTAATTTTGCATTTATTTTTTTTCTCTCATTGCAGTGTAAAAGCTTCTATGAAAACTGCACAGAACATGCTAGATTCTATGGAGAAAGGTTTAATATATCAACCCGAAGATAAGTACGAGAAAGAAACAGAGAAGTTACGAAAAATAAAATATGTTATATGCATAATGATGGGATTAATTATTTTTTGCTTATTTCAATTAGCTTATACTTATTATACATTAGTTTAAATACAAATAATATATATTCCATATTTAAAGATTCATAAAATTATTTCTTATATAATCATTTATAACTTTAAAATGAAAATTATAATATGTATGCTTAACATTCCTGTATTGCACTTTAAATAAACATTTTTGCACATCAAATGTATTTATTTCACTTGTGAGGCAATTGAATCCAATCCACTTTCTATTAATTTGAAAATTAATTTCTTTCAGATACAAATACAGAATACTTAAATTCAGATACGTAGCAACCAGCGCAAATATTCATTGCATAAGTTTACTTCACTGTTAATTGAGTCCCATCCAACTATTATTGACAGTATTTTGTAGTTGTAGTAGTAATTTGCCAGTAAAGTAAAGAACGTAACGTTTTTTTCTTTTCCCTGTGAAATTAGATTTGTTAGTTTTCATTGCATAATTCCTTGCTTAGGAAGGTACTATGCAATCCAAAAGTATCTTTGCATCTTCTTCAGGTCCTCTCCATAGTCCTTCAAAATTATTGTTTGTGTATTATAATAATTTTGACATATTTAATATTATCTTGTATCTTCAGTGTTTTGTTGTTTATTTAGCCTTTACCCTCGTTTATTGACTCTTCTGAAGCTAGCTACTGATGCCTATGACGGATCATTTTCTGCTACGGCTACACATTAAAAATCCAAAATCTACTTGGGGTCAAATATTTTTTATTTATTTATTTATGCTTAAAGCCTGAACTTATATATTTTAACAATATTCAAACTTATGCCCTGGCAGGCTAACCAATGATATAAGAGTAATTGACCTCATTAACTTATCTCAAACAGACTAAAAAACAGTTGCCAAAGATGGGCATTTCCAGGCGTTGTTCTTGTTAGATGCTAACATTGTACGAGGGTTGTTTGAAAAGTCCGTGCAAAGTCAGAGAGATAGCACTACTGGCGCGTATCGAGGTTATGTTTAGTTAGTAGCATCTCTTGGAAGAACACACACCAAGTTTCAGCCAGATCGGTCTATTTCTTTGTGTTTGGCATTCGTTTGAATCGAGGAAGTTGAGTGATTTTCAAAAAATGGATGAAAAAGAATTTCGTGTGTTGATTAAACACTACTTTATGAAAGGCAAAACGCCTCAGGAGACTAAAGAGAAGCTTGATAAACATTATGGTGACTCTGCACCTTCGATTAGAACAGTTTATAAGTGGTTTCAAAATTTTCGGAGTGGCCATATGGGCACAAGTGACGCTGAACGTTCTGGACGCCCTGTTGAGGTTACTACTCCAGAAATCATTGATAAAATCCATGATATGGTGATGGATGACAGAAGAGTGAAGGTGCGTGAGATTGCTAGTGCTGTGGGCATCTCGAATGAACGGGTACATAATATTTTGCATCAACATTTGGACATGACAAAGCTATCCGCAAGATGGGTGCCGCGATTGCTCACGCTTGACCAAAAACGAAATCGTGTGAAGTGTTGCAAGGACGGTTTGCAGCTGTTCCAGAAGAATCCGCAGGACTTTAAGCGTCGTTTCGTCACTGTGGATGAAACATGGATACATCACTACACTCCTGAGACCAAAGAACAATCTAAACAATGGATTACCAAGGGGGAATCTGCGCCAAAAAAGGCGAAGACCGTTCCTTCGGCCGGAAAGATTATGGCGACTGTCTTTTGGGATTAGCAAGGAATAATCCTCAACGACTATCTGGAAAAGAGTAAAACTATTACAGGTGCATATTATTCATCGTTATTGGACCGTTTGAAAACCGAGCTGCAAGAAAAACGCCCACGATTGGCCCACAAAAACGTCCTTTTCCATCACGACAACGCACCAGCTCACACCTCAGCAGTTGTGGTCGCAAAATTAATGGAAATAGGGTTCCAACTCGTTTCACATTTCCCCTATTCTCCAGACTTGGCTCCCTCGGACTACTATTTGTTCCCCAATATGAAGAAATGGCTGGCGGGAAAAAGATTTTATTCAAACGAGGAGGTGATAGCAGAAACGAATGGCTATTTTTCAGACTTGGACAAATCCTATTATTCGGAAGGGATCAACAAACTAGAGCAGCGTTGGACGAAGTGTATAAGCCTAAAAGGAGACTATGTTGAAAAATAAAAAAGGTTTACCCCAAAAAATTAAGTAGTTTTTATTTTTGCACGGACTTTTCAAACGACTCTCGTATGTCTATTAAAGAATAAGTTAGAAGTTTGGACGTTGTTGCCATTAAAAGGTTTGCTGGAATAAACAAAAAAAATGGACGTATTTTCTTAAATGTTGGACGTTTCGGACACATTCAGAAACCAGAATGGTGAAACGTTATTTATGGATACTGCAAACTAGCATGATGAAAATTTTAAATTGCATTAATGGCATTAATATGAAATTATCTTATTGTTAAGAAGCATTAATTAAACAAAAGATTCCAAGTGTGAAATTCTGCAGAAGCCTATAAATAGTGGAAAGACCTGAAGCTGTAAGAGAGAATTATATTGCATTTTACAGTAAGATTATTTGAAAAATCTTTTATATTTCCAATTGTCTTAGTGTTAAAGCAAAGAAAATACTTAAGGAATGTGGGTAGGCCCTTCAACCTCTCTTCTGATCTGTAATACTGGAGCATGTTTCCACCAGTTTGTGATCCGTACATCAGGAAAAGTATTTAGACAATTCAGTTGAAGAATGCCAGTTATAATAACTTTTCAGGAAGTACAAAGAAACTTCGAATGTAAAATATTTTAGAGTGAGGAATGAGGTACAACGGACCTGTACGTAAAATCCTAACAAGCATTATCGATTCACTTTAGCTCCCCCAGCATCACAACGAACCAAAAAACAGCTTCAATTTTCGATTCTTAGATAAACCAGTTAATAAATAGAAAGATTATACTTATCTGGTTAAAGTATTGGGCCTTCTTATGCCCATATTCTTTTCCCAAAGTAGACATTTTTAAATTTATTGATTTTAACAAATGTATTTGCATTTCTACCTACAAATAAGTGTGACTGTGAGTTAGGGTTGCCAACTGCCCTTTTTTGGAAAGGACAGTCCTTTTTTAACACCTGGTTGTCCTTGTCCTTTCTTAAAATTAGGAAATGGCGCCTTTTGTCCTTTTTCCAGATATTAATCACACAAATCTAATTTATTTTATTGTATTTTTGATTTAAGTTCTGACTTCCGAGACTTCTTAATTTGACGAGTTGTTTTTCTAATCTAACTGAACTGAATAGGTCAACAGGTTATAGATGTAACGATGAACAAAATGCAATAAAATGGTACTGGATTTGATGATTCTGATTAATTATATTCTTATAGTAGTTGAATTCCTTTCATAATGCCGACGCTGTTTTGAGGCCCACTTTTTTGCAATTAATCACAGATTTCTGCATCAATTTTTAAAATAACCACTATTCATGGTATATCTTTCGAAAGGTGATTGTATGTAGATGTTTTTCATGAATAGTGCACGTTTTAAACTTATATAATATTTTTAAGAAAAATGAAGTTGAAGTTTTTGGAGAAAAATAAGAAACTTGCTATTTCTTATGTTTGGGCCTCAAAGTGAAATACTTGATATTATTATTTTGGAATATAAATTAGCTTATTTAAAAGGAAATTTAACCTTCTTTCTAATGAGCTTATTGAAATTACTGTAGCTTAAATAGTTTGAGAAAAATAGACAAATGTTTGCTAAAAAGTAGTAATACCTTGAAAAAACATAAAATCTTTGTGTCCTTTTTTTGGAACTTTATAAAGTTGGCAACCCTGCTGTGAGTATACATTCTAACATTATTCTGGTTTTGGAACTTTAGAAAAGGAAGTTACCTTTTAATCAAATTAACTTGGCCTGAATTTCTAATTTTTTCCTGGTGTATTTGCACTTCTACCTCCAAATAAGAGCGATTCTATATGTACATCCTAACACTGGTCTGGTTTTGGGACGTTAGACTAGTGTTAGGGACTAGATTAACTACTTTTGGCTTTAAATGGTCGGATTTAGATTTGAATAAATTGTATTTCACTCATTTAGTTTCTTTATTTATTTCTTGCAGGCTTTTTTTGATGTATTTGATCTTTTGACGTCAAAGAATGATTAGAATTGGAAAAACAGAAAACAATGTGTAGCAATTAAAAAAATTACATATTTGACTTAAACAAGGAATAGTTATTTATTTAACAAGTGTGGAAAGTAGTACTTTTCCTCACGCGAGGCAGGGTTTGCCGAGTGTGAGGAAAATACTTGACAATCGAGTTAAATATTATATTTTTTTTGCAACCATTAGATTTATTAACTAATAAAATTAAAAATTTCATTTTTACAGTCTACAAAAAGTAATTTATTTATTATAAACATTTATTGTTATATTACAATTATTTACATTACTTATTACATTTTCTGCTGTTTCTTTTATTGATGGAGTGTTTTCTAAACTGGAATTAATTGCAAGAATCCATTTTAAATTTCTATAAGTTAACACTATAACCTTTTTAACTGTTATAATTAAAAATATCTAATTATTTATTAAAGTATTATTTTTATTTCTATATTCCTTTCAATTTTTATTTTATTTTTTAATATTCGTTTTTTAATTATTTAAATAAAATAAATGTAAATAATCTTATTAGAGTTTTACAGAAAATATTTATGTTAATAACAAAACTCCTTATATCAAGGAAGCACAATAAAGTTTTTCCACACACTAGTGCGGAAAGTGACACTAATGGGAATTTTTCCCTACTAGTGTGGGAAGTTGGGCATTACACAGCTGATTTTAATTGAGTAATGAGAACTTCCCTACATGGTTGCAGAAAAAAGAATTTTCTCACTTAAGAAATTACGAAAATTACAAAATAATATGAATAAAATAGAATTATATATATCAGGATGCACCAAATTTTTATTTTAAGTAAATGCAATACTTTTTAAATTTATTTGAACTATTCTTTACTTTAGGACTCAAAACAATTACTTAAAGAGATTGTTTCTGAGAATATG
Source organism: Rhodnius prolixus (assembly GCF_049639745.1). Lineage (NCBI taxonomy): Eukaryota > Metazoa > Arthropoda > Insecta > Hemiptera > Reduviidae > Rhodnius > Rhodnius prolixus. The sequence continues at coordinate 21,969,721 of NW_027411582.1, forward strand.
TTTACAAAATAATTTAGGTAACACGATCTCTTTAAGGTATAAAATAAACAATAATATCTGCGTCATTAATAATGTGATTATTTTTAGGCTATGACTCAGTGACGTTATCAGACGGCTCCAAGATAGAAAAAAAAACGTGGTTACAGCGCTAATTTTAGGTTTGATATGACGGCAAGCCAAGAAAAATGGGCCATAGTCTTTCAGAAAATAGTAATTGCAAATAATTTTTCTTGCGGAGTTTAGAAAATGTAGGATAATCAATTCTAGAGACGTAATTTTCTCAGACATTCTGAAGGTTCTACTGGTTATTAAGGTTTTACGCCGTAAAAGGCAGACGGTGTAACACATTCTGAAGAGTATTGGTATATATTTTCTGAGTACTGGAGTATTCATGATAAATAGCGTAAGGAGATGACTGTCTGTTTGGTGCAGGTGAATTTCCATAGGTTCTCCGATAACGGCCTCTTGTACGGCCGCCGAAGACTGAGTAAACATATGCATCGCATGCACCATACAGCCGGATAGCATCTGGTAGGTTTGACAAGATACGTGTAGTATCTTTAAGTCAAGTAGTCTTCTCTCCATGGAAATCCCTAGAGAAAAGCGTTAAGACCCTACACGTTCTGAAGATAAACCAGAGAGTTAGGACACTATGGTGGACGAGCGGTTAGAGATCCTGTAAAGCTAAGAAGTATTTGTGGTAATGAATTCAATTCCCAGTCCAAGACTTTTATTTAAAGGTTAATGCTTTGTAGAGAACTTTGAAGTAAAATTTGTTTGCTAGTCGCTTCCATTCTCGATATCCAATTTACTAGTCGGAGATGTAAAAGCCCACCTGAATTTAGACATTACTTACTCCTAATGTTTTTAAAAATCTTTCTACAATAAAAATTAAAGCATTAATTTAAAAACAGCGACTAAACTTATTTAAAATACTGCGTTTAGAACACGAAAGTTGTTCCTGATTCAGATTTAAATATTGATCTAAATATTATTGACGTTCAAATTCAAGTAAAAGCAGAAAAGAGTTCAGAAGAAAAATGTAATCAAAGTAGCTGAACTTGTGGACTAACAGGACTGAAATTTGTTCTGCAATCCACATAAATTCATCTAGTAAACAAGTTTTAATTTAGTTTTAAGAATAATTGTTAATTAAAAGTGTTATAATTGTAGTAAGGGAAATTCACAAGTTGACTAAGTTGTCACAATTCTTTTTATTTTAAATCGAACCTAGAACCTATGTACGAGGGTCGTTTGAAAAGTCCGTGCAAAGTCAGAGAGATAGCACCACTGGCGGGTATCAAGGTTATGTTTAGTTAGTAGCATCTCTTGGAAGAACACACACCAAGTTTCAGCCAGATCGGTCTATTTCTTTGTGTTTGGCATTCGTTTGAATCGAGGAAGTCGAGTGATTTTCAAAAAATGGACGAAAAAGAATTTCGTGTGTTGATTAAACACTACTTTATGAAAGGCAAAACGCCTCAGGAGACTAAAGAGAAGCTTGATAAACATTATGGTGACTCTGCACCTTCGATTAGAACAGTTTATAAGTGGTTTCAAAATTTTCGGAGTGGCCATATGGGCACAAATGACGCTGAACGTTCTGGACGCCCTGTTGAGGTTACTACTCCAGAAATCATTGATAAAATCCATGATATGGTGATGGATGACAGAAGAGTGAACGTGCGTGAGATTGCTAGTGCTGTGGGCATCTCGAATGAACGGGTACATAATATTTTGCATCAACATTTGGACCATGACAAAGCTATCCGCAATATGGGTGCCGCGATTGCTCACGCTTGACCAAAAAGGAAATCGTGTGAAGTGTTGCAAGGACGGTTTGCAGCTGTTCCAGAAGAATCCGCAGGACTTTAAGCGTCGTTTCGTAACTGTGGATGAAACATTGATACATCACTGCACTCCTGAGACCAAAGAACAATCTAAACAATGGGTTACCAAAGGGGAATCTGCGCCAAAAAAGGCGAAGACCGTTCCTTCGGCCGGAAAGATTATGGCGACTGTCTTTTGGGATTCGCAAGGAATAATCCTCATCGACTATCTGGAAAAGGGTAAAACTATTACAGGTGCATATTATTCATCGTTTTTGGACCGTTTGAAAACTGAGCTGCAAGAAAAACGCCCACGATTGGCCCACAAAAAAGTCCTTTTCCATCACGACAACGCACCAGCTCACACCTCAGCCAGCAGTTGTGGTCGCAAAATTAATGGAAATAGGGTTCCAACTCGTTTCACATCCCCCCTATTCTCCAGACTTGGCTCCCTCGGACTACTATTTGTTCCCCAATATGAAGAAATGGCTGGCGGGAAAAAGATTTTATTCAAACGAGAAGGTGATTGCAGAAACGAATGGCTATTTTTCAGACTAGGACAAATCCTATTATTCGGAAGGGATCAACAAACTAGAGCAGCGTTGGACGAAGTGTATAAGCCTAAAAGGAGACTATGTTGAAAAATAAAAAAGGTTTACCCCAAAAAATTAAGTAGTTTTTATTTTTGCACGGACTTTTCAAACGACCCTCGTACTCCATTGTCCTTGGTACCGTCGTTCCATCTCCCGGATGTCCTGATGGAAGCGTTCGCCTTGTTCCGCGCTCACCGCCCCCAGATTTTCAGGAAATACATCCAAATGCGAAAATAGAAAGTGCACCTTAATACTCATGTTGCATCCAAGAATTCTGAATTTCTCAAGCATTGTGGCTACTAATTTTGCGTAGTAAGGATCTTTGGTGTTTCCTAAAAACTTCTTGGTTACATCCTATAAAGGTTTGCCAGGCTCCTCAGGTCAACTTCGTTACAATATTAAAAATAAAAGATAGTGTGAAGCAATAACGCTACTAAGACTAAAAAATTAAGACTGACTAAAAAAAAAATGGTATGTGATACAAGTAAACGGGTATCATACTTGGTATCAGGACATGCATATTACTTCAAAATGACTCAAAAACTCAAAACAGCAAAATCATTGTAGACCTGTGTAATCATTTAAACCAAATCGACTTAAACGCGATCGACTTATTGGCCACCACTGCTATATATTATACCTATATAAGGGCGCTCAAAATTATTTATTTTAAGATAAGATTTATTACTTGAATTTATTGTTCTAATAATAATGATGATGATGATTATTTGCTCCATTATCAGCATGTTGTAAACAAATTTTACTGATTTCTGTAATGTAAAACTTTAAAGTAGATTATAATTTACATATATGTATATTTTTGTATTAAATTACTATAGTAGGGATAAGGTATAAAAAAGTTGAACTTCTAAGTAATAATCACATCATTTAGTGGCTAGTATATTCACAGTGAACCTACATCAAAGTCAATCATGTCTGATCTAATGGACAAGCAAAAGATGTCTGACGATTTTATTACCAATATTGATGAAGGAGAAGATAATGTTTTACTATTTTTTGCTAGTAAAAAAGTGGTCACTCCTGTTCAGATTGTAAAACTAGAAAATGGATTTGATGTAAGTAATTAATTATTGTTTCATTGTTTTTTTGGGTTGACTGAATTCATTAGTTCAGAAGGGAAAAAGGAATGATGCCAGTTTCATTCAGGACTTTTGTTTTTTATTATTATTTTGCCAAGCTTTCGATCTAATGGCTAAGTTCATCTTCAGAGCTGTGGGACATTATTTTACAGTATACGAGGGTCGTTTGAAAAGTCCGTGCAAAAATAAAAACTACTTAATTTTTGGGGGTAAACCTTTTTTATTTTTCAACGTAGTCTCCTTTTAGGCTTATACACTTCGTCCAACGCTGCTCTAGTTTGTTGATCCCTTCCGAATAATAGGATTTGTCCAAATCTGAAAAATAGCCATTCGTTTCTGCAATCACCTCCTCGTTTGAATAAAATCTTTTTCCCGCCAGCCATTTCTTCATATTGGGGGACAAATAGTAGTCCGAGGGAGCCAAGTCTGGAGAATAGGGGGGATGTGAAACGAGTTGGAACCCTATTTCCATTAATTTTGCGACCACAACTGCTGAGGTGTGAGCTGGTGCGTTGTCATGATGGAAAAGGACTTTTTTGTGGGCCAATCGTGGGCGTTTTTCTTGCAGCTCGGTTTTCAAACGGTCCAATAGCGATGAATAATATGCACCTGTAATAGTTTGACCCTTTTCCAGATAGTCGATGAGGATTATTCCTTGCGAATCCCAAAAGACAGTCGCCATAATCTTTCCGGCCGAAGAAACGGTCTTCGCCTTTTTTGGCGCAGATTCCCCCTTGGTAACCCATTGTTTAGATTGTTCTTTGGTCTCAGGAGTGTAGTGATGTATCCATGTTTCATCCACAGTGACGAAACGACGCTTAAAGTCCTGCGGATTCTTCTGGAACAGCTGCAAACCGTCCTTGCATCACTTCACACGATTTCGTTTTTGGTCAAGCGTGAGCAATCGCGGCACCCATCTTGCGGACTAGCTTTGTCATGTCCAAATGTTGATGCAAAATATTATGTACCCGTTCATTCGAGATGCCCACAGCACTAGCAATCTCACGCACCTTCTCTCTTCTGTCATCCATCACCATGTCATGGATTTTATCAATGATTTCTGGAGTAGTAACCTCAACAGGGCGTCCAGAACGTTCAGCGTCACTTGTGCCCATATGGCCACTCCGAAAATTTTGAAACCACTTATAAACTGTTCTAATCGAAGGTGCAGAGTCACCATAATGTTTATCAAGCTTCTCTTTAGTCTTCTGAGGCGTTTTGCCTTTCATAAAGTAGTGTTTAATCAACACACGAAATTCTTTTTCGTCCATTTTTTGAAAATCACTCGACTTCCTCGATTCAAACGAATGCCAAACACAAAGAAATAGACCGATCTGGCTGAAACTTGGTGTGTGTTTTTTAAAGAGATGCTACTAACTAAACCTAACCTCGATACGCGCCAGTGGTGCTATCTCTCTGACTTTTCAAACGACCCTCGTAGTTATAATAACTGTGTTACAATGTATATTGTATTAAGATGTGTACTACTAGTGATAGTTTAAGAGTTTTATTTGTTCTTTTGTTCGATTGACACGCTTTAAAAGTATTTTAGCCATGTTGTAACATTTAATATTGGTCGTCTTTGGTAATTTTGGGATGTTTGTTTACAAAGAAAAACATCTGCCTTTCTTGTTCTTTAGGATTTATGCTTTATTTTGTGTTTTCTTAACTCATTTCATTGTAAGAGGCACTATTTATATTTTGAGCCTAATAATAATAAAAAAAACAGTAATTTGTCATTGAAAATGACTTTATTGTTTTTCAAAATATTCTCCTTTATGATCTATACACTTCTGCAAGCGTTCGAACCACTTGTCAAAGCATTTTTTTCCATTCCGCTTGAGACACCTCCAAAACATGGTTTTTGAATGCATCAACGGCTTCTTCTGACGACGAAAATCGTTGTCCACGTAATTTATTCTTGACGTTCGGAAGCAAAAAGCACTCCTGTCTTGATAATCCACGTCGAAAGTCGTAATAAATCATTGCACGAAAATTTTCACGAGTTAATTCCATTTTTTCGCTGAGACACAATTTTCAAGTGACTGTAAACAACACAAATCGCGCTCAAATAACAAAACGTTCTGAAGAAGGTTATGGTCAAAAATGTCGAAACTTTCAAGTGAAAACGTCAGATAGCACCTGACAACACTCAGTGTTGCCAAGGCTCAAAATATAAGTAGTGCCCTTTAAAGTAGGTTGACAATTTCTTTTAATCAAACATACACATATCTTAATTAATTGTAATATACATATATTTTAACTGAGTATTTTCTTTCAGCTAAATGATGACGATAACGAGGTCATGGTTGGAATTATTTTAAATGAGAATAGCCGCATATTGGCCATGGTTATTTACCAAGTAAATGATGAGAAATGCGAACTTTCTTGTGATGTAATGAAAAAAGTACAGATTTTTATGGCCGACCGTATATTGCACACGATATTATCGAAGAAATGTCCGGACACTGAAGTGCCAAATAAGAAGTTAGTTAAGATGGGTTTAAAAGTACTTGGCAACATTGACGAATTGATAAATGATGAAGATATTCCTAGTAGTGTTCATGTATTTACCAACTGTAAATATTTATTTTCAACATTTGCATTTATGGATAAAAAAAATGTAAATATTTTTATTTATTATGGATTATATATATTTCGGGATAAAGAATAAGTGCTCCCAAAATTACTGCCGCAATGTGTAGCTTTTTATGCTCCCAAAGAACTCGTAACGATTCATAAGAAGGTCATTCAGGTCATAATTATGATTTTGAATTTTTCACCATTGAAATACATCGTTTTTTTAAAATGCTATTCGCATTTTTATTTTAAAAAAAGTTTATCTGATTTTGAAGTTACATCAGTAACAATTCAGGTTTACCAGGACGCGTATATTTCTTATTTAAGCATTTTTTCATGAATTTAAGATTATATGATTATAAACTGCTCCACAAAAAAAGTGGCGCACTTTGAAAAAAGCGTTTATTTTTTGTTTTATCACATTTTGGGCAAAGATTATTAGTTTTAATAATTTTCATAAACTGTCAGGGAACAATTAATCGAATCAAGGTCCTAAGTTTCACGTAAATAGAGAAGCAACTCCTCGTTTAATCCCCTTCAGTCTTTTTGTGTAAACAACATGATCTTCACCTCAACGGTAAATAAATTTATTGACCTCTACAATTGCGTTTCGACTTTTTTCAAGCTGAAAGCATTGCAAACTCTGAATTACAGCAGAGCAAGTGGCCCGTATTATTGCATTAGTTGAGGATGGACGGAGTCAGCGGTACGCAGCTCGAACGTTAGGGTTGCCTGAGACCACCGTCCGTAGAGCCATCCATTGTTACCAGGAGACAGGCCTCTGCACTCGCAGACAAGGTTCGGGTCGACCAAGAGCCACAGAAGCACTTGATGACCGATTTATCAGAATTCTCACTCTAAGAAATCGTACATCAACTGCTTCTGAAACAGCTCAAACACTGCTTACTGTTCGTGGAGTTTCACTCAGTGCCGAAACCGTATGAAGAAGGTTTTGCTGAAATGAATTTACGCTCTAGGAAGCAAGCCACGGGACCATTGCTCACCGTAGACCATCGGAGAGCCCGTCTAGAGTTCGCTAGGGAACACCGCAACAGGTCTGAGAACGATTGGAGAAACGTTCTCACTTCAGACGAGTCCCGTTTTGCTCTCTATGCACCTGATGGGTTTACCCAGTTTGCCGAAGGCCTGGGGAGCGCTACGCTCCGTGCAATATTTCTGGTAGACTACCATTCGGAGGTGGTTCAGTGCTGGTGATGGCTGGGATTTCTATGGAGGCTAAGACTGAGCTCCACGTGTTCAACAGGCCAATCTTGAATGCAGATTTGTATGTGAGGGAAATTTTGCAGCAATATGTGATACCCTATGCACCATTTATTGGGGAGAATTTTATTTTTATGCGAGATAATGCCCGACCACACACTGCCGCCTGTGTTGTTCAATATCTACAGGACACTAGCATTCGTGTTTTGAGGTGGCCAGCACGCAGCCCGGATTTAAATCCAATTGAACATCTTTGGGATGAGCTGGGTAGGCGATTAAGATGGAGAAATAATCCTCCCAGGAGCTTAGAAGAGTTGCGAGGTGCTCTGGTGGAGATATGGGAGGAATTAACACAAGATTTCGTGAGAACTTTAATAAGGAGTATGCCGAGGAGGTTGGATGCAGTAATGCGAGCAATACACGTCACTAAAATTCTTTTTCTCTTTTTTTTTTTTTTTTTTTTATTCCGGGTAGTTTACAACCTATGCGGTCATATTCCCGATACCCAATAGCCAGCGCTCTCTATCTTCCCAGTCTCCCTCTCTCAATCCCCTCGCTGCCATCGCCTGTTCCACCCCCTCCATCCACCGCCTCCTAGGTCGGCCCCGTTTCCTCCTTTCCTGTGGAGTGAAGCTGTGGATTCTCCTGGGCCAGCGATCTTCATCCATCCGCATTAGGTGGCCATACCATTTCAGATTTTGGTCTCTATTGTATAGAGAATGGTCTTTTCGACTTTGGCTTTCTCCCTAATTTCGGAGTTGGGAACTCGCTGGAGCCTGGATACACCACAACTCCTCCTCCAAAAGTCCATTTCCAGGGCTAACAGGCTACCTTCAGCTCTTCTGGACAACGTCCAGTTTTCTGCTGCGTATGTGGCTACACTTTCCACAAATGAGTGGTAAATTTTCCTTTTTGTTTTTATTCCTATTTCCTTGCTCCAGAGGGTCGCGTTTAATGCATTCATAATTTTCTTGCCATTATTTACTTTGTGTTCAATGTCTGTCTCACTTGTTCCTGTAGATGACAGCCAGTACCCAAGATATTTAAATTCCTTACTTGGATATAGCATCCAGCCGTCTATCTCTACCGGAACGGGAGGAGCATTGAACACCATGTATTCAGTTTTCTTTTTGCTAACGCTTAGTCCCCATCTGGAATACTCGGCTATTAACTTCCTAAACATGTAGCTCACATCCTCTGCCTCTGACGCTATTATTACCTGGTCATCGGCGTATTTCTCTTTTTTAATCGGAAGAAATACATTTTTTTCCAAATTCATTTTTTGCTGGGAAGTACTTTTTTGTTAAATTAAAGGTTTTCATTTCTTTTAGATCATTTTTTATTTTATTTTAGCCTTCCCGTAACTTTATACATCTTATATTTGCTAACTAAAATAAAATGTAGAACAAAAAAGTTTCAGAGAAAAAAAAACCGCATTTTTAAAGTGCGCCACTTTTTTTGTGGAGCAGTGTATATATATTTAAGATTATATATTATTATTATATTATTATTATATTGCCCGGGAGCCTTTCTAGACATTTCTCAAGCATTTGATCGGGTATGGCATCCGGGTCTTCTGTGGAAACTTAAGGGCATCCTTCCTTCAACTTACTACCTCATCTTAAAATCATACCTTGCTGATCGATATTTCATGGTTGTACAAGGCACTTCTTTTTCTCCTATATATCCTATTCTTGCCGGTGTCCCACAAGGGAGTATTCTCGCACCCCTCCTCTGTACAATTTACACTGCTTACCTTCCACTGCATCCAAATACTGCTACCTTTACCTTCGCTGACGACACGGCCATTTTATCGTCTGACAATGATCCTGTCATGGCAACTCGCCATCTTCAATCCCATATTAATATCCTAGAACCCTGGCTACGAAAGTGGAGAATTAAGGTAAATCAACAAAAATCCAAACATATAGTTTTCACACTAAACCGGAAAACCCTCCCTTCGATATATTCCAACCATATTGCTCTTCCTACCGTTACAAAAGTACGTTACCTTGGACTTCACCTCGACAAGCGACTAACCTGGAATCCTCATACTCGACTAAAACGAACTGAGTTAAATAACAGATATAAACTATTAAAAAAAATTACTAGACAAACGTTCAAAACTGACACTACGTAACAAAAGGCAGCTGACACATTACTAGCCCCTATATGGACATATGGAATAGAACTGTACGGGACAGCCAAACACTCGAACCTTCATCGTATCCAATCCCTTCAATCCAAAATCCTTCGAACCCTAGTCAATGCTCCTTTCTACGTCTCTAACCATAATATCCCTTAAAATTCCCTTCGTCTCTGTCCTCGCCAAATCCCGTTACATAAAATTCCATTCCCAACTATCCACTCACATAAATCCTTTAGTCCAAGCCCTCTCAACCTCCACCCTCCCAACTAATCCTCCACGACGGTTGAGGCGTCGGTGGCCTCGCGACCATCTGCGAATGTAGCGTCGGCTGTCTAGTGTGACAGTCGTGATTCTCCTGCTATTATGGCATATTACGACTGTTATCGCTGGATGGCCGTCGCTCCTGTTAGTCATGACAATGTGTGCTTGTTTGCTTAGCACACTCTATTATCGACCATCTGTTTTGCTTGTTACATTGCTTTCTGTGCAGTTGTAAAAATCTAAATAAAGATTATAACAAATTTTATTTTTCTTTTTATAGATTGACAATTTTTTAGCCAGATGCACTAAGTTTTACTATGAAATAAACAAATTACCATTTCGCAAACACTACAAAAAGATTTATGAAGATAAAAAATGGTTAGTTATGTTGGTTTTGCGTTTTTAGTAAAGTTGTATCGTTTTAAAAATTAGATTATAATCTAAAGGATTGTTTTGTTAATTCTTCTACTTTAAAGTCTTGTCAACACTTGATGCCATTAGAGCCTGTAGCTTTTTTCAGAGATCTGCTAGCCTCTAACCGGAGTATTATCTCGTAAAAAAGACTGTAAACTTAATGCAAAAATCTTAGGTCTGACAGCTGCATTCAAACCTGTAATCTTCTTGTGGGTATCTAAATGTTTACCTAACGATGCTAATAATTATTATCCAGTTACCTAGTAAAAAGATTGGGTGCGCTAATAGCCTTAGATACGAGGGTCGTTTGAAAAGTCCGTGCAAAAATAAAAACTACTTAATTTTTTTGGGTAAACCTTTTTTATTTTTCAACATAGTCTCCTTTTAGGCTTATACACTTCGTCCAACGCTGCTCTAGTTTGTTGATCCCTTCCGAATAATAGGATTTGTCCAAATCTGAAAAATAGCCATTCGTTTCTGCAATTACCTCCTCGTTTGAATAAAATCTTTTTCCCGCCAGCCATTTCTTCATATTGGGGAACAAATAGTAGTCCGAGGGAGCCAAGTCTGGAGAATAGGGGGGATGTGAAACGAGTTGGAAACCTATTTCCATTAATTTTGCGACCACAACTGCTGAGGTGTGAGCTGGTGCGTTGTCGTGATGGAAAAGGGCTTTTTTGTGGGCCAATCGTGGGCGTTTTTCTTGCAGCTCGGTTTTCAAACGGTCCAATAACGATGAATAATATGCACCTGTAATAGTTTTACCCTTTTCCAGATAGTCGATGAGGATTATTCCTTGCGAATCCCAAAAGACAGTTGCCATAATCTTTCCGGCCGAAGGAACGGTCTTCGCCTTTTTTGGCGCAGATTCCCCCTTGGTAACCCATTGTTTAGATTGTTCTTTGGTCTCAGGAGTGTAGTGATGTATCCATGTTTCATCCACAGTGACGAAACGACGCTTAAAGTCCTGCGGATTCTTCTGGAACAGCTGCAAACCGTCCTTGCAACACTTCACACGATTTCGTTTTTGGTCAAGCGTGAGCAATCGCGGCACCCATCTTGCGGATAGCTTTGTCATGTCCAAATGTTGATGCAAAATATTATGTACCCGTTCATTCGAGATGCCCACAGCATTAGCAATCTCACGCACCTTCACTCTTCTGTCATCTATCACCATATCATGGATTTTATCAATGATTTCTGGAGTAGTAACCTCAACAGGGCGTCCAAAACGTTCAGCGTCACTTGTGCCCATATGGCCACTACGAAAATTTTGAAACCACTTATAAACTGTTCTAATCGAAGGTGCAGAGTCACCATAATGTTTATCAAGCTTCTCTTTAGTCTCCTGAGGCGTTTTGCCTTTCATAAAGTAGTGTTTAATCAACACACGAAATTCTTTTTCGTCCATTTTTTGAAAATCACTCGACTTCCTCGATTCAAACGAATGCCAAACACAAAGAAATAGACCGATCTGGCTCTGGCTGAAACTTGGTGTGTGTTCTTCCAAGAGATGCTACTAACTAAACATAACCTCGATACGCGCCAGTGGTGCTATCTCTCTGACTTTGCACGGACTTTTCAAACGACCCTCGTATATCCAAGCGCCCCCAAAAAAATTAAATAAGTATTTTAAAGTAAAAAAATAAATGTAGGGAAGCGATTGGCTCAGAGGTTGTTTGTTAGTAATGGTAGTATTGATAAAGTCTTCAGATCCAAATCCAATTGCCAGGTCTCAGATGTCTTTTTATAAATTAAAAACCATAAAAGTAAATGTTTTGCAGTATTGGACGCTATCTAACCATGGAAGAGACTGATATGGAAATGGCTTATCAAGAGAATGATCAAACTAAGAAGGCCTTCTACGATTCCAAAGACTTTGAAGGGTATGTAGGCACAGTTAACTAAATATATCTAAATGGAATTAATAATTCAAAATTACTACATTTCTTTTCGTATGGACTGATTTACACAACTATAAGGAAAGGTTAATTTTGGAAATTTCAATCATGTATTGGATCTCAATTATTATGTCTTATCCAGAATTTTAACCAGAATATACGCAATTTTACAAAGATTTCGCTTAGCTCTTTTAAAACTCTTTGCCAAGATCTAACCGCTATGTTTTTCTTAGCGATTTATTGCTTTTATATATACTATTCTTAGTTCAACGTTCTCCTTGTATTGAACTACATTCATCTACAAATTGAAGGCTCAACAAAGCTTGCAAATCGATACCAAACTGCAATACCATGTGTAGATTGAGCAAATTTATTGGGATTGGACTTCAGCATTAAAGATTTTTTTGCTAATTTCAAACTTTTTTTTAATGTAAGTCAGAAATGTTAGATTTATATGTCATTTAGTAAAATTTTTAGTGAAGGTACAATGCAGTAAAGCAATACAAAAAAATAAAAACAAATAAATAAGTTGTTTTGATAGTTATTTGATCTTATTGTTTACTTAGACCTGTAGAGCCAAGTGAGACCCTGCCAGCACCCCCAGTGATGAAACTAAACTCCTATGTATTCAAGGAAAGTTGGGTGCCTGTCTGGTACCCGTTGCTTTTTCTAAATATACTGAAGCAAGCTTTGCGTAGAACCTGTCTAGGTAGGATGTATTCTCCTCTTGCACCTTATAACTGCCGCCTCTTCAGGAAGCGTAGGGTTCTCCATCCATGTCAAGCTCACTACATGTTATGAGATTAGCCAAACTCTCCAGAGCAACTCCAGGAAGATCAGTCAGCCAGCAGATTGGGATGATCATCCCCTAAAAAGCCTCACCACACTCTTTCCATCCAAGAGAAGGCATTGTGGCTGTACATATATCCTCCTCTTCTACTACAAGACCTTTAAAAAACCCTTTCTGGGCTGATCAAATTCCTTCCCAAGCCTTCGGCGTTTACTGGAAAAGACTAGTTAGTCCGAGAAGGAGTCCAGTACATAAGAGGTACCGATTTCAGAGCCATTCCTGCGCTATCCATCCCTCGAATCGCCTTGGAATTGCTAAGAAGAGAACAGAGTAGTAGTTTAAAAATATCCTGCAACCTTCCTTCGCTTTTCCCAAGCATTTTCTAGATATCTTTTTGAGTATAACTCCGTTTTACCCACCTCTCACTAAAATGGAAAGTTGTGAGATTGAAGTTTCCAATACCAGCTCTTTTAGCTTGCTTCTTTATTTTTATTCATTACAAGTAAGTATAGATTGGTTTTGGCTTCCCCGAGCAGTTGAATATTTCGTAAATTATAATCCTGAGTGCAATATTGAAGTTGCATGCGTAAGACATATCTTCTTGATTTAAGAGTAAGCTTGAAGAGGAAGCTTTTAAGCTATAGAGGCGGCTAACATCGGCTTTTAAGTCGATTATGTGTGAATTATTTCAAGTTGGTAAAGTTGAAAAGTGAAATTATCACATTGAATTGAGTTCCAAAACAAAAAATAGAATTCAAGGTCATGTGTTGCACTTGCAGAAAATGCCCACAAGTATTAAGTATTCACAATTTTCTTTATTGGTCCAGATAAATAATAATAAAATTACGGTTACAGGATTGTAGAAGCATTTGTGTGCACAGAGATCAAGGTTCAAGAATCAAAAGACAGTTTAATCAAAAGTTATCTTCATCCCGGTAATATTTTAAAAAAAATGAATTATATTTTTAATTATATCCTTGGCGTTTTTATTGGTAATGCTGTGGATTTAATTTGTATCTATGAAATGTCATCTATTCAATAAGTACAAGTATGTAACCAATAAGCAATTAACATATTAATGAAAAAAGCGACATAATAATATTTTGTACGCATATTGTATTCTATGTATCCACTCACTGTATTTAATAAAGCAAAAGAGTTCAAATTCACTTGAATGTTAATTGGTGCCCGCAACTTTAAAATTTAAATCAATTAATTTTATTAGAAGATATGAAGACCAACAGCTGACGGTGGCTGGTTGTCAGGTGGTGCAAATCCACAGAAGAAGAGCAGATCTGTCACAAGGAGGTATATAATATACAGCATTTCATGCTTAAACAGTTGATCTGAGCGAAAAATGGTAGAGGAAAAATTTTGTTGCCCGTCACCTCTAGTTTCAGAATATGTGACTTGATTTTAGATTCATAATCGCATACGCGGCTGACGCGCGACCAAAATTAAGGGTTCGCAGTTGACCCCCATTTTCATATACACACTTTTAAAGAGTATAAAAAGTTTTGAAAGAAACCGGAAACCGCAATTCGATATCTTTAAAATTAAAGGTGCTAGGCCATTTCAAAATCTGATATTTATTAATCATATTTCAATTTTTTAACTTGTTATCAAAGAGAAAGAAGAGCACGCGATAGGTCATTTTTATGTATGTTTTCATCCCCTTTCTACTGAAAATATTGCCAAGGCAGTAAAGCTAGTATTTTTCTTAATATCGGGGGAAATAAGTAGTTTTCCGAGTGATTTTTCTAAGAAAAATCAAATGTTAAGAGCTTTAGATGTTCTCAAGCATACACAAAATGGTTAAAAAATAATTTTACATCTGTTACAAACAAGAAGATTTAATAATTATTTGGTCATTTTGGGAGAGTTGCGTTTAATTACCAACAGAAAATTTGGAAACCTCCTGCCAAATATTTAAGTGATCAATTTCTTTCATTTAAAGGATTAAAACTTATTCCTCAATTTATGAAAATAATGCACTTTACGCAGCATGTACTGTGCCTTCAAAGGTGCCTCCTCAGATACATAGAGAGCAGTTGATAACCTCCTGGCTAACCTGGCTTGCGAGCCCCAGAGGAGGCACCTTTAAAGGTATGAAATGCATTTGAGCCGACTTAAAATGAACACCCTGTATATACATAAAACATCATATATAAGAAGTAAAGTAATTGTCTATTTTTTCAGGCAGACTTTACGTCAAAACTACCAAATTAGGTGTCGTGAACGGAGGCGACTAGTAAACATACTTTACAATATATATTTTTCATGGTTTTTGGGTTGACTGATTCATTAATGCAGAAGGGATGAAAGAATAATGCTAATTTCAGTCATGATTTTTTAGAAATATTTAGCCAAGCTTTCGTCCTAGTGACTAAAGTCATCTGCAGGGCTGTGGAACATATTTTACAGTACAGTCATAATAATTGCGTAGTAAGAGGGTTTAATATCATTTTTTTGTAATAAAACAATACATATTATTTAGGCGCCACGGTAGCCGAGCGGGTTAAAAGGCGAGACCTGCAAAGCTAATATGCATTGTGGTACTGGGTTCGATTCCTGGTCTTGGGATTCCTGGTCTTGGCCTTGGATTTTATTTAATGGTTAAATGAGAAATAGTAAAGTACGTTTGCTATTCGCCTCCGTCCACGACACCTAGTAAATGGTAGTTGGATGTTAAGCCCCGCCTGAAAAAATAGGCGATTACTTTACTTTACTTTTCATATTATTTAATAAAATTTAAATTTAACTTTTCTTGGCTAAGTAGAATGTCATTTTCAAAAGCAGTAAAAGCTAATTATTCTTCATTTATCTCGGAACAAATGGTTTAGACATTACGCTGCAATGAAATATAAATTCTAGTCGCCACTGCTCCCAGAAACAGCGGGACATTACATTCTGCTTAGAAATACAATGAGCAAGCACTTAATTTATAATGTAGCAAACAACATAAAGCCACAAAATGTGATCAACATAAACAGAAATTAATCAATTAAAACTAGTTTTGCGTTGTTTTATTATAATTTTTCAACAACTATTTCAAAGTGTAAAACTATTAGTGAGCATTATACAATATTTGTACGTTTTCTTTAGAATATAATTAATTTTTCTTTTATTTAGCAACAGTTTATTGCAGGGCTGACTCGTTATTTTACCACCTTGTTGTCACTTACTGTTGTCCCTGCAACATTGCAGGACCGTTTTAATTATCTCACTCGCTAAAGGCCATTATACTAAACCTTAATTTGCATGCAATTCCACTTAATTTACAAGGTTTAATATTAATTTGTTGTGATGTGCTACACGGTTTCTCTGTTTTTTCTTTGACCCTATTAGATAAAATTATTATCAACATTTCAATTTCTACTTTTTTATCAGAAATATCAGTTTGAAATTCCCTTAGATCCAAAAAAGCAGTTCTTCCAAATTGATCCATGCGTCTATGGATGTCTTCTGGCTGTAGAGGGTGAGCACAATATAACTCAAAAATGAAACATAACTGTAAGTTCAAATTTGATATTTAATTTAGATATCATCAGCATCATCATCATCATTCAGTACAAACTGAAAGAATGATAAACATTTGGGAAAGGAAGATATTCAGAAGAATACGAGGTGTGGCTATTAAATAACGAGACTGATACAGAAGAACTGTGCATGCGCCAAATCCTAACGACCGACAGCTGTGCAGCGTAAAGCCTTCTCTTTCGATTGCAGCGTCTCACGTGTTTGTAGAGAAATCTGTATCAAAACTTGATAAAACCGCTACTGAAACTTATCCTTTATTAAAAGAAGTTGATGGCGATGAATATTAATCACGTGCGCGAGTTTTTGAGTGGTTCAAGCGTTTCCAAGATGGCCGAGAAGACGTCGGAGATGATAACCGCCCGGGTCGCCCTTCCACATCCAAAACGGATGAAAATATCGATTATAATTAATCAACATTACTACCGGTGAGGAGCATTGCTCAACTCCGTGAAAGAGTAAGGAAAAAAGACCCGATTTGTGGAAGAACCAAGTCACAGGATTGTCCACCAAGACAACGCTCACACTGCATTGTCTGTCAAGACGTTTCTAGCCAAGTAAGAACATCCCAGTTTTAGGACAACCGCCTTATTCGCCAGTCCTGGCCCCCCCCATGTGACTTTTATCTTTTCCCCAAAATCAAATCTGCATTAAAAGGAACACGATTTCCAGTCCGTTGAAGCTGTGAAAGAAAAAGCGGCACGCGTCATGCAGGAGCTCACAGAAAAAGACTTCCAGCACTGTTTCGAACAATGGTAAATTCGCATGGTGCGTTGTAGGGATAGAGGAGGGGTTTATATTGAAGGTGATAATAACTAAATATGTATAAATTTAATATAAAATGTTTTACAGCAATAGTCTCGTTATTTAATAGACACACCTAGTATACTGGACCTAATAGCGATCACTGTTGAACGCTAATTCAATCAAATTTACAACGAACCAGTCCCTGGTAGTCTTTCCAAGCCTGAAAACCAGCCTGAAAGCAGTATTCTTAAAAGACTATTGAAAGGAAAACCGGGTGACGCCCACGATAATTAGAAGATGGAGGCGACACATCAAGAAAGTAGGGTGGAGTAGAATTGTGAAGAACGCCTAAGCTCTTGAAGTACTATAGCACCATAGAAAAGAAACTTTTTCATTCTAAAGATTCAATGAACAGTATTGATGGGCAAAATATTAAAACTGTCCGGTAGGACAGTTGTATAAGGATTGATCGTCAAAAAGTGCACGAAAAAGCGTAACGTTAAAAAACACCCAACTTTGACAATTTTTTTCTCTTTTTCTATAAAAGATAAAATTCCCAAATTTTCTTTAAAATATAGGGCAAACCCTCCTTTATAACTGTAATTTTTTTTGCAACCCCCCAGACCTAATAGATTTTGAGAAAAAAGTTGCCGAAAATGAGCAAAAACGGCATTTTCAGAAATTGTTGTTGTTCTTCTTCTTCTTCTTCTTGTTGTTGTTGTTACCTTTTTTGTAAACTACGTAGCGCCTAAACGCGAGAACCGATTTTCATGAATGAGATGACATTCGATTCGGAATTTTATGTAGATGTGCCTTTTGGGGGTCTCGACGCTGTACACCGAATTAGAGAGGAGTTAGCCCCCTTTATGTAAGGCCCCCTTCAAAATTATTATTACTAATTACTCTGTAAATCTTCGCCCGATTTTGATAAAATTTGGTAGGATGATAGAGTTAGGGCTCCCCTACGTAACGTTAAAGCGGCGACCTGCTCTTACACTAGTTAAGGGGAAGTATAGCAATCGTTTCAAATTATCGACAAGTGAACTGATTTTCATGAATGAAGTGTCATTCGAATCGAAATTTTGTACAGATTTGCGCTTTAAAAGTCTCGTCGCTACGCCTCATATGGAGGGGAGTTTGCCCCACCCAAGTAAGGCCGTTTCTAAAACTATTATTACCAATATTTCTATAACGCTTTGTCCGATTTTGATAAAATTTAGCACGAAGAAGTGATTAAAGCTCCTCTACATGGCTGTGAAGTGCCATCATGCTCTTACACCTACTAAGAGGAAGTACTGAAATCGTTAAAATTATCAATGGGTGAACCTATTTACATTAATGAATTGTCGTTCGATTCAAAATCTTTGCCTCTTTGCCTTTTAGGGAGAAGTACTGTAATCGCCCGTTTATTTTTCTTACTCCTCTTAAAAGGAAGGTCTGAAATCGCAGTTTAAATTTGCTTTTTACGTACAAATACCTTCCTATTTTATATAAAAAGGCTTTCTCAAAAAAATTGTTATTGAGGATGGTTTGGGGACCGCAACTATAATCATTCTTTAAAAAGATCTCTCCAGTGGTAGTTACGGTTCCTACTTAACACCTTATCAGGTTATAATGTTAGAATTGCTTATTCCAAATTTAAAAAAAACAGTAAAGCAGATATGTAACTTAGCAAAATAGACAAAAATGAAAATCTATCCAAAAGGTACAAAAATCTCCTTAACAAAAACTTACAGTTTAAAAAGTTAAGTATAAGGGTTGATTAAACGCCAAAAGGTACACAAATCAGCAAGTACCCAACATTTCATTCAAGCTTAGTTGATATAATTTAAGTAATTTTGCTGCATTAACTTTTCCTTCACATTTTTTAGAATTTATTAGATGTCACAGAACCTTATGCTGGCCATTTTCATCTACAAAAAATTTGTTCAAGTAGCACTGTAGATTGACTGTAATATCTATTAATCTATAATAATCAAACTATTAATTACAGGTTAAAAAGAAAACGTTATAAAAAATAAAAAAAATTACGAGGCTACAAAATTTAAAAACTTTTTTTAAAAAATGCTTACACCAACATACATCAATGATTTCGATTATTTTATTTTTAATAAAAATCGTCTGTTTAAGTTCATTCTTCGATTAAAGTAATTGTTACTTTATGTAGTAGTCAAACGTTTATAATAATAGGTAATAATTATCTGGCTTTATAGAAAATAATATAGTTTTCTTCAATCACACTCTCAATGTAGCTGTTCTTCTCACAATGTTATATATATGTTATGTAATATAAAATAAATAAGTATTGCATACTTTTAGGACAGCTAATTATTCCAGTATTTTACTGTAAGTAAAATTAAATTACAATAGAGAAATGAATAATTGTTGAATAATCTACTTGTTATTAACTGTGTGTTATTTGTGCTCACGAATATTTCGGTTAGACGAATTCAAGTCTGAAATATTGTTTTAAATCCTCCGTGATTCAAATTTAAACAGTAGCCGACTCTAACTTTGTCTTTTTCTACTTTAACATGCATGTATAAGATGTGACAACTTCAGAATAAAGGGCATATTAAAGATAAATCAGAAGAATAATAATTATTTGGAATAGAGTTAAAATAAAGTACCTATTTAAAAACGAAGATATAATATACATTTTATCATAATTATAACCAAATAATATTATGAACGAACAGGCCAGCATAAGGGTCTGTGACATCTAATAAATTCTAAAAAATGTGAAGGAAAAGTTAATGCAGCAAAATTACTTAAATTATATCAACTAAGCTTGAATGAAATGTTGGGTACTTGCTGATTTGTGTACCTTTTGGCGTTTAATCAACCCTTATACTTAACTTTTTAAACTGTAAGTTTTTGTTAAGGAGATTTCTTTATAACTGTTAATCATTTTAGAATTCATTGATGAATAAAACATAAATCATTATTTTAATAAAGATACATTCATCTATAAAACAGTTCTACAGGGAAATTTAACTGTTATGTTCGTATAAGTTATTAATAGTGAATGTTGGGCTTCACCCTAATAACGGTAATGAGGGCTTCGTATTTATGGATAAAGTTATGTAACCTAGGTTTGGTAGCTTTCAGTTGGTACTTAGTATTGGTACCGTTTACCCAGAAAATGCTATTGTTAACATAAAATAAGTACAGAATGGTTTGTAATGTCACTGGTACAATTACAAACAATACTGCACGATATTATTTAATATAGTAAATATTACAGGGCATACAACATCCCTAAAACCTCCTACTTATTTCGTAATCTTTGACTTATTTAATTAACCATTATTAAGCAGACAATAATGTTTATACTAGTATTCTATTATTTGAAGTATTAGTAATTCAATTGTGTTCATATATAAGCACCTCCCCGAGTGCATTCATCAGACTGGAAATAGGTCGGAGATATATAAAGCTTTTTTTTTCTTTTGGGGGGGGGGGGGAATGCCAACAGGCACCGTCCGCCGAGGCGGGTGTGTGGGGCTTCACCCACTAAAAACCCCCTCTTTTCCAGGTGAGTTTCCTCCACGGCACCACCATAAGGTATTTCTTCGGGGAGGCACCTCGTATATTATTCGTCACCTTTTACAAACAGATAGTTCCTATCTTTCGATCCTCTCCAGATCCTTCCTCTTTACCCTTAAAATCCTCCTAATATTCAAGGCGATGACATGCCAATTTTCTTTGCGTCCTAGCATTGCCATCATCAGCGTTTCCGGGACAATAACTCCTGTAATGTCCATAATGTTTTTCCTTTCTACCTTCCACCGCACGCAGTCAAAGAGTGTGTGCTCAGCGTCGTCTCTGGGTGAGTCACCGTATATACAAGCACCATCAGGGCGTTTTCCCATGCGGGCTAAGTATATCATGAAACAGCCATGTCCTGTAAGGATTTGGGTCATGTAAAAGTCGACCTGACCGAACTTCCTTGTGGCCCATAGTAATGGATCTGCAATCAATCTGGCCGTCCATCTTCCCCGGCTCTCGTTGGCCCATCGGGCAGTCCACTCCTGTTCTACATGAGCTTTGGCTAATTCTTTAGCAGTCCCTGCATCCACGCCTTCTTCCTTTCTCAATAGATAAGCTTTCTTCCTTGCGGAGGCCATTAGATCTAAAGTATTAGATCTAAAGTAGATATAAAGCTTAAAGTCGTCAAACGTACGAGTATGTGCTAAGTTGGTATGGCACCTTCCTGAATATGGCGGATGATAGGTTACCACAGCAAAATGTTCACTGAGATTATTCAAATTGAAAAAAAGAATTTCGTCCTGCCATTTAATTGATTCTCAGTCTTGAAGTCTGCCCTTTCCACGATCAGTTTTGACCATTTATTAGTAAATAGCAATGTCTCGTACTTTTTTTCACCATGTAAACGACAAAATTCAGGCATTCGATAACCACTTTTTTAGTAAAGATACTGTCTTTGTACACAATTCTTCCTTCAGTGTATTTTTCAGAAATATTTGTTCGTTTGGCTCAACAGAAAATTACCTCTTATTGAATTCAAACATAGAAAAAAACTGTGTCTGTGTCATGGACGCGGCCGTGTGTTGTACGTGAATACGTTTACGTAACGGGTTATATTTTTTATACAAAATATTTTTATTTATGTATTTAGGATGAAATCAAGGAAACAAATCGACACAATCTATGCCTATACAATCCGTTGTCGATGTAGGAGCGATTTCATTATCCACTTGCATAATTTCAACCGCCCCAGCTGCAGATGTACTGACACCGTCTTTGATCTGCTCGGCCGCATTCATCCTTTTACTTTCCCGGCACAGCTTGACTCGGTCATATGGTGTTTTATTATTACCATTCGATTGTTCTTGAGAAGCCCTTTCCAACCGTATATGATCTATGTATTTGCTTTTCGACTCGTATAGGCCGACATTATATATTTTTGATAATATTCTAACACCTTATTTTATTCACTGTCGCTATTTTACACTAACGTTTTATATACAATCGATAGATTGCTGTGACGACAGCTGACGATTAAAACTTAAGCGAACATCGAAGCTTCTCCGAGTCAAAAGTTATACTAATTACATCTCGATACGCAGCAAAATTATCTCAAAATGGCGGCGCTTCCCCCTCCACCACCCCGATCCTATCCCTACAACGCTCCATGCGAATTTACCATTGTTCGAAACCGTGCTGGAAGTCTTTTTCTGTCAGCTCCTGCATTTTTTTCTTTCACAGCTTCAACGGACTGAAATCGTGTTCCTTTTAATGTAGATTTGACTTTGGGGAGAAAAAAGTCACATGGGACCAGGTCAGGCGAATAAGGCGGTAGGCCTAAAACTGGGATGTTGTACTTGGCTAGAAACTGTTCTTGACAGACAATGCAGCGTGAGCCGGCGCGTTGTCTTGATAGACAACCCCATGACTTGTTCTTCCACAAATAGGGAACGTGGGCGTCACCCGGTTTTCCTTTCAATAGTCTTTTTAGAATACTGCTTTCAGGCTTGGAAAGACTACCAGGGACTGGTTCGTTGTAAATTTGATTGAATTAGCGTTCAACAGTGATCGTTATTAGGTCCAGTATACGAGGTGTGGCTATTAAATAACGAGACTATTGCTGTAAAACATTTTATATTAAATTTATACATATTAAGTTATTATCACCTTCAATATACAACCCTCCCCTATCCCTACAGCGTTCCATGCGAATTTACCATTGTTCGAAACAGTGCTGGAAGTCTTTTTCTGTCAGCACCTGCATGACGCGTGCCACTTTTTCTTTCACAGCTTCAACGGACTGGAAATCGTGTTCCTTTTAATGCAGATTTGACTTTGGGGAGCAGATAAAAGTCAGATGGGGCCAGGTCAGGCGAATAAGGCGGATGGCCTAAAACTGGGATGTTCCTTACTTGGCTAGAAACGTCTTGACAGACAATGCAGTGTGAGCGTTGTCTTGGTGGACAACCCCGTGACTTGGTTCTTCCACAAATCGGGTCTTTTTTCCTTACTCTTTCACGGAGTTGAGCAAGCACCTCACCGGTAGTAATGTTTATTAATTATAATCGATATTTTCATCCGTTTTGGATGTGGAAGGGCGACCCGGGAGGGCATCATTTCCGAAGTCTTCTCGGCAATCTTGGAAACGATTGAACCACTCAAAAACTCGCGCACGTGATAAACATTCATTACCATAAACTTCTTTTAATAAAAGATAAGTTTCAGTAGCGGTTTTATCAAGTTTTGATGTGAAATTTCACGACAATTCGTTGCTCTACCACATGTGTAGTATCATGTTTTCGGGCAAAACGAAACTAACACCTCTTACACAACGACGGTTCCGGTCAAACAGATTTCTCTACAAACACGTGAAACGCTGCAATCGAAAGAGAAAAGGCTTTACGCTGCACAGCTGTCCGTCGTTAAGATTTGGCGCATGCATAGTTCTTCTGCAGCATCAGTCTCGTTATTTAATAGCCACACAATAACATACTCTCTTGACAAAACAGTTAAGGAAAGTCCAAACAGACTACTTTATAACCATTGAAATATAATTAAAAAATAAATAAATAAAATACTGATTCTTTAAGCTGTTCTGAAGGAGAGGTTTCCACTAGAAATGTTTAAAAAGTCGTTTATAAGTGAAAAGTTGGAACGTTTTGGCTGAGCGGGCTCAGGTTAATCTGAGGTTGGGCGTTCTGGAGCGAGAGGGACTCCCTTCACGCTTTCAGTCCATTATTGCTTGGTTGAGGAAGGGTTTTTTGCTGAACCAACTTGAAAGGGCGCAGGCTTCACATAGATATACGATTTACAAGTTGCTTGACCACGAGGTCAGGTGCGCAGATTTGACTGGTGGTGGCGGGATGGAAAACGGTATTACTGAGATAAGGTGGATATTAAAGCTGAGAGGAGAATTGCTGAACCTCAACCATAAACCTTACAACCTTGACAGAGAGGAGGAATGTTCTCTTTGTAATTATAGGGTAAAGGAGGACACCTTTCACTTTGTTGCAGAGTGCCCTATTCTTGCTCCCTACCGTTTATCTGTGTTTGGGGAAAGATTTCTTTCGTTTGGTTTCTTCCTCAATCTGCTGAACGGTCCTGATTGGTCTCACCTAATTAGATACGTGGTTGCAGCATGGCAATACAGGAGAATAATAAAAAATGAATTTAATTTTTAAATTTCTCTTATATACTATTTGTTAATTATAAACGCACTAGCCCTAGATTTAGTATTCAGTAGTTCTTCAACGAATACAATATAAATATTGTTCAATAATGAATTGTTTTATCTATTAGCAGTTTTGGATGTCTTTTGATTTGTATTTAATAACAAAATTGTAATTTATTTATCTCTTTTTTATCTCTCTTTCTCTCAAATTTTCGTTTCTTTTTTCTTTTCTTATATTTGTTTCTCTTTTTAATTTTCAGTTAATAGTCACTATTATTATTATTAAATTTGTAGTAAATAAATTTTGAAATTAATGGTAATATTTTGTTGAATTTATATTATATATATTATAAAAGGCACTGCCATAATTGTATCTAACCAAACCCCGGCAGACGGTTATCCTTGCCGTATTAAGTTTTCATATGTATTAATGAATGTATTTCTTTCTCTTTATGGTATTATGTGAAATAAACTTACTTATTATTATTATTATTATAAGTGAAATGTGCAGCCTCATTAGCTGTGTATTATAAACATTAAATTTTACACATTCACATTAAATAGTGTAAATTTAGAAATTTGAAGACAATTATTTGAGAGAACTACATAAATTTGTTCCTTTTAAAGCAATTTTTAAGTAAAAAAAAATGAGGTTAGAGACAGTAATGTGAGTTTGATACATTTATTTTTTTAAATGTGAATATTTACAGTTTATTGCTTTCAGTTTTAATGCTTCGTAAATATAATATACCTCAGTAGTCTCTACAAAAAATAAAAATAATTGAAAAAATGCGTATATATTATCGAAATATCCACAAATATCTATTGGGTCATCTGGAAAGTTATGCTACAGAGTATTAAATATCTGATTTACATGAGACGGATATGAAATTTGGGATTTATGTTTGGACTACACAGCTTGTGGATTATGGAATTAAAGATTTACTGCTGACAATATCGGTCTCACTTTCCTGCAGAAATTGATTCCATATGGCTTAAGAGTGCAAACATGGAAAATACCTACTGAAATCTTATTTAATTTAAAAATCATTTAATTGCAGAATATTGGGCAATATGAAACGTTAATTTAAGAGAGCAATTGATAATCTTCAAGTGTTCAATTTCTGTGCCTATTGCACGCACGAATGGTTCTGTGTTAGACCAAGTACTTGTTGATTTGATTTTTGAGATTAGGTTAGAAATTTTCTTTAAATCCAAAAAATGTGTTATTTCATAATTTTCTTTTTTATTTATTTTAGTTGGCTGATACAGAAGGCGGATTAACTGGTGCCCATTTTCTTTATCATGCGATCAAGTGATCACGAGTCCATCGATACTTCAGGCTTCGGGTAGGAATCGAGGGAAGAGTAAGTTCGGAACAGATTGTGAATGAACGGATTGAATTGTTGGAGTTGAAGAAATTTTGTGTACCATGTGGCTAGGTCAAGTACAAAAGGAATTTTTTAGGGTTTAGGGTGGATAGTTTGATTACTATTACACCTTAGACAGGTGCGTAGACTTTTTTGATTGGAGGAATTGACAAGGTTGTTGGTCTAGTGGTCAAGAGCGTGGCTTTGTAAGTGGGAGATCCCCAGTTCAATCCCGCATATGACTACTTTTTATTTGTTAGAAAAAATGGTTTATAGTAAAGTATGAGCTTCCGCCCCCGTCCAAGACACCTAATTAGTAAGCCCGACCTGAAAAAATAGGCAATTACTTTACTTGAATGTGAATTTGGATTGGCTGACAAGAAGCCTTTTGATCCATTTAGTAACTTAATGTTATGTTGCTTGAGTTGGTTATGTGGGTTCCACGTGAGGCAATTGTTAGTGTACAGTCCGAAATATCGCACTTTATTTGCGAGAGGAATACGGATATGGTTTTTAGATAAATTAGGAGGGCTGTACTTTATGATTGAAGGTAAAGGTTATGTAGTGTGATTTAGGCTCGTTGATCATTATTCTTCGTTTGCGAAACCAGACTTCGTTGATATGAAGATGATCACATTGCTTTTATGGGTTCCGAATTGTGGGATAGAGTTTGCATGGAGCGGAAGGTCTGCAACCATTTTTGAAAACAATATTTTTCGGATCTCAAACATGGATTTATCCGAGGAAAATTCTATTTCAAAATTTGGACAAGATCGCAATATTTTACTTAGTTTAAACAAATAAATAGAAGTCTCCTTTTATAAATTAGAAGTACGCTCACATATTCCTTTACCCATTTCATAATCTTTTAATTTTTAGTTTGTTTTCAACTTCTTGTACAACTAAAGGACTCAGATGACATTAACATTCCACTGTCTTACACGACTGAGTCAAACTACAGAATATATTAAAGCATATTATTATACGTAATTCATGTGACAGACAAAGTTCTTTATAAGATTTCTTGTAATTATAATCCTCCCTGCATTACTGGGACACGCGTGAGCATGTGCGATGGATTATATGGAATACATTGGCAACAGAAACTTTATAATCTCTTAAAACATTGTTTATATACTAGATGATCCTGGTACACATGCTTGGATTATTACGGTGTAAGAGATGAACTATTCAAAAACATTATGTAATAGCTACCTATTTATTACATAATTTTGGAAATTTAATTGCTTGAATTAAGAATAATTGAACTTGGTTAAAAAGTAAAGCTTGAGTATAATTTAGTGTCTGATAAACTCTGTTAAAACTGATTTTTAAACTCGTTAAAAACAAAAAAGAAATTTACGATGAGGCCGACCGAATTTGTTAGGTGAAGACACAGGGGATTCTAACATAAGTTTACTTCAGCTATTGAAAAGTTTACAGTTTATACTAAACATGTACGAGGTCTGTAAATTAAGTAATGAGACTGATTTTTTAAATATTTTTATTCAAAAAGATTTACAATTCTATATTGTCTACCTTCAAAATAACTTCCTTCTGAAGCCACACAGCGCTGGAGAAGTTTTTCAAACGGTCAATCAACACTTTTACCGAGAGGTTCTTGAAAAACCCACGAAAAAGGGTCATTCGTGAGAGACCCAAACATCAAGAACAAGTGGGTGTTGTTGCATCACGGGTAATGCTCCTTGTCACACAGCAATTTCAATAAACAGAGTTTTTGGCCAGT
Organism: Rhodnius prolixus; assembly: GCF_049639745.1. Taxonomy (NCBI): domain Eukaryota; kingdom Metazoa; phylum Arthropoda; class Insecta; order Hemiptera; family Reduviidae; genus Rhodnius; species Rhodnius prolixus. Next base: position 21,997,122 of record NW_027411582.1, read on the forward strand.
AAAAAAACATTCCTGTGGCTCCTCAGCCTCCTTATTCGCCTGACTTTGGAGTCCTTGTGACTTTTTTCCTCTTCCCGAAGTTGAAAAATCACCTCAAGGGAACTCATTTTGGGACAGTCGAAAACATTCAAACGGCTGTAACCGATCAGCTGAAGGTTATTCCAGTATCGCAGTTCGAGCACTGCTATGAGGAGTGGAAGAAACGTCTACAGCGCTGTGTGGCTTCAGTAGGAAGTTATTTTGAAGGTGACAATATAGAATTGTAACTCTTTTTGAATAAATTTTTTTTTAAAAATCAGTCTCATTACCTAATTTACAGACCTCGTATGTTACCATAAACATAAGGTTAACGAAATGATAAAATGATACTGCATTAATCGATAGCTATACGTACATTCACCAAAAGTCACATAAATTATTCAACTACTTAATTCTAATGTTTAAACAAGATACAGAACCGTAAATTAATCTGAACTTTAATTTCTTTAGAGGAAAGGCTCCACAAATATTTATCACAAAAGTACCAATCGATTTTTCTTGAGGCGGGGATCGATTGTGCCATGAAAATGAAATTATAAAGTTTATTAAAAATTTGTTGAAGCCAATTGAATCCAATCTTTAACACTAAACCTACCACGACCGGTCAATTGACTGTTTTTTAAATTTGATTTAAATTTTCTAATTACAGCGTCATCATACCGCCATTAAACTTCACGACTTTTCCTAAAATATGTAAACAATTTTTTTTTTAATAATCACTTCTTTTTCTAATAATTGATTTTTGAGAAAAATTTGTAGTCCGTCTTAACTACCGCGACCGGTCATTTGACCGGCTGAATATTTTCATTTTATTTACTTATTATTTAATATTTTATTTTATTTATTTATTTATTTTTGTAACAGAATTCTCTCAAAAACTCAATTTGATAATGCATTTATCGGATTATTGTTTGCGTATGGTGCGTATGAGGCGAAAAATGTACGGTATTGCCCTTTTCACTGGAAGAAAAATAGGGACGAGCATTCTTCTCAAACACTGTGAGCAAAAATGTGTAGACGGAAATTGTGAGGTTTATTCGAGTGGATCAAAGAAATAATCGTTTACAAACCGATAAATTGGCTTTGATTTCTAAATTTTGGAACAAATTCGTAGAGAACAGTCAAAACTGTTCTAACCAAGAGCATATATCTCTTCCAAGGACATTTGTTCCCAACAAAGTCAAGATGTAGATTTCCACAGTACCGGACAAATTTGGTATCAAATCTTGGCTAGCGTTCGATGCAATAAAAGGCTTTCCATTTTTGGGAAAACGTGAAAGCAGAGAACCTATAGTTCCGCTTGGGGAGTTTGTCGCTCTGAAATTATCAGAAATGTATACAGCTCGTGGAAGAAATATAACCGTGGAAAATCTCGGAGATGGCCTCAACAAATAGTTTTCAATATCCTGGACTTAGCTCCGGGGTAAATGCGTGGATTTTGTATTTAAAAAAAACTACCGGAAATGAAATTTCAAGGCAAAACTTTGTGTTACCATTGCAAAAGCATGACAAATATTAGTACACGAACAAGTGGTCGGAAAATAGCCAAAAAAGATAATGCAAAGGCAATAAGACTAAAAAATGCTGTCTAAAATGTAAAAAGTAAGTATGCGGGAAATGTGCAATTGAAAAGCCTGTAATTATAAAAAATGAAGCAAAAAAGAGTAAAATCTACGAGATATACGAAGGTCGTTTGAAAAGTCCGTGCAAAAATAAAAACTACTTAATTTTTTGGGGTAAACCTTTTTTATTTTTCAACATAGTCTGTCTCCTTTTAGGCTTATACACTTCGTCCAACGCTGCTCTAGTTTGTTGATCCCTTCCGAATAATAGGATTTGTCCAAGTCTGAAAAATAGCCATTCGTTTCTGCAATCACCTCCTCGTTTGAATAAAATCTTTTTCCCGCCAGCCATTTCTTCATATTGGGGAACAAATAGTAGTCCGAGGGAGCCAAGTTTGGAGAATAGGGGGGATGTGAAACGAGTTGGAAGCCTATTTTCATTAATTTTGCGACCACAACTGCTGAGGTGTGAGCTGGTGCGTTCTCGTGATGGAAAAAGACTTTTTTGTGGGCCAATCGTGAGCGTTTTTCTTGCATCTCGGTTTTCAAACGGTCCAATAACGATGAATAATATGCACCTGTAATAGTTTTACCCTTTTCCAGATAGTCGATGAGGATTATTCCTTGCGAATCCCAAAAGACAGTCGCCATAATCTTTCCGGCCGAAGGAACGGTCTTCGCCTTTTTTGGCGCAGATTCCCCCTTGGTAACCCATTGTTTAGATTGTTCTTTGGTCTCAGGAGTGTAGTGATGTATCCATGTTTCATCCACAGTGACGAAACGACGCTTAAAGTCCTGCGGATTCTTCTGGAACAGCTGCAAACCGTCCTTGCAACACTTCACACGATTTCGTTTTTGGTCAAGCGTGAGCAATCGCGGCACCCATCTTGCGGATAGCTTTGTCATGTCCAAATGTTGATGCAAAATATTATGTACCCGTTCATTCGAGATGCCCACAGCACTAGCAATCTCACGCACCTTCACTCTTCTGTAATCCATCACCATATCACGGATTTTATCAACGATTTCTGGAGTAGTAACCTCAACAGGGCGTCCAGAACGTTCAGCGTCACATGTGCCCATATGGCCACTCCGAAAATTTTGAAACCACTTATAAACTGTTCTAATCGAAGGTGCAGAGTCACCATAATGTTTATCAAGCTTCTCTTTAGTCTCCTGAGGCGTTTTGCCTTTCATAAAGTAGTGTTTAATCAACACACGAAATTCTTTTTCGTCTATTTTTTGAATATCACTCGACTTCCTCGATTCAAACGAATGCCAAACACAAAGAAATAGACCGATCTGGCTGAAACTTGGTGTGTGTTCTTCCAAGAGATGCTACTAACTAAACATAACCTCGATACGAGCCAGTAGTGCTATCTCTCTGACTAAGCACGGACTTTTCAAACGACCCTCGTATTTTTAATCAAAAGAAACCATGCTTTTTCGTAGTTAAATAATTATTATCTTTATTCTAAAATAAGAAATTTAAGTAATTTTAAAGTCCGGTCATTTGACCGGTCACGGTAGGAATAGTTATGCATAAATGTCGGTAGGTTTAGTGTTAAAGTGGTATAACTATCGGGTAAAAGTAACTTTTTCGCTTTTAAAAGATCACAAAATTGTAATTTTCGGTAAAGTATCGAAAATGAACAGTTCACATGATCGATATTTTTTCCCATTTCCAGTAAAAGAAAGTAGAACAATGCAAGATTTCTTTTCAATACTGAAAGAGGGAATTTATTTATTATAAGAAATATCTATGGTAATTCTATTTACTTTTTGCTCTAACCTTATTTTCTATTCTACTCAATTCTATCTTAAAGATGTATTTTTGTGAGAAATGATGTATCGCTGGTTCTTCTTTTAAAACAAAAAATGCTGTTATAAAATAAAAGCAAAGACACTCGTCTGATATTGAGCGCGCAATGAATAAATTCACACGATGGCTTACTAAATAAACAAACCGAACATTCAGAATTAAAATTTTCTTTTAAGTGTATAAAAACCTGGGAAAATTGAGTTGTATTTATATTTCACTTGTTTCTATTTGTGATAAAAGTGGTTATTTCTCGTTTGTTTTAAAGCTGTTTCTGTTTTAGCGAACTCCTCCACAGTTAAATGTATAAATTTCGATACGTATTCCTTGCAATACCTTCTACTTGCTTTTACTTCACCTTCTCACTCATTCTTGTTACATTTATATATATATATATATTTTATGGATCTGTGAGAAATACACCATGTGCTAGCGCTACTAGCGCCCCCATTACTCAACTTTACACCCTACAAATAATCCCCCACCTTCCACACCAATCTACTGTAAAAACCTGTCCAAACCAAGACTTCAGTACAACTCACTTTGCTCAGTTCAAAGTATTTACTGAGTAAGGTAACTGTGAATAACTGTAATATTTCATTTAGAATTTTGATAAATTTACTTGTCTATTGAATAGAGTTAGCTATCTGTCAATTTACGTTACATCTTGTCGGAATTACTATAGATAAGATGTCTAAGAAAACTGAATAATCTATTCTGTATAGAATATTCTATTAGATCATTATGTCTCTCTATAAACTGTTACTGTCAATAAAAATAAGAGATCAGAAATGAAGTTAAATTGTATATACTTTTAGTTTTCAGTTTAATTTTAAGATGTGTAATTACATTGTATTTAATTTAATTTGTACCATTTGTATAGGGTAATACCCTGTTACTGTCAATAAAAATAAGAGATCAGAAATGAAGTTATATTGTATATACTTTTAGTTTTCAGTTTAATTTTAAGATGTGTAATTACATTGTATTTAATTTAATTTGTACCATTTGTATAGGGTAATACCCTGTTACTGTCAATAAAAATAAGAGATCAGAAATGAAGTTATATTGTATATACTTTTAGTTTTCAGTTTAATTTTAAGATGTGTAATTACATTGTATTTAATTTAATTTGTACCATTTGTATAGGGTAATACCTTGTTACTGTCAATAAAAATAAGAGATCAGAAATGAAGTTATATTGTATATACTTTTAGTTTTCAGTTTAATTTTAAGATGTGTAATTACATTGTATTTAATTTAATTTGTACCAATACTCCATTTGTATTGGATAATACCAAAAACAAATAAAATTATACTTAAACATACTAAGTTATATTGTATAACGCTGTGCCCTTCATAGCTTCTATTTTTCTATTTCTGATGTCTATTTCAGCAGAACTATTTTCAATGACACAAGTGACTGTAACCTAAAAAGAACCTAGCAAGTTATTGATATCAACTCCTGATGCAATAAAGGAGCTTGCACCTAATTAGGAAGGTTCTAGCAAAACACTGTCATCTTCTTACGTAATTTCCTAAACAAATGGTTTTTTAAAAGTTATGTATAAGGGTTGATTAAACGATAAAAGGTACACAATTCAGCTAGAACCCAACATTTCATTCATACTTCAGCTAGTAATTTCAGCCATTTAGAAACGTTTCGAAAAAGCTTAGATGTTTTATTCTTTGTTTCTAATTTTTTATCCATTTCTCTGAACTGATTTCTCTTACCACTCAGTAGTGGGCTTTTAAATACTTTAACATTCCACCATTGAACAATATTTTCAACAATTTTTATGGAAGATATTAAAAACACATTGTGCTTTTCGATATTTAAAGACTTTTGGATGCCACCAACCAGCTTCTAATTCAATAAATAGTTACATAGGATGGCCCTATGGTGCATTACATTTTAGTCGTCGTCGGCCTGTATTTCTGTACAAGTCAGTTTTGTTGTCTGTCCATTCTCGTTAGGTTCTCTAGAAATGTGTGGGTTCTTCTAATTCATTAAGAATTTTATTGTGGGTTTTTATCGGTTTCCAGTATAATTGTTTATTCTGTATGAACCCAGAATGATTTCCAGGTCAACATAGAGCCATTTATTTTGGAAAATTAGCAGCTCGTATTCATTTGTAATTTTACTAGTCCTCAATACAATCGTAAGTTAGTACGGGGTCCGGAGAATAGATAAGAGTCTAGGCTCTAGAGCAGGGATCTTCAACCTGGGTTCCGCGATACTCTAGGGTTCCTTGGAACGCTGACAGGGGTTCCGCAAGGGATCACTATTCGGTCAGCCAAAAGGCAAGTAAAATGGAAAACACCAATCATCTTATTAAGATGTTTGTGTTAAGATTAAATAAAGATACAGGAATAATTTTGCGAATTTAAGTAGAAAAAAGGCTTTGATAAACTATTTTATCTGCTACCTAAACATGAGGTTCCTTCAAGAAAGACCATGAACTCCAAGGGTTCCTAAATGTGTAGAAAGGATGAAGACCCCTTTAATTCGCTAAATCACTATACAATTGTCTTATTAAGATGTTTGTATTAAGATTGAATAAAGATACAAAAATAATTTTGCGAATTTATGTAGAAAAAAGGCTTTGAAAGACTATTTTATCTGCTACCTAAACATGAGGTTCCATCAAGCAAGTCCATGAGCTCCAAAGGTTCCTCAGAGTGTAGAAAGGTTGAAGATCTCCCTGCTTTAGAGCAATGATTATTCAGAATAGTTCGTCGATTATTTAAAAAATAGAGCTGTCTAAGAATTTGATAAGCCTGACTTAATTTTACAACCATCTTTTTAGAGCAGGTTAGTTTTGTATCGAGTTGTAAGAAAATATATTTTATTTGTTCTTTTTCATTTTATGTCATTGTTGTAAATTTTTAATGTAATTATGGTTGCATTGTATCTTCTATATAACAACATTCTCCAGTAGAAAAGTTCATCGGCAAAACACGAAAAAGCGTAAAAACACCCAACTTTGACAAGTTGAAATACCCAAATTTCCTTTTTTAGTATAGGAATTATCCTCGATTATAATCAAATTTCAATTTGCTGTTATTTTGTCCAATGACACTTGTTTGTTTAGTGCAGATTAGGCAAGTTTGGCCATACCAAGATGACTTAGGTCGCCATGTTCTTAAGTAAGCATTTCTCTCAAGCAGATGAATCATCTTCTTGTAAGTTATAAGCATCAACTAAATTTGGGGTAAAAAAAGCAAAAGAAATTGAAGGAATTGTAAAAGAGATATTTTACAGATTCGTCTATATCACAATTATATAGCAACTATGCTATTAAATATCTACATAGATTTAAAAATAAAACACAATCCAGCATTTAATTTACTGTTGTAAATATTTGCCCATTATCTAAAGCAACTAACTTATAAAAGATATTTTGGACTCTAACCAAATTCACTAGCGATTAATATGAAACATATGCAAAATGTAATATGGTGATTTATATGGTAAACCGATATCGATATGTGTTTAGGTAAGCATTTACATTTAAGCGTTTGTTATTATAGTATAAAGCTATGGTTTGGGCATCCCACAGGTAAAATGGTAAATGGTATAAAATAATGCTGACTCTGTTTGAATATCCATAATAACCAGTTATTGGATCAATATCTCTGATTTCCTTCGCAGTAAAATTATTTTTACAATTTATGATTCGAAAATTTAATTCTAATTCGTTTAAAAACAAAAATCACAGAACTCGGTTAATTCACAAAATTTCTCTTTTCCAAATGTGTCCTAAGTCCCGAAGAAACACTGTAAAATGAAAAACTATTGGGTTTTCCTTATTAAAATTTTCTTTGTATTAAATTTTCTCTAAATTTTGTGGATAGCCTAAAGAATAAATGAAGGCGGAAATAAACAATGCGAATCTATTGTTACTTCATCTGTTTAACTTAAGTTAACGAATCTGCTTGAGAGGCTCCTCCGTATAGCTTAACGCCCCAATTTAAGGAACCTCATTCTTCGAAAGCAGAGCAAGTAAAGCGATGTCTTTTTCTTCACACAGCCAAGCAAAACCAGCAAAATGACTGCCAGATTCTGCAGATCCTGCAGTCTTCTAAGCTTGCAGTGTCCCATTCAGCTTAACTATTTTTTTTTTAGAGTCATTCGGCTATGATTAAGCAAATGAGGTCTTAAATTTTGGTTAAGTTCCATGGATGGAACTCTTGCTGGCCTTTGGCCACTATCAGGCTTTAAAGTTGTTGCAAATTTAATACTTAAAAAAAATTGATTCGTGATATCACTAAATTTATACCAGTAAGGTTCCAATCTCATGAAAGGTTTTATAGAACCTAAGCCTGGCCAGTTCGTCCGCCATCTCTCTATGCACAAATTACCTCAGCGTACACCGTTTTCCTCGATAATTTGAGCGTATTTAACCTGCCTACTTTAGAAAGAAATGAATTTAATCCCACACCAGTCTAGAATTGACTTGTGAGCCACCCAAAAATTAAAACAATAATAATAACAATAATAATAATAAACATTACCTAAAAGAAAACAAATTACCCAGAATCCTTTGCGGTAGTTATTATCACCTAAATTTATAAATTTTTCTTGAAAACTTTTGCAATTAGAAATTTTGTAAAAATAATTAGAGTAAGGTTCAAAGAGAATTGACTTTTTCCGAAAGAAAACTCGCGGAAAACTACAAAAAAAAAACTTTTATTGGAAATACGCAATTTCGGTCTTTCAGTTTTTCTTTATATTCGGATTCGATCTATTTTATTTAATTGATATTTTTGTCTTTATCGCAAAAAATTAGTCTCTGAAACCCTGGAATGGTACAGACTCCTTTATAATCGTGTCCTTCCTAAGGATAAGACCTTGTCTTAACTGAGGAACATTTCTTTTTACACAATCTTATCGTTTTAATGTCTGATAGTATTATATTAATTTTTTAAGGATTCATTTCAAAGAAGCGGCTGTTCATTTCTATACAAATTAAAATAGTTGTTTTTTTTTTAATTACCATTATTATCGTTAAGAAGATCTTTATTTAAGAGAGATAAACATTTTAGAAAGAGAAATGGAGACAGTAATGGATAAAGGATGTGAAAATGATGGAAAAAAATGTCCAATCTTCTCAAAGTAAAGTTAGTCTTGAAAAAAAAACGGGTCTACTATGGTAGAACTAAAGTGTGGAGTCGATCCTGAAAACTGCTAGCCGTTCTTACAGTCGACAGAAGGTGTGTAACCGTAGTAGGTTGGAGAGGGAAAAAACCTCTTTTGATTTGCTTGACATTTCTTCTGGTGGAAAAGTCTGCCCATCTGCCAGAAAAGCTTCTTCTTTTTTGTCCAAAACCCTTTCCCACTGGCAGAACCCAGTTTTCCTAGGTCCTACATCCTGCAGGACGCTCTCTAACATTCTCCTTCTTTCCTCTAACTCTTTCGAAGACGGCAACAAGTAAATTCTTCCTTCAGTTTTCCACCACTTTTATCCAGCTTTCAAGATTTCCTTCCACTTTGTATTTAATTGAGCCGTTCACTGCACAAATCGATTGACTCCACTTTTTGGAAATATCTTAAATTGAAGTGTCAAAGGCACTTGGTTCAGTCATAGCTTTTTTATATTTATAATAAATTTCCCAAATAATAAAGATTAACACCAATAAACGACCAAATATTGGTTTTGGTCATTAAATAATAAATAATTTATTTCAGAAGCCATTTTGATCAGTAAAGTAAAGTAATCGCTGATTTTTTTTAGGCGGGGCTTAACGTCCAACTACCATTTACTCATTTTGATCAACTCCGAGCTTTAATGTAAATCGTTGTCAAAATTCAACTCAAATTCAGTAGCAGGAGCTGAATGATAATGGTAAATTGATTTGAATTTATATTATAAACAGGAATTTTATAAATCAACGTACACTATTTCATCGCATTACTCCAATTTTTATTATTATTATTATTATTATTATTTATTTATTTTTGTTTTGTTTAAACTGTTTTCTGTTACAGTTTAAACAGTTTAAATTTCAAAACAGACACGAACAATTTAAACAACATACGAGGGTCGTTTGAAAAGTCCGTGCAAAAATAAAAACTACTTAATTTTTTGGGGTAAACCTTTTTTATTTTTCAACATAGTCTCCTATTAGGCTTATACACTTCGTCCAACGCTGCTCTAGTTTGTTGATCCCTTCCGAATAATAGGATTTGTCCAAGTCTGAAAAATAGCCATTCGTTTCGGCAATCACCTCCTCGATTGAATAAAATCTTTTTCCCGCCAGCCATTTCTTCATATTGGGGAACAAATAGTAGTCCGAGGGAGCCAAGTCTGGAGAATAGGGGGGATGTGAAACGAGTTGGAACCCTATTTCCATTAATTTTGCGACCACAACTGCTGAGGTGTGAGCTGGTGCGTTGTCGAGATGGAAAAGGACTTTTTTGTGGGCCAATCGTGGGCGTTTTTCTTGCAGCTCGGTTTTCAAACGGTCCAATAACGATGGATAATATGCACCTGTAATAGTTTTACCCTTTTCCAGATAGTCGATGAGGATTATTCCTTGCGAATCCCAAAAGACAGTCGCCATAATCTTTCCGGCCGAAGGAACGGTTTTCGCCTTTTTTTGGCGCAGATTCCCCCTTGGTAACCCATTGTTTAGATTGTTCTTTGGTCTCAGGAGTGTAGTGATGTATCCATGTTTCATCCACAGTGACGAAACGACGCTTAATGTCCTGCGGATTCTTCTGGAACAGCTGCAAACCGTCCTTGCAACACTTCACACGATTTCGTTTTTGGTCAAGCATGAGCAATCGCGGCACCCATCTTGCGGATAGCTGTGTCGTGTCCAAATGTTGATGAAAAATACTATGTACCCGTTCATTCGAGATGCCCACAGCACTAGCAATCTCACGCACCTGCACTCTTCTGTCATCCATCACTATATCATGGATTTTATCAATGATTTCTGGAGTAGTAACCTCAACAGGGCGTCCAGAACGTTCAGCGTCACTTGTGCCCATATGGCCACTCCGAAAATTTTGAAACCACTTATAAACTGTTCTAATCGAAGGTGCAGATTCACCATAATGTTTATCAAGCTTCTCTTTAGTCTCCTGAGGCGTTTTGCCTTTCATAAAGTAGTGTTTAATCAACACACGAAATTCTTTTTCGTCTATTTTTTGAAAATCACTCGACTTCCTCGATTCAAACGAATGCCAAACACAAAGAAATAGACCGATCTGGCTGGAACTTGGTGTGTGTTCTTCCAAGAGATGCTACTAACTAAACATAACCTCGATACGCGCCAGTAGTGCTATCTCTCTGACTTTGCACGGACTTTTCAAACGACCCTCGTATACGCAAACTTACTACAAAATACTTAACAATTGGCAACACTGACTTCCAGACAACCTATACACATATCACACACAGACCGATCACACACAGTCCATGAATAGACAAGACAGAAGACCCACCAATCCTGTAATGTAAAAGTATTACTTTGTAAACTAGGTAAATAATTTTTTGTAAATTTCGTTACATTATACATATTCATTTTAATAGAATCATTGTTAACAATCTGTAAACATGTTCCACAGCCCTGAAGATGACCTAGTCCCTAGATCGAAAGCTCGGCTGAATAAATGTATCACGATCGAAATGGCAATTATTTTTTCATCCTATACTTCTTTAGTAAATCCTGACACCTGGATTAGGTTAGTTTAGAAAACAAATGCAGTAAGTTTGATCCACTCTTTTGGGACCAAAATTTTAGGATAATCGATTAGGATCAATGCAAAAAAAAGACTAGAAAAAAATTCTAACATTTTTTTAGAAATTATAACAAATTTATTCCTCTTCACAATTAATAAGCTGATGGAATTATAATTTTTGGTAAATTAATTTACGATTAATTTAATAAAGCTACTTAATATTTAAACAGAAAAATAAAAAATGTAAACGTGATATTTTTTACTACTCCTAAAATAAACAAGCGAAATAAAACACATGGAAAAAATACTTGTATTAAATGAAGCACACAATTCAGAATTAATGAAAATAATACCTTCAGAGGTAAAATTTTATTGTATAATAAAAAATGCCCCCCACTACACGTGGAGTTTTTAGTAGAAGCTAGTCCAACACAAGTACCTCATTATGGAAGGCTTCAGTTCTCCAGGTTAGGCGGTAGCGGGTGAACTCTTTTTACAACCTGAAACGATTATAAGATGTTGGGAACAGCAGGCCAGGCCTGTTTTCTTGTAGTGTTGTAGAAACGTAGGCATTCATACTTAAAACCAAGACCATACTATTTGGTGTTCAATGTTACATCCGTGTGTGTGTGTGTGTGTTAGTTCCTTTTACAAAACTATTGCCTAACGTTTCCCTAGTTTTCTAGCCGCCTCCAATACCAAACTGTTATCACCACTCACTCACTGTACACAGTTCTTGTAGCGGCAAAAAAGGACAAAGCACATTCCAGTCACGTGGCAACTGTCTACCTCATTATGAAACCCAAGAGCCACTGCTACCGAATACCCCAAGTTCACCTCGTCTGGACCAGCACGGTTAGGGTAGTAACATTTCCAATTAAGGTCAACGACGGTCGAGGTCACAGTATCGCAGTTAGTATAGGCCACTGTCAACTCGTGACGATTTTTTAACTACCCTTACACATAGTATTATTAATATGTAAACTTTTTTCTGTTCTTTTTTGAAGCCATTATTAAAAAAATTTAAAAAAAAATTGATTTTAACACACTCATAACGTTTTCTTATTACAATTCTTGAGCTTTTAAAAGCCATTTAAAAAAAAAATGTTCCTTCAAATTTGTATACCTAAAATGAAAAAAAGTAAACGCCTATTTTTACGTCTAACAGCCAAATAGGCGTTGTTAGAATGAAGAACGATCGGGTGGCTAAATTAGTTTACGAGTCAAGAGCTGAAGGCAGAAGGTGCCGTGGATGACCAATAAGAACCTGGGAGGAGAAAGTGAAAGAAGATTAGGAGGGAAGGGGATTCGATTGAGGAAGAAGGATTGATTTGGCAGAGGACAGAGATGAAGGCAAGAAGTCCTGTAAGGCCTCTACACTGTCCACACGTTAGGACAGGAAAGCACTATGTATGTGTGGTCGGAGGTGAAAGCTTTACTATAAACAATTTATTCTAACAAATAAAAATCAACCATACGCGAAATTCGAACTGGGAATCTCCCACTTACAAAGCCACGCTCGTAACCACTAGACCAAAGTTAGTTAGCCCTGCATTGAAGGTAAAGTTACTAAGAGAATGGGCACAGTTATTGTCGAGTAATAACTAAAATTACCCTACTCTCGCCTTTTGCCTTAAAAGATAGGAATTAGACAGAGTGGTGCTTCTAAAAGGTTTATGTGTGTGTGAGACGAGAAAGGAGAGATAAATAAAGAGAACTGTTTCATGCTCTGACCAATAACAGCAGATATTTCCAGCAAGTAAGACCAACAACTGCTCAAAGCTATGTAAATTTATAATTGGTAACAGTAAAGGGGATTGTGGAACCTCCTTTCTAACCTTAACATCAACAATGCAGAAATTAAATTAACGGTCACGTCCATATCCTTTGGTTAAACTTTGTCGCCAAAATCTACTCAATTCGTAATACACTGAATTATCCTAGGTACTTGGGAAATTATTGAAAATAGTTACGATATTTTATAGTTGTTGTTTACATATTTGACAAATATGGGTCTAGCCCATGTTAATTAATAGCATAAGAAGGTAAGTTTCCCGTATTTAAAATTAAATTATTAGTAAGTCTATTTGTTTACCTCAAATAAATATGCGCTATTATTCAGATGATGAGGGGACAAGTGTTGGTCTAGTGGTCAAGAGATTGGCTTTGCGTGTGGAAGGATACCAGATCGAAACCCGCGTATGGCTACTTTTTATTTGTTAGAAAAAATTGTTTACAGTAAAGTTTAAGCTTTTGCCCCCGTCCACGACATCTACTTGGTAATTAGACGTGTTAGGCTTCGCCTGAAAAAATAAGCGATTAATTTACTTCACTATATTTAAAGGATCTTTACTACTGAAGACAAAGTTTAGCTGTTTTTCACAAAACATCGTGTCAAATTTACCGCATCAAATATAGGGAACAGCATGGTTTAATAGAAATAAATAAATAATGTAAGTAGAGCAATTAATATAACTCAAAAATCATGTCTACTTATCTGTGAATTATCTTTAAAGCTTAAATTGTTAAACAATTAGATTTTTAACTTTACTAAAAATAAAACAAACCATTACACAACTTTTGTAATAAACGGCTCAAGTAATTAAAAAAAGAAAAATTACTTAAGACATTTCTTTTGTCTCGCAAAAGTGGATTTAATAAAGCAATCTGTTGTGAAATATTAAGCTCAGGAGACAGACCTACTTAGTCAAGTCCCTGTTTTCCCTCATTGTCGGAGTAAAAAAATAAAAGTAATTCCCATTGCGCCATAACTTATTTAAAAAACACTTTGGTTCGTTTTCTTCCATTTTGGTTTTTATCATCAACGAATATTTATTATTAATATTATTATTATTATTTTTTTTTTTTTAAGGATTTAAGGTGCGTCAACATCTAAGGTTTTTGGCGCCCGGAGCTTTTTTCAGTGCTCTGCCGGCCTCCGGACAGTGTTCTCTCGTTACAGACAACACTGTCCATCACCGGACAGTGAGCTGTAAGAAGCTCCTAGGAAGAGAAAATCTAAGGGTCAGCAGCTGGGTTCGAACCCGGGATTATTATTATTAGGGTTAAAGGGGGAAATTAAAAATAATATACTATATACAAACAATACAGTAAACAATAAGTATTATATACTATAATTATAAACAAAGTGAACACATTTTAAATATTAAACATAACCTTAGAGATGTGTACATTCAGTACAGAATCTAACACCAGAATAGATATAAGGAGCGCGCAACAACTACTCCCTTTACCACACTCTTCCAATGGTACCAACCAAGACTTGCTGAAATACTAAGTAATATTTTATTTCCTTAACAATTATTATTTTTAAAAAATCCCAGTTAAACTGTTGCTTTTTCCAAAATAACCCTCAAAAATCAATTTGAAGTCAAAATGTCATCGTTTGTGCTACACAGGACAACGAGAGCTTTTTTGCAGTCTCTCATTTCTGACAACACTGTCCACCATCACCGGTGAACTATTAGAAGCTCCTAGGAAGGTAAAAATCTAAAGGGCCAGCAGCTGGATTTGAACCCGGGTCCTCCGCGTGGGAATCCAATATGCTACACGCACAGCTAATCCGTTCCCTAACATTATTCTTATTTTGAATTATATGTTTATTTGTTCCTGAATATTTTATTTGTTAATTAGAATATGGGTAATATAAATTTAAAATATTTTCTTATACTGTTTTATTTAAATTAATTATTAAGCCTAACAAAATCATATTAGACCACCCAATCTCACTTTTAGACATCGGCACGCAGCTAATATTTTCTGTTATTCCTAAAATCTTTATTATAAATAAAAAACATAAAAAATTATTATTATGAAAAAAAGACTGAAAAATAAGTTTTGCAAGTTGAAAATAAGGGATAGCGCCTCTATTAGATGCATAAATAAGCAGCCGAGTTAAAATTGGTTAAAAAAAAAAAGAAAAAAGGATATTGAGTTATAAAGGGCCAAGTAGGGACGAGTAAGGGGGAGCTAAAAGAAATATTAAGCAATAGACGAAACCCTTGCACAGAAAGCCGCTAACCCATTCATCCTAACTCAGGCGGCCGAAAACATTAGAATGAACCAATTTTCATGTAAATTGGCTGCTGGGATACTAGAAGAAAGAAAGTAATTGAACTGGCCGAGTAGGAGTCGGTAGTACTAAAATACACGAGTGAACAAATACACAAAATCCAAAAACACAGGAGCCACGAAAAGCATTAATTATTCCATTAGGTGAAGTTTTGAACTAGTGTTTTGCGTGACTGACCTTCTTCCCTCCTCTCTGAAGATGAAAGTATAGAAGAATCACTTCCTGTCTTGAGGAAGTGAGGGTAATATTGATAGAAAACAGACAAGGAATAGTTGGAAATTGAATAACTACAGACTTGTAAAGCTATACTCAAATTACAGGAACTTTCATTATTACAATTACGTGATTTTGTTTGCTTAAACCAAAACTGCAGCTCCATTATGCAATTTTTATTGATAAGTTACTTTCTGATTTATTGCATGATTTATTTATTTATTCATGCATACAGAAAATCGCCAATTACATCCTTTACTCAATCTCTTTAACAAAAACTTACAGTTTAAAATGTTAAATATAAGGGTTGATTAAACGCCAAAACTCAGGAGCCTTTTCTGAGAAAATGTGCTCCTTCATACACATACAGCCAGAGCATTTGATAATTTGAAATGATTGCAATACTTTCCCTAATAGGTGTAAGAGCAGACCGTCGCTTTACTGTTACGTAGGAGAGCTTTAACCCTTTCATTCTACAAATTTTAACAAAATCGGTCCAAGATTTACAGAGTAATTAGTAATAATAATTTTGGAGGGGGCCTTACATAAAGGGGGCTCCTCTCCCATTCGATGTACAGCGTCGAGACCCCCAAAAGGCACATCTACATAAAATTCCGAATCGAATGACACCTCATTCATGAAAATCGGTTCCCGCGTTTAGGCGCTACGCAGTTTACAAAAAAGGTAACAACAACAACAAGAAGAAGAACAAGAACATTTTTTGAAAATGCTGTTTTTACCCATTTTTGGCATCTTTTTTCTCGAAAACTGATTAATCTATGTTATTACGAAAAAATACAGGTATAAAGGAGGAGTCGCCCCATATTATAACGAAAATTTGGGAATTTTATCTTTTATAGAAAAAGAGAAAAAAATTGTCAAAGTTGGGCGTTTTTCAACGTTACGCTTTTTCGTGCAGTTTTTGACGATCAACCCTTATACAACTGTCCTACCGGACAGTTTTAATTAAACTAAAAATAAAATATTATTTTTGTACAGAAAACATAAATAGAAAAAAGAATAAATATCAACAAAAAATTAATAAATAAAATGTATAATACGGAGTTAACTATAAATAAAAGAAATTAATGTAATTACAAATAATATACCACAAATTACTACTTAGAGAAACTGATCTTATAAGTTGAATATATAGTCTTCGTGACCGTAAATTATTAAACTAAGGATTCAAGATTGGCGAGGAATCGGTCAAATAAAAAACTAGTTTTTTTTGCCAACGTTTCGACATCCCCTTCAGGGCCTGGATATTACAAATACAAACAATTTAGAGAATCAGTAACACAGAAAACTGGTTTTTTTTTACTGATTTTCTGTGTTACTGATTCTCTAAATTGTTTGTACATATTTGTGTATTTGTAATATCCAGGCCTTGAAGAAGACAATATATTTGCCAGAAACGTTGGCAAAAAGACGAGTTGTTGTTTTTATTTGACTGATTCCTCGCCATTCTTGAATCCTTAGTCTTATAAGTAGATTTGTTTTTATCTAAAAGATGATTTCATTACAAAATTTAGTTACAATTTAGTTGTTTCTAATATTATATCGAAACAATTGAAATTAATGTGGGATTCCGCAAATAGTTGTTCCACAATTTTTGAAAGAAACTAAATATCTTGTGCAGTTTACAACGTCCGCAAACGGCTCATGTTAAATTTTGCATTCTGTGAGAAAATAATTATTTTTCGCATTAATTACGCCAAAAAAATATGGTTGTAGTTTCTCGATAGAAGTTGAGTATAAAGTAATTTGGAGATCAGATTATGGAGCCATAACTGCAACAAATAATAATGGAGTTTTAGAACAGAAGTGATATTTTTTAAATTCTCTATTTTTCTAGTAATAAAAGCAAATGCTTTTTAAGGTTTGTATCGAGTATAGTTCTATATTTGGTAAAGGTAGCAGAGCATACGTATTCTACTCCAACTTATTTCTCAGTTAATCTAAATTTGTTCCTAATTTCAAAAAGCTTTAGCTCCACAGCATTCAGTTTTCAGAATAGATTTCCTAGACTATATCTTAGGCAATAAGCCAACAAAAGACAGAGTGAATCCCCTTTGAAGATTCAAAAAAACAATATCGCCTGCTACAAGTAAGACGGCTTGAACTCATGAAACCCAGTTTGACACGAACTGCATGAGTCATCCAAGAATTTTTAATATGTAGATTAATGATATGATTAGGCCTTCAGTGACGGATAATATAGCTAATTGTCTTCCTCATGGCTCGCATATTTATTGTATTACTGACCGATTTACAGGCTTTACTTTTTTTTTGATGTAGAGAATTTTGACCGCAAACTATGTTTACTCTTCACACTGACAATTTTCTGGTGAAAATTTAATAAAAACAAAAACGACCGCAATTGTGTTTCCTTTTTAGTGAAGTGAAAAAATTTTATTTAATCATCAGACAAGAGTTTGATGACCTCTGGCAGTTTCTCAAAGTTATCGTATTAGTAAACAGAAGTATTTTCTATTCTGGTAAGTACACTACAAGAAGGTTCACAGCTTGCAGGTTACGCTTGGATAACTGAGTAGGCTTAGTGACATTGTTTATCTCCAACCAGAAAGTTGCTCCTCTCTTTTCAGAAAAGAAAAAAAGATTTGCCAAAGAAGTTACTTTTCCATCAAGGTGTGTCCCTAAAAAAGAAAGTCATTCCATTGTTCTATTTACAAACTTACATTATCACCTGGTTAAAAATAAAAATATATATAAACAGAAACACCATTCCATTCAATTCACACTACTTGCCCTGTACTATTCTCTACTTTTTACTTCAACTTACTGTTAACTTTGACTTACGAGTATTTAATCAGTTTGGTTGGTAAGACTTTTCTGTGTTAACAGATTGTTACAACAAAATAACTTTTTTATGTAACAAAAACAAGTTGAAAAGAAGTTTTTTCCAGTATTAAGCGGTTACAATTTTCCCTAGTTATTTACTGTTATTTATTTTATCTAAACTTTTCTCCATTATTCAATTTTTGTTTTTTGAAATTCTAAAAAGAAAAAACTCTTTTTTTTTTTAAATAATAGATATTTACAAAAGTGTTTACAAATTGTGGCAACTTTGTATGGGAAAAGGCTCGTAGTGTGAAAAGTACTTCAACACACTACGAGCCTTTTCCCATAGGAAGTGGGGGGCGGACCCGGAGGTGTCCCTAATGTTCTACAGGGCCACAATAAGAGCGGTACTGGATTACGGGTGTTTTCTGTACGGTCAGGCCTGCAAGTATGTTATGCGACCCCTTCACGTATTACAAAATAAATGTATCAGATTGTGTCTCGGATTCTTGAACAGCACACCTGTGGACGTAATGTACGCAGAGGCTGGCGAATTACCGCTTGCTTATAGAATAGAAGTAATGTCCGATCGATATGTCTTAAAAAAATTAGCCACGAACCGAATAATTTATAACAAAATAAGCCAATTAAATACCGAAGTCCTCACTCACAAATATTGGACAAAAAAGAAAGGCCCCATTTACACAGAAAGTTTTATTAGAATCTCTACCTTTAGAGATAAGGTATATTCGAATAATAAGTTAGATGTGTACAACTTAAAATACGAACATTTATTGAGCGAATTAAGTGTTAACACTTCCTTCGACTTGATAAAGGTACCGGAAAAGATGAGAACTGTGGCCTTCGAAGATTACATTTCTTCCCATTATCCGGGCTCATATCGTTTATTTACAGATGGGTCCAAAATCAATAATAAAGTCGGAAGTGCTGTGTATGATCCGGTTCGGAACTATTTTACGATAATTAAATTAGAAGATGAGGCGTCCATCTATACAGCGGAGCTAATTGCTATTTTAACGGCTTTAAAATATATTCATTCGTTGTCGGAGAAAAAATATACCATTATTAGTGACAGCCAGAGTGCGTTGTGTAAATTATCACATATACACAACCAGTCTGCAGGAATGAATCACATTATCGCAGAGATTGTAGAAACTATTGCCATTTTTAAAGAGAAGGGAGTCTGCATTAATTTTTTGTGGGTAAGAGGTCATTGTGGTATAAAAGAGAATGAAATTGTTGATACACTTGCAAAGGAAGCCACCAATAGTGGGGAAATGGCTAACTATAAATTACCACACACCGATATCAAGCGTATAATTGCAAAAGCAGCACTACAAAAATGGCAGACAGATTACAATAATGGTGATAAAGGTAGATTCTATAAAACTATGGCAGATCAGTTACCTAGACAACCATGGTTTAAGGGAACTGGCACTAATAAATGGGTTGTTACGACAATAAGCAGGCTGAGAGCGAACCACGCGGTGTGCGGATCGTATCTTCACAGGATCAACAAAAGGTCCTCTCCTCTTTGCGTAGATTGCAATGAGGAGGAAGATTTTAAACATGTAATAATGATATGTCCACGTTATGTGGTAGAAAGGAAACGAATGTTTGACGATATATACAGGTATTTAGATGCACCATTTCGCTACGAAGACATAATATTCTCCACCAACATTTATGTGCTTAAGTCGATAGCAGAGCTAGCAATGAAATATGAATGTATTTAGAAGCTATAGCCGAATTAGAATGAATGGAACAAAATGCTTAGAGAAGGATTACGTGATTTTAATTTTGGTTAAGCGAGAAGGATGGCAGGAGCACAGAGTGCTGCTCCATCCATTAGCAGTAGTTTATGTAAATAGCGGTATATAGTAGAATGATGAATGAGTGAAGCGAATGTATTTATAAGTAAGAATGGAGAGTGAGTGATATTCTAGTGATAAGCACCTAGACGATGCTGGCTGTATGGCGGAAGCCAATGCCAAAAAAAGGAAACAAAAAAAAACTTTTCTGAAAGAAATAATGAATGATTAAATAAACATTTTTGATTTATTTTTAACAACTTTCGATGTAAACAATCGATCAATACACAAACAAAGTCCTCTGAACATTAGGCTATAAACTCATACGTAGAAAAATGTAATGTTATTAACCTCTGAATTTATAATTAGGATTTCCGTCGACCATCAACTTTATTGAACGTTTAGTTGGTCTAGAAGTATTTTTACTAAAGGAAGTGTTTCTTAATAGCTTTATTTAATAAAAGTTTGAAAAACAAAAAGTCTTCCTCTTTGCAGAGAACCTAATCGAAAGATTTAACTTCTCTGAACTTTCTTATCCTTCCAGTAAGAAATAATTCTTGTTAATGAATCCTTTCTAATAGTTAGTACCGTTATAAATGGCTGCCTAATTAAAATTATAAGAATACTAAGAGCACTCGAAACGTTTTTAAGTGGGAGATTAGAAATCATTGTAGAAGACAATCTCTCAAGAATGAAGAATAAGATTTAGCAAAAATGTTTTGTGATAGTTCTGTTATTACAATATTTAGGTTCATATCATCTTTATGATGGTCTTTACAAATCAAAAGTTTACTTTTCACTGAGCAAATTACATCCAATTTAGTGGCCCAAATTCTAAATTTTGATCTAGGTATGGCTAATCATATACTTTACAGAATGATTGCAAGTATTAGCTCTTCTACAGTTTTTAAAACAAGGAACTTTGAGTTATAATGATAAGTTGTTGATTGAGCAAGTCTAGTGCAAGATGGTAACTTAAGTGAAGTGTACACCTAATCTTTACACCGGAATGATTACCAACCTCTGATTATGGGTGAAGTTGGTAACTGGTCAGGAATACAAATAACGAGTGGCACAAGAGTCAACAATATCAAACTCTATGGAACTTGGATCATATTTCAAATTTGACATTACGAATCGATGTCTGCCTTGAGAGTTAATAGACAAAAAAAAAACTGGTCGTAAAACTCTCATAATTTATTCGCTTCCTATAATTAATAATTTGCAAGCTGATCAAATGAATGGTGTGCGAATCGAAACGAAGTGGGTTTCTGAACGATTCTCAGGTGCCAAAACAAGTTTTACGTCTCTTAAACAGTCAAAATACATCCTGCAGAATTTGCCTGTAAAGCTTATTCTGCAAAAGAGCATCTGTACTCTAGCGCCTCAAGACCCTTCGCCAAGACAAAAAAAAAAAAACTGGCCGTGTGTTGTACGTGAATACGTTTACGTAACGGGTTATATTTTTTATATAAAATATTTTTATTTAAGTATTTAGGATGAAATCAAGGAAACAAACAATTACATCCACGGGTACATTAATGACGATGGTATCTGCATAAATGGCAGTCGCGATGCTACTGAGACGTGCACTGATCGGATCTAATGCGGGCAAACCGTGTTGCTTAGGTGGATACACAAATCCATTCGAATGTGACAACGTGGGCACTTTGTCCGAGTCCAGTGATTTTTTACACGTACCGCACAGTTTAAAGTCCGCTACTGGGTTCTTCAGGGAAAGTATTATTAAGCAGCGGTAAGTGTTTTTCTTTTGTTAGCTTCAATGAGCGCAGAAACCATAGACGATCACACACATCACACTTATGTCCGAATGGATTGTTGACAAACGTCGAAGTGAAACTACGGGACTAGCTGCTGCCCAATGTGTCTTCCATAATCGACTATCGAACACAATCTATGCCTATACAGTCCGTTGTCGATGTAGAAGCGATTTCATCATCCACTTGCATAATTTCAACCGCTCCAGCTGCAGATGTACTGACACCGTCGTTGATCCGCTAGGCCGCATTCATTCTTTAACGTTCCCGGCTCAGCTTGACTCGGTCACTTGGTCATATTATATTCACTGTCACTTTTTTACACTAATGTTTTATATACAATCGATAGATTGTAACGACAGCTGACGATTGAAATTTAAACGAACATCTTAGCTTCTCCGAGTCAAAAGTTATACTAATTGCAAATCTCGATACGCAGCAAAATGATCTCAAAATGGCGGCGCTTCCCCCTCCACCGCGCGCGATGCGTCACAGTCCTCGCTTATCGTAATGAATTCTGATGATCCTTTAGCTATCCAGTGGTCTAATTTAATTTTGGATGTAGACTATAGATTCGAAACTATAATGCCAAACTGTATCCCCCGATTTTGTTATTAGGTTTTTTGGATTACCTCCATATGATAGCAAATTTAAAGACGTATTCCCGTCAAAAAGTGGGACCAGACTACCCAAAAATTAAGAATATTAGAAAAGGTAAGTTGTATTTTTGAAAACAGATCCGTAGTTAGTATAGTTTTCAAACTTATGTACTTAATTTTCTCATCTACCACATTGTGTAGTATAATAAAAGGGTCGTCATTAAATTTCTACAAATTAATTTATTATAATTAATTATATAAGTTCCAATTATAATTTCTCGCCGTCTATTAATCACCTTACTTGTAAGACAACATTTGTTAACAGAGATATTTCAAAATAATTACATTACTTGAATAAGAAACGTGTACTGACAGGTTACAAAGATTAATGATTGTTTTTTTTTTAAAAAAAAAAAAAAAAGCCACTTCTGAAATGTTTTGAAATACTTAAAAAGATTTAGTAAAACAAAGTACAAAGAAATGAGAAATAATATTACTAAAATGTGTTTGTGCATTTGAAGCGAATAAACAAAAAAAAGTATGGCCGTCTAACGCCGTGAATGGAAAAACCATAATGGAAGGAAGGATACAATAAATAACCAATGAAAATAGAAGGTTATACACAATAGCCTGGGATGGTAACTCAATGAATCTATGGGACATTTGATTAAAAGCAACCAAAATGTACAAAACAGGTCGATAACGGGCCCATATTTTTGTGGCCGCCCTAACTTACTTACACCGAGAGACAGCTGTTGACCTGATTTTGGATAGAGTCTTTCTATTGACCATAATTTTTATATTATTTGGTTTCCAATGGTTACACTAAAGGCTTCCAAAAAAGGGTAAAACCATTACAGGCCACATGAAAATAAAATAATATTGACGACAGTAGGGGCTGTTAAATAACTGTGCCAAACTATTGAACAAAAATGAAGCTTAACAATGTTTGTTTATGTATTTATATGATTTTTACTTTAGAACAGTAGGTAAAAGTAACATGAAATAAACTTACTAAGTCGCAAAACTCATGAATTGATATAAAATGTAGAATAAATTCCATTCGACAGCTCTCTGAACTATTCACTTAGCAAAGTAGAAATAAAATATTAACGTCAAGATCAAGAGAAATGTCCATCAGCTTCATTTGTTTACTTATTTTTGCATTCCGAGTAAATTTTAACATTGATTAATAATTTTACGAATTACGAATCATTCTCTTAAAATATTAATTACTAATTTATTAAAGTAATAACTTAAGTTACAAAATAAAAATAGCTAACTATAACTTTATTGTAAACAAAAAAGAGATAAAGCTGATTTGCTTTGTGCATAAAGATGTTATTAAAGTACGAAAAATTTAAAACAAAATAAAAATAGCTAACTATAACTTTATTGTAAACAAAAAAGAGATAAAGCTGATTTGCTTTGTGCATAAAGATGTTATTAAAGTACGAAAAATTTAAAACAAAATAAAAATAGCTAACTATAACTTTATTGTAAACAAAAAAGAGATAAAGCTGATTTGCTTTGTGCATAAAGATGTTATTAAAGTACGAAAAATTTAAAACAAAATAAAAATTAAATCCATCAATTAAATAGAATTAAATCAAAACTTGGGGACTTAGCGACTTAATCTCCAAGAGTTTTAAATAAATCAGGAGATTTGTCTAACTTACCAGACTTTACAATCTCAAAATGGAAGACATTTAGCTCCCACTGAGACAAGAAATTTGATTCTGCTATAAGCGCAACAATCCTCTAAAAAGTGGCGAGTAGTTTTACCAGACTGACCAAGGGAGCATTGTTGATTGGTAAGTGGGTAGAACCGGCAATGAAACATTTAGGCCCAAAGTTTGTCTACTTTGACAAAGATCGAGATCTGACAAAATTAAGCAGAACTGCCTTAGCCAAAGGTTCTCTGCATCCAGGAGGCAAGAGATTCTCTACCCCTTCAGGTAAAGTTCACCGATTTATCTCCTGGGATTACGGGTTGAAGTGTGATCGCAACCAACTTAGCTTCCTACCGAGCCGCCTCATCAGCGTACTTGTTCCTCAGAATCTTAAGGTACTAGGAAAACCAGGTAGTATTCATATCATTGAGAAGTAAAGCGAAGTATCTATGGATCTAGCCTAGAGAAGAGATTTTGTAGATGAAGGCACAATTAGGAGCTATACGAAAAAAATTAAGGGGCCTATAATAAATTTTACACAAATGTATGGACAATGGTAGACAAGGAATGGATTCCGAAAAAAAATGTGGCTGTGTCATGGACACGGCCGTGTGTTGTACGTGAATACGTTTACGTAACGGGTTATATTTTTTATATAAAATATTTTTATTTATGTATTTAGGATGAAATCAAGGAAACAAATCGACGCTCGAACACAATCTATGCCTATACAGTCCGTTGTCGATGTAGAAGCGATTTCATCATCCACTTGCATAATTTCAACCGCCCCAGCTGCAGATGTACTGATACAGTCGTAGATCCGCTAGTCCGCACTCGTTCTTTTACGTTCCCGGCACAGCTTGACTCGGTCATATGGTGTTTTATTATTACCATTCGATTGTTCTTGAGAAGCCCTTTCCAACCGTATACGATCTCTGTATTTGGTTTTGGCTGTTCGACGCGTATAAGCCGACATTATATATTTTTGATAATATTTTTTTATTCTAACACCTTATTATATTCACTGTCATTTACACTAATGTTTTACATACAATCGATAGATTGTGACGACAGCTGACGATTAAAACTTAAACGAACATCGTAGCTTCTCCGAGTTAAAAGTTATACTAATTGAAAAATCTCGATACGCAGCAAAATGATCTCAAAATGGCGGCGCTTCCCCCTCCACCGCGCGCGATGCGTCACAATCCTCGCTTATCGTAATGAATTCTTTGATCCTTTAGCTATCCAGTGGTCTAATTTCATTTTGGATGTAGACGATAGATTCAAAACTATAACGCCAAACTGTATCCCCCGATTTTGTTATCATTAGATTTTTTTGGATTGCCTCCATATGAAGCAAAATTTGACCATAATTCTAGGTGAAAAAAAGAACAGACGTTTTTTTTTTTTTCAAAAGGGAAGGTAACCTACCAAATCTAATATCACTGATATAGATAGAAATTAAATAAGACCAGTCTTTCAAACACCAAAATGTCTAAACTAAAGAATCACTCAATTAGATTTATATTTATATAAATATAAAAACCACTTGAATTTTTTATAAAATTAATGTTTTTTCCAGATAAAAAAAAACAATGTACTCTAAGGCAGAATTTATTAATCAGAAAGTCAGAATGCTAAAAGAAAACAAAGGAAAAAAGAAGGTAGTCCAGGAAAATGAAGTACTTACATTTCCTTTGATTAAGGCAAGTTATTTTACATTACAAATGTAATTCATTATTCATATGATAATCAAGATGGACGACTATTTCAATTTTAAAATATTCAGCAGAATTCTACTGTTAAAAAAAAAAATGTTTACATATTTAATAAATTCATAATAAATAAACGTTTATCATATTTTCTTTTTCAAGATGCTGCAGTAAAATGCCAAGTATCTGGGTCAAATTATTATTATTATTATTTTGCCAAGGTGCAAACTCGTTGCTATATTTTAATGACTTCACTCATTAGGCACATTGATTTATAAAAGAAGGCAGTGAGAGATGTCTGGCCAACTTCACCAAGGTATTATAATAACAAAATAATTTTCACACTTATCATACGGGCACACTGAAGCCCATAGATAACTTACTCCTATAACTGTAAAGAAAATCACATCGTGACAAATTCTTTAAGAACCTCACCTTTTCAATGGTATGCTTTCACTAAATAAAAATGAGCATCTGCATTCAAGTAATCCCTTAATAACAGTGTCACAAAACATTCAAAAGTCCTTGCAGTTTTAATGGGAATGGGAATGGTTTTCAGAAATGTGATTCATTTCAGTTCGTTACTGTCGAGTATGAAGGTTCTTTGTCTAAGGTGGAGCCCTAGAACAATAGGCTTTATAAGATTCTAAAAAAAATGAAACTCGAATCTGGCCAATCAACAATGTGCAATATACAATGTGAGATCTCATGAAAGTAAGTATTATGAGGAAAAAGGGCAATGTGGAAAGGAGTAAGTACTTTAAAGATTCAATCTTTTACATGAAGAGCATAATTTTCTTCTTTTTTTTTCAGCTACAGACAACGTTATATATCGTTATTTATAACTAGGGTTTTATTTTTTGTCTTTCTATTCCTTTAAAAGCAAACTTATTTAGCCCAACTTGGCATACTACCTTACTGAGGTGGTTACAAGCCGTGGATGTCTTCTAACAGATATCTTGAGAGTATTATAAGACGATAGAATGTTTTGTCTGCAAAAATTAATGTACTCAATTGTTCGTCTTCTATTGACAGATTCGATATTTATGCTATTCTCTGTACCGAATCCAAAGCTGGTTTATGAATGTGCAGCAGTCAAAATCTCTCCTGTTGAGCTATTTTAAATGATTCGAATGCCCTACAGCTTTCTTTAGGAGTTTCTTACAGGGGTTGTCGTATAACATTATCAGTTGGCCAGCGGCATTGTAGATAACTTTTAAAAATTTATTATTTAACACCTTATCATATTTATCAACACACCACTTCTCTTAAATAACATATTGCTTTTATTACTACTCACTTCACTATGCTTTCCATGTCCAACCATTTACATAAAGGCTATTTTATATTGTTGCTAGAGCTGCAGTATTATTAAAACATTTCCTCCCAGGCACAGTAAAAAATATTAAATAAATAAATTAATTCAATGGAACGAAAGAAGGTTCTAACTTCACTGCGACGGTGCTGCTTCAACCTTTGTTTTAAGTATTAATTTGAAGATGAACATTAAAAAGTTAATGATATTGTTGCAATTATTTTTAAGCTAGATTTTTTTTTTTTTTTCTTCAAGAAATACACATTAAATATAACATAACGGTCTAGGTAATAAACTGCCCTAATTTTATCAAATAAATTGTCTTGTAAGAGACTATTTATTTTTTATTAGTTAGCTTTTACATCAGGTTTTTCTATTTATATTTTATCTTTTATTTGTAGTACACTTAATTGTAGTTTCTTGTAAATTTATATCTCTTTCTTTGTTGTTTTTCACCGAGATTAATTCTTAGATTACACTTTTACTTCCTTTGATTACACTTTAATTTCTCCTACTTACTCTTGTTATATTTCTATTTATCTTCTTCGTTAAAGCTGGTTATTTGCTGATGGAAGATTCCAATTATTTTATGATAGAGATTTGAAGGCTTCTAGGTCCACTCAATGCTTAGAAATAACTTAGAAGTTTGGTATTGTGACTCACAGAAATTAATCAATTTAAAATTAAATATTTAAAGTAATAAATATAAAAAGGGAGTTGGATAAATTTAATATAAAATAAACAAAAATGAACAACATTGTGAGAAGGCAATAAAATAAATATGAGAATGTAATACTAAATTATCTCTAATTATCAAAATTTAAATTAAAAACAAAACATAAAGAGCACTTATAACAAATAATAATATTAATAAACTTCAACAAAAAAAAGAGCTATAAAAAAACATAATTGTAGGTTTAAAAATAGCTTTTATACCCTACAGTCTTCATTATTAAAAAATTATTTTAAATCTCTTATAATCTTAATATTAGTCATTAAGCTGAATAATTATACAATAGGGTGTTCATTTTAAGACGGTTCAAATGCATTTCATGCCTAAACGGTTAATCTGAGCAAAAAATGGTAGAGGAAAAATTTGTTGCCAGTCACCTCTAGTTTCAGAATATGTGACTTTATTTTAGATTCCTGCCCGCATACGCGGCTGACGCGCGACCAAAAGTGAGGGTTCGCAGTTGACCCCCATTTTCATATAGACAGTTTTAACGAGTATAAAAAGTTATGACAGAAACCGGTATCCGCAATGCGATATCTTCAAAATTAAAGGTGCTAGGCCATTTCGAAATCTGGTATTTATTAATCATATTTCAATTTTTTAACTTGTTATCAAAGAGAAAGAAGAGCACGCGATAGGTCATTTTTATGTATTTTTTCATCCCCTTTCTAATAAAAATATTGTCAAGGCAGTAAAGCTAGTATTTTTCTTAATATCGGGGGAAATAAGTCGTTTTCCGAGTGATTTTTCTAAGAAAAATCAAATGTTAAGAGCTTTAGATGTTCTCAAGTACACACAAAATGGCTAAAAATTAATTTTTTGTATCTGTTACAAACAAGGTTTAATAATTATTTGGTAATTTTGGGAGAATTACGTTTAATTACCAAAAAAATTGGAAACCTCCTGCCATATATTTAAGTGATCAATATCTTTCATGTAAAGGATCAAACTTATTCCTTAATTTATCAAATAATGCATTTTACTCAATTTGTGAAACATGTACTGTGCCTTCAATGGTGCCTCCTCCTCTGGTTCGCAAGCCAGGTTAGCCTGGAGGTTATCAACTGCTCTCTGTATCACTTTTGGTCGCGCGTCAGCCGCGTATGCGGGCAGGAATCTAAAATCAAGTCACATATTCTAAAGCTAGAGGTAACTGGCAACAAATTTTTCCTCTACCATTTTTTGCTCAGATTAACCGTTTAAGCATAAAATGTATTTGAGCAGTCTTAAAATGAACAACCTGTATAATAATCATTGATTTAATCTTTATACTTAACATAAATATAAATTAATTTATTTCTGACCCTCCTTAAATGGCAAAACGAAACTTTCTATCATTTTGTGCTCTAAATAGCGAGGAAAATAAAGTAAAGGATAGGCTGAGGCAAAGGGCAAGAAAAGTAAAACAAGGAATCTAATCACTGAGATTCACAAAAAGGTGCAAATCTTCTTTTAAAATTTCAAACTTTAGAAGATGAAAACAGTAGATACAAATAGATACGCTGATGAGCACTTTACAAAATTTAAATAGAAATAGAAATTACTTACATTGTTAAAAGTAGAATTTCACTGCCAAATGAATTAAATGCTTACCTGAAACAGATAAATGTTATAATTTAATTAAATATTGTAATTAAATATAATCAAGAAAGCAGAAATTATTCAGAAGCAAACTGACTGTAATTGTAGCTAAATTCCGTTTAGGGTACTGAATTATTAATAAATTTACTCTTTTAAAATTTTTGAATTTATACTTACTTTTCAAGTACAAGAAGGGAATAGAAAGGGAATTGAAATGTTTTAATTGTTTAAACACACTTTCCTGAAAGGGACAAAGACTGATTTAATCAATTATGAGGCAGTATAATGGTAAAGTAAAGTTGTGAGAATTCAGTAACCTCTGACGAGTAATAATCTTCAATTAATTCCAGAGAGCGTCACCTAGATAAAGTTTATCCTTGGGCATGTACGATATTATGGCTTGGAAGTTAGCCATTGGAACTGTACATTCAATGAGCATATGCCCAGAATCAGGACCTATTCCTACTGGTTAATTTTAGGAATTTTACCCAAATAACCATCTGTAGGAGCCTGCGTGAGATAAAGATGTGGGTTGGAGAACAAAACATTTGGACTAACTTGTAATAAATGGCGTGAGACATGGTTGCATTGGCT
The DNA here is from genome assembly GCF_049639745.1 of Rhodnius prolixus. Taxonomy (NCBI): domain Eukaryota; kingdom Metazoa; phylum Arthropoda; class Insecta; order Hemiptera; family Reduviidae; genus Rhodnius; species Rhodnius prolixus. The sequence goes on from NW_027411582.1 coordinate 22,027,166, forward strand.
TGTCTACTCTCTAAAATCGCTCTCGAGAAAGAAGTTAAAGATTTGGGAGTACAAACCTTGGGTCATATCTTTGTTAAATCTTACCAGCTCTTGTCTTCTGCCGTTGACTTGGTGTTTCAACTCGTTCTAACTCCTTTCTGCCCCTCAATGTATGTTAACCGCATCGCACGCATCGACCTCGGCAGTTGTCGTACTTACGACAACTTCCGACGGCTCATTGCTTTGTTTTCAACCCCTTCTTCGGCGTCCGAGTCGCACTCTGCCGCCTGTTGTAACGTTTCCTTTCTTTGGCACTCGTGCGGAAGTGCTTTCCGTTTTCCGCCTTTTCATTATAACGCCTACTAAAGTGCACTTCGTTTTCCCTCTGTTATTTCCCGCAAAGTGTACGAGTGTTCAGTTTTCTACTCTTCCTGTTACACCGCAATTTCAAGTGTTTTAACCCGTGTTCATTTCTATTCGTTACACCGAATGTTCACGGGTACGCAGTTTTCCGCTATTCTCGCTACACCGCATGTTCACCGCTATAAAAGAATATTTACGCCTATTTGGCCTTCAATCAGCTTGCCTTTAGTCAAGAGGACACAATCTACGCTCATAAAGGTATCTGGAGCAAGGGAGGGGGGGGAGTCGACTCTCTTTTCCCTTTGGGGGTTCCATTTCCTTAGAGCTTTGTCACGCCAGTGTCCACATCTGGAAGGTAAGCTTTATTATTTCATTTTATTTGTATAATTTCATTTTGATTGCCCGCATTAAGAACTACACCCTATTGTATACAGTCCACTTACCGCTTTGTTTGCAAAGATCAAACACTTGGTTCTTGTAAGTAGATCGATAGAAGAGTTGAAAACATACTTTCTGGCATTATAAGGCGAAAAACCAAGCATATGATTGTTGGAATACAATGAAACCCGGGACTTCAACTCTCCAGGTAGGAAATTACCCTCACCAGTAAGGGTTATAGACAGTTTCGTGAATCTAGATTTGTTGATAAACCCAATTAATGGCTTTAAAAAAGAGTTCAACATCAGAATGGATGATTTTGGTGGCAAATAATCGAAGTTATGGCATATTTTTCGATCGAGACTGATCAACGAACAAAATAAAACGGCAGTGATGCTAAAGAAAATCTGGATTAGGACTATACAAACTTAAAGGGGCCGTAGAATGAGCAAGTTAAATGAACATCATCTGCCTTTCTTAAAATCTTTTAGCCTTCGTAACGAATGGAGGATTTAGGCTTCATGAACTCCTCGTTGAAAAGATTATATTGGGTCATGTTTTAAAGTATGGTAAGCAAAAGTTGGACGCCCAAAAGACCATTTGTCAAGAAATGCGCGTCAAGTTGGACCCTAAAAACTGAGCTTGAGGTTCACTTTGGTCCGTGACTTGCGGAGGGCTTTACAGTGAAAGTCAGGGCCCAAAATGAGTGGATGATTGGCCACAGGACAAGAAGGATAGTTCTAACATTCCTTGTATAAATCCACACGTTATTTTAGGGTTAAGTCCTCATTTATTTCCAAATTCCATTTTACAAAGCACTATTTTAATTATTATTTTCTTTCCTTTGTTGAGCTTATTTAATTATTCACATAAATAAATTATCTGGATGAATTTCACTATTAAATTTGGCATTAAACCTAAAAGTAAAGATAAATAATTCAATATGGCGGCAAAAAAAAACTAATGTAACATGCTCAGGAAATAATTAAATATTTATACATATTTTTTACGGCGTAATAAGCTATAAAAACTCTACACGAATAAAAAAAAATTTGGTTAACGTTATGGTGACATAAAGAAGACATAAATTCATATGCTATAAAAATAAAGTGCTCTTACTACAAGTATTACGTTAAAACAAGAGGGAGAAAATGCCGGCAAATGATTTATCTAAGAAAACCTAAAATAAACGAACTAGGAAATAGTTGAAACAATTTATGTACGTATTAATTTTATTCATTGAAACTGTGAGGGTAAGGGTTGATCGTGAAAAACTGCACGAAAAAGCGTAACGTTAAAAACCCCTAAATTTAACAATTTTTTTCTCTTTTTCTATAAAAGGTACAATTCCCAAATTTTCTTTAAAATATAGGGCAAATCCTCGTGTATAACTATAATTTTTTGCAACAACCAAGTTCCACTTTTTCTACTGGTTTTTACTTATACTCCAAAAAGATTGACCCAATCTAGCATTGGCCTGAATATTAACTACCAAATACAGAAACAGCAGCATTACAGTGAAATTACGAGACAATTTCCACTATTTCCAATGGTTTTTATTTCTTGTTTCTCAAAATAGATCGACCCAACATGTACATTGGTCTTATTATTAACTATCAAATACAGAAACAGCAGCATTCTAGTGAAATAGCAGACTATTTCTACTTTTTCCAATGGTTTTTACTTCTTGTTTCTCGAAATAGATCGACCTAACCTGTACAATCTAGCATTGGCCTTATTATTAACTATCAAAATACAGAAACAGCGAAATTAGGAGACAATTTCAGCTTCTTCCAATAGTTTTTACTTCTTGTTTCTCAAAATAGATGGACCCAACATGTACAATTTAGCATTGGTCTTATTATTAACTATCAAATACAGAAACAGCAGCATTCTAGTGAAATAGCAGACTATTTCCACTTTTTCCATGGGTTTTTACTTCTTGATTCTCAAAATAGATCGACCCAATAAGTACAATCTAGCATTGACCTTAATATTAACTATCAAATACAGAAACAGCAGCATTCTAGTGAAATAGCAGACTATTTCTACTTTTTCCAATGGTTTTTACTTCTTGTTTCTCGAAATAGATCGACCTAACCTGTACAATCTAGCATTGGCCTTATTATTAACTATCAAAATACAGAAACAGCGAAATTAGGAGACAATTTCAGCTTTTTCCAATAGTTTTTACTTCTTGTTTCTCAAAATAGATGGACCCAACATGTACAATTTAGCATTGGTCTTATTATTAACTATCAAATACAGAAACAGCAGCATTCTAGTGAAATAGCAGACTATTTCTACTTTTTCCAATGGTTTTTACTTCTTGTTTCTCGAAATAGATCGACCTAACCTGTACAATCTAGCATTGGCCTTAATATTAACTATCAAATACAGAAACAGCAGCATTACAGTGAAATTAGCAGACAATTTCAGCTTTTTCCAATAGTTTTTACTTCTTGTTTCTCAAAATAGATGGACCCAACATGTACAATCTAGCATTGGCCTTATTATTAACTACCAAATACAGAAACAGCAGCATTCTAGTGAAATTAGCAGACTATTTCCACTTTTTCCAGTGGTTTTTACTTCTCCTTTCTCAAAACAGATCGACCCAACATGTACAATGTAGCATTGGCCTTAATATTAATTATCAAATACAGAAACAGCATCATTCTAGTGAAATTAGCAGACTATTTCCACTTTTTCCATGGGTTTTTACTTCTTGATTCTCAAAATAGATCGACCCAATAAGTACAATCTAGCATTGACCTTAATATTAACTATCAAATACAGAAACAGCAGCATTACAGTGAAATTAGCAGACAATTTCAGCTTTTTCCAATAGTTTTTACTTCTTGTTTCTCAAAATAGATGGACCCAACATGTACAATCTAGCATTGGCCTTATTATTAACTACCAAATACAGAAACAGCAGCATTCTAGTGAAATTAGCAGACTATTTCCACTTTTTCCAGTGGTTTTTACTTCTCCTTTCTCAAAATAGATCGACCCAACATGTACAATGTAGCATTGGCCTTAATATTAATTATCAAATACAGAAACAGCAGCATTACAGTGAAATTAGCAGACTATTTCCACTTTTTCCAATAGTTTTTACTTCTTGTTTCTCAAAACAGATCGACCCAACATGTCGAATCTAGCATTGGCCTTAGTATTAACTATCAAATACAGAAACAGCAGCATTACAGTGAAATTAGCAGACTAGTTCCACTTTTTCCAATGGGTTTTACTTCTTGTTTCTCAAAATAGATCGACCCAACATGTACAATCTAACATTGGCCTTAATATTAACTATCAAATACAGAAACAGCAGCATTCCTGTGAAATTAGCAGACTATTTCCACTTTCCTCTGAAATCTAAGCTAAACTTACGTCCAAGTTTAGGTTATTATCTTACAGAATAGAGATAACTTAGGCAGTAACTTATTGAGAACGATCTTACCATTCAGGGTTGCACAGCAACGTGCTTTCAGCATTCTTCTTTGGGAGTCTCACCAATGGATCATGCTACTCGCGAATGTATATGAATCATGTTGAATCAAGCTTCACTTATGGCAGAAATGCTTGTAAAGAATACAGACTATAAGATGGACCCACATTTCTATTCAAATGTATGAGAGTTAGGCCATTGATTGGTAGATTATTAAAAAGCATAGTATTGGAATACTATGTTTTAAGTATTTTTGGGAGAGGGGTTTTCCCCAAGTCATCCCTGGGTGCACTACTATAAATATTTTAATAATTACCTGCAAACTAATTAATATTTTAATACAATAGCTTGAGGGAAGGGATGAAAAATCTCTCTTTTACCCTCAATTTTTCTCAGCTGGTAAAGATGAAGTCCTGCTACTGCGGAAGGCGCTATTTATTCTGGCCAGGGCGTTTAGAAGGGAGTGGCTAGGAAGAAGGAAGTAAAGGCAAGGGCGAGAACGATGTTACCACTCTGAGGGAGGCTCTGCTATGTCTTACCAGCGCTAAGATTAATTAGAAGTTGTTTATTTTTGCCCCTTAATTATACAGCAAGATTCATTCGCTTGGTTGCTTTCGCCCAACTTTACAGTTTCGCCAGGATTGTTTGCAAGGTAAGAGGGAAGCATACATTCACTTTTTTAATCAGTTGGCACGACTGAAAGAAAAATAAAGAAAATTGAAATCTAGAAACTCTAATTTGAATTTGATGTCAGTTAGAATGAATTAAAAATTTGATTGCTATCAATTCCCTTTATCTATAAATATTCTGAGTTCAGCAACAGATTCTAAATTGAATTTCGGAGGTTATTATTAAAGTACTGGTACTGACAGAAATTGGCCAAACTATCTTTACAAGTTAGGTTTCTAAATCTGATGACTCTCCTGCGGAGCTCCTGATTGTCTGTCTTTTTCAACAGCAAATCCTCATCCTTGTACAGATCATTAGCGCTATCTTGAGCACTCCGTAGACAAATGGCTCGCGAATGGAAACCACAAACTAGACTTGGAAAGACAAAGCAATGACAAAACGTGTGAAACTTCTGCTTTACAGACTTCTTGGACGAAGCTCCAAATTACCGATATAATGATCAAACCTACGTGGATATCTCCTTAAGGAGTTTTTGTTAACAAAAACTTACAGTTTAAAAAGTTATGTATAAGGGTTGATTAAACGCCAAAAGGTACACAAATCAGCTAGTACCCAACATTTCATTCATGGTTAGTTGATATAATTTAAGTAATTTTGCTGCATTAACTTTTCCTTCACATTTTTAGAATTCATTAGATGTCACAGACCCTTATGCTGGCCAGTTCGTTCATAATATTATTTGGTTATAATTATGATAAAATGTATATTATATCTTCGTTTTTAAATAGGTACTTTATTTTAACTCTATTCCAAATTATTCTTCGGATTTATCTTTAATATGCCCTTTATTCTGAAGTTGTCACATCTTATACATGCATGTTAAAGTAGAAAAAGACAAAGTTAGAGTCGGCTACTGTTTAAATTTGAATCACGGAGGATTTAAAACAATATTTCAGACTTGAATTCGTCTTACCGAAATATTCGTGAGCACAAATAACACACAGTTAATAACAAGTGGATTATTCAACAACAATTATTCATTTCTCAATTGTAATTTAATTTAGTCCCCATAATTTTACTTATAGTAAAATCCTGGAATAATTAGCTGTCCTAAAAATATGCATATCTTATTTATTTTATATTACATAACATATAGAAGAACAGCTACATTGAGAGTGTAATTGAAGAAAACTATATTATTTGTGATAAAGCCAGATAATTATTACCTATTATTATAAACGTTTGACTACTACATAAAGTAACAATTACTTTAATCGAAGAATAAACTTAAACAGACGATTTTTATTAAAAATAAAATAATCGAAATCATTGATGTACGTTGGTGTAAGCATTTTTTTTAAAAAGTTTTTAAATTTTGTAGCCTCGTAATTTTTTTTATTTTTTATAACGTTTTCTTTTTCACCTGTAATTAATAGTTTGATTATTATAAATAACTAGATATTACAGTCAATCTACAGTGCTACTTGAACATATATTTTGTAGATGAAAATGGCCAGCATAAGGGTCTGTGACATCTAATAAATTCTAAAAAATGTGAAGGAAAAGTTAATGCAGCAAAATTACTTAAATTATATCAACTAAGCATGAATGAAATGTTGGGTACTTGCTGATTTGTGTACCTTTTGGCGTTTAATCAACCCTTATACTTAACTTTTTAAACTGTAAGTTTTTGTTAAGGAGATTTTTGTACCTTTTGGATAGATTTTCATTTTTGTCTATTTTGCTAAGTTACATATCTGCTTTACTGATTTTTTTAAACTTGGAATAAGCAATTCTATCATTATAACCTGATAAGGTGTTAAGTAGGAACCGTAACTACCACTGGAGAGATCTTTTTAAAGAATGATTATAGTTGCGGTCCCCAAACCATCCTCAATAACAATTTCTTTGAGAAAGCCTTTTTATATAAAATAGGAAGGTATTTGTACGTAAAAAGCAAATTTAAACTGCGATTTCAGACCTTCCTTTTAAGAGGAGTAAGAAAAATAAACGGGCGATTACAGTACTTCTCCCTAAATGGCAAAGAGGCAAAGATTTTGAATCGAACGACAATTCATTAATGTAAATAGGTTCACCCATTGATAATTTTAACGATTGCAGTACTTCCTCTTAGTAGGTGTAAGAGCATGATGGCACTTCACAGCCATGTAGAGGAGCTTTAATCACTTCTTCGTGCTAAATTTTATCAAAATCGGACTAAGCGTTATAGAAATATTGGTAATAATAGTTTTAGAAACGGCCTTACTTGGGTGGGGCAAACTCCCCTCCATATGAGGCATAGCGACGAGACTTTTAAAGTGCAATTCTGTACAAAATTTCGATTCGAATGACACTTCATTCATGAAAATCAGTTCACGTGTCGATAATTTGTAACGATTGCTATACTTCCCCTTAACTAGTGTAAGAGCAGATCGTCGCTTTAATGTTACATAGGGGAGCCCTAACCCCATCATCCTACCAAATTTTATCAAAATCGGGCTAAGATTTACAGAATAATTAGTAATAATAATTTTGAAGGGGGCCTTACATAAAGGGGGCTAATTCCTCTCCCATTCGGTGTACAGCGTCGAGACCCCGAAAAGGCACATCTACATAAAATTCCGAATCGAATGACACCTCATTCATGAAAATCGGTTCACGCGTTTAGGCGCTACGTTGTTTACAAAAAAGGTAACAACAACAACAACAACAACAACAACAACAATTTCTGAAAATGCCGTTTTTGCTCATTTTCGGCAACTTTTTTCTCGAAATCTATTAGGTCTGGGTGGTTGCAAAAAAATTACAGTTATAATATAAAGGAGGATTTGCTCTATATTTTAAAGAAAATTTGGGAATTTTATCTTTTATAGAAAAAGAGAAAAAAATTGTCAAAGTTGGGTGTTTTTCAACGTTACGCTTTTTCGCGCACTTTTTGACGATCAACCCTTATACAACTGTCCTACCGGACAGTTTTAATAGAGCTGTGAGGTTCAGCCAAACCTGTTACAGCATAATGTACAGGACATTCCAATCAAAACTACTGCCGACAGATAGCAGAGGCTTCTTTCTACGTGTGACTAACCTTACTCTTCACCAAGACCTCAACATTTCTTTCGTACAACAACTCGCCAAGACCAAATATCCCAAGTCCTACACTGCTTTTTCTAATTACTCTAATCTTTTCGTTCAGTCCCTCGCCTCCTCTATCATTCCTGACAATCCACCACGCCGACTGAACCTCCACTAGCCCCAAGACTTCTTTGACGTCTGAAGTTCATCAACATCAGTTTCCTGGCATCAAATTGCTACCGCTGGATAGGGTTTCTCTCCTCCTGTTCTTCACACACTAATATACAGGGTGAACCAGTAAATAATGTCCATAGGCCTACTGTGTATAGTACATCTAAAGTGGAGTTCAATGACGTATTGGCCAACTTCATATTTTCTACTGTTCTTGAATGACGTGACTTTTAATTTTTTTTCTAAAATCATTACTTTTTTTCCAATAAAAATGTTATTACTCAGAAAGTTTTAGTCCGAATTCAATTCTGATGACACGGTTAGAAAGACAGATAAATTTTCTAAAAATTTACACCATTTCAAAGCATAAGTTATTCCTCCAAACAGCCTCAATCTTCCTCCTGGATACTAGAAAAATAAAAGTAATAGAATTTTTTAAGAAAACTCATTAGGCCCCTACGTGATCATTATCAGACCTAGGTGCTGGCCACTTTTTATAAAAGTTTCCTTGTTTAATGGGCTTTCTAACGGTATATCATTTTCCAGGATTCCTTTTATCTTCGTATGAGAAATTACGTTTGTTTTGCAGGAAAACGTGTTCACGAGCACTCAACAGTGTTAGTTTATCAAGTTGTTTAATTCATTCCTAACATTTTGTCAAATCGTATTTCCGTGAGATCAGAGGTAAATGTTAAAAAGGCAATTTGTAACCTTTTACTTCCTTATTTTAAGGCAGTCTACTTTAAAAATTGACTACTGGTCTATCTAAAAGAGTTTTCAATGAATTAAATAACTTGATAACACTGTTGTGGGCTCGTGAACACGTTTTCTTGCAAAAACAAACGTAATTTCTCATACATTGACTCCTTAACAAAAACTTACAGTTTAAAATGTTAAGTATAAGAGTTGATTAAACGCCAAAAGGTACACAAATCAGAAGTACCCAACATTTCATTGATATTATTTTAAGTAATTTTACTACATTAATTTTCATTAATAAGTTATTTTTTAGAATTTATTAGATATCACAGACCCTTATGCTGGCCATTTCCGTCTACAAAATATATGTTCAATTAGCACTGTAGATTGACTGTAATATCTAGTTACTTATAATAATCAAACTATTAATTACAGGTTAAAAAGAAAAACCTTATAAAAAATAAAAAAAAATTATGAGGCTAAAAAATTCAAAAATTTTTTTTTATAAAAAACTTACATCAATGATTTTGTTTATTTTATTTATTTATTTTTATTTCTTAAATAAAAATCGTCGGTTTAAGTTCATTCTTTCATTAAAGTAATTGTTATTTTATGAAGTAGTCAAACGTTTATAATAATAGATAATAATTATCTGGCTTTATCGCAAATAATATAGTTTTCTTCAATTACATTCTCAATCTAGGTATTCATACCACAATGTTGTATATATGTAATATAAAGTAAATAAGATATGCTTATTTTTAGGACAGCTAATTATTCCAGTATTTTACTGTAAGTAAAATTAGGGGGACTAAATTAAATTACAATTGAGAAATGAATAATTGTTGTTGAATAATCTACTTGTTATTATCTGTGTATTATTTGTGCTCACGAATATTTCGGTAAGTCGAATTCAAGACAGTAGCCGACTCTAACTTCGTCTTTTTCTACTTTAACATGCATGTACGTATATATGTGATTTATCATAATTATAACAAAAAAATATTATAAATGAAGTGGCCAGCATAAGGGTCTGTGACATCTAATAAATTCTAAAAAATAACTTATTAATGAAAATTAATGCAGTAGAATTACTTAACTATTAATGAAGTATGAATGAAATGTTGGGTACTCGCTGATTTGTGTACCTTTTGGCGTTTAATCAACCCTTATACTTAACATTTTAAACTGTAAGTTTTTGTTAAGGAGATTTTTGTACCTTTTGGATAGATTTTCCTTTTTGTCTATTTCGCAATCTTTACAGACTTTTTTAAAATTTGGAATAAGCAATTCTATCATTATAATCTGATAAGGTGTTAAGTCGGAACCGTAACTACCACTGGAGGGATCTTTTTAAAGAATGATTATAGTTACGTTCCCGTCCATTCTCAATAACAATTTTTTTGAAAAAGCGTTTTGGATAACATAGGAAGGTATTTGTACGTAAATAGCAAAATTAAACTGCGATTTCAGTACTTCCTTTTAAGAGGAGTAAGAAAAATAAACTACGATTGCAGTTCTTCTCCCTAAAAGGCAAAGAGGCAAAGATTTTTTAATCGAACGTCAATTCATTGATTTAAATCGGTTCACTCATTGATAATTTAAACGATTGCAGTACTTCATCTTAGTAGGTGCAAGAGCATCAGCAACGTAGAGGAGCTTTAACCACTTATTCGAGCTGAATTTTATCAAAATCGGACTAAGCGTTATAGAAATATTGGTAATAATAGTTTTAGAAAGGGCCTTATTTGGGTGGGGCAAACTCCCCTCCTTATGAGGCACGGCATCGAGACTTTTAAAGTGCAAATCTGTACAAAATTTCGATTCGAATGACACTTCATTCATGAAAATCGGTTCACGTGTCGATAATTTGCAACGATTGCAGTACTTCATCTTAGTAGGTGCAAGAGCATCAGCAATACTTCCCCTTAACAAGTGTAAGAGCTGATCGCCGCTTTAATGTTACGTAGGGGAGCCCTAACCTTATCATCCTACCAAATTTTATCAAAATCGGGCCAAGATTTACAGAGTAATTAGTAATAATAATTTTGGAGGGGGCCTTACATAAAGGGGGCTATCTCCTCTCCCATTCGATGTACAGGGTCGAGACCCCCAAAAGGCACATCTACATAAAATTCCGAATCGAACGATACCTCATTCATGAAAATCGGTTCGCGCGTTTAGGCGCTACGTTGTTTACAAAAAAGGTAACAAGAAGAACAAGATCAAGAAGAACAAGAACATTTTTTGAAAAAGTCTTTTTTGCTCATTTTTAGCAACTTTTTTCTCAAAACCTATAAGATCTGGGTTGTTGCAAAAAAAATTACGGTTATAAAGGAGGATTTGCCCTTTATTTTAAAGAAAATTTGGGAATTTTATCTTTTATAGAAAAAGAGAAAAAAAAATTCAAATTTGGGTGTTTTTCAACGTTACGCTTTTTCGTGCAGTTTTTGACGATCAACCCTTATACAACTGTCCTACCGGACAGTTTTAATAAAAGGAATGCTGGAAAATGATATACCGTTTGAAAGCCCATTAAACAAGGAAACTTTTACTAAATAATGCCAGCACCTAGGTCTGATAATGATCACATAAGGGCCTAATGAGTTTTCTTCAAAAATTTCTATTACTTTTATTTTTCCAGTATTCGGAGGAAGATTTGAGGCTGTTTGGAGAATAACTTATGCTTCAATATGGTATCAATTTTTAGAAAATTTATCTGTCTTAATAACATTTTTATTGCACAAAAAAGTAATGATTTAAGAAAAAAAAATCTAAAGTGACGTCACTCAAGAACAGTGGAAAATATGAAGTTGGCCAATACGTCATTGAACTCCACTTTAGATGTACTACACACAGTAGGCCTATGGACATTATTTACTGGTCCACCCTGTATATCTCTTCTACCTCTTAATTTACTTACTGTATACATTTATACAGATTGTAAATTACTAAAAACATATACCAATTCGTGCAAAGTCCAGTTTTACTGCCACGGAGAGCCTTAAAACAAATATTTTCGTTAAAAACTCCAAGTCCAAAATCTCTGCATGATTACCATACATTCTATTTGTGGAGTGAGAGAAAGTATAACTAAAAGAAAAGTGTATTAAGTAAAGAACGGTAATAAAGAAGGCAGAGTTAAAGTTCAGAATTTGTTTAATATATTTATTAATTTTGTTTCGTTGTTAACGAAAAATTTATGAAAAGAAATTATGGATTATAATTTGTAAAATTTGTTGATTAAGTTAAGAGTGAGTTAGGGATCGGCAAAAGCGATCTAGAAGGGAGTTTTAGAAGCAGGTGTAAACAGTTTCACCAAGTACCTGAAGTTGGCGTGACGGAGGCGGTTCTAAAACAAATAGAAAACTTTGTAAACGGGGTAAAGCTGCTGTGAAGAGGGGTTAAACTGGGCTCGGTATAAAACTGTTTAGCGTCTGAACTACCTAATGAACTAAGACAACCGCTGGCTTATATTTTTGAAAGGAGTGTGTAAAGGATAAAGTGAGCCTTCACTAAGTTTCAAGATTAGGTTTCTTCTTAAGATGGACTATTTTGACGCAACTATGGTAAACTTTATTTTCAGAACAGTGCTATAATAAAGAAAAACATGTAGTAATTTGAAAACTTAATTACTCGTAATTTTGTACTTAAAAATAAAATCAAATCAATCTATATAATAAGTACGAGTATGTTTTGAAGTCACTGGGGAATCGGAAGTCCTCTAGGAATGTTTTTCGAATTAGACTATATGTGTGTGCAATACCTAAACTTGGTATGGGTGAGAAGGAAGGCCCATTTGAACAGAATTTACATTTTCTGTTACAGAGTATTTTGAACAGAATCGTATTATTGAACCTTTTTATTTTGTTTTCTACAACTTTCAAGTCTTCGAAACTGATCTATATCAATAAACAGTTGGTACTTTACACACATACAGTAAGACCCCGCTTAACGCGGGGGATACGTTCCATCAAAGTAGAACGTAATGCGAAACAGCGCTAAACGAGGCTATCTTAACATGTTTCTACTAACTATATAACATGAAGTATTTCTTCGACGTCTTCCACATTTACCTCATCTAAACCGGTTTGTTTCGCTAATTCCACTATTTCATCCATATCAAACGCACAATTTCGGGGAATCCCCGTAGTGCTGCGAGCTATTTTTGGGAATCCCTGGGTTGAAATAAAAGAGCGCTAAACCGAAACAGCGCTAAACGAAACAGCGTTAAGCGGGGTCTTACTGTATCTATATTTTTTTAATTTTTAAAATTTTGTGTCTAATGTTCATATCTGCCTCACCGGTGGGGTAGCTTTGAACACAATATAAAATAGAAAGAAATGATATTACTTTACTCTGAATCTACCTTCTATCAGTCATTTCTCTCGACTACTACATTACTTTCTCTTTTAAACCACTGAAATCTAGTTCAAAAAATCAAGAATGACTCAGTTCGTGATGTTGTACCCGAAGTGATGGGTTTAGGAAGTTTGAACAAAATATTCGGTCTGTTGCGCTTCTTAATGTAGCTTCGGACCACTTTCCCCTTCTCTGCGATTAAACAAAAAAAAAAGTCACAAACTTGCTGGTCGATAGGGCATATTTTGACTGAGATGTTGAAATGTGCCCCCTATAATATCCAACACTTTTTGTAAGCAAATAGACTTGTGAAAATACTAGGTTTAAAAATACGAATTCCAAATGTTAATATGGACTAACAATACTTACACCTTGTCCACTACAATCTTCACAATGCACTTCCAAAGCTGCAACAAACATTTTACTTCCACCTTACAAAATATAACATTCCTCAATTCTGACTTTACCAAACAATGAAAACGAAGGGAAACTCTGTCAATTATACAACAGGTCTACCACAAAATATGGAAAAGGTGTCCCCTCTCTCCTACCAATTTTAGATGCATAGTTTTATAATTTTTATTTGAACCATTTCATAAGGTAAATTTGATTAAAGGTACTTCTGGAAAAAAAGGTTGAGTTCATTGCCTCTAAAGTGTCATTTTCTACAAAGCAAGGTCCTTACTTTTACGTTCTGTTAAAGGGGTGAGAGGGGTTAAATTATTGCCTTACCATTCAGGTAGCCTCCAAAAATATACAGAACCATCTTGATCTAATAAATGCATGGTGCCCACGATTGTAAATAAAAAACCCTAAATTCGAATAAGTGGACACGAATTTCATTTATACTGAGATAAACTGCTCGACTTTGTTAGATAAACAACCAGAGTATATCGTCATGCAACCAGGGTCCACTCACTGGGATTTTACCTGGACAAGAGGTACAGTCAATTGTAGCGGCTACTTGGACCGAACTCCGTGGTGAACAAAACATACAAAGCTGGCGATCTACAAATCATTTCTAAGATGGCGACATAAGGAGTGGAACGTGAGGATCTGCCAAAGAATACAGACAATACAGTTCTTCCATTCCAATCTCCTCATCCAAATCTTGTTTTGTTTTTTTCTAGGTTTCCAATAATACCCTCCATAAATCCTAGAGCTCAAGCTCACCTATCCACTGCTCATCCTGATAACCTACACAAACATCGTTTAAGATATCGCGATGGCCGCTTAATCTACTGATTTGATCAAGTCACACCCTAACTCCTGGTGAGTTCCAACAAATGGCTGACATCAAGTTCCAGCGGATGTTACTATTAGGCTATATGGTACATTCTGTGTTTTCAGTTCGTAATATGTTATAGGTATTTTATTATTTAAGCAAATCAATAATAGTCTATTGTTAATATTATTACAATGTACTTGTTCAGTCTTACACAGCTTTTCTTGGTGGCCCTACGCACTAAGGGCACTAGAGATTAACCCTCTCTAAAACTCTTGCGTCTTCCGCTTCTGGCTGTGGGCGCCTACAGTACTGACGTGCCACTTTACAGTAGTGCCTGCAATTTAGCTCTCTGAGAACCCATTAATTCTATTTAGCTAAGGAATATTAAGAATTTAGAGACCTGCGAAGCTAATATGTATTGTGGTACTGGGTTCGATTCCCGGTCTTAGGCCTTGGATTTTATTTAATGGTTAATAAAAAGAAATTTACAGTAAAGTATGTTTGTTAGACGGTTATAGACTAGACCCGCAAAGCTAAGATTTATTGTTGATTTAGTATAGTGGTTCCCAAACTTTTTTGACCCATGGACCCCTTTTCATAGTCAAAATTTGCCCATGTACCCCTTTGTATAGGAAAAACTTGCCCACGGACCCCCAAGTGAAAAAGCTACATAAATGCGTAGTATAAAAATTACAAATTTAAGAAAACATTTTGTTGAAGAAGTATTTATTGAAATTACAACTTTTGTTTAAAATAAAATTTAAAAAAATTAATAATTTGGATGAACGTGATGAGATGTCATGAGTGTATTTATATCCGGCTCAATGTTAGTGAGTAGCTACCGCAAATCCCCACGAGTAATCTTTGGTTCAGGTCTGCATGAAGAGCCGTTAAGTGTTCCGACAGTGAGCAAGCAAATCTTCATCTCTATTTTCGCAATTTCGAAAGATTTGGAAACTGAGAACATTCTCCTCTTCCCAAGTTTTGTATTTACAGAAAATGTTTTGCAACAAACGGAGATATTACCCTTTTAGTTTTGATTAAATTTAATTGGTCACCTTGTTAGTCTCTAATTTCCATAATAATAAAAATGGATCACAGTTTTATTATTTTATATTGAACCTTGCGCGGACCCCCTGACGTTGTTCAGGGACCCCCAAATCAATTTTAATTTTCCACGGACCCCCTGAATGATACCGGGGACCCCTGGGGGTCCGTAGGGACCACTTTGGGAACCACTGGTTTAGTAGGTTCAATTCCCGGTCTTAGGCTTTGGATTTTATTTAATGGTTAATAAAAGAAATTTACAGTAAAGTATGTTAGCTAGTCGCCTCCGTCCACGACACCTAATTGGTAGTTGGACGTTAAGTCCCGCCTGAAAAAATAGGCAATTGTTTTACTTACTTTATTAAGAATTTAGAAATAATGTGACAGTAAGATACTTTGGAAATCGATATTTAAATAACACAAAAGAGATGAAGATACGAGTGAGGCGATTAGTAAACTTGCGTAATATAAGTAAAAGAATTACACCTGAACTAATAAGCATTCTTTTTGATTAAGCATTGATATTTACAATTGCACGAAAATTAAAACTGGGATCCTTAAATCCTGAAATAAGGAGCTAGTATTTCCTTTCTATAAAGAAATAAAGAAATTTAAAGTTGGCTTATTATTTAATAATAGTATTAAGAGTTGGAACAAAAAAAAATTGAAAAAACATAAAAATTAAGAGAGTATTTTGGCGGGGAAAAAACATATTTTGGAGGGAAAGAAAAGTAACCACTAACTCAGTTACCATCCACTAAACTAATTTCGTTTCATTCCACACTCCTGTAACTTTTATAAAGTGATTTTTTTTTTTAAATAACCACGGCTAGGTTAGGTTAGGTTTTATTTTTTAGCAAGGAGTAGAATGAAGAAACAGCCTACTTAGAGTGACTTCCTCCGGGAGAAATGATAATGGTAAGAAAGGGATGGTATTCTCAATAGAAGTTAAACCAGCCAACAAGACAGAAAGGCTGGAGGCTGGAGTGGAAATGATGTCAAATTAAAACTTTAGCTATCCGCAGGAGGCGGCGTGCTGCTGGTTTGAACCAAGTATAAGAAGAAGAAGAATAAGGAGGAGGTAGGGTTGGAAAATACATAAAAAAAACAGAAGAGGAGACGCTACCTACGGCGATATGATGAGCGGTAGGGTCGAAGAACACGAACTATAAAGGAGTTTTTAATAGAATACCATCAAAGTTAACCGACGGTCTTTTGTCTGCCTGGCAAGAAGTTAAAAAAAAATTGCTGTAAAGTGTGCCTAGATCTCCAGAGAATCCCACTAACTTCTAAAATATTTGTGTAGTGTTTTATTCGCCACGTATTTATCTAGTACAGCGTTACCCAACCTGTGGTACGCAAAAAATAATCAATAATGGCGGACATAAAAAATTAAATCATACAAATATAGAAACGATTTTTCCTATAATTCATAAAAAGGTTATTTTAATTAATAACATTTTACAGTAAAGTTGTTAATATGTACAAGTAATGAGGTTAGTCTGTCTCAAGATATACGAGAAAATATAATAGCACATTTAATAGGATTAAAATTGTCTTTCATGGAATATTTTCCAAAACCTGAAAACACAAATGATAATTAGATTTCTAACCCCGTCTATAAAGAAAATTTAGGAAAAGCTACATCATTATCAATAAATGATAAAGAAAATTTGATAGAATTATCATGTGGCAGAACTTAAATGATAACTATGTAAAGATCTGCTTAAAGAGACTGGACTGTAATGAGTAAGCTCTATCCAAGCAACATTAAATTTAATTGGTACTTACAGGTAGTTAAATGCTTAAAAGGAATTAATTTAGAAGATTTGGGCACAAATATAATAATCCTAAAGAAGAACTTTGTAAATTAATTAATAATTTTGAATAGAAAAATATGTACGCAATTTTTAATTATTTAAAAAAAGTTTTACAACTAAGATCTTACACTTTATAAAGTTTATAAAGTGAACATGAACTTGAACTCCTTTGTAACAGATACATTGTATCTCTATACAAATAAAGATAATAATAATAAAATAACACACTCGGTTTAACAAATTTCACGAAATACAATCATTTTTACGAAGTGGTACAATTTAGCATGATGTACTACCAAGTGGTACGCGAGCCAAAAAAAGGTTGGGTAACGCTGATCTAGTAAGTTATCAAAAAATACAAAAAATAGAAGCCTGGTTTTCTCTGTGTTAAATTCACAAAAATTAAAACTCCTAATTTCCAAACATATTTAATCATATAATGAAGTAAATATATTTCAAAATAATTTAGAATTAGAAGATGGTAAGTAAGGCAGATCTTGTACCCAATCTTGAGAAAAAGAGACAAGGCAGAATGTAAGAATAACAGAGGAATAATCCAGCTCTCGAAGATATTAAATAGCTATCCACCAATTATTTAGAATTTAGAATATATCAACGAAAAATTTTACGTACCCTTGAAGAGAACTTAGTTCCAAGGACAAAGCTAGGGTTTTTTTTACCAAAACCGACAGTCGCATGCAGTGCTGCACGAGAAACGAGACAAATCTCGGTCTCGGTCTCGGTCTCGGTACCGAGACCGAGACCGAGACGAGACTTGAGCAACCGAGACCGAGATCGAGACATGATATACGAGGTGTGTTCAAAAAGTAACGGGAATTTTCGTTTTTTGAAAAAAATATTTATTTATTCATCTACATTAATATTGTCGCCTTCAAAGTAGTCCCCTTCGCATACAATACACTTGTGCCAGCGCTTTTTCCAATCCTCGAAACACTTCTGAAACTCGATCTTTGTGATAGCTTTCAGCTCTTTCAGCGATTCGCTTTTAATGTCATCTACGCTTGTAAAACGACGGCCTTTTAATGTTCTCTTTATGTTTGGAAATAGAAAAAAGTCACATGGAGCCATGTCTGGCGAATATGGAGGCTGGGGCATCGTTAAAGTTTTGTTTTTGGCCAAAAATTCACGAACAAGCAATGAAGTGTGAGCAGGTGCATTATCGTGGTGCAAAATCCATGAATTGTTTTGCCACAAATCCGGGCGTTTTTTTCGGATTACTTCACGCAAACGGCGTTGAACTTGTAGGTAGTACTCCTTATTGATTGTTTGACCTTGTGGCAAGAATTCATGATGCACTATGCCATTAAAATCGAAGAACACAGTGAGCATAACCTTCACATTCAACCGCACTTGTCGAGCCTTTTTCGGTCTTGGCGATCCAGAATGCCTCCACTGGGACGATTGAGCCTTAGTTTCGACATCATATCCGTAAACCCATGTTTCGTCACCTGTTATAACACGTTTCAGTAGATCCGCATCGTTGTCGACTTCATTGAGTGACTCTTGAGCAACTTCCATTCTCCGCTGTTTTTGTTCGAAATTCAACAATTTTGGAACAAATTTTGCTGCCACACGTTTCATACCCAAAACATCCTAAAAAATTTCATGGCATGAGCCAATTGATATGGCAACATCATCAGCGACTTTTCTGATTGTGATTCGGCGATCGTTCATAACCATTTCTTTCACTTTTTTCACGTTTTCATCGGTTGTTGATGTGCTTGGACGTCCAGGTCGTTCGTCATCTTCAACGTTTTCGCGGCCATCTTGGAAACGCTTATACCACTCGTAAATCCTTGTTTTACTCATAGCAGACTCACCATATGCCTTTATGAACATTTCACACACTTTATTTCATTTTTTACGCAAAATTTAATACAAATTCTTTGATCCATTTTTTTTAACAAACAAAAATCGCCAAGCTCGAAAAACACGTCTAACCTTAACGGCTGCCACTTAAGAAGTAAACAATGAATATTACTGAAAATTTTATCGTACTTCAGGGGCATGTGTACCAACATAATAAAAAAAAAAATTTACAATCAGACTCTCCAAACCCGCGAAATTTAAAAATTCCCGTTACTTTTTGAACACACCTCGTATATCTCGTCGAAAAATCTCGGTCTCGTCTCGGTTTTTCAAATATTAATTTTTAGCTACAAAATTATAAAATTGTGTTCTTTATTAATAAATAATCATTACGGGTATTGAATTAATTATTAAAAGATACGATTTTATTATATATGTTCAATATTACTACATCTATTTGACTTCGAATTACATAAGTAAAGTAAGCAAAGTAAAGTAATCGCCTATTTTTTCAGGCGGGGCTTTACGTCCAACTACCAATTAAGTGTCGCGGACGGAGGCGACTAGCAAACATACTTTTCTGTAAATTTCTTATATTAACCATTAAATAAAATCCAAGGCCTAAGACCGGGAATCGAACCCAGTACCACAATACACATTAGCTTCGCAGGTCTCGCACCGCTCGGCTACCGTGGCGGCCCCCTTCGAATTACATAATTTTTACATAAATTCACTAAATTTCACTATTCATATCATTCATTCATTCAATTTCATAAATTTCACTATTAATAATCTAATACTTTGAACTTAGATATTATTTGAATTATATTTTAGAATTTTGGAATTAGTGAATTTGAAAAAAAAGACTATCACCTAAAAAATATTGCCACAAATTTTCGTTTTTAAGATACACTTTGCCCAAGCATTGATACATAAAAGAGCTTTTACTGAGTCAGAAGTTAGAGAAGATCTTCTATTGGTCATTATCATCGCAGCTTGCGAAAATAATCTTTCCGATGGCACTGAAGTTGCACAGATACTAAAAATATCTTTCGCCATTCTAGACAACCTTTGAAGGAATTCTCAAGTGTTTTCCACCATTCTAAAATGTCAACGTCTACTGGTGCTTGGTCTAATTTGGTGTAATTAATTATTTCTGTCTTCCATGCTTCGGTGATATTTGCTAATTTTTGAGCAAATGGTGCAAAAATATTGATGCAGTCGTCGTCGTCGTCAAAAGGTGAATCATCAGATTCTTTATCTTCACCAACAGCCATAACTAATGGAGCGGGAAGTTTGTTGGGAGGTGTATTTTTTATTTCACGAATCGACTTGTTATAGCAGGCAGATATGTTATTTGGGTCTTTCATTTGGCGCGTTTTTAACATCTTTTTGAAATTATATAAAGATATATAACAGTAATAGTAATATATGATGCATTGAAGGGTAAGTAGTTGTCTTCTTTTACACACATTTTCATTACCAGTATATAAATTAAAATAATTATTAGAAAATAATAACATTTTTTGAAAAGATTATTAATAGCAAACCGCTTTTAATACTTGAACAAAAATTCCAAAAACGAGACCGAGACCGAGACTTGAGCGACCGAGATCGAGACTGCATAAAGTCTCGGTCTCGTGCAGCACTAGTCGCATGCACAGTTGGCCTGCAATCGCGCGTAGTTTCTGTTAGTTCTGATAATAGAAATAGTTTGTACCTATAACTCACTGTGTTTTTTTCGCAAAAACGCTCCTGCGTCTTGTGACCATCAAACCATAAATATAAATAAACATTAACTTAGATAAGTTACTGCCATTAGAGAGAGCAAATACTTGTAGATCAATTCTTTATGAAAATATTTTTCACGTCATTAAGTTCTAAATCGGAATAATTTGTAGTTACAAGGAAAATTTGTAGATTTAGTATTTTGAGATTGTAGCAAGGTAAGTCGTTGTAGCCGACTTTTATTTATTATATTAATTATCAGAAACTAATCTATTTCAATTAAACAACTTTAAATCGAAAAAATTAATTAAAAAATTATTATTTTTAGAAACCATAGAAAAAAATGTTCACATATGTAGTGGTATGTACAGAATAAATACTAAGTAAATCCAAAATTCTTCCAAATACAAAGATGTTGAAATGATAATTTGAGAAATAATGGCTGGAAGAGGTGAAAAAGTGATAGGCAGAGACAAACTAAATTATACGATAGAAATTGTTAAAACAGATACTGAATGTTCAACAGATGAAAAGGTAATGCAATGTTGTTCATTCAAAGGAATCAAAGAATTGATACCAATATTAAATAGAAGTAATACGAATAACTGTAAAAATAGCAATGATAATACCAAAGAATTTTGTAGTAAACATATATTGCAATGGAATGATCATATGAACAAACAATACATGCAAATTTATCATTATAAAACGGATAATTATTCGCTTAAAAAGAAACCTTTATTAAAAAACGATGAACGTATGTACGATTTAGCGCATCTTTTATTTAAAATATCTGATTTATCTTTAAAAGTTACAGAATATGAAAAACTTTATTGTGTAGAAGAAACTGATTTACATAGAATGTTGAATATTGTAAAAGTTGAAATCATGAAATCTTTTTTGAAAGGTCGAACAAAACATGAAACAATGAATAAAATTATAATAAGGCTTATCTATTTAGACGAATATATAAAAGAAATGTATGAAAATAAAGTTAATACTAATAATGTAAAAATAATTACCGAACACAATCTAAAATCAAGTATAGATAGAAATAGGACTTCATTCAAAAATGGAAAACGAATAAAATATTTAAAAAAAGCAAAAACGATGAATTCAAAACAAGCATCTATAAAAAACAATAGTAATGAAATTACAGTACTACCAACTTCCACAAATGAATCCGAAAGACTTAATGATATTTCAGTATTTTCACAAAATTTATCTGATTCTAAAAATTTACTAGATGATGAATCAATCGTTTACGATGATAATCTAACAGTACCACAAAATTCTTATACAAATGGCTTTACCAAAACAGAAAGCAATAATAGGGAAATAATGGACAGGGAAATTAGAAAAAGATTAATTGAAATGGATGAAAAACCGATAGATAGATATGTACAAACGGAAGGCGATTTAAGACGAAATGTCGATAGATTTTCAGCGGCTACCAGTTATGAAGATATCTATATCAATTCAAATAGATCTTTACCAAATATAAACGGATGGAAACAAAGATATAGTCCAGAATTGAGTCCAAAAGATTGGAAAGAAATGGATGAAGAAGATATGGACATGGATGAAATGCCGGTTGAAAAAGTTAGTAAACAAATTTCTGCGCAAAAATTGAAAAATAGTGAAGAAAGAAGTAAGGAAGACACTTTTGAAAATAACGAGTCAACTGAAGATATTCTTTTATCAGAAGATGGTAAATATCAGGTAAAGATGGTTCTTTAAAACAATATTTTTATAAAAAATTAGTAACTTTAATATTATAAATTTTACTTTAAAGGTACCATCAATTATAAAAAATAAAATGGCTAACTACAAAAAAACTATTGTGTGAAATGTGCGTAAAGTCAGCCAGTTTTCTCTTAATTCGAATAAAAATTAATGATTTATAACTGTTTTTATTAATCAAAATAGTCTCCATTACTTACTATCCATTTCTGCCAACGTGAGGGTAACTTTTCCCAAACCCTCTGTATAGAATTTGGAATCCTTAGAATTTATAAATTCAGAAAACGCATTTTCTAATGTTCTTTGGGTCAATAAATTTTTGTTATTTTGTAAATAGCGGTCCAGGTGTCTAATAGTAATCAGTAGGCGAGAGGTCCGGTGAGTAGGGCGGGTGTGGCAGAGTCTCATAGCCAAGCTCCAACCTTTTTCGGGAAGTCAAACGTGAGATATGTGGGAACGTGATTGACTAAAGATGGCTTCATTATTGCCAATTTCTTGATGCATTTCGTCAATTTGGTTGCAATACGATGGTTGCGCTAGGATTCAAGAAGCTCTAATGAATCAGACCAAATGAAGCCCACCAAACAGTAACCATCACCTTTTTTTTTTGATGATTTGGGGGCTTTGGAAAATGTCGTTGCTGTTTCTCCTTTGTCAAACCACTGTCCAGAGCGTCTGCTGTTGCCGTAGAGGATTTCTGGACAAAAAGGATCGCTCTTGTTTCGGCAAAGAAGTGCAGCCCAAATTTCATACCGCTGATCTTTTTTGGCGGTCGTTTAATGTGTGGAGGAACCCAACTTTTCAAGCTTTTTCACCTTCCCAATCTCCTTGAGATGGTCATCAGACGGTTGATTTGCTGACTTCCAGTTTCCCTGCCAGTTCTCAGAGCAGTTGTTCTGGGATTTTCTTCCACCAAAGCTCGGAGAACAACTGTCATCAAGGGCAGAACTTCTTCCACGGCCTTCTTTGTCTTCAAGGCTTAAGTCTCCCTCTCGAAAACTCTGGAATCACCGTTTGAACAGTGCACTCACTTATACTGCCTTCGCCCCCAGACATCGTTGATATTTCTGGCCGTTTAGGGGCCACATTCCGGCCAAGTTTGAACTCGCAAAACAAAAATTATGCGAAAATCACGCTTAATCTTAGTAAAGGCTGAATTATTTCCAAGTAGCAAAGTGTTACAGAGGTAAACAAACAGTTTTATTTGAAAGAGGATTAATAAGTATTTACAATTTATAAAAGTCAAAAGTCCAACAAACATAAACAGTTTACTATTTGGAGAGATACTTTAAAGAAAACATAAAATCCTGCATTATTTTCCGGACAACCCAAAAGTAAAGTTTATTATTACTATTAATTTAAGGCGCGTCCACATCTAAGATCATTAGCGCCCGGAGCTTTCTCTAGTGCACTGCCAGCTTCCGGAAGTCTTTCTCGTTACAAACACAACACTGAACATCACCGGACAGTGAGCTGTAAGAAGCTGCTAGGAAGAGAAAATCTAAGGGCCCAGCAGCTGGATTCGAACCCGGGACCTCCACGTTGAAATCCAGTACACATTCGCTAACCACTCTGCTAATCCCATTTCTTTTTATTATTATTATTTCTTTTATTTCGGAAGGAGAACACGTTTTAGGGAATTTTGAGGAGAGAAGAAGGTGAGTAGTTTTTATTTCAGTGTAATGCACGGTTTTACATTCTGTACAATGTCAGTAAAAATTAACGAAGTGTTGAAAATGTAAGTTAGATTTTCTAGAATGTAGAATAAAAGAATGTTGAGCGAGATATTATATTTTTTCCCACTCATTTAGTTCACATCTAACAGTTTAATGGTTTTAACATTAATAATGGGTACGAACATTTTACAGATAATATCAATGAACGTTTTATACAGTAAAACTCATGCTAGATACATCATCCCAAATTGGATGCCCGTTGAGTATAATATCGATGAAACGCCAAAAGTACTTAGTAAACAAGATTTAGATGACGGTTTAGCGTTAACTTCATATAAAGCTGATAGAGATGGAACCATACATTTTACTCTAACGTTTTCTAGTACTGAGCTAAATAATATTTCTAGTAGCGATGATGTTGCTACAAAATTATTAGTAGAAAAGTGAGTAAAACCTCTTTTTTAAACTAGAGTGTAACAAACGATCGATTTTTGCCTATATTCTTTACAAAAATGAATGCTAACTAATTCACAGTATTTATTAAGTACTAATTAGGTTTCTAAGGTACCCTTTTGACATTTAGTATACTCGTATTAGCTTATAAATGCTTAAATACGTACCAAAATACTAAAGAAAATACAATCTAAAAACAGGCAGAATTGAATAAAAAAGGCCTGTGTTAGTAATTCGAACAATTTTCAGCGAACAATATAAAAGGTTATAACCTTCCTTTCAAAATAATATTTTATTTTTTCTTCATATTTCCATTGAGACCCCCAAAAGCCAGAACTACATGAAATTTTGAATCGCACGACAAATCATTTATTAAAATGGGTACAAGTGTTTAGGTTCTACGTTGTTTACTATAAAAAGGGTAAACAATTTTGGAAAATGCCGTTTTTGTCCATTTTTGGTTACGTTTCTTTATCTATTTAATCTGGGTTGTAGCAGAAAAAAAAAAATCACTTATATGTTAAATAAAGATATCGCCTTTATTTTAAAGAAAATTTGGAAATTTAACTTTTTATGAGAAAAGAAAATGGTTAAAGTAGGGTGTTTTTCAACTTAACGCTTTTTCGTACAGTTTTTGGCGAACAAACTTACCCGACAGTTTTAATAAGAACAGTCCTGTCTCTAGAACAGGGTCAGCCTCCGCCATCTTCCATATACGCATAGTTTTTCACATGTTCCGCTTAAACTGAAGCTGTCAGGAGTATACTTCTTTAACAAGACATATTGCCACGACTGTGACCACTACCTGGATGTAGATATGAAGTGGTTGTAGATTAAGAAGATGAACTCGCAAGGCAGCCGTGGATGTCACGGACTAACTAGCTTTCCTTTGACCACCACCAAAATAACTCTTTGTCCACCAGACAGACCACCGCCCTCTAGATGACACCATAGTCTCAACAACATTGGTACAGAGATACCACAAAGTCTGCCTCGCAAGATTTTGCACTTACTAAGAGCGAACTCTCTGCAACATTTGTTAAGCTGGTGATTTTGCAAGAAATTCTGA
The DNA here is from genome assembly GCF_049639745.1 of Rhodnius prolixus. Lineage (NCBI taxonomy): Eukaryota > Metazoa > Arthropoda > Insecta > Hemiptera > Reduviidae > Rhodnius > Rhodnius prolixus. The sequence goes on from NW_027411582.1 coordinate 22,052,871, forward strand.
GAGATTCTGGTAATAAGAAGTGTGGTTATTAAATAACGAGACTGTTGCTGTAAAACATTTTATTTTACATTTATACATATTTAGTATTATCACCTTCAATATACACCCCTCCTCTATCCCTACAACGCTCCATGCGAAATTACCATTGTTCGAAACAGTGCTGGAATTCTTTTTCTGTGAGCTCCTGCATGACGCGTACCATTTTTTCTTTCACAGCTTCAACGGACTGAAATCATGTTCCTTTTAATGCGGATTTGACTTTGGGGAACCAGATAAAAGTCACATGGGGCCACAGATCAGGCGAATAAGGCGGATGGCCTAAAACTAGGGATGTTGTACTTGGCTAGAAACGTCTTGACAGACAATGCAGTGTGGGCCCGGCGTGCTGTCTTGATGGAGAACCCCTTCACTTGTTTTTCCAAAAATCGGGTCGTTTTTTTCCTTTACTCTTTCACGGAGTTGAGCAAGCACCTCACCGGTAGTAATGATTAATTATAATCGATATTTTCATCAGTTTTGGACGTGGAAAGGCGACCCGGGCGGTCATCATCTCCGACGTCTTCTCAGCCAACTTGGAAACGCTTGAACCACTCAAAAACTTGCGCACGAGATAAACATTCATCACCATAGACTTCTCTTAATAAAAGATAAGTTTCAGTAGCGGTTTTATCAAGTTTTGATGTGAAATTTCACGACAATTCGTTGCTCTACTGCTATGTGTAGTGTCATGTTTTCAGGCAAAACAAAACTAACGCCTCTTACACAAACGACGGTTCCGGTCAGACAGATTTCTCTCCAAAACACGTGAGACGCTGCAATCGAAAGAGGAAGGCTTTACGCTGCACAGCTGTCGGTCGACAATAGCACCTACGAGGGTCGTTTGAAAAGTCCGTGCAAAAATAAAAACTACTTAATTTTTTGGGGTAAACCTTTTTTACTTTTCAACATAGTCTCCTTTTAGGCTTACACACTTCGTCCAACGCTGCTCTAGTTTGTTGATCCCTTCCGAATAATAGGATTTGTCCAAGTCTGAAAAATAGCCATTCGTTTCTGCAATCACCTCCTCGTTTGAATAAAATCTTTTTCCCGCCAGCCATTTCTTCATATTGGAGAACAAATAGTAGTCCGAAGGAGCCAAGTCTGGAGAATAGGGGGGATATGAAACGAGTTGGAACCCTATTTCCATTAATTTTGCGACCACAACTGCTGAGGTGTGAGCTGGTGCGTTGCCGTAATGGAAAAGGACTTTTTTGTGGGCCAATCATGGGCGTTTTTCTTGCAGTTCGGTTTTCAAACGGTCCAATAACGATGAATAATATGCACCTGTAATAGTTTTACCCTTTTCCAGATAGTCGATGAGGATTATTCCTTGCGAATGCCAAAAGACAGTCGCCATAATCTTTCCGGCCGAAGGAACGGTCTTCGCCTTTTTTTGGCGCAGATTCCCCCTTGGTAACCCATTGTTTAGATTGTTCTTTGGTCTCAGGTGTGTAGTGATGTATCCATGTTTCATCCACAGTGACGAAACGACGCTTAAAGTCCTGCGGATTCTTCTGGAACAGCTGCAAACCGTCCTTGCAACACTTCATACGATTTCGTTTTTGGTCAAGCGTGTGAAAATCACTCGACTTCTTCGATTCAAACGAATGCCAAACACAAAGAAATAGACCGATCTGGCTGAAACTTGGTGTGTGTTCTTCCAAGAGATGCTACTAACTAAACATAACCTCGATACGCGCCAGTAGTGCTATCTCTCTGACTTTGCACGGACTTTTCAAACGACCCTCGTACATTCGATGGTGTGTAGTTGAGAAAACATGCCTCATTTGGTTTTACAATTATAGATATAAATAAGCGTAAAAGTTTGTTACACATTAATAATATTTAAACTTATCTTTGAAAGTGTCATCATATTTTTTGTACATCCATTTCTATTTTGTAGGTTACAAGACATAAGAGGTTTATGGGCAGAAAGTGCACGAAAACTGTACGATTCTCTGATTAAACAATACGATGAAGAAAATGTTAAAGTAGAATTTACAAATTGCTTAGATTAGATAGGAAAAGTAAACATTCAAAAACTTGACCAAGAAATAAAAGAAAACCAAAAAAGCTCATTTTCAGACTCAATAATCAGAAAATATTTGACCATTCTTCCTTAAACCATTATCGATCTAATTCTTAAAAAAATTGTGATTAAAAAAGGGAAATTCAAGAAATAATAGAAGATAATAATTTTTGTCTTTATTTCGAGAATTTTGTAATTTTCAAGAGACTGTATCGAATATAACTTCTGTAACATATTTTTTATTTTTTGTATTGACCTTTTATTGGTTTATTTAAACAATTTTTTCTTTTGTTTAAATGTTTTTTAAATTATCTTGGGTTTAATTTATTTAAAAAGCTTTCGTTACTATTTATTTAATTTTTTTTTAAATCTTTTATTGGAATTTACAACTGCAACGATTGTTGCAACAAGCAAATGTGGTACCTGATGACAAAAAATACGTGAAAATCACGAGTGGAGAAGGCACCCAGCGGTGTCACTCCAGTAACGTGGTTTACTCTCACGATAAGAGTAGATCACGAGGGCCATCTTCTCTTCGAATCTCCTTAGAGGATTACCTGGTAATGTGGGAGGAAGATAGGTGTTCTATGAGAGGGGGTTAGGATGAGCTGCTGTAGAATGAAAACGAGTGTTTGAGCAAGATCTGTAATGGAAAGGGATTTTGAGGTCATTATGGATGGTGAGAGGTTAGATACATTGAACGGAGCGTTAAGAAGTTTTCGAAGTATTTTTGTGGCTGTAATGTCTGGGAGGCGTAGTGAGTTGAAACGTTTAGTCGATCCCCCATACTTCTGTGCCGTATGACCAAATGGGTCGCAGTAACAGTAGATATAAGAGTCTTTTGTTATGTAGGTTAAGTTTCGAACGTTTGTCAAATAGTCTGGCGAGAAGTTTTGTAGCTTTGGTTGGTTTCTTGTCTTTTCAGTCTAGTATGGGATTATTTAATATTTAAATTATTTTTATATGAACAAAGCAGATTTGAGTGAATATATTTATTAGAATTAAATGTGTAATTTCTCATTTCCCCAGCTCTTACCGACCAATCAGCCTTCTACCCATCCTGGGGAAAGTCCTCGAAAAACTTCTACTACTCCGCCTCCAAACTGAAATAGCCCCTTTAAATATCATTCCTGACCATCAGTTCGGTTTTCGGAGTTGCCACTCGACTGTTCTCCAAGCACATCGAGTAGTTGATGTAATCGCTACTTCCCTTGAATTAAAGCAGTATTGCCCGGGTGTCTTCCTTGACATATCTCAGGCATTCGACCGGGTATGGCACGCAGGGCTGCTTTATAAACTCAACCGCCTACTGCCTTCTACCTTTTACCTCATCCTTAAGTCTTATCTCTCCGACCGTTTCTTCCAAGTCAAGCAAGGCTCTTCTTCTTCTCTTATCCTTCCAATACTCGCTGGAGTTCCTCAAGGAAGCATTCTAGCCCCCTTACTTTATATTCTCTATATTGCCGACTTACCAACTCACCCGACTACAATTACTTTCACATTCGCCGACGACACTGCAATCCTTTCTCCTCATCTAGATCCTGTAATAGCATGCCGTGCTCTCCAAATTCACCTAAATCTTCTCGAGCCTTGGCTGCAAAAGTGGAGAATCAAAGTGAATCAATTAAAATCTAAATACATAGTATTCACTCTAAACAAGAAAACTCTCCCTCCTCTCTCCTTCCACAATACTTCTATACCAATCACTAACCAAGTACGGTATCTCGGACTACATCTTGACAAACGACTGACGTGGAACCCACACACGAGACTCAAACGAATTGACCTCAATCTCCGATATAAAATGTTGAAAAGGCTACTCGACAAACGATCAAAACTGACCCTGACGAACAAACGATCTTTATATACCGCTCTACTTGCCCCAATATGGACGTACGGAATACAACTCTACGGAAGTGCCAAAAAATCGAACATCAACCGACTTCAAACCTTACAATCAAAAATCCTGAGAACAATAGTTAACGCTCCTTTCTACGTCTCCAATCATACAATACACACTGATCTCAATATTCCTCTCGTTTCTGAAATAGCACAATCTCGGTACACAAAACTCCACTCAAATCTACGCAGTCATTACAACCCTCTTATCCACAACATGTCTACCAGAACACTTCCTTCTAATCCTCATCGCAGACTAAAGCGGCGGTGGCCACGCGACCATCTCAACACAACGCCGACCTCCTAGGATGGTTGCTGTGTAAGCTTGCCAATCAGGCGAACTAACGGCTTCCATCCATATGTGCGTGCACGTGTATTTGCGCCATTTCCTTACTCTCATCCCTTTTGCTTGTTATATCTATTATAGTTGCAAAATAAACAAATTTAAAAAAAAAAAATGTGTAGTTCTGTAACTAAAATTTCAGGGGAAGAAACGATATTAACATTATCAAAATATTATAATTGTTAAGAAGCATAAAATGTTGAAGATGAACAAATCTCTATGCCGAATTCTTGGCAAAAAAATAAATTATAAATTATGAATGAAATTGACAATAATTTTGTTTGTAACCTTCTCGTTACTTTATAATTTATTTTTAATGTTCATTGAAATTCTTTCTTATTTTTAATTAACTCTTTCGGCCATCTAATTATTATATAATAAACAGTTATCAACGTTTGAACATCCTTCGATTTAAAATATATGAGATTTGCCTTTTTTAAAAGAGATAATTTCAAAATATGTATTTTGAAAACTCGATTCCAAAAATATGACAATTACAATACTTTCTCTTGTCTACAAAAAAACAATAAAGAAAGAATAAAAAAAAGGTTTATTTTTATAGAGTTAATGAATAAAAAATTAAAGTTAGGAAGTAGTTACGATAAAAGTAATTTAGTAATATCCGGTGTAAAACATGCCCAATAAAATCTTTCTTTGAATCACGCAATGCTGATGTAAGTGCTGCTATCTGGGAGTGCTGTTCTATTATTACGTGACGAATGCTACATGTTTTGCTAAATTAAAAAAAATATGTGATAATTACTATTTCAAATTATAGCTTTTATTTATTGGACAAAAACATTATTCAATTTTCTTTTAGGTTTGTTATTTTCTTATGCAATTGATCCAATAATAGGGCAGTATGAAGTAGAAGTATTCCTCCTGCACTCTCTTCTCGCCAATCTGTAATTGTAGATTTGGGATTGCTAAGTTTATAAATAGCCTGAAGGCAACTCACGAAGTTCGTTCACACGAACGCACAATAGTGTAGTATAGGAACTAATTCTGAAGAGGATGCTGTTGTTGTTCTTGAATGTTCATAGTAGTGGAACAATCAAGATTTTCACCCTTTGTAAGCAAATAAATACTACTATTCTAAGACAAGTAAGAAGATGATTGTCCAAGGCTGTAGAGGATAGAGCTATGGAGGTGGGAATCAAGAACAAAGTAGGCTAAGGCCTACAAAAAGCGACCAGAACAACAACAAAAAAATTAATTGTAAAGTAAAGAGGATAACAGCTAAATAGGTTATGTAAGGAGACCATCAGAGAAGGAAAAGGATTAGGGATCTACAAGAATATTTCAGCGGACGTTTTTGTCACGACGGGAACCAAGGAACTGTAGAAGATATGAGATAGGCAAGTTAAGAAAATGATCAAAGGTGCTTAGATAAGGTGATAAATGTAATAAGGATGCCGAACAAGGCAACAAAAAACAAAGATTGAACCCCGACTAATGATATTCACTAGAGAAAACGTAAAAATAATTTTAAATGCAGTTTTTTATATTTGGAATAACAAAGATGAACTGTTATTGGTAGAAGCGCTCAATAATTTTGTATAAAATGTGCCATAAAGGGGATAAAGCTTTGGATTACTAAAGTTATCGGCAATGATCCCACTTAAACATGTCCTATAAAGTCTTCTTGAACCTTTCAAAGACAAAGGAAGGACGAAATGACGCCGAGGAAGATAGAAGAATTCTGGACGTAATTAGATGAAGATGAATAGCTTTACTGAGGGAGAAGTGGCACAGAATAGTTGAGGAGGCCAAGGTTCTTCCAGTATTGTAGTGACATGAAAGAAGTAAAAGAAGGCTAGTGCTGTGGGCATCTCGAATGAACGGGTACATAATATTTTGCATCAACATTTGGACATGACAAAGCTATCCGCAAGATGGGTGCCGCGATTGCTCACGCTTGACCAAAAACGAAATCGTGTGAAGTGTTGCAAGGACGTTTTGCAGCTGTTCCAGAAGAATCCGCAGGACTTTAAGCGTCGTTTCGTCACTGTGGATGAAACATGGATACATCACTACACTCCTGAGACCAAAGAAAAATCTAAACAATCGGTTACCAAGGGGGAATCTGCGCCAAAAAAGGCGAAGACCGTTCCTTCGGCCGGAAAGATTATGGCGACTGTCTTTTGGGATTCGCAAGGAATAATCCTCATCGACTATCTGGAAAAGAGTAAAACTATTACAGGTGCATATTATTCATCGTTATTGGACCGTTTAAAAACCGAGCTGCAAGAAAAACGCCTACGATTGGCCCACAAAAAAGTCCTTTTCCATCACGACAACGCACCAGCTCACACCTCAGCAGTTGTGGTCGCAAAATTAATGGAAATAGGGTTCCAACTCGTTTCACATCCCCCCTATTCTCCAGACTTGGCTCCTTCGGACTACTATTTGTTCCCCATTATGAAGAAATGGCTGGCGGGAAAAAGATTTTATTCAAACGAGGAGGTGATTGCAGAAACGAATGGCTATTTTTCAGACTTGGACAAATCCTATTATTCGGAAGGGATCAACAAACTAGAGCAGCGTTGGACGAAGTGTATAAGCCTAAAAGGAGACTATGTTGAAAAATAAAAAAGGTTTACCCCCAAAAATTAAGTAGTTTTTATTTTTGCACGGACTTTTCAAACGACCCTCGTATTAGGTAAAGGTGTTCTCAAAAACTTCAGGAATTAGATAAGAGATAACAGAAGTGGGTTGACAAAATCTGAAATTATGATAAGAACTTAATACTTTTACTATTATTTAATATTTTAAGTTAAGAGCACATTACTATGTGAGAACAGCACCATTGGGGTAAGAGTAGAAACCGCTGTGTGGGCTAAAGTAGGTTTGATCTGGTTAATTCATTAGAGCTAAAGTAAGGGGACATTATATAGCTGTATTGTAGCACAATATAGAGGCACTGAACACAGTGCTAGCATATAAACACCGCCATTATTCTGTTGGTGTGCAAGGCTATGGTCAGCCAGGTTATGTTACTCTACCTGGTGATGAATGTGTAATATTCAGTCCCGGTTATAACCGCCTTTGTGACCAAACTTAATATGTGCGCACATTTTAATCTTATATTTACTAATTGCTGAAAATAAACAGCCAATTAGAAGTTAAATATTTAAATATTTAATTTATTTATAAAGTAACATTAGTAAATATTTTATTAAGAGACGTTCAGTTCTAGCTCTGGATGGATTAAATCCAATAAGCATTCCAGTTTTGGGGCAAAACCTTTTTTTATTCACAAGATTGCAATTAACATGGTTCGCTTTCTCACTAAGGTGAAGTGAAGTTACAGTCATGAAACCTTCACAGTTTCGAAATATCAAAAAAATCTAAACTATAATTTTATTTGAAATAATTAGTGTTAAATAATGAACCAATCCGAAAGCAGAGATAGTAAACAAAAAATGGTTGATTGGATTGACCAATTAGAATATTCCTGGCGACCACGCCTACAACCAAGCTTTTTAATCGGATTGGATTGGCTGGCAGATAAAATGTGCAGCCGTAATAGTGGTAAAGTTTATTTTACATTAACCTAAGAAGTAAATGATTTCAAACTTCAAGCAGACGCCTACACTATTTATCCTAGAAGGTGAGTATGTTGGATGCAATCAATACGCTGTTTTGCTGAAGTTAGAAAGTAGATGGGTCTTTCACAGGTATATATCAAGTTCCAGGTTAGATTCCTAGCCTGGGTCTTATGGTTCACAACAAAATATCTCTGCGTAATTTGCTCATACGAGACCCATTTTGTATGTCTGCGATTTATGATAAGAAAGAAGCTATCACCAATGATCTTTCTGATCGCTCGGGTTGTGTGAAGATCAGTTTTAAAAAGTGATCCTCCATGGTAATATCCACAACATGGCGCACTTACTTCTTCTGGCCCTTATCTAAGCAGACTGGTTTTTCCTTTTTTTCCCCTTAAATTCACACAAATCTAAATAATTTTCTTTTTATCCTAAGCATAAATAAGGTTATCTAATAAATATGAACTAAATTTACATAGTTATTTTCACATAAAATTTTTAATGCATAATCTAATAATTAATCAAACCCCAGCGGTGGAAAAAATAGCGAAAAAATCTAAACTATAATTTTATTTGAAATAATTAGTGTCAAATAATGAACCAATGCGAAAGCAGAGATAGAGAAGTAAAAAAAAAATGGTTGATTGGATTGACCAATCTGAATATTCATGGCGACCACGCCTATAACCAAGCTCTTTAATCGGATTGGATTGGCTGCCAGTTAAAACGTGCAACCTGTTAATAGTTTTAAGTTGTAAAAATTTATTTATAGTTTTTTTTTAAACCCATTTTTCGGTAAATTGTATAAATTTCTATAAACATATGTGCACACTGAGTACATTAAGTGTTTTAATGCATCTTAAATTAAAAAGATAATAATAATAATCGAAACTCTAATATAGATAAGCCTTATCACTTACTTCTTTTCGTATTTTACTGTCAATCTACACAAACAAAAGCAAGAAACAGTATATGGTCAATAAATGAACTAATGGATATTGTATCGTCAGATTTGTTTTATAAATTTGATTTATGGCCGAACTTAATGGAAATCTTTGGAAAGCATCAGTCTTAATGGATGACATTAAACTGATGGAAAATGAGAGGGAATAAAAAATTGAAAACATTTAGTTATCTACCCAAGCATTGATTAATGATGTGTTTTTTTTCCAGCCAGCTTCTAAAGAACATTAATATTTACGTTATTTTGTAAAACCTGCTATTAAGCGTAGTTAAGTTACAATTTTTTATTATAACTAACAAAAGTTACGTTGAAATCAATTGCAGATCTTCAATTTTTTAGTTTTTACTTGAAATAGCGGTTTTTATGGCCTCCCGAGGAAGAAAATAATGGTTTTGACAAATTAGGCCCCGTTTAATCGCTCTATCTTCCATTAAACGTTGTACCATATAAATAATCTAAAATATAAGATGAAAATTTGGGCCAAATCACTCAGAAATCAGTTAGCATTTTTCTAACCTTGATTTATTTGATGGTTGGTCAACAATGTTTAAAATCGGCTGAGCTCAATTTAATAATAGCAAAAGTATTTTGATTTTCTGCGTTCTGTTTATTTTGAATTTAAAGTACGAAGAAATTACATCTTTTTTTTTCTCTTTTGGCTGGCTGAAGTGAAGTACAGAAGATAGTTATCTCTTGACAACTTCCTTGACGTTTTTTTTGTAACTTAATTTCCCAGCGGATTTTTTGGTTTTAAATCACAAATCTCTGAGACTTTGTAATTGAATGGCTTTCCTTTTTCATTACAATTCTGTTTTTCCTTTTTGATTTTAATTTCTAACTCGACAACCCCTGATCTGAAATCCGGTCTGTGGTTGAACAAATTCAGTTATAAAACAAAATATAATTAATTTAAAAAAATAATTTAAGGGGCCTTTTTTTAGAGAAAAAATAAAAACTGATAGAACTGTTTTTGAAATACGAATTCGTATTTCGTAAATTCGCTTGAAACTCACTCATATTACATATGTATTACATATTTCATATTACAATCATAACAGCTGTCTAATTTGCAAATATTTTTTACATTTGTTCATTTATTTTGCAACTGTAAACAATGTACAACAACAAGCAAAAGAGATGAAAGATACGGAAATTGTGCAAATATTTATACACATTCAGATAAATGCATGAGCATCCAGAGACAAGAGTGGAATGAACGACGACCATCCAGTCGTTGGAAGCCCTTAATTCCGCCATGTTGGCAAGCTTATGCAGCAACCATCCCAGGTGGTCGGCGATATAATTTAAAGGAAGTGTTGTAGTAGACAGTGGATCAGAAGTTTGTAATGACTGTTCTAGATTTGAGTGGAGTTTTGTGTATCGAGATTGGGGCTATTTCAGAGACGAAAGGAATATTGAGATCAGAGTATATAGTATGATTGGAGACGTAGAAGGGAGCGTTAACTATTGTTCTAAGGATTTTAGACTGTAAGGTTTGAAGTCGATTGGTGTTCGTTTTTTGTCGCTTCCTTAGAGTTGTATCCCGTACGTCCGTATTTGGGGCAAGTAGGGCGATCTATAGGTTTCTTTTGTTCTTCAGGATCAGTTTTGAACGTTTGTCGAGTAGTCATTTCAACATTTTGTATCTAAAATTGAGATCAATTCGTTTGAATCTCGTGTGGGGGATTCCAAGATAGTAGTTTGTCACTTTTGCATCCTTCAAAATTTCACGAATGCTTCTAATTGCATTTTTTTTGTACTCAAATTTGCTTTTTTAATTTTTTGCAATGGATCTATTATCAATTGCAAAACACGTAATGATCACATGAACAGAGAGAGAAAACTAATTCGGTACATGCTGACTCAACAAGTGCAGTGTTGCCACGGATACATGAAAATCAAAAATTGGTCAGGATTGCCAACATTATTTCATTAGATCAAATCAAGAATAATTACTACCAATTTAGAGACTGAGCAAGTTCTGTTTCAACTACTTATTACCATTTTAAACAATGTTTATAATAAAGTTTAAAGTAACCATTTCTCTCCAAAACTTTAACCAGAGAACAAAGAACAAAAGACGGATTAAGTAATCGCCCGTGGTTACATTAAATTTTTTTTTTCTTTCTTTCAACTTTTTTTCCATTTTCTTTTACTTTTCATGAAGACTTTTCCTGAACCTAACCATACCCCAGCTTATCTAGTGATGAGGAAGATTTTCCTCAGTTCTGTTGGAACGGCACTTACTTTAAATCTTCCCTTAGAGTGGTGGATAAAGCAGAGCAAACTGCCAGCTAAACCACAGGCGCATTAAACACAGAATGCTTTCTTAACCCTACTTTTTGCTTATACATATACACCATTTACTTTGGTACATACGAAGTTGGTTTTTGCGTTTAACCCTCTAGTAAACAATAATGTCACGTAAAACCTCTCTGTTATTTCATAAATATAAATGTATTGTATTAAAAACAAAATAATAAACTTTCAGGTTTTTTGTTATTCAATTATTTTTGGACATATTTATAAAATAGGCATTTAATACACAATTTGTACGTGAATACGTCTTTAAATTTGCTATCATATGGAGGCAATCCAAAAAACCTAATGATTACAAAATCGGGGGATACAGTTTGGCATTATAGTTTCGATTCTATCGTCTACATCCAAAATTAAATTATACCACTGGATAGCTAAAGGATCGAAGAATTCATTACGATTTGCGAGGACTGTGACGCATCGCGCGAGGTGGAGGGGGAAGCGCCGCCATTTTGAGATCATTTTGCTGCGTATCGAGATTTGCAATTAGTATAACTTTTGACTCGGAGTAGCTACGACGTTCGTTTAAGTTTTAATCGTCGGCTGTCGTCACAATCTATCGATCTTATATAAAACATTAGTATAAAATGGTGACAGTTAATATAATAAGGTGTTAGAATAAAAAAATATTATTAAAAATATATAATGTCGGCCTATACGCGTCGAAAACCCAAAACCAAATACAGAGATCGTATACGATTGGAAAGGGCTTCTCAAGAACAATCGAATGGTAATAATAAAACACCATATGACCGAATCAAGCTGTGCCTAGGAATGTAAAAGAATGAATGCGGCCGAGCGGATCAAAGACGGTGTCAGTACATCTGCAGCTGGGGCGGTTGAAATTTTGCAAGTGGATGATGAAATCGCTTCTACATCGACAACGGACTGTATAGGCATAGATTATGTTCGATCGTCGATTTATTTCATTGATCTCATCCTAAATACATAAATAAAAATATTTTATATAAAAAATATAACCCGTTACGTAAACGTGACACAGCCACAGCTTTTTTTTATCGGTTTTCACTCAAATCTGGCTGAATTTTATTTATTTTTATAAGAAATTTTTCTTGATGGAAAAGCGAAATTCTCTATTGACCCGTACCTTTGAGTTCCTCGTCTTCATAATTTCATCCAGGCTGAAGACATAAGTTTCTTTTTCTTAACTTTCTTTCTTCCTCACACGGGATGTCCTATTTCAGAATAGTAGCCTTGAAGAACCATTACAAGATGCACTCTTTAAGAAAGAGACAATTGAAAACAGAAGAGGCGATATTGGTATTCATCAATAGAAAAGAAGTAAAGTAATGCCTATTTTTTCAGCCCTACTTTACGTCTAACTACCAAATTAGGGAAACCATTAAATAATATCCAATGCCTAGACTGAGAATTGAAACTATTACTATAAATACTTCTTAGTTTTACGTGATCTCTAAAGGCTTGGCTAGCGTGACGCTGAACTCTGGTCCCTCTCTTCAGAACTAGTGAATCTTAACGACTTTAACTAGAAATTTCCAAAGTGAGGGACCACTTGACTTGAAGATATGAGTTTGCTTCTTCCAAAGTTACGAACTCTGAGGCGTAAATACCCTTCACATTAACAGGAAATACTTAATACAAAAAGTGCCGATTACTTTGGCAACCATTAGTATTTTTAATTTAAATTTTTACTTTTAGAATCCTGGGCCAAGAAGTGGCGGATTAAAATGAACCTAAAGAAATGCCAGCATGCCACGTTTACTCTCCGGCGGAGCTCCTGTCCACCTGTCCTCTTCAACAGCAATCCTCTTCCTTGTACTCAGATCTGGTGCGCTACCTTGGGCTCTACATAGACAAACGACTCACGTGGAACCCACACACTAGACTTAAAAGACAAGCAATAACAAAACGCGAAACTTCTTTAAGATTACTTGGGCGACGCTCCAAATTACCCATTGAACTCAAACGTTTAATATACAGTACTATCCTCAAATCTATGTGGACTTACGGACTAGAGCTGTGGGGTTCAGCCAAACCTACAAACATACGGACAGTACAAGACATTTCAGTCAAAACTACTGCCGACAGATAGCTTGCGCTCCATTTTTACGGTGACTAAACTCACTCTTCACAACGACCTCAACAATCCCTTCATAGACCACCTCGCCAAGACTAAATACCAAAAATTCCATACTGCTCTCTCTACTTGCTCAAATCCTCTTGTACAGTCTCTCGCCTCCTCTGACATCTCTAACAATCCTACTCGACGACTAAATCGCCAGTGGTCCCGCGACTTCTTCCTTGTAGGCTGAAGACCTAAATCTCTCCTCTCTCCTATAGAGAGTGCTACCGCTGGGTAGCTTCTCTCCTCCCGCACCAGTTCATCTCATTCACCTCCTATTTACTTATTGTATATATTTATACAGATTGTAAATTACAAAATAAATATATATAAAAAAAAATTACTTTGTTTATCAGTTACGTATATTGCACCAGATCACATATACTGACATAATATACGAGAACCAAAAAGTGATCTCCTCTGATTTTAAGTACTCTAAGAATTATTAAGTCTCTACCTCCGAAATGATCTAGCAGGAGCTAAGCTTACTCATTACTTAATGCCACCCAAAAAAAGAAGATGATACTAAGAAGATGAACCGGATGATATCATTTTGACCCTTTACCCACCATTTCATCGTCCAAAAGATAAAATAAACACAGTGGAAAAGATAAGAAGAAAGGAACGTAATTCTTTTTAACGCACCGTCGAAGACCAAAAGTTCTTGGAGAAGGCAAGGAGCGGAACTATGATGTGATGTGGCTTTGAATTACTTCAGCTAAGTTTAACTGCATGCTTATTTATATCATTCATAACGTTCTATTCTTTAGCGTGAAGTTTATTTGTTCACTATATAAGCATAAGAATAAAATATATAGGCGATTTTATTTCAGGTAAACAAAACATGGAGGCCAGGTTGGTTTTTCTGTATAGGTGGGGAAGATGTAGTAGGCACTGGCACCGCCATTTCCTTCCAAGGTGTTTTAAAGCAAAACGTGAATATTGATCCGACCTTGTTATTTACTTTAAGCGTTACTTCTTATTTTCAAGCTTACAACTTGAATACTTTTTGGGGAAGAACAGCGTCAAAGAGATGACACCATTTTATCTGTTAACAATTATTTCAATTATCTTTGACAAATTGCCTGCAAACAAAATGTTCTAAACATTCATTTACACTTAAAGAACTTCTCATAAATCACAGTTTTCTCTCAAAAACATTAAAGTAAGCGTAGAAATTGTTATTAAACTTTCTTTAAGTAAACGTGTAAAGAATGGATTTTGAAAATTTATTGGTTCTGTGCCAAATAAGATGCACAGATGTCCTACACAAAGCGAGTTTCTATCCATAAGCAAGAACAACTAAGCTTCTTCACCGTCAACCTAGGTCTCAATATCCTAAATCTGGCCATCTATGTTGACACTTCTTTTTCCTAGGGGAAGCTGCAAAACTGGTCTCATCCAAAGCAACAACAAAGGATAGCGCATAAACCTCAGCAAGAAGAACATTTGGAACCATCAACCAAACTACGTTGACCAATTCTCTCTTAAAGGCAACGTTACACTTTCACATTGAATAGTAGAACTTGAAATATTGTATTGGGTTGGCAACTAAGTAATTTCAGTTTTCACTCACAGGGAGCGCGGACCTTCATTTTTTTTAATTAGTCGTGTTGGTGGCGTACTTTGCCTTATTATATTTAGTAAAGGTAATATTGAGGTTACTTTAGAAACAAGTTGTGGCGTGGTTTTTCCAAAACCCTTATTTGTTGGTCCATTTCAAATGGAGCGCAGAAACGAACATTTTCGGCTTATTTTACTTTTTTTCGTAAAGGAAAAGAAAGCCGCTGAAGCTCACGAAGTTTATGGCATTGACTGCTTAACAGAGCGTACTTGTCAGAATTGGTTTAAAGTGGTTTCGTTCTGAAGAATTTTCCCGCAAAGATGATTAGGTCGACCTGCTGAAGTTGATGGTGACCAAATCAAAGTCATAATTGAAGAGGATCGTCATATACCTGTTCGAGGGATTGCAGAGAAGTTAAATGTATCCCATACAACAATTGAAAAACACTTAAAAGTGTATTGGACTCGTTAAGAAGCTGGATATATGGGTACCGCATGAACTGAAAGAGATTCACTTAACACAACCCATCTTAAGCGCAATGAAAACGACCCTTTTCTTGAAAAGAATCATAACTGGTGATGAAAAATGGATCCTTTACAGTAACATATTGTGAAAACGATCATTGTGCAAGCAAGATGAATCAGCACCAACCACATCGAAAGCAGAATTGCACCAAAAAGAAAAAAGATCATGCTGTCTATTTGGTGGGATTACAAAGGTGTTCGTGTATTTTTAATTGCTTCCAAAGAATTAGACGATTACTTCAGAGGTTTACTGTCAACAACTTATGAAACTTGAAGAAGCAATCAAAGAAAAACGGCCCTGAATTGGCAAATCGAAAAGGAATTGTATCCCATCATGATAATGCAAGGCCCTGCACACATCTTTGGCAACTCGCAGGAAATTATTGGAGCTTGGTTGGGAGGTGATGGCACATCCTCCTGATACAGCCCTGATCTGGCTCCATCTGATTATCACTTATTTCGGAGTTTTCAGAATTATTTGAACGGAAAAACTTTTACAGATGAAAATGACCTTAAATCGCACTTGGAAAAGTTCTTTGCTGATAAGGACCAAAAGTTCTTTGAGCGCGGAATCATGATGCTGCAAGAAAGATGGCAAAATGTCATTGAACAAAACGGAAAATATGTCATTAATTAAAAATTATTTTTTGTAATAAAAAGAATGAGTTTTATATAATAATTCAAAACCGAAATTACTCAGTTGCCAACCTATTATAATAGAAATTCAAAAGAAAAATGCTAGTTAAAATGGTGACTAAGAGAGGCAAACTTTATGCGTGGTAGATCTGTTAGTTATCGCCCTGCAGGCATTCACAGAAGTTGTTGAAAATTTGATTTCATGAAGAATATGGTAACTGCCTTCATATGCAGCCAAATATTGCGTTGTAAATGAGTAGAAATCAAACTTAATCTTCACAGACATGATGATTTAATATTTAGAAGGTGGATGAAAATTGAAATTCAGTCAGAATGGCAGAAAACAATCATACTCAGACGTATGAAATCATTGATATTGCCCATGTTTTCAAAAAATTGTTATTATTCATTACTTTTCAGCTAAAGAGCTGGAATAGTAACAGAAACGAACATGTCCAAGCATGTTTGCATTAACTATTTTAGGGATAGCAGTAAAATGTAGAAAGTATCCCTTTAATAAGCAAACTTGTGGTATTTTTGGGTTTTGAAATTTCCACATCAAGTCGTAGTCCTAGAATCTTAATTCCGTCGAGAAGATCATTCCTGTGGCAGATGATAATGGAATCTTCTTCTGCCCTCCATTCTCTCAAACTTTTTTTACCAAGCTTGGCATAGTTTCTCAGTTCCTCTTCGACTCCATTCATCAGGATATCTGTGTGTTAGAGACGGACAATATAGTTTGCAATTCAACTTCTTTATTTTTTTTATATTTTATTTTTATTTTTTGTATTTATTTTGTAATTTACAATCTGTATAAATGCATACAATAAGAAAATAGGAGGTGAATGAGATGAACTGGTGCGGGAAGATTAGGAGGAGAGAAGCTACCCAGCGGTAGCACTCTCTGTAGGAGAGAGGAGTATGTGTGGAGGAGAGAGGAGAGAGAGGAGAATAATGGCGTTTAGGCCTTCAGACTGTAAGGAAGTCGCAGGGCCATTGGCGATTCAGTCGACGAGGAGCATTAGGGATGTCAGAGGAAGCGAGAGACAGTACAAGAGGATTAGAGCTAGTCGAGAGAGTAGTATGGAATTTTTGATATTTAGTCTTGGCGAGTTGGTGTACGAAGGGGATGTTGAGGTCGTTGTGAAGAGTGTGGTTAGCCACTATAGAAAGGAGCGTCACCTATCTGTCGGCAGTAGTTTTGACTGAAATGTCTTGTACTGTCCGTATGTTTGTAGGTTTGGCTGAACCCCACAGCTCTAGTCCGTAAGTCCACATAGGTTTGAGAATAGTACTGTATATTAATCGTTTCAGTTCAGTGGGTAATTTGGAGCGTCGTCCAAGAAGTCTGCAAAGTAGTTTCGCACGTTTTGTCATTGCTTGTCTTTTAAGTCTAGTGTGTGGGTTCCACGTGAGTCGTTTGTCTATGTAGAGCCCAAGGTAGCGCACAAGATCTGTACAAGGAAGAGGATTGCTGTTGAAGAGGACAGTTGGACAGGAGCCCCGCCGGAGAGTAAACGTGGCATGCTGGCCATTTCTGTGAGTTCATTTTAATCCGCCACTTCTTTGCCCAGGATGTTATTTTATTTAACTCTAATTTTAGCTCAGATTTGACTTTAATAGAAATAAAAAAATGATAAACCGCAAAAAAAAAGATAAGAAAGAGAAACTGCTGACAATCCAGAAATGTGGATGAGCAATCCAAAGATGATGATGATGATGGAAATTTACCAGACATTCCATGCTATTGTATTATTCCATGCTATTAAAAATTCTTTTCCTGGTACGACCTACATAGATATAGAGTCACGAACGCAGAATTGTGATAGGTCATGAATCCACTGCATTCCCAATATTGCAGTAATGACTTAAGTCTGTATATTATAATCATGCTACTTATCATTGTCAATATACTCCTTGCAGTTGATGCATCATGAAAATGACACAGTCCAAAAAAAACGGAAACAATCCGCTGGTTCTTTTTATAAAAGGACATGCAACAAAGAAACTGTTCCTAGGGATGCCCTATATTCTAGCCAAGAGGCTTTGGCATGCTAAAATTTATTTTTAATAATCACGCTACGTAGATAATATTTGTTTTATCCCTCTAAAAACTTTGAAATTGACTCTAACTTGGACAACTTCATCCAGGATATAACTCCATGATCTAATTTTATAAAAACCCTTCAATTCTTGGTTTTGTTCTTGAATGAGCGCACTCAAAAAACTCCACCATAAAAGTGATTTCCATCTGTTCGAATAATGAGGCTGAACCCAGATGTACAATATTGGAATCATGATATGCAACAATGGTGGTATCGTCAGCGTAAAGATAAATGGGAGTGTTAGGATGTTATGGGATATACGTGTGTAGCTAGTATGGTACCCTGGGGTACACTAGCCAGGATAGATTGATAAGAAGAAGTGGTTGATCCTTGGATGATTTAGTAAAAATGGCCTGGGGTATATAGGATTGCAGGATAAGGTAGAATATCTTTAAATTTAAAATCTAAACCTTTAGAATCCTCTGAAAAGACGCCTTCTGACATCATTTATGATGTAATTAATTATATATTAAGCACAAAGCCAACCAGCCGTTGATCCCATATTTTATTCATGAAGAATTTAGAGCAGATTAGAATATTAAAACAGAATGGTAGTTATGGGAAATAAAAGGAAAAACCTTGAGCAAAGTGAAAATTTGAGTAAAATATTGTCCAAAATACCAAAAAGGGACCAAAATACTTTCACTTTATCCCAATTTGAAGTTTATAGAACTGTGTGACATCACAATTAAAGCAAACAGGTAAAACAACTTTCCACAATGGAAAAAGTTATTAAAACTGTCCGGTAATACAGTTGTATAAGGGTTGATCGTCAAAAAGTGCACGAAAAAGCGTAACGTTGAAAAACACCCAACTTTTACAATTTTTGTCTCTTTTTCTATAAAAGATAAAATTCCCAAATTTTCTTTAAAATATAGGGCAAATCCTCCTTTAAAACTATAATTTTTTGAAACAACCAAGTTCCACTTTTTATACTGGTTTATTCTCCTTGTTTCTCAAAATAGATCGACCCAACATGTACAATCTAGTATTGGCCTTAATATTAACTATCAAATACAGAAACAGCAGCATTACAGTGAAATTAGCAGAATATTTCCACTTTTTCCAATGGTTTTTACTTCTTGTTTCTCAAAATAGATAGACCCAACATGTACAACCTAGCACTGGCCTTAATATTAACTATCAAATACAGAAACAGCAGCATTACAGTGAAATTAGCAGACTATTTCCACTTTTTCCAATGGTTTTTACTTCTTTTTTCTCAAAATAGATCGACCCAACATGTACAATCTAGCATTGGCCTTAATATTAACTATCAAATACAGAAAGAGCAGCATTACAGTGAAATTAGCAGACTATTTCCACGTTTTCCAGTGGTTTTTACTTCTTGTTTCTCAAAACAGATCGACCCAACATGTACAATCTAGCATTGGCCTTAATTTTAACTATCAAATACAGAAACAGCAGCATTACAGTGAAATTAGCAGAATATTTCCACTTTTTCCAATGGTTTTTACTTCTTGTTTCTCAAAATAGATAGACCCAACATGTACAACCTAGCACTGGCCTTAATATTAACTATCAAATACAGAAACAGCAGCATTACAGTGAAATTAGCAGACTATTTCCACTTTTTCCAATGGTTTTTACTTCTTTTTTCTCAAAATAGATCGACCCAACATGTACAATCTAGCATTGGCCTTAATATTAACTATCAAATACAGAAAGAGCAGCATTACAGTGAAATTAGCAGACTATTTCCACGTTTTCCAGTGGTTTTTACTTCTTGTTTCTCAAAACAGATCGACCCAATATGTACAATCTAGCATTGGCCTTAATATTAACTATCAAATACAGAAAGAGCAGCATTACAGTGAAATTAGCAGAATATTTCCACTTTTTCCAATGGTTTTTACTTCTTGTTTCTCAAAATAGATAGACCCAACATGTACAACCTAGCACTGGCCTTAACATTAACTATCAAATACAGAAACAGCAGCATTACAGTGAAATTAGCAGACTATTTCCACTTTTTCCAATGGTTTTTACTTCTTTTTTCTCAAAATAGATCGACCCAACATGTACAATCTAGCATTGGCCTTAATATTAACTATCAAATACAGAAAGAGCAGCATTACAGTGAAATTAGCAGACTATTTCCACGTTTTCCAGTGGTTTTTACTTCTTGTTTCTCAAAACAGATCGACCCAACATGTACAATCTAGCATTGGCCTTAATTTTAACTATCAAATACAGAAACAGCAGCATTACAGTGAAATTAGCAGAATATTTCCACTTTTTCCAATGGTTTTTACTTCTTGTTTCTCAAAATAGATAGACCCAACATGTACAACCTAGCACTGGCCTTAATATTAACTATCAAATACAGAAACAGCAGCATTACAGTGAAATTAGCAGACTATTTCCACTTTTTCCAATGGTTTTTACTTCTTTTTTCTCAAAATAGATCGACCCAACATGTACAATCTAGCATTGGCCTTAATATTAACTATCAAATACAGAAAGAGCAGCATTACAGTGAAATTAGCAGACTATTTCCACGTTTTCCAGTGGTTTTTACTTCTTGTTTCTCAAAACAGATCGACCCAACATGTACAATCTAGCATTGGCCTTAATTTTAACTATCAAATACAGAAACAGCAGCATTACAGTGAAATTAGCAGAATATTTCCACTTTTTCCAATGGTTTTTACTTCTTGTTTCTCAAAATAGATAGACCCAACATGTACAACCTAGCACTGGCCTTAATATTAACTATCAAATACAGAAACAGCAGCATTACAGTGAAATTAGCAGACTATTTCCACTTTTTCCAATGGTTTTTACTTCTTTTTTCTCAAAATAGATCGACCCAACATGTACAATCTAGCATTGGCCTTAATATTAACTATCAAATACAGAAAGAGCAGCATTACAGTGAAATTAGCAGACTATTTCCACGTTTTCCAGTGGTTTTTACTTCTTGTTTCTCAAAACAGATCGACCCAATATGTACAATCTAGCATTGGCCTTAATATTAACTATCAAATACAGAAAGAGCAGCATTACAGTGAAATTAGCAGAATATTTCCACTTTTTCCAATGGTTTTTACTTCTTGTTTCTCAAAATAGATAGACCCAACATGTACAACCTAGCACTGGCCTTAATATTAACTATCAAATACAGAAACAGCAGCATTACAGTGAAATTAGCAGACTATTTCCACTTTTTCCAATGGTTTTTACTTCTTTTTTCTCAAAATAGATCGACCCAACATGTACAATCTAGCATTGGCCTTAATATTAACTATCAAATACAGAAAGAGCAGCATTACAGTGAAATTAGCAGACTATTTCCACGTTTTCCAGTGGTTTTTACTTCTTGTTTCTCAAAACAGATCGACCCAACATGTACAATCTAGCATTGGCCTTAATTTTAACTATCAAATACAGAAACAGCAGCATTACAGTGAAATTAGCAGAATATTTCCACTTTTTCCAATGGTTTTTACTTCTTGTTTCTCAAAATAGATAGACCCAACATGTACAACCTAGCACTGGCCTTAATATTAACTATCAAATACAGAAACAGCAGCATTACAGTGAAATTAGCAGACTATTTCCACTTTTTCCAATGGTTTTTACTTCTCCTTTCTCAAAACAGATCGACCCAACTTGTACAATCTAGCATTGGCCTTAATATTAACTATCAAATACAGAAACAGCAGCATTACAGTGAAATTAGCAGACTATTTCCACTTTTTCCAATGGTTTTTACTTCTCCTTTCTCAAAATAGATCGACCCAACATGTACAATCTAGCATTGGCCTTAATATTAACTATCAAATACAGAAACAGCAGCATTACAGTGAAATTAGCAGACTATTTCCACTTTTTCCAATGGTTTTTACTTCTCCTTTCTCAAAATAGATCGACCCAACATGTACAATCTAGCATTGGCCTTAATATTAACTATCAAATGCAGAAACAGCAGCATTACAGTGAAATTAGACGAATATTTCCACTTTTTCCAATGGTTTTTACTTCTTGTTTCCCAAAATAGATCGACCCAACATGTACACTCCAGCATTGGCCTTAATATTAACTATCAAATACAGAAACAGCAGCATTACAGTGAAATTAGACGAATATTTCCACTTTTTCCAATGGTTTTTACTTCTTGTTTCCCAAAATAGATCGACCCAACATGTACACTCCAGCATTGGCCTTAATATTAACTATCAAATACAGAAACAGCAGCATTACAGTGAAATTAGCAGACTATTTCCACTTTTTCCAATGGTTTTTACTTCTCCTTTCTCAAAATAGATCGACCCAACATGTACAATCTAGCATTGGCCTTAATATTAACTATCAAATGCAGAAACAGCAGCATTACAGTGAAATTAGACGAATATTTCCACTTTTTCCAATGGTTTTTACTTCTTGTTTCCCAAAATAGATCGACCCAACATGTACACTCCAGCATTGGCCTTAATATTAACTATCAAATACAGAAACAGCAGCATTACAGTGAAATTAGACGAATATTTCCACTTTTTCCAATGGTTTTTACTTCTTGTTTCCCAAAATAGATCGACCCAACATGTACACTCCAGCATTGGCCTTAATATTAACTATCAAATACAGAAACAGCAGCATTACAGTGAAATTAGACGAATATTCCCACTTTTTCCAATGGTTTTTACTTCTTGTTTCTCAAAATAGATCGACCCAACATGTACACTCCAGCATTGGCCTTAATATTAACTATCAAATACAGAAACAGCAGCATTACAGTGAAATTAGCAGACTATTTCCACTTTTTCCAATGGTTTTTACTTCTTTTTTCTCAAAATATTCCCAAATTTTCTTTAGTAATAATCTAGGGCAAATCCTCTCTTTATAACTGTAATTTTTTGGTAACAACCTAGATCTAATAGTGGCCGAAAATGAGTAAAATATACTAACTAGTTTTATACTAGCGAAAACCATTTGTGGTAAGAAATAAAATAGAGT
The DNA here is from genome assembly GCF_049639745.1 of Rhodnius prolixus. NCBI lineage: Eukaryota > Metazoa > Arthropoda > Insecta > Hemiptera > Reduviidae > Rhodnius > Rhodnius prolixus. Next base: position 22,075,928 of record NW_027411582.1, read on the forward strand.
AAAGAAAATAAATAATGAAAATCCTCTAAAAAGTGGAAAGAAATGTGGAAAAAAGTTTCATTAAATTAATGGTATTTTCTTATTCTTCTTTTCATAAATATTAAACCAGCGAGTTATGTACACTGGGAGGCCATTAATAAATCTGTTCTAAAAATAATAGTTACTCGTATTTCAAATCCATTTGTAAATGAATACTCTTTTTGCAAAACGTTTTTTAAGTTTTTATTTTATTTCAACTGCAATTTTGTTCTGTTAGTAGATTCTTTTCTTCGAATTTTCGCTGAAATAATCTAAAGATCAATATTTTGTGGGAAATATGGATTTAAGGACTGAAGTTTACTTGAATATTAGATGTACAATATATTATTTGTTTTACATTTATCGCAGCCGTATTTATTTTGATAATAGATATGTGGCTACAGGTCTGGGTGATAATTAATTTCAATCTGATTATCTTATCTTGATTATCTGGTCTTAAAAACTATGAAGGTTCGAGGTGTGGCTAAAGAGACTAAAGCTGCTACAGAAGAACTATGCATGCGCCAAATCCTGACGACCGACAGCTGTACAGCCTTCTCTTTCGATTGCAGCGTCTCACTTACTTGTAGAGAAATCTGTCTGACCGAAACCGTCGTTTATGTAAGAGGTGTTAGTTTCGTTTTGCGCGAAAACATGATACTACACATGTAGTAGAGCAACGAATTGTCGTGAAATTTCACATGAAACTGGGTAAAACCGCTACTGAAACTTATCTTTTATTAAAAGAAGTTTGTATGGTGATGAATGTTAATCACGTGCGCAAGTTTTTTTGAGTGGTTCAAGCGTTTCCAAGATGACCGAGAAGACGTTGGAGATGATGACCGCCCGGGTAGCCCTTCTACGTCCAAAATGGATGAAAATGTCGATTATAATTAATCAACATTACTACCGTAAGGTGCTTGCTCAACTCCGTGAAAGAGTAAGGAAAAAACAAGTCACGGGGTTCTCTCCATCAAGACAACCGGCGCCGGCTCAACACTGTATTGTCCTGTCAAGAACAGTTTCTAGCGAAGTACAACATCCCAGTTTTAGAGCCATTTGCCTTATTCGCCTGACCTGGCCCCATGTGACTTTAAATCTGTTCCCCAAATTCAAATCTGCAATAAAAGGAACATGATTTCAGTCCGTTGAAGCTTGAGAAAGAAAAAGCGGCACGCGTCATGCAGGAGCTCACAGAAAAAGGACTTCCAGCATTGTTTCGAACAATGGTAAATTCGCATGGAGCTTTGTAGGGATAGGGGAGTGGGGTATACTGAAGGTGATAATATAACTAATTATGTATTAATTTAAAATAAAATGTTCTACAGCAATAGTTTCGTTATTTAATAGCCACACCTCGTATATCTGTGGCTTCTGATTTGTTAAGCAGTGGATGAGGTTATAGTCGATGAATACAGCCACGAAAAGGTTGCTATGAAATCACTATTAATTTACAGGCTGTAGCGGAGTATTGTGATTTGATTAGGAAGGCTGTGAAGGAATAAATAGTATCACTAATTGTTTAATGGTTAACCTTAACGCTGACTTAGGAACGAGCGTAAATTATAATAACTGAACTAGGGATAAACTAAATATGAACTATTTCTACAAGAATTGGCTGAAACTGAGTGATAAGTTGAGCAATGTCGTGAAGAGAATGTAAGAATGAATCCTCAGTGAGTGCGATTCAGTGTTCCGTAACTCTCGATCAGGCACATCTATTAATCGATCTCTTAATGAACGATAAGCGTAAAACATTATTTCTTAACCAGTTTTTCTAAAATAATTGTTGCTGCTTTTTGCGCATATTTTCAATATTGTATCCTATTTGTTGTAGCAGAGATTCGCCATTGTTGCGCTAAAGTTTCTTCTTAGGTCTGAAGTTCAGATACATAACAAACAAATGAACAAGTCTCGACTGGATGTAGACGTTAATAGTTTGATAAAAAAGGTTTTAGAAACTGTAAAGCCATGGAGCCTTATTTGCAAACCACCTCTTCCTTTGATTTTATCAACAAAAAACAAAATTAATAACACCCACTAATGAACGAATCCCTTAAAAAGCGTCCTTATTATTTGTAAAAATAGAATTTAACTTAAGAAAAATCATTATATAAAATATCAAGCATTTACAAAGTGAAATTGACAAAGAGTCTGGAGGTTGAAATAACTAATCTCAACTAATTAATCTTTCTCCAGCCTTAATGGAATTTTACAAAATAACCTTTCTTATCTTCTACAGAAAATAAAGCTCTGAAGTTGAAGTGAGCTGTAATAGACGGCTTGAAATAGAAGGCTGTGGAATGTTTAACTTAAATTAAAAAAAAATAAAGTTTACCATTTTATTTATTTATTGACAAAAAAAATGGAAACGATTAAGTGTTGCTAGATCAATAAGCTTTAAGTAAAATTTAAAAAAAAAACACACCCAAATATGACGTAATTTTACTCAGCTTTTGGTGTAAAAACCCTGTTAATATAACGTGTTGGAAGCACCTAAATCATGTCAAACATAGTCAATTAAACGCGATGTTATGAAATCTGCAGCAACTTTTTGAATTGATTTAATATACTTATTTTTCAAGATAAAAAGTAAGTCTGGCTTTGACACATTATTAGCTATAAAAAAATATTTAAATTTAGTAAAAAGAAATAGTTAACCCATTTCATTGCGTTTCATTTTCGTAAAGAACTCATGCGACATATATTTTAAATCTCAGAGCTGGCAGTGTTAGGATTTTCTTTTAGGTTTAAGTCAAACCTGGAACTCATTGTCAAGTTTAAGTATAAACTTTGGCTCTCTCGTATTCATTTTTAATTTAATTATTTTCTACTTACCTGACAATGGATACGAGGGTTACAGGTCTACTCATTAACAAAAACAGAAATACTACAGCATTACCTCCAATCCTGAGCTCAACGATCCTGATTGGTGATCAGCCCTCGACATCCACAAATAGAATAATAGCAGACGGAAAAAATATTAAGTTTCATCCATTTCCGCTTCCGAATTTCCTACTATCTTTTGATACAACGGCCAGTAATGCTTACCATCTCTATTCAAGCAAGATGCGCAGGTTGTAATTGCAGTAATTGACCACTCAGTCCAACTGAGCAATCCATTTTTTTTACTGAGACGCCTTGTATGCCATTTTACTAGAAAAGTCATCGGCGGGAAGCTTTTCTATGTTCGTGTTTCACTTCTTTTTAATTCTAATACTAATTTTGATCTTTAGAACAACAGAAGCTTTAAATAAGTCTATCAAATACATAGAAAAACAACTGTATAAACATACAATGAATACGTATTTATTTTTACCTATTTTTAAACAAGTTCTCTGTCAAAAAATGGAATTGAAATGCCCGTTTTATTTGCTCAGATATTTAGAGGAATTACTCCCTAGTCCAATCAACGATGAGTACAGAAGTTGATATTGAATTCCATGTTCGATACATTTTGATTAAGTTTATTTTGAAATATTCATGCGGAGCCCCTAATTTCGAAGAGAAATTGAATAAGTTATGTAAATGTTAATAAAATAAAGTTTGAAAAGTTAGATAAATAAAACATTAAAGTGGAAAATGTGGTTAGGTTGGCAGTGCTGGGCAATATCTTTGATTTTATCCTTCTTAGTGCGCATGTTTGTTGTAGCCCTGATAGGTTTCAGAATTTCACCCATCTTCAGAGGAAATTAGACGGTTTGGTGTAGAGATTATCGAATTAATTTCAGTTTACTTTTGTGCAGCAAATGTAGTGAAAGTGTAGTGCACGACTTTAACATAAATTTAGTCTTTAGTTTCTCTACATCAAACTGACGTTGGTTGAGTGGCCGAAATTTTGGGTACAACGACGGATAAATTCAAAAAATTATAAAATTGTTACTATTTTGGGTAAAAAAAAATGCATTTAGTCAAGAGGCAATACCACTCGGCAGATTTTCTTAAACTTGTAAATGCTACATACACATTTAATGACAAGTTTTTTATTATAGTAATGTGATTAAATTGCTCAAAATACCCCTTAGGCAGAAACTTTCAGTAGTAGAGGGAAAATGTCAGTTCTGGCGCACCTAAATTGTGCAAGGTCCACACTTCTCAGAATCTGACCAGGCAATCATCGAATTCAACGTAGCTGCAAGCCACACCCATAAGCACCATTCTACTCCGAACTTGACGAGACGGAAATCCGCAAACCCACAACAAAAAGAGGAATCGTTTTAAAACATAATAACGGACTGTTTCTTAAATATCATAAAAGAAAAATACCGTTATCTCTAAAATTTGGATTTTGTAGTAAATTACCCATTTTTGAAAGGTACAAGACACCGAAATGACACAGTAAATTTGATGTATAAGTTTAAAGGGTCGATGATTTCGATCTTGGTTTTGAAATTCGTTCCAAATTCAAACGTTTATATCTCTTTTCCATCTTTTCGGAATTTAATGAAATCTTTACCGAATTGTAAAGAATAGATAGCTATATAAATGGTATTAATCGCATTGTTCTAATCTCAATAGTTATTGTAATATGGAAGGTTAAATTTTGAAGGTTTTCGTATTCGTTCAAAATTTCAAACTCTTATATCTCTTTTCGTATTTATCAGATTTCAATAAATTCTTCACCAAAATGTAGAGAAAAGTTTTCTGTACAGCTGATATAAATTACACTTTTCTACCTGTAAAAGTAAAAGAGATATAGAAAGTTAAATTTTCGATGTTTTCCATCTCAGTTTTGAAATTCATCCCAAACTCAAACGTTTATATCTCTTTTCCTTCTTTTCGGAATTTAATGAAATCTTTACCGAATTGTAAAGAATAGATAGCTATATAAATGGTATTAATCGCATTGTACTAGTCTCAATAGTTATTGTGATATGGTAGGTTAAATTTTGAAGATTTACGTATTCGTTCAAAATTTCCAACTCTTATATCTCTTTTCGTATTTATCAGATTTCAATAAATTCTTCACCAAAATGTAGAGAAAAGTTTTCTGTATTGCTGATATAAATTACACTTTTCTACCTGTAAAAGTAAAAGAGATATAGGATGTTAAATTTTCGATGTTTTCCATCTCAGTTTTGAAATTCGTTCCAAATTCAAACGTTTATATCTCTTTTCCATCTTTTCGGAATTTAATGAAATCTTTACCGAATTGTAAAGAATAGATAGCTATATAAATGGTTAAATCGCATTGTTCTAATCTCAATAGTTATTGTAATATGGAAGGTTAAATTTTGAAGGTTTTCGTATTCGTTCAAAATTTCAAACTCTTATATCTCTTTTCGTATTTATCAGATTTCAATAAATTCTTCACCAAAATGTAGAGAAAAGTTTTCTGTATAGCTGATATAAATTACACTTTTCTACCTGTAAAAGTAAAAGAGATATAGGATGTTAAATTTTCGATGTTTTCCATCTCAGTTTTGAAATTCATCCCAAACTCAAACGTTTATATCTCTTTTCCTTCTTTTCGGAATTTAATGAAATCTTTACCGAATCGTAGAGAATAGATAGCTATATAAATGGTATTAATCGCATTGTTCTAATCTCAATAGTTATTGTAATATGGTAGGTTAAATTTTGAAGGTTTTCGTATTCGTTCAAAATTTCAAACTCTTATATCTCTTTTCGTATTTATCAGCCTTCACGTGTAAGTAGTTGTCTTCTTTTACACACTTTTTTTTTTTTAATATCAATATAAATATAAAAATTAAAATAATTATTAGAAAATAATAATAATTTTTGAAAAGATTATTAATAACAAACCATTTTTTTTATTCATTTTGATTTCCTCAGATATTGGGTTCATTTTTAATACTTGAAAAAAGAAATCAAAAACCGAGATATCTCGACGAGACCGAGACCTAGATTTGCGTAAAGTCTCGCCTCGTTTCGGTCACCTGCAGCATCACACAATACTGACAAATTTGTAAAAATTACTTTTACGAACAAAGGAAAATTCAAAACTAGTGAGAACTCAATTTTGGATATTTGAAATGAGCTTAATACTAATAATAATTGTGCTTTTGTAAAAATTAAAGGAAGTAAATAAGTCTAGTAAACAATCTCAAGTTTAAAAAAGTAATTAAAGGTGTGAAGATTTCAGATTTTTAGATCCAAGTTTCGTTAAAGAAAAGTGAGTGTTAAAATATAAAGATCAATACGAAAGCAAAAGCTTTCTTTGTGACAAGGAATAGAAAAAAGAAGTATTGAACATCAACTTTAATTACTTAACAGGCAGGTAGGAAACAATCTTTTTAAAGAAATACTAATCAAGCTGCAGCAATAATGCTCACGGCAGGGAAGCTTTTATTTTCAACCAGATTCTCTGAGCACCCTTGAAACTTAATTAACGAGATAGAAAATTTTACCCAAAGCTTCAGGATAATATTTGGAAATTGCCTCGTTCTACACTCAAACCAATGCCTTAATATAAGTACATATAAGAAAGGTGATAACTTTTTAAATAAATTGAAGCAAAATATAAAGTAAAAATCAAACAAAGCAATTGATAAAAGTAAGACGGCAAGATGGCGGACAAGGTTAATGATGAAGTTCTCATAACGATGTGACGGTGAATTACATTCTTATTTCATATTATTTTCACAGAAGTTTGTTTCTGTTTTAGGTAGCTCTACCAGTTACAAGTTCTCCTTTCTAACCCTGGTTGCTGATTCCTAATGAATTCTAAAGTTGATTGTACACAGAATTAGAACAAGACTCGGGAGTAAAATGAAAAGATAAGGAAAATATAATGAAGGTAATGAAGAGGCTGATTGCGAACTCCACTATCTTTAACAGCATCTACCGCCCGTCGACTCTTACCTGGACCAATTCACTCTTTCTACCAAATCTTACCGCGTTTCTCATCTGATAAATAAACATAAGATACTCATTATGGAATACCTTTGGACTGGCTTCATAACAGAATTTTATAAGTTTAGCTTAGGAACAAATCGTAACTAATAATGAGCAATCGTAATTTCAAATAAGATCCTAATTTATTGCTTAAAGAGAAATTTTCAATTTAAAATATAACCTCATTAACATTTACACTAACATTTCATCGCTGAGCAGTCCCAATTTTTAGCTCCAAAATCAGAACAATTCTTCGTTAACATGAGAAGCTATCATCCAAACCTGTGCTTACAATTCTGGTCCCGTCTTTGAGCACATCCCATCTTGTGGAAGTACACAATAATTAGGATAAACTTGAAACCTAACCTAACCTATCTTCCCTCTACTTGCAGGCCATTAAACCTCCTCCCGATTGAGGCACCACGTTACAATAATAATTTTTTTTTTGTTTTTTAAGGTTTTTCTACAACTCGTGGTTTCCTTTAGCCATCGCTAGTAAATGCCTTCCTCCAAGTGACACGATTCTCTGTCTGTTCCTCTGTCAGACCATCATCATCCTGCCATCATCTCATTCACCTGAACCCACCACCCACTTCTGGGGTCTTCCTCTCTTCCTCCGGCCATCCACCTCGCTGTCCATCACCACCTTAGAGCAATCCCTCTGGATTCATCCTCCTTACATGTCCATACCATGCGAGTGCCTTAGTCTCTCTCTAATCTCCAGGACGTTACTCTCCACTCCCATCCTTTCCCTGATATCAACATTCCTCACTTTGTCCCGCCTCAAACATCCTTCAGATCTCCTCCAGAAATCCATTTCTACTGCCAGGAGTCTCTTGGAGAATAATAATTCGTAAGTACGTATAATATAATAATTCGTAAGTACAATAAAATAATTCGTAAGTATAATATAATAATTCGTAAGTATAATATAATAATTCGTAAGTATAATATAATAATTCGTAAGTATAATATAATAATTCGTAAGTATAATATAATAATTCGTAAGTATAATATAATAATTCGTAAGTATAATATAATAATTCGTAAGTATAATATAATAATTCGTAAGTATAATATAATAATTCGTAAGTATAATATAATAATTCGTAAGTATAATATAATAATTCGTAAGTATAATATAATAATTCGTAAGTATAATACAATAATTCGTAGGCGCTACGAAAAATTCTGTTTTTAACATATTTCGCATTACACTGCATCAGCAAAAATTATTAGATTTTCACAATTGACGTTTATTGCTGTCAAGATTTCTGACGTTTCATTCTACATTAAAAATGAAATACGTAACTACTCAATTAATACAATTTAAATAAACTGATCTTAAGAAAACGTTGAGAAGAATCCAAAAACTTGTTGAAGGAGAGAGTCTATGTACGAGAAAATGCAGCACCAAATGTCAATCTCAGATTATTGGGCAACATTGCCCAACAAGGACAACTTATTTATTTAATAAGTTAATTAATTGTAAATATTTAATTAAATATTAACTGCTTCATTAATTTAAATTAGATGCACGCTCAACGTATGTTCGATGTTTAGTAATGCACAATAATCGATTCTATTAAACTAAAAGATTGTAAAAATTTCTGTGATCTCTGAAATAGCGATAATAATTTCATCTGTGGGGGAAGGCCAGATCTTTGTAGTTGTAATTGTGTGTGTTTTTTAAAATATTCTTCCATCGTAAATACAAAACAGGTACCAAAAATAAATGGTATGGTGTCTAAAAATAACTTTATTTCACTTAAACAAGGTTAAAACTTAAGATAATTGATAAATAAAATGGATTTTGTGGACATAATTACAAAAATATTTTTGGCCAACTGATTTTTGGTCTAAGATGTATGATGTACGTTTCCAGTCTGACAGTTTTGCAGAATTCCCTATTACAATTGGATTAGGGCTTGGAAAGCATTCTTTCTTTTTAATTTGACCCTCGAACATGTAAAAAGAGGTAAGCTTTGAGAACGAAGGGAACATAATTCTTATTATTTTTTTTTAAATCAGTAAAGGTGCTTGACTATGCTGTCGCCTTGTATTTTGATAAGCGTCGTTTACAGAGAATTGGGCTTTATAGATCTGCAAACAGCCGCGGCAATATAGTCGTAATTGGACAAAAGATACGAATGAATCAGAAGAAGAAATGACCCAAAAACTGATCAGTCACTAAGAAGTTCATGATAATTCGATAAGGTTAAGATGTCCTACCTGGGTTCTCAGATGATCTGCTTCAGTGAAACATTTTTTAGGCCAAGAATGGTAGCAACCACAGATCTTATTTTGGTTAATTGAAGCGCACAAGAAGGAAGTTATTCAGTAGACTTACTAAATCTCCGCTCTATAAAATAACTTGATCCGCCGTCCTACCTAATGCCTCCCAGTCGTGGACGATAAAAAAAAAAAAAGAAACTACTTGTTTTCGAAATAAAAGCTCCTACATATCATTTGGCCAGTAATAGATGAATCAAAATGGCGAAGAAGAAGAAGCAGGGAGCTCGAACGTGGTGGTAAGTAGACAGAATCGCCAGAACTGGGAAAGTAGAGCTCGGTAGACCAGTTGGCCAGAATAGAGGATTTTCTAAGCAAGATTTAGGAGGGATTGCTCCATCGAAACAAAGATACTGAAGGCCAAGGTTTTGATCGGTAGAGTTGTTGCCGCCACTGTTCAAGAATCCTACTTAAGATGTCAGGAGAGTGCTGGTTGTACCATATAACTAAATAGTGTTACATTTACATGTTTTATTGTAGATAGTAGATTTGTATTAAGAGGGCGGTTTCCACCAAAAAGGGGAAGGAACGCAGGCAATACAAGGAGGTACCAGGGACTTCAAGACCAACAAATCCGTCTAAGAGTTTCCGGATAGCAGAACAATAGCCTAATAAAGTAATAACGGGGCACTAGGGACTCAATTGCCCAGTATCCTTTATAAACCTAGAAAGATCGTTAAGATTACCAACTGCCACAATCTCTAGTTTAGGGAAATATTTAACCTCCCGAAGACGAGAAATCTAGTTTTAGAATAAACGGGACACACCTCTACAAAGTGCCGCACAGCCTCATTGGACTCTCCACAGCCGGCGCTGATTGCCGACTGGGTAAGGCCCGCATTTAAAAAAGATGGTACGCTAAATTTGCATGCCCACTCAACACCTGAACCAACAGGCGTATGACAGGCCAAGCATTTCCTTAGCCTGACGGCAGTCAGCTCAGGGATCTCCACCGTTTCTAGATGTTCCTTCAAAATCCACTGTTCCATCTCTGTTCTACAACGTCGATAGGATACAGGAATAATGTGGGGCTGTGGAGTCATTGATAGAGACAATACGTAGGTTACATTTACATGTTGGATTCAGTAATTTATTTAAACGAATTTTTTCATTTTAAACATTAAAATAAATAATTTAAATTATGCTCTTAAAATTTACGAATAAAAAGATTGGAATACCTGCAGATTGGACAGAATAATGGAACGGTTAGATGGTGGCCAATTTCTCTCGATTCCTGTAAGCGAGAAACCATAGTTCCATTGTTCCTTAGAATATACACAAGGCTAAGTTTACCGAAGTGGAAAGGTCAAAAGTTTAAATATTGTAATGGTGTTATGGTGCCCTAGGATACTCGAAAGTTCGATTGGGTAAAGGTCCCAAAATCAGATCAAATTTAAGTATAATGAAATACTAATGTTTCTAAGTGAGTTAAATGCGGTAGTTCTAAGTAAAATGGCGAACTCCTAAGAGCCCAACCTTCAGCTAAGAAATTATGAAAGTATTTTGTAAGAAAATAAGATCTATTATAAATTGTGGCAAATATAATTAATTGGGAAATTATTATATTGGGTAAAAACATGATTTTTGTTAATTATTTCATCTCTTTCCACTGAAGAGTTACACAGATCTTATGAAACCTTCTTTGGAGAAGGATTCAATAATAACTATTTAAAAAAAGTAAAGTATTCGCCTATTTTTTTCAGGCTGGGCTTAACGTCCAACTAATCAATTAGGACGGGAGGCGGAAGCTCATGCTTTACTGTAAACAATTTTTTTTGACAAATAAAAATAGTTCTTACGCAGGATTCGTAAATAACAATTCGCCCCAAATAATAATGATAATAATTAATACAAAATTAATTATATTAGTATGAGGCAACCGCAATCCTTACAATTAAAATCCTTAGAACCCTTAAATTAGAATAGATTTCACTGATACACCAACCCAATCTCAATGTATGCCCAGATGTTTAGTGAAACTCATTGTATCAAACGCTGAATACAAGAAAATTGTTGAATCTCATAATTAAATCTGTCCGTCCGGTAGGACAGTTGTATATACTCGTACGTAAGGGTTTATCGACAAAAACTGCACGAAAGAGCGTAATGTTGAAAAACACCCAACTTTGACAATTTATTTCTCTTTCTCTATAAAAGATAAAATTCCCAAATTTTCTTTAAAATAAAGGGCAAACCCTCCTTTATGACTGTAATTTTTTGCAACAACTCATATTAAATAGATTTTGGAAAAAAAGTTGCCGAAAATGAGCAAAAAACGGCATTTTCAGACATTGTTCTTGTTATTGTTGTTGTTCTTCTTGTTACCTTTTTTGTAAAACAACGTAGCGTCTAAACGCGCGAACCGATTTTCATGAATGTGGTGTCATTCGATTCGGAATTTTATGTAGATGTAGGGGTCTCGACGCTGTACATCGAATGGGAGAGGAGTTAGCCTCCTTTATGTAAGGCCCCCAAAAGTATTATTACTAATTACTCTGTAAATCTTGGCCCGATTTTGATAAAATTTGGTAGGATGATAGGGTTAGAGCTCCCCTACGTAACATTAAAGCGGCGATCAGCTCTTACACTTGTTAAAAGGGAAGTACAGCAATCGTTTCAAATTATCGACACGTAAACCGATTTTCATGAATGAAGTGTCATTCGAATCGAAATTTTGTACAGATTTGCACTTTAAAAGTCTCGAATACAGGAAAATTGTAGGAATCTCATAATCTTAGATACTGGAACATCTAAGCAACAGAAATGCGGTTATAAAGAGGTATTGAAAAAAGGGACTTGTTGCGACTAAATTAGGTAATACCAACTTGCAAGAACTTCTTAGTGATATCACTGAAGAAAAGCGACGATTAGGGGGGTTTTGTGTGGAGAAAGCAGATTGTAAAAACTTGAGACAAGAGAATTTTGGACTTTGGTGGGAAGGCAGAAGATTGGCCAGGAAGAACACCAGGTATAACCTGAGGTTGTTGAAAAATTAAATTTGGATCATCAAGTCCAAAAAATATGCGATAAACGTCAATTAACGACAATTTCGAATAGATTTCAAATAAATTCACGATTAGATAAGTTATGATCTGATGATAGTATCAAAATGATGGCATACATTATGATTGTTACCATTCTAATGGACCTCAAGGCTTGAAAATGAAGAATCGTTACGCATTGATGAGGCTTGTTTAACAATGGTTCGTCTAAAACATTTAAGAAATGTAAAAAAGAATCAATTTCTAATTCATCCACGACTGTATTGGCCAATTTTTGTTTTAATAAACATGTTAATATAGACAACAAAAAAATAAAAATGAAATGACAAGATTAAAGTTTATATGACAGGAAGAAACATGTCTGTGTGCGAACGAGCGTACGCGAGAATTGTGGCTCGTAGGTAAGTGCAGCAGTTATTTTACACTGTACTGGACTTTACACACTTGAGTTGGTTGTTCAGTACGTAATAACTATGTACAAGAAAACCATCCAGGTTGAACAAATATATTTTGCTCGGCTACTAATAACTCCGCCAGACAACAACTAACTCTTAACTAACTAGTACATATAAAAATAACAAACTAGACTTATTTTATCTAGTTAATGCTAAATATATAATCCTCTGAATTGGAAATAAGGATGGAAAGGACAAGTAAATTTGCACAACAGTTAGGGGAAGGAAATAACAGAGGACGATATTGGAAATCCTGTTGTGAATAGCTGTTGGAATTTCCTGTGTCATTTTTGTTGGGTGTGGCTACAAACTTTGCCTTCGCCTCATCTCGCAATATATCACACTATCAGCAGAACTATCATTTTTTGCACTAGCCAAATGAAAAACTATTTTGCGTCATTAACATATTCAAAATTATCTAATTTATTTCATCTATAAAATTAGATCACAAAGTTATATTTTATATTTCTCTATTTAGTTCGATTCCTTCATATTTATTTCCGTTGAAGTATACAGAAAATTAGGCGCCACGGTAGCCGAGCGGTTAGAGGCGAGACCTGCAAAGCTAATATGCGTTGTGGTTCTGGGTTCGATTCCTGGTCTTAGGCCTTGGATTTTATTTAATGGTTAATAAAAGAAATTCACAGTAAAGTAGGTTTGATAGTCGCCTCCGTCCACGACACCTAATTGGTAGTTGGACGTTAAGCCCCGCCTAAAAAAATAGGCGATTACTTTACTTTACTATACAGAAAATTATGGTTACAACTGATTTAATTAAACGTTCTAGTAAAGCAGTTAGATTTTAGGCAGTAGAAATAGTATTACTGAAAAAATAACAGTGAACTGTGAGAAGCTTCTAGGAAGAGAAAATCTAAGAGCCAGCAACTGGTTCCAATAAGCCAGTGGTCGACAAACCGCGGCTCTTTGGGTTGAACTCTTCCACAAAATAACACGTTTGAGGGCGCGTTGATAATGCTTAAAAGTCAGGCGCGTGAAATAATTTGTAACGTGCTGAAGTAACATGGAAAATGAAGCATTAGAAGGAATATCTACTTCGTTGAAGAGTTTGAAACTGTTTCTCGTGAATAAGAAACAGACAAGGGAAAACAAAATGGTGGTTTACACTAAAGATATGCCCAATTTTTCTTTTTTTTCACGTTTTCTAATAAAATAAACAATATTCTAAACTTTTTTGATCCTGAATTACATAAGAAGTAAAAAACAGTAGATATTATGCAGGAATTATATTTAATTTTGGAGTTTTTTAAGGTTAAATTTTTTTATTACATTATTCGATAATTCATGAAATACCTATGGGAGAAAAATTAGTAAAAAAGATTTAAATCATGTTTTTCCTAGAAATAATTAACTACAAAGAATTGGCCAATCACAGATGATGAATTAGAAGTATGAAAAGTAGGCGGTCTGTTGGTACTGTTGGCTGATGGCGTCATGTTAAAATAAGCCACGCCCCGACCAATAAAAGCAGAGCTAGCCATTGCAAAAAGAATGGTGGTCTTTTAATTTCATTTTTGTACTTATATGTTACATTCTAATACCTCTGGAAGTTATTTCGTATCCCATTAACTTAATTAACTTATTCAATAACAATGACCTATATAGTTTAGATTTTTTCTATAAATAAAATTTGGCTCTCCAAAAAATACATATTTCAATATCTTTGTACTGTTGACTAATGAGCTTCCGGCGACTTCTTTCTTTACTACAAATAAATACACAGAATTAAGCTCGAGTATTTGCTTCAAAGCAGTAGGTAACAAATCAATGGCTGACACAGACTTAGGTAAGGTTGTGTTATATTGTCTGAACACAAATCGTATCTGAATTAGAATCAGTAGTTTGACATTTTAAACAAACCAATGCAGATAAAATAAATTATATTAGTCTGGTGTGGCAATCCCAAAAGCGTTACTAAACTATAGAACTATTTCTTTACTTGTGAACCTAATTACATGTCAAAAACTAAATAAAACATCCGCAACACTCGTAAATGGTGTAAAACTTGAATATTACCTAACTTTTATCACAATGCTGTTTTAACAAGTCGTACAAGTTGATACTAAATGTAGAATGTAATACGAAATAGGTAGATAATAGCGTTTTATAACAAAATAAGGATCTACAATTACAACAAAATTGACGAGGAAATTGGATTGGCGGAAATAGTGAAATTTTACAATTTAAATAAAGGCAGAGTAGTTGTCCTTTATTTTATAAACAATATTTTGTGACATTTCATAAATGTGACAAAAATGTGACTACCGTTACAAAAGTACGTTACCTTGGACTTCACCTCGACAAGCGACTAACCTGGAATCCTCATACTCGACTAAAACGAACTGAGTTAAATAACAGATATAAACTATTAAAAAAAATTACTAGACAAACGTTCAAAACTGACGCTACGTAACAAAAGGCTACACATTACTAGCCCCTATATGGACATATGGAATAGAACTGTACGGGACAGCCAAACACTCGAACCTTCATCGTATCCAATCCCTTCAATCCAAAATCCTTCGTACCCCTAGTCAATGCTCCTTTCTACGTCTCTAACCATAATATCCCTTAAAATTCCTTTCGTCTCTGTCCTCGCCAAATCCCGTTACATAAAATTCCATTCCCAACTATCCTCTCACATGAATCCTTTAGTTCCAAGCCCTCACTCAACCTCCACTCACCCAACTAATCCTCCACGACGGTTGAGGCGTCGGTGGCCTCGCGACCATCTGCGAATGTAGCGTCGACTGTCTAGTGTGACAGTCGTGATTCTCCTGCTATTATGGCATATTACGACTACTATCGCTGGATGGCCGTCGTTCATGTTAGTCATGTCAATGTGTGCTTGTTGGTCTAGCCTACCAGCACACTCTATTATCGACCATCTGTTTTACTTATTGCATTGATTTCTGTGCAGTTGTAAAAATCTAATAAAGGTTAAAAAAATAAAAATAAATACAAAATATATTTTATTTTTTGAATAAAAATAAAGTACTAAGAGTTAATTATGTATCATTTAATGTTAATACTGAAAATAAAATTTAAACTGAGATAAATGCTTCTCTCTGGTTTAAATAAACAATTTTTATTAAAATAAACTAAAATCTACAACTTTACAATAATAAAAATCTTTACAATTCAGTTTCCATTTCTTAATTGTTTGCCTACGTAAACAGAAGAAAAAAAACTTACTTAATTACACGTCATTATTCTGGACTAACAAATAAAGAAAGAAAAACAAGACGTCAGAAGAATGTACTTTCGAAATGCTCATTAGCATGCAATGGAGATGTCAGCATTTCAACTTTGCTTGGCTTTACTTCAAAACCAAAAACTAAATGAGGAGAAGAAGAGAAGCGTTGAAATCCGACTACGTAATTAAAACTTTTCCAATATTAAAGTCAAAACTATGGTAATTAGATTAGACGCTAGCTAAGAGCAAATCCTACTTCTTGAATTCAAAACAGTCAGTTTTGTCATGTATGCAAGTTCTTTTTTTTGGTGAGACGGTAATTTTTAAGGGATTAAAAAAAAATGTTCTCCTTTATTAATGTACACTAATTTTCATTAAGTTTTAATCCTTCAACTAACAAGGAAGAGTCTTCATCAATCCTAGTTTTCTTTTCAAGTAATTTCCATCTTGTTTCAAAGACTTATTTCGTGTCCTTTTAACTATATTTATTTATAGTTTAAATAAAATACAAAATTAAATAGATAGATAGATAAATTGTTGTTCATTCTTTTTGGTAACTGATTCATAGTTTCAATGGGATTGAAAAAATAACTGCCATTTTAGTCTAGAAAAATTTATTTTGCCGAGCTTTCGACCTAGGGACTAGGTCATCTTCAGGGCTGTGGAACATATTTACAGTTAGTTAACAATGATTCTATTAAAATGAATCTCAATTCATCAGGATCAACAAACTTACAAACTCACAACGACACCAACCTATCCATAGAACCCCAAAAAAATGCCTCACTACCATATGTACAACCACTCACAAACAAATTAAAAACATTACTACAGAACTCGACAAACACAATAAACACTACAAAAAAATACCAACAACTCAAAAAGACAATTTTTTTTCGAAGCTAAAAGACCAGACTGAAAAAGGACAAACAATCAAATCTTATATACGAAATTGAATGCAGACTGTCACAAAAAATATATAGGCGAAACATCACAATATTTTTTTTAAAAAAAAGACTGTACCAACACTCTTACGACACAAAACTAAAAAAGAACACCACAGCACTTTCCTTACACAGCACAGAAAATCATCACACTTTCGATTTCCCAAACACAAAGATACTTAAATCAGAAACCAACACACAAAAAAGGAAAGTGCTAGAAATGATATACATATCTAAGACAAAAAACAGTTTAAATTTCAAAACAGACACAAACAATTTAAACAACTTATACGCAAACTTACTACAAAATACTTGACAATTAGCAACACTGACTTCCACACAACCTAACACACATTACAACAGACCGATCACATTCAGTCCATGAACAGGCAAGACAGAAGACACACCAACACTGTAATGTAAAAATATTACTTTGTAAACTAGGTAAATAATTTTTGTAAATTTCGTTACATTATACATATTCATTTTAATAGAATCATTGTTAACAATCTGTAAATATGTTCCACAGCCCTGAAGATGCACCTAGTCCCTAGGTCGAAAGCTCGGCAGAATAAATTTTTCTAGACTGAAATGGCAGTTATTTTTTCAATCCCATTAGATCGATAAAAATACTGTATTTTATGTATTTACATATTACAGAAGGTTCTGTTTGTGAGTTAAATTTCATTAACAATCTCGTTAGTGTTCAGTAAACAAATACAATTATTCCTTCATTTACAAAAATAAATTGTACATAAATAAATAATATACAGGGCGTTCAGCATAAGACTACGGTAACTTCGGGAGGCGATTCTGGGCATCATTTGCAACAAAAAATTCCATATAAACTATGGCTCGATTCGGCTCCGTTTTACAGATATTTTTAATTTTATGTTTTTTCAAGATGTTACTACTTCTTAGCAAAATGTTGTCTATATTTCTCAAACTATTAATGCTACAGTTATTTTAATAAGCTCATTAGAAAGAAGGTTAAATTTCCTTTTAAATAAGCTAATTTGTATTGCAAAATAATAATATTAAGTATTTTACTTTGTGGCCCAAACATAAGAAATAGCAAGTTTCTAATTTTTTCCAAAAACTTTGACTTCATTTTTCTCAAAAACATTTTATATGAAAAAACCGTGCACTACTCAGGAAAAACATCTACATACGATTACCTTTCGAACGGTATACAATAATTAGGGTTATGTTAAAAATTGATGCAGAAATATGTGATTAATTGCAAAAAAGTAGGCCTCAAAACAGCGTCAGCATTATGAAAAGAATTCACCTACCATAAGAATATAACTGATCAGAATCATCAAATCCAGTGCGATTTTTTGCAAACGTGTAATTTAATAAGCGTTCGGTACACCCTATCAGGAAAACATCTAGAATATTCCCGCCTAGCTTCTCCACTAGGTACTCCAATCTACGAAACCGTAGATGTATAACATATCGCGATATTCAATATTCGAATACTTTGGCATAATGATAGCAAAATGACAACTAAATATCTAATGAAAATGTAGACTTTAAACTATCTTTTCTGCTTGTTGTATTTATTTGTTTTTATAAGGCGTATTAGGATAAAACATGTCAGTTTTTAACTTAGAGATTAGAGCGATAAGTAAATTCGCGGTTTATTCATTAGCTCTTTACAACCTGTTAATTCCAAAAGTTTATTGAGTAGTTCAAGAAAATCTGTGATTTGTTCACATTATTTGGCATATTTCTTTAATTAACTAAAGAATAACACACAGATTTAAACTCGTTAAACGAAAATCCTTTCTTTTGAAATTGGTACCTAACACTCATTTAGCATCATATTCATTTTTCTTCTTTTTATTTTATTTTATTATTTATAATGTAAATTTTATATTTTTGAAAATAGTTCTTAAATTAATTAATTATTAAATTACACGTTTGCAAAAAATCGCACTGGATTTGATGATTCTGATCAGTTATATTCTTATGGTAGGTGAATTCCTTTCATAATGCCGACGTTATTTTGAGGCCTACTTTTTTGCAATTAATCACATATTTCTGCATCAAATTTTAACATAACCCTAATTATTGTATACTGTTCGAAAGGTGATCGTAATGTAGATGTTTTTCCTGAATAGTGCACGGTTTTTTCATATAAAATGTTTTTGAGAAAAATGAAGTCAAAGTTTTTGGAAAAAATTAGAAACTTGCTATTTCTTATGTTTGGGCCACAAAGTGAAATACTTAATATCATTATTTTGTAATACAAATTATCTTATTTAAAAGGAAATTTAACCTTCTTTCTAATGAGCTTATTAAAATAGCTGTAGCATTAATAGTTTGAGAAATATAGACAACATTTTGCTAAGAAGTAGTAACATCTTGAAAAAACATAAAATTAAAAATATCTGTAAAACGGAGCCGAATCGAGCCATAGTTTATATGGAATTTTTTGTTGCAAATGATGCCCAGAATCGCCTCCCGAAGTTACCGTAGTCTTATGCTGAACACCCTGTATAATGACAAAAAAATTAAATAATAATATAAAATAAGAATGGAGTTCACTGTCTCTCTCTACAAACAATTCTTAATGTTCCTTGAAGTAAAATAATAATAAAATACTTAACTGAACGCACGACTTACGAAATAAATAAAATAAAAATAAATTAATTAATTCTGAACAAACTTAAAATAAAATATTACCATCATAATCAGGCTTGAATACATTGAAGAGGATTAACAAAATTAGTTTATCTTTTGAATTAAATTTAAGAGAAAGTAATTAAGGTTCAATCAAAATTTCTAATTATTATCATTATTATTGTACTATTATTCATTTATTATGAAAGATCTTAACTTTAGTATTTTTATAATGTATTGGTACAGACTGTTCAACTGTTGGATTGAGAGAATAGCAGTCAAATTTGTGTAATTACCTACATTGAATATAAATTTAGATAAATGATGTTTTCTAAGACATGAATATATTGGACAGACCAAGAGAATGTGCTCCAGGCTCTCTTTACAGTTTAAATTATTCATTTTTATTTTTTATTCTTAAAAATCTGTCACTAGAAATTCTCAATTGACTAACCACCCTCAGTTTGTCTATAGCACATTTATGAGTTAATATATTCCTCTGGGATTCCTAACAAACTTATCTCTCTGTAAATGTTACTATAACCGGAATGAAATAGCTCTCTCAACATCCGATGAGATCGCATGATTAGTCCACTTCTAAATTAAATCAGGGATATTCTTTGTAATATACTCCACACAATAAAATATAAAATTTCGTGAAAATCAAAACAGGAATAAATATCTAAATAAATACATACTCTGGAATGAAGCGTTTAATATGGTGCAAAGATATCGAGAAATACAAATGTAAAAAAAAGTTGACTTAAATAAATATAAAACCAATTCCAAAAATGCTTCCAAAGGCATGTCGTTTCCAATAACGATAAACATGAAAGAAAATAAATGTTTTTTTAAGTAGAACTACCATAAACATGTGTGGAGTTGTGTTAATAACTCCACTCTGGTTAGAAATGTTCAAGTAAAGGCTCGTACGCCAAATAATAACTTGAATAGTACCGCACTTTTCTACCAACTTTTGATTTTTTAATCAAATTCAAGAGCAGGGCCGGCGTACGCACCCGAATGGAATTCCCACAAGGAGCGATTAAACCGAATCAAGAAGTGTAATCAACAAAGCACAAAATAAATGGTTTTAAATATAGTGATTGTCAAAGAGGACGACGGGTAATATACAGAATGGCGACCGTGGGCGTGGCCTATTTACTTAGATTGTTTTATTTACTGAGTAATTTTTAATCTACAGTCAGGGACAAAATGGTAGACACACAATTTCTTTTAGAAAATGTTTATTTGCACTTTTAATTTATTTCTGACTTTTGAAAATATTGCCTCAGACATTAAAATAAGGAATAAACAGTAAAATCAGATTAATTTATGAATGTGTCAATTTGTATAAAGCATAAACATAAAATAATCACTTTGATGTGGGACAAAAAGATAGACACACCTTCAATTTTGGAGTTTCAGCTGTCGCTTAATACGAGGGTCGTTTGAAAAATCCGTGCAAAAATAAAAACTACTTAATTTTTTGGGGTAAACCTTTTTTATTTTTCAACATAGTCTCCTTTTAGGCTTATATACTTCGTCCAACGCTGCTCTAGTTTGTTGATCCCTTCCGAATAATAGGATTTGTCCAAGTCTGAAAAATAGCCATTCGTTTCTGCAATCACCTCCTCTTTTGAATAAAATCTTTTTCCCGCCAGCCTTTTCTTCATATTGGGGAACAAATAGTAGTCCGAGGGAGCCAAGTCTGGAGAATAGGGGGGATGTGGAACGAGTTGGAACCCTATTTCCATTAATTTTGCGACCACAACTGCTGAGGTGTGAGCTGGAGCGTTGTCGTGATGTAAAAGGACTTTTTTGTGGACCAATCGTGCGCGTTTTTCTTGCAGCTCGGTTTTCAAACGGTCCAATAACGATGAATAATATGCACCTGTAATAGTTTTACCCTTTTCCAGATAGTCGATGAGGATTATTCCTTGCGAATCCCAAAAGACAGTCGCCATAATCTTTCCGGCCGAAGGAACGGTCTTCGCCTTTTTTGGCGCAGATTCCCCCTAGGTAACCCATTGTTTAGATTGTTCTTTGGTCTCAGGAGTGTAGTGATGTATCCATGTTTCATCCACAGTGACGAAACGACGATTAAAGTCCTGCAGATTCTTCTGGAACAGCTGCAAACCGTCCTTGCAACACTTCACACGATCTCGTTTTTGGTCAAGCGTGAGCAATCGCGGCACCCATCTTGCGGATAGCTTTGTCATGTCCAAATGTTGATGCAAAATATTATGTACCCGTTCATTCGAGATGCCCACAACACTAGCAATCTCACGCACCTTCACTCTTCTGTCATCCATCACCATATCATGGATTTTATCAATGATTTCTGGAGTAGTAACCTCAACAGGGCGTCCAGAACGTTCAGCGTCACTTGTGCCCATATGGCCACTCCGAAAATTTTGAAACGACTTATAAACTGTTCTAATCGAAGGTGCAGAGTCACCATAATGTTTATCAAGCTTCTCTTTAGTCTCCTGAGGCGTTTTGCCTTTCATAAAGTAGTGTTTAATCAACACACGAAATTCTTTTTCGTCCATTTTTTGAAAATCACTCGACTTCCTCGATTCAAACGAATGCCAAACACAAAGAAATAGACCGATCAGGCTGAAACTTGGTGTGTGTTCTTCCAAGAGATGCTACTAACTAAACATAACCTCGATACGCGCCAGTAGTGCTATCTCTCTGACTTTGCACGGACTTTTCAATCGACCCTCGTATTTTGTTGAGCCTCCTCTGTTGTGTATCACTTCGAACATTCTATTTGGAAGACTTGAGTACAAATTTTGAACTTCTTCTTGCCCAATATCTTCCCAAGATGACTAAATTGCGATTTTCAATTCCTCAACATGTCGAAATGGCCACCATTGTCGAAGACCTTCCTGGATAGGATTCCCCACAGATTTTCAATTATATTGAGGTCTGGTGAAAGAGCTGGCCAAGAAAGAGTTTCAATGTTATGATCTTGGGACCAACTTTTTATTGTCCGAGCATTATGAACTGGAGCGTTGTCTTGCTGAAAAATATAATTTTCACCAGCCATCCCGAGAAACTCAATTTTTGCTTCTTCCAATATGTTCTTGTATGCTTCGGCGTTAACTCTGCGTGGAAGAAAAGTTATTTCGCCCTTATTTAGGAAGTCTATGGATCCACCACCCATTTTCTGTTTAGACAAAAATTTCTCTTCTTTCCTTAAATCATGGAAATAATATCGAAATCCATCAGGGCCATCTAAATTAACTTTTTTTTCATCCGAAAAAATCACTTTATTCCATTCTCCGACCCACGACATGTGTTCCCGTGCAAAATCTAGTCGGCCGAATTTGTGCCTTTATGTTAAGACTGGTTTCGTCCTTAATTTTTTTCTGACCAACGTAACTTGCTTCCTTAAAAACCTCCTTTACATTTTTAACATTAGTGTGGACACCAATATTTGCAGCAATTGCCCGAGCTGAGAGCGTAGAGTTTGAGGCAGCTCTTAAAATTACTATTTTTTCACGCCTCGAAAGGCCGAAGGCGTACCTTTTGACCTCCCAGCGCCATATTGTTTCCCGAATTTCAAAAATTTACACACTGACGAGAAAGTTCTCTTTAATTAAAAATTTTGAAGTAATTAATAAACTTTATTAATCTGAAAGGTTGAAATTATCTTCAACAGTAGAGAACATAGCAATAACACCTTCCGCAAGCTGTTATAATATATAGTCGAGCATTAAGTTTAGGATCAGAGTTTCCATTCTTGTTATAAGTTTGATTCATTAGAGTCACCTGTAAGGTGTTACTGGTTGAGAACCTGGATCTGCCCAAGACTGACGGTATTAGGAAATTTTAAGGCTGAATGATCAGAAACTAGGACAGATCCAATGGTAAAAGGCTGGGATTAAAGCTGTTATTTCAGTTTGCTCTTAATTAATTGTCTTGCCAATGCTTCCTGAAGCGAACCACATTTCTCTTCCACTATATAGAATCAAGCTGAGCTCTTCCTGTACTACCAAAGCATCATCATTCCTCACATCCTGTTTCTTATCATTCTGTTCTGTCCCCCATTGTGCTAATTCTGTACCTCTACCACCTACGGATCCTTCCTCTGATTCACTCTCTCAAACACGCTCTCCTATTTAATTCTTGATCGCTTCACTTCCGCCACTTTATATCCGGCCCGTTGATGAAACAGGGGTTTTATATTTCTTATCCAATTTTCAACAAATTTAATAACTTTTTATTTATTAAATAAACAAAATAATAAGGTAAACGGATTAATTACATTCTCAGCGAAAAGGGCAAACGGAATCCCAATTAAGAAAGCCCATTTAATATTTTCATAGTGAAATAGAAAACTAAGGAAAGTTTAAATTGAACCTAATACTCTAAAAGTTAAAATTGCAATTATAAAACTTCACTTTAAAATCAAATAAATTGAAGTTTCCCTGTTTTCTGTAAATTCAACTTCAATTTCAGACATTTTAATCATCTTCAATGATTATATTTGATAGCCAATTTCGCAGTTTTAAGATATTTAATGTAAAAATTTAATTAGATTCCGAGGGATTTTGGTGCGATAGGTACGTCGTGATGACGTACCTTCAGTCCATTGTTTTGATTACGAGGTCTGGCTATTAAATAACGAGACTGATGCTGCTACAGCAGAACTATGCATGCGCCAAATCTTAACGACCGACAGCTGTACAGCGTAAAGCCTTCTCTTTTGATTACAGCTTCTCACGTGTTTGTAGAGAAATCTGTCTGACCCGGAACCGTCGTTTGTGTATAAGGTGTTAGTTTTGTTTTGCCGAAAACATGATACTACACATGTAGTAGAGCAACGAATTGTCCTGAAATTTCACATCAAATCTGGGTAAAACCGCTTCTGGAACTTATCTTTTATTAAAAGAAGTTTATGGCGATGAATGTTAATCACTTGCGCGAGTTTTTTGAGTGGTTCAAGCATTTCCAAGGTGGCCGAGAAGACATCGGAGATGATGACCACCCGGGTCGCCCTTCCACGTCCAGAACGGATGAAAATATCGATTATAATTAATCAACATTACTACCGGTGAGGTGCTTGCTCAACTCCGTGAAAGAGTAAGGAAAAAACGACCCGATTTGTGGAAGAACAAGTTACGGGGTTCTCCATCAAGACAACGCGCCGGCTCACACTCTGCATTGTCTGTCAAGGACGTTTCTAGCCAAGTACAACATCCCAGTTTTAGGGCCATCCGCCTTATTCGCCTTACCTGGCCCCATGTGACTTTTATCTGTTCCCCCCAAAGTCAAATCTGCATTAAAAGGAACACGATTTCAGTCCGCTGAAGGTGTGAAAGAAAAAGCGGCACGCGTCATGCAGGAGCTCACAGAAAAAGACTTCCAGCACTGTTTCGAACAATGGTAAATTCGCATGGAGCGTTGTAGGGATAGGGGAGGGATGTATATTGAAGGTGATAATAACTAAATATGTATAAATTTAAAATAAAATGTTTTATAGCAATAGTCTCGTTATTTAATAGCCACACCTTACTTAGAAGCCTGGCGGTGGAAAATAGGTTCACCCTTCATACTTTTTTTTTTTGGTTCACTGCCAAAGTCTAAAAAGTTTGGAATTACCCGGTGTTAGCAGAGTTAGACCGGTAGTGCAAAAGCCAGAAGGGCAGTCGTCGATCAACCAACACTAGACGAGCCTATTCATTCTGACGAAGTAGCATTACTTCATCGTTTCCAAAAAAGAATTTAATTCCATTTTGTTCTGGATCAAATAATTTCTTATTCTAAAAGAATATTCAATCATTTGAACTTCTGATTCAAAAATGCAATGTCAATTAATCTTGCTTTAAAAATAATTTTGTCCTAAAAAAAAATATCATTCTTTGCTTAATTGCAGATGATGGATTAATTTGTAAAATCCTAAAAGTTTATATTAAAAACAAATAAACAAAAACAAACATAAATTACAAAAAAAACTGTCTCATTTATCACTTTTAATATTAAAACAAAAATTGAAGGATGATGAGCTGCAAAAGTTTTTGTGAGGAACTATTGTGAAACATTGCTGTAATCACCATCAAGATCATGATGTAGGCTGCATGCAATCAGAAAGTTTGATGCTAAAGGTTACATAAAGAGAATGGATGTAAACAAATGTTCGTCCCAAAATTTTGATTTACAGAAAGTTTTAGTATTACAGATGGTACAGCTTGGAAGTGAACAATCATTGCTCTGGCTGAAGTTTGACACCAAGCAGTTCATTTCTCCACTGATTAGAACCGATCTGAAATAGTGTGAACTTGTGAATAACAATGGAAATTTGGTACATTTCTACAATGTCAGACTGTGATTCCCGGGGGAGAATTTACTTCTGCTTCATCAAAATCCACAATATTCTGACAGATGGACGCCCCTATTTCATTTGTGGCGAGAAAGAACTGTAACCATTGTTAGATTCTGGATAAATATCGCATCAAAGCGTCCACATAAACCCAAACGAAATATTTGAAATTTCTGTGATTCGTTGTTTTTGAATTACGGTGGTTACTCACAAACTACCATTTTGTAAAAAAAAATACTCTTTTAAAGTTTTACAGTAGTTCCTATCAGGTTAACTCAAAACTGGTTTGGGACTGTCTGGGTGCCCTGAAGGAAATTATTGACCAAAATAAGGTCTTTCTGGTCTGGGTACCTGGTCATTCAGGACATAAGGGTAACGAAGCGGCAGATTTATTGGCCCGGGAAGGCTCTGCGGGATACTTCGTTGGCCCGGAGCCCTGTTTTGGGGTTCCAAAGTGTGTTAAGACTGCGACCATTAACTTATGGGTGCAGAGTAGGTCTCAGGAGTGGTTAAAGGTTATTAGCCGAGGCTGACTGCTCACATGCATCGCATGGGCCTGGCAGATGATAGCCTCTGTAGGTTCTGTCAGGAAGAGGGGCTCGTGTGGCTAAGGATGTTACTTCTCGGGGAGGAAAAACCAAGGCCTGTGAGCTTTACCCAAGAGTCACTCTCCAGCATTAAGAGTCTAATTAAAAGGACAGGTCTGGAGGGTGAGCATTAAAGTTAGGGGAGCCACAATAGACCCAAAGGGGTCGCAGTGGCGTAGGCCCTGAGGCCGCCCTAGTCTAATCTAATCTAAGTTTTACATAAAAATACATGATCATAACTATAAAATATTGTTCATTCTTTTTGGTGACTGATTTATAGTTTCAATAAGATGAAAAAATCATTGCCATTTTAGTCGTGATACATTTATTCTGCTGAGCTTTTGACCTAGAGTCTAGGTCATCTTCAGGGCTGTGGAACATATTTACAGATTGTTAACAATGATTCTATTAAAATGAATATGTATAATAAAACGAAATTTACAAAAATTATTTACCTAGTTTACAAAGTAATACTTTTTCATTACAGGGTTGGTGTGTCTTCTGTCTTGACAGTTCATGGACTGAGTGTGATCGATCTGTGTGTGATATGTGTTGGGTTGTGTGGAAATCAGTGTTGCCAATTGTCAAGTATTTTGTTGTAAGTTTGCGTATATGTTGTTTAAATTGTTCGTGTCTTTTTTGAAATTTAAACTGTTAGAAATGATATACATATCTATGACAGAAAACAGTTTAAATTTCAAAACAGACACGAACAATTTAAACAACATATACGCAAACTTACAACAAAATACTTGACAATTGGCAACACTGATTTCCACACAACCCAACACATATCACACACAGAGACCGATCACACTCAGACCATGAACAGACAAGACAGAAGACACACCAACCCTGTAATGTAAAAATATTACTTTGTAAACTAGGTAAATAATTTTTTATAAATTTTGTTATATTATACAAATTCATTTTTAATAGAATCAATGGGCGCATTCAGCAGACAAGAGATCGCTCTCAAAGGGAGCGCTTTATTTCTCTGAACGCTCTGCTACTAATATAACCTAAACATAACTTTTTCGAATTAATATTGGCGAGGAATCGGTTAAATAAAAAACAACTCGTCTTTTAAATTAAAAGGTGCTAGGCCATTTCAAAATCTGGTATTTATTAATCATATTTCAATTTTTTAACTTGTTATCAAAGAGAAAGTAGAGCACGCGATAGGTCATTTTTATGTATTTTTTCATCCCCTTTCTACTAAAAATATTGCCAAGGCAGTGAAGCTAATATTTTTCTTAATATCGGGAAATAAGTTGTTTTCCGAGTGATTTTTCTAAGAAAAATCAAATGTTTTGAGCTTTAGATGTTCTCAAGCATACACGGAATGACTAAAAAATAATTTTACATCTGTTACAAACAAGAAGGTTTAATAATTATTTGGCAATTTTGGGAGAGTTGCGTTTAATTACCAAAAAAATTGGA
This sequence comes from Rhodnius prolixus, assembly GCF_049639745.1. Taxonomy (NCBI): domain Eukaryota; kingdom Metazoa; phylum Arthropoda; class Insecta; order Hemiptera; family Reduviidae; genus Rhodnius; species Rhodnius prolixus. Next base: position 22,103,703 of record NW_027411582.1, read on the forward strand.
AAAATTTCAAAATTGTTTGAGCGGTCACCGCTCCGTCGAAGTAGCATAGAAAATTTCCGCTCCATAAGATGGCGTCCACTGCTACAACATGTTGTGAGAGCGATGCTAAAAGTGCGCCATTCAGCGTATAGTTCCGTAGCGCTCTTGTCTGCTGAATGCGCCCATTGTTAACAATCTGTAAATATGTTCCACAGCCCTGAAGATGACCTATGTTAGTCCCTAGGTCGAAAGCTCGGCAGAATAAAAAATGTATCACGACTGAAATTGCAATTATTTTTTCATCCTATAAAAATATTACAATTCTCCTCTAATTTAATAAAATAAAAACGGCTGAATTGATATTGTAATTATTTGACCTAAAAATAGAGGACGCATTCTTCCTAGCACTTATTACCTCATACTCAGCTCTTACCTCTCTGACAGATTCTTTCAAGTTCTTCAAGGCACTACTCACTCTTCCATCTATCCCGTCCTGCTGGTGTGCCACAGGGAAGTGTCTTAGCTCCTCTTCTTTACACAATCTACACTGCCGACTTACCTTCTAACCCTAATACCTCTATTTACACCTTCGCTGACGACACTGCCATTCTCTCCACACATTCTGACCCTATCCTCGCAGTACGTTCACTACAGTCCCACCTTCACTCAATAGAACCTTGGTTAGAAAACTGGCGTATAAAAATTAACCCAACTAAGTCTAAATACATAGTCTTCACACTCCAACGTCAAACTCCGCCACCTGTCTTCTTACATCACACACCTATCCCACCAGCCGACCATGTGCGATACCTTGGAATGTACCTAGACAAGAGACTTACCTGGGAACCCCCATACGAGACTTAAACGTACCGAACTAAACAAACGATACAAAACTTCTAGCCAGACTACTTGACAAACGCTCAAAACTCTCACTACAGAACAAACGACGACTCTATACAGCCCTTCTCACACCAATATGGGACTTACGGACTCGAACTTTACGGAACAGCTAAAAAAATCCAACCTCAATAGACTACAAAACACTGCAATCCAAAATACTCCGCCGCATACTAGACGCCCCATTCTATGTTAGCAACCACACTATACATACAGATCTCCAAATTCCACTCATCTCCGAACTAGCCAAAATTCGATATAAAAATTTTTACCAAAAACTCTCACTTCATCCCAACCCTTTAGCTGCTTTGTCTACAAGTACGCTACCCTCCAAACCTCGAAGACGGCTGAGGCGCCGTTGGCCCCGTGACCAACTGGGTGACTAATGGCGGCCATCACTGGATGACCGTCATTTACGTTTGCCACGCTATTAATATACGCTTATCGCATTTACTTATTGTACCCTCTAGGCACAGGTGTAAATTACATTAAAAGGATAATAAAAAAAAAAAAAATAGAGGAATATATGATCTACGTTTGTAACTGTATGGATTAGCGAACATTAATCCAACAAATTTTGTATAATAAAAATACATTCCCGGAACCCATAAATTTTCAGAATAATGTACTGTAAAAAGAAGCATCAAATTTCCACACTACATTTAAAATGAAGTTCTATTTTATTTGTCTAGGTTATTGTTTTTTCAATACAGATGCAGAAAATTAAATTAGTTTTTGCACTTTTAATTGCTTTCTTTTCCTTTGTTCACGAGATAGAATAAATATTTCACATTTTATTGTGCAATGCGCGCATTAATCAAATGTGATATTTCAAGCAAAAAATTATTCTAGCAGTGGGCAAAACCAAACAATAGAATACTGAAAAGTTGTAAATTGAATTTTGTTTAAACTGCAAAATATATTTCCTCTTTGGTTAGAATAATTATTTATTTACAATAAATCAAAACTGTGTATTTTTAAAGTTTGAATGTGAAACGATTTTATTTAGGGTTTATCAGATAGAACAGAGAATTGAGGTGAACGATTTTAGAAAGAGATATCAGGAATTTTAAATTATTATCTAGATGAATAAATGTGTTGAAAAAAGTTGTATTTAGTGAATTAAATTAAATGTGGCCAAGCTCTTTCATATGCAGAATTAAGGGATTAAGAATTTAAAACTGAAGCTAGACGGAGTTTCGTAATTCAAGTACGTAAAATGTAGTAATTTGGAAGTAGGTGAATTTCAGAGGGTTCCAAATGTGGGGAACAGATTGGGTGTTCCAAAAGAGAAACTTTTACTAAAATCTCTCAGTTTTCTTATTGTCAAAGCACTTTTATCTCGTTGAAATCACATTCCACGCTTCTAACATCCATTTTGCGTCCCAGAAAACACTGGCTCATTGTGATAGATTTGCATTGAAGGTGTTAATCTGTGGGGGAGAACAGAAGGTGTGAAGTCCAGAATATACACTCAACAGCAAAAAATAAACCGGACACTCAGATTTGGTCTCATAATTTCGTTAAATACGCTAATCTTTTTAGTTTATGGTAAGAATTGGTTTATTTATAAGTTATTTACACAAAATCTGCCACAAATGAATAAGTTTTATTAATTATTAACACAAAATTATAAAATAAAGAAAAAATAAGAAATTAACACATTTTTTTTTAAACTTTATTCTTCATTTTTATCAGGTTTTCTGATAAGGGATGTTCTTCTAATAGCGGGTATTTCTCCCTCTTCTACGGCGAAGGGCCCTAATCCTGTCAGGCATAGAAATTAAATTTTGGACGTACTCCACCGGCAGAGCATCCCATTCTTCACGAAGAGCAATTTGGAGCTGATTTAAGTCATTAGGAGGAGGATGACGATGTCTAACACGCCTTCCTAAATTATCCCATAAATGTTCTAAGTGATTCATATCGGGAGTTCGTGCAGGCCAGTCCAGAACTGTGATTCCCACTTGCTCCAAGTATTCGGTAACAATTCTGGCGGTATGTGGGCGAGCATTATCCTGCATCAAAATGAATTGGTCACCAATAAATGGAGCCAACGGGATCACAGCCTCTAGGAGCACTTCCTCAATGTACCTCCGAGCAGTCAGAGCCCCCATTATCAATGAAAATCAGTTCAGTGCGGGCGTGGAAATTGATTCCATCCCAAACCATAACTGATCTCCTTTCGAAAGGTCGTGACTCTCGAAGAGTACATTGAGCAAATCGCTCCCCTGATCGTCTCCACACTCTTTCTCGATCGTCTGGGTGATATAGACCAAAGCGAGACTCATCTGTGAATAAAACTGTTCCCCATTGCATTACAGTCCAATGAAAATGCTGGTTGGCGAATAATCGCCTTTCTCTACGATACCTTTCCAGAAGTTGGGGCATGTCGCGGGGCGCCTTGCTTCAAGTCCACGCTCCCTCAGTCTCCGCCGTACTGTGTCCGAGCTAACACGCGTATTTCGCGCCACTTGAAGCCTGTCCCGAACCTCAGGAACAATTAAATGGCGGTCCCTTAATACTGAAAGCGTGATAAATCCATCGTCAACTTCAGTTGTGGCCCTTGGTCGGCCACTGCCAGCCCTCCGTTCATATCTGCCAGTCTCCCGGAAACGCCGGAGTGCATCATTAATGGCGGACTTCGCTACTCCAAGCGTTTCTGCGATAGATCGGACGCTCCGGTCTTCTCTTGCCAAGGCATCAGCTCAGGCTACGTCTACATTCCAAAGAACCATTATTCTGGACCAAAATAAAAAAAATCACGTCTATTAATGATAGAAAAGGCGCGGTTAATAAATTAAAGATCTTTAAAGGTGCGAAAACCTACTTACAGTTTAGAAGAGTTCCGTCAGGTAAAGCAGCCCCAAGACAAATAAGCCACATCTGAGTCTTATCTCGTGCCCTACTAATCCTGAAGGGATCAGTTCAATGGACTTAGACCCTTCCTTCTCTGTAATAACCAGATTACCCACAATAACAAACACATTACTGATAATCAGCTTTTAATATAAAAAATATTAAGTTTCCGGTTTTTTTTGCTGTTGAGTGTATAACAATTGACTGTACAAAAACTATAATTAATTATACAAATAAAAGTTACATTTGTACATAAAAAAATAAAACAATATCTTATACCTTGGTTGCAACCTTGACAATTTACTCACTTACTTTTGGGCCCTTACCAATAAACAACACATAATTAAAGAGATTTCTCACTGGCAGCGCGCAAGTACATCAAACATCTTTAGAAGAGATAAGAAGGTAATCTCTAAACAGGTTGGTACCATCTGGCGGGCGCTTGTGCTAGTCGGTTATCGATACCTCTGTCGATTAGCGCGCCCTGTCGATTAAAATTTATTTCTAATGGGGAGGCTCGACGTCCTTATTACATTTTCCTCAACAAAGGCAAAAAAGAAAATGGTGGAAATTCGTGGTTGGCAATTAATTTTGAGAATCTATCTATATATCTATATATACATGGCACAACAGGCCTCGTCCACAAGCTTCTATCAAACACCCTTGTCTTTGGCTTTCATTCTCCAACGCCTAACACCAATTGAGGTGAGGTCATCAGCCAGTGCAAGCGAGGTCTTCCTCTCCAGGCTTTCTTTATAAAGGTCACGATATCATCTTCTTTGTACATCTGGTACAATTCTTCGTTTTTCCTAATCCTCCACTGGCCGCTCACAAAGCATGGGCCAAATATTTTTCTCAGGACCTTTCTCTCCCAAAACCCAAGTAACCTTTCGCTCTCTTTAGTCAGTACCCACGTCTCACTAGCATACGTTGCAACTGGTCTTATTATAGTTCTATATATTACTACCTTGGCGTCACGTGACAAACCTCTAAAGTGGTCAGCCTTCGCTATTGCAAATAAGCATATCTGTTACCAGCAGCTATTCGTGCTTTAATTTCGGCTTTTTGTTCGTCACTACCGCTCCCAGGTACTTAAAACTATCTCCAGTTGCGAACTCATGATTATTAATTTCTACCTTCTCAGGCATCGCAGCTTGGTTCCTGGATGATCTCATATAAAGAGTTTTTTCTTCGTTGACTTCGTTGAATTAATTTTGAGAATAGAGCAGATAAAAGTCGATTGAAAGAGCACACTAAATTTTATGTATTTTCTTATTGGGCTAGTATTTTTACTGATAGAAGAAATAGTTTTATCTCCCTTTTTGCGTTACCTTTAGCTTTGCTTTCTACTATTGTTTAGATCTTTTACACTTTTGGTAAATGTAAGTTTCTTTTAGTTGGAAATAAAAGCTGCTAAAAGTAAGCTCACACAGGTTTGGCATGATGTTAGGTTAAAGGTAAGGGGACTACGGAAACTTCTTAATGTAGTACATAAATAAATCTCATGTAAAACATTCCCCTGGCGGAGTACACGAGAATGAATTATTTATTCTAACTGGAAAGGTAACCCTTTTGCTTGGCAACACTGGCTTTCCACTACTCTCTGGCAATGCGCAGGAAACACAGATGCGGGCAATGCTAGGTCTTAACATAAATTCTTCAACACTGCACCTCCTCCTCCGCACGACCATGCACTAAAAGAGTAGCAAAACAGTTGCAGGACGGAGACGAGGAAGGAAGAAGGAAGAGTGGTTAGGAATTACCCCCTAAATTCCATACACCACCCAGTTCATTTTCTATCTCTGTCCTTTAGAGGATGCAAGAGGACTTATATATAACACCGAGTATATTCGCCTTATTCCTTTTACTTCTTCATTCGGCTAGTTCGTTAGCACTACCCACAACATCTTAAGCTTTTCTGTAGCGAATATATGTAACAGACAACAAAATATTTTATCATTACATTTTAACCCCTGGGCCCAAGGATCCTTTTTGGTATTACGAAAACTAGTAACTCGCCTGCTTTCTTAATGCATACACATTTATTATTAATAGAATATATTTATTTTTCTTCTTCCTCGGCGCTACAGTTCTGAAAGGACCAAGGACTTCTTAATCAAGGCTCTTCACAGAGCAGAATACGAGGTCTGTAAATTAAGTAATGAGGCTGATTTTTTTAATTTTTTTTATTCAAAAAGAATTACAATTCTATATTGTCACCTTCAAAATAACTTCCTTCTGAAGCCACACAGCGCTGGAGACGTTTCTTCCACTCCTCATAGCAGTGCTTGAACTCCGATACTGGAATAGCCTTCAGCTGGTCGGTTACAGCCGTTTGAATGTTTTCGATTGTCCCAAAAATTAGTTCCCTTGAGGTGATTTATCAACTTCGGGAAGAGAAAAAAAAAGTCACAAGGACTCAAGTCAGGCGAATAAGGAGGCTGAGAAGCCATAGGAATGTTTTTACTGGCCAAAAACTCTGTTTATTGAAATTGCAAGGATGGCGAAGTCGAAGATCAAAAATGCATGCTGATTTGTTTTTTCGATATCCACAGAATCGTCCACTAAGAGTTTCTACCTCAAGGTAAAAACGGTCAATCAACACTTTTACTGAGAGGTTCTTCGAAAAACTTCGAAAAAGGGTCTCATTCGTTTAAGACCAAACATCAAGAACAAGTGGGTGTTGCATCACGATAATGCTCCTTGTCACAGAGCAAGGAGAAAGACTTCGGGTAGCCTTTAAATAATTTGGGACAGTTCTTAAGATATGGGTTTCAGAAAAAGAGGAATAGAATTGACAAAAGTAATTTTCCATGAATGGAGATGAGTCCGCAAGGTCGTAGAAGAGGATTGGATAATGATGGTCATAAAGATATTTAATATTTTTTCCCCATTTTTAGGGGTCATCCACGTCACCAATATATTAGCTAATATATCGTAAAGAAGTCCAATAAAATGTGCAATGTGAAAATAAATACATTTGAAGACAGAACTGATGTTTCAGATGTTTAAATAAACACTGTGGCTTACTTTTTAAGTATTTCCTTATTAGCATTACTAAGTAATTCCTCATTAAGATCAGCTTTACATTGTTGAAGATTGCAAAATTATTGAATTTTCTAATTAAATGTTTACAATTGAACATTCAGAAAGTTGATCAAACTACAGAGGTCTCTCTCTCTGGTATAACTAAATCATATCTTGAACAAATATTCTACTCACCTTCAAACCCTTATCCTAATACAGCTTTTATCCTAAACTCAATCAAAACCACTTTGAAAACAGACAATTCATTACCATTTCATCTCTATTATATTAGGCTTAGCTTTTGAAATGATGAGGGTTAGAAAATAAATGAGTTGGTTTTGGTGATCAACCAATTAAAGTTACGTATAAAGCAGCTCAATTTATTTTTGGCCAACTCTCAATTTAAGTTTGTAGAATCAAGAGAAAAGGGCATTTAGAGCTTTGAAGTGTTTGCTAAAAGGTGGGGTAGAAATTTAATACATTTATTTTCCTTTATAAGTTGTGCATTTTAATAAAAGTTAATGAGGAAGAATATTTTTCTTATTAAAAGAATGTAATGCGCATTCTAAAACTAATTCAATATGTTGACTTGTTTATTCTGAAAACCATTGTAGTTTTATTAAATATCGTTGGCTTAATACCATCAATGGCATTTTTTTAAATATTATTGCTCATTTTCAACTGTAATTGTAGAATCTGCACCTCAAGCAAAAGTTAACTATCACCTAAACTATAGGGTAACTCCAATTCGGTTCATTCTCACAGTAGACAAAGAAAAATGTGTGTTGAAAGATTCTTTTTCTGCAACCATGTAGGAATGTTCTCATTACTCAATTAAAATCAGCTGTGTAATGCCCAACTTTACCTCACTAGTGGGGTAAAATTCCCATTAGTGTCACTTTCCTCACTAGTGAGTGGAAAAACTTTATTGTGCTTCCTTGATATAAGAAGTTTTGTTATTAAATATTTTCTGTAAAACTTTAATAAGCTTATTTAAATTTATTTTATCTAAATAATTAAAAAACGAATATTAAAAAAATAAAATAAAAATTGAAAGGAATATAGAAATAAAAATAATACTTTAATAAATAATTAGATATTTTTAATTATAACAGTTAAAAAGGTTATAGTGTTACCTTATAGAAATTTAAAATGGATTCTAGTGATTCCTGTTTAGTTTTTTTTTTTAAGTTAATAACCCTAATGGTTGCAGAAAAAATATAATATTTAACTCGAGTGTAAAGTATTTTCCTCACACTCGGCAATTTGCACTTACACTCGCCTCGCTTCGCTCGATCGTGCGTGCAAACCCTGCCTCGTGTGAGGAAAAGTACTACTTTCCGCACTTGTTAAATAAATAACTATTTTAGGTGAGAAGCATAAAGTCACTGTTGATTATATATTGAGATTGAGAGTCTGGATTTTTTCCGTAGAAAGCCTAGACCCAGATTTGGAATAGTAATAAATCCATACACATTCCTTTTAAATGACACTTTATAAGGGATTCCAAGTACAGTCTCAACCAGAAGTGCCCTAATAGAATTTTAGGTATACAAATTAATATTAATTAACACTGCATTGCCAATTTGACTCCCCCCAAAAAAAATAGAAATGGTCTCTGTTTCCCCACATCTCATAGCTATTCCGAAATGCTCTTAGATACGAGCTGAAGACCGTGGAATTCTTAGTTTCTTTTTACAGATTAGTTTACTTGAATCATAGGAGTCATTTTGACTCCAGATTGGCACTAAAAGTAAATATATCGGAGTAATTTCGACTCCTGGTTGGTAATATAAGTAGATTTTCTGTTATTAACTTGACTCAAGATCACCAATTTGGTCTGCCCATACAGGGAAATTTACTTCTACTTCAAACCTTTCTGCAGCCTTCCTCGCGAAGAATTCTGAGATTTTCCTCTTGATATTTTTGAGTGTCATAAAATGTATATTTCCATAGATTATGAGTTTCGAAAGCAAGATTCATTCATGTTTATTCTTTTTTGAGCTAAATGTTACAGCGGTATCGTACAAAGGGAAGCTCAATAAACTGGGTTTGCTACACTCATCTTTACATAATGATTCATAGAATCGAAATTTGTGTGCTAATCGTAAAACTTGAAGGTAGTCATTGTGCATTATTTTTCGATATGATCAACATTTATTACCTAAATGCTTAAGTGGTAAATTTACATAATTTTCATTGAAAGTATTAAGGCACAAAAAAAGCCTCTTTCTAGAATTGATTTTCTGTCCGAATTGCAGCAAAAAATTGCAGCGAATTGAGTAATTTCCGATCCGTGTCAACAGCGCACAGTAATTGAAGAAAATGAAAAAGTCCCTGATCAGAAGGCAGCCAATCAGAGTTCTAGAAAATACTGAAATTACTGCGATCCTTAAGTTGAAGTTAATTCCTTCTGCGTGAAATGTTAAAGCCGATTTGTGGACAAAATTTGTTCTTTCGTTCTTAATTCCTATTCTTTCTCATCCTTTAATGCAAATTTTATTATTAAAATTGAAATCAATATAAAAAAAAAGATAAAATTAAATTATGGAGTCAATATGACTCCACTTTGGCAATAACTGACTAAGTTCGAGCATTGGCAATGCAGTGTTAATATAATTCAAATTAGATATGAAAGATCGCATTACTTCCCTTTACTTAGCACAGTAAGAGAAAGTGTTAATTCATTATTTTGTAAAGTTACAATTCTAATTTGTGATATCTAAATTTAGTATTTCAGATACAGTAGAATTTCTCAATATCGGACACTGGCGGAGGAAAGCAAAGTGGCCGCTGTTTGGAGGTGGTCGTTAGAAGAAGGTAGGCAAGATTCATAATGAAAAAATATGGGTTTTTCTTACAAACATCTATTTAAAAATTGTTTATTATTAATAGATTTAAAAACGTACATAATTATTGCAGCTATATGATATGCATCAACTTTTTCTTAATTATCCAAAAAAATTATCAAAAAACTGCTTATTATTGGCTTGATTAACAATTTTTATAATAATCATCACATTTATTCATAACAATAATAATTTATGGTAAAATTATCATCATACTATCATCTATTATTAGAAAAATAGAACAAACCTTTCGGCAAGTTGACGAACGGCTCGATTTGGTTTTTGCAAAATCTTCCAACACATTTATTTTCTCTTCTAGAGTTAAACCACTTTCGTTTGAGAGACTTATCGGAAAAAAAACAATATTGTTCGTCCAAAGTAATATTGCAAAATGATTAAAATGGTACAAGATGTCCGGAGCTCATATAGGAAACTAAGAAAAACCCAGAAAAAAAAACAAAAACTTGAGAGGGGATAATTATTTTGATCACCGCGTCAAACGAACTTTTAAGAATAAGTTGGTCGTTGGTGGGAGGTGAAACATATAATCCGTTCCCTAAAATCAATGTCCGCGGTTGCTATGTAGAGTGACCGTTAGACGGAGGTTCTTTTATATAGAAAGTGTATAGTGGTAAAACGAGGGAATCCAAAAACTGTCCGTAAATAGAGGTGGCCGCTAGTGAGAGTGTCCTTTATGGGAGCCTCGACTGTAGTTTTAAAAAAATATATATATGCTTAAATATCGGTGAGAGAAGTTATCTAAATATATTTCTCTCCAAACATCTAATGCTGTATTAAGTTGTTATACAAATGAAATATTTAAAAGTTTTATAAATAGATATGTAATGCTTAAGATAGTTGCCAACTGCTGTGGTGCCCAAGTATTGAAGCCAAGGACAATGTTCACGTTATATCTCACCCTGCGGGTGCCCTTCCTAGACAAACCCTTGCTAGCCTAGTGTCTGATAAACACAGTACACAAGTGTCTCTACTAGCAGCCCTACCACTATCCCTTTGCTCCTTTCCAGTAATTCTCTTTTGCCCTTCTATGGGTAAAAAAAAAACCCTTTGCTATCCCTAGGGTTTCCAAGTGCAAGAAAATATAGTTATCTAGAATACCTGGTACAAACACCTGAGAACATTCTGTACTGTACACTCTTTTCTCTACTTGTCACACGCCCACCATTTTCAAAGTATTTTCTCGGAAAAGTTGCGAGTAAAATAGATTATTTATACCTGAAAAGTTTATCTTTAAATTCTTTTATTGCAAAAAAGTAACAAATCAGAAAACAATAATAACTGAATATAAATTTCATATTTGTCAACTAAAAATAAATCTGTATGCTCTTCAGAAAACACCATTTCCCAAAGTTCTAATTGACTTCTAAGTTAATTTTTACAAAACAAATCTTCATTTTCTGAAAACTTTGAAACTATAGAGGGTGACCATGGTTACAGGCTCCACCCACTTTTTTTTTAACGGCGGGAAATTTCGAAAAAATAAAAAACACGCATTTAATCGTTTTTAGTCTAGTTTATTTTCAGTGATTGACCCATTTTTTTAAACCCCTGTATCTCGAGATACAGCATCCAACTTTTGTTTTTCAAATAGAACGTTATATTTTTTGTTGCATATTTAAATAGCATTTAAGCTTCTAACAAAAACAAAAAAATAATTTTTGAAATCGGTAAGGCTTTTCAAAAGTTATGGTAATTTAAAATATGAAAAACAAACAGTTAATTGTCAAAATTACGTTATTTTTTTTTAAAGAATCTATTCAAACTGGGCACAACCCACGGATAGGCAAGCCAAAAACTCTGGACTCCCACGCTTTGCTTGTATCAGCACTTATGGTGGCGAAGTCAAGATCTAGACAGGCTAGAGTTATTCGACGTTCAGGTTGTTTTTTCTACAAAACGTTTGGTGTGGAGTTTTAGAAAATCAATTAATCGGCCCATACTTCTACAGAGAGAACTTAACTGGTGCAAGGTATCGTAACTTTTTTTGAAGAGACATTTTGCCAGTTCTGCATAAAGATGTTCATCTACAACGTCGGCTAGATATATATTTTTAACAAAAAGGTTGATTCTTGTTATTTGTAAAGAATATTTATGTGGCCTACACATAATTTAGTTAATCAGATAATTATTTAATAAAAGTATGCGAAAAGAATATAGTTGATTTAATAAATCAACTGTGCATAATGTGTACCTCCTTAGTGTTAGTAATTTGTTTTAAATAATTTCATTTTATGAATTAAAATATAAGAATATATTTTAGTTAATGATTTTTGGAAATATATCAGTAAAACCACTGTAATTTCTGATATTTTTATCCAGAATAATGGAACCGTTAGGTGGTGGTCAAATTATTTAAGTATCCCCTAGATATTGTTAGAATGTTCTGAAGAATGTATGTAAAAGAAGGCGATCAAAGTTAATTGCTTTGAAGGAAGCTATGCGATCAGTCGAGCCTCCTATAAAGGACACTCTCACTAGCGACCACCTGGAGGTGGATAAATGGATTTAACGACAGTTTTCGGATTTCCCCGTTTTACCTCTATACCCTTCCATACGAGGACGAAAAAGAATTTCGTGTGTTGATTAAACACTACTTTATGAAAGACAAAACGCCTCAGGAGACTAAAGAGAAGCTTGATAAACATTATGGTGACTCTGCACCTTCGATTAGAACAGTTTATAAGTGGTTTCAAAATTTTCGGAGTGGCCATATGGGCACAAGTGACGCTGAACGTTCTGGACGCCCTGTTGAGGTTACTACTCCAGAAATCATTGATAAAATCCATGATATGGTGATGGATAACAGAAGAGTGAAGGTGCGTGAGATTGCTAGTGCTGTGGGCATCTCAAATGAACGGGTACATAATATTTTGCATCAACATTTGGACATGACAAAGCTATCCGCAAGATGGGTGCCGCGATTGCTCACGCTTGACCAAAAACGAAATCGTGTGAAGTGTTGCAAGGACGGTTTGCAGCTGTTCCAGAAGAATCCGCAGGACTTTAAGCGTCATTTCGTCACTGTGGGTGAAACATGGACACATCACTACACTCCTGAGACCAAAGAACAATCTAAACAATGGGTTACCGAGGGGGAATCTGCGCCAAAAAAGGCGAAGACCGTTCCTTCGGCCGGAAAGATTATGGCGACTGTCTTTTGGGATTCGCAAGGAATAATCCTCATCGACTATCTGGAAAAGGGTAAAACTATTACAGGTGCATATTATTCATCGTTATTGGACCGTTTGAAAACCGAGCTGCAAGAAAAACGCCCACGATTGGCCCACAAAAAAGTCCTTTTCCATCACGACAACGCACCAGCTCACACCTCAGCAGTTGTGGTCGCAAAATTAATGGAAATAGGGTTCCAACTCGTTTCACATCCCCCCCTATTCTCCAGACTTGACTCCCTCGGACTACTATTTGTTCCCCAATATGAAGAAATGGCTGGCGGGAAAAAGATTTTATTGAAACGAGGAGGTGATTGCAGAAACGAATGGCTATTTTTCAGACTTGGACAAATCCTATTATTCGGAAGGGATCAACAAACTAGAGCAGCGTTGGACGAAGTGTATAAGCCTAAAAGGAGACTATGTTGAAAAATAAAAAAGGTTTACCCCAAAAAATTAAGTAGTTTTTATTTTTGCACGGACTTTTCAAACGACCCTCGTATAAAAGAACCTCCGTCTAACGATCTACTCTACATAGCGACCGCGGACATTGATTTAGGGGAATGGATTATATATTTCACCTCCCACCAACGAGCACCTTTTTATTAAAAGTTCGTTTGACGCGGTGATCAAAATAATTATCCCCTCTCAAGTTTTTGTTTTTTTCTCTAAAGTTTCCTATATAAGCTCCATACATCTTGTACCATTTTAATCATTTTTCAATATAACTTTGAACGAACAACATTATTTTTTCCGATATGTCTCTCAAATGAAAGTGGTTTAACTCTAGAAAATAAAATAAATGTGTTAGAAGATTTTGGACAAAAACCAAATCGAGTCATCGTCAACTTGCCGAAAGGTTTGTCCTATTTTTCTAATAATAGATGATAGTATGATGATAATTTCACCATAAATTATTATTGTTATGAATAAATGTGATGATTATTATAAAAATTATTAATTAAGTCAATAATATGTAGTTTATTGATAAATTTTTTGGATAATTAAAAAAAATTTGATGTATATCATATAGCTAAATAATTATGCAATTATGTACGTTTTTAAATCTATTAATAATAAACAATTTTTAAATAGATGTTTGGAAAAAAAACCGTATTTTTTTATTATGTACGTTTGAAAAGTCCGTGCAAAAATAAAAACTACTTAATTTTTTTGGGGTAAACCTTTTTTATTTTTCAACATAGTCTCCTTTTAGGCTTATACACTTCGTACAACGCTGCTCTAGTTTGTTGATCCCTTCCGAATAATAGGATTTGTCCAAGTCTGAAAAATAGCCATTCGTTTCTGCAATCACCTCCTCGTTTGAATAAAATCTTTTTCCCGCCAGCTATTTCTTCATATTGGGGAACAAATAGTAGTCCGAAGGAGCCAAGTCTGGAGAATAGGGGGGATGTGAAACGAGTTGGAACCCTATTTCCATTAATTTTGCGACCACAACTGCTGAGGTGTGAGCTGGTGCGTTGTCGTGATGGAAAAGGACTTTTTTGTGGGCCAATCGTGGGCGTTTTTCTTGCAGCTCGGTTTTCAAACGGTCCAATAACGATGAATAATATGCACCTGTAATAGTTTTACCCTTTTCCAGATAGTCGATGAGGATTATTCCTTGCGAATCCCAAAAGACAGTCGCCATAATCTTTCCGGCCGAAGAAACGGTCTTCGCCTTTTTTGGCGCAGATTTCCCCTTGGTAACCCATTGTTTAGATTGTTCTTTGGTCTCAGGAGTGTAGTGATGTATCCATGTTTCATCCTCAGTGACGAAACGACGCTTAAAGTCCTGCGGATTCTTCTGGAACAGCTGCAAACCGTCCTTGCAACACTTCACACGATTTCGTTTTTGGTCAAGCGTGAGCAATCGCGGCACCCATCTTGCGGATAGCTTTGTCATGTCCAAATGTTGATGCAAAATATTATGTACCCGTTCATTCGAGATGCCCACAGCACTAGCAATCTCACGCACCTTCACTCTTCTGTCATCTATCACCATATCATGGATTTTATCAATGATTTCTGGAGTAGTAACCTCAACAGGGCGTCCAGAACGTTCAGCGTCACTTGTGCCCATATGGCCACTCCGAAAATTTTGAAACCACTTATAAACTGTTCTAATCGAAGGTGCAGAGTCACCATAATGTTTATCAAGCTTCTCTTTAGTCTCCTGAGGCGGTTTGCCTTTAATAAAGTAGTGTTTAATCAACACACGAAATTCTTTTTCGTCCATTTTTTGAAAATCACTCGACTTCCTCGATTCAAACGAATGCCAAACACAAAGAAATAGACCGAACTGGCTGAAACTTGGTGTGTGTTCTTCCAAGAGATGCTACTAACTAAACATAACCTCGATATGCGCCAGTAGTGCTATCTCTCTGACTTTGCACGGACTTTTTAAACGGCCCTAGTAACTTGCCTAGCTCCTTCTAACGGACCAACTCCAAATAGCGGCCACTTTGCTTTCCACCGCCTGTGTCCGTTATTGAGAAGTTCTACTGTATATTTATTTATTTATATTATTGAGTAAATCAAAAACTTTTATCCTGATGAAAATATGAGAGGAAAGCACTATTCCCACAGGTTTGTTCACAGGCCAACTGTCATTTTAAATATAAAACCAACAAGCAAAAGTGAAAATTGACAAAAATATCAAGAAGAATTAAAACTAAGTAAAAGAATTTAGTTTGTTTTATTTAAAAAAGGAAGAAAAAACCAGTTTGCGAAATAATTGAAATTTCAGTTTATTAAATTAAAAGCTAATGAAGTGGAACTGAAAACTTTGCGAGGATAATGAAAAGCAAATACAGAAGTATATGGAAAGAAAACAGGAGCTGTAATACCTCTCCAGTCTGATGGGACGTCCCAGCTAAACTATTAGTGGCAGCTAACTAGACTGCCTTCTTTCATTTCACTTTAATTTACTTCAGTTCTCTTCTGTCTTTTTTTTTTTAATACAATATTAACCAATGTTGGTTTACCGTCTTTTTAATTTATTTAATAAAAAATAAATAAATCTGTTAAGGACATTTACATGACTTCTTTCTACCGCAGTTAATATAATTAAACTTTTTAGAATCACACAAATTGTACTCTAAAAACTGTCACAAATTTATTCAACAAAACTTCCGAAGAGTTATACAAAATTTGGATTTTTAAAATATTTAATCCTTATTAAATTTTATTTGTGGTAGTGCAAAGTTGGAGTTTAAGGGAAGCCCAACGATTTTCCCTTCTCCCAAAAGTGCTATGATTTTTTTTCAAAAAAGAAGAGGTAAAAGTTTTTTAAATTTTGTAAAAATTGGCTTCTAATTAAAATAATTAATTTTTTATCTCGCACTTTCCAA
The DNA here is from genome assembly GCF_049639745.1 of Rhodnius prolixus. Lineage (NCBI taxonomy): Eukaryota > Metazoa > Arthropoda > Insecta > Hemiptera > Reduviidae > Rhodnius > Rhodnius prolixus. The sequence goes on from NW_027411582.1 coordinate 22,119,858, forward strand.
CATAAATTGGTTAAATTCTAATAAAAAAGATTACCCACCCTTAAACCATCGTAAAAACGAGTAAAGATTTAGTGTCAGCCAATTAGAGAACAGAATTTACGTTTTGTAGTACCCAAGCCTTCCTGCATAGCCAATAATAATAAGAGAGGCACTACTTATATTTTGAGCCTTGGGCAACACTGAGTGTTGTCAGGTGTTATCTGACGTTTTCACTTGAAAGTTTCAACATTTTTGACAATAACCTTCTTCAGAATGTTTTATTATTTGAGCGCAATTTGTGTTGCTTACAGTCACTTGAAAATTGTGTCTCAGCGAAAAAATGGGAATTAACTCGTGAAAATTTTCGTGCAATGATTTATTGACGTGGATTATCAAGACAGGAGTGCATCGATCAACTTACTTCCCACTTTTGGCGATAAAAGCCCCATCCTTTGGCCACTGTGAAACGCTGGAATAACGAATTCAATCGTGGACGTCGTTCGCTCACTGACGAAAGTCGTGAAGGTCGTCCAAAATCAGTTGTTGTGTCAGAAAACATTGATGCTGTGCAAAAACTAATAATGCTAGATCGTCATGTGACATACTGTGAGATTGAGGCAAGCTTAGGCATTAGTTCCAGCAGTTTATATATAAAATATTGCATGATCATTTAGCCGTGAAAAAGGTTTGTCGTTCTCGTTGGATCCCACATAATCTGACAAAAATCTCAAAAAGATGCTCGTGTCGATTGGTGCAAACAAATGCTGAAGAAATACAATGGCGGTGCTTTAAAAGACGTGTATAAGATTGTAAGAGGTGACGAATCATGGATATATGCGTATGAGCCGAAAAATAAACAGCAGTCGACTGTATGGGTGTTTCAAGATGAACCAAATCCAACAAAAGTTGTTCGCGCTCAAAGCACTTCGAAACAAATGGTCGCCTGTTTTTTTTCGGAAAAACTGGTCATGTGGCAACAGTGCCTTTAGAGGGACGTAGAACGGTCAATTCTGAATGGTACACAACCATTTTGTTTGCCGGAAGTCTTCGATGAAATAAGGAAAACAAACAAGCGCCGTCGGATCATTCTTCATCAAGACAATGCCAGCTGTCACACATCTCGTCTAACAACCGACTATTTGAGCACTCAAAAAATCGAATTAATGGGGTCATCCGCCGTACAGTCCTGATTTGGCACCAAATCACTTCTTTTTGTTTCCGAACGTCAAGAATAAATTACGTGGACAACGATTTTCTGTCGGCAGAAGAAGCCGTTGATGCATTCAAAAACCATGTTATGCAGGTGTCTCAAGCGGAATGGAAAAAAATGCTTTGACAAGTGGTTCGAACGCATGCAGAAGTTGAAAAACAATAAAGTCATTCTCAATGACAAATTACTGTTTTTTTATTATTAGGCTCAAAATATAAATAGTGCCCCTCGTATAACATCTGACCATCATTAAGCATCCAACAACTACCAATCATCTTTCCAACAATTGATTACTCTCACCATCATTTTTTAAAATTAGATCTTTATCTGGCAAACATTCGTGTTGGAAATTTTTTACAGTCACAACTTCTTTTTTTATAAAAGTATGATTTCAATTATGGCCGAATAGTTATTGTTTATTTAAATCCATGTATTTTTCTGCTTCTTAATTGTAAGTTTAGATCACGATCATCTTTTCAACTTCTCTTCTTTTGATTCTTTTAAAGGAGCTATGTTTTTTTGACGACTGATTCCTAGATAATTGAATAATTAATATTTTAATCTAATAGAAATTTAAGAGTTGATACACAAACTTGTATAGTTATTAGCTGGGTCTGCGCTGTTGTCAACTGCAAAGTCAACTTATTTTCTGTTATTGTTGTCCAGGGATGCTTAAGCAAATATGACTCTTATAACCTCAATCCCCTTCGAACAGGTGGGTAATAAAGGACCCTCTAAGACAATTATAGTAACCTAAATGATCTCACAGAAGTTACCTTCGAATGTTTTATTTTTCTTACATCTAACCAAAATGGAGCTAAACCATTTAGTTTCTGGTTTCCCGGTTATTGTTAGTTTCAACCACTTGTCGAGTGTTCTCTAAGAGCAATAGTCCAATTGTAATCTATTCTTCTCTTCGGTACGACCAAAAGGCCAGCGAGAGGAAAACTATGGGTTCCTAGCGGTTAATTTGTAGTAGTAAATAAATTTTAAGAACAGCAGCTGAATTTAAAACCAGTATTTTGATTAAATCACTGGGCTTAATCCCTTCCCTTAACTAATATTATATAATTCAGCATTTGTAGAAACAACTAATTATTCAAGAAGATTAGTTCATTCTCAGATTTTGTTTTTTTTCAGAAGTTATTACCATACTTTTACGGTAAATCAGAACTTTTAAGAAGTAAGCCATTTTTATTTTTATATTTGTGCAGCTACGTCAAAAAGTTAAGCTCCAATGATTGCAGTTGCTTCGATTGTTAGATCTTCTTTGACGATCAGAAAGAGAAGAATTTCCGACAATAGTTTACAGCGACATCAATTCCTACTACAATCATCCTATATTTTGCCACAGCCTACATAACGTTGTTCCGGCCAGGACTTACCAATCTTTTCTTCTACTTTCCTTTTATTATTTGTATTGAACTAAAGGTAGCATTGGGATTGAACATTGTGGTATTTGTACCCGAGGACAGCTATCGATTCTCTTCTGGAGAATTGTCATCCTCCCGAACTCACACATTCACATTCAGAGAGAGAGAAGACACCACAAAACACATCCAAGCGTACATCCTCTCACTGGACCAATTCAAACCATCTTTGTCTCACATTTCCCAATTGCTGTTTCTGTCTTTGTTATTGCTCAGGCATTGCTTTACCTATAAACAGTTATGCTCTAGCCGGCTTATAGTACTTACAACTTGTGCCAAATTGGCAACACTATTGATGCTTATTAAAGTTGGTACTTAGATAGGCTGTCTTCGAACAAATGCCTTCAAATCTTAATTCCATCACATACATTGTTTACAATCTAATTAAACTTTACACAATCGCATATTAATGCGACTTGATATAAAGCAAATTAATTTTAATCAAATAACCAACTTCAATGTTTCAATTTGTAAATTCTATTTGAAAGTCCATATTAATGTTGTATGATTGTTTTTAATGCAAAAATGTTCATTAAATATTATTGAAGCAAAATAAATGATTTAAATTCCAAAAAATTCTGAAGGGGTCTTGCAAGGGGAAATCCTCACACCGTTCCTGTTTATTCTGTTTCTGTCTGATTTAGAAAACTTCCTCAAGGAAAGAGCGGGAGTTCCTGGCTTGAATATTGATGGCTTTAACGATTTATTGGTTCTTCTGTATGCAGATGACCTTATTATTCTGTCCGACAAATAAACTGCTCCACAAAAAAAGTGGCGCACTTTGAAAAAAGCGTTTATTTTTTGTTTTATCACATTTTGGGGAAAGATTATTAGTTTTAATTATTTTCATAAACTGTCTGGGAACAATTAATCGAATCAAGGCCCCAAGTTTCTTGAAAATAGAGAAGCAATTCCTCGTTTAATCCCCTTCGGTCTTTTTGTGTAAACAACAACATGAACTTCACCTCAACAGTAAATAAATTTATTGACCTCTACAGTTACGTTTCGACTTTTTTCAAGCTGAAAGCATTGCAAACTCTGAATTACAGCAGAGCAAGTGGCCCGTATTATTACATTAGTTGAGGATGGACGGAGTCAGCGGTACGCAGCTCGAACGTTAGGGTTGCCTGAGACCACCGTCCGTAGAGCCATCCATTGTTACCAGGAGACAGGCCTCTGCACTCGCAGACAAGTTTCGGGTCGACCAAGAGCCACAGAAGCACTTGATGACCGATTTATCAGAATTCACACTCTAAGAAATCGTACATCAACTGCTTCTGAAACAGCTCAAACACTGCTTACTGTTCGTGGAGTTTCACTCAGTGCCGAAACCGTATGAAGAAGGTTTGCTGAAATGAATTTACGCTCTAGGAAGCAAGCCACGGGACCGTTGCTCACCGTAGACCATCGGAGAGCCCGTCTAGAGTTCGCTAGGGAACACCGCAACAGGTCTGAGAACGATTGGAGAAACGTTCTCTTTTCAGACGAGTCCCGTTTTGCTCTCTATGCACCTAATGGGTTTACCCAGTTTACCGAAGGCCTGGGGAGCGCTACGCTCCGTGCAATATTTCTGGTAGACTACCATTCGGAGGTGGTTCAGTGCTGGTGATGGTTGGGATTTCTATGGAGGCTAAGACTGAGCTCCACGTGTTCAACAGGGCAATCTTGAATGCAGATTTGTATGTGAGGGAAATTTTGCAGCAATATGTGATACCCTGTGCACCATTTATTGGGGAGAATTTTATTTTTATGCGAGATAATGCCCGACCACACACTGCCGCCTGTGTTGTTCAATATCTACAGGACACTAGCATTCATGTTTTGAGGTGGCCAGCACGCAGCCCGCATTTAAATCCAATTGAACATCTTTGGGATGAGCTGGGTAGGCGATTAAGATGGAGAAATAATCCCCCCAGGAGCTTAGAAGAGTTGCGAGGTGCTCTGGTGGAGATATGGGAGGAATTAACACAAGATTTCGTGAGAAATTTAGTAAGGAATATGCCGAGGAGATTGGATGCAGTAATGCGAGCAATACACGTTACTAAAACTCTTTTTCTCTTTTTTGAATCGGAAGAAATACATTTTTTTTCTAAACTCATTTTTTGCCGAGAAGTACTTTTTCGTTAAATTAAAGGTTTTCATTTCTTTTAGATCATTTTTTATTTTATTTTAGCCCTCCCGTAACTTTATACTTCTTATATTTGCGAACTAAAATAAAATGTAGAACAAAAAAGTTACAGAGAAATAAAAATAACGCATTTTTAAAGTGCGCCACTTTTTTTGTGGAGCATTGTATGTTGGAATGAAAAGAAATTTAAAGGCGCTGGAGGAATATTGTCATCTGAATTCCCTAAAAGTAAACCCAGCTAAAACTAAAATTATAAAATTTCATAGAGGGCGCACAACTCTTTCGGAAAAATTTTTCTATGAAAACACAGAAATCGTTTTGACGAATAAATACGTCTATCTAGGCGTGCAGTTTTCTTCCTCATCCATGTTTCTCTCAGCAACAGAATACTCAATCTCAAGGTTTAATATTGCTGCTGGTACCGTGAACAATATTCTGGCGAAAGTCAAGAGTAACTCATGGTCCAGTAATGTAGCTCTGTTTAATTCAATTGCCCGTTCCACATTGCTCTATTCAGTACAAATCTGGGGACTAAGGTATTTAGACCGTTTAGAATATGCCCAAACAAATTTTTATAAACATCTCTTTCATTTATTAAAATCTACTTCATACTATATAATATTGTTGGAAACTGGATTACCTCATATAGCCACCACTGTTTTTAAGCTTACGTTGAAATGGTTTTGTAAACTATTGGAAATGGATCGGTCCAGATTACCTCGCATTTGTTATGATAGGCTGTTACACCTCGATTCTTCATCGTCTAATAACATTAAGTTTAATTGGGTAACCCAATATTCCACAGCAAACTCTCTGATCACCCAAATCCTCTGGCTCAATCACTATCCACATCGTCCCATCTTGACAATCCTCCACGTCATCTAAATCGGCGTTGGCCACGTGACCTCATTGCCTCCTAAACCCCAAAAGTTGCTAGAGAGTTCCAGCGCTGGCTGGTTTCTCTCATCCCGTCATCCTGGTTGTGGCACTGGAGCCAGCTCTGTGGCACAATCAAATGTTTATCTGTAAATACACATTTGTTAGATGTATATTTTGTACAGTTGCAAATAAATTGAAAACAAAAAAGTTAGATAGTTGAAAGTAAAGAATTTTATGGTAGGCAATTCGAGTCGGTTGTTGTGAATAAACTAGGATAAAAACGCTGTTGAATGCCTATCCAAATAAAATTAAAACACTTTTGGAAGAGAATATTCAAAATAAGATAATAGCTGAGGAATAAAAAAAAGTCCGTTCAAAGTTAATAAGTGAAATCCAGAGAGAAGTTCCAAGAAGAAGTGGAAAAAGAGAGGGAATCAGTTAGGTAATAGAAATGGATTAAGGTCGGGTTTTGTGCAAATAGAAATGGAGATATATAGCCTTAAAAGTTGAAGGAGTGTCTGCATAAAGACCTTTAGTAAATTCAATTAATCCTTTTCAGCTTCCCTTGATTTCCCAATTATAAGGTAGTAAGGAGGAGGCTAAGGACTAGCGAGGCAGAGTTAATAATTAAACAAGGAATAAGGTAACTCGGAGAAAAGGAATAACTGGGAAGAGAATAGTGCTAGCCTAACTGGGATGAGAGGCGTTAAGAGGTTGGACGAGGAGATGGTGTTGCTCACTTAGAAATTACTGCATTTAGATTGGCTGTTTATGAACAAGGCAAAACTCCTTGGCTTTCAAGATAGAAGGCTGTCAAGAAATTTCTAGGCAAGTGGGGGGGCCTCCTGCAGTTTGTGAAGTAGAAGGGATGACCATGAACTAAACAAGTTCCAAATTACAGTCAAGGTTTTATATAATTACTAACACTATTATGCATTTTATTAAATAATTTTGAAGCAGGTGATAAGCGAGAATCGGACAACCATCAGTTTTCATTTTACTGTTCACTAGTAATGTAAAGATTTGCAATAATTGGAACGAATTTAAAAATTATGTCAGAAATACACACATATACAGGGCTAGGCCTTACAATACCAGGATCTCGGGATCCCGAATACCGGAATCCCGAACGATTTTTGTCCGTAATTAAAAACCGGTATTTATGTAAAAATACCGGTATTTTTGTATTACATTGGTTGATAAAAATTGAATTTATACACAATTTATCATTTTTCAGATAAAGAATTTAATTTATTATCTTCAATTATTGCTGCTCTTACTCCTGTAAAATTAACAGTAGATGCATTATGCCGAAAAGATGCAAATCTTTTGACGGCTGACGCTTCTTTGACATTTATGTTAAATACTCTTTCCCAGCAAAAATCTACAATTGCATTAGAATTATTGGAAGCATTAAAATCTCGAATTTTACTGCGACGAACTGAATTATCACAAATACTTCAGTATCTGCAAAAAGGCTCACAAGATGTTGTAGAAGTTTTTAAACGCATATCCAAATTTACAATCATTAAAAAAATTGTAAGCTTAACAAAACGGCTCACACATGAAAATCTAGAAGATACAGAAGTTATGGAAGTTGTGCAAGAAACATCCCTTCCAATATCTTTTCAAATTAGTAACGAAACAATATTAGAATCTGACAAGGTAAACGTAAACGCATTAAAGAGAAAACTACAGGCAGCAATAGACGAAACACTAAATACTTCACCCGTGCCTGCGTTTAAAAAAATTCCAAGTCTGGAACAAAAAATAAAAGATGAAATTACTTTTTTTGAAAAAACAGGAACCAAAGGAACGTATTTACAAAATGTGTATGATTTCTTAATGACAATAGTGCCGACAAGTGTAGAATCAGAAAGAGCTTTTTCAGCGGCTGGTTATATTTGTACGAAAATTCGGTCCTCGCTTGATGATGAAACGATTGATTGTTTATGTTTTTTAAGAGCATACTTTAATAAACAAAACGCAAGTTATTAATATTGTTTCATAAATACTTTCAATTAATTATATTTTTCGCTTCTTTAATTACATAATGCCATGCGAGCCTATTATATGTAAAATATAACATAAAATTTAATATGTACTTTTTTTATTTGCACGATTTTTTTATCTATCTATTCCTACTCTCTATGTAATAAAATTAATAATATCTACTCATTTCAGAACAATATTTATTAGATTTCAGCAATTATTTGTTAACAAGTCAATATAATATCTGATGTAAGTAAAAATATAACTAGTAAACTTTTTATTAATAAAACCGGTTTTAATACCGGTATCCCGATATTTCAAATTTCAAATACCGGCATTCAGATTTTACTTCGGTATTGTCAGCCCTATACAGGGCGAACCAGTAAATAATGTCCATAAGCCTACTGTTAGGAATTAGGTATTAACCGATAATACAATACCTAATAATTCTGGTTTACTTCTTTAAAATATTTCCTAAAATTTTCTCAAATATTTCAGATAAACAAGTGCTATTTTTATAATCGAAGGTTAATTTGCTTAGTTTCAAAGTTAGGGTACAATAGAAAATTTTGAAAAACCAAGTCTAGTAGATAAGGGAAGTTTATTTGTAAGACCCCTAGTTGTATTGGTTAATACCTAATTCAGATATAAGGATTCTCTGGTTGTGAGTTCAAAGGGTTGTTAAGGTTTTAAGTATTTGTTTAAAATATTTCCTAACATTTTCTCAAATATTTCAGTGAGATCAGAAGTAAATGTTTAAAGTGCAATTTGTAACCTTTGACTTCCTTATTTTAAGACAATCTACTTTAAAAATTGACTGGTCCATCTAAAAGAGTTTTCAATGAATTAAACAACTTGATAAACTAACACTGTTGGTGTGCTCGTGAACACGTTTTCTTGCAAAAACATACGTAATTTCTCATACGAAAATAAAAGGAATCCTGGGAAAATGATATACCGTTAGAAAGGCCATTAGACAAGTGCCAGCACCTAGATCACATAAGGGCCTAATGACTTTTCTTAAAAATTTCAAGCACTTTTATTGTTTCCAGTATCCAGGAGGAAGATTGAGGCTGTTCGGAGAATAACTTAAGCTTCAAAATGGTATCAATTTTTAGAAAATTTATCTGTCTTTCTAACCGTGTCATCAGAATCGAATTCGGACTAAAACTTTCTGAGTAATAACATTTTTATTGGAAAAAAGTAATGATTTTAGAAAAAAAATTTAAAGTGACGTCACTCAAGAACACTGGAAAATATGAAGTTGGCCAATACGTCATTGAACTCCACTTTAGATGTACGAGGGTCGTTTGAAAAGTCCGTGCAAAAATAAAAACTACTTAATTTTTTGGGGTAAACCTTTTTTATTTTTCAACATAGTCTCCTTTTAGGCTTATACACTTCGTCCAACGCTGCTCTAGTTTGTTGATCCCTTCCGAATAATAGGATTTGTCCAAGTCTGAAAAATAGCCATTCGTTTCTGCAATCACCTCCTCGTTTGAATAAAATCTTTTTCCCGCCAGCCATTTCTTCATATTGGGGAACAAATAGTAGTCCGAGGGAGCCAAGTCTGGAGAATAGGGGGGATGAGAAACGAGTTGGAACCCTATTTCCATTAATTTTGCGACCACAACTGCTGAGGTGTGAGCTGGTGTGTTGTCGTGATGGAAAAGGACTTTTTTGTGGGCCAATCGTGGGCGTTTTTCTTGCAGCTCGGTTTTCAAACGGTCCAATAACGATGAATAATATGCACCTGTAATAGTTTTACCCTTTTCCAGATAGTCGATGAGGATTATTCCTTGCGAATCCCAAAAGACAGTCGCCATAATCTTTCCGGCCGAAGGAACGGTCTTCGCCTTTTTTGGCGCAGATTCCCCCTTGGTAACCCATTGTTTAGATTGTTCTTTGGTCTCAGGAGTGTAGTGATGTATCCATGTTTCATCCACAGTGACGAAACGACGCTTAAAGTCCTGCGGATTCTTCTGGAACAGCTGCAAACCGTCCTTGCACACTATTTCGTTTTTGGTCAAGCGTGAGCAATCGCGGCACCCATCTTGCTTTGCCATGTCCAAATGTTGATGCAAAATATTATTTACCCGTTCATTCGAGATGCCCACAGCACTAGCAATCTCACGCACCTTCACTCTTCTGTCATCCATCACCATATCATGGATTTTATCAATGATTTCTGGAGTAGTAACCTCAACAGGGCGTCCAGAACGTTCAGCGTCACTTGTGCCCATATGGCCACTCCGAAAATTTTGAAACCACTTATAAACTGTTCTAATCGAAGGTGCAGAGTCACCATAATGTTTATCAAGCTTCTCTTTAGTCTCCTGAGGCGTTTTGCCTTTCATAAAGTAGTGTTTAATCAACACACGAAATTCTTTTTCGTCCATTTTTTGAAAATCACTCGACTTCCTCGATTCAAACGAATGCCAAACACAAAGAAATAGACCGATCTGGCTGAAACTTGGTGTGTGTTCTTCCAAGAGATGCTACTAACTGAACATAACCTCGATACGCGCCAGTGGTGCTATCTCTCTGACTTTGCACGGACTTTTCAAACGACCCTCGTAACTGTTAAAACACTTGGTCCAGTCAGAGCTTTTTATATTTATAATAAATTTTCCAAATAATAAAGATTAAAAACATTCAACGAACCAAAATGTTTTTGGGCATTTCAATAATAAATAATTAAATTCAGAAGCCATTTTGATTCAACTCCGTGCTCTAATGTAAATCATTGCAATAATTCAACTCAAATTCAGCAGCAGGCGCTGATTGATAACAGTAAATTAATTTGAATATATTAATATATATATAATTAAACGAAATTTTAATCAACAATGTACTTTTTTTCATCGCGTTTCTACACTTTTTGTTTTCAAGAAGTTAATCGAGTTTTGCAGTCAACGGCTCATATAGTATATGTAAATTTATTTCATCGAATATACAACGTTTTAGACTTAATTTAAAATTAATATCAGTTAAAAATCAGCACAAAATCAATAATAAATATAAAAAAACACTGATGCATCATTATTATTTCATGATTCAAAATCAATAAATGAAATAAAAGCTTCATAAAGTAGATAACCATTTCAGTAAAGAAGGTTACATTAGAAGGAACAATTAGGGACTAACAAAAATGAACTGAACAGTATGCTTGCATTCAGTGACAAAATAAATCACAGAGCATGCTGAAGAAAAAAGCTCACCAGTGGCAAGTTACGGCGAAAGATTTTTGGTAAATGAAGAATTAATAGCCCCCCTAGATCCAATGCCATTTTAATCGGTTTTCACAAACCAGTCCACCGTTTTTTAGAACAGAGTCTTTCCCACAAAATATCTAGAGTACTAAATAAACGATTGGAATCAAAATATTAATTTTCTTGTTAAAAGTAATTGTTTAACAATAAATTAGTATAGCGAAACTTCCTTTCCTGGAATAAAGTTTACTTAACTATATTTTGAAAAACATGAAGTGAAAACCATTGAAAAAAAGTGGAAAAAGTCGGCTAATTTCAAAGGAAGGCTACTGTTTTTGCATTTGATAGTTAATATTAAGGCCAATGCTCAATTGAACATGTTGGGTCGATCTATTTTGAGGAAAAAGAAGTAAAAACCAATGGAAAAAGTGGAAATAATCTCCTAATTTAGCTGTAATACTGCTGTTTTTGCATCTGATAGTTAATATTAAGGCCAAAGCTAGATTGTACATGTTGGGTCGATCTATTTAGTAAAACAAGAAGTAACAACCATTGGAAAAAGTGGAAATAGTCTGCTAATTTCACTGGAATGCTGCTGTTTCTGTATTTGATAGTTAATATTAAGGCCAATGCTCAATTGAACATGTTGGGTCGATCTATTTTGAGGAAAAAGAAGTAAAAACCAATGGAAAAAGTTGAAATAATCTCCTAATTTAGCTGTAATACTGCTGTTTTTGCATCTGATAGTTAATATTAAGGCCAGTGCTAGATTGTACATGTTGGGTCGATCTATTTAGTAAAACAAGAAGTAACAACCATTGGAAAAAGTGGAAATAGTCTGCTAATTTCACTGGAATGCTGCTGTTTCTGTATTTGATAGTTAATATTAAGGCCAATGCTCAATTGAACATGTTGGGTCGATCTATTTTGAGGAAAAAGAAGTAAAAACCAATGGAAAAAGTGGAAATAATCTCCTAATTTAGCTGTAATACTGCTGTTTTTGCATCTGATGGTTAATATTAAGGCCAATACTAGATTGTACATGTTGGGTCGATCTATTTTGACAAACAAGAAGTAAAAACCATTGGAAAAAGTGGAAATAGTCTGCTAATTTCACTGTAATGCTGCTGTTTCTGTATTTGATAGTTAATATTAAGGCCAATACTAGATTGTACATGTTGGGTCGATCTATTTTGACAAACAAGAAGTAAAAACCATTGGAAAAAGTGGAAATAGTCTGCTAATTTCACTGTAATGCTGCTGTTTCTGTATTTGATAGTTAATATTAAGGCCAATACTAGATTGTACATGTTGGATCGATCTATTTTGACAAACAAGAAGTAAAAACCATTGGAAAAAGTGGAAATAATCTGCTAATTTCACTGGAATGCTGCTGTTTCTGTATTTGATAGTTAATATTAAGGCCAATGCTCAATTGAACATGTTGGGTCGATCTATTTTGAGGAAAAAGAAGTAAAAACCAATGGAAAAAGTGGAAATAATCTCCTAATTTAGCTGTAATACTGCTGTTTTTGCATCTGATAGTTAATATTAAGGCCAAAGCTAGATTGTACATGTTGGGTCGATCTATTTAGTAAAACAAGAAGTAACAACCATTGGAAAAAGTGGAAATAGTCTGCTAATTTCACTGGAATGCTGCTGTTTCTGTATTTGATAGTTAATATTAAGGCCAATGCTCAATTGAACATGTTGGGTCGATCTATTTTGAGGAAAAAGAAGTAAAAACCAATGGAAAAAGTTGAAATAATCTCCTAATTTAGCTGTAATACTGCTGTTTTTGCATCTGATAGTTAATATTAAGGCCAGTGCTAGATTGTACATGTTGGGTCGATCTATTTAGTAAAACAAGAAGTAACAACCATTGGAAAAAGTGGAAATAGTCTGCTAATTTCACTGGAATGCTGCTGTTTCTGTATTTGATAGTTAATATTAAGGCCAATACTAGATTGTACATGTTGGGTCGATCTATTTTGAGGAAAAAGAAGTAAAAACCAATGGAAAAAGTGGAAATAATCTCCTAATTTAGCTGTAATACTGCTGTTTTTGCATCTGATAGTTAATATTACAGGCGAATACTCAATTGAACATGTTGGGTCGATCTATTTAGTAAAACAAGAAGTAACAACCATTGGAAAAAGTGGAAATAGTCTGCTAATTTCACTGGAATGCTGCTGTTTCTGTATTTCATAGTTAATATTAAGGCCAATACTCAATTGAACATGTTGGGTCGATCTATTTTGAGGAAAAAGAAGTAAAAACCATTGGAAAAAGTGGAAATATTCTGCTAATTTCACTGTAATGCTGCTGTTTCTGTATTTGATAGTTAATATTAAGGCCAATACTAGATTGTACATGTTGGATCGATCTATTTTGAGAAACAAGCAGTAAAAACCATTGGAAAAAGTGGAAATAATCTGCTAATTTCACTGTAATGCTGCTGTTTCTGTATTTGATAGTTAATATTAAGGCCAATACTAGATTGTACATGTTGGATCGATCTATTTTGAGAAACAAGCAGTAAAAACCATTGGAAAAAGTGGAAATAGTCTGCTAATTTCACTGTAATGCTGCCGTTTCTGCATTTGATAGTTAATATCTAACATTCCCTGTCATCTACATCCCCCTAATAGTTATAACCTTTTTTTTTCTAAGATTTTTTTTTTTTTAAAGTTTAAAGAAAATTTGATGGTAACCACCTCTTTTCTCGGAAACATATTCATTAAATTCAGGTTTTCCTTAAATAGATGCTTGGAAAATATATAATGTGCTTTATTGTAAAATATTTAATATTATAATACTTTAATATGGTTATACTGACGATGAAAAGTTTCATTATACTACATCAAAGCTTAGTCAAAATCTTTTTCCTGGAATCGATGAATTAATTTATCCTGAAAGGTACAAAAGGAGAAAGGAAATATTTAGAAAATGATCTGAACGTTTTCGGGGAAATTGTACTAAAATTAGAAGCCTTTTTTTGTACTTTAATAATGACAATTTATGAGGGAAATATATTCTTATATTAAAATTTTCTTATCAACTCTTTCTATTGTTGTGCCAAAATTTTCAGCTGTCTCATCTTTCAATCGCCACTCAGCCAATAATTTATTGTATACATTTTCAATGTTTTCAGCTAAAGTCGCAATTTTAGGCCTCAATCAAGCTGAAAAGTCTACAAAATAAGAACGACTTTTATTGAATTCAGCAATGCTGAATTCTTTTTGTTGTACGTAAATAAAGAGCAGATTGCTTGAATAAAGAATTTCCATGGCACACAATATTCAAGTTTATTCGTTTCAACGAAATGTCAACTTTAAATCCGTCTAAAATGATGGAATATTCAATAGAAAGAGTTGAAAATGGTTGAAAAGTAAGTTATTGCGATAAGTATACAAACATTCATTGCTCGCAACATCAAAAACTTTTCATTTTGCCCTAAAATCAATAAGAAAAATCTATTTTAGAGTTATTCAGTAGCCCACAATTGTGGGCACCAAAAATCCTACATCCAAAAATACATTTCAATTTCGGGTGCGAAGTAAATTCTAAAAAAAATTTATAAATTATATTAAATTCTTCCAAGTTAAATGGAGAGATAAGAATTTATTTTACTTTTTTATAATTCAAATAAATTATAGGGGGCCCGCCATGACAGGGCACTAACATCTCCATTGTAGAAGATTTATGTCTTCGGAGAACAATGAATAACCACCCTAATCTCCGTAGATTTTCAAATAATAAAGCTATTATTGACTAGCTTAACTATTGCTTCAATGCATTATATAACTTTGAAGGAAAATGTTTTGTAATAAATATTGTGTTGACTAGATTTTTATTTTCATTAAGTAACTGGAGCTAAATTAAACAAATAATATAAGACATATTCATTACTCAAATCTGAATTACATATAATAATTACAAGTAACGTGTTACTAAATCAATTACAGAGTTTTTCCTGAACGAAACATTTACTTAATATCGTGTGTTTGGCACAGTGCTTTTTTACAAATTTTTTATTTTTTTAGAATCGCTTTTTTTTTTTTGCTTAACCTTTGTGGTTATCCCAAATTTTAGTGGCCAGATTTTGATCTTATAGATAGTCCATGTTGATTGATTAATTGATTAAAATAGCGGAGCAGGATCTGTGCCCCATGGCACCGCAGCCAAAAGAGGCTTATTGCGCCCTCGTCTTTGGATCTAGTAGACGAATCCTCCCCTGCTAAAGAGGTTGAGGACTTTCTCTACTAGTTTTTCTTGCGCTACTCTTTGAGACCAAAGGAGATAGTAGCGCAGCCACTCGATTGCAGCGCTATCAAATAGCAGGTGAGAGGCCGTTTCCTCTTCTTCCTTGACACAATGCTCACACAACGGTTCCGAGCTAATAAGCCCCCACCTTGTACAGAACTGCTTCCTGAACCTACCATACCCCGGTGAATAGGCTTATGATCAGAGCAATCTTTGACTTTTCGTTTACACAGCTAAGGCATCATAGGCTTGCTGTGTTTGACCCCCCAGGACACATCACCTAGTTCTTTTCATGCTCTCTCAAGATTCAATCTCTGAGAGCAGCACGAAACTGCTCCCTTGGTTATCCTCCCAGACAGGTTCCATTGAAAGGAGTGTTAGCTCCGTTCCTGGCCAGTTTGTCGGCTGCTTCATTCCCTTTCACTTTATTGTGCCAAGCTAGTTGTTCCACAGCCTTCTTGCAAAAAAGGTTTATTGTGCCCTCCTCTTTGGATCTAGTAGACGAAATCTCCCCTACTAAAGAGGTTGAGGACTTTCCCTACTAGTTCTTTTTTGCGCTACTATCTAACTTGGTCTCAAAGTTCCAAAGGTTTCATAACGCAACCACTCAATTGCAACGCAATCGAACAACAAGTGAGAGAGGCCATTTCCTCCTCTTCCTGACACAATTTGCACAACTTAAGCCCCCCACCTTGTACAGAACTGCTTGCTGAACCTACCCATGCCCCGTGAATAGGCCTATAATCAGGGTAACCGGATTTCTGACCAAGCACAGAGTCTCTTCGGTTCTTTGTTTACACAACCAAGGCATCATACTCTTGCTGCGTTTTAAAATCCAGGACATAACACCCAGTTCTTTCTCAGGCTCTCTCCAGATCCTAGTCTCTGAGAGCCACACGAATTACACCCTTGGTTTTCCCCCCAGACAGGTTCCTGGCCAGTTGATCGGCTGTTTCATTCCCCTCTTCACTTTATTGTACCAAACCAGTTGTTCCACGGCCTTCTTGCACTTCCAAACCAGAGAAGAGGTAGTTGTGAAGGAAGTAAAGGCCTTCAGAGCAGCTTGGCTGTCCGAAAAGATGGCGCATGTAATTAAAGATGCAATGTTTTGGGAATAATCACTCCCATCCTAATCAGTTCGGGGCAATGCAGAGCAACGGTCATCAGCCACCTTGCTCTTGTGGTGTTTTTTTTTTTTTTTTTTTATACAGCATTAGAAAGGTGATCAAAATTTACATTAGCGTAAAAGAAAGTCAAAACTGAAAAGAAACTGAAAGATTTTTCTTTTTGAAATGGTAAATTCAATGCAACTTTAATCCTATGGAGGTAGTTTTTCAGCTCATGAAAGTATAAATCTTAAACTAATGTGTCTAGTTTGATTAATTAGTTAACTAAAAAATAAAAGAACTAGATCAAAAAACCTTTAGATGTAGCACAAAAGGTGAGAGCCATTGCCAGCTATAAACACACGAAATCCCTCAACTTTAAATTTATATTAACACTAAAAATTACCTTGGGAGAAATTTTGTGCTTAGACAATGTATTTAAGAAAATGTATTTGTGCTTAGACAATGTATTTAAGTAAAAAAAAGGAGTTTAATCTGTTTTTTTGTAAGTATTTAAATAAAAGTTTCGCTAATGTTTGAGAAAGAGGCATTGTTTAAAATGGGTGTGGATTGAGAGTGTAGAGGCGATGATGTATTTCATGAAAGGGTAGTTGTGGCCAAGGGTCCATGGCTGCTTAATAAGTCAGAAGTAGATTAATGTCCATGGACTGGCGAGCAATGACTTGCCAGAGAGACTCTTGTGTTTCGGCTGCTTCATTCATAATGAAAAAGAAATGTCCAAGTGAAGCCTGGAGACCTCCCCGTTCTTCGTTAAGCGGCTTTTCCTGGAGGTTTTCCGGCCAGACTTTTTGTTTTAGCTTTTTATTTTTTATTTTTTTTGTTCCCAAATTCTTTTATATTATTTAAAATTAAACTTTAAAGTCTTAAGCTCATTTATTTGGGCTCTTCTTCATCACAATCGTGAAAAATTTCTTTAATTTCTTTGCGAAATGCGGTAGCAGGATGTTGCTGAATAGTTTGCCCAAAGTTGTTGAAAAGAGCTTGTTTTTACGAAATAACTTACGTTTCTTCCTCTTTCCAGATTATTTTATATGTATTTAAGGCGCATCGACATCTGAGGTCACTTACGCCTGTACACTGCTGATCTTCCGGACAAGTATTCTCTCGTCCATGGACAGAAAACACTGCCCATTAACCAGGTAATGAGGAGAAGAACGCTGTAAGAAGAGAAAAATCGAACGGCCAGCAGCTGGATTCGAACCTGGGATCTCCAATTGAGAAACCAGTACGCTAACCAATGATCTAAATCCCTTCCCAAGCTTATTTATTATTATCTCTTCCTAGATGGAGTTAGAAAAATACTTACTTACTCAAGGGCTCTAACGGTCCATGAAGTACCCGAGCCTCAGCCATGTGTCTCTTGCCGACTTTCTCCATCTCTGCTGACCAAGGGCTTCCAAATCTTCCTGTACATCGCTCAACCACCCTAGTCGAGGCCTACCCCTCGGCCTTTTTCCACCAGGGTGTCCGTACAATGCTTTCCTGGGACCGTCCCCTCCATTCGGTGCAAATGTCCCAGCCATCGTAGTCTACCAGACTTTATAGTGGCTTCTATATCAGGCTCATCGAACAGTTCAACGACTTCTCGATTCGTCCTGATTTTATAGCCCATCTTGCGACCTTACAGGTCCAAATATCCTTCTTAATACTTTTCTTTCCTACCTGCACAAACCTTTGTTCGTCCGCTTTGGTTAATACCCATGCTTCCGAATCGTAGGTAACGTTTAAGTAACTCGGGACAAGCACTTCCTTTTAAACAAGGCTGCAGCGCCCAGAGACATCTATTACCGGCTGCGATTCCCTCACACAGATCTTCCCTGACACTGTTATTAGAGGTTAAAACTGCTCCCAAGTATTTAAATTCTTCCACTCCTTCAAAAGACTATTCCCACACCCATAGGTTCCGGAATATTCTTCTTTTCCTCGGTATTGGCCATATACTTGGTTTTTTCGCTGTTAAACTCTAAACCAAATTCCTTAGCAGCCATATCCAGCTACAGAAAAGCTAATTTTAGCTCCTGCGGCGACCTTGCCAGTATTCCCATATCATCGGCAAAAGCTATTATTTGCACCATTCTATTTTAAAGATTGCCACTAAAATTGGTTGACAACCTCCTCATAATAGCCTCTAACAATATGTTAAACAATGTCGGTGACATTGGGTCCTCTTGTCTCAGAACTGAGTTTATTCTAAACTCTCTGGAGGTTTTCCCTTGAATTGCTACCTGCCCATAGTTGCCGGCCAAGCACCAAGTTCTCCCATACATCCAGACAAACCAGCTCATTTTAAAGACATTTTAAAATCTCCAAAGAGCGAGTGAGTATCAACATTTAGAAAAATAATTTAAAAAAAAGTGGTCAGTATTTTTTTAATCAATTTGTATCAACTTTTAGTAACCGTAGAGTATTTATACTAAGGATTCAATTAGGAGGAATCGATCCAGAACAAAAAGAACACCATCTTTTTCGCCAATAAATTCGACAAATTCATTGCCTTCTTCAGGGAGTGGCTATTTGGGTTGGTGCCGAAACGTTGGCCAAAAAAAGATGGTGTTCTTTTTGTTCTGGACCGATTCCTTGCTAATTGAATCCTCAAAAGTTTGTTTAATAAATGAAAAATTGAAAAAAAGATTATTCAAACTTCTCTCTAGACTACTCGACAAACGATCGAAACTTTCATTAAACAACAAATGGCTAATCTACACCATATGATACTAAAACCTGTCTGGACATGCTGAATGGAACTTTGGGACTCATCGAAAGCTTCTAATATCTACAAAATCCAATCCTTGCAATCAAAAAAACACTCGTTAAAGCTCCTTACTTTGTTTCTAACTCTTACCTTGCACCAAGATCTGCTTGTTCCTTACGTTTCTGAAGTTGCAAGATCCCGTTATACCAAGTTCCGTTGCTTCAATTTTCTCAATATCCTTAACCCTCTAGTTATCCCAACTTACTGCATTGCCAGGCAATCCTCCCAAAGCGTCTGAAGCGCCGGTGGTCAGGTGATCTTCTTGATTAAGTAAGCGGCAGTACTTAGTAATGGTAATGCTCTTCTTTGGGAGTTACTCCATTAGGTGAATGCTAGTCATGTATAATACGTATTTAAATGACTCATGCTGCAACTCATATTGCTTCACTTGTTACAGAAATGTACTGCAGTTGTGAAAAAAAAAGTTATTTACAAAAAAAAATATACAGTTTTATAAAATAATGAGATTTAAATAAGAAACTAGATTTGTTTTTCTCTGTATTAACTTCGCCATTATTATATTTAAACTATTTACTTTATTACGGACATCAAGTAATAAAATTTGGATATTTCCAAATACGAAATACATCTTCATTTATTTGCCATCTAGAATTTGAAGGCATTAACTTACAAGAAGAAGTGAAATTGATGTGGCAATGTGCGTAATGTTGATTCGACACTTGACAAATTCTCTACCTAGAGCAGAAGATCTCTCTAACTACTTCGGAGGCTTCACATATCCAAATAGAAGTACCCTGCCTTTGGGACACATACCGTTCTACTGTCACTAGCAGTAGTAAGCAAGCAACGACTTCCCAACTCCTAAGAGGTTACGGCTGTTCTTGTTTACTAACCAAATAAACATACACAAAGCAACTAAATCACATATACATACAACTACATCTAAAACATCCTTTCCTACTTATATAACATACATACGAGCGCGCTGCCCATTTCACTTAAGCAACTCCCGCGCTGCTATAAGTAAATACAGTTTGCCTTTGCTACCATCTTGGGTGCTGGCTGGCGTCAAGCTTTAAGTAAGGTGACAAGCACTTGTACGTAGGATCTGAAGAAGTTTATGAACATTTCGAAAGATAAGCAACTGTTATTTAATTTTAAGGTAAAACTGGCAAAACTGTTTTAGATTTTCATCTTATAAACAATAGTTTTAGTTGAAATTGAATTATGACTAAAATTAAATTTGCAGTAAACATCCATTCGACTTTTTGTAACTAACAATTCTAACTTATATCAATATTCTGTATCTCCGGCACTGTGATACATTCAATGTTTCTATTTGACATATTTTTTTTGAGCCTGAAGACTTCTTTAATTGAGCAAAATTTCGAACGGATCTGAGCAATAAAAAAAAACAACGAGATATTGCAATTCAAAATTTGTGTGTTTCGAAATAATTCTAACGTACGAGGTGTGGCTATTAAATAACGAGACTATTGCTATAAAACATTTAATTTTAAATTTATACATATTTTGTTATTATCACCTTCAATATACACCACTCCCCTAACCCTACATCGCTCCATGCGAATTTACCATTGTTCAAAACAGTGCTGGAAGTCTTTTTCTGTGAGCTCCTGCATGACGCGTGCCGCTTTTTCTTTTGCAGCTTCAGTGGGCTGAAATCGTGTTCCTTTTAATGCAGACTTGACTTTGGGGAACAAATAAAAGTCACCCATGGGGCCAGGAATAATGCGGTTGGCCTAAATCTGGGATGTTGTACTTGGCTAGCAAAACGTCTTGACAGACAATGCAGAGTGTGAGCCGGCGCGTTGTCTTGACGGAGAACCCCGTGACTTGTTCTTCCATAAACCGGGTCGCTTTTTTCCTTACTCTTTCAAGGAGTTGAACAAGCACCTCACCGGTAGTAATGTTGATTAATTATAATCGATATTTTCATCCGTTTTGGTCGTGGAAGGGCGACCCGGGCGGTCATCGTCTACGACGTCTTCTCGGCCATTTTGGAAACGCTTAAACCACTCAAAAACCTGCGCACGTGATTAACATTCATCGCCATAGACTTCTTTTAATAAAAGATAAGTTTCAGTAGCGGTTTTATCAAGTTTTGATGAGAAATTTCACAACAATTCGTTGCTCTACTACATGTGCAGTATCATGTTTTCGGTAAAACGAAACTAACACCACTTACACAAACGGTTCCGGTCAGACAGATTTCTCTACAAACACGTGAGACGTTGCAATCGAAAGAGAAGGCTTTACGCTACACAGCTGTGCAGGTCGTTAGGATTTGGCGCATGCATAGTTCTTCTGTAGCAGCATCAGTCTCGTTCGTGTCAATCTCGCCCTATACACAGATAAGTGGCTTCAACATGTCATAATGAAGAACTATCAGCAACAGACTTACTTTTTGCAATAGACAAACTGACTAAATACTGCACTAAATGGTGAATTTAAAATAAACCATGATAAGACTAACGCCATTCTCTTTAGACCGTTTCTCAACAGACAAATTGAACGCAAAAATATTTTAATTCTATGGTTTAACCACGTCAAGTACCTAGGCGTAACTTTGGACAACAAACTGATCTTCTCTACTCACGTTTAGGACAACGCGAATTCCGTTAAACTGAAGACAACAAGACTAATTACCCCTTTTTGTCTCATGAGACTCGAAGATGGATTGTAACAGAACAAACTCCTTCGCTACAAACTGATATCATCAGGCTGATGTTACTCTATTCCGCCAGGAGTCTGAACCTGTAGTAGTAACAGATTCCTCAAACTTACAACAGACTCTCTTCGACCAACTAAAAATCGACTGCAATCCATGAAACTGTATTCAATATCGCCCTCACAAAACCAATTGCTAGAAAAACAACCGTTATCATTATTTGATTGGCCAAAAGTATAACTTATCAGTAGGGAACGGATTCGTAGGTATTTACATATTTTTTTCTAGGCAATTTACAGACGTTTTTCAACTAGAAGTATTCATACTGACACTTTTTAAGCCGTTTCAGTCTACTTTTATTTCACATATTTCCACATATTTGGATGTTATCGCATATTTATACATATTTGATTAAAATAAATAAATATTTCTACATATTTAATTACATATAAATTTTTTCATATTTTTCATTTTGGGCATATTTTCATAATTGGGAGGTGGTTGACAGGAACTGTGAACCACAGACTGTAGGGCTGTGAATCACAGTGGGTACAATGGTTATTGTAATTTACACAGAATGCTGCTAAACAGTGACGGGCACTTGTTAGTTCTTTGAAGTTGTCTGACGTTGTCTGTTCTTTCAGCTCGTTCGTTGAAGTGTCCAATTCATTTCGTTCGGTCACTTAGTGTATTCTTTTTTGGGTGAAATGCCACGAACATCGGCCTCAAACAAACAACTGGTTGCTAAATATCTTCGCGAGTTTCCAGCAGAACTTTTTCGAAGTGATGGAGACTGCACAGCTTGTGACAAGCGCGTTTCTTGCTCTCAACGTTCTCCAGTCACCCAACATATTGCCACCGGATCGCACATAGAGAATAAAAACAGAAAGAAAGAGAGGACGTCCTTTCAAGCCTTCCTTACATCTCCATCATCAAGTAAGTCTACTCTGAGTACAGATCTGTGTCGGGCTTTGGTTAGAGCAGATATCCCTTTCCACAAACTTAAAAATCCTCATTTCAAAGGATTCTTAGAGACCTATATTGGGAAAAAAATGCCTGACAAGAGCGCTCTGAGGAAAAACTACCTGGAAGATATCTATAAAGATACACTAACCAAAATTCGAGAACATATCAAAGATGGACCGATTTGGGCGTCAATTGATGAAACCACTGACGTTGAGGGCAGGTATATTGCCAATGCAGTTATTGGAAAACTTGTCAGTGATGCTGATGTGGATTCAAAGCCATTCCTTTTGAACTGTGAGGTTCTCGAAAAATGCAATCATTCCACCATTTCACGATTTTCATAAAAAAAAAAGTCCATTTTACTTAAATATTCCAGAAAATATTTTAAGAAAATCACATATTTTCCACATAATTGACGAAAATAAATGCATATTTTAATTAAATATTTGGCATTTTTAAATACATAAAAATCCGTTCCTTACTTATCAGCATTCTTTTAGAAAGAAGATACCCTTCAGGATTACTTAAAAACATCAAAATATCGATAACTTTGAAAAAATACTAATTGAAACAAGAGAAAGTCGATTAAAAATGGTCAAGCCAGTTGTCTTTATAAGTTAAGCGATTGCACCAAATTGTAATTTCATATATATATATATATATTTACTAACAATTTGAATTTGTCTACTTTACAGATAATAACCAACTAAAAGCCAGTCACCTGAAATAGTTTCACTAGATAATAACACCGCTCTGAGCACGTTATACTGTTTAAATTGCCAAAGTTGGGAAAGATGGCCTATTTGGAATGAGCACAAATATATGGAATTTTAAATTATTTGCCTCTTCTCCTTCTGCAGTTAACACTCAACATTTTATTACTTTTTGCATTGTCCATTATCGTTATCGCATAGGAAATTTATTTCATTTATCGTTCCAGCAATGGAAGCTCTATTTTAAACTCTTCCAACAATGCTATTATTAAACTTAATAAGTAGGTTAAAATGGTAGTTACTCAAGTTAAATTTAAAATGGTAATTCTAAACTGAACTTCTCTCTAATTTAATTTTTTTTTTTGTTCAATGTATTGTCGGTATTTGTAAGGCAAAGGACTCTAAAGAAAAAATCACTAAAAAACATCAATTTCTATTTTTATTTTTTACATCAGACTTCTGGGTAATGTTCTTTGGAGGCTCAATTTTGAACTTACAAAAACTTATACTTTACCTTCGAAGACCTTATGCCCTTTATTTAAGAGGACACTCCATTATTTCACTGTTCTGTCCTCCAACTTCATTAATTTTCTAAAATCATTGGTGAAATACAACTTTCAAATGAACTGTTTGGAATTTTAGGACTTTTTAAACCGGCGCTATTAAATAAAATTAATTCAACTGGAAAGGATCAAAATTAATGTTATTTAAATTTAAACAATGTGAGAGTGAATGTGTAATAATTAAGATTGTTTAAAATTTTAAACAGCATTGCTATGTTGTGAACTTACGAATTTTATGAAGTAATTTTATATTTTCTTCGATATGTCCTTTATTTTCCCTCCAAAAAAATGTGGCCACCGTAACTATAAACAATAATGAAATATAACTTACGAAAAAAGCCTAAACCTAACTCCATTCCAAAACTATTCTTAAAATGAATTTTTATAAAAGATTTTAAACAGATAGCAAAAGTAAAAAACAATAAATCTGTATGAGAGAAGGGACTAGCTTAGTGGTTAGCGTTTACTGGAGCCGAATGCAGAGACACTGGGGTTCGAATCCAGCTTGCTGGTTTTTAGGTGGTTATTAAGCTTCTTTTTTTTTTAAATGTATTTTGTAATTTACAATCTGTATAGTAAATACGGAGAGAGTGATGAACTGGTGCGGGAGGAGAGCAGGAGGAGAGAAACTACCCAGTGGTAGCACTCTCTATAGGAGAGAGGAGAATGTGAGGAGGAGAGAGTGGTGAACTGGTGCGGGAGGAGAGCAGGAGGAGAGAAACTACCCAGTGGTAGCACTCTCTATAGGAGAGAGGAGAATGTGAGGAGGAGAGAGTGGTGAACTGGTGCGGGAGGAGAGCAGGAGGAGAGAAACTACCCAGTGGTAGCACTCTCTATAGGAGAGAGGAGAATGTGAGGAGGAGAGAGTGGTGAACTGGTGCGGGAGGAGAGCAGGAGGAGAGAAACTACCCAGTGGTAGCACTCTCTATAGGAGAGAGGAGAATGTGAGGAGGAGAGAGTGGTGAACTGGTGCGGGAGGAGAGCAGGAGGAGAGAAACTACCCAGTGGTAGCACTCTCTATAGGAGAGAGGAGAATGTGAGGAGGAGAGAGTGGTGAACTGGTGCGGGAGGAGAGCAGGAGGAGAGAAACTACCCAGTGGTAGCACTCTCTATAGGAGAGAGGAGAATGTGAGGAGGAGAGAGTGGTGAACTGGTGCGGAAAGAGCAGGAGGAGAGAAACTACCCAGCGGTAGCACTCTCTATATGAGAGAGGGGAATGTGAGGAGAATACGAGGAGAGTAATAATTTAGGCCTTCAACCTACAAGGAAGTCGCGGGGACACTGGTGATTCAGTCGGAAAGGAGTATTATGGATGTCAGAGGAAGCGAGAGACAGTACAAGAGGATTAGAGCTAGTCGAGAGAGTAGTATGGAATTTTTGGTATTTAGTCTTGGCGAGTTGGTCTATGAAGGGAATGTTGAGGTCGGTGTGAAGAGTGAGGTTAGTCACCGTAGAAAGGAGCGTTAGCTATCTGTCGTCAGGAGTTTTGACTGAAATGTCTTGTACTGTCCGTATGTTTGTAGGTTTGGCTGAACCCCATAGCTCTAGTCCCGTAAGTCCACATAGGTTTGAGGATAGTACTGTATATTAAACGTTTGAGTTCAATGGGCAATTTGGAACGTCGTCCAAGAAGTCTGTAAAGCAGACTTCGCGTTATTAAGCATAGATTTGTAAATTTTAAGATCTTCATTTTGAATCTCATGTTTAGGTACTTTTTGATTTGTTAGAAAACTTATTTATTAGTTTCGCACCTGTTCACGATAACTAATTTGATATACAGGGTGATCCATTTAAAACGAACCAATCGCTAATAACTTTTTAGGAAAGCGGAAATCCGGAAAAAACTATTAAATAAACTATATGGTTTTTGGGTCTAGTTTTCAAATTTTTCACCCCCGATGCTGTATCTTCATTTTTGGTGGAGTTATGGCTAAAAAAACTGGTCAGGATTTCATAAGTACCACTGGTTTTGTCAATGATTATGAAAACTACGCAAAAAAATTGTGAAAAATGTCGTTAATCCTGTTTCGATATCCCTAATATTTGTCGAGATATTTAAGATCAAAGTTACAATTTTATCTTACTCGTGGTCGGTTTTCAATATTAATTTACCACCAGAAATACACGTTTTGGGAGGTCCTCTGGCTGCAAAAAAATGTTATTTGTGACGCAAAGAACAAAAATAATAATAATAATTGAAGATTTTGAAAAATGTAGTATAATGTAATGGTTGTGGGTGAATCAGGATAAATTTGTTTTATGATCAAATTAAAAGCAATGTTAATGTATCCTGTATGCAAGACTTCTTGACCTATGATTGCGGTAAAAATGAATACGGTTTATTTAATGGGTTTTTCCGGATTTCCGCTTTCCTAAAAAGTTATCAGCCATTGGTGCGTTTTAAATGGATCACCCTGTAAAGAAAAATTAAGCCTTTTACTTATATTCAGTAAATTGTGAATATGTAACTAATTAGAGATGAAGTAGATCAGAATTAGTTGGCAAAAAAGCTGCAGGGAACGCAACAAAATGGATGAATATTAAATAAGGAAGAAGAAGACAAATTGGCAGGAGTAGGAGAAAGAGATTGAAGGAAGGCGTAATTGAGGCTTAACGGCAGCCTCGTTAGCTCTCATCTTGCTGAACTGTTGGACATCTCCTTCATCTCTTGCCTACGTCTACCAGCAAAGTCTCTTTTACATCCTGGTTTTTTCAGCCCTCAACGTTACCGTCTATTTTCCTTTTTTTTATGCCACCATATTTAGAATGATAAAAAGGGGAAATAGGTATTTTACAATGTAAATAAAGGAGAAAAAAAAAATGTAGAAGGCTGTGGTAGTAACTGTTGTTTCCAGTTCTAAAGTGCTGGAGGCCCCGGGTTGGTAGAAAAAGATCAGGGGTAGTCGAGATAGAACGACCGGCGGTGGAGATGAAAAAAGAAAAAGAAAATGGCAAAGTTAAAAGACTGGGGTGTAAAAAATAACCTTTCATAAAAAATAACCTTCCTTTTTTTTAAAAAAAAAAAAATAACAAGGCGCTGGTGCGAAACGACTGCAATGGCATGGCGCTAATTATGTAGCTGGTTCTGTAACGTTCCGCCAACTAGATGGCCGACTTCACTCGTAACAAGTTTGAAGTTTTATAATAGAAACGCTAACGAGAAATATCGTCAGAAATGCTTTCTTAACGTTTACGTCCATTTTTCAAAATAAGAGCGATAAATAAAAAAATCTACATATTTTATTGATCTTAACGCTTATTTCCCTTTGTAACTTTCAATTTATTCCGCTAGATGTTGTCATGCGGAAGAAATAAAATAATAATATTGAACTAAGGAGAATCTCAAATGAAACCAATTTGGATGTCTTGAAATACTCAGTTTCTCATTCTTCACTTTACAAATGTAGGGCTAAAAAAAATAATACAAAAGTAAGAAACAGTATTGCCAATTTCAGTCATTATTATTTTTATTTTACTAAGTCGTCTTTAGGGCTAATGCTATTGAAAGGTTGGTATGCCTTCTGTCTTTTCTGTAAATGTAAATCAACCAATCGTACGCATAAAAATGTAATAATTGTCAGCAAGCTCTGAAGATACGTATCCTAGATCTAAGATCGTATCCTAGTCTCTAGATCAGAATCTTGGTAAACATAGAAATAATAATGACTGAAATTGTCTATTGACTGTTTCTTCCTTTTAGATTAATAAAACTGGTTAAAAAAAACAATAAAATGATCAAAAATTACTCTTCAATAAACAAATAATATTTTAGAATGGTGGCTAAGTCAGATATTCGATTACAAAATCATTAAATTCTGGTAGGGTAAAGTCGGGTGAGATGGCCAATCGGGAGAGATGGCCAACAGCCGAAATTTAACCGAAATGTCATCCGACGGTGCTGCGTGACCTCTCAAGTGATGAACGTTCATGTCTGACTACAGTGAGTATATTTTGGTCTGCGTCAAAGCGTTATTAATTAACCCAGAGAATAAAAACATTATCGTCTCAACAAAAAAATGTTTATGATAGTTACATACGAGGGTCATTTGAAAAGTCCGTGCAAAAATAAAAACTACTTAATTTTTTGGGGTAAACCTTTTTTATTTTTCAACATAGTCTCCTTTTAGGCTTATACATTTCGTCCAACGCTGCTCTAGTTTGTTGATCCCTTCCGAATAATAGGATTTGTCCAAGTCTGAAAAATAGCCATTCGTTTCTGCAATCACCTCCTCGTTTGAATAAAATCTTTTTCCCGCCAGCCATTTCTTCATATTGGGGAACAAATAGTAGTCCGAGGGAGCCAAGTCTGGAGAATAGCGGGGATGTGAATCGAGTTGGAACCCTATTTCCATTAATTTTGCGACCACAACTGCTGAGGTGTGAGCTGGTGCGTTGTCGTGATGGAAAAGGACTTTTTTGTGGGCCAATCGTGGGCGTTTTTCTTGCAGCTCGGTTTTCAAACGGTCCAATAACGATGAATAATATGCACCTGTAATAGTTTTACCCTTTTCCAGATAGTCGATGAAGATTATTCCTTGCGAATCCCAAAAGACAGTCGCCATAATCTTTCCGGCCGAAGGGAACGGTCTTCGCCTTTTTTGGCGCAGATTCCCCCTTGGTAACCCATTGTTTAGATTGTTCTTTGGTCTCAGGAGTGTAGTGATGTATCCATGTTTCATCCACAGTGACGAAACGACGCTTAAAGTCCTGCGGATTCTTCTGGAACAGCTGCAAACCGTCCTTGCAACACTTCACACGATTTCGTTTTTGGTCAAGCGTGAGCAATCGCGGCACCCATCTTGCGGATAGCTTTGTCATGTCCAAATGTTGATGCAAAATATTATGTACCCGTTCATTCGAGATGTCCACAGCACTAGCAATCTCACGCACCTTCACCCTTCTGTCATCCATCACCATATCATGGATTTTATCAATGATTTCTGGAGTAGTAACCTCAACAGGGCGTCCAGAACGTTCAGCGTCACTTGTGCCCATATGGCCACTCCGAAAATTTTGAAACCACTTATAAACTGTTCTAATCGAAGGTGCAGAGTCACCATAATGTTTATCAAGCTTCTCTTTAGTCTCCTGAGGCGTTTTGCCTTTCATAAAGTAGTGTTTAATCAACACACGAAATTCTTTTTCGTCCACTTTTTGAAATCACTCGCCTTCCTCGATTCAAACGAATGCCAAACACAAAGAAATAGACCGATCTGGCTGAAACTTGGTGTGTGTTCTTCCAAGAGATGCTACTAACTAAACATAACCTCGATACGCGCCAGTCTCTGACTATCTCTCTGACTTTCCACGGACTTTTCAAACGACCCTCGTACATTAATGAATCCAAACTTCTAAAACTGTCAAAAAGTACGCGTTAAGTTATGTTTATCATGTTGGCCATCTCTCTCTAGTATTCAGGGACAGATAGCCATACCAACAGTAGGGATAGATGGCCAATTATTTTTACTTTTTTATTTTTTTGAATATATTGGTTTCGTGACCGTAAATTACTAAATTAAGGATTTAGAATTTCGAGGAATCGGTCCAAATAAAAAGAAGAACTCGTCTTTTTCGCCAACGTTTCGACAAATATATTCCCTTCATCAGGGCATGGATATTACAAATACAAAAGTACAAACCATTTAGAGAATCAGTAACAAAGAAAATCAGTTAACAAAATTAACAATTAACAAAAACGTTAAACACAAAACATCGGAAAAATCAAACTTCTGTGGCGGTATCTGTGTGTATTGTTTTATAGTGTTCCATTTTTTGGGGAATTATGTTGACTACTAATTCTGTATCTGTATAAGGGTTCGTAAGGGTTTTTGGTTTTTCCGATGTTTTGTGTTTAACGTTTTTGTATTAAAAGAAATTTCCCAATATCTACTGTATTTACTCTTTTGTCAAAGTTTACCATTGTAATTAGTCTATTGTATCTGTCCCATCTCTTTATAGTCATTACCGAAATACCGAAAAAAGTTAATAAAATAAATAAATATATATATATAAGTAAATATTAAGTAACCATTTATTGATTCCCGGGTTCGAATCCAGCAACTGACCCTTAGATTTTCTCTTCCTAGGAGCTTCTTACAGCTCACTGTCCGGTGATGGACAGTGTTGTCTGTAACGAGAGAACACTGTCCGGAGGCCGGCAGTGCACTGAAAAAAGCTCCGGGCGCCAATAACCTAAGATGTTGACGCGCCTTAAATCATTAAAAAAATAAAAAATAAATAAAGCTCTGCATTGATAGTTTTATTGGTATTCAAAAATTTTGTAGCGGATGACATCAGCAGTTGACTTCTATGTTCTGGTCTTACAAAAAGTGTAAGCGAGCCTCACCCTTGTCCAACAACTTTTCTAAACGTATCTTATTATTGTAAGAAATCCACTTTACATCCACATTTCATACTATTCGAGCTAAAAATAAAGTCTTTTTTGATGCGCCTTTGCATCGAAGAAAAAGTATATTCATATGAGAAAATTTTTGCCAATTATTCCAAATCCTGGGGCACACATTTTATTTTAGTTTTATTCTTCTTTTATCGTTCAATTGCATTTTAATCTATGTTAATCAAAAACTGCGTTATGCAATCTGCCAGAATTGTTAGCGATGATTCAGTGACCTTGATAGCCATTATAGTATTTTAAATTAGATTAAGGCTGACAGAACGACAACTATTATTAACCTGTTAAGCGTGGCGTTTAGGTTTTAAAAAAACACTGC
The DNA here is from genome assembly GCF_049639745.1 of Rhodnius prolixus. Taxonomy (NCBI): domain Eukaryota; kingdom Metazoa; phylum Arthropoda; class Insecta; order Hemiptera; family Reduviidae; genus Rhodnius; species Rhodnius prolixus. Next base: position 22,150,459 of record NW_027411582.1, read on the forward strand.
AAACGACTTTTTCTACAATCTCTAAGAGCTTGAGATTACAGAGCATTCTGTGCTCAATCAAAATCTTGCACCGTTTCACGTATGCATTGCTCTAGTTAACTAGGGGACGCAAGAGCTTTTACAAGGAAGAAAAGAGCTTTGAATTCTGTGCAAAATGAAAAATCATGCTCGTACTGAGGTCTGAATCTCTATCTAAGGTAAAAACGGGCATTGCACAAGGGTTGAGAGCTTCTATTTGTGTGCCTAATTCTCCAATCTCTAATGCGGAGACCAAACATGTACCAACCACTTATCATTTGGCTAACTCCCACCGCAGTTCTATTGGTAAGATAAAGGAAACATCCCACCAAATAATATTGTATTTTATTAAAATTTCGAGTTTTTATAGTTAATGTCACTCACTCACTCTTCGGCGCTACAGCCCTTGTAGGGCCTTGGCCTCACTCAACACTTTATCCCAGTCGGATCTATCCATTGCTTTCCTTCGCCACTGTCTGACGCGTAGCTTATCCAAGTCCTCCTCCACTTTCTCCAGCCATTTCAATCTCGGCCTCCCTCTAGGTCTACGCCCACTGGGATGACCCTCATAGGCCTTTCGCGGAGCTCTTCCTTCCTCCATCCGGTGTAGGTGTCCCAGCCAACGTAGTCTTCCGATCTTTATACCTTTGACCACATCTGCCTCCTCGTACAACGCCATCAACTCAGCATTTTTTCTACTTCTGTACGTGCCATTCTCCATTACTGGGCCATAAATTATTCTTAATACTTTCCTTTCCCAGCATCGGAGAGCACGTTCATCAGCTGCCGTAAGAGTCCATGTTTCTGAGCCATAAAGGAGCACAGGTTTTATGATGGTCTTGTATATCACTATCTTGGCCTTTCGGGACACATTTCTATTTCGGAGGGTTGCGCTCAACGCCCACAGACATCTGTTTGCTGCAGCAATTCTATTTATAATGTCTTCTCTTATTTCATTTTTGGACGTTAGCGTAGCTCCTAAATACTTAAAACTTTTCACCCCCTCAAAACTGTGCTGTGAAGCCTGCAGGTTGCCCTTCTTGAGGTTACTAAGTACTTTGTCTTGAGCTCATTTACCTTTAGACCAAACGGTGCAGCACCACTTTCCAAATCGGCGAATGCATCCTTTAGAGCTCCAGCAGACCTTGCGATGATAGCCACGTCATCCGCAAATGCCAGATATTGGACCGTTCTATTATAGATAGATCCACTTGTACTCGTGGTGCTGTTGTTACGTACGGCCATTTCCAGTACTAAATTAAACAGCACAGGCGACATTGGGTCACCCTGCCTTAGGCCCTGGCTTATAGGGAAGGAACATGACAGCTCCCCTTGCACCATCACCTTAGCAACTGTGTGACTTAAGGTCATTCTAATCAGTCTTATAATTTTAAATGGGACACCCAATACTTTGAGGCAGCTCACAAGTCCCACACGGGATACAGTATCATATGCCATCAGTCCGGCTGTTATTATTTGTTGTAGTGTTTGTAATCATTGAGTTTCGGTTATGAGGATGATTGGCCCGCAGTAACCTAGCTTGATGGAGGGGCTGCCTCCTTAAGGCTATCAAGCTAACCTGTATCTCTTAGGGACGGTAGCCCTAAGGTGTGTCCTGTCAATGCCTTTGTGGTTTATGTATGTACTGTTGTGTGAATGTAAGGGTCTGAAGTGTGCGGATGTCGTGTGCTGTGTCGTTTACTGTTCTGGTGAGTGTGCATGGTGTACTGAACTGTGGTATCCCGTGGGGTCGCTACTCCCCAAGAAACTGCATGCAACAGCTACCCCTTGCGGGGATATAGTTAATGTACAATTTTATATTTTTCACGAGTATACACGTCGAACGCACCGTAATAGAGATCTGGTTTAACTGGTTAAACTGTTAAGAATGTGTTAAATCCAACTTATTACTTATTAATTTTATTAGTACTAAATACCTATGCAGTCTTACAATATTTTAACATTATATCCCGACACTCTTCATCCCAATACAACATTAATTCTTCAATAGAAATTGTTGCTTCTATTTCCTCTGTATCACACAATGAATTAGTGAAACTGCACTATTAACATAGCTTTTAGAAATTAAGTAAAGTTCTCATTACAGAGTATGTTACCTTATTTGGCACAAAAGAAGAGCTCAATAGATCCTTATTAAAGGTTGCAGCTACCCCTCCCAAAAAGAAAAAAAAAATACCTGAAGAAATATTAAAATGGAAAATTACAAACCAGAAAAGTAGAAAATTACTCCTGTCTTGGAGATAATTAAAAAGGAAAAGTTGGAAAAATGCATACAAGAAAATTCCTACTTGAAAAATAAGTAATGAGAACTACGAAGGTGCATATAAAAGGTATGTTTCTTATATTAGATGGCTAAAGTTTGCTCTGCATATTGTTGAAGATGATGGTAATAATAATAATAATAACGAAATGAAATGGCGGAGGAAGAAGCAGTAAATATGCCAGTCTGTTCTTTGTTCCAGTTTTTACATTGCTAGAAATATAACTGCACCAACTGTTCACCTTCTTCGACCGTTCTTGAGAGCAAGGAAGAAGGGATTTCAGAAGAAGAAAAAAAAAAAATCCCCATCAGAGGATTGGGGGTGTAAAGCAGGCGCCAGGACCTCTTCTAGTCACTCCTTATTACCCGCACACAACACGGAGCCAGTAGTATTAGCAGATGCTTTGTCATACCCTGCAAGCCAATCTTTCTTACTGACACAGCAGGTCTTCAAACCTCCTTCTCTCAGCAGGTCTTCTGAACGTTGTCTTCTTCTTCTTCCTTTCTATCCTGTTCAAACCATTTCAAAGTAACTCCTGTACAAGAGCAGGACAGATGTATAGAAAGAGTAGAAAAAAGGAAAGATTAAATCTTTCATTCCTTCTGTTGGCAGCCTACGTTGTTCACTCTTCTTACAGTAGCTACACCCAGCATATTTCTGCTTCAGTCTAGTTCTAATTCGTACCTCCTGTTCGTCGCAAACACACACCTGTAAAAAAAACCTACCAACATTCGTAGCCGCATTTCTGTTAAACAATTCTTACTTTTAAGCTTAATTTTTACAGTTGAATCTGGGTATCTGTTGTAGGGAGGTCTTAAAGTCTAGGATCAGCTGGAGAAGAGAAGCAACACTCTCGCTGGAGTTTCTTGCAATGAAGTCGGAGATGATCTCGAGGCTAACAACGCTTTTATCTGCGTGAATGATGATCTGGAATCATGGAGGCAAGATTTTGAACAAGAGGATTTGTGCAGAAAAGAATAAAGTCGAAGAATTTACTATATTTAGATTTAAATTCTCCAGTAACATGTTAAAAACTGTCCGAGTAAGACAGTTGTACGAGGTGTGGCTATTAAATAACCTTCATAACCTTCAATATACACCCCTCCCCTATCCTTACAACGCTCCATGTGAATTTACCATTGTTCGAAACAGTGCTGGAAGTCTTTTTCTGTGAGCTCCTACATGACGCGTGCCGCTTTTTCTTTCACAAGCTTCAACGGACTGAAATCGTGTTCCTTTTAATGCAGTTTTGACTTTGGGGAACCAGATAAAAATCACATGGGGCCCAGGTTAGGCGAATAAGGCGGATGGCCTAAAACTGGGATGTTGTACTTGGATGAAAACGTCTTGACAGATAATGCGTTGTCTTGATGGAGAATCCATGTAACTTGTTCTTCCACAAATCGGGTCGTTTTTTCCTTATTCTTTCACGGAGCTGAGCAAGCTATTTAATCGATATTTTCATCCGTTTTGGACGTGGAAGGGCCGACCCAGGTGGTCATCATCTCCGACGTCTTTTCGGCTATTTTAGAAACGCTTGAACCACTCAAAAACTTGCGCACGTGATAAACATTCATCACCATAAACTTTTAATGAAAGATAAGTTTCAGTAGCGGTTTTACCCAAGTTTTGATGTGAAATTTCACGACAATTCGTTGCTCTACTACATGTGTAGTATCATGTTTTCGGCAAAACGAAACTAACACCTCTTACACAAACGACGGTTCCGGTCAGACAGATTTCTCTACAAACACGTGAGACGCTGCAATCGAAAGAGAAAAGGCTTTACGCTGCACAGCTGTCGGTCGTTAAGATTTGGCGCATGTATAGTTCTTCTGTAGCAGCATCAGTCTCGTTATTTAATAGCCACACCTCGTATAAAGGCTGATCGTTACAAACTGCATCAGAAAAAGCGTAACGTTGAAAAACATCGAACTTTGACAATTTTTCTATAAAAGATAAAATTCCCAAATTTCCTTTAAAATATATGGCCAATCCTCGTTTATAACTGTAATTTTTATGCAAAAACCCAGATTAATTAGTTTTCGTGAAAAACATTGCTGAAAATGAGCAAGAAATTGTTCTGGTTCTTTGTTCTGGTTCTTCTTGATACCTTTTCTTTTGTAAACAACGTAGCGCCTAAACGCGCGAACCGTGCTTCATGAATGAGGTGTTATTTGTTTCAGAATTTTATGTAGATGTGCCTTTTGAGGGTCTCACCGCTGTTCATGAAGATTTAGATCTACATGTGTGCAATACGAAGTTTCAAAATAACGCTATCATCCCAGCACTGCAATTATAACCACATTTTCAATTAAATAACCTACTTTTTTGTTTATGATGGAATGTTTATTCCTATAAAAAAGTATTTCTCTTTCTTAATATCAAATTTTAATTCTTATTTTTACATTTAGATTTGAGTACGTACACTGCTCATTGATTGCAACCTTAATATTAGTCAACGTTAATTAAAATAGTTCTAGAAACTATACACCTCAGGAAAGAAAAAATAAACAAAAAAAGATTATTTAAAAAAGAAAATATAATATAAAAGAGCGAAAAAGGAAAATAAATAGGATGAATACAGTAGACTTAGAACAGTAATTTAAAGAAAGTGTTTTCGTACGATGGAGCCTCGCCAATAGAATTAGCATGGTGAATAGAGAAAAAAAGGTCGTTTTAGGTTAGCGGCGAGCCTTTTGTAGTTTTTACAGTATCATTCAATTCAAATTTAAAAGTATGCCTTTTCTTTTTTAAATGCAATAAAGATTTCTACTTAATTTACACTAGCTACAATCGTTACTATCTTTAATTCTACTTATTTAGGTAAAGTATTACTCTTTATTAAGAGATTTCATTTTATCGTGGAGGTTTCATCGTGTAGGTTTTATCATGAAGTTTTGGAAAGAGTAAACCTCATAAATATTTACTCTATTATACCAGGGTCGTTTGAAAAGTCCGTGCAAAAATAAAAACTACTTAATTTTTTGGGGTAAACCTTTTTTATTTTTCAACATAGTCTCCTTTTAGGCTTATACACTTCGTCCAACGCTGCTCTAGTTTGTTGATCCCTTCCGAATAATAGGATTTGTCCAAGTCTGAAAAATAGCCATTCGTTTCTGCAATAACCTCCTCGTTTGAATAAAATCTTTTTCCCGCCAGCCATTTCTTCATATTGGGGAACAAATAGTAGTCCGAGGGAGCCAAGTCTGGAGAATAGGGGGGATGTGAAACGAGTTGGAACCCTATTTCCATTAATTTTGCGACTACAACTGCTGAGGTGTGAGCTGGTGCGTTGTCGTGATGGAAAAGGACTTTTTTTGTGGGCCAATCGTGGGCGTTTTTCTTGCAGCTCGGTTTTCAAACGGTCCAATAACGATGAATAATATGCACCTGTAATAGTTTTACCCTTTTCCAGATAGTCGATGAGGATTATTCCTTGCGAATCCCAAAAGACAGTCGCCATAATCTTTCCGGCCGAAGGAACGGTCTTCGCCTTTTTTGGCGCAGATTCCCCCTTGGTAACCCATTGTTTAGATTGTTCTTTGGTCTCAGGAGTGTAGTGATGTATCCATGTTTCATCCACAGTGACGAAACGACGCTTAAAGTCCTGCGGATTCTTCTGGAACAGCTGCAAACCGTCCTTGCAACACTTCACACGATTTCGTTTTTGGTCAAGCGTGAGCAATCGCGGCACCCATCTTGCGGATAGCTTTGTCATGTCCAAATGTTGATGCAAAATATTATGTACCCATTCATTCGAGATGCCCACAGCACTAGCAATCTCACGCACCTTCACTCTTCTGTCATCCATCACCATATCATGGATTTTATCAAATTTCTGGAGTAGTAACCTCAACAGGGCGTCCAGAACGTTCAGCGTCACTTGTGCCCATATGGCCACTCCGAAAATTTTGAAACCACTTATAAACTGTTCTAATCGAAGGTGCAGAGTCACCATAATGTTTATCAAGCTTCTCTTTAGTCTCCTGAGGAGTTTTGCCTTTCATAAAGTAGTGTTTAATCAACATACGAAATTCTTTTTCGTCCATTTATTGAAAATCACTCGACTTCCTCGATTCAAACGAATGCCAAACACAAAGAAATAGACCGATCTGGCTGAAACTTGGTGTGTGTTCTTCCAAGAGATGCTACTAACTAAACATAACCTCGATACGTGCCAGTAGTGCTATCTCTCTGACTTTGCACGGACTTTTCAAACGACCTTCGTATGTCCACCAATAATGGGAGTGACTCCTAATTTTACATTTTTATTTTGCGGAAAACTGTATTTGCTGCGGTAGTAAAGAATTAGGTGGTAGAAGTTGGTTCAAACTGCTTACCAGAATTTTAAGTTTAAATCACGGCTAGAGTTTGGCAATTAGTGCAGACCAAGTAGCTGTACACAGACTTTAATAATATTTAAGACTAACAAATGTTTAGTAAATATTTGCTTATTAAAATGTTGTAAACCGCTGCAATTACTGGGAGTTAGCGTTTTGCAAGACATCTTTTCTTTCTTTCTTTGTTTCACTTTTTTAGCGTTTTCATTTTTTTGTAAAGAGGGTAGGTTTCAGACATTTTCTATTTATTATTGTCCGCTGACTTCTTTCAGCTGGCTTTCTTCTGGGCATCACCTCCTCAATTAGTCTTCCCAATTGGAAGGTCTTTTTCATTTCGAAGTTTTCAATCGGCTAGATTAGACACAAGTGGCTTATTGTTCCTTCCCCTATAAGACTAATAGATGAAACCTCCACTTCTAAAAAAGTTGAGGACTTTCCCTACCAGTTCCTTCTGCGCTACAATCACCTTTGGTCTCAAAATTCCTAAGATATCAGTGGCGCAGCCGCTCGTTGCAACGACAAGTGAGAGGCCGTTTCCTCCTCTTCCTGACACAATCTGCACAACGGTTTCGAGCTGATAAGCCGTACCTTGTACAGGTACTTCCCTGAATCTGCCGTGCCCTGTGAATAGGCCTGTGATCAGAGTAATCTGATTTTTGCCCAAGGCCAGAGTCCCTACCCGTATGTTAAAAGTATTGTAGACTATAAGTTAAATTCACTTAGTTATAAAAAATACAAGCACAAAAGGCTAAAGCATCTCTTGATTTAATAACTCTACGTAGTAAAACTTTTTTTGCCTTTTATTAAGTTTGGACTATTTATCAATGTAAATATCATGGTTGTATATACTCGTAGGATATAGGTATAACTGGGATGTTTTACTTGGCTAGAAACGACTTGACACAGACAATGCAGTGCAAGCCGGCGCGTTGTCTTGATGTAGAACCCATGACAGTTTCTTCCACAAATCGGGTCGTTTTTTCCTTATTCTTTAACGGAGTTGAACAAGCAATATAATCGATATTTTCATCCGTTTTGTACGTGGAAGGGCGACCCAGGCGGTCATCATCTTCGACATCTTCTAGGGCCATCTTGGAAACGTTTGAATCACTCAAAAACTCGCGCACGTGATAAACATTCATCGCCATAAACTTCTTTTAATAAAAGATAAGTTTCAGTAGCGGTTTTATCAAGTTTTGATGTGAAATTTCACGACAATTCGTTGCTCTTCTACACGTGTACTATCATGTTTTCGCGCAAAACGAAACTAACACCTCTTACACAAACGACGGTTCTGGTCAGACAGATTTCTCTACAAACACGTGAGAGACGCTGCAATCGAAAGAGAAGGCTTTACGCTGCACAGCTGTCGGTCGTTAGGATTTGGCGCATGCATAGTTCTGATGAACGGATGCCTCATCACCGAGTACCAAGAAAAATTTTGTATGAACAGCCGGAAAGGACGCCGTAGAGGTTGAACTAGAATAAGATGGTTTGGATGACGCAGAAAGCGATCTGCAGTGTTCAGAAAATGGCAGCAAAAAGCCGATGTGAAGGAAGAATGGTTGTCTTTTACATGAATAAGTTCCAGATCCTACTGCAGGACCACAATAACAATTTGTAAGTAATAACCTTGAGGATGTCGTGTGAGGGAGAACAACAGATTAATATTTGGAAAATTCTTTTAGACTATGGGATTTTTCATTTCCTTCTGCTAGGAAGAAAACCGATTGAAAATAAGCGTAGATTTTGGAAATTGAAATGTTTATTTAATGTCATATTTGTCTAAATATTGCAATAGAGATTTCTCCTGTATTGGGTATTTATTTATGCCGTCGTATATCTTGGTATTTTCTTATAAATGGTGTTGAAAGAACGGAGAGCTGGAAAAAAAGAATGAAGAAATAAGAAATAAATAGATAAGATGAAGGATAGGGATGCTGCGAATATGGTAGTAAGGCGTGACAGTGTAAAGTGATTGACAACGGGCTAACTCTTCTCACATCCTCCACCAGTTCGGTGGAAGCGGAGTATGAGCGTCAATACCCTCCCCCGGCCAAGATATCGCCTGCCCCGCTAGACCCTTCTTTTAGGCATAGCCTAAGGGGGAAGAGGACTGTGTATGTCACAGTCGTGAGCTGTAGTAACCAGGGACCCATACTCCTCTTTACTGTTTAGACGTTACTCCTATAGGAAGTTAAAGGGGCTTGGAAGAGCCCCCCCAATGGTGGTGGATGGTGGTGGGTAGTTATATTGATTGGAAACTCTGTACGATGGGCTTCCCACTTCATCTCCCATACTTTTTAACCATCCCAGGATCCCTTTTCGCATAGCTAGCCCATTGCTTCTCTGAATGTTCAGTTTCACACTTCGCCATTTTTACAAAAAAAAAAAACTGCGCCTTAACGACTAAAATTGTGCCCTCCTATTTTTTTTTTCTTCTGTCAATGCCTCTCTATCCTTGCTTTCCTTCGTCCTTTTCATTTCTCCCACATACACAGCTTTTCCTTATCTTTCTTTTAATCTTCATACACCAGTTCCTCCTTCTTCGGCACCTCTCTCTTTTTCTTGCCCAGAAGTTGGCAATTTCCCTTCTCCTCTCTTTTCAAGAAGTGTCATTTTTCACTCTAACTTTTTCACCATTATAGTGTCAGTAGCAGGAAGGAAATTCCTTAGAATTAAGAAATTCAGATAAAGAATTCAGGTAAAGATTGTAATAAAAGCGAATAAAAGGTTAAAAGTCAAATTAGGCCTTAATCATAAGATTTTGTAAAGATTATCGGTTCTCCGTTCAACGACACACTTTTTACTCATCATCAATAATAATATTAATAATTTATTTTTTGTTTTTAAATCTTTTATTGGAATTTACAACTGCAACGATTGTTGCAACAAGCAAAGATGGTACCTGATCATGAGTGGAGAAGGCACCCTGTGATGTCACTCCAGTAACGTACTCTTGCTATACTGCTCTCACAATAAGAGAAGATCACGAGAGGCCATCTTCTCTTCAATCTCCTTAGAGGATTACCTGGTAATGTGGAGGAAGATAGGTGTTCTATGAGAGGGTTAGGATGAGCTGCTGTAGAGGAATGAAATTTGAAGAAACGAGTGTTAACAAGATCTGTAATGAAAGTGATTTTGAGGTCATTATGGATGGTGAGGTTAGATACGTAGAACGGAGCATTAAGAAGTTTTCGAAGTATTGTTGACTGTAATGTCTGGAGGCGTAGTGAGTTGGAACGGTTTAGTCGATCCTGTCAGATATAGACATGTGAACTATGCACTTATTTGTATTCTTTTATATTTGTACGTTTTTTTTATATACTCACTGTATACCACATAATGTTTTCCCAGTGGCAACACTGATTGTCTCCTTGGGGCGCTTTTTGGCTAACCCCTGTTTTTTGTATAATAGAAATATAGCTGAATATGGCCGACTGGCACGCTTCATGTATTTTGTGTATTTTTAATATATTTAATCCATTTATCCAATAGATCCCCCATACTTCTGTGTCGTATGACCAAATAGGTCGCAGTAACAGTAGATATAAGAGTCTTTTGTTTTGTTGGTTAAATTTCGAACGTTTGTCAAGTAGTCTGGCGAGAAGTTTTGTAGCGTTAGTTAGTTTCTTGTCTTTTCAGTCTAGTATGGGAATTAGTTCTTTCCAAAATCCTTGAATAGCTACTTCTTAAAAGACTTTATCCTTTAAAGTAAGAACAAAATATGATTCCGGATCATCAGTTCGGATTTGGGAGACATCACTCAACTTCTCACCAGGTGAAGTCGCATTGTAGACACTATTGCTACCTCCCTCCGAGCGAAAGCAGTATTGCCCGAGTGTTTTCCTTTACGTCGCTCAGGCGTTCGACAGGGTGTGGCACGAGGGACTACTGTTTAAGCTGAGGGAGATTCTTCCTCATACTTACTACCTTATCCTCAAATCCTATCTAAAAGATCGATATTTTAGAGTCAACTGTGGAGCAGCAGACTCTGATATCCATCTAGCAAAAGAGGAATGTTTAAATTCGTCGTAGTTTCTCATAGAACCTTCAAAAATCAAATCTCTAGATAAAAAATAAAAAATGCTGAGATTCAAATGTCTTTTTCTATTATTCTTAAAAAGAAAAAAGATATATTTGAGTGAATTACAAAGTAAATTATGATTACATTCTTTTATTTACATAGCCCTACACACAATAGAAAGAGGTCTTTCAATAAGGTTTACAGGGCTGCATGGTAAACAACGATGCATACAAGACTCTTGGCAGTCGTCTGCTTTGTGGCAAAGGTTCATGTAATCAATACCACCGCCACCATAATAGCACCAAATTTCTATTTAACCTACAACTAAAGAATTTATACATTATAATATTATCGCTTTTGAATAAACATAATAAGCTTGAGAATAAATTTTAAAATAATCATTGGCTTTTCACTTATTATTATAATTTACACTTTTATAATTGAAAAATTCTTTTTTAGCTTGTACTTTTTACTAAATATTTAGTTGACAAGATAAGCACCTTCGTTGTAAACGACATTTTTTGACAATACGTATATTTGTAACCAATTGACTTTAAAAATAAAAAATTAAAAGTTGTTTAGATTTAACAAATTAATTGTGGATTTGACATCTAAACTAAAAATTTGTTAAAGCATTTCAAGTTCTGCAGTTTGAAACAGAATATATTTTTTGAATAAAGTCAAATGATTCATGAATTGAAACAGAGATTTCTTTTTTATATACAGATAGATTTATCAAATAAATGATGGTGCAAAATTCGATCCCTATCTTAAATTTAGTTGCTTCTCTTTTCGGACAATTTCTTCCTATAAGAGTTGGTAGGCCAGCTGAGACGGCATGAGGACTTTGAATCCAAGGATTTTGAGATAATCCTGAAACTTTACATCATTCTACGTATTTTGCTGAGAGATGAGGAGAAGGTGTCATACTCAGAGAAGCTGGCGAAAATAGTTTTATCTGGAGAAAGAAAATAGACTATTTGGCCTGAAAGTCTGAAAAGATATCCATAACTGCTGATATCATTAATAAAGCTTCTTTAATTTCTAAAATCAGGAGCCAAAAAAATAACTTCGGGCTCAGGACCGACGCAATGCTTTCTTGAATTTGTTTAAATTGAGGTCAGAACCAATTGTAAGGGATCTATTACAAATGTGATTAGAAATAATATATATAAATATTTTTGGTTCCTGTCGCATCGACAGCTGGGTCATATTATTTTTAACTTGTTGAAAACAATTATCATTGCATTAATATGCTAATCACAAAATAATATGCCAAGCGAAACCAATTAAAAGAGATTTCTAGTAAGATTAAGCTTTACAAGCTCATGATCTAATCGCAGATTATGAAAACAAATTCCAGGATATTGATTCAACTCGATCTATTGCCTGGGAATCACCAAAGGTGCAGTTAGTAGAGGAAGAAAGAGAGTTCTGGCGCATGGAAAATAAGAATCAACGATGACAAGACTGTGGCCATACTGTTTACAAAACCGGAGACCGGTACTTATTAACTCTATCAAAATTAAAAATCTAACAATTCCCTGGAAGGCAGAGATCAAATATCTAGGTCTAATCATGGATAGGAGGCTGACTTTCACAGCTCACATTAATGACCGTGTTAACAAAGGTAAAGCGGCTATCAAGAAATTATTTCCTCTGCTATCAAGGGACTCAAACATTGATACCCGAAACAAGCTGTTAATAATGTACCCCGTAATTGTTAGACCAATGTTGCTATATGCCTGCCCTGCATGGAACTTGACCTGTAATACCAACTTAAAAAAGCTACAAATAATCCAAAACAAGTTCTTAAGACTGGCCACCGACTCACCCAGATACACATACATCGAGACGCTCCACAAGAATACCGACTCCACTTACATTAAGGACATAGTTAGAAATAGTACACACAGATTTTTCACCAAACTCCATGACACTGACATACCTATTTACAGCCAGACAGGAACATATCACATCAACTTGAAGTACAAACATAACAGAGTCAAACACATACTTAGCCTATAATATAGGATTATAATTAGGCTTCAACATTTTATTTTTACCTTTTAGAGGTTTTTATTTATTTTTCCCTCTAATCGAATTGTACTCCCTTACTATCCTGTGTATATATGCGATAACTGTGTAGGAGTTAGAATACACAAATTGGTACTCCTGTAAATATTTAGTACATATTTTGTAAATAAATAAGTAAACACTAAAAAAAAAAAAATATATATATATATATATATATACCTATTTAACAATCTTTTCCTTAGTGAATTATAGAAAGAACATTCCAGTATGAAGTGATTGATATTGTCTCTTTTTCTTTCAGCACTAGTAAAACTAACCCTTTCATGGTCAAATACATGGTTTATTCCTTTGTGAAAAATCCTAGGATACTTAGTACTGGCTACCTTAATCTGAGCTATCAGTCTGATTTTTGAAATATTACACTTGAGCTTAACATATGACTTGCCATTGGCCAAAGGACATATTAATCTATAATTGGTATTAAATGAAGAATTGAGTACATCACTAATGTCTTTAGTTGAGATTTTTCAGGTTACTAAATAGAAATTCAGCACTCTGTAGCTCCCAGACATATCGTACACTGCCCCTATATAGAGTAAAGCATATCTTTAATGAAAAACCACCCAGTTATAAGGGATGCCTGGATTATCTGACAAGCTCATAAGTCTCCTGTAACATACGAGGGTCGTTTGAAAAGTCCGTGCAAAAATAAAAACTACTTAATTTTTTGGGGTAAACCTTTTTTATTTTTCAACCTAGTCTCCTTTTAGGCTTATACACTTCGTCCAACGCTGCTCTAGTTTGTTGATCCCTTCCGAATAATAGGATTTGTCCAAGTCTGAAAAATAGCCATTCGTTTCTGCAATCACCTCCTCGTTTGAATAAAATCTTTTTCCCGCCAGCCATTTCTTCATATTGGGGAACAAATAGTAGTCCGAGGGAGCCAAGTCTGGAGAATAGGGGGCATGTGAAACGAGTTGGAACCCTATTTCCATTAATTTTGCGACCACAACTGCTGAGGTGTGAGCTGGTGCGTTGTCGTGATGGAAAAGGACTTTTTTGTGGGCCAATCGTGGGCGTTTTTCTTGCAGCTCGGTTTTCAAACGGTCCAATAACGATGAATAATATGCACCTGTAATAGTTTTACCCTTTTCCAGATAGTCGATGAGGATTATTCCTTGCGAATCCCAAAAGACAGTCGCCATAATCTTTCCGGCCGAAGGAACGGTCTTCGCCTTTTTTGGCGCAGATTCCCCCTTGGTAACCCATTGTTTAGATTGTTCTTTGGTCTCAGGAGTGTAGTGATGTATCCATGTTTCATCCACAGTGACGAAACGACGCTTAAAGTCCTGCGGATTCTTCTGGAACAGCTGCAAACCGTCCTTGCAACACTTCACACGATTTCGTTTTTGGTCAAGCGTGAGCAATCGCGGCACCCATCTTGCGGCTAGCTTTGTCATGTCCAAATGTTGATGCAAAATATTATGTACCCGTTCATTCGAGATGCCCAGAGCACTAGCAATCTCACGCACCTTCCACTCTTCTGTCATTCATCACCACATCATGGATTTTATCAATGATTTCTGGAGTAGTAACCTCAACAGGGCGTCCAGAACGTTCAGCGTCAATTGTGCCCATATGGCCACTCCGAAAATTTTGAAACCACTTATAAACTGTTCTAATCGAAGGTGCAGAGTCACCATAATGTTTATCAAGCTTCTCTTTAGTCTCCTGAGGCGTTTTGCCTTTCATAAAGTAGTGTTTAATCAACACACGAAATTCTTTTTCGTCCATTTTTTGAAAATCACTCGACTTCCTCGATTCAAACGAATGCCAAACACAAAGAAATAGACCGATCTGGCTGAAACTTGGTGTGTGTTCTTCCAAGAGATGCTACTAACTAAACATAACCTCGATACGCGCCAGTGGTGCTATCTCTCTGACTTTGCACGGACTTTTCAAACGACCCTCGTAGAGTAAAGCATATCTTTAATGAAAAACCACCCAGTTATAAGGGATGCCTGGATTATCTGACAAGCTCATAAGTCTCCTGTAACATAATATCTTCAAAAGTTCGGCTTCAAGGCGAACATAACTGTTAGGTGTATTGCGCGGTAAATATAACAATAATTTTAAAGAATTTCAGTTGTACGCGCTCAACTGAACGTAAAGTAGTTCAACGCCCAAAGTTCAGAAGCATACTGGAGAATGGTAGAAATTAATACTGTAATAAAGAGTCATTTTAGACTTCCAGGTGTCTGACTTGTAGAATGAAAGTATTTTAAAGTAAGTATTATGAAAGTAAGTTTAAAACTCTTGGAATAGCTTCATTTTATTATTATGTTTTTCATAATATTGTACAATAATCTTAAATAATAATATACAGGGTGACCTAAGTTATATGCTCCACCCACTTTTTTTTTTTAAACGGCGGGAAATTTCGAAAAAATAAAAAACACGTATCTAATCATTTTTAGTCTAGTTTATTTTCAGTGATTGACCCATTTTTTTAAACCCTTGTATCTCGAGATACAGCATCCAACTTTTGTTTTTTCAAATGAAACGTTATATTTTTTGTTGCTTATGTTTGTAGTATTTGAGCTCCTAAAAACAACAAAAAAAATTTTTTTGAAATCGGTTAGGTTTTTCAAAAGTTATGGTAATTTAAAATATGAAAAACAAATTTCAGTTTACTGTCAAAATTACGTTATTTTGTTTAAAGAATCTATTCAAACTGGGCACCATCAACGGATAGTCAAGCCAAAACTCTGGACTCCCACGCTTTGCTTGTAGCAGCACTTATAGTGGCGGTCAAGATCTAGGTAGGGTAGAGTAATTTTTGTTGTTTTTAGGAGCTCAAATACTATAAAAATATGCACAAAAAAATATAACGTTCCATTTGAAAAACAAAAGTTGGTTGCTGTATCTCGAGATACAGGGGTTTAAAAAAATGGGTCAATCACTGAAAATAAACTAGACTAAAAATGATTAAATACGTGTTTTTTATTTTTTCGAAATTTCCCGCCGTTAAAAAAATAAGTGGGTGGAGCATATAACTCTGGTCACCCTGTATATTAAACTAAAAAGTAGTCAAATGATGCCTATTTTCGCAGGAAGGACTTTACGTCCAACTAACAATTAGGCGTCAAACGACCGACTAGCAAACATACTTTACTATAAATGAACTGTAGACCGGGAATCGAACTCAGTACCACTTAAATTATTATTTAATTAAAAGTTATTGATCCTAAATATTAATATTATTGATAAATAGTTGGACGAAAATTATAAATTAATATCACACTAATTAATGGAAATATCCTAATGAAATATTGACGGACATGTTTCTCTATTAATGAAAATATTTGATATTACAGTTTTAGCACTGACAAAATACAGATAGAGGCTGATACAGTATCGATTCTGTGAAGGGATGCTGTAGGATTTAGCGAGGATTAACAATAGCCTTTTATCCAGTATAAATGTACATATATTAGCCGGGATACAGCTGAGTATAAGGTCGTTGTGTATTTAGTTGAAAATGTATTGAAATCCAAGTACTTTCTTATATTGGAAAGGCAATAAATTTATTCTGACTTATTCTTCCATTATTCTTCCATTTATCCATATAAAAGTTCAGATTTCATCCAAAAAAAAACCATCAAATAATCTTTGTTTTATTTAATTCACACCAGTTTCTCTTTCTGTACTTTGAATGTTTTAATTTTCTTTAAAACTGCAAATTTTAACTGAAAACCTAGTACTAACTTCCTGAATTCTCCTCCCAAAAATCACTACCAAGACAAAGTAAAGTTACAGATTTAAAAAGGTCTCATTTTATTTGTAATAACCTAAATACGAAACGATTTCTATTTGAGAAAAAAATCATAACAGCTGAAAAAATTTATGGTCTAAGGATAGTATTGATTAAAAAACAAATTTGAATTTGATGAGTAAGTTAGAGCAATGAATTCCGCTAATACCGCTAAGAATACCAAATGATAGCGACATTGGGAGAATTGGTATACATGAAGATCTGCACGTTCCTCTGTGCTTCGAGAACGGAAATCATGATCGTTTTTAAAGTGATGATGGTTTCCTTCGTTCTGAAAGTGGAGTTTCGAGTTTCTTTCAGAAGGATAGATTAAAGCGAATTAAGAAGTAGAATCAACTAAGCACAACTTACATAAATTTAAACAGAATGACTGCCAAAGAAGACTACAACTAATCTCCAGAATTGCGACCAGGGGCGTGACCTATTTGGATCGTTTTATTTGCAGTAAAATTTCTTAATCTATTTTGCTGTGGCCACACGATTTCTTCCAAAAAGCTGAAGCACTGTCGCCCAAATGACCGCAAAAACCGGGAGCCGGCTCTGATACACAGGGTTGCCTGTAGATCTGATAAACAGGGTAGTAACGATTACAAAATAAATGAAAAAATAAGGAATGAGTATAGTTTGACTAGAGAAATATTAGGATTTCTGTTTCAGTGTATTAACAATTAAGCCAGAGGTAGACTGTATACACAGGGTCGCCTGAATTTTAAGGTACAATTGCAAAATTAATGGAAAAATAAGGAATTCTCGTCTAGTTTGACTTGAAATATTAGTATTTCTGCTGCAGTGTATAACAATTAAGCCAGAGGTAGACTGTATACACAGGGTCGCCTGAATTTTAAGGTACATTTGCAAAATTAATGGAAAAATAAGGAATTCTCGTCCAGTTTGACTTGAAATATTAGTATTTCTGCTGCAGTGTATTAACAATTAAGCCAGTGGTAGACGGTATACACAGGGTCGCCTGAATTTTAAGGTACAATTGCAAAATTAATGGAAAAATAAGGAATTCTCGTCTAGTTTGACTTGAAATATTAGTATTTCTGCTGCAGTGTATTAACAATTAAGCCAGAGGTAGACTGTATACACAGGGTAGCCTGAATTTTAAGGTACAATTGCAAAATTAATGGAAAAATAAGGAATTCTCGTCTAGTTTGACTTGAAATATTAGTATTTCTGCTGCAGTGTATTAACAATTAAGCCAGAGGTAGACTGTATACACAGGGTCGCCTGAATTTTAATGTACAATTGCAAAATTAATGAAAAAATAAGGAATTCTCGTCTAGTTTGACTTGAAATATTAGTATTTCTGCTGCAGTGTATAACAATTAAGCCAGAGGTAGACTGCATACACAGGGTCGCCTGAATTTTAAGGTACATTTGCAAAATTAATGGAAAAATAAGGAATTCTCGTCCAGTTTGACTTGAAATATTAGTATTTCTGCTGCAGTGTATTAACAATTAAGCCAGTGGTAGACGGTATACACAGGGTCGCCTGAATTTTAAGGTACAATTGCAAAATTAATGGAAAAATAAGGAATTCTCGTCTAGTTTGTCTTGAAATATTAGTATTTCTGCTGCAGTGTATTAACAATTAAGCCAGAGGTAGACTGTATACACAGGGTCGCCTGAATTTTAATGTACAATTGCAAAATTAATGAAAAAATAAGGAATTCTCGTCTAGTTTGGCTTGAAATATTAGTATTTCTGCTGCAGTGTATAACAATTAAGCTAGATGAAGAATGTATACACAGGGTCGCCTGAATTTTGAGTTACGATTGCAAAATTAATGGAAAAATAAGGAATTCTCGTCTAGTTTGGCTTGAAATATTAGTATTTCTGCTGCAGTGTATAACAATTAAGCTAGATGAAGAATGTATACACATGGTCGCCTGAATTTTGAGTTACGAATGCAAAATGAATGGAAAAATAAGGAATTCTCGTCTAATTTGACTTGAAATATTAGTATTTCTGCTGCAGTGTATAACAATTAAGCTAGATGAAGAATGTATACACATGGTCGCCTGAATTTTGAGTTACGAATGCAAAATGAATGGAAAAATAAGGAATTCTCGTCTAATTTGACTTGAAATATTAGTATTTCTGCTGCAGTGTATAACAATTAAGCTAGATGAAGAATGTATACACAGGGTCGCCTGAATTTTGAGTTACGAATGCAAAATGAATGGAAAAATGTGGAATTCTCGTCTAGTTTGACTTGAAATATTAGTATTTCTGCTGCAGTGTATAACAATTAAGCCAGATGAAGAATGTATACACAGGGTCGCCTGAATTTTGAGTTACGATTACAAAATTAATGGAAAAATAAGGAATTCTCGTCTAGTTTGACTTGAAATATCAGTATTTCTGCTGCAGTGTATAACAATTAAGCCAGATGAAGAATGTATACACAGGGTCGCCTGAATTTTGAGTTACGATTGCAAAATGAATGGAAAAATAAGGAATTCTCGTCTAGTTTGACTGAAAATATTAGGATTTCTGTTTCAGTGCATTAATAACTAAGCCACAGGTGAAATATATACACAGCAGGACCTACGACAACATCCTGCTCACTAGGGCAAGCGAATTATCAAGATTAAACTTTGATACATTCTTGATGGTATTCTAAATTTTACAAATTATCATTTTTGTTCTTTTATGTGGGCGAAGTTGACATTTATATTATTGTCGACATTGTTATTGTTTTTTTGTTTTTAATTGCATGGTTATATATTATGTTATTCTGGGGTAAGATGAATGGAAAATTATAGGTCCTACACAATATTACTTTTGTTGATACTGGGATTTCTGAAGATACAGAAATGGTACTTACTGTCCAATCCGTTACACATAGAGAATCGAATACTGGCTTAAGCTTAAAGGGAGATTTTGGTCCATATTTACAAACTGGTCACGCACAATACCAGCGACTCCTAGTGGATTTTAGGATAGAAATAAGTGAATTTCATGTTGTCTCCCTTACTTCTTCGCCACCATGCACATTTATAATAATCTAACTCTCCAGTTATTCTGTAAGGAACATTGAAAGCTTCTATCTCCAGCTAACTAAAAACATTGTAGATTTACAATGTTTTGTTGTTACATGTCTACCACGTAAGAAATTGAAATTGAAATGGTGTTTCCTTAGCAACTAGAGAAATATATACTATATACACACACCCACTGCGCTAAGCCCGAAATCCTAGGATTAAATGACTTTGCTGGAAAGAAAATTACTAATTTCCCTGGATGACAATCTGATCTAAACTTAATGGTATTCCTCAATCCAATTAAAATTTTATAACCTTCCTTGCAAAACATCAAACGGCTCGATTTGCTGGTTGCATTTATTTAAATTCTACTTTTATGTTAATTGCGTGATTTTTTGTATTTCTTTTAGTTTTTGTGCCAAAAAAAATTCTGTACGAATTCTAATCATTATACTTCAGTTCAAAAATTCTACTGATCAGCTTACATTTACGGTTCTTTCCATCAACTGCGCAATTACTGGAGGCTGCCTTAGGTACGATATAGTTCTATACAATGCCTACAGACTTCCTTTATTCGTTGAAAAAAACAAACATGGCTTTCCGAGCAGAAATATAGATAGCCATTTTTTAAAATCTTCAATTATAATTATTTTTGTTCTTTACACCATAAAAAAAAAACATTTTTTGACGTGAATACGTCTTTAAATTTGCTATCATATGGAAGCAATCCAATTATAACAAAATCGGGGGATACAGTTTGGCATTATAGTTTCGAATCTATTGCCTATATCCATAATTAAATTAGACCATTGGATAGGTAAAGGATCAAGGAAATCATTACGATAAGCGAGGACTGTGACGCATCGCGCGCGGTGGAGGGGGAAGCGCCGCCATTTTGAGATCATTTTGCTGCGTATCGAGATTTGCAATTAGTATAACTTTTGACTCGAGAAGCTACGATGTTCGTTTAAGTTTTAATCGTCAGCTGTCCTCACAATCTATCGATTGTATACGAGGTGTGTTCAAAAAGTAACGGGAATTTTTAAATTTCGCGGGTTTGGAGAGTCTGATTGTAAAATTTTTTTTTTTATTATGTTGGTACACATGCCCCTGAAGTATGATAAAATTTTCAGTAATATTCATTGTTTACTTCTTAAGTGGCAGCCGTTAAGGTTAGACGTGTTTTTCGAGCTTGGCGATTTTTATTTGTTAAAAAAAATGGATCAAAGAATTTGTATTAAATTTTGCGTAAAAAATGAAATAAAGTGTGTGAAATGTTAATAAAGGCATATGGTGAGTCTGCTATGAGTAAAACAAGGATTTACGAGTGGTATAAGCGTTTCCAAGATGGCCGCGAAAACGTTGAAGATGACGAACGACCTGGACGTCCAAGCACATCAACAACCGATGAAAACGTGAAAAAAGTGAAAGAAATGGTTATGAACGATCGCCGAATCACAATCAGAGAAGTCGCTGATGATGTTGCCATATCAATTGGCTCAGGCCATGAAATTTTTTCGGATGTTTTGGGTATGAAACGTGTGGCAGCAAAATTTGTTCCAAAATTGTTGAATTTCGAACAAAAACAGCGGAGAATGGAAGTTGCTCAAGAGTCACTCAATGAAGTCGACAACGATGCGGATCTACTGAAACGTGTTATAACAGGTGACGAAACATGGGTTTACGGATATGTTGTCGAAACTAAGGCTCGATCGTCCCAGTGGAGGCATTCTGGATCGCCAAGACCGAAAAAGGCTCGACAAGTGCGGTCGAATGTGAAGGTTATGCTCACTGTGTTCTTCGATTTTAATGGCATAGTGCATCATGAATTCTTGCCACAAGGTCAAACAATCAATAAGGAGTACTACCTACAAGTTCAACGCCGTTTGCGTGAAGCAATCCGAAAAAACGCCCGGATTTGTGGCAAAACAATTCATGGATTTTGCACCACGATAATGCACCTGCTCACACTTCATTGCTTGTTCGTGAATTTTTGGCCAAAAACAAAACTTTAACGTTGCCCCAGCCTCCATATTCGCCAGGCATGGCTCCATGTGACTTTTTTCTATTTCCAAACATAAAGAGAACATTAAAAGGCCGTCGTTTTACAAGCATAGATGACATTAAAAGCGAATCGCTGAAAGCTATCACAAAGATCGAGTTTCAGAAGTGTTTCGAGGATTGGAAAAAGCGCTGGCACAAGTGTATTGTATGCGAAGGGGACTACTTTGAAGGCGACAATATTAATGTAGATGAATAAATAAATATTTTTTTCAAAAAACGAAAATTCCCGTTACTTTTTGAACACACCTCGTATAAAACATTAGTGTAAAATAGTGACAGTGAATATAATAAGGTGTTAGAATAAAAAAATATCAAAAATATATAATGTCGGCTTTTACGAGTCGCAAAAGCCAAAACCAAATACACAGATCGTATACGGTTGGAAAGGGCTTCTCAAGAACAATCGAATGGTAATAATAAAACAACATATGACCGAGTCTAGCTGAATGCGGCCGAGAGGATCAACGATGGTGTCAGTACATCTGCAGCTGAAATTATGGAAGTGGATGATGAAATCGCTTCTACATGGACAACGGACTGTATAGGCATAGATTGTGTTCGATCGTCAATTTGTTTCCTTGATTTCATCCTAAATACATAAATAAAAATATTTTATATAAAAAATATAACCCGTTATGTAAACGTATTCACGTACAACATACATCCAACTGTTTAATACTGTCTTCAGATCTATCGCTTGTTATGCTGCTCAGGTTTGGGGGTATGAGCAGTATGATGTATTGGAGAAATTATTGCGTTTTTTTATTAAGAAATTATATTCCCTGCCATCAATTACTCCAAACTTCATGCTGTATCTTGAAACTGGTGTTGATTTGTTATTTACGTTTACTTTAGGGCTCCATTTCAGATACATTTTGAAAATCCTTGAATTGCCGGCATATAGACTCCCTAGAGTAGTTGCACTAGAAATCGTTAAACACAAAACCTTTTGGTTTGGCAGCTGGATAAAACTGGCTGAAAAGTACAATCTTAATTTCTGTTTCTCCTATAATAATGTTTCATTGTGGAAGAATCAGTTTGCTATTCTGTCAAATAAAATAAAGATAGTTCATCGGGAAATGTGTGTTACAAGCGCCAAAGATTCTAATAGATACCTTTTTTATAGAGAGCTTAATGTTAATGCTGGTCTATTTTCTTTTTCATCTCAGACTACAGAATTAAATTTAAAGGAATTACGTTGGCTGTTTAAGATGAGATGCGAACTGCTCTATTTGAATTTTACCCCTTGGGTTGACAGGGAGGTAGAGTTGTGCTCACTATGCAATTTAAAGGCTAGAGAGGACATAGTCCATTTTTTGGCTATTTGTCCTATCTTGGCAGAATTTAGAGTGCGACACCTTGGTGTTCGTTCTCTAACTTTGCCCAATCTAAGAGAGCTTTTAAACTCTACTAACTGTCTCAATCTTATTAATTACGCTCGCTCTGCCTGGTTGTACAGATACCAATTAATTCAAGAATTTAATTATTAGTTTATGAAGATGTTCATGTTTATTAATTTTATTTTTGTTTTAATTTTAATTTTTAATTTTTCTATCTACTTTTTCAATGAATGTACTTTATGGAGGCGAGTTTTTTCTTTTTTCTTTATCTTATTTGTAATATTATGTATTTTCTTGTTCTTTATTAATAATAGGTTGTGTTTTATACAATTATCATTTCATTAAGTCACTTCTTGTTTTATTTTTGCTTAATTATATTATATTATAAAAAGCACCTAACTTCCGGCTGACGGATTACCAAGCCGTATACGCTTTTGTTTTGTTTTCAATTCTAAAGTTTGTAATTATTTTCAATAAAGTGTCTTATTATTATTATTATTATTATTATTATTATTAGATTGTGTTCGATCGTCGATTTGTTTCCTTGATTTCATCCTAAATACATAAAAATATTTTTTATAAAAAATATAACCCGTTACGTAAACGTATTCAACACGGTCGTGTCCATGACACAGCCACACGTTAATTTTTTTGCAGCCAGAGGATCTCCCCAAAACTGAGGTGAAAAATTAATATTGAAAACCAATCACGAATAAGATGAAAATTGTAACTTTGATCTTAAATATCTCGACAAATATTAGGAGATATCGAAACGGGATCAACGCCATTTTCCACAGTTTTTTATATAATTTTCATAATCATTGTCAAAAACAGTGGTCTTTATGAAACCCTGATCAGTTTTTTTTGGCCGTAACTCCGCCAAAAAAGGTAGATACAGCATCTGGGGATGGAAAATTGGTAAACTAGACCACTAAAAAACATGTAGTTTATTTAATGGGTTTTTTCCGGATTTCCGCTTTCCTAAAAAGTTATTTAGCGATTGGTGCGTTTTAAATGGTTCACCCTGTATACGGTAGATACAGCGTTGAAGCTTTCTTTTATGGAAGTTACGTCGCCTACTATAAGATTGATCAATTTGATTAACAGTATCTGAAGCGGCTAATTGGTAGAGGTAATCAATCTTATATGAGAACAACGTCTTTTAATGAACAAACGCTGAGTAAAGTACGTACAGTTCAAATTGTAATTGGTTGCATAACAATTCACATAGCTTTCAACAACTTTGAATTCCTGTTAATTAATTTATTAATTAATTTGAATACTCATTAACTTAATTAGATTGAAACCAAAAATGTTTCTCTTTCAAAAAATAGTAATAAATTTTGCCTTAAAAATGAATCCCACAAAACGTTTCGTTTGTAAGATTTATTTTTTTTTTCTTTGTCAAAGTGTACATGATTCGAACTCAACTACTCTTAAAGTATATCAAGTTTTTATGACTTATATAGAGTAATAAATTTACCATCAAACGTTATCGGCAATTCTAGTTGTTTATGATCATTACGGCAATATAAGGTAAGTGGGGGGAAGATGCCACACTTAACACTTATTTCCGTTTTGTAGGAAACTGGGTTATCGAAAAACAACACCAAATGTATCAACGTCTAGGTTGTTTTTTATTCTTTAATTACATATATTTATTAGTATATTTAATTAAATGCAAAACCATTAAAAATGCATTTGAATGAAATTTGTCAAAACTGGCATCTTCCCCCATCATATGGGGAAGATGCCAGTTGATGCGGGAGAAGATGCAACAATATCTTAAGATATAAATTGAGAAAGAAAAAATTACAAATTTAATGTTAAGTAAACAGCAAAATATTCTCATTAAACACTGAGGGGAAGGAACACCGAACAAAAGACATTTTTTGTTTAATTTTTAACATTTTTTGCAATGCAAATTGTCTTTGCTGCAAATTTCACGTAGCCATCTCTTGCATGTTATGCATTGAAGCCAATCGCATTTTGGGCCCTTCCTATCACAAAAATATCCTTTACACTCAATACAAAAATCATCGTCCTCCTCTTCAATGTCACTCTCACCACTGGTCATTACCAAATTATCGGGAGCGGAGGATGCTGAAGATGAACTGTCCTTCCTTTTCTTTTTCTGCTGTTCTTTCCCCCTTTTTTTTTGTCGGCAGAGTAGCCTTTCTTATCAATGCCTCCCGTTTCTCCACCGTCGTAAGGACTTCAGCAGTTTCTTTCTTCGAGTTTGCTTGGGTTTCTGAAATCTGGGGATAGGACTAATTTCTTCAAAAGAAGTGATGGCACCGCTGCTGCTTGTTGAAGCTACTGCCAGAGGTGCGTTAACTTCTTGTGTGGCATTCAAATTTTTTGTATTCTGTAAATTCTGTAATTTTTTGCGGATCGCATGGATAAATTCCGCATGCAGAAAATCCCACGCTGCCATTTCCAACAGTGGCTGCCCTATTCCACGCGGCGCTCAGCAAAGACCCAAATTGAAGTCTGGTGATTCTGCGTCCCGGGTTAGAATGGATCCAGTTATTAAGGGCCTGCTGCCAAAAAGTTTTGTCTTCGATTTCTAATCCCTATAACATGATATTAGTTAGTTTTCCTTTTTATTTAATAGTTTTTAATGCTGGGTCAATATGGCCCGAGGTGACGGCTTATGGTACTTCACATAAGGTGACGGCTCAAGGGTTAATAATATTAATGTATTATACAAAAACAATATTTTGTGTCAGTAATTGTTTTATATTATAAAATATATCATTATAATGTAATAATGAAAGAGAATCAATATGAAATTGAAACACTTCAATAGGTGGCATCTTACCCCAAGCACTGGAGGAAGACGCCACATAGGTTTATTTTTGTACTAAGGCTTCAATCATGTTGTTTCAAGTTAACACGTACTCACCAAGATGTACACGACACAAATATCACGGAATTATTACGTTTAATCTAGTCAATCCGTCACCAAACCTTAAGTATCGACAACGAAATATTATAACATGGGTACTCACCAAGTTCAAAGAGTTGAATTTTCAGTTTAACGACGATTAAACTAGATATAAATAGAAATACTCACAAGCACGGTATTAACAGTCGTTTACTACACACTTTAACGTAGGAATCGCTGCCATCCAGTTGTAGATATGCAAAATCTGACGATACTTGTATCTTCCCCCAACTGGCATCTTCCCCCCACTTACCTTATTGTACATAACGCCCAACCGTTTGCCTGTTCTTTTTCATTTTTTGTGGCAATTAAACTAAAAAAAAAATTGTTTTACAGTTTTTGATGACATTTTGGGAAAATTTAAATCTTGTTCACAGGATTATTATGTCAATAAAATAAAAGCTATTGAATATTATAAACTAAATATTTAGTATTACTAAAAGGCTGTGGGTTTATCATATTTCGATTTAAACAAAAAGTGTGTTAACAATGGTGGCACTAGTTTCATTGTTTTTAGCTCAAATTGTTTGTATAAAAAGAATGTCCTCTTTGCTCCCCAAAGTGTCCAAAAAAGACCTTTTTCACTTCTTGATTGATTGTCCCGATATTAACGGAACTTCGATCTTAGTGTTTAGGGAAATCTATTGCAGGTTATCACCATAGTTAATCTTCTTTCTTCTCCAGATTGTAGATCTGTCATTACTTTTGGTAAACAAGCCTGGTACTGCAGATTAAAGCACCTCTATTATTAATTTTCTTTAGTATATACAGGGTGTTCATTTTAAGACGGCTCAATTGCATTTCATGCTTAGACGGTTAATCTGAGCGAAAAATGGTAGAGGAAAAATTTGTTGCCCGTCACCTCTAGTTTCAGAATATGTGACTTGATTTTAGATTGCTCCCCGCATACGCAGTTGAACCCCATTTTCATATAGATAGTTTTAAAGAGTATAAAAAGTTATGAAAGAAACCGGAAACAGCAATTCGATATCTTCAAAATTAAAGGTGCTAGGCCATTTCAAAATCTGGTATTTATTAATCATATTTCAATTTTTTAACTTGTTATCAAAGAGAAAGAAGAGCACGCGATAGGTCATTTTATGTATTTTTTTCATCCCCTTTGTACTAAAAATATTGCCAAGCCAGTAAAGCTAGTATTTTTCTTAATATCGGGAAATAAGTCGTTTTCCGAGTGATTTTTTCTAAGAAAAATCAAATGTTAAGCTTTAGATGTTCTCAAGCATACCCAAAATAGCTAAAAATTAATTTTACATCTGTTACAAACAAGAAGGTTTAATAATTATTTGGTAATTTTGGGAGAGTTGCTTTTAATTACTAAAAACATTGGAAATCTCCTGCTGCATATTTAAGTGATCAATATCTTTCATTTAAAGGATCAAACTTATACCTTAATTTAACAAATAATGCACTTTACTCAACTTGTGAAGCATGTACTGTGCCTTCAAAGGAGCCTCCTCTGGCTCGTAAGCCAGGTTAGCCTGGAGGTTATCAACTGCTCTCTGTATCACTTTTGGTCGCGCGTCAGCCGCGTATGCGGGCAGGAATCTAAAATCAAGTCATTTATTCTGAAACTAGAGGTGACGGGCAACAAATTTTTCCTCTTCCATTTTTTGCTCAGATCTACCGTTTAAGCATGAAATGCATTTGAGCCGTCTTAAAATGAACACCCTGTATATTTAGTTTATTTTGTTTGTCAGAGAATTGAAAATCTTTTGGTATAACTTACTTTTTATTTTTGCTCTCCAAAAAATTATCTTTTATTTTCTCATTTTATAATTGTATATTATCTATTTTTTCCCCCTTCTTTTCGTTTTCATTAGTGTATTAATAACATTCTTATAAATATCTTTGTAATTAATTTATCTGAATGTATTTATCTTTTATTTTCTGTAAAAAGCTACTCCAGCAGATGGAATTGGCCAACCAGTGTACCTTTTGCACTTGTCACTTTTGTATAATTGTATTTATTTAAATAAAGCTTATAATAATAATAATTGAAAGATGTAGGGTATCTTAAACACGCTTGAGTTTCATGACGAGTATATTGGATTTCTTGTGCAAGAACAACCTTAGAACGAGGCAAAACCCCCGCTAAGTACTTTTCTATTTTTTTTTTTTTTTTTAATCATTTATTTAGTTACAATCAACGCACTTTGCGTTATAAGCAACAATGATAACAATAAATAACATTCATATGTGGAGAAGTTACCCAGCGGCAACACTCCAATAACATTCTAAATTCTACTGACTCCCTTCATCGGAGAGAAGATCGGAGCGAGGCCACTGTCTTTTAAGACGTCTGGAAATGTTGTCTGGTAATGTTCTTGAAGATAGATGTTGTACAAGTGGATTGTGATGTGTTTGAATGCTAAGATGGAATTTTCTGTTACGTGTTTTTGCAAGGAATGTTCAAATCTGTGTGAATGGTTTGATTGGTGACGTAGAAAGGAGCGTTTACTATAGAGCGAAGAATTTTAGACTGCAAGGACTGGATCCTTTGCAGATTTGAGCGTTTGGTTGAACCTCCACAGTTCGATGCCATTAGCCCAGACTGGCTTTAATATATTTACATAATATATGTCTTTTGTTGTGCAGAGTTTGATCTTTTCAGTTGTCGGAAGCGTCTGTTGAGTTCTGTTCTCTTAAGTCGAGTATGAGGGTTCCATGTAAATCTTCTGTCAAGGTAAAGCCCAAGGTAGCAGACTACGTTGACTACTGGTAAAGGAATAAGATTGTAAAAGACAGGAGGAAGAGTGATGCGTCGAAAAATGAAGGTAATATTTTGAGATTTTGCTTTTCCATTTTAAATTGGAAAATACTCCACTTCTACCTAGTCGGCCATCTTTAATTCACAAGAAAAAATAAAAATTCAAAATGAGGAAACTGGAAATTTGTCTTGCAAGGTGTAATTGTAAGTTTGACGTTCCGGACATGTGAATAAATTTTCATTTTCCTACAGTATTTAAGTTTTTCAAAATATATATAAAAAAAAAAGAAATCAATGAAAAGTAATTTTCTGAGAAGGATAAAAAAAAAAATAACCTGTGCGGAAATATGCAGGAAAAAAAGGATTGCCGAACTGTGTGGAAGGAGGAGCTGAAAGTTCGGCTGAACTTAATATTTATGTGTTGCGCCAGAATTGAAAGAGTACGCGGGGGCGGTTATTTTGAAGGAGGAAGAAGAAAGAGTGACGAAATGAAAGTCGTTCTAGCAAGCCATCCAAGGCGGAGGCGGCAGGAGAGATGGTCCTCCAAATACATCAGGGGGTCTCCGTTACCAACACATCTGCACATACAACCGGCTATAACCTCCACCTTTTAGAGCTAGCTCACATTCAGGTTAAGATTTAGGCTTCGGGCCAAAGCTTTCTACCCGCTCCGCCTGTCACATACTCTCTGTGCTCTTGTTACTAAACGTTCTACTACGAAACACCCTCTGTCATTGCCACACCCTCGGGACTTCAGCCAAAATACCAATTTACAGTTCTAATATCGCTACGTTACCTAGTTCTCACACTTCTTTTCCCATATATTTTTTTTCTTTTAATCACACAGAATTTTGCATAAAGTAGAACTTGTAATGCGAAGTTTTTTTGTTCAACTATGTATTTAAAAAATATCACCGAAATCTGAGGAGTTCAAATTGAACTCGATTATATGCTGGATTAAATAATAAAATAAACATCATCTCGAATAGAACTATTACATCTAGGTTGTTGCAAAAAAAATTCCTGTTACAAAAGAGGATTTTCCCTATGCATGTGCCAAATCCTAACGACCGACAGCTGTGCAGCGTAAAGCTTTTTCTCTTTCGATTTCAGCGTCTCACGTGTGTTTGTAGAGAAATCTGTCTGACCGGAACCGTCGTTTGTGTAAGATGTGTTACTTTCGTTTTGCGCGAAAACATGATACTACACATGTAGTAGAGCAACGGAATTGTCATGAAATTTCACATCAAAACTGGGTAAAACCGCTACTGAAACTTATCTTTTATTAAAAGAAGTTTATGGCGATGAATGTTAATCACGTGCGCAAGTTTTTGAGTGGTTCAAGCGTTTCCAAGATGGCCGAGAAGACGTCGGAGATGATGACCGCCTGGGTCGCCCTTCCACGTCCAAAACGGATGAATATATAGAATATAATGGCAGAACAAGTCACGGGGTTCTCTATCAAGACAAACGCGCCGGCTTACACTGCATTGTCTGTCAAGACAAGTTTCTAGCCAAGTACAACATCCCAGGTTTAGGCCATCCGCCTTATTCGCCTGACCTGGCCCCATGTGACTTTAGATCTGTTCCCCAAAGTCAAATCTGCATTAAAAGGAACACGATTTCAGTCCGTTGAAGTTGTGAAAGAAAAAGCGGCACGCGTCATGCAGGAGCTCACAGAAAAAGACTTCCAGCACTGTTTCGAACAATGGTAAATTCGCATGGAGCTTTGTAGGGATAGGGGAGGTGTGTATATTGAAGGTGATAATAACTAAATATGTATAAATTGAAAATAAAATGTTTTATAGCGATAGCCTCGTTATTTAATAGCCACACCTCGTATTGATCAAAAATAGTGATTATTATTAACCCTGCTTAAGACGAACTAGTAAAAATATAAGCAAGAATTCATACGATAACCAAAGAATACAAGCATTAATTTTTTTAAGAGAACTACTCTTCAGTCCAGCAAAGCGGAAATAAGGTAGTGACAGGATGGAATGAAAATCTACTCACAAAACACATTTCCCTGAAGACTTGTGCAACACAAAAAATATGAATATATATAATTTCAATAAAAAAAATCCAGGTGGCAGTAACACATGAAGCGAGAATTAAAACAGAATGCGTCTCACTTTGGTTCGGCGGCTGTTAATGTCAGGTTGAAATTGAAAAGAAGAACTTGTCGAAATGGGGAAGGTAGAAGTAGCACACGGTGAAGAGGGAAGTTGGAAATATAAAAGTGTAAAAAAAAATGGAGGGTTAAAAAATGACAAAGAATAAAATGGCGGAAGACATGGAAAAGAATAGTTATGTTCTCAGTGGTGCAGAGTGTTCGCCCGTGAAACGATGTTAAATTCAATTTAAATAGTGGTCCGTGAAGTGGAAGAGCTATGAATGTACATCGTGCTTGAGCAAGTCGAATAAAAAAAAATATATTCGAGGTAGAAATTACAATTTATTTCAATTTTCTGTTTCGACTACAGCTGCAAACAATGTCGAACGAGCCTGCAATTATTTGCAGGAATTAAAACAAAAGTGAAATATCTGAGACTAACAAAGGAGGTTTTTTCCTTACATCAATAATCCTGGTTTTCACAGAACTTGGACTTTTTACTTAGCTATTTGTTAGCTCCTAAGTACGAGGGTCGTTTGAAAAGTCCGTGCAAAAATAAAAACTACTTAATTTTTTGGGGTAAACCTTTTTTATTTTTCAACATAGTCTCCTTTTAGGCTTATACACTTCGCCCAACGCTGCTCTAGTTTGTTGATCCCATCCGAATAATAGGATTTGTCCAAGTCTGAAAAATAGCCATTCGTTTCTGCAATCACCTCCTCGTTTGAATAAAATCTTTTTCCCGCCAGCCATTTCTTCATATTGGGGAACAAATAGTAGTCCGAGGGAGCCAACTCTGGAGAATAGGGGGGATGTGAAACGAGTTGGAACCCTATTTCCATTAATTTTGCGACCACAACTGCTGAGGTGTGAGCTGGTGCGTTGTCGTGATGGAAAAGGACTTTTTTGTGGGCCAATCGTGGGCGTTTTTCTTGCAGCTCGGTTTTCAAACGGTCCAATAACGATGAATAATATGCACCTGTAATAGTTTTACCCTTTACCAGATAGTCGATGAGGATTATTCCTTGCGAATCCAAAAAGGCAGTCGCCATAATCTTTCCGGCCGAAGGAACGGTCTTCGCCTTTTTTGGGCGCAGATTCCCCCATGGTCTCAGGAGTGGAGTGATGTATCCATGTTTCATCCACAGTGACGAAACGACGCTTAAAGTCCTGCGGATTCTTCTGGAACAGCTGCAAACCGTCCTTGCAACACTTCACACGATTTCGTTTTTGGTCAAGCGTGAACAATCGCGGCACCCATCTTGCGGATAGCTTTGTCATGTCCAAATGTTCATGCAAAATATTATGTACCCGTTCATTCGAGATGCCCACAGCACTAGCAATCTCACGCACCTTCACTCTTCTGTCATCCATCACCATATCATGGATTTTATCAATGATTTCTGGAGTAGTAACCTGAACAGGGCGTCCAGAACGTTCAGCGTCACTTGTGCCCATATGGCCACTCCGTAAATTTTGAAACCACTTATAAACTGTTCTAATCGAAGGTGCAGAGTCACCATAATGTTTATCAAGCTTCTCTTTAGTCTCCTGAGGCGTTTTGCCTTTCATAAAGTAGTGTTTAATCAACACACGAAATTCTTTTTCGTCCATTTTTTGAAAATCCTCGATTCAAACGAATGCCAAACACAAAGAAATAGACCGATCTGGCTGAAACTTGGTGTGTGTTCTTCCAAGAGATGCTACTAACTAAACATAACCTCGATACGCGCCAGTGGTGCTATCTCTCTGACTTTGCTCGGACTTTTCAAACGACCCTCGTAACTTCATTGTAATTGCAGCATTTTAAGCGTAACCTTCCCGAAATTCATTTTCAATTCAACTACCAAGGATAGAAAATTCTAAAATAAAAGTGGTCATATAACCAGTGGTGTCTTCGAGCCAGAACGCTCCGGAACTTCCTTTTTGTACTGTAACGCGTTCCGGAACCTCCTTTTTGGACTGGAACGCGTCCCGGAACTAAAGATGATTTCTGTTTTAACGAAAATTGGTTGATGTATTGGGAAAAAAATAATTAAAAAAATTAACGTGTGGCTGTGTCATGGACACGGCCGTATGTTGTACGTGAATACGTTTACATAACGGGTTATATTTTTTATATAAAATATTTTTATTTATGTATTTAGGATGAAATCAAGGAAACAAATCGACGATCGAACACAATCTGTGCCTATACAGTCCGTTGTCAATGTAGAGGCGATTTCATCATCCACTTGCATAATTTCAACCTCCTGCAGCTGCAGATGTACTGACACCGTCGTCGATCCGCTCGGCCGCATTCATTCTTTTACGTTCCCGGCACAGCTTGACTCAGTCATATGGCGTTTTATTATTACCATTCGATTGTTCTTGAGAAGCGCTTTCCAACCGAATACGATCTCTGTATTTGGTTTTGGCTTTTCGACGCGTATAGGCCGACATTATAAAAACAAGACAATATACTACATGGTCAAATGACCGTCCGAGGGGTTCAAGGGAGCTGCAACTCTATGATACAGGAAAAAGCAAACGATAAATAAATTGCAAAAAATAAAAATAAAATCAAATAAATAAGCAAATAAACAATCCTCCAAATCACATCAGATTAATATAAATAAATAAACAATCTTCTAAATCACTCAACTTGATATAACTATTTTTTTTTTCTTTTTTTTAACCAAAACCTAACGAAATTAACAGTATAATCAGAAAACAATGTTATGCATGATGAAAACATTACAATAAACTCTGCCTTAACATCCATGCCTCTTTACAGTAGCCGATAAGCCTGTACCAGTCATCTCCGTTAACATAGTCCATAAACTGATACCCTTCTAAATGCTGATGGTTGAACCATTTAGCTCTAACACCGGCTAGCCTTGGACAAATTGCTATGAAATGATAGACATCTTCTCTATCACAGACATAGCAAAGAGGACATGAAGCGTCCAACTGGCCGCTGATTGGTTTAGCATTTACATTTAGACTTTCTCCTCTAATTTTTGCAACCCATATCGCATCACTTAGTGGTAGATCATATATATAACTTTTATTATAATCTAAATCTTTATACAATAAATATCTATTTGTGTTTCTAGCTGCAGTTATATATTCATTTTGTAGTTGAATTAGAACTTCATTCCTTAATTGTTTGAACTGTTTTTTCAAAGAAATGATATCTCTAAAATCTATTAGAATGTTTATATTATATTTGACTAATGTATCTTGAATATCTTTAAACCAATATGTTTTACTATCAATAGTTTTTTGTGCCAGTAACCGGGGTAATCTATCTGTAGCAAGATTTAACGATTTAATTATGTAGTCGTGGTGTAATTTAAGAGTATGTATATAGAGCGGCCATATTTCTGTTTCGAGGTGAATAAAATATGTTGGCGTATGCTGAGGCAACTGTAATATTTTCTTAATAAAAAACCTTAGCAATTTCTCTACTTCAACATACAAGTGACCACCCCATACCTCAGCTCCATAACACAGGACAGCACGGGACACTGAGTTAAACACTCTGTGTTTTGCTGGAAAACTTACGTTTGCATCCAACATTACCTTCTTCCAAATAGAATTAAGCCCAGTTTTCGCCTTAGAAAGCCTCGCAAATAAATGCTTTTTAAAGTTCAAAGTAGGAGTTAGTAAGACACCCAAATATTTATAGCAATTAACGACCAGGATTTTCTCTTTTCCGTACCACCATTTCTCGAATTTTGCTGGTTTTCCCCCTTGTCTAAAAACCATGATTTGAGATTTTGAAAGATTAAGTTTTAAATTCCATTTTTCACAGTAACGTTCAAATGCGTTGATAGACTTTTGTAAAGATTTTACATCTGAGGAGATCAAAACAATATCGTCTGCATACGCCAACAACTTTATATGGATATTGCCAATGTATAAACCATCCGGAAGATGATCCTCGAGGTCATTAATGAACAAAGCGAATAATAAAGGGCTCAGCAGGCAGCCCTGCCTTACCCCCATCCTGGTTTCAAACAATTCCGAGATCCCTTCTCTGCACCATACACCACTGGCCGACCCCTGATACAACCGTTCAATCACACGCACCATCTTTGTGGAGAGTCCTAACTCACATAACTTATATATCAGAGCGTGACGGTCAATAGAATCAAAAGCAGCGGATAGATCTATAAAAAACGTAAACACTTTACTTTTCTTTTGTTTTAGTTTTATTTTAATTAAACTAACTAAGTTAAACACATTATCGACTGCAGAATAGTTTGGACGAAAACCAGCCTGTGACTCCCTCAATATATTATCCTCAACAACCCATTTTTGTAATTTGTTTAAGAGCAGACCAGTAAATATCTTTCCTACAGCATTTCCAAAGGAAATGCCTCTATAATTGCCCACCAGATTTAAATTTCCTTTTTTATGAAGAGGAAAAATAATTCCAACTTTAAAGTTTGTAGGAATTTCACCTGTTTCAAAAATAGTGTTATATGTTCTAAGTAATTGTTTTTGGAAAAGTTCCGAACTGTTTTTGAAAAATTCATAGGGTACTCGGTCAATACCCGGAGCCTTATTATTTTTAACACTAGTTAAAACATTTTTCAGATCTTCAATAGTAAACGGTTTATCTAATTCATTATTTAAGATGAGTGGTTGAGCATAACTTACACATTCCGAAAGCAGTGGAGGATTATACAAATTACTAAAGTAGTCTACCCAATCTTGAACTGAAATATTACCGACAGATTTAACTATACTTCCCCTAATGGTCTTAATAACCTCCCAAAAACTCTTAGAATCTTTAATGCACCGCAACTTCTTTATAGAGTCATCATAAAACTCCTTCTTTTTTGTTTTACATACGTTTTTATATTGTTTATTAAGTTTTAAATAGAGAGTTTTATCTTCTTCCAATCCAGAAGCTCGGTATTTTTTCAATTGTTTAAAAACCCCGCGCCTAGCTCTCGAACATTGATTATCAAACCATCTGTTCTTCGGGAGATTACCAAAACCTCTAACACTGTATAGTCTGTTATTAGATGAATCCTTAATTATTTGAATTACATAATTTAATTGTTGCTCCACAGTCAGGGACTCAAAATCACAATCTTGCAGTTTCTCGTCCGAATTCGCCATATATTTATCTTTATATTGATCTATCCATTTTAGTTTCGGTAATAAAGGGAATACCTGCCGTCTTACATCCTCACCATTAAACTTACAGTTCAGTACCAGAGGCAAGTGGTCAGAAAATATATGGGGTTCGACACTAAAACTCGAAACAAAGGGAACCAAACTACATGAAACTGCGCATACATCTATAACCGAGCTACCTGCTCCTCCAATAAATGTAAATTGACCAGCGTAATCGCCTCTAGCTCGTCCATTCAAAACAACCAAATTAAAATTATCAAAAAACTCAATCAGTCTCTTACCATTACTATTAATTACTGTATCTTTGGAAATTCTTTTATTTTTTATTAAAGGGTTATGTGAAAATAATTTTTTAGAAAAATTCTGAAGGTCACCAAACCTGCCATTAAAATCCCCACATAAGAGAAAATCTGCTCTTGGATACTCCAAAATTAGGTTGTACAATCTAGAGAAATCGTTGTCCCAATTGTTGCAGTTGAGATAAACTGGCACTAAATAACAGTTATTATTTTTACCCAATTTCAATTGTATAACTTCTTCATTTATTAATAGGATAAATTTAGCGCGTGTATGCAAATGTTTACATTCCCTTATGCCATACAGACAACCTCCGGAAGCTCTACCAAAAACAGATCTTCTCACAGCGGGCACCCACCTCAAAACATATCCCGGAAATAGGTTCTCAAAATTACAATAATCCGCAACTTCAACAAATGTCTCGAAAAACAGGAAAATATCAAATTTCTTTACATAATTATGAAAATCCAAATCATATTTTTTCTTATAAAGGCCACTAATGTTATATGAAAGTATGTTAACAAATTTATTTTTACATTAGGCCGACATTATATATTTTTGATTATAATTTTTTATTCTAACACCTTATTATATTTACTGTCACTATTTTACACTAATGTTTTATATGCAATCGATAGGTTGTGACGACAGCTGACGATTAGAACTTAAACGAACATCGTAGCTTCTCCGAGTCAAAAGTTATACTAATTGCAAATCTCGATACGCAGCAAAATGATCTCAAAATGGTAGCGTTTCCCCCTTCACCGCGCGCGATGCGTCACAGTCCTCGCTTATCGTAATGAATTCTTTGATCCTTTAGCTATCCAATGGTCTAATTTAATTTTGGATGTAGACGATAGATTCGAAACTGTAATGCCAAACTTTATCCCCCGATTTTGTTATCATTAGGGTTTTTGGATTGCCTCCATATGATAGCAAATTTAAAGACGTATTCACGTCAAAAATTACGCGAATACAATTGTCTACATCTGGTCGCTTGGACATCAGTTCCAGTTCTGAATTCTCTAATTTATGTAAATGTAAGTACGTATTATACGAGGTGTGTTCAAAAAGTAACGGGAATTTTCGTTTTTTGAAAAAAATATTTATTTATTCATCTACATTAATATTGTCGCCTTCAAAGTAGTCCCCTTCGCATACAATACACTTGTGCCAGCGCTTTTTCCAATCCTCGAAACACTTCTGAAACTCGATCTTTGTGATAGCTTTCAGCTCTTTCAACGATTCGCTTTTAATGTCATCTATGCTTGTAAAACGGCGGCCTTTTAATGTTCTCTTTATGTTTGGAAATAGAAAAAAGTCACATGGAGCCATGTCTGGCGAATATGGAGGCTGGGGCATCGTTAAAGTTTTGTTTTTGGCCAAAAATTCACGAACAAGCAATGAAGTGTGAGCAGGTGCATTATCGTGGTGCTAAATCCATGAATTGTTTTGCCACAAATCCGGGCGTTTTTTTCGGATTGCTTCACGCGAACGGCGTTGAACTTGTAGGTAGTACTCCTTATTGATTGTTTGACCTTGTGGCAAGAACTCATGATGCACTATGCCATTAAAATCGAAGAACACAGTGAGCATAACCTTCACATTCGACCGCACTTGTCGAGCCTTTTTCGGTCTTGGCGATCCAGAATGCCTCCACTGGGACGATTGAGCCTTAGTTTCGACATCATATCCGTAAACCCATGTTTCGTCACCTGTTATAACACGTTTCAGTAGATCCGCATCGTTGTCGACTTCATTGAGTGACTCTTGAGCAACTTCCATTCTCCGCTGTTTTTGTTCGAAATTCAACAATTTTGGAACAAATTTTGCTGCCACACGTTTCATACCCAAAACATCCGAAAAAATTTCATGGCATGAGCCAATTGATATGGCAACATCATCAGCGACTTCTCTGATTGTGATTCGGCGATCGTTCATAACCATTTCTTTCACTTTTTTCACGTTTTCATCGGTTGTTGATGTGCTTGGACGTCCAGGTCGTTCGTCATCTTCAACGTTTTCGCGGCCATCTTGGAAACGCTTATACCACTCGTAAATCCTTGTTTTACTCATAGCAGACTCACCATATGCCTTTATTAACATTTCACACACTTTATTTCATTTTTTACGCTAAATTTAATACAAATTCTTTGATCCATTTTTTTTAACAAACAAAAATCGCCAAGCTCGAAAAACACGTCTAACCTTAACGGCTGCCACTTAAGAAGTAAACAATGAATATTACTGAAAATTTTATCGTACTTCAGGGGCATGTGTACCAACATAATAAAAAAAAAATTTTACAATCAGACTCTCCAAACCCGCGAAATTTAAAAATTCCCGTTACTTTTTGAACACACCTCGTATGTGGTACTTATTGCATTGCAAGATGACAGAAAATAATTTAATAAATGTATTTTGAGTATTAGATCCAACGGATATTGAAACTGACTATGGAGAAAATGAAATCGAGTCTTTATGCACCGGATTAAATTTAATAACACCAACGACGCGATGTATCAATGCGTTTAGAGATTATATTGATAATGGAGGCAAATCAATTCCTGAAGATTTACAAATTTTAATTCGATATATAAATACTATTCCTTTCAGCTCGGAAGAGTGCAAGCGAGGATTTAATAATATGAATATTATTTTAAATGAATAAAGAAATAGAATATTAATTGTAAATCTAGTAAATCTCCTATTTAAAAAGATGAATGGTACACCGCAACAATAATTAAGTAAAAATTTGGTTTAGGTCTCATCGTTCAGCAGATGACAACAAAATACGTAAAGAAAGTTAAACCAAAACGTCCTGAACATAATCCTATTTGGAATATTTTATAAAAATTATTCTTTTTAATGTGTTATTATAAATATACGTACTATACGTATTTTGTAGTTTGATAACTATTTTTATAAAATATTCTTATTTTTATAATAAACGGATATGTACATAAAATGGGGTTTCGCAATGAATTTCGCTTCCTTCCCTTTTTGGTGCATAAAAAATTAAAGTATACATATATTATATATAATACACCTAAGCGTTCCAGTAGAAAAATAATTAACAGGACACCCCTGCTTATAATTGATTTTATCAGACGTGGCACGCATGTTATTTGTATTCCTGATTGATTTCAGATCATCCACCTGTCATCAGAGATTGATAAATCAATTAGTTATGCAGAATACAACTTCAACCAAGTTCCCCATTTACGTAGAACAGCTTTCTTGATTGGTTGAGGAATTTGTAAGTTAAATTAGATTTTCTAGTTGAACGAAATCGAAATTTAAAGTTTCATTTCAAAGTTTTATTTTGAAAAGCCATTTTTTTCTTGTCTAATTCAGAGAACTTCAAAACGAATAATTTTGCTGTAAACAAAATTAAGAAAATTGTGCACTCTTCTCCTCTAATTGATAAGTATATTTATTTAAAAAAATCCCTACACTTGACTTAAAAGAACAGAGCTAAACTAGACGCTTTCGACAACTAAAAAACTCAGTCGGTAGAGCTACTATTAATTTATACTCCTAGTTTTAAAACCCATCTGGACGTAAGGAATAGAGCTGTGGGTTTCAACCAAAACGCACCAAACTCTAAAAAATTCAATCTTTACAATCTAAAATACTTCGATCCGCAGTAAACGCTTCTTTTTACATCTCTAACGGGGACTATATACAGATCGTACATACAGCTCTCAACATTTCTTTAATCAACCAAGTCGTCAAAACCCTGATTCAGGAAACTCCACTTCAACCTGCAGACACAAGCAAATCCTCTAGCTCAAAATCATTCTTCTAGAACTTTTCCTGACAACCCGGACAAGACGTCTTAAAAGATAGTGGCCTCGTGATCTCCTCTCTAGTGAAGAGAGTGGACAAATAGTTCACTGTTTTTGGAGTGATACTCACTGGGTAACTTCTCCAGTCGTCTAAATCTACTGTTCACTGTATTATCGTTGTTACTTATAGCGCTAATGCGCTGATTGTAGCCCAATTAGAAATCGTTAAAAGAGTCAATAAAAACTAATTCATTTCTAAGATACCATGCAAATTAACTTACCATCAATAATTTTCATTCATTTATAAATGAATTGAAACAGGCTTAAGAAGTATCCGGCAATTCGAGTACAGGATACGAGGTGTGGCTATTAACTAACGAGACTGATGCTGCTACAGAAGAACTATGCATACGCCAAATCCTAACGACCGACAGCTGTGCAGCGTAAAGCCTTCTCTTTCGATTGCAGCGTCTCACGTGTTTGTAGAGAAATCTGTCTGACCGGAACCGTCGTTTGTGTAAGAGGTGTTAGTTTCGTTTTGCCGAAAACATGATACTACACATTGTAGTAGAGCAACGAATTGCCATGAAATTTCACATCAAAACTTGGGTAAAACCGCTACTGAAACTTATCTTTCATTAAAAGAAGTTTATGGTGATGAATGTTTATCACGTGCGCAAGTTTTTGAGTGGATCAAGCGTTTCCAAGATGGCCGAGAAGACGTCGGAGATGATGACCGCCCGGGACGCCTTTCCACGTCCAAAACGGATGAAAATATCGATTATAATGGTAGAACCAAGTCACGGGGTTCTCCATCAAGACAAACGCGCCGGCTCACACTGCATTGTCTGTCACAAGACGTTACTAGCCAAGTACAGCAACCTAGTTTTAGGGCCATCCGCCTTATTCACCTGACCTGGCCCCATGTGACTTTTATCTGTTCCCCAAAGTCAAATCTGCATTAAAAATGAACATGATTTCAGTCCGTTGAAGCTGTGAAAGAAAAAGCGGCACGCGTCATGCAGGAGCTCACAGAAAAAAGACTTCCAGCACTGTTTCGAACGATGGTAAATTCGCATGGAGCGTTGTAGGGATAGGGGAGGGATGTATATTGAAGGTGATAATAACTAAATATGTATAAATTTAAAATAAAATGTTTTATAGCGATAGTCTCGTTATTTAAATAGCTACACCTCGTAGAGTGGCCCCCTCGATCAATACTTATTTCACAAATTCTGTCCGCCCCAGACTTCAAAATGTTGAGCACCTCTTGTCTAGTAATACGCTGAAAATATTTTCAGAGTACATAACTTTTTATGTTATATTCTTAGCTGTAGCATCATGCTTCGCAGAAAACTGTCCATCTTTTTTGTTTACTGCACTTAGTTATATAATATTGAAGGGAACATTTATGTACACTTAAGTTTGAGTGAACTTTACCTCTTCACTGTCATGTTAAATTAATGTACTTAAGTTGAAGAATGGTTCTACGTTTTTTTTTTTGTTTTTTTTTCTTTGAATTATTTAGTGTTGTTTTCGGAATGGAGGAATTCATTATTTATCTTGTAGTTTTTTAGCTTTTACTGCGGTTTCAAGAAAATGAATGTGTTTTTTCTCACTAGACGAACCTCATGAATCTAAAGAAATATCTATTCCAACTGATGGCAAACAATTATCCTGTGATGCGTTAATAACATTTTTAAATACTTCAAACATATTTATGTAAATAAATAGACGTAACGGTAGCCGAGCTGTTAGAGGCTTGGCCCGTAAAGTTAAAATCGTGAATACTGAGTTCAATCCCCCAGTCACTAGGCCTTGGATTTTATTTAATTGTTAATTAACAGGCATTTATTTACAGTAAAGATTGTGTTTGCTAGTCACCTTCGTCCACCGACACCTAATCGGCAATTGGACGTAAAGCCTGCCTTGTATACAAAAAAAATAGCATTCCTTTACTTGAAAAAATATATTCATTATTTTAAATGGTTCATGAAGACGATGTTCGTGAGATGTCGCTGGACTGAAGACTATCATATAGTAGCGTGCAGCTTGTCAGTCACAAAATAATGAGAATCAACTCTGAGATCAATGTACGGCACACCAAAAAATTGCATTGCCATCTTTATCACAGTTACTTTTTTCCTCCACGCATTCTATTCACTTAATATACTTACTTTTATACTTTTCCGTTACTTGGTAAGAAAAGTCTTAAAGCATGTCAATTTTTCAAAGAAAAAAAAGTAATTTTTCAAAAAATATTCACGGTCTGTGTTTATGTGTATTTATTTACAAAATATAACCAAAACCAAAAATTGCATGGATCTAAAACTTTATATTTTGATTTAGAACTAACAGGGGCTAACTGACAATAACTTTTTTTTTACTTCATTTATTTCTGTTCATTATTTTTGGTTACTGATTCATCTTCAGGGATTAGGACATCTTCAGGGGTAATTGACAGTGATTACTGATTCATCATAAGGCGCCACGGTAGACGAACGGTTAGAGGCGAGACCTGTAAAGCTAATATGTATT
The DNA here is from genome assembly GCF_049639745.1 of Rhodnius prolixus. Classification (NCBI taxonomy): domain Eukaryota; kingdom Metazoa; phylum Arthropoda; class Insecta; order Hemiptera; family Reduviidae; genus Rhodnius; species Rhodnius prolixus. Next base: position 22,192,954 of record NW_027411582.1, read on the forward strand.
GTGGTACTGGGTTCGATTCCTCGGTCTTAGGCCTTGGATTTTATTTAATGGTTAATAAAAGAAATTTACAGTAAAGTATGTTTGCTAGTCGCCTCCGTCTACGGCACCTAATTTAGTAGTTGGACGTAAAGCCCGCCTGAAAAAATAGGCAATTACCTTATTTTCACTATTTTACATCATTAAAGTGTTGGTTTGTCTTCTGTCTTGTCATGGACTCAGAAGGTTGGTACATACCGATCTTTAGTGATGTAAAACAGTACATTGTCAATTAGCCCTGAAGATGACCTAGTCCCTAGGTCGAAAACTAAGCATAATAAAAATGTATATACAGGGTGACCAAAGTTATATGCTCCACCCACTTTTTTTTTAACGGCGGGAAATTTCGAAAAAATAAAAAACATGTATTCAATCATTTTTAGTCTAGTTTATTTTCAGTGATTGACCCATTTTTTTAAACCCCTGTATATCGAGATACAGCATCCAACTTTTGTTTTTCAAATGGAACGTTATATTTTTTTTGCATATTTTTATAGTATTTGAGCTCCTAAAATAAACAAAAAAATTTTTTTTGAAATCGGTTAGGTTTTTCAAAAGTTATGGTAATTTAAAATATGAAAAAAAAAATTCACCTTATGGTCAAAATTACATTATTTTTTTAAAGAATCTGTTCAAACTGGGCACAATCAACGGATAGGCAAGCCAAAACTCTGGACTCCCATGCTTTGCTTGTAGCAGCACTTATGGTGGCGAAGTCAAGATCTAGGCAGATTAGAGTTATTCGATGTTTCAGACCATCGACTAAAGCCACGGGATTAAGATTACAGTGCACATTATTTTTTAGATATCCCCACAAAAAATAGTCCATTGGGGTTAAGTCCAGAGATCGAGGTGGCCATTGGATGGGACAATGAGTCCCTAACCACTTTTCATGGAAATTTCTGTCCAGGTAACCTCGAACAACTCTCGCATTATATGCCGGGCAACCATCTTGTTGAAAATACATATCTAGCCGACGTTGTAACGGAACATCTTCAAGCAGGAGTGGCAAAATGTCTCTTAAAAAAAGTTAGATACCTTGCACCAGCTAAGTTCTCTCTGTAGAAGTATGAGCCGATTACTCGATTTCTTAAATCTCCACACCAAATGTTTGTAGAAAAAACAACCTGAACGTCGAATAACTCTAGCCTGCCCGGATCATGACTTCGCCACCATAAGTGCTGCTACAAGCAAACCGTGGGAGTCCAGAGTTTTGGCTTGCCTATCCGTTGATTGTGCCCAGTTTGAACAGATTCTTTAAAAAAAATAACGTAATTTTGACCATAAAGTGAATTTTTTTTTTTCATATTTCAAATTACCATAACTTTTGAAAAACCTAACCGATTTCAAAAAATTTTTTTTGTTTTTTTTAGGAGCTCAAATACTATAAAAATATGCACAAAAAAAAAAAAGTGGGTGGAGCATATAACTTTGGTCACCCTGTATATTTATTTATTAATGCTTTTGAAGAATAACAATAAATATAACAAAAGAAAAATAAGTTAAACTACAAAAGAAAATTGAATTATTTACAAAATACATAATTTTATAAATATTTTTTGAAATACAATAAAAATATATCATCACTGAACTGGCAGTTATTTTTTAAACCTATATTTTATTAACTTGCACTGCTCAAGAACGACTGATTTGTCTAGTCGATTGTTGGTGAGAATGAAAGAGGAGAATTCAGAGAAGGGGAGATGTTTATAGTTAATTCCTACAAAATGCCACAGAAAAGAAAAACGCGCGGGTCAAATTTGACCCGACGATACCCAGTTGAGGGTTAAAATTCAAACCGAAGAAGATTCACATTTTTTGAGATTTTCTGTGTAAATATATTTTGTGGTCTAGGACACCGGACTTTGTTTTTATCTAATGGTTAATTAAAAGGAATCTACAGTAAAGAGTATGTTTGCTAGTCGCCTCCGTCCACGACAACTAATCGGTAATTGGACGTAAAGCCTGTACTACAACAAATTTGCTTTAAGGAAGTTATCTGTGTTCAGGTTATGCTTCCCTGGAAGGTAACAATTGCGTATAATTTTATTAGTGTTTTGTTACTTTAATAAATTACTTGGAAAGGTAAATTTGTGATTAAGAATTTTCCAAATGGATAGAAATACCAACCAAAAGTAAGTTGTACTGCAATAAAGGGGCTAGAGTTGAGAATGAATTAATCCAACGATGACTCTGCCACAACCAAAATAGGAGAGGAAGGAGTTTAATATATGTGCGTGTGGTACTCGGATGGCATACATGTTATACTAGAAGATGGTGTGAGCTAGGCAAACTACGGTTTGTTAGGTAAGCCAGTTTGTTAGGCTGCAGAAGAGTAAAATTACCAAGAATCTCAGACTAGAAACGTGTCTTGCACGCAGTTTTTCCCAACAAACATGTACTCCACTACCTGGGGGTTGTAGTCTGCTTTCTTCTTCTTCTTCTTGGTTGGTACACTAAGGATTTATAGCGTCTTGAAGAGCATCATCTCCTGGGCGCACTGTGTGTGTGAGTGAGAAGGATGAGGACTTTCTAGTACTGGAGCAACATCTACCCCTGTCCCCTCCCAACACGGAGGGGAGGCAAAGTGGTAAGAAGTACTGCTTTTAGTGACCCCCTCTGTCTACTCTCTGTGAGAACTCCTGCGCGCTTCAGACCCGCCACTTCTCTAATTTATAGGAGCTTCAAGTTGTAACAACTCCTGGGCTCTTCTACTATTACTAAAAGGTGAAGAATTCCGAACCTCCTATCTTTCTAGTCCTCCAGTCTTTCCTTAACCGCTTGTAGAAAGTAAAGTGTACAAGTGGTGCTCCCCCTACTTTCAAAGTTCTTCTTTCACTTTCTTTCTTCAACTGTCTTTCAAACATAACTTTTTATATTCTTTTTTAAATTCTGCCATTCTTCGACCAAACTCTTTTCCTCTGTGCTGCGAAACAATCCATTCACGCCTTAACTTTTTTTTCTTCGCTGGTTAAATAAAATGTACACTTATCTCAATAATTCATTCTCCTATTTTCAACTTTCAATGTACAATTTAGTTTCTTTTTTCAATTGCTATTCTTGTTTTAAAACAAGAAGCTGAAGCAGAAAAAACTTTAATCGTCATTAAATTTTTCTTAAGATTTAGAATCTATATCTATATCTATCTATATAGAATATCTATATCTATCTATATAGAATATCTATATCTATCTATATAGAATATCTATATCTATCTATATAGAATATCTATATCTATCTATATAGAATATCTATATCTATCTATATAGAATATCTATATCTATCTATATAGAATATCTATATCTATCTATATAGAATATCTATATCTATCTATATAGAAGCTTAAGCTAAGTATTAAACATGTTCATTGTAAAGGTGTCTTTCCACTTCTAAATCATTATCAAAATTCCCTAATTCTCAGTGCAATTTTATCTGTTATAAAGCTAACTTTTCTCGACAATTCGGTAAAGAAATCATTGAATTCTCGTCATTAGGAAAACAGATATAATGGTTTGAAATTTGAACGTATTTGAAAACCACGAAATTTTAACCTTTCATATCTCATTAACTATTATCACTAAAAAATTACAATTTATGCCAGTGTTAGAGCTAACTATTCTCTACAATTGGGTAAAGAAATCATTGAATTCTCAAAAGTACGAAAAGAGATATAACGTTTTGAAATTTTTAAGTATTTAAAAATCGCAAAAATTTAACCTTACATATCTCAATAACTATTAATATTAAAACATTGCAATTTTTATCTGTTATGGAGCTAACTTTTCTCGACAATTCGGTAAAAAAATCATTGAATTCTCGTCATTAGGAAAACAGATATAATGGTTTGAAATTTGAACGTATTTGAAAACCACGAAATTTTAACCTTTCATATCTCAATAACTATTATCACTAAAACATTACAATTTATGCCAGTGTTAGAGCTAACTATTCTCTACAATTGGGTAAAGAAATCATTGAATTCTCAAAAGTACGAAAAGAGATATAACGTTTTGAAATTTTTAAGTATTTAAAAATCGCAAAAATTTAACCTTACATATCTCAATAACTATTAATATTAAAACATTGTAATTTTTATCTGTTATGGAGCTAACTTTTCTCAACAATTCGGTAAAGAAATCATTGAATTCTCGTCATTAGGAAAACAGATATAATGTTTTGAAATTTGAACGTATTTGAAAACCACGAAATTTTAACCTTTTATATCTCAATAACTATTTATACTAAAACATTACAATTTATGCCAGTGTTAGAGCTAACTATTCTCTACAATTGGGTAAAGAAATCATTGAATTCTCAAAAGTACGAAAAGAGATATAACGTTTTGAAATTTTTAAGTATTTAAAAATCGCAAAAATTTAACCTTACATATCTCAATAACTATTAATACTAAAACATTGCAATTTTTATCTGTTATGGAGCTAACTTTTCTCAACAATTCGGTAAAGAAATCATTGAATTCTCGTCATTAGGAAAACGGATATAATGGTTTGAAATTTGAACGTATTTGAAAACCACGAAATTTTAACCTTTCATATCTCATTAACTATTATCACTAAAACATTGTGATTTATACCAGTTATAGAGTAAACTATTCTCTACAATTGGGTAAAGAAATCATTGAATTCTCAAAAGTACGAAAAGAGATATAATGGTTTGAAAGGAATCACTTTCTTCTTTGTCTCAACCCGACAATCTCATTCGTTGTTGATCAATAAATAGATTTTGTTGATCACCAAATTTTGTTAAATAAAGTAGATAGTTAAGGGATACTGCTCTTGAACTGTGGTACATTGTTCAATAAATAGCAATCCTAATAATCGATAACTGAGCAGACACTTCTAACTACCTCACGATAAAAAGCAGGGCCGGGCGTCAGCACCTGGCTTACCCGGGCAAAAGTGTGAAGAATGAAATCTGAATTTTTCAAGTCAAACAAGAAGAGAATTCTTTATTTTTCCATTAATTTTGAAATCATAACACAAAATTCTGGCAACCCCAGTGTATACATTCCACTATTGGCTTAGTAATTAAAATGTATAAAGCAGAAAACTAAATATTTGCAAATAAAACTTATTTCTTTTTTTTAACTAATATTTTGCAATAGTAACTTCAAATCGGTTTACTCTGTGTGTATAATCCACCATTGACTTAGTTATTAATTCTTTCAAACATAAATCTCAATCTTACACTTATAACTAGACGAGAATTCTGTATTATTCCAAATAATTCTGCAATCGTAACTTAGAATTTGGGCAACCCTGTGTGTATAATCCACGTCTGGTTTATTTATTGTAATTATTAATACACTGAAGAAGAAATATCTATCTTTCCACTCAAACTAGACGAAAATTCCTTATTTTTCCATTCATTTTGCAATCATATCTTCAAATTAGGGCTACCCTGTGTGTACTATCTATCATTGCCTTAATTGTGAATTCACTGAAGCCAAAATCTCAATCTTTCTAGTCTAACTAGACGAGAAATCCTTTCTTTTCCCTTTAATTCTGCAATTGTAAAATAATTTTCGAACTACTCTTTTGTGTACAATCCACGATTGGCTTAGTTATTTACACAATAAAGTAAACACCTGAATCCTTTCAGTTAAACTAGACGAGAATTCCTAATTTTTTCCATTAATTCTGCAATCCTAATGCAAAACTCTGTCTTCTTTCTGTATACATTCCACCTTTGCCTTTTTTTATTAATACGAGGGTCGTTTGAAAAGTCCGTGCAAAAATAAAAACTACTTAATTTTTGGGGGTAAACCTTTTTTATTTTTCAACATAGTCTCCTTTTAGGCTTATACACTTCGTCCAACGCTGCTCTAGTTTGTTGATCCCTTCCGAATAATAGGATTTGTCCAAGTCTGAAAAATAGCCATTCGTTTCTGCAATCACCTCCTCGTTTGAATAAAATCTTTTTCCCGCCAGCCATTTCTTCATATTGGGGAACAAATAGTAGTCCGAGGGAGCCAAGTCTGGAGAATAGGGGGGATGTGAAACGAGTTGGAACCCTATTTCCATTAATTTTGCGACCACAACTACTGAGGTGTGAGCTGGTGCGTTGTGATGGAAAAGGACTTTTTTGTGGGCCAATCGTGGGCGTTTTTCTTGCAGCTCGGTTTTCAAACGGTCCAATAACGATGAATGATATGCACCTGTAATAGTTTTACCCTTTTCCAGATAGTCGATGAGGATTATTCCTTGCGAATCCCAAAAGACAGTCGCCATAATCTTTCCGGCCGAAGGAACGGTCTTCGCCTTTTTTGGCGCAGATTCCCCCTTGGTAACCCATTGTTTAGATTGTTCTTTGGTCTTTGGATGTATCCATGTTTCATCCACAGTGACGAAACGACGCTTAAAGTCCTGCGGATTATTCTGGAACAGCTGCAAACCGTCCTTGCAACACTTCACACGATTTCGTTTTTGGTCAAGCGTAAGCAATCGCGGCACCCATCTTGCGGATAGCTTTGTCATGTCCAAATGTTGATGCAAAATATTATGTACCCGTTCATTCGTGATGCCCACAGCACTAGCAATCTCAATCCCACGCACCTTCAGTCTTCTGTCACCCATCACCATATCATGGATTTTATCAATGATTTCTGGAGTAGTAACCTCAACAGGGCGTCCAGAACGTTCAGCGTCACTTGTGCCCATATGGCCGCTCCGAAAATTTTGAAACCACTTATAAACTGTTCTAATCGAAGGTGCAGAGTCACCATATTGTTTATCAAGCTTCTCTTTAGTCTCCTCAGGCGTTTTGCCTTTCATAAAGTAGTGTTTAATCAACACACGAAATTCTTTTTCGTCCATTTTTTGAAAATCACTCGACTTCCTCGATTCAAACGAATGCCAAACACAAAGAAATAGACCGATCTGGCTGAAACTTGGTGTGTGTTCTTCCAACAGATGCTACTAACTAAACATAACCTCGATACGCGCCAGTGGTGCTATCTCTCTGACTTTGCACGGACTTTTCAAACGACCCTCGTACTTTGAAGCAGAATTCAAATATGTTTGTTAAAAAACAAGAGGAGAATTACTAATTTTGCAATGGTAAAATGAAATTGGATTGTACAAACAGGATACTCCAAAATTTGTAATTACGATTGCAAATTAATAGGGAAAAAAAGGGAATTCCGTCACGTTTGACTAGAAATATTGAGATTACTGCTTCAGTGTATTAATAATTAAGCCAGAGATGGAATGTATATGAAAGGGTAGCCCAGAATTTTGAGTTAAGATAGGAAAATTCTTACAATTTTGATATAATAGTGATATAAATTCGTTTTCTAGTTGTTAACCGTACAACAAAATTGTGTTAAAGAGAAATAAGGTTATAAATAAAGAGGAATAAGGTTTTTTTTAACGAGTAGAAAATCACACGCAGTTATAGCATTTATTGTATTAATCGCTGGAATGAACATGATTATTTGTGGTGCTATGATGCAGTTGCATTTTGCCATTACAAGGTTTTTGTGCAGCGAAAATAAAACAGAAAAAAAAACAACAAACATCTCTGTGTTAACAACAATTCTGCTACATTCTTGCTAAAATCCCAATTACAGCCTAATTTGCAGTCTAACTTTTTGCGGAATCAATACTTAAAGTCAAGATATAGCAATCAGGAAATACGTATAGGGTCGTAAGTCAGTTAGAGGAATCTACTTGGCCAACTGATGTCAAAATGTTACTCGGCACAATAGTAAAAGAGCCAAATAATTTAGAACAATTGCTACTGAATTGGTACTTCTACAATAATCTACACTACAGCTGTGTCAATAAATATTTAGACAGAACTGTAAATGACAGCGTCAACATTGAAAATTAGTTACAGTAATAACAGTAGTTTTTTTTTTTTTTTTTTTAAAGAGGGGTGAAATGCAACTTCCGCACAATGTGCCGGACTCCCTCGCGGCCTACCGGCTAAAACACCCCCCTACTTCCAGGCCTAGCCTGGATTCGCTTGTGCAGCACTACTTCAGGCTAGGCTCCAGTTCCTTACCCCTTAAGGGTTAGCTTCCTCTCCATTCAGATCTCGCCTTTTGAGGGTTAGTACTTCCCTTGTGAAAACTGCCACAGCATTCCACTGCGCCCTACCAGAAAGCATAATGCTTCCGAAGCGCTCGGGAACCCACTGACCCACTCTTCTTTCCAGATCCCTTCTGGCACGACCCCATCTTTCGCACACAAAAAATGTGTGATGGGCGTCATCTCTCATTCCTACGCAGTGGGGGCAATTTCCCTCTGACCGCTTCCCTATCTTCCGTAGAAACTCCCGGAAGTAACCGTGCCCGCTGAGGAGCTGGGTTAGGTAGTAATCCACCTCCCCAAAACCTCTATCGACCCAGCTTCTGATATCTGGAAGCAGGACTGCCGTCCACCTGCCACGGGTTTCCTCCGTCCACGCAGCTTGCCATACAGCCATAGTGCGCTCTCGCTCTTCTCGGGCGGCTGCTGCCCTATCAGCTTCCCGTCTTCTTTCGAAGAGCCGCTTCCTTTCACTAGCCAGCAGCGCAACGGGGATAACTCCCGCGATGACCAAAATGGCAGGTTCAGAGACTGTTCGGTAGGCAGAGGCAATCCGCAACGCGCCAACTCTCTGGACCCGCGCCAGCCTTTCTCTGTATACTTCTTGTTGGAGCGCGTCTGCCCAGATCTCAGCCCCGTATAACAGTATGGAGTGCGCCACTTCCATTAGTAACCTACGGGTATGAGCCCTCGGGCCTCCTACGTTGGTCAGTAACCTGCTTAACTTTCGAACACATTCTGATGCCTTATCAGCGGCCTTCTGCAGTTGCTTGCCGAAAGTTAACTTCGCATCTAGGGTTACTCTTAAATACCGGACAGCGTCCAGAGAGACAATCGTCTCTGTTCCCACCATCAGTGGGAGGCCTGTCTCAATCCTCCTCTTGGTGAGTATTACGACTTCTGTTTTCGCCAGTGCCAGTGTCAATCCTCGTGCCGCCATCCACCGATTCACCCTGCGCATGACCTGGTTCAACTTCAGCTGGGCTACATTGAGGTCCCGCGCCGAGATTAGAGCCGCCACATCAGTAGTAATAATAGTAGTAATAACTGTATAATAACTATAGTAATAACAGTAGTAATAACAACAACAATAATAATAATAATAATGTATTATTTTAGAAAGCGATAAAAAAAAACTTATTTATTCTTTTTTGTTACTTCTTTTATTATTTTATTATTTTTTTGGTTTTCTTTTAGCTAGGTAACTAATTTGTTAAGTACTCAGGTGGAAAATAAGTTGAAAGTAATTGAGAAAAATAATTACTTAGATTGTATTATAGTTCACTATACTTTGAGCTGTGAACATGCGAGTATACATTAGCTACTAGCTTTATTTTATTTTAATTTTTTTCTTAATTATTTTGACATTAAATACATATATACACAATGTAATTACAGTTTAGTGAACAATTTTCATTTTTGCTGCAATCTCATTTTGATCCCAAAAATTTAAAGAAAATATATTTCTTTATAATATAAGTTAACGATTATTTAGTTAACAATTTCTTAAATCGATTATCTTTTGTTGATTATACGATAATAATGTCGCGGCCTTTTACATCTACGAAAGAAGCTGATTAATACAGTTAGCAGTGATAAAAATGGGAGTTAATTGAATTTCACTGGAGAAATAATTATTTTTCGAGAATTTAATGATTAAATGATTAAAAATTTCTAATTAAATATTCCTTCTAAGTGGAATAAATAACCTGATAGGACTTGCAACTTTTTTAAAAAAAAAATTTCATTTACCTAAATTGGTAATAACCTATTTACTGTGGTAATAGAAAAAAAAATTTGAGTATTAAACACTTAATTATAATATTTTTTGGGGGGTCAAAATCCTATTTCTACCAACTTCTGGAGACGCCCAGGAAACTACTCTTAGCAATAAGCCAATAAAGACGGAACTTGTCCCTAGGTAAACCTCAATCTTGCATCACTCAATCTTGCAAAGAGGTGGGCCAAGGAAATCATCTTGAAAACTTTTCGGGATAATGTTTGGAAGATGCCAGATAGTATGAGATGCTGCGGAAGGAGATATCCCAAATGTTGGGCCACCCTCTTACTATCATAGAAAAGACTAAGGTGAACAGAAGAATGTTATATCGTCTAAGAGAGATGCGGACAAAAGTGAAGCCTTTGAAAAATTGGAGCGCCCATTTGGGAGTGAGTAGCGTTTCCTAGTTAACGCGAGCTTGGTAAGACATTTTGACCTGCTCAGAAAAAGCTTCTTCTTACTACCATGGACACTTGTCTAGTGGTGGAGGAGAATGTACACTTTTCTTAAAGAGAGGATTAGGAAGTGACCATACCAATCTGCCGGTTTCCATCTCTTTCTGGAAGTCCCCAGCTCCAAACGAGCCTAGGAAGTCGCCAGAGACTCGCAAAAGGGTCCATGAGACTCTAACAAGATTCTAAATAACCTTGGTTCTCTTTGATCTGAGGAGCCATCCTTAGAATATCCGGAAGGTAGACAGATTTCTTAACAGACTTAGTCCAGTAAACTTTCTTATTTCCATTTCATTATCCAGCGAACATTTAAAACATATCTCAAGATACCAGATACTGTAGAAAGAGGTACGCTTTCCCTAGCACTATCTCAAATTCTGGGATTTTCAAAATAGATTGAAGAGGTTATTTTAGGGTTTCATTTAACAGTACTAATACGTAGAAACATGTAATCTTGAAAGACACAAAGTTTCATTTTATCCTTTAATTTTTGTTTTATATTCTCTTTCAATTGACATTCTCATTAAACTATTATAGCAATGCTAATTAGATCCTATTTTTAAATCACTTTTTTCCACCATGAATCGGTTAAAATTAGTTAGTAATCAATCTCTATTTACAATAGACAATAATGACAAAGTTGCGTGACATGTTATATTATACTTGTATATACTTAACCAATAAATATAATCAGTTATTTATAAAACCGTCATGTTACGTTTTCATGACTATACACGTTCTGCATTGTCATTATTTAATTAGTAAATTCAATGATTTTCCCTACCGCCTCCAAATTTAGTTCAATTATTCAATGAGATCAATTATTATTTTCTGTAATTATAGAATTAATTGTTATCATATTTCATGCATAATATTTTAACTGGGTAACACCTACAATTAAATAAATACTAATGGAAATATCGCTACAAGAACTCTTCAAACACACATCAACTACTTACAGGACTGGCTTATCAAATGGGGAATCAAAACTAACTTTATGAAATCAAAATATATATTACTAACTCTAAGACGAAAAATCCTACCTCCCATCATCTTGAACCAAACTCCTGTAATACCATCTGTGGACAAAGTACGCTACCTAGCACTGCACCTAGACAAACGGTTGACATGGAATCCCCCAGACTAGACTGAAAAGACAGGAAACTAACCAACGCTACAAACTTCTCGCCAGACTACTTGACAAACGATCGAAACTCAACCTAAATAACAGAAGACTCTTAAACCTGCTGTTACTGCGACCTATTTGGTCATACGGCACAGAAGTATGGGGATCGATTAAACCGTTCCAACTCTCTAGGCCTCCAGACATTACAATCCAAAAATACTTCGAAAACTTCTTAACGCTCCGTTCTATGTATCTAACCTCACTATCCGTAATGACCTCAAAATCCCTTTCATTACAGATCTTGCTAACACTCGTTTCTTCAAATTTCATTCCTCTACAGCAGCTCATCCTAATCCTTTAATTGAAAACTTATCTTCTTCCACATTACCAGGTAATCCTCCAAGGAGATTGAAGAGAAGATGGCCCCGCGATCTACTCTCCTCATAACAGTATAGTGATCTGATCACGTTAATGGAGTATCGCCACTGGGTGCCTTCTCCAATCTTCAATCAAGACACTATATTACATCACATTTGCTTGTTGCAACAACCGTTGCAATCGCAAATTGCAATAAAAGAATAAAAAATAATAATAATAATTGAAAAAACTTTATATTTACAAATTAAGTATGGGCCATCTCACTAAGAGTTTTCAGTTCTTCAAAGATCTTGGAACAGTTTTGGTTTTAGTTCTTCTGGAAGCTGTAGGCATTGCTAAGGTGGTTAATGAGATGTAGATGGCAGTTTGTAGAGATAGAGGAAGAAATTGTCTGTTAGTTTGCCCTTGTGAGTGTGAATGGCTTTGAATGTCCAGTTCTTTGGGTATTTTTGTGTTCCCAGTAATTCAGTGCGATTCGGAGTACATTATTTTGGAAAATCTGTAGCCTTTTTGGCCAATGTTTTGGGCTAGCTGTAATCCAAACTGGACATACGTTAAAAGAGGTCGAAGGAGCGTTTTGTAGAGCAATACAGCACCAAGAGTGTTTTAGCGGTGGATTTTTCTTTGTTAATTGATTGGGTATAACTGTTTCAGACGACTGTATTGCTTGTTAAAGAAAAATTTGTTTATCGATCTTGACAAAACAAAAGATATTATTAGAAATTCATTAAACTAATTAACTAGAAACCAATGCAAGTTCATTAAAAGGGCGTGGTAGTTGCCCTTGTTGTTAGAAGCAGGGTTGTTAACAGAGAGAATGGCTAATAATTCTCCCTTTAAGGTAAATCCTTAAAAGCAACATAAACTAAGGCTTGAATAACATTATGTATCAAAAAGATTTAAAAGAACACCAAAGAAAACCTTAGGCCCTCTCCTCTTTGCAGATTGCAAAGAGGAGGAGGATTTCAAACATATAATAATGGATATGTCCACATTATGCGGTAGAAAGGAAACGAATGTTTGACGACTAATACAGGTATTTAGATGCACCATTTCGCTACGAAGACATAATATTCTCCACCAACATCTATGTGCTTAAATCTGTAGCAGAGCTAGCAAAGAAATATGAATGTATTTAAAAAGTTATAGCCGATTAGAATGAATGGAAGAAAATGATTAGAGAAGGATTACGGTGATTTTAATTTCGGTTAAGCTATAAGGATGGCAGGAATATAGAGTACTGATCCACCCATTAGTTGTAAGGTTTATGTAAATAGTTGGATATACGAGGGTCGTTTGAAAAGTCCGTGCAAAAATAAAAACTACTTAATTTTTTGGGGTAAACCTTTTTTATTTTTCAACATAGTCTCCTTTTAGGCTTATACACTTCGTCCAACGCTGCTCTAGTTTGTTGATCCCTTCCGAATAATAGGATTTGTCCAAGACTGAAAAATAGCCATTCGTTTCTGCAATCACCTCCCTTTTGAATAAAATCTTTTTCCCGCCAGCCATTTCTTCATATTGGGGAACAAATAGTAGTCCGAGGGAGCCAAGTCTGGAGAATAGGGGGGATGTGAAACGTGTTGGAACCCTATTTCCATTAATTTTGCGACCACAACTGCTGAGGTGTGAGCTGGTGCGTTGTGATGGAAAAGGACTTTTTTGTGGGCCAATCGTGGGCGTTTTTCTTGCAGCTCGGTTTTCAAACGGTCCAATAACGATGAATAATATGCACCTGTAATAGTTTTACCCTTTTCCAGATAGTCGATGAGGATTATTCCTTGCGAATCCCAAAAGACAGTCGCCATAATCTTTCCGGCCGAAGGAACGGTCTTCGCCTTTTTTGGCGCAGATTCCCCCTTGGTAACCCATTGTTTAGATTGTTCTTTGGTCTCAGGAGTGTAGTGATGTATCCATGTTTCATCCACAGTGACGAAACGACGCTTAAAGTCCTGCGGATTCTTCTGGAACAGCTGCAAACCGTCCTTGCAACACTTCACACGATTTCGTTTTTGGTCAAGCGTGAGCAATCGCGGCACCCATCTTGCGGATAGCATTGTCATGTCCAAATGTTGATGCAAAATATTATGTACCCGTTCATTCGAGATGCCCACAGCACTAGCAATCTCACGCACCTTCACTCTTCTGTCATCCATCACCATATCATGGATTTTATCAATGATTTCTGGAGTAGTAACCTTAACAGGGCGTCCAGAACGTTCAGCGTCACTTGTGCCCATATGGCCACTCCGAAAATTTTGAAACCACTTATAAACTGTTCTAATCGAAGGTGCAGAGTCACCATAATGTTTATCAAGCTTCTTTTTAGTCTCCTCAGGCGTTTTGCCTTTCATAAAGTAGTGTTTAATCAACACACGAAATTCTTTTTCGTCCATTTTTTGAAAATCACTCGACTTCCTCGATTCAAACGAATGCCAAACACAAAGAAATAGACCGATCTGGCTGAAACTTGGTGTGTGTTCTTCCAAGAGATGCTACTAACTAAACATAACCTCGATACGCGCCAGTGGTGCTATCTCTCTGACTTTGCACGGACTTTTCAAACGACCCTCGTAGTAGAGGGATGAATGAGTGAAGCGAATGTACGTATCTATAAGTAAGAATGGAGAGTGAGTGATATTCTAGTGATAAGCACCTAGACGATGATGGCGGAAGCCAATGCCAAAAAAAGGCAAAAAAAACCTTTATAACTACTTAAAAATACCTAAAAAATTAAGTCTGTTCAAATCACTTTTTCTACCAATAATCAGACAAATAATTTAAAGTATACATTTCTTTCCCAATTATTGAATTAAATAAATCAAATTTTTTTAAAAAATTGCAATTCATAAAACCAAGGTTGTTTTTTTTTGCAAAAATACAATCGAATCGTAAACCCAGGCTACTTGAAATTGCTAATCTCATTTGACAAAATGTTTTGTTTTTTAAAAATATTTTATTATTATACTATTCATCGCATAAAAATAATAAAATATAAAATTTAATGGTAACAATAAATCCAGAATCAGTTTTTTATCTATTATAATCGCTCTTTATTCTGGAAAAAAAAGACAATGCAAAGCAATCAACAAATATGCTGATTTAAATGTCCATGGGATGAGTTGTCTTAGATTTATCACAATAACATGTACGTAATAAAATGTTTATCTAAACGTAAAGCGCCGTACTGAACAGTATTGTAATAAAATCTTATTTGATTGCACACAAATGTAATGATTAAGGAACGGATTTTTATGTAAATGCCAAATATTTAATTAAAATATGCATTTATTTTCGTCAATTATGTGGAAAATATGTGATTTTCTTAAAATATTTTCTGGAATATTTAAGTAAAATGGACATTTTTTTTTATGAAAATGGATTTTTTGTGGGGGGGGGGCAAGTTATAATTATTTATACAAGAAAAGAACATTTTTACAATTTATAATAATTTATTAGGAACAAAATAATTTGTTTTTACAAGTTATAATGATTTATACAACAAAGAACATTTTTACTATTTATAAAAAGATGTGTTAAATTTTCAATTTTGAAAACTTCACTCTTCGAAATTGTTTGCAACCACATGAAATTTCAAATGTTGAAACGTAAAGTGACGACGATCTGGGCGTAAGATGGACTTGTAACGACTAAAATCCTTTGAAATGAGGATTTTTAAGTTTGTGGAAAGGGATATCTGCTCTAACCAAAGCCCGACACAGATCCGTACTCAGAGTAGACTTACTTGATGATGGAGATGTAAGGAAGGCTTGATAGGACGTTCTCTCTTTCTTTCTGTTTTTATTCTCTATGTGCGATCCGGTGGCAATATGTTGGGTGACTTGGGAACGTTGAGAGCAAGAAACGCGCTTGTCACAAGCTGTGCAGTACAAAATGTCTCCATCACTTCGTAAAAGTTCTGCTGGAAACTCGCGAAGATATTTAGCAACCAGTTGTTTGTTTGAGGCCGATGTTCGTGGCATTTCACCCAAAAAAGAATACACTAAGTGACCGAACGAAATGAATTGGACACTTCAACGAACGAGCTGAAAGAACAGACAACTTCAAAGAACTAACAAGTGCCCGTCACTGTTTAGCAGCATTCTGTGTAAATTACAATAACCATTGTACCCACTGTGATTCACAGCCCTACAGTCTGTGGTTCACAGTTCCTGTCAACCACCTCCCAATTATGAAAATATGCCCAAAATGAAAAATATGAAAAAATATGTACATATTTTGATTAAATATGTAGAAATATTTATTTATTTTAATCAAATATGTATAAATATGCGATAACATCCAAATATGTGGAAGTATGTGAAATAAAAGTAGACTCAAACGGCTTAAAAAGTGTCAGTATGAATACTTCTAGTTGAAAAACGTCTGTAAATTGCCTAGAAAAAAATATGTAAATACATACGAATCCGTTCCCTAGTAATGATACTTCTTAATAACCATACGAATAGGTACATAAAAATTTAGAACTGTACCTGAAGAAAGATTTTATGATTATTATTATTTTTGATTTTAACTGAAAAATAATCATTTAAAACATTTTGAAGTTATTTAATTATTACCTACTAAAGCATTTATTTTGATTACACGTATAATACAGTAATTTCCTTTGAAGTGCTAAATTTTAAAATACGTAACCACTAATTACTGAAAATGTGTGTTTGGTCTGTAGCAATCGATAATATCGATGATTTTATCTGTTGTAACATACAAGTTTATGGCAACCCTGAATGGTTTCCGAATTCCGATCCATCAGTGGGTAGATTAAATCAGTTTATTTTTTTTTAAAGCGGGGCCGCACAGTTAGATGTTTTGTAATTTAGGTGTTTTTATTAATCAAATATAAATATTATTTAAAATAAATCAATATATAAAATTAACATTACAATTTAATGCGATTATTGTTCTTAAATGTTGTTCGATAATTAATTTATGTCAGGTTAGGTTTTGAGAAGCTGAAATCTTCAAAATGTTTTGCAAATTTTCATCAGTCAATCTTGTTCTACAGGGTGTCCCAAGCTATATATGGATAACGACTTTTTCTCGGAAACTAAGATAGCTAAAAAAAAAAAACTATAAAATACGTGTTCCCTTAGTTTTTTGTAAATGTTTAAATCCAAATTTAATTTGTAAATTTTTTTCGGTGCTTCCAGAAGCGAGATACAGGCACCAACTTCATTTTTGGCAAATGGGGAGGTGTGGTTCTTATTTCAGAAATAGATTTCACTATTTTTTTAAAGAAAAATTTACTTGAACGTTTTTTTCCTGTGAGCGATATTTTACAAATTATGAATGAAAACATGATTCTTATAAGAAATTTCAAAATGATAATATTATAACGGATTTGGATTTCTAACAAAAAAACTAAGGGAACACGTATTTTTTAGTTTTTTTCTAGCCATCTTGGTTTCTGAGAAAAAGTCGTTATCCATATAGCTTGGGACACCCTTTATACAATATTTTGATTTTATGAAATGCATTTTTTTAAAAAGAAACCTTCTTAATTTTTACTTTACAATATTTAAAAGTTACTATTGCTTGGTGGGCTACACACAAAAACTTAGAACGGGCCCCCCCGCAAATTGCCGACCTCCCTGGTGTACAGAATTTTAATTCTTTTATGATTCCATCCCAAACTACCCTTGCTGACCCAGGGATTCAATAAATATGCATGTTATGGTGGATAATGGCAGCGATTCTCAGTAATCTAGGTAGGGGTGAATTTTTCTTCGCTATATAAAAAAGGCGAACTCTATGCCAAATCAGACCTTATAAGCTTGGTAATGGGGGCAGTAACCTAAGTAATTTCGTTCAATTAAAGATCTTTTCCAAACTATACATTTAAAAGAATATGAACATTACAAAAACCAGTTAAAATGATTTACAGAGCGTTCAAATTTGCAGAACCTCATAGTATTTTCAAAATAGGTCCAGTTTTTCAAAATTATGATACTACGGAAAGGAAATCTAGCAAAATAAGTTAATTAAAAAAAGACTCGTGCTCTTTGTTTATTCAATTAAAAAAAAAAAAAAAAGGCTGCAAGTTAAAAAAATAATTAATGTCTGATACAAATCACACAAAAATAAATGTATTTTAATGATAAAAATTATTCATTGAAATAGGCACTTTCGCCCAAACTGATTTCTTATACTTTTGGAATTTAATACGCTTATATTTTTTGCACTTCCGAGTTTAATTTATCCCTAATTCGTTAGATTAATCGTTAGACAAAACGATCATTTCCGGTGTAAATATATAGAAGGCATAGAAAATCTCTTAAATAGTACAGGTAAAGAAAATAAAATTAAAAAAGCAATTATTTATAATTTTTTTATGGTTTATTTCCTTTAAATTCAATTAGTACTTTTATTACAAATAAATTAATAACTTTGCTATCGCATAATTAATTTAAACATATTTGTTTAGATAGAATAAAGAAATACATACGGCAAGAACGGGCACAGATTACTAGTCACCGTAATTTGAGTTTTATTACAAACTTTTATTTATTACAAAAACATATTTTAAAAATACATATTTAATAAATTTTCAATATTTTCAAATAAAATTTTTAATTAAAAAATCCTAATTAATTAAAAAGAAATATTTAAAAAAAAATTAAACGTTAATAAGTAATAAATTTATTAAAATTTGATCAATATTCTAAAACCAATGACGAATGGGCGTGGCTTTATTTGCTGGTATTTTTTAATTCAGGGAATAATAAAATATTCAAAAGAAAAAAAAGAAGCTTAATTATTTATTTAACAAAAAGGCCGATAATGAAAGTAGGAGTTAATTTTAATATTAGTAGTAGGAGGTTCCTATTAATATATATATTTTTTTAATATTATTAATTTTTTTAACATTAAAACAAGCCCCCCTCAAAAAAAATATGTGAAAAAACAAAATTTAAATTAAAAGTAAATTTCCCAGTAAATTAAACCTAAAATAATGAGCTACACTTGCATGTTGCAGGTTACGATTCATTTGAATGAAATAATTAAAACTTTATTTCTGATAAATTAATTAAATTATTTGTAACAATTTTCAATTACTACACAGTAAAATTTGATTTTTTTTCTCCTTTATTTACATCAAAAATAATTAATAAATTAGATTATTAAGAATATTTTAGCCTAGAACTTTTTGTAATAAGTTCTTATTTAATTTCAATTTATTTTGAATTTTTCAATTGAATTGAATTTTCATGGTTGATTTGCCTTGTTTGAGGGTAGATTCGCTTTAATATTTGTTTGCACAAATTTAACCATATTTATCCTTATTTTTAATTCTTATCTGATGTTTACATTTTATTAATTGTTATTAATGTTGTTTTTGGTCGTTATTAATTAATTTTTAGTTCAAATAATTGAAATTAAGGCATTAAGTGTGACTTATTGAATTAATATTATTTCAAAGTATTATTTTTTTCCCCCTTAAATAATTAGAGATTTAGTGACTGACCTCTTTTAGTTGGAGTCGCCTCAATATTTGTGGTGTAGGGCAGAAGCCACGCCAAAGGAAGCGCCCAATAAAGTATCCAGAGACGCATTGTTCAGTACCGTGCCACATGTCTGGCCATTTAGACTTTTCAATGTTGTCTTAGTAGACGGTAGCGAACTGTTAGCATAACTATCGTATCTTCTACTTCTTTAAAAGATTGTTTCGTAGTCTAACTTTTCTTTTTTCTTTCACTTGTTTCGAATGTCAGACACACCGTGGAGGACAAAAATAAAAAAAAATCACCAAAAAAAAAGAACCTGGATCTTTCTCGCCCGTTTAAACGATGACTACTAGCTTGGAGTAGAGTATCTTGTATCCCACAGGAATTCCTCCCCCCACTTTTTGCTTGTATTTATTTTTTTTAAACAGTCAACTTGATAATTTTAATTTTTAATCGCGTATTTCACAATGTGTCCTTAATTATTTAACTTTTGTATTAACTAATTTAATAAAATAAAAAATAATAAAATTACAAGAGATTAGTAGTAAAATTGTACTAAAATTTGTTTATTAAAAACGTTTTATTAAGTTTTACACTGCACTTATTAAAACTGTTCGCCGGCAATACGGCCTAACGGTTTGAGGTTTTATAACACTTACGGTAACAGCGGGAAACTATTACAAAACTTATGTTTTAATATTTCCTTTTATATTAGTTTTTTTGTTTTATATATATTTATAATATTGTTTAATTTATATTTTTGTGCATTATGTGTGTCCTGTATTGTCTACATTAGTTTTTGTTTTGTGCTGTGTTATTTTGTCTCGATTAGTTCCACTATTGTTTTTAATATGAAATTTATTTATGTGTTTGTTAGTGCGTGTTACATTGTATTGTTGTTGTTGTTGTTGTTGTTTTTTTTGTGTGTTATGTGTTGTTCTGTGTGAGTAAGTGTGTGTATGTGTGGGGTTGGAAATTCTCTGTTGAGGGGATGGCACTGGCTAACCTCGCACGCACCCTATCCGTATACTACAACTCGCGGTCTGTGTCCGGCCCAGTCAATACGGGGGCAAGCCCTGGAGGCGGCTAGGGCTACACCAGCGCTCCATTTGGCCAGGACACGCCCGACAACAACCCATGCTGTTGTCAACAATAATATTACCGCTAGCCTTATATTTAGTACATATTTATACCGTATAGAGTGCATCACTTGTCTTTAAATAGATAAAAAAGTTTCAAATCTTAGGGATCACTTAGTAGTCTACTTTGTTATTTCAAAAACAAAAAAAGGAACACCACTCGATCTCACTTTCAAAATTGAAATTTATTCCAAACTTTTGTTTTATTTTTTGTTTCTTTTTGCTCGTTCTTCAGGAAAAACGAAATAATTACTTCCCGACTAAATGGAGTACATCTACCAGCTAAAGCTGTTTGTCCACTGAACAATCATTTCCAGCGGGCTCCTAATACGCAAACTCCCTAGAATAATTTCAAAGGACTCACCATCCATCCTACCCATTTTTTAACTCATCCTCACGTAAAGAACACTCTTTTTGGAAAAAATAGAGACATTTTCCAGGTCCCTATGGAAAAGTCTCGAAATGATGTTTAAATTCAATTTTCTTTAGAGGAACGGTGAAGAATACAAATTGGTGGTTTTCAATAATTCTTTTTCTCATACCCTCTTTTCAAAATTCTTGGGTGAACCCACCAAGATTCCAACTAACAAAATAGTTTTCAAAAGAAAACATTTCTATTTAATTATGGAAGGGATTAGCTATGCGGTTATGGATTCCCACGCGGAGGTCCCGGGTTCAAATCCAGCTGCCGGCCCTTAGATTTTATCTTCCTAGGACCTAACGAGAGAACATTGGCCGACATTGCACCGAAAAAAGCTCCGGGCACCAATAACCTCAGATGTTTGAAGCGCCTTAGATTAGATTATCGGGATGGGAACTATGCCCCACGGCAGCGCAGCCAAAAGAGGCTTATTGTACCATCCCCTTCTGGATCTAGCAGATGAAACCTCTACTACTAAAGAGGTTGAGGACTTTCTCTACTAGTTCTTTTTGCGCTACTACTTTCTTTGGTCTCAAAAATCCTAAGTTTCATAGCGCAATCACTCGATCCTAACAAAATCTGCACAACGGTTACGAGCCGCTCCTTGTACAGATGTTCATGTTGTTAGGCTGGAATACCCGCAGGAACGCCAAGTACCCTGAAAAAGTGGCTAATGCACTTCCCCCTACGGGATGACGCGCCCTAAATCATTAAAATATATATATATATATATATATAATTAATTCCAACCAACATTATAAAGTTTGCTACATTCATTATTCACAAACGATACAAGGAATTTGCCCAGATTGAACAACTTATTAAGTGTACTCAAGTTATTGTATTTACAAAGTTCGCTGAAAATCCCTAGGCGCCATTTTGGAGAAAATCTCAAAACAGTAAACAATCCTTGGAGTAAAGATTCGTAGTTCGGATTTTGAGGAATTAGCTTCCAACTCGATATTTTCTTTTAATAATAAAGTGCTAATAGTGCATTCATTGGCTGATGGTGAAAGATATTTTAATCAAATGTAAATCAACTAATATATACTTCTCAAAAAGACATTAACAATTAGTTAGTTACTCAAATGACTAGGCCTCCAAAATTGCACTTCTGTGACAATGGAACTGACTTAAATCTCCACAATCAACTAACTCAAATAATAAGGCCATTATGTCATTAAAGTAGATATTAATTCCAGAACAAAATCAGTTTAATGAATTGTCGATCAAATGCTTTTTAAAATAATGGATGAGATAGGAACAATTCAGGAAATGCGATTCATTGTGTTCATCTTGTTTCTTATTATTTATATATTATACAATTATCTATACCTATATTTATGGTACAACGTAAATCACACCTGAAAAAATTACAATTTTTAGTTTAAAGTTTTTTTACAAATTAAAAACATTTTTTTAATGATATAACTGTACAAAAGTGTTGCAAAAATCAATCAGATATGACTGTATAAAAAGCATGATGTATATTGATACCCCAATGACCTGATGTGACCATTTTGGTCAAAGGGCGTTAACCAAGATTGGCGAATGAAACTATTGACCATTATTATTTGTAATTATTATTATCATTACATTATTGGGAAGCATTTTTTTGAAATATTAAATACAAATTTACGGAAAGTAGATTTAAAAAAAACACTGTTGACTGCTTAAAACAACTTAAATATATTGTTAACAATTATGAAATGAATTTGAAGGTTATATCATAATTTCAGGAATGTAACTGTTGCTAATTATATTTTAATATTTCTAGAAGTATTAATATTTTCTTAGAAATTGTTTAATATGTTAATAATAATCTTATCGTATTCACAGAATTTCCTGTTAATAATAATTTTTACCAATAGGTACAAGTTTTCGTTTTACTCTATAAAACACTCCACTTCTGCACACATGATTATTACTTAGTGTCTGCGAGGACAAAATCTGTTTTGAAAGTCATCATAATATTTGCTGGACGGTGGCGCAATCTTTGATTAGCCGCTCATATTTACGTAGGATATGATACTCCCTAGTTTTTTTGTATTTTGAAAATTACCGAACGCTCCTTCGCATCGTAGGCACAGAATTGTATCTAGCTAGGATGCGGTAGTTAATTGAATTAAATCTACAATCTGGAATACCAGGTACCATTCTCTAGCGCATTCTACAGTATTTTTTCGTAAATTACTAGGCCTTGATTAAGGGTAAATTTTATTTTCTTTGTTTTTTGTTTAAAAAATTTTGTTTTACTTAATTTAAGGAGCTAGTGTCTCACGAATAACTAGTGAAATGGATTTTTTTTTCAGGCTCCAAGGTTTTTTTTTTTTTTCCTTTGTTATTGGCCTCTTGAGCAAGCAAATCAGCCATTTAAATTTTTCTTTAGCATCTTGAATATTTACAGAGTTATCCTGTTGTTTGTTATAAACTCAAAGAGCTCTGTGTAAATTCTGCCATCATCAGCTGCCAGAATAATATTTAAATTGGCAGGTAACGGACATCCCGTCGCTATCACTGCCCTCCACAAACGCTCTCTTCCTTTAGTATTATTAGTACATTCCAGGATTAGATGGTTGGCGTCTGCTATTACTCCTGAAGTACAGGAACACTGGTGAGATGTTTCCACCCCAATCCTGGCTAGATGGTGCGGCGAATAATTGTGGTTGAACCTCATTCTAATGACAGTGCTAACAAACTTCCTATTGTGATTTTTGTGTTTATAAAACCATGGTCTTTTGGGGACACTACATTGGATGGCTGTGTAAAATTGGCCTTTTCTCGCCTTTGACATATTGTATATCCGCTGCCATTCTGTATAGCACTCCGCTTTTGCATAGTTTTTAATATCGGAGACCAACAGTGAGTATGGCGATGTATGTTGTAGGGAGATCGCTTCCTTGGCTTTACGATCCACGATTTCATTTCCTCTCAGACCTGTGTGACCCTTAATCCAGATTAAGGCTCCAAGGTTAAGTCTACCAAAAATATTTTACAAAATAAAAATGCTTTTATCGGTCTTTAATAACGTATCTTTATTTTAGAATACAAATGTAGCTTAAATCCAAAAATCATTTTAAATTAAACGAAGCCGGAACTTTTAAAGACTGGCATTTATTGCTGTCTATTCACTTGCACAATCTTCCATTCCAGCTATAATTATTATTGCTCAATAAAATTGAGGGTCCAAAGAGTCCCTTTGGCCAACTCCAGGATTTGTAGCGTGCTTTAATCACAATGTAAATTTGATCTGTAAAACTTTATTAAATCTAATTTTTATTACATCATAAAAAAAAAATAGTTTAGTGAGTAGGATGAACTTGGTGCAGTTATATCATTAAACTGCACCAAAAATGACTTGAATTTGAAGATTCTTGAATTAGTAAAATATTAGTCCAAACAAAATAGTTGGATCTTAATTATATTAATTTTTAATGTTTATGTGGTTATAGATCAATAATCAACAATACAAATGGGGAAAATAATGTGAAAAATAATGTTAAAGATTAAAAAAATAAAAACACAGATTTTATAGTCTATTTCTTCGTTTTCAAATGTTAAAAAATCAAATTTTTAAACTTTTACTTAAAATTATCATTAAAAAAAAAAAATATATTACAAAATAAATGAAAATTTCTTCATAACTTAAAATTTGAAAGAGACGATGAATAGTTTTTAAATTTTGAATCTCTTCAAGCACGGATAATTTGAAATTCGAATTTAAACTAAAAAACACATTTTTTTTCTTTTAATTGGTCGACTCTATTTTGAGCTGAATGATTTGAATTTCATCATACAAATTTTCAAAAAAGCTTCTAGATAAAGGAGATGAGATATTCAACATGAGCAATCTCAGCAATTCTTCAGTTCATTCTAATATATGCTCTATTAATTTTAACATCATCCACCGGCCTGTCGTTTTTATCAGTTTCCACTAAACCCATTCTTTTCACAACGTTCATCCCAGAATAGACACGACCTGAAAACAACAAATATTTTAAAAATTAATCAAAGTTAGATTAGATACAAATGGTCAATTAAGAATTGCATCAAAACTATGGAAGTAAATCGATTTTTCACTTAGATAACGTTATATATGCCATTTCTAGTAGTAATAATGCTTTCCAAGTGGCTTCCAAACTTATGTTTCCTCATGCAAATCTAAATTTACCCTTCTTAGGGTCTTATGCTCTGGACGGAACTTTGGAGAACAAAATTTCAAAATAATCCGTTAACTTCATTATTTCGTTCACATGGCTAACCTGGGTTGCGAGCCAGAGGAAGAAAATTTGAAGGCACAGTACATGCTTCCCAAATTGAGTAAACTACATTATTTGATAAATTAAGGCATAAGTTTGATCCTTTACATGAAAGATATTTGATCACTTAAATATGTGGCAGGAGGTTTCCAATTTTTTTGGTAATTAAACGCCACTCTCCCAAAATTACCAAATAATTATTAAACCTGCCTGTTTGTAACAGATGTAAAATTAATTTTTAGTCATTTTGTGTACGGTAAAGAACATCTAAAGCTCTTAGCATTTCATTTTTCTTAGAAAAATCACTCGGAAAACTACTTATTTCCCCGATATTAAGAAAAGTAATAGCTTTACTGCCTTGGCAATATTTTTAGTAGAAATGGGATGAAAAAAATACATAAAAATGACCTATCGCGTGTTCTTCTTTCTCTTTGATAACAAGTTAAAAAATTGAAATATAATTAATAAATACCAGATTTTGAAATGGCCTAGCACCTTTAATTTTGAAGATATTGAATTGCGGTTTCCGGTTTCTTTCATAACTTTTTACATTCTTTAAAACTGTGTATATGAAAATGGGGGTCAACTGCAAACCCTTACTTTTAGTCACGTGTCTGCCGCGTATGCGGGCAGGAATCTAAAATCAAGTCACATATTTTGAAACTAGAGGTGACGGGCAACAAATTTTTCCTTTACTATTTTTTGCTCAGATTAACCGTTTAAGCATGAAATGCATTTGAGCCGTCTTAAAATGAACACCCTGTATACAATAAAACTCCTTTCACAGAGTTTTCTCCTCATTTCTGAGATAGTCCGAACAGTAAGAGTATGAGAACGAAATTGTAAGATCTTGCTAGCAATTCAATCCATAAGAATATAAATAACTTTAAAAATTAGCCAAGAGCACCTACCGAATATAGCATGTTTTCCATCAAGCCACTGAGTTGGCGCAAGAGTAATAAAAAACTGAGATCCATTTGTATCAGGACCTGAATTCGCCATCGAAATTATACCTGCACCTAAAAAAAATTAAGGATAATCAAAAAAACAAAACCAAAAACATTGAAAACAAGTCTTTAAAACATAAAGTAAGTCTTTAAAACCTGTATGTTTTAGATCTTCATGAATTTCATCAGCAAAAGTTCGTCCGTAGATTGAAGTGCCACCTTTTCCAGTCCCAGTGGGGTCTCCACCTATTATTAATATAGCAAAATTTGTTTAATTAAATAAAATATTACCAGAATATTCGAGATAAATATAATCTTTTCACATTGGGTCATCAAATACACTGTTGCCTTTTTGATATTAAATACCTTGGATCATGAAATCTCTTATTATCCTGTGAAATTTAGTACCATTATAGTAACCTCTACGAGCCAACTCTGCAAAATTTCTACAAGTAGTTGGAGCATGCTTCCAATATAATTCTAACATAACTTCACCCATCCTGAAATTCAGTTAATGTAACAGAAAAATTAACTAACAAATTACTAGGAGCAAAAACATAATGCTAACTGTACTGCCTACTTACGTAGTTTCCAAAACTGCATACTTGGGCTGCCATAGTTTATCTGGAATGCCAGAATTCGTACCGGTTAAAGCCATTATAACTGAAAAACCCCTATAAGTGCTTACTCCTTAACATTAATAAGTAGTAATGTTTCAAACATTAGAAAAAACCTCCTACAACTAAAATGAAACCTTCCTATTAGTTCTTCAAACTTTCATATTCGATTGCAGTTACCTTATATCGATATTTTTGAAAACTTCAATTTTAAGTTACAAACCATTGCACAGTTATCTTTTACTTAATTTTTTATTTTTTTGGTGCAACACTTCAAATGGCTATTAGATTTATAAAAAATATATTAGCTAAAAAGATTATGATTGTTTAGATAGGAGGTTTTACTGGCAATGGCATTTTTAGAGACCTAGTTCTTTTTCATTTCTCTTCGTCTCGGGTACCATAAGGAGCTTCTTAAAGGTAGGAAGATGCATAACTTGTATCTGTATTAACTATTTTTACAGCCTTCTCATCATAATTTAAGGCCTGACCATGCATTAGCCGAAGTAATTGTGTTAGTTTATTGTACAAATTGTGAGGAAGGATTTTTAAGTTGACAAGACCGAATTGGTTAAATTTTAGTCAATAGTTACAACCGTTTTAAAAGAAAATTGCGTAAAACTGAAGAAAAAAATTTCTGTAGAGCCACCTTCTTAAGTTGAAAGAACAAAGTATTACTTTCATATTACATGATTAATAAATTACTCCACAAAGAATTCTAGTTTAACACAATTTCAAGATTTTCTCTTAGAGAAATTATTGCGATTGATAGCACGGCAGCGTAACATTTTACATTTGATTATTTCCTTATTTTATCACTCATTACAAAGAAAACAGCGATAACATAAATGATTCACTATTTTCCTTTGGCACCGATAATTTATGTCCTACAAACCAGTAACATTTACTGATAGTTGGGTTCACACTTTCATTTTAATTAAATCCAGGAAAAAAAGAGATTTTAACAAACCTTATTCGTTGATTAAACAAACACAATGATGAAATCGTACAACTTTCGCTATCTATTGGAGCAAATAGAACTATTTCACTATTACTTCTCAATAATCTTTAATGTAGTTTCTTATTTAGCCGATAGGTGTAGCGGGCTGTTTTTTATCGCTCTATAAATGGATTTTCAGTTTCATTCAACTACAATTTGGGAAGATCGTTTGCTTTTATCTCCCGCTTATAGGAAACTTTTCTCCTAAAGAATGAAGTGAAGGAATCATTTTTATAAAAATACAATTACTGACTTCTTAATAATTGCTCTCACCAATCTGATATGTAAATAAAGGTTATGAAATCACAAAAGATAATATAATAATGCATGTATGAGTGTTATTATAATAATGAATTATTATCCACGTATACTATGTTACATAAGATTTTATAATATTAATATTTATTTTAAATATGGGGACAATAGGTACTGGCACCTGTATCAATTTTTAGTTCCAAATATAAAATTGTGGAGCGCTGCTGCCAATTAATCATATATGGCGTAATGTCAACATTGGTGAATCAATTTTCGTTCATGATGTTTTTAAATCGGTTAAATTTAATTTTAATGTAATTTTGTTTAGAAATGGAAGAAGGTTCAGGAAGGAAAAGTGCTGGCCCCATTTTACACGTACTAGTTGTTGGTTTTCATCATAAAAGGGGTTGTCAGGTACGATTTTTATATTTGTTATCAATAATTCTTTCAACTAACTTCTTAAATGACCTTATTATTAAGAATAAATACTCGATTTAATTGTGAGAATTGCTGTTGTTGCTTTTTTATCTGCTATATTAGATAATCAAATAATATATGGTTTTTTATTACAAGGGTATGGTGTAAAACTTAGGGCAAGCTACATCAACTTTATCAAAACTTAATAGCTTTTATTTTCTCTTTTCCCGAAGCGTATCAACGATAATGTGAATATAGTGGACAATTTTTATCAATTTGAGCTTTACATTGAGTGCTGATAACATGCATTGTGCTTAAACACATTTTAAGTTGCTCATTCCATTCTACTTTGAAGTTAAAAGAACATTCCATTAAGTACTTTTTGGATCCACAGATTACACTTTTTTCTAGCATTTATCCATGTTAAGAGTATTTGATTTTAATGTTAATCATACTGGTAGTTCTTTCTGAAAATAATTTGTAGCGAAGGTGTACATGATACTCTTATTCTAGCAGTTAATGGTTTATACATATCTAGACTAGGATCTCTGCTTAAAGAGAGCAATATAACAATGTAATGAAAATGACAATGTAATTAGGGAAAAAGATTGGAACCACAGGTCATAAGTTTCAAGATTTTCTAAATTAGAAGTTTTCTACCGGATGAAAATGTCAGCCTACATCTAAAAATTCCTCTGTTATCTTACCTGTCATATTCTTCGACTTTGTCTTCTAACATTATAGCTATATCCAAGCAAAGGAGATGGGCAATTTTAGAATAAGAAAAAGATTTGTGCTTGTTATTATTTCTAAATAGTACATTGCTATCTATCTGTTCGTTTAGGTTGAGTATTCATTTCCTCCACTGATTCCTGATGCTTCTGTTGACAACAATGAATGCCCACCTGGATGGAAATATTTGCCAACTTTAGCATTACCTGATGGATCTCATAATTTCGATAAGGATACTGTATTTTTTCATTTACCTGGATTAAATAGCCCTGATGAGACTGTATTTGGTATCTCCTGCTTTAGACAGATTCCAGTAGAAGTAAGCAAATTGTTAAAAATATTATTATTATTAGTAGAAATGAAACTTATTGAAAACTATTTCAATTCCAAATTTTGTGTGTTATCAAATACTTAATGCATTTCTATTTTTGGATAGTTTGGCTTATACTGTTGTTTTTTTATTTATTACTACATCTATCTTAATTGTATTTCATTTTTATTCAAATTATATTAATCCTAGAAATTAAAAAATCGCACTGCTGACATAACTAGAGGAACTGTACAGAAAGCAGTTTGCGTGCTAAGCACAATTCCTTTGTATGGCCATATCCAAGTAAAAATGGAACTTATTACCCATGCTTACTTTGATGAAGGAGATTTTACCAAAGTATCACTTTTAGAAGATACATATCATCATTTGAATAGCTGTTTAAATCAAATCGAAGATATACATAACGCTCCACAACTGTTCGTTGGTAAGCTTATTTTTTTTTCTTTTTTTTCTTTTTTTTTTTTGGCGCATCAACAGCTGAGGTCATTAGCGCCCGGAGCTTATTTATTTATTTTTGTAAATAATTTTGCAGTATTTATTATTAAAGAGTAATGAACGTTTTTGCAGGTTTGTCAGCAAGAGATTTGGTATTATCTTTGAAACATAAAGCTCTTCTCCTTTATAAGCTACTGTTGCTTGAAAAGAAAGTACTATTTTTCCAATCTCCAGTTCAGCCTTTGTGTTCAGCTATTCTCACACTTATTTCATTTCATCCAGGGATGATAGAGAAAGGACTGAATCATTCAGCTTGTATAAGGTAAAACATTCCTTTTGCTATATTTCTTAACCCAGTTATCATATCATTCTGGATTAGAAAATGAACTTTTCTTAGAAATAGTTGGTGAACAACAGTGAATTAGTTAGTTAGTGGAAAATATACTTTCAAACTGCTTGACGAGTGTTCCGGCCTTGAACTTGAGAAGACAAGGTCAAAGAAATTCTTTTGGGACCAATTATTTGTTTCTTTTGTTTCTCTGTTTCGGATAACTTGGTGCCCTTCATCAGGAGTTTATTTATGAGTGGGGAGAGTGTACGTTTCCCTCCGTTACCCATTGGTGAGGACACACATTCGTGTAGAAAATTTGGACAAGTAGGGAAAAACTATTGAAGATTTGCAAATAAGAATACTAAGTTATTAAGCTTGCCATATGTATTTAGTAAAGTAAGGGCAGCAACAAGGCAGTCTATAGGCTTGCAGAAATAATTAATTAGATACCTAATAAAATTAGTAATTAAAAACAAAAAAATTCTTATTTCCAGGCCTTCGCGTCCAATGTCACCAGTACCTCAGTTTACAGATAATTTAAGCACACAGGATCCATCAAAGATAGTAATTAAAAAAGGCAAAGAAATAACTGTAGTACAAAATGAAAAAGAATTGGTAACGAAATTAAATGAAGCTAAAGAAGTTACAGAAGAAAGTATAATTCAAGAGATTGATGTAATAGAAAAGAAGGCCAACGGTTTAAATGGGCATAACGTGGAGGTTATTCAGGAAAATTCTAAAGGTTATATTATCTTTTAATTATTGCACACATTACGCCATTTTATTTTTTACGTGTTGATATCGTAATGAATGTTTTCTGCTTTTTTATAGTGGAAAGTATGGAAAATAGGGAAATTATTGAAAATGAAAAAATATCTAATGGTGATTTGGTCAGTATATCTCGAGATACAAGTATGGACTTGATAGGTGATACGAATCTTCAAAATACAATGGCTACTATCGCTCAAATTGATGCCCAATCTTGTGGTCTACCAATCCAACTTTTTTCGAACGTAAGTCATTGAATAATTGTGCTTAGTTTTGTTTTTCTATTTTCCTAGTAAGAATTCCTTTAAATCATGACCTTGAAAGTGAGTTTCCAACTGAAGTTGTGGTTCTATGAAAGAGAATAAATATACTAAGATTGTTTGTGAACATAACATCTCATAAGTCAAATTGGTTGAAGTTTAACAATTCCATTTGTTGTCTGATGACTTCATATACTTCATCGATACCAAGTTTCAATTTTTTGTTTTTCTTTTTTAACGCAAAATTCGCTTTTCATTATCAAAGAAATGTGTATTAAGACTCATTAAGAATTTTACGAAAATGAGTTTAACCAGAAATAAGTGTTCTCAAATCAGGAAAAATTCCTCTTTACTATCTTTTGTTAAAATAAAATAAAAAAAGATATTGTCGTACAGATGGTAGGTTTCGCGAAGCAGGAGTTTGGTACGACAAATAACTAATTAGATCGGTGGGGATCATAAACATTTGAGGCCTGGATACCAAGTTGCACCTAGGGTTGCCAACTCTATAAAGTTCCAAAAAAAAAGGACACCTTAAAAAAAAATTAGGTACATTTCAGGGCCGTCGACAGGATTTTGGGATCCGGGAATTTACAGGGTGTTCAGCGTAAGCTGTTACTTCAGGAGGCGATTCTGGGCATCATTTGCAACAAAAAAAAATCCGTATAAACTATGGCTCGATTCGGCTCCGTTTTATAGATATTTTTAATTTTATGTTTTTTTCAAGGTATTACTACTTTTTAGCAAACATTTGTCTAGTATTTCTCAAACTATTACATCTACAGCAATTTCAATAAGCTCATTAGAAAGAAGGTTAAATTTCCTTTTAAACAAGCTAATTTATATTCCAAAATAATAATATCAAGTGTTTCACTTTGTGGCTCGAAACATAAGAAATAGCAAGTTTCTAATTTTTTCCAAAAACTTTCGACTTCATTTTTCTCAAAAATATTATATAAGTTTAAAACATGCACTATTCATGAAAAAACATCTGCATACATACACCTTTCGAAAGATATACCATGAATAGTGGTTACTTTAAAAATTAGTGCAGAAATCTGTGATTAATTGCAAAAAAGTTGGCCTCAAAACAGAATCGGCATTATGAAAGGAATTCAACTACCATAAGAATATAATTAATCAGAATCCATCAAATCCAGTACCATTTTTTGCATTTTGTTCATCGTTAAATCAATAACCTGTTGACCTATTCAGTTCAGTTAGAACAGAAAAACAACACGCCAAATGAAGTAGTCTCGGAAATCAGAACTTAAATCAAAAATACAATAAAATAAATTAGATTTGTGTGAACAATATCTGAAAAAAGGACAAAAGGCGTCCTTTCCTAATTTAAGAAAGGGACAAGGACAACCAGGTGTTAAAAAAGGACTGTCCTTTCCAAAAAAGGGGAGTTGGCAACCCTAGTTGTACCACAAATTGTTGATACTGCCTTCAATGTTCTGTAAAAGACCAAAAATCTTGCAATTAATAATGCAATCGGATGCAGTTCGATTACCATTAATTAATAAAATTTTACATTTATACGGGTTCTTGTGATGAAACTCCATTACTAAACCTACATTTCCTTTTAACATGCTCGGCTAACAGTATCCAAGCGCTGCAACTGAGTAATTCTTACCGATTTCGAGAACACCTGAATTCTTCTTTACTATCAGAGGAAAAAATCCTTCTGTGTAAAGTCGATTAGTTTTAGCTACTAATTTTATTTAGTTCATAAAATGGACTCCAGAATGACGGTTTCTCCTTTGATATTATTGTTAACACGTTGACTGCCAGACGCATTTTCGATGGTTTGCCCAAGGCGCCGACGTGAACTTTTCATTATGCGATGCATATTATGCTGAAATATTATTTGCAGCAGATAAAATGACTTATAAAATCATGCTTGAAGCAGTTTTTGTGGTGAGGGTCACCGGTGGCCCCCACGGCGCTGCAGCCAAGTCGAGTGCCGGACACCGGTGACCCCCATGGCAGACAACGTGTTAAATCAGAGGAAGTACGTGGAGCATTGGCGGAAGTCTATTTAGAACTCTCTCCTATGACTTACCTTCCATCCAGATTTCAATTCTGTTTATAGTAGAATAGATTAAATTAGGGCGGCCTCAAGGCCTACGCCATTGCGACCCCTTTGGATGTATTGTGGCTCCCCGACTTTAGAGCTCGCTCTCCAGATCCGTCCGTTTAATCAGACTCTTAATTCTGGAGAGTGACTCCTGGGTAAAGCTCTCAAGGCCTTGGTTTTTTCCTCCCCGAGAAGTAACATCCTTAGCCATAAAAGCCCCTCACACTGACACAACACCTGCAGTGCCGTTTCCTCTTCTTCTCCTGACAGAACCTACAAAAGGCTATCATCTGCCAGGCCCATGCGATGCATGTGTTTTCTGAGCCTACAATTAATCCTTATAGCCCCACGGCCTTGACGGATTAATACTGCGAATAGCCTCTAATGAACTCTTTTCGCCTGTCTCTCTGCCCAGTGGTGGCGAGCCACCACTCCTGAGACCTACTCTGCACCCACAAATTAATGGCCGCAGTCTTAACACACTTCGAAACCCCAATACAGGGCTCCGGGCAAGCATTGGCGGAAGTCTATTTAGAACTCTCTCCTATGACTTCTCTTCCACCCAGATTTTCATTTCTGTTTAACATTCCAATATCCAAAAAAAAACACTGAAATACAATTGCTATTTTTAGGGTTACCTATGCCTGCCATATTTGTCATTGCCTTATATGGATGTACTAACGGATAAAAATATTCGTGGATATATATTAGGTGCTACAAATGTTTTATTTAAACAAAAAAAGAATCTAGCAGATGTTGTTGTTGAGGTAATTATCACGTTTTCATTATCTTTAGTACTTATTCTATTTTAGTTTGACCTTGTATTTCATTTTGTATTTTTTATCTGTAGTTACAAAAATCTTATAAATTATTTGAAAACTAAGTCATAAGTATGGAATGTTTAATGGTGAAAAGTATTAAGAACATTCATTTTTTTTTTTTAACTATTTAAAAAAATATATACGAGGGTCGTTTGAAAAGTTCGTGCAAAGTCAGAGAGATAGCACTACTGGCGCGTATCGAGGTTATGTTTAGTTAGTAGCATCTCTTGGAAGAACACACACCAAGTTTCAGCCAGATCGGTCTATTTCTTTGTGTTTGGCATTCGTT
Source organism: Rhodnius prolixus (assembly GCF_049639745.1). NCBI lineage: Eukaryota > Metazoa > Arthropoda > Insecta > Hemiptera > Reduviidae > Rhodnius > Rhodnius prolixus. The sequence goes on from NW_027411582.1 coordinate 22,227,351, forward strand.
TGAATCGAGGAAGTCGAGTGATTTTCAAAAAATGGACGAAAAAGAATTTCGTGTGTTGATTAAACACTACTTAATGAAAGGCAAAACGCCTCAGGAGACTAAAGAGAAGCTTGATAAACATTATGGTGACTCTGCACCTTCGATTAGAACAGTTTATAAGTGGTTTCAAAATTTTTGGAGTGGCCATATGGGCACAAGTGACGCTGAACGTTCTGGACGCCCTGTTGAGGTTACTACTCCAGAAATCATTGATAAAATCCATGATATGGTGATGGATGACAGAAGAGTGAAGGTGCGTGAGATTGCTAGTGCTGTGGGCATCTCGAATGAACGGGTACATAATATTTTGCATCAACATTTGGACATGACAAAGCTATCCGCAAGATGGGTGCCGCGATTGCTCACGCTTGACCAAAAACGAAATCGTGTGAAGTGTTGCAAGGACGGTTTGCAGCTGTTCCAGAATAATCCGCAGGACTTTAAGCGTCGTTTCGTCACTGTGGATGAAACATGGATACATCCAAAGACCAAAGAACAATCTAAACAATGGGTTACCAAGGGGGAATCTGCGCCAAAAAAGGCGAAGACCGTTCCTTCGGCCGGAAAGATTATGGCGACTATCTTTTGGGATACGCAAGGAATAATCCTCATCGACTATCTGGAAAAGGGTAAAACTATTATAGGTGCATATTATTCATCGTTATTGGACCGTTTGAAAACTGAGCTGCAAGAAAAACGCCCACGATTGGCCCACAAAAAAGTCCTTTTCCATCACGACAACGCACCAGCTCACACCTCAGCAGTTGTGGTCGCAAAATTAATGGAAATAGGGTTCCAACTCGTTTCCATCCCCCCCTATTCTCCAGACTTGGCTCCCTCGGACTACTATTTGTTCCCCAATATGAAGAAATGGCTGGCGGGAAAAAGATTTTATTCAAACGAGCAGGTGATTGCAGAAACGAATGGCTATTTTTCAGACTTGGACAAATCCTATTATTCGGAAGGGATCAACAAACTAGAGCAGCGTTGGACGAAGTGTATAAGCCTAAAAGGAGACTATGTTGAAAAATAAAAAAGGTTTACCCCAAAAAATTAAGTAGTTTTTATTTTTGCACGGACGACCCTCGTATTTTCTGGAAATAATACCTTTAAACTATAAATTGTTAATTAATATCTTAATACCTTTCTTTTCTGTATTGTAACAGCTGGACACTGGTTTAGTGGAAACCTTAGATTTAGAAATGAAACGTATACTACATCTTTCAACTGAAGATCTTAGGTTTGGTGAATTTTTAGTACGTCATGTTAGCGCTGGTACAAGGCATGATGTATATACTGATGGAGTTGGTTGGGAAGGTGGTGATGATTGGGTTAGAGCCCAGTTTCATGCTTATACACTATGTCTGCTTAGAACTAGTTTATTACAGGGTAAGGAAAAGTTATTACTTTGTACTTAATGTAAATAATCCTAGCAGTGCTGACATTTTTACCAGAGAAGTTGGTATAAATTTGTTTCGGGAAGAAATGCATCGATTCTTCTGAATCTTTCATAGGGTATTCTTGCAATAACTGCTTGGGTAAAAAGGCTGTGACCAACGTTCGAGGTCTGTAAATTAAGTAATGAGACTGATTTTTTAAAAAAAATTTATTCAAAAAGAATTACAATTCTACATTGTCACCTTCAAAATAACTTCCTTCTGAAGCCACACAGCGCTGGAGACGTTTCTTCCACTCCTCATAGCAGTGCTCGAACTCCGATACTGGAATAGCCTTCAGCTGGTCGGTAACAGCCGTTTTTGAATGTTTTCGACTGTCCCAAAATGAGTTCCCTTGAGGTGATTTCTCAACTTCGGGAAGAGAAAAAAAGTCACAAGGACTCAAGTTAGGCGAATAAAGAGGCTGAGGAGCCACAGGAATGTTTTTACTGGCCAAAAACTCGTTTATTGAAATTGCTGTGTGACAAGGAGCATTATCGTGATGCAACACCCATTTGTTCTTGATGTTTGGTCTCACACGAATGACCCTTTTTCGAAGTTTTTCAAGAACCTCTCGGTAAAAGTGTTGATTGGACGTTTGACCTTAAGGTAGAAACTCTTTGTGGACGATTCCGTGGATATCGAAAAAACAAATCAGCATGCATTTCATCTTCAACTTCGCCATCCTTGCTTTTTTGGGCCTTGGGAGTTTTTGGCCAGTAAAAACATTCCTGTGGCTCCTCAGCCTCCTTATTCGCCTGACTTGAGTCCGAAGGCTAAATTATAACAAAGTGATCATAATATCTGGGGTGTACATCCATGTTGATTTACTGACTTCCTTGATGTTCATAAAATGAATCCTGAAGCTACACCAAGAAAAATCTTGGCCCCACAAATTAACGATTTTCGTTGGTAGAGTCTGTTGTCAGCTGTTAGGTCTAGAGTTCGCAAGTTCATAATTCAAACAGCTGAATTTGTTTACAGTTGCAGTTGCAACTGTAATCAAATTGAGATCTCTTGGACTGGAGGAAGTTCATCATTATTGGTGCATTCTTCAACCTTTTTTTAAGATACGATAGAAAAATTAAAAAGCATAAATGAGTACTTTTATTAATATTCCCTGTTTCCAACAGAACTGATGTTAATTTTTAGTTTTTTTTTCAATTAATGATTTTTCAATTAATGGAAACAGAGTTCTTGAAAATCATTTCATATGTAAATCCCAGCTGTGGGGTTCAGCCAAACCTACAAACATACGGACAGTACAAGACATTTCAGTCAAAACTCCTCCGACAGATAGCTGACGCTCCTTTCTACGGTGACTAACCTCACTCTTCACACCGACCTCAACATTTCCTTCGTACACCAACTCGCCAAGACTAAATACCAAAAATTCCATACTACTCTCTCGACTAGCTCCAATCCTCTTGTACTGTCTCTCGCCACTTCTGACATCCCTAATACTCCTCGCCGACTGAATCGCCAGTGGCCCCGCTTCTTCCTTGTAGGCTGAAGACCTAAATCATTATTCTCCTATCTCTCCTCTCTCCTTCTCACATTCTCCTCTCTCTTATAGAGAGTGCTACCGCTGGGTAGTTTCTCTCCACCTGCTCTCCTCCCGCACCAGTTTATCATACTCATCATATTTACTGACTGTATACAATGTATACAGATTGTAAATTACAAAAAAAAAAAAATTAAATCCCACTTTACACGCAGACCAAATAGTTCTTTACGAGGTGAAATTTATGCACTTCTCTTTGCTCGTATGCATTGAGCGAATATCAGAGGAAGTCATTCTACGTCTCCTAGGTTGCTGAAGAATTCTTTTCAGGTCATTCATAGAGAAGAGAGATAACTTACATTTTTTTCTTTTTTCTAATGTTTAGAGGGGAGCAAAGAAATAGATCAATTTAACAAATGGTACATTGCTGCTTTACAAGAATCAGAAAGTTATAAACAATGGTTAGCGAATCCGTTATCAATGAATGTCTTAGAAATCAATCCTGGACATCCATTTACAGGACAACTATCCGTGGCTGATATGAAACTTAGACTTGCACAGTAAGTTGTGTTTAATCAACTTACTAATAAAAAAATTATATTTAAACATTAAATTGATGGCGATAAAATTTTACTTAGTACCATGCAAACTACAGAAGGTGGAAGAAAACTGAATCAAGCTATGGTATCTACAGGAAGAGTGGTGGCCACTACTGGGAGAGCTGTTGGTAAGTTTAAGAAAATTATTTGCTGAATTATTTTGTAATGGTGCAAAAGAGTCCTGGTCCCAGAGGACTCCATAGGAAACCTTCCCTGGGCCAGCTGTGACTGACAAGATGGCGGGTCTAAAATTAGTTAGTAGATTTTAGTTGAACAGCTAATTAGTAGCTTCTGCCTTAGTTCCGAATTGGTGAACCATCTTTCCAAGATCTCAGGTAGACCTCGGCTTTGATGTTCTCCAAATCCATGTGCTAATTAGTTGCAGATTGTAAAAGAACCTTGGAGGTCCTCATGCGAACTGTCTACGTTCAGCGAAGAACCTTTTTAAAAACTATTTCACCTTACCATGACTTCCTTAATTTTTTGCGAAGTTATCGTTTAAACGACAGAAATATTTTTAATTTATTTTTTATTATTCCTAGGAGGTGCACTCTCTCAAGCTAAGGGTGCTCTGACAAATTGGTGGAGTAATCTAACAACGGCACCTCCAGTTGGTCCTGGTTCAATTGGTTCAATTGAATCTACTGGTGAACAGCAACAATCTTTTACAGATGCACAAGAAGATACACCAAAACAACCAATTGTTGAACAAGCGTTAGACGCATTGGAACAAAATCAACCAAGAATTCAAGCATAACAGGTGTGTCTGAGTGTTTTATTTTTTGTTTTTTATATTATTTAATGTATAGTTAAATCGGTTCTTAAATACAAAAACAAAAAAAAATCAATTATCATGAAGGCTATGTTTTAGTTAGAAAATTTATATTAATCTTTATTATTATTATTTGATCAGAATTTTCATTTCAGCATTATTCTTCTAAAACCTTTGATTTCACTTCCAAATTCACTTAGCTACAATTAAACTTTTAGTTCTTTTATAAGTTAATGATATTACATTGTATTTTAATTAAACAATTTACAATATGATGTTTTCTTTAGAGTGGTAATACAGTATCAGATCAAAAGTAGTTAAATTGATATTTGTTTCGTAGTTATCAAGAAAATAACCGATTAATGTCAGGTATAATTTTCATTTCTAATTCGTATATGTTTGAAAACTTATGATTGGATATGATAATGTATAAAAATTGTTATTGACTTCGTTGCTGTGATGTTAATGCTCTTGGTGAATCCAGTTATTCTGATTTTTTTTTTTTTTTTTTAAATTAACTTTTAGAAGGTGCTTTTAATTTCAAATATTACTAGAACTTTTTAATTATCAACGTTTTCTTGATTCTTCTTTTTCTTACCGTCAAAATTTGATGAAACTATTGAGAATTGAATTTCTGAATGAAATAATAATCTTTACAGTTCAAAATAATAACCATTACTTTTATTTTGTTTGAGAAGACTCGAGCCTTGATGATTCTCCAATTGTTATAAAATAAAATTTGTTTTCATGTGGTTTCATTATGTAAGTAACTGATTTTGAAAGTAAAAATGTTGCAGAAGCTAAAAATATTAGTTAAAAGAATAAAGAAATAATAATAATCAAACACATTTACCTTGAATGCTACAGAATTACACCAGTTAATAAAAAAATACCTTATACATCATTAAAACAAATAAATAAATAAAAAATAGTGTGCTCCTATTAAACCTAACCTTGACGGTGGTAGCAAATCCCGAAATTGGTCAGAATCAAAAGAAAAGATGTATGCTCTCTGTAAAATAGAATCTCAGATTAGATAACTTTTAAGATTGCAAATAATATAAAGTATATATATTTATAGAAACATTAAAAATAACATTGAGAAAATGTTTATTTATATTTTCTTAATAAACAAGTTTCGCGATGGAAAGAAATGATCCATATAATGGAGCAGGTTAGTCAATTTGTTTTAAGGCTGCAGATATATAAATTAATGAACTTGTGTTTTCATAGAAAGATAATAAAGTTAATGGTAGTTTCTATAAATAAGAGTTAGATTTTGGACTTAGATTCGATTAGTCGACTGTTCTTTCAATTTCTTGAGGCTCAGAAGTAAAAACTCGGCAAGCCTGATTTATAGTAATATGTTTTAATGAACAGTTAAACGTGAATAAAATTAAAAACAGGTTATCCAACTTAAGAGTTTTCTCAACTTTAATGCTATAATAATGATTTAGGTTCAGTGAGTAAAATGATTTTAGTTGCATCAAAAATTCTGTAGTTTTCAAAACTTGTTTAGAAATTAATAAAAAGGATCCTCTTCCCGAGAAGTAACCTTCCTTTCGGACCTTTAATATCCAAAATACCTTGAGACTATGCCCCTCCCAGATATTTGAAACAAATGGGTATACAAAACCTAAGTTGTACATCGTTTTCCTAACTCATGACAGATAGACGTGAATGTCGTGGGGGTAGATGACTGGCCAACCAAAAGTGCCCTCTCAATACATTTACCAATTAACTTAATTGCATCCTACTCATGGAGACAAGAATCTTATCGTCAACCTAGCTGGAGGCATCCGTATGAGTTTCTCCAATGCTTTTTCGAGACCCGTTATTCACCATTTCTTGATCGTCCTATCACAAAATTGTTTGATTCGAGACTATAAAGCGGTATTGATCATTCTCTAGTAAAACTCGGATTGCTTTATCATTGCCTCCTATAAATGCATATTAATGTATACACAGAATAGCTTCAGAATAGCAATATTCTTAAGTCTTCTATAGTAAAGTAGTAATCGCCTATTTTTTCAGGCGGAGCTTAACGTCCAACTACCATTTACTAGGTGTCGTGGACGGAGGTAACTTGCAAACGTACTTTACTATTTCTCATTTAACCATTAAATAAAATCCAAGGCCTGAAGACCGGGAATCGAACCCAGTACCACAATGCATAGTAGCTTTGCAGGTCTCGCCTCTTAACCCGCTCGGCTACCGTGACGCCTCTTAAGTCTTCTATATTCCCTCAGTAATATGGGTGCCAGCCAACACATCCTATTAAATATCTTGAGCACAACTTGATTCCGAAAAAAATTCCTTACAAAATTCCGTGCCATTCCTCCGAACTTTTTGCCTTGCCGGTTTATCCATACTCTGTTGTAACTAAGCTCTAGACAGTCGGTTGGCTTTACGATAGGCAAGTCGAAAAACATTAGAAGACTATGCCATTAATTATTCTTTTCGATCAACACCTTAAGGGGTATCCCCAGAACGAGAAACACTACCAGAAATTACTAATAAGAAATCGTGACTTTTAATATTTTTGCTTAATTTGTTCAAAAAGGAAAATAACTTTGTATAATCAAGATAAACTGTTCTTCCAAAAAAAATAAGCCCGATTTTCATGCGACATTTAAGAAATTACCTTTATGAAAAATACAATTTCAAAAAAAGTCTGTTTTCTTAAAACTACTTTAGAAAAATATTATTTTATTGCAATTCCTTTACATTAATTAAATTTTCCAGTATAGGTGCTCTTGTCCTTCTCAAGTTGAAAACAAAGGAGCTTGAAGATTATAGTATCTACATTTTGGTATTATTATTATTTTTTTATGAACTATTCTTTTACATTAAAAACCAACCTAAGAATCGTTCTATATTTAATAACAAGTAAACTTTTAATTTTGAAAAAATTAACTGCCAAGCAGTAAATCTTTATAATAAATTTTAAAAATAGTATATACATGTAGAGATAAATTATTATAATTGTAAATATATTATTTGTATAGATAAATAAAAAAAAATGAATTACTCGTTATCTGTTATTAGTATTTTAATTTAAATTTTCTGTTGCCATGTAGGGGTCAAAAAAAAAAATATATTGGGCAAACTTCAGTTCATGCCCATTTTTTGCTATTTGACTCGGCTTAAAATGTTTCCTATTTCAGACTGAACGCGGCTTGAAAGTGGTTTGATAATTTATATTTTACTTTTATGTTTTCAAAATGATTTGGAATCCCTATTTTTATTTTTTATTTTATAATATTATATAAAAAGTATACAATAAGAAATGAGACAATATTTTTGTTCACTTTTAATCATTTAATGTCTGTAGAAGAAATTGATTGAAATGATATATGAAATTTGATTTATGTTTTCCGAAATTGTTTAAATATTTTTCGATTGGATTGTGGCTTTATTTTATTTTGTTCAGATAATTTACATGGATCACATGAATATAAGTGGATTAGTTGAAATTAAGACTTGATCGAACTATGTTTTCAATATATTTATTTCTATTTACTTAGTACCAAAAACTGAACCATTGTTAAAACTCTGTATGGGCTTACTTTTATGCTTTGGCATCATTGGTTGAAAGTGAAATTTAAGTAGTAGTGTTTTTTTTCTGATTTCGAAAGATTTTTCGATAAGTTCTAATTAACAGAATACTGGAAGAACTTACCCAATTTGGGTTTGCGAAGTTCGCTTTAAAACTATGTCTTCTTGATATCTTGCTTTTCCAAGCTCTTTTAAACCTAGAAGAATTCTAACCTCTAAGCAAACTCTAACCTTTAAGCAGACTCTAACCTATATAGAAGGAAATTGCTAGAATAAAGTGTGCTTAGCATTTTATGATAAACTGAACATTTGGCATTTGGTAGCATTGGTTGTTTTGAATTTCACTTTTAGAAGTAGTTTCTGCGAGTGAGCGACCGAAGGTGTGCGGTGATACCCACTAGTTAAAGCAGATCTTCCAGTCTACAAGAGCCGAACTTCGTTCTGCTACCGTACTACTTACAGCGCAATTTCCTGACAAAATTAGCGCTGCTTATTCGCCCATGCTTTGTATGATTGTTCAGTTGGCAGTAGTCCATCAAGATGCCTGCCTTCATCTGAATGGACGCCCGGCCTAGTTGAAATTATAACGTAGTAATTAAAAAAAAAAAAAAATCCCTTATAAACGGCCTCTGGTCTTAGAATTCTATCCTCCTCTTCTACGATCTACTGTACACCCATTCATTGATGGCTGCCTTAAGAGAGGCATTTGCAATGCCACAAAAGGGTTCAAGAGCCACGAAAACTTAAAATGATCCTACACTAACCTTGAGCAGACAGCTTACTTGATAGGTGGTTAAACCTCCAATTTCTATCTAAAAAATATACTCGACCTGGTTAATCCTCCATGCACAAATTAAATTATTTTGTAAATCCAAATAATATTTAGTAGTAAAATTACTTCCCCTTAAGAGGGGTAAGAGAAAGTCACAGTTTTTGATGTAATTGAAAAGTATTGTAATTTTTATGCATGTCTTTTAATTGGGTTCGAACCTTTGTTTAAAAAAAATTATCTACATATAATTAGAACATTTGAAGCGAATGGAGCGACATTGAATAATAAATCCATTGAAATTTTAATTACAGATGATTTTTTGTTTCTTTCTTTACAAGTAGGTTTCAGTTTGTAAAGGTTTCATATTTTAATAAGTCACAAATAGTGCACAATTTATTCGTGGTCGGGTTACTACCATCAGCAAAATGTGTGAGTAATATAAAAATTTACTAGCTAATTGTTATCAAAATTTGTCACCTTGTAAAGTGTAAACTAAATATTTATTTAAGAAAGTGATGAAAGATATTTATTTTTAAATTAAGGCTGGGGACATACAAAGGTACACAAAGTTCATCAACAAAAATGAAATTATTGGTCAAATTATCATTATTATGCAGTTAACTTACTCGGGAAATTTTTATGCACAAAGAGTACCTTTGTTTTCAAGTTGCTTAAATTCTATTTAAGATTACTTACGATCTGACCTTACTAAATACCAATAAGAACACATCTGAAGTGGCCGTGAAAAGCGCTTCTACAATTAATTTTCCTGCTTGTTTATTCTAAAGTCACAACTTTTAAGCAATAAGATTTCAAGAACGATAGACAAAGTTGGTTACACAATTAAAAAAGATAAATTTTATGATAGTGCCAGGAATTAAGATTAAATACTTATGATTTTTTTATACCGTATGCCAGAAAACGGATACTTATCCGCGATATAGCCTGCCCTACATTTTGGTCTTCGAGCAAAACATCTTAAATTTTTAGGTTATTTAATTAATAAGTTTTTATGAATTAGAATTCATTCAAAATTTGGGAGGTCCTTACGGTGGCCCATGCAGCTTTCTAAATGTGACTGTGTGTATGGGTTTATTGTAGGATACACATGTATGTACTTAAGTGGGTTTGATGGTAAAGCAAGAGTTCGTTTGTGGGTTTCTCTTAAACTCAGTTGTCCTCAAGTTAACAAAATTTTGAAAGTGTATTCTGGTATTTTCTTCCATTACATTAACTCAGTTAATACACCGTTAACTATAATATTTGTGTTAGATTGATAAAGCTTTATTTAATGTAATTACATATTTACAACATATGGAAGTAGAAATGCTACTTTTATTAACCCTTCATAAAAATTATATTTTTATTGACAATTATAATGAAACTATTAGTTATCGGAGAGGGTTTGTTTGAAAACCCGTGACTTCGGAGAGAAATAAAATGATGAAAAATTATGTTGAAAGATTATGTTTTAAATGCATCAGTGACGATAATTTTGCTATGTATCTCAGACAGGATGGCAGGTAGGATTTGGTTTTTGATCTGGCTTGACAATAAATTGAATCAGTCTCAGTTTTATTGTGTGGTACCTATAATTTCATGAAGGTAGGCAATGCGGATATAGCGAGGCAAGTTTGTGGCAAAAAGAAGTAATATATTTTGGTAATTTGGAGTTTAGACAGATTGTATTTACATGTGTAAACTCTAGGCTGCACTGGTACAGGCTAGTATAAGACAAATGATTGATTTACATATGATGTGTCTGGAGAACATATTGGAATTTCAGTAAAGGAGTGGAAGAAGGGGCCTTTTTTTTTTACCGATGCCTACTCTTGTCATTTATTTCTGCTGAAGTCAAGAGATATGGCTTAAGTATTTAATGTTAGATCTCCAAAGTATTAAAGTATTATAAACCTGTGATGTGAGCTCTGCGTTTATTAAATATAATGGCTTCAGTTTGACCATTATTTATATACTCAGTATTTTTGAGATCATTTCAAGTCGTTCAATGAGTAGGTTCCCTATTTTAAGCACTGTTACAGTGCAAGGTATGATGTGTATTTACTACTTAAGGTTAAGTTTCTGTGATTATTGGAATTTATTTCGATAATAAGTAATAAAGTGATTACTTCCTTATTCATTCAATAGAAAAGATAGAAAAATAAGTTAAAATTTTGTAAACACTAACTCAAATTGGGTAGCCTCATAACTCTTATCTTTTAGTAAATCAATTACAGAAAGTTGTGCTAACAGCCTCAAAGATTTCCTAACTTATATTCATTTGAACAATAATCTGGACTGGATAAAAATGATTACTATAAAATAATCTTAATATATTAAAAAAGGGCACGATTGATGTAGAATAATTGTGATATTATATATTTATTTTTTTGTGCGATTAGTGTTATGTATACAAATTATTATTTTTTTTTTCAGGAAAGTTATAATAAAAATTTATTTGATGTATACATTTAGAACAAGCCAATTATAAATTGTGACGATTGTCAGGTGTGCTGAATAGAATTGATTTACTGAACAATTTTATATATATATATTTAACTTTTTTGTTTTTTTTCTCACTCTTTATAATTTTTTAAAAAGAATAATACCTTAAAATACATGTGTCAGTCTTTCCATCTGTCCTCTAGTAACAATTTTTAGTCTGTACTTAAATTTATTTCACTTACATATCTTTAGAAATGTGATGAAATACGAGGAAGGAAAATGGAAAAATCTCTTCTTAGAGTTGCGGTTAAATAAAAGTGTTTCATTTAATTCACTAGAAATTTTATTTATTATATAGTATTCCTAGTAATTGTTAAAAACTGATGCATTCCATTTATTTCTTTTATTTTTTTGTTTTTGTTTAATTTATTTACATATAAAAAATTTATAAACTCCGTAAAGTACATCCACATTTCAATGTATTTGGATTGATAATTGATAAAACATTAATGCTATTTCAGGTTTCACATTTCATTCAAGTCCAAAATTTCCTTTAAAATAGTATATCATTAATTGAACGTACAAAATTCCTTTCTTATAATCTGGTTGGTATGAAATTACTTACCTAAAGAGATCTGTTGCTTAGGAAAATAAAAACTTGAGTTAGGAAACAAACATGTAGGAATTTTCAGAATATATAAAGAAACAACTACATTAAATGTATTCTCATTGTTTTCATATAGGTCAAATTTTTCAATAAATAATGTTTTAAATATATGACTTCCCCAATAATGTGGATGCTACAGGGATATATATTAAATGTGATATATAAGTAGAGTATACCTTTAAATAAATTGTGCTTTTAACTAGTATTATTTTTTCATTTTCATCTACAAGCCATCTAGGATTATTAGTTGCTTGACGCCTTGCCTAATTCCTTTTTTGTTCCATGAAATATACTCTGGAGTTATGGTGAATTAAAGTCACGATAAGTTCAGGACCCACACCTTTTAGACACTCAGTAATAAAAATAATCGTCTTAGGGCAATCTAAAACTGACTGCTCAGTAATAAATATGAACTTGATATTTTGTCATTACAAAAAACGTATCATAAGCAAGATATCTGGTATCCAAAAACTATCCAATGGTATTGAAGTTCAGACAAAAACATCATTTTTATTCCTCGATGCAGTGCTTTCTAACCTTGTTTTATTCTGAGAGTCGAGTTGACTAAAAAATAGTTGTACTAATCTTTAATTTTTTTATAAATTGATTTATGAGGCATCCGCAACAGTTGTGAGTTGTTTCTGGGCACCAGGAATGAACAAATCAACAGAGGTGGCAAAAAAAAAATTGGAAGTATTTCTTTAATGAAGAGTCTTAAAAAATAGACTAATGGAGAGTGCTGGAGTATTTTATGCAGTATCACTCTGTACTTCTATTGATTTTATCTTCTTTTATATGAATACATCCTCAAGTTCATTTTAAACTAATTTGACCCTGGCAATCCCTTAAAATTTTGAAGGACTTTAGGACAGAGTGATTACAATTCAAATTACTGTACGTCTAAGGAATTTCCACTACAACCAAACATTGGTTGAAATAATAAGAAAATATTTGAAGCCAGTCTGAACTGTAAAAGAAAAAATTAAAATATTACCATCTTAGTTCACTTAATCGCTAATAGATAGCAGGCGCTTACGGTAAACTTTCAACCTTTACAAAGAGATTGCGCATGCCTCTTTGATCTTTTCATTGAGAAAAGAATAGAACTGGAATTTCTTTGGTTAACCAATGAAGTCTTTTTTATGTCAGGTTCGTTTGTTGATTTGCTGATAGAGTACTATAAAGTTTCACTCGTTGTTTAATTATTAATCTTTCTATGCGGTCTAACTTTTTTTTCCTAGCTAGCATTGTGAACGATTTGTTGTTTTTGTTTTTACGGAACGGTAATTATTATCATTATTTTTAAATAAACGTAGTAAATCTAGAAATGTCTCGAAATGACGTCAGTATGTCATCTGTGCAAATGGGGCTCAGTTCGGCGGTTTAAAATTTTACAAATCGAATTTGCAAGGAGTTTGATTGGAAGTTTGTACTTATTTCGAACGACTCGGTAACGTGTTATAAATTAGTATTTTTAAAATTTCTTTTTAACTTGTAATTGAAAAACAATAAGATGTCTTTATCACTAGGCGGGCAGCCGCCATTTTATAAATAAAGTTTTTTTTTTCGCCAATGGATTATTTAATTAGTATTTATGTGTACGTGTTTTAAGTGCCGTGTGTCCTGTGTAAGGAGACAAATCCGCCAACATTAGAGGCGTCTCAGCATATTGGAAAAAGGTAAATTGATGTTTAGTACAAAGTATCATCTGAAAATTCAATGAAACTGACTGATAGCGTTCTTTTTTTAAAAAAAAATCCTGTAAATCTCAACAAGGTTTTAGTTAACGTGAGTTGACTACATTACATTATGATTTTTCAATTTATATTTTCAATTTAAAGCAAAGCTAGTAAATTGTAGATTATTTAATTCACTAAGTACGTTCCTGATACGAGTTTGATAATCTCTAAATTCTCAATGCCAGTGCAACAAACTTTCATTGATATCTATAATCCACAAAATAAAACGCAAGATTTAAAAAATTGTTAAATAATAGTTTCCTGAATATTTTATAAGGTTTTTTGGAGTACTGTTTGTGTAGTTTTTTATGTTTTGAAAGAATGGATTTTTGAATTTAATTCAATTATTAACTTCTTTGCATTAAAAATCTCAGATTTTTACGTATTTATACTTGTAGCTACGGTTGATATGCAAGTTTCTTGATTTATGTGTTCATAGAAAGAACTGTGAGATATATTTTAAGCTATGTTTTGATCTTTTGAAATTTTCTTCTTCCCTTTGCTATTACTTTAATTATCTTTGACAATTTTATTTTTTTTGTTTAGGAAGCGGCAGATGGGGCGTCGCCACTCGGCATTAGCGGGATGACCGAGGGCAGGTGGCACTCTAGTGGAGGTAAGTGGTTACTTTAAATGTTATATTAAAGATTCTTAATCAATTTGTTTCTAATGTTACAATACCGAAAGTATCTTTTGATCCCTGAAGCAAAATTTTCAATTATTTTTATTGTTGATTGTGTACTAATTCTCTGCAAATGTTTTTATCTTACATTTTTTTTTTTTTATTTGTCTGTTGTATCAGATATTTGCCCTTTGAAACCTTCCACACTTTTATTAAATTGTGTGTGTAAAGGTCAACACAAATACCAAATTGTCTTTTAAATATATTATCTCGTCTTCTGATAAGATATTTTGTAACAGTAATTTGTAAATTCTTGAATTACTTTTTCTTTTAAAAAAAATCTTTCTAGGGATTTTACTTTGTTTACTTAGATTATATTATTTGATTAAAGTATAAAGTGTAATGAACATCTTTTTGTTTCTGTTGAATTTATAATTTTTGAGGATTATTTAGTACAATTTATTTATAAATTGTAAATTTACCTGAATCTTGATCTAAAGCAGTTTATTTGATTTTCATTTATTTTACCAATATTTTCTGCATCATTTAATCTAAAAGGCTACTTTTTTCTTAATGTCTGACCATGAATCTTTTTATTATAAAATATCTATCTGTTTTATGATGTATACAGTTTAATTATTTTAAAAATGTTGAGGTTCACTCTTTATAAAAAACAGTTTTTTTACGATTCAATTATAGTTCCATTACGATTCAACTTATTTATTATTTTATTCTTTTGTTTAATTTTTATTTTTTTAATCATGGTGGCTGTAGACTGTCCGGTAGGACAGTTGTATAAGGGTCTTAACTATAAATAATTGTGTTACAGCTATATACCTTTTGTCTTGAAATTATTATTAGACACAATTTTTCTATCTTTAGCTGATCTATATAGAAAATAATATTTTCATTCGTTTAATTGTACTTATATTTGTATAGATTTTTTTTTTTCCTAATTAATCGCCAGTTTTGAGAGAGAGCTTCAAATGTGGAATGAAAGTTTAGGCAATTAATTTGTTAATCAAGCTTGCATTAGTATTAGTTAGGGATAATTTACTAGAATTGGGGTTTAACAGGGAAATGTGCAACATTTTGGAATGGCACCACTTGTTTGACCTAATTTAAGAAAATAAGTTGACAGAAAAATGCTACATTTTCAATTAAAAAATCTCTTATTTAAGGAAAATTATTTTGAACATCTTTTAAATGAAATTACATTTAATATTTCTATAACTGTAGTAAATAACTTTAAAATAGTATAATCAATATATTAAGAAAAGGCTAGTCAGTTAATAGCATGAAAAAATAAAAGTAAATTAAAAACAAGACAAAAATCAATCATAACAATGGCTGCCACGTACAAAAAAGCAATTAATGGTGTGCTTTATCCACTTAAATTGTCATTTTGATTTATTGAAAACAAGTCTTTAAGTGAGAATTTTCCTTTAATAATGTACTTATTTTCTAAAATTAGTATTGAAATCGTATTCTTGTTTTAAATAAGTCAGTATAAGGGAAGAGATTACCTATGCGGTTAGCGAACTGGACTCCCACGCGGAGGTCCCGGGTTCGAATCCAGCTGCTGACCCTTAGATTTTCTCTTCCTAGGAGCTTATTACAGCTCACTGTCCGGTTATGGACAGTGTTGTCTGTAACGAGAGAACACTGTCCGGAGGCCGGCAGTGTACTGAAAGAAGCTCCGGGCGCCAATAACCTTAGATGTTGACGCGCCTTAAATCATTAAAATAAAAAAATAATAAGTCAGTATAGAGAGAGGGCATTTGGGTAATTTGGATCACAGAACGGTTTAGTATGGAAGATGTACAGAATTTGAGTTATACATCGTTTAAAAAGTTATTCAATTTTATTTCAGGGGTAATTTTAAATTTACTTGAAAAACTAATCTTTATAAAGAACAAATTAGGTGAATTTAGGGCCCTGATGGTTGTTTTGTAGATAGGGCAACTCTTGGAAACATATTAGAGAAACGAGAATGAATTCTGCGCCATGATGTTATTTGTGACTGATTATACTTATCTTTTTTTCTTACATCGCCATATTTACTAGCGGATTGTCCATTTTACGGGCTGTCCAGCTTAAATTTTCCTTGTACTTAAAAACTGACACTTTTAAGCTAAAAGTTGGGTTGAATTGGGCCTGCAAGTATTCTTGACTCGTGGCTAGCCGAAAACAAGTCACAAACTATCTTCTACTTCGATTAGCCGATATATAACCCCGTTTTCTTCAAGAAGTGCATGCCATTGCTGCTTGTAAAGGGCTAGCTTGTTGTATTTTATTAACCATCATTCTTGATTTGCCTAGAATTTCTTATCTTATAGCGTCATACTGGACGGGAGCATCCGATCGTTGCTTTATCCAATCGTTTCTTACAATTCTAGATTCATCTGCTGCTGTTAAATGTTTTTCCTCAAGTTAGCTACATGCATAAGAATATGTAGCTTTGGATTTCGTTGAGTTTCCCTTCCTCTGAAGAATTTTATTGTTTTTTTTTTTTTATGATTTAAGGCGCTTCAACACCTAAGATTATTGGCGCCCGGAGCTGTTTTCAGTGCACTGCCAGCCTCCGGACAGTGTTCTCTCGTTACAGACAACACTGTCCCATCACCCAACAGTGAGCTGTAAGAAGCTCCTAGGAAGAGAAAATCTAAGGGTCAGCAGCTGGATTCGAACCCGGGACTTCCGCGTGGGAGTCCCTTTCCTTTTATTAAATTAATAATTGAATTATTTTATCTCCACGAGGAGATACCGGGTTCATATCCAACGGCTGGCTTTTAGATTTTTCTTTTCCGAGGAGCTTCTTACAGCTTCTCGGAGGTAGGCAGTGCAATGTGAAAAACTCCGGGCGCCAGTAACCTCATATGTTGACTTTGGATTTTATTTAATGTTAAATATGAGTCGCCTCTTGTCCATGACACCTATTTTAATTTGGTTGTTGGAGACCGCCTGAAAAGATATGCATTACTTTACTTTTTCAATAATATTTCGCTAATAGTGGAGTGTATAATGGACTAAATAGAATCTGTATCAATATAGATTAGACAGAATTTAGTTATCTTTAGCTTAATTTCTTCTTTTATATACAATATACGTATAAAGGACTACTACAGTTTGCGGGGAGGATATGGTATGGCCCACCCTTGTACTGTGAGCAGAGAGAACCGTTACATATGGAACAACCAGAACCTTGGGAACAAGTGCCACTCATTGGCCTATCGATTATTTCCACCCCTGGAAATAGCGCACGGTCGACCTTTCACCAGGAATTCAACTGCACACATACACACGAACGAACGTACCAAAACCCTTGCAACTTTCTAGCGACAGCGCTACCGCCGTTCATGCCGCCTCCCGCCTCCGCCCCCTATCCAGCTCTTATCATCTCTCCGTTGAACACACCCCATTTTGTAGCTTCTATCAGCTTCCTAATTTAACGTTTACACATTATTTCTTTCTATTCAATCTTTTGTCTCATTTTGATGTCCATTTCGTTATATTGATGTAGTAAATAAAATACAGTCGAACCTCTCAATAACGGACACTGGCGGGGGAAAGCAAAGTGGCCGCTGTTTGGAGGTGGCTGTTAGAAGGAGTGAAGGCAAGTTTCATAATGAAGAAATATGTTTTTTTTTCCAAACATCTATTTAAAAATTGTTTATTATTAATAGATTTAAATACGTGCATAATTGCATAATTATTGCAGCTATATGATATGCATCAAGTTTTTCTTAATTATCCAAAAAATTTATCAAAAAACTGCTTATTATTGGCTTGATTAACAATTTTTATAATAGTCATCACATTTATTCATAACAATAATAATTTATGGTAAAATTATCATCATACTAATATCTATTATTAGAAAAATTGAAACCTTTCGGCAAGTTGACGATGGCTCGATTTGGTTTTTGCAAAATCTTCCAACACATTTATTTTAGAGTTAACCACTTTCGTTTTAGAGACATACCCGGAAAAAATAATATTGTTCGTCCAAAGTGATATTGAAAAATGATGGTACAATATGTATGGAGCTTATATAGGAAACTTTAGGAAAAACCGGAAAAAAACAAAAACTTGAGAGGGGATAATTATTTTGATCACCGCGTCAAAGGAACTTTTAATAATAAGGTTGTCTTTGGTTTGGAGGTGAAACATATAATCCGTTCCCTAAAATCAATACCCGCGGTCGCTATGTAGAGTGTCCGTTAGACGCGGAGGTTCTTTTATATAGAAAGTGTATAGGGGTAAAACGGGGAAATCCAAAAACTGCCCGTAAATGGAGGTGGTCGCTAGTGAGAGTGTCCTTTGTGGGAGCCTCGACTGTACTATTGAAAGTAATTCGTAATTTTTAAAAAAAGTTTTCTCAAGATAATTCTTAGAAGGGCACTTCTGAAAGAAGGAATGGGCTAGTAAAGAGAGCGGGTAGACATGCTTCTAACGTTCCATTTGAGTATAAAGTACAATTTTGTGGCCTGCTTTTATTATAAAAAAGGGTTAAATGGGTTGAATTTGAACAATATTCTGCAACCAGACTTACAAATTTTGCTAAAAGATTATATACTTCTTTAAAATATGTAGCTCTATTTTAAAAATTGCCACCTTTTTTTATAAATTTTTTCTGAGTAATTTGTATTACATGCATGTTAAAGCAGAAAAAGACAAAGTTAGAGTCGGCAACTGTTTAAATTTGAATCTCGGAGGATTTAAAACAATATTTTAGTCTTCAATTCGTCTTACCGAAATAGTCGTGAGCACAAATAACCCACAGTTAATGACAAGTAGATTATGCAACAATAATTATTCATTTCTCAATTGTAATTTAATTTAGTCCCCCTAATTTTACTTAAAGTAAAATACTGGAATAATTAGCTGTCCTAAAAATATGCATATTTTATTTATTTTATATTACATATATACCTAGAAGATTACGAGGGACGTTTGAAAAGTCCGTGCAAAAATAAAAACTACTTAATTTTTTGGAGTAAACCTTTTTTATTTTTCAACATAGTCTCCTTTTAGGCTTATACACTTCGTCCAACGCTGCTCTAGTTTGTTGATCCCTTCCGAATAATAGGATTTGTCCAAGTCTGAAAAATAGCCATTCGTTTCTGCAATCACCTCCTCGTTTGAATAAAATCTTTTTCCCGCCAGCCATTTCTTCATATTGGGGAACAAATAGTAGTCCGAGGGAGCCAAGTCTGGAGAATAGGGGGGAATGTGAAACGAGTTGGAACCCTATTTCCATTAATTTTGCGACCACAACTGCTGAGGTGTGAGCTGGTGCGTTGTCGTGATGGAAAAGGACTTTTTTGTGGGCCAATCGTGGGCGTTTTTCTTGCAGCTCGGTTTTCAAACGGTCCAATAACGATGAATAATATGCACCTGTAATAGTTTTACCCTTTTCCAGATAGTCGATGAGGATTATTCCTTGCGAATCCCAAAAGACAGTCGCCATAATCTTTCCGGCCGAAAGAAGGGTCTTCGCCTTTTTTGGCGCAGATTCCCCCTTGGTAACCCATTGTTTAGATTGTTCTTTGGTCTTTGGATGTATCCATGTTTCATCCACAGTGACGAAACGTCGCTTAAAGTCCTGCGGATTCTTCTGGAACAGCTGCAAACCGTCCTTGCAACACTTCACACGATTTCGTCTTTGGTCAAGCGTGAGAAATCGCGGCACCCATCTTGCGGATATCTTTGTCATGTCCAAATGTTGATGCAAAATATTATGTACCCGTTCATTCAAGATGCCCACAGCACTAGCAATCTCACGCACCTTCTCTCTTCTGTCATCCATCACCATATCATGGATTTTATCAATGATTTCTGGAGTAGTAACCTCAACAGGGCGTCCAGAACGTTCAGCGTCACTTGTGCCCATATGGCCACTCCGAAAATTTTGAAACCACTTATAAACTGTTCTAATCGAAGGTGCAGAGTCACCATAATGTTTATCAAGCTTCTCTTTAGTCTCCTGAGGCGTTTTGCCTTTCATAAAGTAGTGTTTAATCAACACACGAAATGTTTTTCGTCCATTTTTTGAAAATCACTCGACTTCCTCGATTCAAACGAATGCCAAACACAAAGAAATAGACCGATCTGGCTGAAACTTGGTGTGTGTTCTTCCAAGAGATGCTACTAACTAACATAACCTCGATACGCGCCAGTGGTGCTATCTCTCTGACTTTGCACGGACTTTTCAAACGACCCTCGTACCTAGATTGAGAATGTAATTGAAGAAAACTATATTATTTGCCATAAAGCCAGATAATTATTACCTATTATTATAAACGTTTGACTACTACATAAAATGACAATTACTTTAATCGAAGAATGAACTTAAACTGACGATTTTTATTTAATAATAAAAATAAATAAATGAAATAAAATCATTGATGTATGTTGGTGTAAGCATTTTTTAAAAAAAGGTTTTGAATTTTTAGCCTGTAATTAATAGTTTGATTATTATAGATAACTAGATATTACAATCAATCTACAGTGCTACTTGAACATATATTTTGTAGACGAAAATGGCCAGCATAAGGGTCTGTGACATCTAATAAATTCTAAAAAATATTAATGAAAATTACTTAAATAATATCAATGAAGTATTAATGAAATGTTGGGTACTGCTGATTTGTGTACCTTTTGGTGTTTAATCAACCCTTATACTTAACATTTTAAACTGTAAGTTTTTGTTAAGGAGTATAAATAGAGCATGTATTCTGTAAACTATGAGGTTTCTAAAAGGTATTTTTAGGCCTCTATCTCTAAATTCCAACCAGTCGAGATTCCACACTGAAGATATAATTAAAAAAATATATATTAAAAGCTTAACTTTACAACACTTAATTGATTCTATTTGTAAGTTCAGCGCACTAAAATTGGTAAATTGGTCACTATTTTAGATTTTATTATTATTTCTTTGGGATCATTTTTTTAAATTTTATTGAGGAAATGAGCAATAATTAAGCACAATATTTTACTATTAAATTTGTATTTCCAAAAACCTTGTTAATGACTTAATTGTAAAAAATTATTTTAAAAAGACACCAGTGGTCTCGCGGTTTCAGTAAAGACTGAATATAGTAATTAATCCTAGATATAACTTAGGGAGTGTTACCACTGGGGGGTAACTTCTCCCCCTAATTAGTGAGTATCCATATTATTGCCATTGTTATACTAATATTGCAGCTAGCGCTGGTGTAACTTTCATAATAAATTAAGAAGTAAAAAAAATAAGATTTTTGCGAGATAAAATATTTAAATTTGTACTTGAATGTACAAATTTACTTCGCACTGTTAAGGGGTAAATATTGATTATATTTTTACTGATAGATTACTGATTTTTCCGAATTATTGGAACTCAATTATTGATGAAGATTCGGGCAACTATTTGTGTAGTGCTTAAAGAGTAGTGGAGAAAACACGGTTTTCTCCCTAAATTGTCACATTTTAGAGCAATTGTACGGTTCTAAACTACCTAGCAATTTATTATTATATGTCTAACCAAAATCACGCGAGTAAGAAGAATAATGACGCGTCCATAAAACTTAGCAGCACTGACGGCCTCCTCCAGGGGTACTTCTTAAACAATGTTTAGCTGTGGAGATACCGTAAGGAAGAGAAAATTTAAGAGTAGCGGGGCCTGGGATTTGAACCTGTGAACTTCAGCTTGCTAGTCCAATGCGCTACTACTTCAGCTATTCCGTTCTCTGTTTATATTAAGATCTTTTTTTTTATCATTTATTACTAATTAGTTAATTCATCAAATAATTTAATTTATATGATTAGTATTGGAGAGAAATTACAGTCATTATTGAAGTATGATTCATGAGTTATATTTTAAATTGCTTAGACAGAATGTTATGTGACGTTACTTCCCCGTGGCAACAGAAGCTTGTTAAGTGATTCCTCTTATTTTTACCTAAATTTATTTCTGTGTTCTAAAATTAAATACACTTTCTGATTTATTTTCTTCCCTCCTCCATATTATTCTTGTCTAGTTGGTATAGTTTGTGTTACTATTCTGCTTAGCATTGTAGCTTACAACAAAATAATGATGTCATTTCATTTTTAATTTTACCATGAATTTGGTAGCAACTGAATTTTTATTTTTTTTCTCTCCATTAATTAGAAAAGTTATTATGAAACTTCAGATTTTTGAGTTTCAATTTTCAACTGAAATTTTTTTTTTGTGTTTAATTATAGCATAACTCAAAAATGAGATGCCGCAGAAAGTTCACTCTAATTTCTAACTTATAGGTTACTTTCTTATAGTTTTAAGTAGTTGGTACTTACTTATTGTACAAGCAACTCCGGAAACTTAGCTAGTATACTTATTATTTGTTAAGAGTTAACAAAATTCGTACTTATTATTTTAGGGGAACCATTCTTATATTAATTTTTTATATATATTTATTGTTTTTTTTTTTTTTACGCACGTCAATATCTGACGTCATTGGCGCTTGGAACTTTCTATCAGTGCAGTACCGTCCTCCAGATAGTGTGCTTTTGTTACAGACATTTCCATCACTGGAATTCAGTATACGCTAACCAATGTGCTAATCACTTTTCTGTAAAATTAATTACTTTTTTTTTGTTATTTGTTTAATTTCCTCTTTCTAGAAGCTTTCTTACAGCTCATTGCCTGGTGTTAGTTGATAGTGAGAGAACACTGTCTGGAGCTGGGCTGCTGGTGCTAAACCTTTTTCAAGAGACATTTTTATTATTTCCACCCCTACTGTTTCACAATTTTTCAGTTGCTTGCAAAATAACCATTTCGTTCAAATTTTATTAACCACAAGTAAACATACGAGGGTCATTCAATAAGTAACGAGACAAATTACTACTGCTCAAAAACAGCTAAATTGATCCGTATGAAACTTTCAGGACATAAAGTTGGCAACCTTGCGATGACATCTGATCAGCTGTTGAATTATATTTTGTAAACATAACCTCAAATTTACTCAGTTAACGATGGCGAGTCCGCTCGAGAATTGCACCGTGGAAGAACAACGTGCCGTGATCAGATTTTTAGTCGCTTAAGGTGAGAAAAGTAGTAAAATCCACAAAAGAATGTTAAAAGTGTACGGAGACAATTGTTTGAATCGTTCGAACGTTTACAAATGGGTAGAACAGTTTCAAAGTGGCCGTACAAAAGTTTCTGACGAGCAACGCAGTGGACGACCGATCGAAGTTGGGACTTCCTCTCTCGAATCTCGGATTGACGCGTTAATTCGGGACAATAGGCGTATCACCGTTGAACTGATAAGTGAAAAAGTAAACGCGAGTGTTGGAACTGTCCATAACATTATTCACAACATGCTGCACTATAAGAAAACCTGTGCGAGATGGGTGCCCAGACAACTCACGGACGCTCACAAAGAAACCCGGCTTCAAATCAGTCAACAGTTGAAAAATCGATATTCAACTGAAGGAGAAGGTTTTTTCAAAAGAATTGTAACGTGTGATGAAACATGGATCCACCACTATGAGCCAGAGTCAAAACGACAGAGCCTTGAGTGGAAGCATACGACTTCTCCCATTCGGAAAAAATTCAAGACCCAGCCATCTGCCGGTAAAGTCATGCTTACAGTATTCTGGGATTTTCAGGGGCCAATTTATTGTGATTTTCTTGAAGGCCAAAGAACAATCAACAGCCAGTACTACTGTGACATGCTGGAAAACAAGATAAGACCTGCCGTGGGCTCTTGACTGAAGGCGTGATTTTGCTTCATGACAACGCCCGTCCACATACGGCACAGCTGATGAAAGAAAAACTTCAGAAACTGGGATGGGAGATCCTTCCACATCCCCCCTACAGCCCTGACGACCTCGCCTCATCAGACTTCCATCTGTTTGGACCCCTTAAAGATGGTCTACGAGCGATACATTTTCGATCCAATGAAGAGGTAAAAAATCAGGTGCAAAAGTGGCTTCGAGATCAACCCAAAGAATTTTATGCCAAGGGCATTTACAAATTAGCAGAAAGATGGGACAAGTGTATAAGTGTTGCTGGGGACTATGTTGAAAAGTAACCAAAGTTTTATACTGATTCAATGAACCGTTTTTGAGCAATAATAATTTGTCTCTTTACTTATTGAATGACCCTCGTAGATAACGCAATTTCTCCTAATTTTAAATAAGTGTTGAACTTCAAAAACTGCTTTAAAAAGTGTAATGTTAACCTATGCACGTCTAACCAAATCTCTGTTACGGTGCGTTCGACGTGTATACTCGTTGTGAACAATATAAAATTGCCATTAACTATAAAAACTCGAAATTTTAATAAAATGCAATAAGAATATTATTTGGTGGGATGTTTCCTTTTATCTTACCAATATAACTGCCAAGTATTTTATACGGAGAGGGTTGGTGGGAGTCAGCCAAATGATAAGTGGTTGGTACATGTTTGGTCTCCGCATTAGAGACTGGGGAATTACGCACACAAATAGAAGCTCTCAACCCTTGTGCAATGGCCGTTTTTGCCTTAGATAGAGGTTCAGGACCTCAGTACGAGCATAATTTTTCATTTTGCTCAAGAATTCAAAAGCTCTTTTCTTCCTTGTAAAAAGCTCTTACGTCCCCTAGTTAACTAGGAGCAATGCATACGTGAAACGTTGCAAGTTTTTTTGAATGAACACAGAATGAGCTCTGGTAATCTCAAGCCCCCAGAGAGATTGCAGAAAAAGTCGCTTGCAGTGACTATTACACGTTGTAAATTTTTGGTTGTTTAGTACCCAACTTTGACCATTTTTTTCCTTGTTTTCAGTAAAATTTGAATTTCCCAAATTTTCTTCGAAATATAGGGCATATCCTCGTTGCTGTACTAGAAATTAAAACATTATACAAATTCCTGTATTATAAAGTTACTATAGGTAAATAAGTTATAACTACTGTATACCTATTGTTTGTGATTGTGTTTTTAAATGTACAGTCCAAATTTAGATTAGTTACATTTAAAAAAATGAGCAGTTCACAATGAATTAATATGATATTATAGGCACCACACCGTAGGTCTTTGACCCCCAACGGGCTACTAAATAGAATTTCAACTCCCTCTCTAACCAACAACCATTCGCCAAACCTTATCATCGTCATCATCAGTTTGTTCTGTTTCACAAATCTTATGCAATTCACTTGTTTATTCTAACGTAAGTTTGAAATCTTATATCTTGTTCTATTACTTTTGTAAAGTTTGTCATCGTTTTTTGCCGATTTCTTGATTAAGAAAATGGAATTTTATTTTTTTTTAAGCTAATAACTTGTGACTTGAGCGTTTTGGCACCCAGGTAATCGTAAAGGATTACTGTCTCCTGATTCTGTGTTATTTCCTGACTAGGTTAAACTGGACGCATCTGCCTTATACGTGATCTCTTTTTTTTCTTTTTTATTTGAAAGATATAAATCACTTAGCGGACTGCATTCTATGCAGTCTAACGCGGAATATCCGGTTTTCTGACCAGATCACTTCCTGTATTTTGTCTCTACCCGTAAGCTGATCCATCTGAATCTCTGACTTTTAACACATGAAAACTCTCTGAGAAAATCATCTTAGAAAACTAATTTTATTATCCAACTAATTAAAAGTATTATCTTTTAAAAGTTCTATTGCGTACTAGATTTCAGCTGTGTAAACTCTAAACGAATATGATTCAATTTTTATTGTATCACAAAGCATAAAAAATACGACATTTTATTGATCTAACAATCTACCATTTCACTGTCATCTCATCACTATACGAGGGTCGTTTGAAAAGTCCGTGCAAAGTCAGAGAGATAGCACCACTGGCGCGTATCGAGGTTATGTTTAGTTAGTAGCATCTCTTGGAAGAACACACACCAAGTTTCAGCCAGATCGGTCTATTTCTTTGTGTTTGGCATTCGTTTGAATCGAGGAAGTCGAGTGATTTTCAAAAAATGGACGAAAAAGAATTTCGTGTGTTGATTAAACACTACTTTATGAAAGGCAAAACGCCTCAGGAGACTAAAGAGAAGCTTGATAAACATTATGGTGACTCTGCACCTTCGATTAGAACAGTTTATAAGTGGTTTCAAAATTTTCGGAGTGGCCATATGGGCACAAGTGACGCTGAACGTTCTGGACGCCCTGTTGAGGTTGCTACTCCATAAATCATTGATAAAATCCATAATATGGTGATGGATGACAGAAGAGTGAAGGTGCGTGAGATTGCTAGTGCTGTGGGCATCTCGAATGAACGGGTACATAATATTTTGCATCAACATTTGGACATGACAAAGCTATCCGCAAGATGGGTGCCGCGATTGCTCACGCTTGACCAAAAACGAAATCGTGTGAAGTGTTGCAAGGACGGTTTGCAGCTGTTCCAGAAGAATCCGCAGGACTTTAAGCGTCGTTTCGTCACTGTGGATGAAACATGGATACATCACTACACTCCTGAGACCAAAGAACAATCTAAACAATGGATTACCAAGGGGGAATCTGCGCCAAAAAAAAGGCGAAGACCGTTCCTTCGGCCGGAAAGATTATGGCGACTGTCTTTTGGGATTCGCAAGGAATAATCCTCATCGACTATCTGGAAAAGGATAAAACTATTACAGGTGCATATTATTCATCGTTATTGGACCGTTTGAAAACCGAGCTGCAAGAAAAACGCCCACGATTGGCCCACAAAAAAAGTCCTTTTCCATCACGACAACGCACCAGCTCACACCTCAGCAGTTGTGGTCGCAAAATTAATGGAAATAGGGATCCAACTCGTTTCACATCCCCCCTATTCTCCAGACTTGGCTCCCTCGGACTACTATTTGTTCCCCAATATGAAGAAATGGCTGGCGGGAAAAAGATTTTATTCAAACGAGGAGGTGATTGCAGAAACGAATGGCTATTTTTCAGACTTGGACAAATCTTATTATTCGGAAGAGATCAACAAACTAGAGCAGCGTTGGACGAAGTGTATAAGCCTAAAAGGAGACTATGTTGAACAATAAAAAAGGTTTACCCCAAAAAATTAAGTAGTTTTTATTTTTGCACGGACTTTTCAAACGACCCTCGTAATGTTATAATAACACCTACTAATTTTGTTAAAAAATTTAATAACTAAATAATTTTTTTGGTAAAAAAAATATATAAAAATAAAAAATGTTTCTTGGTTTTTAATGTCCACTGCCTACAAGATCATTCCATTAGTTTATTGTTGGTCTTTTTAATTAGTTATTTTTTTTGTAAAACTTTTTTTTTTTTTTTCATTGGTTGGTTGGTTGTATTACCAAAATGTTTAGGTAAAGATTGTTTAAAACCTGGTAATAACCACATTCTTTGGGTATAGGCTCTTAGAATTCATGAAGAACTGGACTGGTCTACTTCTCACCTACCAATATCGGGGAGGTTTTGAAATGAATGATTTTTATAGAATTTAATTCATTTTTTTCTTTTTTTAAATTTATGCCTTCGTAGGAAATTTAATTCTTCAAAGTAGGGTAGAGGGGGTGCACATTTGAACAGAATTTACATTTTCTGAATCAGAGTTTACATTTACAGAGTGCCCAGAATCGTATTATTGAACCTTTTTATTTTGTTTTCTACAACTTTCTAGTCTTCTTAACAGATCTATATCAATAAACAGTTGGTACTTTACGTACATATATTTTTAATTTAAAAATTGTTGTGTCAAATGTTAATATCTGCCCCACTGGTGGGGTAGCTTTGAACACAATATAAAATAGAAAGAAATGATATTACTTTACTCTGAATCTACCTTCTATCAGTTATTTCTCTCACTACTACATTACTTTCTCTTTTAAACCACTGAAATCTAGACCAAAAAATCAAGAATGACTCAGTTCAGGATGTTGTACCCGAAGTGATGGGTTTAGGAAGTTTGAACAAAATATTCGGTTTGTTGCGCTTCTTAATGAAGGTTCGGACCCACTTTCCCCTTCTCTGCGATTAAACAGAAAAAAAGTCACAAACTTGCTGGTCGGTAGGGCGGCACACTTTAACTGTGATGTTGAATTGTGCCCCCTCTCCTTCCATAAGAGAAAATATAATATCCAACACTTTTTTGCAAGCAAATAGCCTTTTGTAAATACTAGATTTAAAAATACGGAATTCCAAATGTTAATATGGACTAACAATACTTTACACCTTGTCCACTACAATCTTCACAATACACTTCCCAAAGCTGTAACAAAAAATTTTACTTCCACCTTACAAAATATAAACATTCCTCAATTCTGGACTTTACCAAACAATGAAAACGAAGGGAAACTCTGTCAATTATACAACAGGTCTACCCACAAAATATGGAGAAAATTGCCAATCATAAATGTTTTTAAATATTTGGCGAGAAATGAAAACTGTTCAAAGGTGCCCCCCCTCTCCTCTACGTATTTAGTGAAAGAAAATGGAAAATTTAGTACAATTAATTAACACTGTCCGGTAGGACAGTTGTATAAGGGTTGATCGTAAAAAACGGCACGAAAAAGCTGTAACATTGAAAAACATCCAACTTTGTCAATTTTTTTCTCTTTTCCTATAAAAGATAAAATTCCCAAATTTTCTTTATAATATAGGGAAAATCCTCCTTTATGACTGTAATTTTTTTTGGCAACAACCTAGATTTATTTATTTTTATTGGTGAATATTTTGGTGAATTTTTTCCAAACAATCGCTTTGCCTTTTTAATTGTTTACAGTAACGTTACCTAAAAGCAAGAAAATTAAGATAATTAATAGAATTGATTCAAGGGGCTTTTTTCTTCTCTTAACGTTTTGTGGTAACTTTTGGTTACCAGTGATTACTTTATAGTTACCGCTGTTGTATATATATATATTTGGTGTAATGTTCTGCAGTCATGAAATCTCCACCCCTCTAAAGGCCTCCCTGCCTCTCTCCCAGACTGTCTATCTCATTTTGTCGGAGAGCTATACCTACAAATACAGTTAAATGATAATACAGTGTTGCCGATTGGTGCATTAGTTCTTCCCATACACTCCTTTACATATATATATATATATATATAGATATACATATATATATATATATGTCGGCTTCTTAACTATTATTGGTCGCCATTCTTCAGTTTAAAAACCTGCTTTTATGTCTCTTGTACGATGTAGAGAACTAAAAATATAAATAACATTGACTAGAAAGAATTTTTACACAAAAATAACTTCGATTAAAATTTTAAAATTATTATAAATTTTTGGAAACTAATTATACTTATTTTTTTAAAAAAATAATGCTTTCCAATTGGTAATAATGTTTATAATTCAATGAAATGGCATTTAGAATGAAACTAACTCCATTCAATTCACCAATTCCAGAATTGTCATAAAATGAATCATCTGAAAAGAATTGAATACGGAGAAACATTATAGTTTTTTTGGTAAGAATAATTTTCAAATAATTTTTCGTAAAAATCGATTACTTTTAAGACGGTGATTCTCATTCAAGAAAGGAGGAATTTTTCAAATTTAAAGTAATACCCGAAGATAAATTTCTGGAATTCTAAGTATGAATTTAAATTTAATAACTAGAGGTATTATTTTACATATTAGGATTTTTGGGTATTAAAAACAGTCCAAGTTGGACAGTTGTATAAGGGTTGATCGTCAAAAAGTGCATGAAAAAGCGTAACGTTGAAAAACACCCAACTTTGACAATTTTTTTCTCTTTTTCTATAAAAGAGAAAATTCCCAAATTTTCTTTATAATATAGGGCAAATCCTCCTTTATGACTGTAATTTTGTTGCAACAACCCAGATCTAATAGGTTTCGAGAAAAAAGTTGCCGAAAATGAGCAAAAACGGTATTTTCAGAAATTGGTCTTCATTTTCATGAATGAGTTGTCATTCGATTTGGAATTTCATTTAGATTTGCCTTTTGGGAGTATCGACGCTTTACATCGAATGGGTGAGGAGTTAGCCCCATATACAGGGTGTACTCGGAGGAGTGGTCGAAACTTCGGGAGGTGATTCAGCAGCTCAAATGCAACAAAATCATTTTCTATTCATAATGGCCTAATTCACAATAGTGTCCCAAGATATTTGCATTTTTTTTTTAACTTTTCCAATGAATATTCGCGTTTTCCACCATAAAAACGGCCGTAACTTTTCTATCCTTTATCCTACAACAAATCTGCTTATTCCACGAAAGAGCATTAAATTTTCTATAAATCTGCTTAACTCAGAGTCTCCAAAAGATTTTTATAAACAATGAAATTTTTACATTAAAGTCTAAAAAATTCGTTCTCGATGAGTTTTGTTAAAATTTTCAACTGTATTTTTTTCAATGATTCAATGAATTCAATGAATCAAGGAGTCACCCAATTACAGAAAAAGTTGTGCATTTATTGAGCTTCAAGACCATATGAATGTTTTTGGTTTTTAATAAAACACTACCCCGAACAGAGTGGTGTAAATGCAGAAAACTGTGATGTTTGCGTAACCGACTTTTCACTGATATCAAATTATTAATTTCCTCGTATGTACATTTTTATAGAAGTTTACTTATATTCTGCCCGGCTGACTGCAAAATTGATACGTCAAGGCCGGTGGGGCTATAAGGATGATTGTAGGCCTATTAACTGGGCCACTGCAGGCTCAGAAAACACATGCATCGCATGGGCACCTGGCAGATGATAGCCTCTGGTAGGTTCTGTCAGGAAGAGGAGGAAAGGGCACTGCACGTGTTGTGTCAGTGTGAGGGGCTTGTCCTGGCTAAGGAAGTTACTTCTCGGGGAGGAAAAAAACCAAGGCCTTGAGAGCTTTACCCAGGAGTCCAGAATTAACAGTCTGATTAAACGGACGGGTCTGGAGGGCTAGCTCTAAAGCTAGGGAGCCACAATAGATCCAAAGGGGTCGCAGTGGCGTAGGCCTTGAGGCCGCCCTAATTTAATCTATTCTATTCCCATATTCTTCCCAATAATATTTAGTAAATTTGATTGTATTAGTAGCTATCAATAAACAATCACGTCTATGCGTGTCCACAGTTCTTAGAAATTGATTAATCCTGGTAGAGCTAACTTTAGAATTAAATTCTTAACTGCTATGTGTTTAAAGTTAGCTCCTACATGTAGATTGGGCTGTGTTACTACCCCTCACAGTTCCACTGGCCAGTGTAATTCATGGCAGACCAATAAAAATCAATAATTAGTAGACTTTTGTTAAGCTTCAATATTTTTCCGAATTATAGATTTCCTAATCCAGTAATATGGTTGGTCGAGCTCTCATATTTTTGTTATCATTCAGCTTACGTCAATGAATATATAAAAATAGAATATTATTAAAGCTAGTTAAATTCCTCAACATAATTTAGCCACGTTTAATAATCTTGTAGAGATGTGGAAAATTTTTTTGTTTTCATTATTATTATTTTTTTATAATAATAATGATTACATTATTATTATAAATTAATAATTTATTAATTATTGAGCAAGTGTTGCATTACATTATTATTATAAATTAATAATTTATTAATTATTGAGCAAGTGTTGCTATCGAATATTGTTTGTTTAAATATTATGATTTGAACTTCTACGAAGTGAGGGTAAATTTTGAAGTCTCAGAGCTGTTCTGGTAAAGCTGGTCGTTCCTTAGTTGTTGTTCACAGGAGTTCAGATTGAAACTATGTGTGCTGGTCACTGATTTAATCGAAATATTATCCTGATAATAGGAAACTATTCATGCAATGAATGTAATCGATTATTATCGTCTTCCAACAAATGGTATACATAGGAAATCATTCATTTGAAACAGTGTCCACTTGTTAGCCATTGTTACCAAATTTATCATAAATTTAGGTGTAAAATTATTAGTTGAATTTTTTTTAAACATTTTTAGGAATCCTTCGAGCTCATGGTCTTTCTTGAAGGAACCTCATGTTTAAGTAGCAGATAAAATAGTTTATCGAAGCTTTTTTCTACTCAAATTTTCAAAATTATTCTTGTATCTTTATTCAATCTTATTACAAACATCTTAATAAGACAATTGTATATTAAGGTAGCGAATCAGGTTTTATTTTATTTATTTTCTAGAATATATTTTATGAATAATTAACTATTAAATTTTATAATAATTAACGCGTCTTGATTGGTGTATTTGAAGCACGTGACTTTTACCGAATTTCAAGATTTCATTTTATATTTATTTTTTACAATCCACTGCCTTTTTATATCCAATTTATATTAATATTGTAATTTTTACTTAAATATTATATAAATCTAATATTTTAATAAGACAGTCCACTTTCCCCGTTCCTACATGAAAAATTCCTTGTATCGATGATTTCCATTTTACGTGCGTTTTGGCTGAGCCCTTGATCCCTTGCGGAACCCCTGTCAACGTTCCAGAGAACCCTAGGGTTCCACGGAACCCAGGTTGAAGACCCCTTCTCTAGATTTATATATAAATCATACTTAAATCTATCAGTTATCTCTCCAAAACTCCCCAAAAATATTTTAAATAATGATAGATGCTTGTGTGACTAGTACCACCTAAAATTTATCGTAAAACAATGGAGCCATTATTCAAGCGAGTTTGAAAAGAAAAAATAAATAAATAAAATACGGAACTATATTCTGAAAAAATTGCATTTCCGATTTATCGATTACATTTGAAGCTTTATAATTGCACTTTCCTGGAAATTTTCTCCCGAAAAAAATCAATCAATAATCGAATAATAATCAAAAATAATCGATTAACCAATTTCTCTTGTCTTTAACAGTAATGTGTACAGTAGAATAAAATTAATAAGAAAAATATTTAGCACATTTTTGAGGTTCAAGGAAAATTTTTTTAGAAGTTATTTTTGAGAAAATCACAATTTTTTGGAAAATCCGATCCATCCATACTATTGGCTGATAAAAAGAGTTTTTTAACCATACTGTCGCCCGGCTTCAAAAATCTAATCGCAGTTTCCTATGGTTTTTCGAGTCTCAAGCTGATGCTCGATACAAAACGTTTTCTTGTTCTTTTGGTATATCTTTTTATTTTTTGTGTTAGAATCTCGAGATATTTATTTTTAATTAGCTTTACCTTATTTTCTAACCATTAATGGATTTTTTAATCGATTGTCAAAATTAACTCCGTCAAATCCATGCAGTAAATTTGATTTCCATTTTTTCCAATAACCCTGAGTCACTTGAGATTTGTCTTATTTATCATTAAAAAAAAGATGCGGTAATATTGAAATAAGATAAGTTAAATAAAATGTTAAAAGAATGAACTATAACAATGTTTGGAAGTGCATAATTCTTGCTAATGAATCATTAGACTATTTTTAGCCGAGGGCCCAGGTAGCAAGCAGGTTTATATTATCTTTGGCAAAGAAAGAATTGTGTTACATTGCGAATCGAAGAAACAGACAATTCAATAACTGAACTACAGTATTAAATAGTATAGAATATAGCGCATGCATACAATCAATTAACGTTAACCCAGATATGGTGATTTTGAAACCGTTTCTAACATTGGATGATCGTCGTTCACGTCTATACTCTGCATGCTTTGTATACGAGGGTCGTTTGAAAAGTCCGTGCAAAAATAAAAACTACTTAATTTTTTGGGGTAAACCTTTTTTATTTTTCAACATAGTCTCCTTTTAGGCTTATACACTTCGTCCAACGCTGCTCTAGTTTGTTGATCCCTTCCGAATAATAGGATTTGTCCAAGTCTGAAAAATAGCCATTCGTTTCTGCAATCACCTTCTCGTTTGAATAAAATCTTTTTCCCGCCAGCCATTTCTTCATATTGGGGAACAAATAGTAGTCCGAGGGAGCCAAGTCTGGAGAATAGGGGGGATGTGAAACGAGTTGGAACCCTATTTCCATTAATTTTGCGACCATAACTGCTGAGGTGTGAGCTGGTGCGTTGTCGAGATGGAAAAGGACTTTTTTGTGGGCCAATCGTGGGCGTTTTTCTTGCAGCTCGGTTTTCAGACGGTCCAATAACGATGAATAATATGCACCTATAATAGTTTTACCCTTTTCCAGATAGTCGATGAGGATTATTCCTTGCGAATCCCAAAAGACAGTCGCCATAATCTTTCCGGCCGAAGGAACGGTCTTCGCCTTTTTTTGGCGCACATTCCCCCTTGGTAACACATTGTTTAGATTGTTCTTTGGTCTCAGGAGTGTAGTGATGTATCCATGTTTCATCCACAGGGACGAAACGACGCTTAAAGCCCACAACACTTCACACGATTTCGTTTTTGGTCAAGCGTGAGCAATCGCGGCACCCATCATGCGGATAGCTTTGTCATGTCCAAATGTTGATGCAAAATATTATGTACCCGTTCATTCGAGATGCCCACAGCACTAGCAATCTCACGCACCTTCACTCTTCAGTCATCCATCAACATATCATGGATTTTATCAATGATTTCTGGAGTAGTAACCTCAACCTCTGGGCGTCCAGAACGTTCAGCGTCACTTGTGCCCATATGGCCACTCCAGAAAATTTTGAAACCACTTATAAACTGTTCTAATCGAAGGTGCAGAGTCACCATAATGTTTATCAAGCTTCTCTTTAGTCTCCTGAGGCGTTTTGCCTTTCATAAAGTAGTATTTAATCAACACACGAAATTCTTTTTCGTCCATTTTTTGAAAATCACTCGACTTCCTCGATTCAAACGAATGCCAAACACAAAGAAATAGACCGATCTGGCTGAAACTTGGTGTGTGTTCTTCCAAGAGATGCTACTAACTAAACATAACCTTGATACGCGCCAGTAGTGCTATCTCTCTGACTTTGCACGGACTTTTCAAACGACCCTCGTATTTGCACCATTTACTGTATCTCTCATCACTTTTGTTTGTTGCACATTTGTGTGCAGATGTGAAATTAAAAAACTCCATAATCGGATAGTTTTGTTAATTTATCGGAACTTTTAGGTAAAGAAAAAGTTAAGTTTTCTGAAAGAAAAATTGATTCAATTCTGGAATCGAAATAAAGAAACATAGAAATCAACGATCAACATTTGAATAAACGTTAGTAAAACTTGACGTCCATTAATAACAAGACTTTTTCTTAGATGACCATTTGTTAGCCGTCTCTTCTTCGTCTTTTTTGCTTTAAATGTTGTCACCATTTTACATATCTTATTTGTTTTAGCCGTCAGTTACTGATAGCGTCCTTGGTACGTAGATCGTCATCACGTATAACGTCTATGAGAGAATGATTTCGTTTGTTAATATTAATCAAATGGCTCTTTGTTGTATTTCTGTGCACCAAATATGAACATATCAAGGCTAACAATTTGTACTGGTTGTATTTTTTTAAAATCTACTTTCCCATTTGTGAAATATTGCATACGTTTACTAGAAATTTACTTTTTTCGGCGAATGTTTATGTAATTTTGCGGCAGCCCAGTAATGAATACAATTGCACAAAGTACGAAACTGTGCGACGATTAGAAAAAAAAAGAAGAAGCAAACTTGCTGATTTTAGCCGCCTTTTTACCGGTGTTTGGGAGAACAGAATTTGCTTTCATTTTATCGCTTCACACTATACTTGCTGACTGAGTGAGGAAGGTTACATTGTTTAATATTTTCTTCTAGACCATAACAGCCTATGAAGGGCCTGAGCATCAGCCCACTACATCATACTTCACGGCCCTCGCAGCCGTTCTCTAACCATGCAGTCCTCCAAGTCGTCGTCCATGTCCTCATCCACGGTCTCCTTGGGGGCCTTCTTCCACCAGGATGCCCGTATACAGCTTTCTTTGAACCCCTTATATCCTCCATCTAGTGCAAATGTCCCCAACCACCGCAGTCTAGTAGCTTCTATAAAAGAAGCAATTTCAGATTCCCCAAACAGTTCACAGCCACTTC
The DNA here is from genome assembly GCF_049639745.1 of Rhodnius prolixus. Lineage (NCBI taxonomy): Eukaryota > Metazoa > Arthropoda > Insecta > Hemiptera > Reduviidae > Rhodnius > Rhodnius prolixus. The sequence continues at coordinate 22,263,336 of NW_027411582.1, forward strand.
TTGGTTCGTCCAGAACCTGAAACCTTCATCTGTTCTCTTAGGTCCAAATATTTTCCTTAAGATTTTTCTATCCCACCTGTGTAACCTTTGCTCATCTTCTCGTGGCAAAACCTGTTGGACATAATTTGAGAAAATTATACCACAGTGAGCATAATTGATAATTATTTCAGTGAAAAACAATCCGGGAAGAATTAATTGAATCCGGAACATTATTTAAGGGAAATTTCATTTTAAAGTTCAGTTCTCAGGGGGGACTTCTTCGAAAAGTATGGATGACTACAAAGTATATAATGTTAGAATTAAATCTAACAGAAATGTTTAGATTTTGAAGAAAATTTGTTATTTAGAATCTTGAGAATAGTATCAAGAAAAAGTCATGCGAGTGTTCACACAATTTTTTTTTTTAATTTAAAATTGGCCATTACCTGTAAAATTCACGGATCAGGCGATCTTAACGTCAATACGTCGCAACTATTAATTCCACACTATCAATTGTTTTTATTAAACATTAAATAAAATTTAAGGGTTTAGATCGGGAATCGAACCTACTTTACCTACCAACAATAGATATTTGCTGTTAGGGACTCGCCTTTAACCGCTCGGCTATCGTGGCGTCTTGTTATTGTAGTGTAAATCACCTATTTGTTCAAGCGGCCCTTAACGTTCATTAACCGATTAATCCTATACTCTGAATACTTGACTAAAACTTTTTTTTTTAATTTCACGCAGATTGTGAATTTTATTTTTTTTTAAAATTAGTTATCATGTTTCAATTTTTTTTTTCTTTTCTTTTCTTTTTTTTTTATAAATAAACACGTGCCTACTTTGGACCATAAAAATGAGAATCCTCCGCTTTGTATAGGGCTAATCAATTGTAAGGAAAAAACCGGTTCTATCGTCGTCAAAGACGTTCTCTACACTTCTACTCATTGTGTTATATCTGTTATTATATTATTGTCGTCTGCTTTTATAATTTTTTGTTCTTATTCTTCTGATCTCTCCTTTAGCCATCATCCTACCCACACACAACATTCTACAGACATAGACATCTACTCCCACAATTCTCGTCTACTGCACAGTTTTACAAAATGGCCGGGCCCTTTTCACCATGTCTTTCGTCTGTCCAGTATTTAAAAAAAAACAGTGGGTTTGATAGTTACTTAGAAACTTAGTGGACTTGGGTAATTGTGAGTTAAGTAAGTTTGATAAGGCTTTTTTTTTGTGAGGAGGGGCTTTTTGTTGCATTAAATGGTGCGTCTTTGTTAATTGTAAGTTTAAAATGCACCTGATAGTAGGCCAGACCAGTGATAAGACGAAATTACTTTAATAGATCACTGTCTTAATTTATCAACAGATCTACTGCAACTACTTCCCAAGGTCTTACTATGGATTGCACGGTGTATTGTTGGACATGACAACAGATAGCCAGTATTTTGGTTTAGATCGAGAAGCTTACAGTGTAGTACTTTATGTTAGCCATGTGGTAATGATAATATCATTCAAGTAATCGCCATTTTTGTCCAGTCAGTGCTTAACACTTATCACTGACAACTGAATAGAGCCAGACAAGGGGGCCTTTTAGATAGTTGCGGAGTTTTGAGGAATTATCCACTTCTTCTAAAAATTCACTTACATTTACATTTAATAAATTTAAATTTATTATTTTTATTAAATTTGCGTTATTTTTCGAACATTTAAAACTTCTGACATTGTCTTCTCCAATACAGTCCAATTTTATATTTCGATTGTTGAGATTATATCAATTTTATATTTCGATTATTGAGATTATATCAATTTTATATTTCGATTAATGAGATTATATCAATTTTATATTTCGATTATTGAGATTATATCAATTTTATATTTCGATTATTGAGATTATATCAATTTTATATTTCGATTATTGAGGTTATATTAAATTTTCTAATTATTTAGGAACTAACTCTTCCACTAATAAATTAGTGCCGAAGAACTATTTTACAATGGGCTCTACGCCCGGGAAATGGTGATAATACCCCCGCCGAATTTGGCTTACAATTAAAACAAAAAAAAAAAAACATTATATATTTTGCAAAAATTTTTGTATTTAGTAGATAATTATGATAAAGAGAATTCATGTGATCGTTTCACGCCAGTGTTGTTCAATAAATAAATATTCGTAACCTTTATTTTTATCTACTCCTTTATCTTTAATTTCTTATTATCTTTATTTATTTTTAACACAAATTACAGCAGTTAAATTCAGCTATTTAACTGCTGTATTGGAATACTCAATGTCTGGTTATTTCACTTGTAAGTTTTTTTTTTGTACTGACCGGTTTATGTTTCGTACTTACCTGTTTTTATTTTTTATTTTTTAAATATCTATTTATAACTTTAGTCCTTCGTGATCCTCGACTTGTCTCTCACACTAGGTTCTTCAGTCACTCACACAATCTTGCTTCTAAACTGGTTTTTTGTTTGGTTTAGGACTCTTTTTTTTTGCAAGTCCCAATAGTCAGAGTAAGAAATTTTGTTCACTTGAATGATTCGATAAATTGGATTAAACCGTAAGGTTTTTTTTAAAATGACAATTTTTCTTTAATTTTGGAAATTCAGGGACGTACGGCTACAAAATTTTCAAAAATGGACTTTAAGGGGGGGAAAGCCTTAATTCCTTCTCTCTCAAAAGTTTGCCATTCAGGGAATTTTCTTGGATAAATGTTTTGACTTCACTTTTTCTTGAAATTTTAGAAGAAATGTAGACTTATTTATTTGTTGCCATAAGAAATACATTTATTAGCATAGAGTTGATAATCTCAGTTTTACAATTTAAAATAATATCCTTTGCAAAATAATAAATTAAAACATAACTCCAAATTTCGCATATTACCAAAAAAGGACAGAATAGAAAACTACTAAATACCTAATGGAGACAGAAATTTTTCATCTTTACAGACTATGAATTATTGACATGACAATATTGTTAATTTTTCATTTTAATTCCGCTGACAGTTTACAGATTAAAAATTATTTATTTTTTAAACACCATCAATAGTTAAGATATTAACTAGCTTTGATGTGCTCAGGAAGGTTGCAATATATTGTTTCAAAAATTTAGATTTAAAACTGGAATAAATAGGGCGTTCCAACAAGAGATGTTCCTCACAGTTTAATATTAGATGTTTGCACAATTTGCAGGCCTTTTCCTTATAAAAGTAATGATAGTCCTTTAATAGTCTTGACTTCATTATTATTTACCATTCTTAATTGGCTAGTCGTCCTTCATTTATTAATATTAACAATTAATGTGAAGTAATATTCAGGTTCTAAGTAAGCAAAAGTTACAAATATTTCTATACATTGAGAAATCTCTACGCCTGCTCCGGCCTGAAGCCCCTGGACTTGTAGTAGCCACATCAAGAAACTCCAAATACAACACAGAACAAAATTTCTGAGCGACAGACTCTTCAAGATTCGACTCCACTCCACGGAGACTGTATCCATTATCCGCCCAGTACACTACTTTGATCTAAAAATCAGTCTGCTGCAACTCCTTTCCAACTCTAGACTGTCCATCCTAATCCACTCTGGTGCGATATATCTTTTTATGAAAGATCTTTGTATATCCTACAGGCACAAAAGAATCAAACACATCCTACTCTTTCTACACTAGCTGCAGGTTTTTCCTTACTTTTTCCCCTGCATTCTTATCGTACTCCTTAAACTTTCTTGTTATCCTCACTTGTTATGAAGGTTACAATGTTTTTGTACGAATAGTTCGAATATTTTTTTTTTTTGTAGATATTTAGCGTAATAAAGATTTATTCTATTCTCTATACAATGAAAAATAACCTGAGTTCACAGAGAAAAAACGTAGGCATTACATATAGAGCCTAAATAATAAATCGCTTAAATTTTAATGGATTAATAAATGAAATGACTAGCATTTTAGGCAATTTATACAAATTTATGAAGTATCTTAGGCATTAGATAAAATTGAAAGGATTTCATACTCTGTCGATATACATAAAACTTATACATAGATTAGTATAAATTTAAACGTCATTTGTGGAATAAGATTTGGCTTATTATTACAAATGGAACCTATTCCAATATCTGCATCTAGCCGTTCTATATCCTAGATATTATAACAAGTGTTTATCAAAGAAGATTGTAGAAGATAGTAGAAGAGTTTTTAGAGAAAAAGAGCGAATGGCCAGCTGGCCCTAGAAAGGGACGTTAGGGATACACACAGAGTGGGTGTTGGTGTGTTAGTTTTAGCTCCATTGATTTGTTTGAAGAGATCAGGTGCTGCACTCTCCGCAACACAGTTCCTCCTTCAGGCCACATCACTATATTGTCCGCACTAAATCGACTGCGCAGTCTCATACTACTGCTAGCTCTGGTGGCTATTACTTTTTGTCGTTGCCCTTACTCTACCCACATTTTTTTCCCCTTTTAAAAAAAGAAAAACTAATTTTACTTAAACAAGAATTTTTCTTTGTTTTTCTTCGTTTCACCAACCAGCTTCTTTTAATCCTACCTCTAATATACAATGTAATTTTCTAGTAGGGGTTGTGACGAAACTTTTTATTAAAAGATGTCTGCTCCTTTCTTGGGAGTCACAACAGAATTTAGTTAACAATGTCTGCAAGCCAATCCTCTATCTCGTTGGTTCGCTAGCTAACCACAAACCCAGTATCGATCGCCTCTTATTTCACAGGGATGTCCTCTAATTTTTTTTTTTTGTAATACCATTTCATAAATTGTATTTAGCCCACCAAAATTGTAAGAGCTTCTACATTCACGCTTAACTCTACGAGGTTAATTATTTGATTCAAAATATCGTAGTTTGTGATGATTTTTAAGTTATTATACTTTTTATTACCAATGCTCGTATCATTCACATCCCATCGCAGCGCCACATCACGTCGGATAATCTTCTGATTGTGAGCTAGCCACAGATTCTTTAATTCTTGCAGTGTGCCAGTATGGCCGTCTTCTCTCAGCTCTCCTCTGTGAATATGTTGCTCACGAGGATACATTGTATACTTAGTTTATAATATCTCATCTCATCTCTCGTTCTGATAACAATTGCTAGCAAAATAGTGTAATGCTAGAAGGGGAAATGTAAATTTTTTGTCACCGCTGAAAAAATACAAAAAAAAAAGCATACTAATACTAGGTGTGGCTATTAAATAACGAGACTATTGCTGTAAGTGTGGGCTATTAAATAACGAGACTATTGCTGTAAGTGTGGGCTATTAAATAACGAGACTATTGCTGTAAGTGTGGGCTATTAAATAACGAGACTATTGCTGTAAGTGTGGGCTATTAAATAACGAGACTATTGCTGTAAGTGTGGCTATTAAATAAAGAGACTATTACTGTAAGTGTGGGCTATTAAATAACGAGACTATTGCTGTAAGTGTGGGCTATTAAATAACGAGACTATTGCTGTAAGTGTGGGCTATTAAATAACGAGACTATTGCTGTAAGTGTGGGCTATTAAATAACGAGACTATTGCTGTAAGTGTGGGCTATTAAATAACGAGACTATTGCTGTAAGTGTGGGCTATTAAATAACGAGACTATTGCTGTAAGTGTGGGCTATTAAATAACGAGACTATTGCTGTAAGTGTGGGCTATTAAATAACGAGACTATTGCTGTAAGTGTGGGCTATTAAATAACGAGACTATTGCTGTAAGTGTGGGCTATTAAATAACGAGACTATTACTGTAAGTGTGAGCTATTAAATAACGAGACTATTGCTGTAAGTGTGGCTATTAAATAACGAGACTATTGCTGTAAGTGTGGGCTATTAAATAACGAGACTATTGCTGTAAGTGTGGGCTATTAAATAACGAGACTATTGCTGTAAGTGTGGGCTATTAAATAACGAAACTATTGCTGTAAGTGTGGGCTATTAAATAACGAGACTATTGCTGTAAGTGTGGGCTATTAAATAACGAGACTATTGCTGTAAGTGTGGGCTATTAAATAACGAGACTATTGCTGTAAGTGTGGGCTATTAAATAACGAGACTATTGCTGTAAGTGTGGGCTATTAAATAACGAGACTATTGCTGTAAGTGTGGGCTATTAAATAACGAGACTATTACTGTAAGTGTGGGCTATTAAATAACGAGACTATTGCTGTAGAGTGTGGGCTATTAAATAACGAGACTATTGCTGTAAGTGTGGGCTATTAAATAACGAGACTATTGCTGTAAGTGTGGGCTATTAAATAACGAGACTATTGCTGTAAGTGTGGGCTATTAAATAACGAGACTATTGCTGTAAGTGTGGGCTATTAAATAACGAGACTATTGCTGTAAGTGTGGGCTATTAAATAACGAGACTATTGCTGTAAGTGTGGGCTATTAAATAACGAGACTATTGCTGTAAGTGTGGGCTATTAAATAACGAGACTATTGCTGTAAGTGTGGGCTATTAAATAACGAGACTATTGCTGTAAGTGTGGGCTATTAAATAACGAGACTATTACTGTAAGTGTGGGCTATTAAATAACGAGACTATTGCTGTAAGTGTGGCTATTAAATAACGAGACTATTGCTGTAAGTGTGGGCTATTAAATAACGAGACTATTGCTGTAAGTGTGGGCTATTAAATAACGAGACTATTGCTGTAAGTGTGGGCTATTAAATAACGAAACTATTGCTGTAAGTGTGGGCTATTAAATAACGAGACTATTGCTGTAAGTGTGGGCTATTAAATAACGAGACTATTGCTGTAAGTGTGGGCTATTAAATAACGAGACTATTACTGTAAGTGTGGGCTATTAAATAACGAGACTATTGCTGTAAGTGTGGCTATTAAATAACGAGACTATTACTGTAAGTGTGGGCTATTAAATAACGAGACTATTGCTGTAAGTGTGGCTATTAAATAAAGAGACTATTGCTGTAAAACATTTTATTTTAAATTTATACATATTTAGTTATTATCACTTTCAATATAAACCCCTCCCCTATCCCTACAGCGCTCCATGCGAATCTACCATTGTTCGAAACAGTGGTGAAAGTATTTTTCTGTGAGCTCCTGCATGACGCGTGTCGCTTTTTCTTTCACAGCTTCAACGGACTGAAATCGTGTTCCTTTTAATGCAGATTTGACTTTGTGGGGAACAGATAAAAGTCACATGGGGCCATGGATGGCCTAAAGCTGGAATGTTGTACTTGGCTAGAAACGTCTTGACGCAGTGTGAGCCGGCGGTTGTCAAAGATGGAGAACCCCGCGAGTTGTTCTTCCACAAAACGGGTCGTTTTTTCCTTACTCTATCACGGAGTTGAGCAAGCACCTCACGGTAATAATGTTGATTAATTATAATCGATATTTTTATCCGTTTTGGACGTGGAAGGGCGACCCGGGCGGTCATCATCTCCGACGTCTTCTCGGCCATCTTGGACCTCGCTTGAACCACTCAAAAACTCGCGCAAGTGATTAACATTCATCGCCATAAACTTCTTTTAATAAAAGATAAGTTTCAGTAGCGGTTTTATTAAGTTTTGATGTGAAATTACACGACAATTCGTTGCTCTACTACAATGTGTAGTATCATGTTTTCGGTAAAACGAAACTAACACCTCTTACACAAACGACGGTTCCCGTCAGATAGATTTCTCTACAAACACGTGAGACGCTGCAATCGAAAGAGAAGGCTTTACGCTGCACAGCTGTCGGTCGTTAGGATTTGGGCGCATGCATAGTTCTTCTGTAGCAGCATCAGTCTCGTTATTTAATAGCCACACCTCGTACATCTGCAAAAGAGTAAAGCATCATTATAACTAATGTTACATTAGAATTTATCTCAATGTCAAAAATAAAATCTAAACATATGGACAGGTGATTTACCACAAAGCGTGGGCACCAAAACAACATTGTATTATAAAGGGGGATAGTTACGAAATAGTAAAACTCAAGTCTCATTATTATAGACTTAACGTAATATGTCGTTATGATTTTGTAACCTTTGTAAACATATATAATATATATAAAACTGTATAAAGATATCAGAAGTGAGGGAATATAATTGCAAAACTTTCAGAAGTTCCCTAAATTTAATGTTCTCTGAAAAAATTTTCAAACTAAATTGGAAGGGTTTTTATTTATGTGCCAAAAGTTAAAAGGAAATCCATTGTCAGTTGTAAAACTCGGAAAATCCTTACCTTCTTTTTATTGCAGCATTTCCGGCGCAATTTATGATGTACTTGTCCAGGTTTAAAATTTGTGGTGATAATTACTATGTACATTCAATAATCATCCAACAATTAAACAGACAAATAGATGTACAACAAAATTTTTTTAATCTATAAAATATTTTGTTTATTTTTCCACATAAGCCCCCCACCAACTTCTATGCACTTGTCCCATCTGCAAAGCTGATACATCTCCTATGATTCATTAGATTAGAAGCTAAAATTTTCGAGGTTTCGTCCAAAATTTAAGGTTAAATATCCTCGCTACACATGCGTCTGATCGTTATGAAATTCTAGTTACTGATAGACAATATCAATCTCTATAAACGAGTAAAGTACCATCTCCAACGATGTATTAGATTAGGAGATGCAGCTAAAATTTTCGTGGTTTTTAACTCGTCCAAAATTTAAGGTTCAATACCTCGTTTCACAGGCATCAGATCGTTATGTAATTCTAGTAACTTATAGACAATATCAATCTCTATAAACGAGTAAAGTATCATCTCCAACGATGTATTAGATTAGGAGATACTTGCAGCTAAAATTTTCGTGGTTTTTAACTCGTCCAAAACTTAAGGCTCAATTTCTCGCTACACATACATCAGATCGTTGTGAAATTCTAGTAACTGATAGCCTATATCGATCTCTATAAACGAGCAAAGTATCATCTCCAACGATGCATTAGATTAGAGTTACTTGCAGATAAAATTTTTGTGGTTTTTCTAACTCGTCCAAAACTTAAGGCTCTTTCTAGAGAAACGCAATTAGCCTTGTGCAGTTTCATTAACCGGATAATTCGTATTATTTCAGTTCAATAACTTTAAATGTGTTCGCTATGAGATCTGGAGCGTTTTGATCCTGTAAAATCTTGCCAATTGAGTTTAGAAGAATTTTTGAAACTAAGACTATTAAAACAATTCTTATTGTTTAATTCTTTATTGTTAGGCAAAGTTTGCCTTGGAACTAGCTTCTTCAACTTTTCGTTATCCTGTTCAGATTAATATATATATATTTTTTATTCGTTTTATTTTTAGTAGGCAAAGTGATGAAGATGATTGGTAGTAGGGCGACACCGTTATACTTAACTGAGGGTGGAGAATAGTTGTTCTTGTTGATGTTGTTTTTTGTCGCCAGTCTGTTTTCTTGTAGTTGTTGCACAAACTGGCAACGTAGCCACATACATCTTTTAACCTATCTGCCTCCATACTGATTCCTACCCAATAATGATAGCTACCTCAGAGCCCAATTGGTTTAACTTTGCCCTAAAAACATTAACTCATCAGAGCCTTTTTTTACCAAAGAAGACAAAATCTAGGCGCAGAAACAAACATATTTAATCTGGACTTCAATATTTTAATTCTAATCGCATATTTTCAATAAAAGTGCTTAAATTTTACGTAAACCGCTTGGCTGGTTTAGCCTGTCACAGCGTGATACTTCTAGGCAATATTATGTGACAGTACCTTTCCTCAAATGCCGAATTTTGGAACAAATTCACTTATTACTTACATAACAGTTTTTGATTAAAATAATTTAAATTTTTAAGGTTTTATTTAAAAACGGTTCAGACAAAATTTTATGTAAACATCGTATAGTGATTGCAAACGTAAAAATTTGAGAATAGCAGTTAAAGAAAATCATGAGATTTTATTATTTTTAATCATAAATCTTTTCTCTAATCAAGTTCGTAACTTCGTCATATATCTCCAAAAATATAATATTTATAAAAGTAACTTGAAAAACAGTTTTATGTAAACATCGTATAGTGATTGCAAACGTAAAAATTTGAGAATAGCAGTTAAAGAAAATCATGAGATTTTATTATTTTTAATCATAAATCTTTTCTCTAATCAAGTTCGTAACTTCGTCATATATCTCCAAAATTATATTTATAAAAGTAACTTAAAAAACAATTGGCTAAGGTTAGAGCTTATGCGATTAGCATCCTCTTTATCTCTTTGTAAGTCCATCAAAAACATTTTACCGTTCTGTTTTGTCTCCTTATATTTGTAATAATCGGGTGTGCTCTGTTATATTTATAAATGAGTAATTAACACTGACCTTGACGCCATTTTTTTTTAAATTAATTTTTGCTGTTTATTTTTTCTGAATATTGGTTTTCGTTTAATGTGCAAGATGGGGTTTTCCTTCTTTTCAACTCGTCTTTAAGGTCTTGAGCACGTGTAGCCATTGAGGGCTGCTATTTTGAGCAGCCAGAAAATCAGAGAATGGGAATTGAAAGAAGAGATAGCGCCCAACTTTTAAAAATATATTCGCTTAGTTTTCCATTTACGGCGTCATCTCTGAAAGATTAAGAAGTTACTGCGCAGTACTATCCAGCAAATCTTCCGTAGCTTTGGCCTTCCTCTGCTCATCTAGTTGTTTATTTCCTGGTAGTTACACTGACAAATTATACGGAGCCCGAAAAAAAAATTGCATACAGTGAGTGCATCAAGATGTGCATCTATATGTAATTTTTTAATTTTTTTCGACATTGAAATTTGAATCCAGATTCTTAGTACTTAGATTAAGTTTTACAAATTTAGAAAAACTTAGATTTCCTTCTTGATAACGCAAGTGGCCGACCACTTCTTCAAGTTATCCTGATGTCTTTCAGGTTATCTTTTTGTTTGATAACTTAATCATAATATCACTGCCATCAAAATAGTGCTGTAGAGCTAGTTAGTTAAGTGTATGATTTTTTTTCAGTTTTTTTTTTTCTTTTTTTGTCGTCATACTTAGAGAGATTAAATGTTTTCGAAAAAGTTTTAGGGTCTAGCTGGGTTCCCATTGACCAGTAATGAAAAGTTGATGCCCAAGGGTCTTCTCCTAGCCGGTTAATCGAATTGGTAAATTTCATTCTTAGCGAAGTTTGCGTTTTCTAATTATTACTTTTATTAGGTGAGGCAAAAGTTTTGTAAATATACAGTACCAATAGGTATTGTATGCGCTGCCGAAAGTCTGCTTCTGAAAGAAATTTCGTTGTTCGGAATTTAACAGAACTTTATATCCAAATTATTATTATTTTTTTTTAATCGGGGAAAAAGACCAAGAAAAGAGAAAGTATTTAGTAAAATAAATTGATTTTTCTTACTTTAACAAGAGAAAGTTAAAATATGGTTAAAAATATTCACATAAATCATTTTAAAAAATAGACCACCTAGGTTCAGATCAAAAAACATTAACGGCTATTTTAGCAAATATAATCAGAATTTTGGACTTTAAAACGTCATGTCCTGTCGTTTAAAGATTAGCATAATTTCAATGTCAATTCATTATTCACTAATAATTTATTAAAAAATGGCCTTGTGATTATGATGTTACCCAGCTTTTTAAATTTAGATACGGGACTCTTTTATAACTTCAGTCTGATCTCGTTTTTCATAACTGCGGCTTTCTTTTCTGTTTAATTATAATTCAATTACTAGAGTTTTACCTATCAAAATAATTATAATTTTTACCTTCTCCTGTAGGAGAAGTTAGAGTTGTAATTTTGCGTATAAGTTAATAACCTCAAGAATTGCTGTAAAAGAAATTCATTTTTTAAATTTTGGGAATCCTGAATTTGAACAGATTCAATTAAAACTGTGGAATTTAAAGGACGCAACCATTTCAGGCTGACAATCCTCCTTGACAGTAAGATCTAAATTTACGCTAAACAACCAAGTACTTTTATAAAAGAAGTTACTGAAAGCTATTTGGATTTATGGACTCGAATTGTTAAACAACCAAGTACTTTTAAAAAAAAAGTTACTGAAATCTATTTGGATTTATGGACTCGAATTGTTAAACAACCAAGTACTTTTATAAAAGAAGTTACTGAAATCTGTCTGGATTTATGGATTCGAATTGTTAAACAACCAAGTACTTTTATAAAAGAAGTTACTGAAATCTGTCTGGATTTATGGACTCGAATTGTTAAACAACCAAGTACTTTTAAAAAAAAAGTTACTGAAATCTATTTGGATTTATGGACTCGAATTGTTAAACAACCAAGTACTTTTATAAAAGAAGTTACTGAAATCTATTTGGATTTATGGACTCGAATTGTTAAACAACCAAGTACTTTTATAAAAGAAGTTACTGAAATCTATTTGGATTTATGGACTCGAATTGTTAAACAACCAAGTACTTTTATAAAAGAAGTTACTGAAATCTATTTGGATTTATGGACTCGAATTGTTAAACAACCAAGTACTTTTATAAAAGAAGTTACTGAAATCTATTTGGATTTATAGACTCGAATTGTTAAACACCCAAGTACTTTTATAAAAGAAGTTACTGAAATCTATTTGGATTTATGGACTCGAATTGTTAAACAACCAAGTACTTTTATAAAAGAAGTTACTGAAATCTATTTGGATTTATGGACTCGAATTGTTAAACAACCAAGTACTTTTATAAAAGAAGTTACTGAAATCTATTTGGATTTATGGACTCGAATTGTTAAACAACCAAGTACTTTTATAAAAGAAGTTACTGAAATCTATTTGGATTTATGGACTCGAATTGTTAAACAACCAAGTACTTTTATAAAAGAAGTTACTGAAATCTATTTGGATTTATGGATTCGAATTGTTAAACAACCAAGTACTTTTATAAAAGAAGTTACTGAAATCTATTTGGATTTATGGACTCGAATTGTTAAACAACCAAGTACTTTTATAAAAGAAGTTACTGAAATCTATTTGGATTTATGGACTCGAATTGTTAAACAACCAAGTACTTTTATAAAAGAAGTTACTGAAATCTATTTGGATTTATGGATTCGAATTGTTAAACAACCAAGTACTTTTATAAAAGAAGTTACTGAAAACTATTTGGATTTATGGACTCGCATTGTAAGGTTTAGGCTAAGTATTCCTACATCTACCAATTCCAAATACTATAGTCACAAAATTCTACGCCGATATAACTTAGGCTCCATACAACGTCTTTTAACGGAACCATTCACTTCGATCGAAAAGTACCTTTTATTCAAAACCCTAATGTGCCGACCGATACAAAGCAGATTCACTTTCGTCCTACCGCTTATCCTAAACCTCTCTCATTGACCATCTTTCTGTCTTTTACTCTAGCCAACAATCTGTACTGCCTATTGAAGCGGCGCTTACAGTTTAATAGATGGCCAATTGGGTGGTGGTAATCACCTATCACATAGCCAATCATCTGCATTACTTGTTGCAGTGGCAATTGTGGCCTGCAGTTTTAAATTTCAATCAAGTTATTTAAAACAAAAACAACAAAAAAATGCACTTCTAGTAGCAATTTTATTGCAATGCAATTGGTAAAAGTAAAATAAAATCTATTATCTATTCTGTGATGGGGGGATTTAAGTGTGCAAATACATATTGCAATAAACACGTATTAGTAACACTTCCGGCTTCTTCTTTTTTTTTATATGCACTTTTACGCCCACTCTGCAGATTTCCTCTTAATTGCATGTAATCATTCTTTCATTGCTCCCTACCATAACCTGTACTATCCATAGCCTTTACATTCATCGAGGTTTTGACGAAAATAATGATTTTAAAATTAATGGAACCTAGTATAATACTTGATTAAGGGTTTTTTGTACGTTTAGAACGTGCGTAATGTATTATTTAGTATTGTAAAGTTGCAGTTGCGTTTTATACTTTTTTAAAAAAAATGAAATTTACATGTTTTTATAGGTACAGTCGACTCTCGATAATTCGAAACTCGATCATTCAAACTCTACAGCTGCTAACTTCGGTAAATCGAAAAAATTCAGTGTATTTAGATACGCTCGATAACTCGAAATCCTTTTCTTAACAACAGGGGGAGAGAAGGCTCTATAATTCGAACGAGGCCGCTTCCCCTCTTTATAATTCGAATTTTCCCTAGTAATGTTTACTTCTCATTTTCCGCTTATTGTTCATTTCCTGCGTAATGTTTCCCTCCTTACGTCTCCCTTACTGTGTCCCACAAAGAAAACAGTATCGTGGCCGTGGAAAGTGGTTCGAAAAAAAGAAGATATCGCCAAACCTTTCAATATTCCACCATCAACGCTTTCTACAATTCTAAGTCACTTGACTAAGTCAAGCCACATTGAAACAAAAAACTGTTCTTCATTTTTTAAATTAGGTACCTATGTATATTATTATTTATTGAAATGTTAATACATATGTAATTTTTTTGTTCTTTTTTGTCGTTTTCATTATTTTTACTTTTTTACTTGAGGCTATATATGTCTAAAACTTAGGTAAGCTCATACGTATTTTCAATATACGTATGTACATACATATATACATGATAAAAACTCTTAATAATTCGAATTTTTTCCCCCCTTCTTGATAATTCAAACTTCTTGATAATTCGAACTCTCGATAATTCGAATTTTTCTTGTAGTCCCTTGGATTTCGATTTATCGAGAGTCGACTTTATTAGGTTTCATTATTATTTTTTATTTATTTATTAGGGCTAGCAGCCCTTAAACCCGGGGACTCCGCTTTGGAAGCCAGAATACGCTAACCACTGAGCTAATCCCCGCCCAAACTATTGTTAAATCTACAGTTTTTTTTAATTCTGAAAAAACGCTGCACTTTTTTTTTTAAGTTTATTTGAGCTCCTATTTGTATTACTGCACATTCGTAGAACTATTAGTTTTGTTGTAGTAGGTAGGGCCTGTCCTGTAGTTCTATTTTTAGCTGAGTATATGTCAAAAATAGTTCACAATCTTACACACAGTTGGTAAGATAAGGAGAAAACATTCTTCTTAATATATATGCTTGTTTAAATTGTCAGATACACATTTGTGGGGTGTACACTCACTTCTAGAATTATAACTTGAATACATTTTATGTACTTCTCCATAAAACTATGGCGTTATATCACTTATTTAATTATCAAATTTCAACGGAAGAATCAGTTTTTTTTTTTTTTTTTCAGTTTATTAAGTGGTTTTTCATAAAATAGTCTTTCTAGAATCGTTTAGTTAGAGAAAAGATCATTTTTATGGATAATAAGCAAATAAAAATCTCTACTGTGAACACAATTCTCGAGTTGCTGCATTATCAGGAACATTTTAAATACTTCTCAAAATTCCTCCCAAACAAATTTTTCACCCCCCCCCCAAATATAATTCAAATAAAAACTTTTTAATCTTTTTTTTTATTTTAATTTTTTGTACTCAAGTTATTTTAGAAATAATTATTTCAGGTGATAACTCGAAATAATGAAAATTTCGTACAATTGCAATTCTTATTTTTGCCTAGAATTATAAGAAAACAAATATCTAGTCAGAATTCTACTTAATATTTAGTGCTGCACGAGACCGAGACAAGGCGAGACTTTATGCAGTCTCGGTCTTGGTCGCTCAAGTCTCGGTCTCGTCGAGATATCTCGGTCTCGGTTTTTTGAATTTTTGTTTAAGTATTAAAAGCGGTTTGCTGTTAATAATCTTTTCAAAAAATATTATTATTTTCTAATAATTATTTTAATTTATATATTGGTAATGAAAATGTGTGTAAAAGAAGACAACTACTTACACTTCAATGCATCATATATTACTATTACTGTAATATATCTTTATATAATTTCAAAAAGATGTTGAAAACGCGCCAAATGAAAGACCCAAATAACATATCTGCCTCCTATAACAAGTCGATTCGTGAAATAAAAAATACACCTCCCAACAAACTTCCCGCTCCATTAGTTATGGCTGTTGGTGAAGATAAAGAATCTGATGATTCACCTTTTGACGACGACGACGACTGCATCAATATTTTTGCTCAAAAATCAGCAAATATCACCGAAGCATGGAAGACAGAAATAATTAATTACACCAAATTAGACCAAGCACCAGTAGACGTTGACATTTTAGAATGGAGAATTCCTTCCAAAATTTGTCTAGAATGGCGAAAGATATTTTTAGTATCTGTGCAACTTCAGTGCCATCGGAAAAATTATTTTCGCAAGCTGCGATGATAATGACCAATAGAAGATCTTCTCTAACTTCTGACTCAGTAAAAGCTCTTTCATGTATCAATGCTTGGGCAAAGTGTATCTTAAAAACGAAAATTTGTGGCAATATTTTTTAGGTGCATAGATAGTCTTTTTTTCAAATTCACTAATTCCAAAATTCTAAAATATAATTCAATTAATATCAAAGTTCAAAGTATTAGATTATTAATAGTGAAATTTATGAAATTGAATGAATGAATGATATGAATAGTGAAATTTAGTGAATTTATGTAAAAATTATGTAATTCGAAGGGGGCCGCCACGGTAGCCGAACGGTGCGAGACCTGCGAAGCTAATGTGTATTGTGGTACTGGGTTCGATTCCCGGTCTTAGGCCTTGGATTTTATTTAATGGTTAATATGAGAAATTTACAGTAAAGTATGTTTGCTAGTCGCCTCCGTCCGCGACACCAAACTGGTAGTTGGTCGTAAAGCCCCGCCTGAAAAAATAGGCGATTACTTTACTTTGCTTACTTTACTTATGTAATTCGAAGTCAAATAGATGTAGTAATATTGAACATATATAATAAAATCGTATCTTTTAATAATTAATTCAATACCCGTAATGATTATCTATTAATAAAGAACACAATTTTATAAGTTTGTAGCTAAAAATTAATATTTGAAAAACCCGAGGCGAGACCGAGATTTCTCGACGAGACATATATCATGTCTCGATCTCGGTCTCGGTCTCGGTTGCTCAAGTCTCGTCTTGGTCTCGGTACCGAGACCGAGACCGAGATTTGTCTCGTTTCTCGTGCAGCACTATTAATATTTAAAAAATAATACTAATAATAATAATCCATTTAAAACCAGATTTACCTTTTTGGTTTTAACCTGAACAAAAAAAAAAACAAAAAATCCCTAAAATCCATTAAGATTGAAATTAAAAAAATTAATTTAGAATTTACAACAATTAAAAAAATACATTATGCAATATTATATTTACCTCATTAACATATCTTTTAAATGCTATAAATAATTATAGCTGTAACAAAAGTCAGACTTTTTTTAATTCTATCAACAGTGTCCTCGTTTTTCTATTTTTCTATTTCTAAATCAAGAATTTGATAGATAAAATAAATAGAAAATAGATCAAATGTAATTTCAGTTATTAATCTGTAGGTAGTAATAATTTTTATTATCTTAGTTGATTTAACGGGGTAAGTGAAAAAGTAAAAAATAATATATACAGGGTGTTCATTTTAAGACGGCTCAAATGCATTTCATGCTTAAACGGTTGATCTGAGCAAAAAAATGGTAGAGGAAAAATTTGTTGCCCGTCACCTCTAGTTTCAGAATATGTGACTTGATTTTAGATTCCTGCCCGCATACGCGGCTGACGCGCGACCAAAACTGAGGGTTCGCAGTTGACCCCCATTTTCACATACACAGTTTTCAAAGAGTATAAAAAGTTATGAAAGAAACCGGAAACCGCAATTCGATATCTTTAAAATTAAAGGTGCTGGGCCATTTCGAAATCTGGATATTTATTAAGCATATTTCATTTTTTTTTAACTTGTTATCAAAGAGAAAGAAGAGCACGTGATAGGTCATTTTTATTGTATTTTTCATCCCCTTTCTACTGAAAATATTGCCAAGGCAGTAAAGCTAGTATTTTCCTTAATATCGGGGAAATAAGTCGTTTTCCGAATGATTTTTCTAACAAAAATCAAATGTTAAGAGCTTTAGATGTTCTCAAGCATACACAAAATGGCTAAAAATTAATTTTACATCTGTTACAAACAAGAAGGTTTAATAATTATTTGGTAATTTTGGGAGAGTTGGGTTTAATTACTAAAAAAATTGGAAACCTCCTGCCACATATTTAAGTGATCAATATCTTTCATGTAAAGGATGAAACTTATCCCCTTAATTTTTCAAATAATTCACTTTACGCAGCTTGTGCAGCACGTACTGGGCCTTCAAAGGTGCCTCCTCTGGCTCGGGAGCCATGTTAGCCAAGAGGTTATCAACTGCTCCTTATATCTGTCCATTACCGTACAGTGAACTGTAAGAAGCTCTTTAGGAAGAGAAACATCTAAGGGTCTAGCAGCTGGATTCAAACCCGGCACCTCCGGGTGGGAATCCACTATGCTGCTTACCCGTATTGGTATTATTAAAATGAATTTAGTGAAGAATGTTCATATTTGATAACCAGAGCTCTTGATGAAGTGCACCAATTGCCCCCGAAACGTAGAGTAACAATAAAATTTGTCTTTAATTTACAATGTCCATTGCCGACTTTCTTAATTCTTGTAATTTAAGGCCTGACAAGTAACATACGTACCATACTATTTATTTTTTGTTAATTAATATAGTGGAACCCTTATGTGGTTCTAATTTAGAAAACTGTACCTTGTCAGCCATCTTGAATTTATTCTGCACTTCTGGGTATTAATGTGACAAACTAAACCCAAGTACCTGTTCTCATAATGGTTTCGTTATATCTCTCGTTAAACTTTTGATCACATCTCTCAATGTGCAGATTTTGGTTTATAGTTACTTCAAGTTTACTACAATTAAACAAATAATTCATCAGAATTCTAAAAATAGTATTACATATATAGAATTGATTTTATATGTAAACTCCTTTTATGGTTACAAAATGTATTATAATAACTACATTCTTTTATTTTTATTTAAAAACAAAAAACCTTATCCAATGATGAAATACATAATTTTTTCTTATAAAAGTGGGCGTTAATTGATAGTTAAGTTTTAGAAGGTCGTTTAAGGAACCTTTAAAGTTTTTGAAAAATATTTAGAAATTTATTGTCTTTGAGAATTTCTTTTGTGGCCCGTGTTCTCGTCCTCGTATAATTCGTAAGCTTATTATCATATTTTATATTGTTAGCTCAACACTCATTAAATTATGTTTAAAAAAAACCTACATTTTTTATATTGAAAATATTTCATGAGACAGTGATTTGGTTTTAAAAAAACATAATGTAGTTTTTTTAACGGAAAATTTTGAATACTAGACCCAAATTTGGTGAAAAACGACGTAAAAGAAAAAACTGCCATACGAGAGCGATACCTGGGGAGCGTTGTAAGGTCGTGGTTGTGAGGGTGGTCTTATTGGAGGGTGAATAAAACCAATAAAAGTAGTATTATGTTTTTATTGTTCCATAATTCATAAAATAATAATGATAGCAATAAAACATTTTTAATGAATTTTAGTGAAAATCGGTGTTTTTTCTAATAATTTAAAAAAACAAATTAATTTTCTTAAATAATTAAAAAAATTAAATTAAAGTTAAAATTAATATATATTTATATTAATTAAATATTATTAAATTAATTTTGATTTTTAAAATATAACTTCTTGATTAAACACAATTGACTTCTTGATAAAAGTAGTATTATGTTTTTATTGTTCCACAATTCGTAAATTAATAATAATAGCAATAAAACATTTTTAATGAATTTTAGTGAAAAATCGGTGTTTTTTCTAATAATTTAAAAAAACAAATTAATTTTCTTAAATAATTAAAAAAATTAAATTAAAGTTAAAATTAATATATATTTATATTAATTAAATATTATTAAATTAATTTTGATTTTTAAAATATAACTTCTTGATTAAACACAATTGACTTCTTGATAAAAGTAGTATTATGTTTTTATTGTTCCACGATTCGTAAATTAATAATAATAGCAATAAAACATTTTTAATGAATTTTATTGAAAAATCGGTGTTTTTTCTAATAATTAAAAAAAAACAAATTAATTTTCTTAAATAATTAAAAAAATTAAATTAAAGTTAAAATTAATATATATTTATATTAATATATTTAATTAATTTTCTTAAATTAACTTTGATTTTTAAAGCATAACTTCTTGATTAAACACAATTGACTTCTAAATTATTTCACCTCTTCACAGTAAAGCTATGTATCAATAATGATAGGGACACCATTGAAAGACAATCCTATATGTTAGGATCATAACTTGTGCATTTACTTCTCCTGAACTACATCTAAGCAGATATGGTTTTCTTTTATTTTCCATTAAATCATTCAAATCAATTTAATTTTCTATTTTTCTTTATCATAAAAAGTATTTAAAAATAATTAATAAATAAATTTAATTACATTTAAGTAGATATTAATTTTCATGTAGACTTTTTATTGCATTATCTTATAATTTATCAAATACCTACAGGAGAAAGATTAGTTAACAAAATCTCAACTATTCCCAATTTCTCTGCCTCCCTTTTGTACGGGCTATTATTTCAATATTAAAAAACTTCTAGACTACAAATTCTCTAGCTTCATATCAATCAATAAAATAATCTTCCTTTACGCACACATAAATCTATTAATTAACTTTTTATTATTTATTTATATTATTTATAAATTTTACCTAATTTTGTTATTTCTTACAGGTAAGTCGCTGGTTCCCTATGTAAACAATGCATGTAAGTAGACTATTCACGTTGTTTTTAATGATCTTTGTAGTTGTTTTACATTTTATTGAATATTGCTTTGTATGACACTGTCTCCTATTTTTTGAAATTGGGATGATGTAGAAATGGAACAATTCCATTAATATCTTTATCTGCAACTCCTCTAAGCAACATATTAGTACAAAATTTGGTAGTCATAGATCCAAATATATATTAGGAAGATATTGAGAGTTGAAGTTTTTTTGGGTCATGGTTCGGTCCAAAAAATTGCACCCCTTATATCTCCTATTGTAAGCAACATATTAGTATGGCGTTTTGTATTCTTACTCGTATACACTATACTTTACTCATTTATAGGGTGTAGTTTTTTTTAGAACAGATCCATAAATTGGGAAGATATTGTGAGTTGAAAGTTTTTTGGTTCATATTCGCTCCGAAATTATTACTATGTGATTTTTAATAATACTTGCGCGATTAGTAGTGTGCTTTGAAGATTTTACAGTATTTTTTGAAGATAAGGATCTGGCAAACTACTCTGCTCAGAATAAGTAGTAGTATGTATTCTTTACTATTTTGGCAAATGTCTAAAAATTATGTATTTTTCTTTATGTGACGCGGTACCAGAATTATGTGTCAAAATGTTTACTTACTGAGCTCAGATTGATTAGCTGCTGCTGCACTAGGCCAATTCCTGCTTCTAACTTTAAATGAGTGTGTTACAACTTTATTTTCCTTCGTGCTAGTTACTGTGTTACACTGAACCTGATGTTAATAGATATAAATCAGACAGGTGTTGATATAATTTTTTTTTATTTTTTATTTAATCAATAAAGATAAGAGATCTGTCGATGAACTCCCAGGTACATATTGGTACGACCTTAATTGTTCTTATTGTAGTTTTCTTTGCAGAAATCTTTACCACTATATTTATTTATTTTATAGTCGGTATAATTCTCGTCATATTATTGTGCTTTATATATTTCTTATATGTTTTTGCAAATACTTCAACGGAAATAATATTTTGAGGCCTATGAATAGATTTACGTTTCATTTTTATTTTAGTTTCCCTCACTTAAAAATCATCTCAAATGAATCTAGTGTAAAATACAGTGCGAAACTTAATCGTTGGTATCGTTTAGTTCTACTGTCAGTGTTCTAGTGTACATTAACTAAATGGAATGAAAAAGTATAATTATTGTCGTTTATAGAAAATTGTGATCTAGAACCTACTGAGAGTAGAGAGAAAGTCGTGCGAGTGTGCTCAGTAGATGTTAAATATTAAATAAAGTTCATAATCATGGTCAATTGAGCCGAAAATTGCCGACAAAAACCGATCACATTCGGCATGTTAGAGAGAAAAGAGAGAAATCTGATGTTAAAAAAGTACGTCTAAGACTCGATGGGTTAGAAATGCAATAATTCATAGAATTCTCCACTTTTCCCTTGTATTTTGCTGTTCTCACCCATCGGTCTTTGATGGCATAGGTTTGGACTGACTTTACCGTACTGTAATGAGTTTATCCACTATATCTCAGGAACGGGAAATAGCAGGAAATTCAAATTTGATATTTCGTTCAAGTGCCACCAGGGAAAGTGGCTATAAATGTTTGGTCAAAATAGGTGCACCGGAAGTAGTACTTTACTGAATAGATTTTTCACTTTTTTATCTTTTTTTAAAA
Organism: Rhodnius prolixus; assembly: GCF_049639745.1. Classification (NCBI taxonomy): domain Eukaryota; kingdom Metazoa; phylum Arthropoda; class Insecta; order Hemiptera; family Reduviidae; genus Rhodnius; species Rhodnius prolixus. The sequence goes on from NW_027411582.1 coordinate 22,285,609, forward strand.
GACCTCTCGTTCGATTTTCTTTAAACTTGGTATAATTATAGCTCTCAAATAGCTCTATAACTTTTATAAGAAACATTTTTCTGTAATACTTCGATTAAGAGCACTTTTGGGAGAGGGGATGGTGGGTCAGTTCGGTAGAATGCCGGTTCGCTGTAATATCATACAGACTTACTTCTTGTGTTTAACATTAATTAGAATTAAATGTAAAACAAAAAATGGTGAATTTGAAGGAAATTGGTCTAGCTGAAGTACCATTTCACTAAATCGTTATTTTAGTTTTTCACGTTTTCTTGTAATTTGCAACTTGCTGAAATTGCGAGTTGAGTATGAATGAAATGTTCGGTACTTGCTGATTTGTGTATCTTTTCTCGTTTATTTAACCCTTATGCTTAACTTTTTAAACTAACAAGTTTTTGTTAATGATTAAATATTAGCCCTGAAGATTACCTGGTCCCTTAGATCGAACGTTTGGCTTTATATAAATAATAAAATTTATAATGGGAATTGGCGGCACTAATCTTTCTTTCTATTGATGTGGAAGAGTTTATATTTTACTGACGGTTTTTGATCTCATTACCTTCGTATTTCCAAAATAATATAATGATCATACATTTTAGTAGGTGTGGAATGATTTAAGAAATTGTTGCCTGAAGGCTACGATAGTTTGACACTTAGTAAGTGAAATTGAAAAAAACGAATTATTTCGTTGAACACAAAGTTAATATTTAACAATTTATCGATTAGTTAAAAGCAATTAATATGATGTATAGTAATTGTGAAAAATCGATACTTCTTACATGAACACGCAACTTTATGGTCGGGATATCTTTTAATGTAACGACATGAGAATATCGTAAGAAATATTAATTTATTAGACATTTTTATTTTTAGCTGATTTACCAAAATCTGGTGTTCATTGAAAATTTTGGTAAGGTAGATTCGTAGTTAATTTTTATAGCTATTATTTTGTATTTTATTTGTCTGGAGGGTTACTTGTGAAACTGTAACTTAATCTGTCGTCAAAAAAACAATAATCTCAGAAATTTAAAATTATTATTTTTCTTAGATACCAAACCACAGGATCCCACAATAAGGTTTTTTGGTTTAAATGGTTCAACCGAAAGTAGTAGCCCACTTTACTGAATTGTTTTTTCACATTTTCTCGAAAAAATGTCTCTAGCAATTCTCTTTAAATTGCATCTACTATTTATGCACTTAAATGCACACGCCTAACACTATTATTTGAATCATATTTCCCGAAAAATGTATTATTTTGCTATGTTCTCTGAGATAACCAGAACTTTAAACCACTCTCTCTAAAGTGTTTCTTCAGTGCCGTGTACAGTTTTACTAGAATATACAGAGAAAGCAATTCCACGATTGGAAATTTAAAAAAAAAAATTTGGCGCTGAAAAAATATTTTACAGAGTTTTGGGGGCTATCTGTAGGTACCTCTTAACTGCACTTGAAAGATGATGCACTAGATTACACTTAATAAAATGATAAATTGCATTTAAAAATTAATGAAATAATTTTTTTTTTTTTAAAGTTCATAATAATGAGAAGTTTGATCAGCATAATTATATTGATGTCCGAAAATTAAGATTACCTAATTTGTAAATTATTATTTTAACATTAGTAAACACTGACCTAATCATAATAGTTGCGGTCCTATGTCTAATTGCATCCAAATCTACATAATCAATATATTTACATAAATTTTGTTAATATTACCCCTCGAGGGGATTATTATTTTTTGTGTGGTTAATGATGCACCTGTCGTAATGCATTATAAATATAATGCACCTTTCGTAATAAATACCCTGCTGTCACAAAAGTGATTCACTAATACTTTTACACTGTGTTGGTGAATGTGTGTTTTTTTATGTATAATAAGATGGTGTAGTGAAAGTAGCGTACCACTTTATTATTATTATTGCGATAGTTTAATGCAGTTGGTAATTTTTAAATGTAATCTCTATAAAATTATCTTATCTTGTATTTTCAGTATGAATAATAGGGTTACTTTTTGCTTTAAATGACTCGCTTGTATGTTCTGGGCTTAATCTGGACTCAATGAAGGAAAATTTAAATATTAAAATAACTATTTTATTTTTACGCATTATTACGTGTAAACGGAACTCTTAAATGGTTATTCTAAATAGACGTGTATTTTTTTTTTTTTTGAGGAACAAGAAATAAAGCAAAAAAATATGTGACACAATTATTTTGTTTCAGTTGGCAAAACTGGCGGATGATTTGAAGTTTGACTGTACCAAACACTATGGTTCAGCTAGCAACCGCTCTTTGTAGTTCTTTTCTTCATCCTCACCGCCCCCCAAAACGTATTTGGGCCGTACAAACCTCTACCATAGCCCACCCTCCACCCCAGCCTCAGCACTGTAAACCGGAGGCTACAGATCCGTCGATACTTGTGTAAGTTACCCATCATGCCTCACACTGGCCTCCATATTGCTAGTCCGTCACCATGTACAGAGAGAGAGAGAGAGAGAGAGGTTGGAGAGATAGCGAGTTTGAGAGGAATTGGGACGAAGAGGGTTAGATATTCTCCTCTCTCTCTCTTCTGGTTACGTTACTGCAGTAGCAGCAACACTGGGGTAGAATGTAAACTAGGAGGGCAAAGGGTGGTTTCAGGAGGCGGCTTGGTTGGTTGGTTGGCTTGGTTTGGCCTGCGTGGGGCGGCATACTCTACGTCGTGGACTGGTAGAGCTAGCATACAACGGGAATGATGGTTGACTCCCAGTAAGGTGTTGCTTAACCCTCAGAAGGCTTATCCTTTACAAATAAGCTCATGTCAGCTTTTGTCATCCTTTAAAAGAATAATCTATTGTGCATCTATTTTTTTTTTATAGGTTAATTCAAAACAAACACAAAAATATTAATCTGAGGTGATTAAATCCCTCAAATGACTTTTCTCTTACTATAATAATTTTTTTGAAGGGGAGATTCCACTCAAGCTTTTTTTTTTTGCATTACACTTCGGGTACATACCTACCTCTCGGTTTGTGCAGTCTAGCTGCAGGCGTTCCATTACTTCTTTGACATTAGTTAAGAAAGTCTTTTGGTTCGTTAGTCTTTGTGTTGGTGCCTGATATTGAGACCAATGTTGTCTTCGTGTAACCCACTGTTTCACCCACACTTGCGTTTTCTTTCTCTGTGCCCGTTTTCTTTTAATAAGTACAGCTATGGCAATAGCCGCACGAGAAAATGACACGAGGTGTGTTTCCATATTAAAGAGGCGAACAACTAATTGCACTAGAGCAGAACTGGGCGTAGAGAGAGACCATGTAGACAGATCTGACACTACTCTCGCAACTTGACATAAGACGTCACATCTAGAGCACTCTAGCAACTTAGACTAGCTCTTTTTAACTCTCACGTGTGGACACAACTGCGACACAGCTCTAGCAAACAGAAATGGTCTAGCAACTAAAAAGTGTCCACGTGTAGACTTACCTTAACAGTAGGTAGAACTGATAAAAGTTGTAGAACTATTTGTGAGCTATAATTATAGCAAGTTTAAAGGAAATTGAAGAAGCAGTTTAAACAAAAAAAAGTTAAAAAAAAATTGAAAAAACTATTCAGTAAAGTGATATTTCCGGTGCACCTATTTTGACAAAAAATTTGTGGTAATTTCCCCTGGTGGCACTTAAACAAAATATCAAATTTGAAGTTTCTGCGATTTTCCGTTCCTGAGATATAGTGGATAAACTCATTACAGTACAGTAAAGTCAGTTCAAACCTATGCCATCAAAGACCGATGGGTTAAAGAACAGCAAAATACTAGGAAAAAGATGAGAATTCCAAGAAATGCTGGATCTCTAACCCATTACACTTTGGAAGAATGCAAACTTCTACCCATCAAAATGGCAAGAAATAAATTACTTAATAATAATAATATTGATGTCTAGGTAATTTAAAAAATAAAGAAAAGATTAGAGAAAACTTTAGGAGCAATTATTAGATAAAAAAAAATCAAAAAGAAGCGAAAGATAAATATCTATAAAGTGAAAATTCATAAAGTGGGTAATTTAGTTGTTTTTCCGAAAAATGATTCGGTAAATCTAGGAAATCGGATTTTGAATTGGATAACTGAGATATTTAAGTAAAGTTAGTAGTAAAGTAATCGCCTATTTTCTTTCTACCAACTAAGTGTCTTGGACGGGGGCGGAAGCTCATACTTTACTCTAAACAATTTTTCCTTTCAAATAAAAAGCAGCCATACACGGGATTCGAACCAGCGATTTCCTACTCATAAAGCAACGCTCTTGACCACTAGACCACAACATCCGCTACTAGTTAGTTAAATTTTTGGTTGTATTAAGTTTATAATATAGTTTATAATTTATAGTGATAGTTAAGTTAAATTTAATTCATTCCGCTGAGATTTTTGAAAAAAAAAGTAGGAAATTTAAATCAATTCCTGGTGTCTCAATTTTTGTTTACATACGTCCAAGTGGCTCGTTGCCCACCTCAGCCCATTAAGAGTTCCATAAAAAATTATTGGTAAAATTATAGTAATTTGTAACTTTTAACTTATATATCTCGAGGTTTTTGGTTTCAATATTTTTTCTTCACCATTTAGTGTAGATGGTGGAAACAGTTCTAGATGATTTACAAATGGAATGATTAGATATTCGAAAGGCATTAAATGACACATTTAATGACCTTAAAAAAACAAATTTCCAAATGTTGACATTCATAATTTTTATCACAATTACGTCAATGCAGAAAAAATCCCAAGATTAATCGCACATACACAGCAAATAATGACACTTTTTGGGAGCAAATATTTTTGCGAACAATTATTTTGCTCAATGAAAATAATTAAAAGCGATCGCCGATTCAGATTAAGCGATGATCGTTTAGAAAGCTGTTTACGAGTTGATGTATCGTCTACATCACCAAATATAAACGAATTAGTTGCAAAAAATTAATGCCAAACTTTCCATTAAATTTTTAATAACATAATCTTTTACGTAAATCTTTTTCTATGTAATAATAATTTTTATCTAAAAATCTAAAGAATAAATTTTGTTTGAAATTGAATTGAATTATATATTTATTTCTGTAATGGCTACCTTTATCAATCAATGTTTTTATTGAGTATTATATTTTATAATCTTCTACGCGGCCCGCGCGAATTTTTTAAATTTGTGAAAAAAGGTTGCTCAACCCTGTTTTATATGATATCAGTGGGTACGAATTTAATTCAAGGCAATTGTGAATGCTGTCTAAGATCTGAGGAGTATTAATACATATTGCCTGGAAGTGTTATAATTCAGGTCAAAATGGGGTAAAGGAGACGACACACAGCATGTTCTCCTAATACCTTCTAGATAACCTGAGCCATTTACAGCGTAGCGAAACGGAGCTCTTAAAATGGTAACAGCAATTGGTAGTTAAAAAACTCTTGAGGCCTGAGGAGGCGAAAACGTTCATATTAGCCACACGCAAAGTTTACCACGCGTTATTGATCCATCAAGGTTGGATAGAACAGGCTTTACATATTGAGTATTTCTTGTCATGGTAATAATTAGTAAAAGAACCATTTCGTAGTCTTCAAGTTTTATCCTGGAGAGTGTCTGTCTCTAGTCTCTTTGGTCTAATCAAACAAGTCTGGGAGTAGCGCACCATCTAGGTGATGCCACGATAGAATCCCTGGGTTACAGATGTATAAGCTGATTGGCTAAACCCCCCAGAGGGTCTAAATCTAATCTAAACTTACGTCCAATATTTATATTAGAGAATTATGTTTAAAAGGCAGATAACAGATTGGGGATTCGAGTTTCTATGCAGAGGTGAACTGTTTAATATTTTCTTAGAGGCCATAATTTCTTAAATACTGTATTACTACGTTGTAATTATGTCCATTTTCGCTGTAAGGTCCCCCGAGTCTAATAAAGTGGGCTTTCACAAATTCCTTTGTGTATCTTTTCTCGCGAACGGCTCTTACGATTCTATTAAACCTTTTATAGCGATTACATACAAATAATACATAATTAGGTGTCTATAATCAATTTTACTATAAACAATTTTTTCTAACAAATAAAAAGTTGTCATACGCGGGATTCGAACCAGCGATCTCCCACTCACAAAGCAACACTCTTGACCACTAGACCACAACACCCCGCCACTAGTTAGTTAAATTTTTGATTATATTACAAATAAAACTACAAGGGAAAGAAAGATTATTGTCAATTACAGTCATTTTTTTTTTATATCCCAGCTTTCAACTCTAGGGTCATCTTCAGAGCTGTGTAACATGTCTTTTTTAAAGAAACAAATTGCAATCTACATTGTTTTCAAGAAAGTAAAACAAAAAAAAGTTGACAATTACGTATTTTACCTTTTGTTTATTAAACATTATTTGTGCCTCACGATATTATACACTTCACAATTAATAAACTTATTCTAAGCAAAGAATCTCTTCTAGAAAGGGAAACTTCCCCAAAAAAACCACGCCTCCTCCCTCCCAAATTAGTTACGCGGGAGTATTTATAGGTAGTATGAAGTTTACAAAAAAAATCGTTGGGGCCATTTACGTGAAAAATACGTGTTAATAGGCACTGAAATTACGTAAAAAGTAAAGTAATGGCTTTTTTTTCTTTAAAGCATGCTTTTTTACATCCAACTACCAAATTAGGTTGTCGTGCACAGAGCCGAACAGCTAACAAATACTTTACTGTTAATTTCTCACATTTAACCAATAACCAAGGCCTAGACCGGGGGGGGGGAATCGAACCCACTAAACCAATAATACGTCTTAGCTTTGCGGGCTTCGCCTCTAACCGCTCGATTATCCAGGCGTCTATTTGTATTACTAAAAAGCAGAGGGTGGGCACTAATTAAAAATACAATTAATTCATAAATTTAATTGATTAAATTTTGCTTTCATCAGAATTTAATCGGCGAAATTAATCGTACTTTTAATTATATGACAGTTAATTTGTGAGCTAAAATTCAAATTTAATCGTTAATCTAACTAAAAAAATTATGAATAAACCTGAGAATTTAATTTAAAATCAAATAAAATCAACAAATTAATTTAATCACTAAATATATGACTTTTCAACTAATGGTTCGGACCACGTTTCGGCGAGGCCACCTTTTGCAATATCTCCAACAAAAAATTTTCGATTAATTCTTTCAAATTATGACTTCACAAGCAAAACGACTCACTAAACCAAGATAGGTCCACCCTTTCACTCACATTTAATCTTGTTGGTGAATCACTAGATCTACATAGGGCCATCTTATACTCTCATTTTACGAAGGGTTAAGTATTAAGGTTTTCTAAACTTCCATTAGAAAATCAAAGTGCAGTTTTATAGAAAGGCTTTTTCTGTAATTTTCTATGAATTCGCCAAACGGATTTATTTAAAGCTGATCTAAACGCGTACTTAGGCTTAAAGTCAGTTTGACTTGTAATTTTTTCTCAATTAACAGTTTGGTTCAGAGGGAATGTGTCGCATCCTTTCAACCATTATTATTGCTTTGATCTCTTTTTAATATTTATTATGCAATTCTAACTTACAATAAAGTTCAATTACATTCGTAAATTATGGTAAGAAAAAGTCATATGAGTGTTCATAGGAGATTTTTGTTTAATACGAAAATTGAGAATAATTTGTTAGCATTATTTCTTAATTAATTAATATTCTTTCTTAAATTAAAAAAATTAATAAAATATTGGAAAATAATAAAAGATTTTGAAAAATAAGTGAAAGGTGTTGAAGCACCATTGTTAATACAGTTTGACCAGCCATGTCTCGTTCTCATTGGACGGGGCGTGATTATGCTAGAGGTGGGCGTGACCCGCCCACAGCCTGCAACCCTACTACATTGTGATTGGCCAGTACTTTAAACCTAATAATCTTAATGAAATAATTATTTTAAAAAAATTTCTCCCACATTTCTCCCATAGGTATTTGGTAAACTTTCGAATTAGGCAAGAAAAACAATTTTTCTTTGAAAATACGATAAATAATATTTCTTTTGGAAGAATACTTCATGTTTTACTCAATTATCATTAACAGAAACCAAAAACTTCAGAATTTGTATGGTTTTATCTTGAAATAGATAACTGGGCATACTGTAGACTTGTAAGCCGCCATTACATATGCTGTAAGCTTACATTATACTCCATCCGGTGGAGAACACTGGTAGCGATTTCTGTAAACATAAATGCAGTTTCTACACTCATGTTAAACCATGTTGACGACTAACTTTGACTTATATAGGACTATCTTATACTCACATTTACCAATACTGGTGACTCACCAGACATATGTAGGACCCCCTTATACTCACTTTTAACCTTGTTGGAGACTCACTAGACTTATATAGAACCATCCTACATTTATATTAACTTATTTTTTTACCGCATTACATCTTACCTACTTATGTATTAGTCCATTATTTTGTCAATCTATCAGTAGATAGATATTGTAGTAACACATCTCCACGTTATTGAAGTAAGTAATTGGAGCTACTTCTTTTCCACCTTCACTATTCTACTCTGGTGGAACCTAGTTTTGTAAGACGTTCCTGGACTAGGAAGATCCCACGTAAGGCCACATTACTCAATTAATTTGTAATTGTTTTAGACTTATGCATACATTAGTGTGTGTTACATTGACCTAAACCTTGATCCGACTTGCCATTCATAAAAGTGGGCGAATACTAGTTTTATGTAACCTTTTTTATCTTTTTGAACCAACTTGGTTATTCAATACGGATAGGGAGGATGTGTATTAATCCTCATTTATCGGTGATTTCCGTGAGCTGGCAATACTTTGCAAGTTAAAAAGTATTTCTTGTTACTACTCCAATAAACTATCTATTATGGCTATTGGTTATACAAATTTCTATGGCAAAAATCCTATTGATCATGGGGCCCCCCGACAAAAATAATTGCTCCAGCGATACGTCTGTAGAGTCGTTAGCAGAACTGATTCCAAAGACCGGATTGCGATAATCCTTAAGCACTCTCCTCAACAGTATATTGAGATGTGGACAGAGGGAGTAAAAAATTTATTTAGAGAGGGTCTTTAGGAATAGAAGGGGAACAATAGTTAGAGAGAGAAGATATTTTAAAAGTTTTTCTCAATTCTGCAAGCACTTTCTGCAATTGATGGCACTGATATTGGTGAAATGAAGGTGCCAAATTGGAGAACATTGATAATATTGATGGTGCTGAGCACCAGCTAGACAGAGTGAAGGTGCATTGGCTCGATCCCGATCCATCCATTGGCAAAGTTGTGATAAAACTTAAATTTTGATTAAATTAAAAAATTTAATCGTTCAAAGTGACTTTTTTTTTATGTATATATTTTTTATTGAATTTAAAACTGCAACGATAAATAAAACTAAATTCGGAATTTAATTTAATCAATTAGAATTCTAATTAATTTTAATTTTAACCAAAATTTGTTTTGATTAACAATTTTAATTGAAATTCCAATTGAATTAAAAGTGGATTTAATTAATTCAACTAATTTTGGTCGATTAAATTTTTTAATTTTAATGATTATTAAAGTTAAATTTTGTTTTAATTCAATTGGAATTTAATTGATTAAGTTTTTTCCAATCTCTGCTGTCTTTGAATACCTTTTGTTTGTGTATTAAATTAAAATTGAATTGTATTTATGCTAGCTTTAGAGAAACGGAGTATTAAAAGACAGATTTTTGTGTAAAGCTTTTTCCAAAAAGTCGAATAAACTTTTTTTCTCTTTTAAAAAAGTTCAAATAAATGCTCAAAAATTCTGGAGCAAAAAACTTAATTCGTGTACTGCAACCTCCCTCCTCCATTTTTTTTTTTTTTTTTTTTTTTGGGTACCAGCTTACGGTATAGATGTAAACCAAAATTGACTAGGCTTAAAATTTGGAATGAAATAATTAAATTCCATGCGTGTGAAGGGTTACACAAGTGAGAGCAGTACGGTTGGCTACATTGATTCTCTACAGTACACTTGCAGCAGGTAACCGCTTACCAAGCGGCCAGTGTTGACCTTATCCTCCAGTCATTTCAGCCTTGTTAAAAATAAATGAATGTGGCAGCACTGAGAGGTTATATAGATTTCTTGTTTTTTTTTTCTTGTTGTTGTTGTTGTTAATGTAGTTCTTGTTTTATATATAACAACACATTTTATGTGCATCTCATTTTTTTTTTTTTTGTTAGGTTTTCTTGATGTTGGTTGTGGGTTGTATAAAAAGCTTTTTACCAAACGGCGTTATGTTTGTGATCCAGCTGTTCTGTAATTATCTCATTCCAAAGTTACCCTCTGACTAGATGGCCCTGGCTACAGCCAATGTATCCGGCAATGTAATGTACGTATATATGGGATACTCTGCGCGCCGCCGTGTGTCACATACTACACGCACACTGAGCATAGTGCCCGGGCCACGCCCCATTCTGCTTTACCCGTTTTGCCTGCCGCCTGGAATCTATCCTGTTTCTGTCTCCTCTCGCCTACAGGATTTCTCCGACAGACTTCACTACTCTCCCTCCGAAGCTTCTGCACTATCTTTTGCTCTCTCTCACACAGTTTGCCTCCTCCTCGTGCTTCCATACTCTCCTGATTCTAATCGATTCCAACACTGGGTGACCCTACCACAATGTACTCAACTTACTAGCCATCTCTTCTATCATTCAATCCGCCATTATCTTATTTAATTTTTTCCTTTTAAATTCAGGAGTTAATTTCGAGGAGTTTTAAATACAGTAGTTAATTTCGAAATTGAAACCACAAATACCATTTTTTTAGGCCCTCTAATAAACACCATTATATGGTTCATTTCTGTTTTTGGTTGACCACCTAAAATTATTGAACGTCCGCAGTCTTCTTTTGAAATCTTCTTTAGATTCCCGGAATTCTGCAATTTCTAGTAGATTTCTTTTTGTTTTAGATTACTTAAATAGAATTTCTGTAATCTTCTTTTGAAATTTTCTTTAGATTCCCAGAATTCTTCCATTTCTAGTAGATTTCTTTTTGTTTTAGATTACTTAAATAGAATTTCTATAGTCTTCTTTTGAAATCTTCTTTATGTTCTCGGAGTTCGGCCATTTCTAGTAGATTTCTTTTTGTTTTAGATTACTTAAATAAATTTCTTTAGTTTTCTTTTGAAATCCTCTTTAGATTCCCGGAGTTCGGCCATTTCTAGTAGATATCTTTTTAGGAAAAATTAATCGTGCCCAAAGTGAATTTTCATTACGTCCCCCAAAAAATGTTTATTTTTATTGTAGAATGTACACCATTATGCATCTCTGTTCGTCTTAATGTTATTTACTGATGGACGAGCCCAAAACTGATCGAAAGAATGACCATTTGGATACGTCTTTCCTTTTATGTCTTATCTCTTCGGTCCAAGAAGCGGCCGCCTTGACAGCTGCTGTCGTTTTTGGGATTGCAAATACTAGTCTCTTTTTGATGTCATTTCTTCCCTCTGTTACTTAGATCTGCCCAAGAGTGCTTTTTCCTGCAATTATAAATTTGAAGGGGTGTTGGGTAATAACAGCACTAATGCAGTTAATTTTCCTTGTTTCGTGGATTCTCTTTTGTTTTACTACAGCAGTTGAGGTTGTACCCGTGCTTCGGGATGCTGTCCATCAAAAGCTATATATCATTATTACCAAAATAGGATTAAGTCGTATGCTCATGAGCATAGCATAGAGTTGTCTCATAGCAAACCTAGGTGATGAAATAACTTACCTATGAAATCTAGGGAAGTAATAGGAAGGGCAGCAGGAGTCCCTTTTGTGCCAAAGAACCCTTTACCTCTAAGGTTTTTAAGATATTCTGAAAAAATGCTCTCCCAAATGAAAAAGAAACTAAAAAGGGTGCTTATTAAAGGTAAACACAGCCAACAATCCAGTCTCTCCAAAGAAGCCTAAGCAAGAAGCTGGCATTTGAAGCCATTACACCGTCTCCCACGTCTCTCCCAGATGTTCTGTGGATCGCTTCCACAAGATGAAGGGAAACTAGTGTCATCAGAGAGGTTTTTTAAAGAAGTAACCCGGCAGCTAGAGCTCTCCTATCTCCGTCCTAATGTTTTTCAAGTAATTTTGAAAAAAAGGCTTTTCTAAATTGAAACAAAAAACTGGATGGAATTTAACTCAAAACTCCGGTTTCCGGACCAAGGAAGCCATTGGAAGGGCGGACTTTTTTGTCCCCCAATTTTGCTAGAAAGAGAAGTTCCCCATTTTAAACAATTATGAAACATTTTTCCCCGGTTGGCGAATTCAACTTTTTGGGGACCGAAAGCTGATTAAACGTTCGCCCCCCTATCCCACCATTTACAACTAAAACAAAAAAGAAGCAAATTTAAAGGGTTAATTTGGAATTACCGAATGAATGTAGTCAAAATAAATGTTCCAACCAAATTAGATCGTTTGAAAAAACGGTGTAGTAATTAAACACATTCCAATGTAACTTTATAATTGGATAAATGATGTTTGTAATGAATACATAAAACAATGAAGTGAATGAAAAAAATAAAGAAATGTCAAGGTTAGCCATAAGTGAAAACTGAAACGAAGGATAATGCAACTTGAAACCAAAGTATTTTAGATGCAAATATATAAATCTCCCAAGGATTACTTAGTAAGCGATTATATCATGTTATTTCCCCATTTATTTGGGCTTACAATTATCTATTAATATGTCTCAAAATCAGAGGCAGGTGTTGGTAAATTAATATTGGTAATGAATTGTGGTTTTGTAAGTTGGGAGATGGCTGGTTCGAACCTGACGGTGTAGATGTACTTTTTATTTGTTACTAAAATGTTTAATAGTAAAGATGTGCTTTGCGCTTCTGTCCAAGATACCTGATTGTTAAGTTGGACGGTTAAGTTACAATAAGTAGCTGATCACATGTACTTATTGAGCATTTACTCGCCTACTATCTATATCAATAAAATTTTAAAGATTTTTTTTTTTACTCAAAGTGGTAAATTAGCAGGAAGTTTTTTTCAAAATCGTTCCCAAATTGAGGCGATGAAACGACTCAGCAATGGCGTTATTAGACTCGGATTTTATCTGGTGGCGTTATTAAGAATAAAGGTATGAAAAGCCCTTTAAAAAATTATAAAATAAATTAAATAAATAAAAATTAAAAATAAAAAAGGGAAAAAATTAAAATCTTTCGTGGCAAACGATCTGCCTAAAATGTATCATTCGAACAATGTATCTACAATTTATTAATGGCCAGAATCAGAACCCTTTTTTTAAAAAAAATAATTATAGTGATTAAATACTTTTATTTTAATTGCTACCAAAACTATAATCAAATTTTCTAATATATATTTTTTGCCTTACAATCGTTTAATAATAAATCTATTGCAGTAAAGGAAGTCCCAAATTTAATAACTGCTTTACGCAGTGTAATAAAAATAATATAAATTTAAAACAGATTAAATTCAGTATTAATTAATGCAATGTAAGATTTAAAAAAAAAAGGGCCAAATCTTTTTAATATTGTTTAAACTTTTTGGCAACACTGTTTTGTAACCTAAGAGAAACCTTCTTGCTGCTGGCATCTTAAATCGCGATACGTGTATATATATTTTGCTGAAAATACTCCATAAAAGTCACCAAAATTTTTGAAAACTTTTACTTAATTTAATGATTGGTAAACCAACCGCCATAACTATTTATGGAAACAATTGTAAGTACAATAAATATCAGTATAAATTAAATAAAAAAAATATTATTAGAATTTGGGGTTATAGAATTTTAAGCAGCCATTTTTTTAGTTAATTCTTTAGTGACCATCCTCAGCATCCACAAAGATGTTTATCTATTATTTTATCAAATCTATCATTTATCTATCATTTATCAAATCATGTACAGTTTTATGTATTCTTCATCTATTAACAAGTCTTTTAGCATTCACATTAATAGATGTCTACATTTAAATCGTTTAAATTTCTTGAGATGCCGACTTCGTCAAAATTTTGAATGTTCTATGTACCAACTGAATACGAAGTTTTTTTATCGGTTGAACATAACTAAAAATAAAATTTTACTGGAAATCTTTTAATACGAGGGTCGTTTGAAAAGCCCGTGCAAAAATAAAAACTACTTAATTTTTTGGGGTAAACCTTTTTTATTTTTCAACATAGTCTCCTTTTAGACTTATACACTTCGTCCAACGCTGCTCTAGTTTGTTGATCCCTTCCGAATAATAGGATTTGTCCAAGTCTGAAAAATAGCCATTCGTTTCTGCAATCACCTCCTCGTTTGAATAAAATCTTTTTCCCGCCAGCCATTTCTTCATATTGGGGAACAAATAGTAGTCCGAGGGAGCCAAGTCTGGAGAATAGGGGGGATGTGAAACGAGTTGGAACCCTATTTCCATTAATTTTGCGACCACAACTGCTGAGGTGTGAGCTGGTGCGTTGTCGTGATGGAAAAGGACTTTTTTGTGGGCCAATCGTGGGCGTTTTTCTTGCAGCTCGGTTTTCAAACGGTCCAAAAACGATGAATAATATGCACCTGTATTAGTTTTACCCTTTTCCAGATAGTCGATGAGGATTATCCCCTTGGTAACCCATTGTTTAGTGTTCTTTGGTCTCAGGAGTGTAGTGATGTATCCATGTTTCATCCACAGTGACGAAACGACGCTTAAAGTCCTGCGGATTCTTCTGGAACAGCTGCAAACCGTCCTTGCAACACTTCACACGATTTCGTTTTTGGTCAACATGAGCAATCGCGGCATCCATTTTGCGGATAGCTTTGTCATGTCCAAATGTTGATGCAAAATATTATGTACCCGTTCATTCGAGATGCCCACAGCACTAGCAATCTCACGCACCTTCACTCTTCTGTCATCCATCACCATATCATGGATTTTATCAATGATTTCTGGAGTAGTAACCTCAACAGGGCGTCCAGAACGTTCAGCGTCACTTGTGCCCATATGGCCACTCCGAAAATTTTGAAACCACTTATAAACTGTTCTAATCGAAGGTGCAGAGCCACCATAATGTTTATCAAGCTTCTCTTTAGTCTCCTGAGGCGTTTTGCCTTTCATAAAGTAGTGTTTAATCAACACACGAAATTCTTTTTCGTCCATTTTTTGAAAATCACTCGACTTCCTCGATTCAAACGAATGCCAAACACAAAGAAATTGACCGATCTGGCTGAAACTTGGTGTGTGTTCTTCCAAGAGATGCTACTAACTAAACATAACCTCGATACGCGCCAGTAGTGCTATCTCTCTGACTTTGCACGGACTTTTCAAACGACCCTCGTAGTTCTTAATTTAAGATTTAAGATACTTAATATATATTTTTTTTATTCGAATTATGTCTTATTTCCTCCATGATAATGCCTTGAACTCCTGAAGATGAACTTAAAATATAGTTCGAAACGTTGGCGTAATGAATTTTTTATTTTTATATAACTGACCAAAACTCAAGATTCCTCAAAAAGTATCTTCTTTTTTTAATGATTTAAGGCGCATCAACATCTGAGGTTATTGGCGCCCGGAGCTTTTTTCCCCAGTGTACTGTCGTTCTCCCGGACAGTAAACTGTAAGAAGTTCTTTAGGAAGAGAAAAAAAAAAAAATCTAAGGGCTAGCAGCTGGATTCGAACTCGGGATCTCCGCGTAGGAATCCAATACGCTAATCCATTTTCTATCGTATAATATTAAAATCAACTCTCAAAAAAAGTTTTGTATGTCGATGGCGGTAAGAGTTTTCATGGACTAAATAGAAACACTAACGAAGTAAAATTAATGCTATTTATATAATATTTGCCTGTTTTATTGTGCAATAGGATTTACTATTATGACGTGTAATACGGTGCTTAACATTGTATAGTTGTCATAGTGGCTAGCAATAGACCCAGAATAGTAGTGGAGGCGGTAAAGTGGTGGGGTGACCGAAGAGACCCGTAGCCGACGGTGGTGTGTGTGATTGTCTGTGTGTGTGTGTGTGTGTGTGTGTGTATGGAGGTCGGTTTAAAGGCAATGTGTTGAAGTACAGAGCGAAGGCGGGCCGGGCGGCCTGCTGCTGCCCCCGGGGGTGGCAGTGTCGGTAGGCCGCATGGGTCGATAACAAGTCCTCTTGAGTCGCACTCCAGTAATCACAACCCACCGTGTCCCCGCATCCTCCTCTCTGTTTTATATCAACACCCTGGGACCATATACTCTTCCCTTTCCACCACAGGCTTCTGCTAATGTCTGCTACCGGTTTTTAGCTCGGCTCTCCTTTCATTTCTCCAATCAACTACCCTTACTATTTCCTCATACAGTAATCTGTTAATCTCTACCTTCTTACATTTATCAATTTTGTTATTTATTTTCTTTGTCCGCTAGTATTTACATAATTTACTTGCAATACTCTTGAGGCAATTATTACAGTTATTATTAGATGGATAATTTACAAAGAAAATAGGTGATACAGCCATTGGCTGTCTGTCAGGAGTTCTAATTGCAAGTTTGAAAATAAAGTAAAGTAATTGCCTATTTTTTCAGGCGGGCTTAACGTCCATCTACCAAATTAGATGTCGTGAACAGAGGCGACTAGCAAACATACTTTACTGTAAATTTCTCATATTAACCATTAAATAAAATCCAAGGCCTAAGACCGGGGAATCGAACCCAGTACCACAATACATATTAGCTTTACAGGTCTCGCCTCTTCCCGCTCGGCTAAAGTGGCGCCTGCAAGTTTTGAAAATATATCGTTTAGTTTAGAATTTTTCCCCTTCAAAATTATATTTTTATCATTCCCATCCTCAAATCCCAACTCTTCTGAAGCCTCCCACAGATGTCGCAAGAACACCTTCACCTCATTTCCTCTTGGTGCAAAAAATGGAAAATTAGGACTAAACGAAGACAAATGCCAACAGATAACATTCACCTTACGTAGACAAACTTGCCCCCCATTACTCATACACAGCAGAGAAATACCGACTTCCACACAAGTACGGCTACCTAGGTCTGTATTTAGACAGTCGACTTACATGCAACCCACTCAATAGACTAAAGAGACAAGAACTCAATAGAGATACGGACAACTACGAAAACTGTTAGTTTGCCCCACTTAAGTAAGGCCCGCATTAATAATCAATAACTACGATCAATTTTGATAAATTTTGGCAGGAAGAAGTTGTTCCGAGTTTTTCTGCGTGATATTAAGGTGACATCCTACTCTTACAGATACTAAAGGGAAGTATTGCAATCGGGCATATTTGAAGCTTAATTTCTCTTTGCCTTTTAGAGAAAAAGTATTGTAAACACACTATAATTTTTCTTACTCCTCTTAAAAGGAAGTACAGAAATCGCAGTTTAATTTTGTTATTTACGCATAAATACCTTCCAATTTTAATCGAAAAGTTTACCGAAGAAAACTGTTGTTGTGGATTCTTTGGGGACCGCAACTCTAAGCATTCATTTAAAAGATCTCTTCAGTGGGGTACCAACTTTATACCACATCAGGTTATAATGAAACTATGCTTATTAGAATTGTTAAGAAAATCTGTAAAGCAAAAAGGCAGATCTATCCAAAAGGTACAAAAATCTCTTTAACAAAAACATACAGTTTGAAATGTTAAATATAAGGGTTGATTAAACACCAAAAGGTACACAAATCAGCAAGTACCCAACTTCATTAATACTTAAGTAATTTTACTGCATTAATATTCATTAATATTTTTTAGAATTTATTAGATGTCACAGACCCTTATGCTGGCCATTTTGATCTACAAAATATTTGTTCAAGTAACGCACCATTTAAATTAGATTGACTGTAATATCTATTATTCAGTAATAATCAAACAATTAATCACAGATTGAAAAGAAAAACGTTATATGTTTATTTTATTTATTTAGTTTTTAAATAAAAATCGTCAGTTTAAGTTCATTCTTCGATTAAAATAATTGTTAAAATCAAACGTTAAAAATAATAGTTAATAATTATTCTTGGTTATTATTGAACAATATAAATTTTTTCAACTACATTCTTAATCAAGGTGTTCCCACAATGTTATATGTACATATGGAATATAAAATAGTTAAGATATGCACCTTTTTAGGACAGCTACTTATTAAAGTATTTTATATACTAAAGTTGTTACCATATACAGGTAAAATAGAAACAAAATCTATCGAGTAGTTTTCCAGATATTTGAAGTTAACGATTTTACTGTTTCAAACGAAACCAAAATTTAACCATAAATATCTCGATTCCTACTCGACAGATTTTTACAAAATTTTATACAATTATAGAAAAAAGTAGCCTCCAAATACAGATAGAATACAAACAAAATCTATCGAGTAGTTTTCCAGATATTTGAAGTTAAAGATTTCACTGTTTCAGACGAAACCAAACTATAACTCTAAATATCTCTTATTCAGCTCGATAGATTTTTACAAAATTTTATACAATTATAGACAAAAATAATCTACATATACAGATAAAATACAAACATAATCTATCGAGTAGTTTTCCAGATATTTGATGTTAAAGATTTAACTGTTTCAGACGAAACCATCTTTAAGCCTAAATATCTCTTATTCAGCTCGATAGATTTTTACGAAATTGTATACAATTATAGACAAAAGTAGTTTCAGACGAAACCATCTTTAAGCCTAAATATCTCTTATTCAGCTCGATAGATTTTTACGAAATTGTATACAATTATAGACAAAAGTAGTACCCATATACAGATAGAATACCAACAAAATCTATCGAGTAGTTTTCCAGATATTTGAAGTTGAAGATTTCACTGATTCAGACGAAACGAAACTTTAACACTATATATCTCGTTTCCTACTCTACAGATTTTTACGAAATTTTATACAATGATAGACAAAAGTAGTCTCCATGTACAGATAGAATACAAACAAAATCTATCGAGTAGTTTTCTAGATATTTGAAGTTAAAGATTTCACTGTTTCAAACGAAACCAAACTTTAACCCTAAATATCTCGATTCCTACTCTACAAATGTTTACGAAATTGTATACAATTATACACAAAAGTAGCCTCCAAATACAGATAGAATACAAACAAAATCTATCGAGTAGTTTTCCAGATATTTGAAGTTAAAGATTTCACTGTTTCAGACGAAACCAAACTATAACTCTAAATATCTCTTATTCAGCTCGATAGATTTTTACAAAATTTTATACAATTATAGACAAAAATAATCTACATATACAGATAAAATACAAACATAATCTATCGAGTAGTTTTCCAGATATTTGATGTTAAAGATTTAACTGTTTCAGACGAAACCATCTTTAAGCCTAAATATCTCTTATTCAGCTCGATAGATTTTTACGAAATTGTATACAATTATAGACAAAAGTAGTTTCAGACGAAACCATCTTTAAGCCTAAATATCTCTTATTCAGCTCGATAGATTTTTACGAAATTGTATACAATTATAGACAAAAGTAGTACCCATATACAGATAGAATACCAACAAAATCTATCGAGTAGTTTTCCAGATATTTGATGTTAAAGATTTCACTGTTTCAGACAAAACCAAACTTTAACCCTAAATATCTCGCATTCAGCTCGATAGATTTTTACGAAATTGTATACAATTATAGACAAAAGTTGTCCCCATATACAGAGAGAATACAAACAAAATCTATCGAATAGTTTTCCAGATATTTGAAGTTAAAGATTCCACTGTTTCAGGCGAAACGAAACTTTAACACTATATATCTCGTTTCCTACTCTACAGATTTTTACGAAATTTTATACAATGATAGACAAAAGTAGTCTCCATATACAGATAGAATACAAACAAAATCTATCGAGTAGTTTTCTAGATATTTGAAGTTAAAGATTTCACTGTTTCAAACGAAACCAAACTTTAACCCTAAATATCTCGTTTCCTACTCTACAAATGTTTACGAAATTGTATACAATTATAGACAAAAGTAGCCTCCAAATACAGATAGAATACAAACAAAATCTATCGAGTAGTTTTCCAGATATTTGAAGTTAAAGATTTCACTGTTTCAGACGAAACCAAACTATAACTCTAAATATCTCTTATTCAGCTCGATAGATTTTTACAAAATTTTATACAATTATAGACAAAAATAATCTACATATACAGATAAAATACAAACATAATCTATCGAGTAGTTTTCCAGATATTTGATGTTAAAGATTTAACTGTTTCAGACGAAACCATCTTTAAGCCTAAATATCTCTTATTCAGCTCGATAGATTTTTACGAAATTGTATACAATTATAGACAAAAGTAGTTTCAGACGAAACCATCTTTAAGCCTAAATATCTCTTATTCAGCTCGATAGATTTTTACGAAATTGTATACAATTATAGACAAAAGTAGTACCCATATACAGATAGAATACCAACAAAATCTATCGAGTAGTTTTCCAGATATTTGAAGTTGAAGATTTCACTGATTCAGACGAAACGAAACTTTAACACTATATATCTCGTTTCCTACTCTACAGATTTTTACGAAATTTTATACAATGATAGACAAAAGTAGTCTCCATGTACAGATAGAATACAAACAAAATCTATCGAGTAGTTTTCTAGATATTTGAAGTTAAAGATTTCACTGTTTCAAACGAAACCAAACTTTTACCCTAAATATCTCGATTCCTAATCTACAAATTTTTACGAAATTGTATACAATTATAGACAAAAGTAGTCTCCATATACAGAGAGAATACAAACAAAATCTATCGAGTAGTTTTCCAGATATTTGAAGTTAAAGATTTCACTGTTTCAGACGAAACCAAATTTAACCCGAAATATCTCGTATTCAGCTCGATAGATTTTAACGAAATTTTATACAATTATAGACAAAAGTAGTCTCCATATACAGAGAGAATACAAACAAAATCTATCGAGTATTTTTCCAGATATTTGAAGTTAAAGATTTCACTGTTTCAGACGAAACCAAACTTTAACCCTAAATATCTCGTATTCAGCTTGATAGATTTTTACGAAATTGTATACAATTATAGACAAAAGTTGTCCCCATATACAGAGAGAATACAAACAAAATCTATCGAGTAGTTTTCTAGATATTTGAAGTTAAAGATTTCACTGTTTCTGACGAAACCAAAGTTTAACCCTATATATCTCGTTTCCTACTCTACAGATTTTTACGAAATTTTATACAATTATAGACAAAAGTAGTCTCCATATACAGATAGAATACAAACAAAATCTATCGAGTAGTTTTCTAGATATTTGAAGTTAAAGATTTCACTGTTTCAAACGAAACCAAACTTTTACCCTAAATATCTCGATTCCTAATCTACAAATTTTTACGAAATTGTATACAATTATAGACAAAAGTAGTCTCCATATACAGATAGAGTACCAACAAAATCTATCGAGTAGTTTTCCAGATATTTGAAGTTGAAGATTTCACTGTTTCAGACGAAACCAAATTTAACCCGAAATATCTCGTATTCAGCTCGATAGATTTTTACGAAATTTTATACAATGATAGACAAAAGTAGTCTCCATATACAGAGAGAATACAAACAAAATCTATCGAGTAGTTTTCCAGATATTTGAAGTTAAAGATTTCACTGTTTCAGACGAAACCAAATTTAACCCGAAATATCTCGTATTCAGCTCGATAGATTTTAACGAAATTTTATACAATTATAGACAAAAGTAGTCTCCATATACAGAGAGAATACAAACAAAATCTATCGAGTATTTTTCCAGATATTTGAAGTTAAAGATTTCACTGTTTCAGACGAAACCAAACTTTAACCCTAAATATCTCGTATTCAGCTTGATAGATTTTTACGAAATTGTATACAATTATAGACAAAAGTAGTCTCCATATACAGAGAGAATACAAACAAAATCTATCGAGTATTTTTCCAGATATTTGAAGTTAAAGATTTCACTGTTTCAGACGAAACCAAACTTTAACCCTAAATATCTCGTATTCAGCTTGATAGATTTTTACGAAATTGTATACAATTATAGACAAAAGTAGTTTCAGACGAAACCATCTTTAAGCCTAAATATCTCTTATTCAGCTCGATAGATTTTTACGAAATTGTATACAATTATAGACAAAAGTAGTTTCAGACGAAACCATCTTTAAGCCTAAATATCTCTTATTCAGCTCGATAGATTTTTACGAAATTGTATACAATTATAGACAAAAGTAGTACCCATATACAGATAGAATACCAACAAAATCTATCGAGTAGTTTTCCAGATATTTGAAGTTGAAGATTTCACTGTTTCAGGCAAAACCAAACTTTAACCCTAAATATCTCGTATTCAGCTCGATAGATTTTTACGAAATTGTATACAATTATAGACAAAAGTTGTCCCCATATACAGAGAGAATACAAACAAAATCTATCGAGTAGTTTTCTAGATATTTGAAGTTAAAGATTTCACTGTTTCTGACGAAACCAAAGTTTAACCCTATATATCTCGTTTCCTACTCTACAGATTTTTACGAAATTTTATACAATTATAGACAAAAGTAGTCTCCATATACAGATAGAATACAAACAAAATCTATCGAGTAGTTTTCTAGATATTTGAAGTTAAAGATTTCACTGTTTCAAACGAAACCAAACTTTTACCCTAAATATCTCGATTCCTAATCTACAAATTTTTACGAAATTGTATACAATTATAGACAAAAGTAGTCTCCATATACAGATAGAGTACCAACAAAATCTATCGAGTAGTTTTCCAGATATTTGAAGTTGAAGATTTCACTGTTTCAGACGAAACCAAATTTAACCCGAAATATCTCGTATTCAGCTCGATAGATTTTTACGAAATTTTATACAATGATAGACAAAAGTAGTCTCCATATACAGAGAGAATACAAACAAAATCTATCGAGTAGTTTTCCAGATATTTGAAGTTAAAGATTTCACTGTTTCAGACGAAACCAAATTTAACCCGAAATATCTCGTATTCAGCTCGATAGATTTTAACGAAATTTTATACAATTATAGACAAAAGTAGTCTCCATATACAGAGAGAATACAAACAAAATCTATCGAGTATTTTTCCAGATATTTGAAGTTAAAGATTTCACTGTTTCAGACGAAACCAAACTTTAACCCTAAATATCTCGTATTCAGCTTGATAGATTTTTACGAAATTGTATACAATTATAGACAAAAGTTGTCCCCATATACAGAGAGAATACAAACAAAATCTATCGAGTAGTTTTCTAGATATTTGAAGTTAAAGATTTCACTGTTTCTGACGAAACCAAAGTTTAACCCTATATATCTCGTTTCCTACTCTACAGATTTTTACGAAATTTTATACAATTATAGACAAAAGTAGTCTCCATATACAGATAGAATACAAACAAAATCTATCGAGTAGTTTTCTAGATATTTGAAGTTAAAGATTTCACTGTTTCAAACGAAACCAAACTTTTACCCTAAATATCTCGATTCCTAATCTACAAATTTTTACGAAATTGTATACAATTATAGACAAAAGTAGTCTCCATATACAGATAGAGTACCAACAAAATCTATCGAGTAGTTTTCCAGATATTTGAAGTTGAAGATTTCACTGTTTCAGACGAAACCAAATTTAACCCGAAATATCTCGTATTCAGCTCGATAGATTTTTACGAAATTTTATACAATGATAGACAAAAGTAGTCTCCATATACAGAGAGAATACAAACAAAATCTATCGAGTAGTTTTCCAGATATTTGAAGTTAAAGATTTCACTGTTTCAGACGAAACCAAATTTAACCCGAAATATCTCGTATTCAGCTCGATAGATTTTAACGAAATTTTATACAATTATAGACAAAAGTAGTCTCCATATACAGAGAGAATACAAACAAAATCTATCGAGTATTTTTCCAGATATTTGAAGTTAAAGATTTCACTGTTTCAGACGAAACCAAACTTTAACCCTAAATATCTCGTATTCAGCTTGATAGATTTTTACGAAATTGTATACAATTATAGACAAAAGTAGTCTCCATATACAGATAGAATACAAACAAAATCTATCGAGTAGTTTTCCAGATATTTGAATTTTATTTTGCCGTCTGTAAAACAAAAGCAAATTTTAATCCTGAATATCTCGTTTTCTGCTCGATAGACTTTTACGGAATTTTATGCAATTATTACTATTTAAATTTGAATCACGAAGTTAGAACAAAATTTGAATCTTCAATTAGTTTAACAGAAGTTTTTGAGAGCACAAATAACACACAGTTAATATCAAGTAAATTATTCACTTCCCAGTTGTAATTTAATGTAGGCCCTTTAATTGAGTACTTGCAGTAAAATACTTTAATAAGTAGCTGTACTAAAAAGGTGCATATCTTAACTATTTTATATTCCTTATGTACATATAACATTGTGGGAAGAACACCTTGATTAAGAATGTAGTTGAAAAAATTTATATTGTTTAATATTAACCCTGATTAATTATTAACTATTATTTTTAACGTTTGATTTTAACAATCATTTTAATCGAAGAATGAACTTAAACTGACGATTTTTATTTAAAAACTAAATAAATAAAATAAACATATATCGTTTTTCTTTTCAACCTGTGATTAATTGTTTGATTATTACTGATTAATAGACATTACAGTCAATCTAATTTAAATGGTGCGTTACTTGAACAAATATTTTGTAGATGAAAATGGCCAGCATAAGGGTCTGTGACATCTAATAAATTCTAAAAAATGTTAATGAAAATTAATGCAGTAAAATTACTTAAATAATATTAATGAAGTATTAATGAAATGATGGGTACTTGCTGATTTGTGTACCTTTTGTCGTTTAATCAACCCTTATACTTATCATTTTAAACTG
Source organism: Rhodnius prolixus (assembly GCF_049639745.1). NCBI lineage: Eukaryota > Metazoa > Arthropoda > Insecta > Hemiptera > Reduviidae > Rhodnius > Rhodnius prolixus. Next base: position 22,310,444 of record NW_027411582.1, read on the forward strand.
TACGTTTTAGTTAAAGAGTTAAGTATAGAATTTGATTTCTTATTGTTTTTATTTTTGCTGACCACAGAGAGAATATTTCTAAATTTCATTTTTTGTAAATTTGACACGATAACAATATTTATTGCTTATTTATAATAGTAAAACGTCTAAATTATTAATACTACAGTATTTTACTTTATTAAATTTTTTTAAACTAAATATTTGGAAATAGCCAACATTGTACTGAAACAGAATTTCCAAACAGTGTCCAATTGATTTACGATTATTGTAATACGCAAGTATAACTGGTATAAAGTTCAAATAAGTAAAAATTACTGACCCTGTTTAGAGCCATTATAAGATGAAATAAAATACAAATTTTGACTTAAATAAATACATAAGACGTGAGAATTCTTAAAAAAATTGTAAAAAAAATATACAATATTGTAATTATACAGGAGTAGAATTATGTATTTAGTAAGTGTCTGCTTAATTTCTAAAACTAAAGCAAAAAAAATATACAATATTGTAATTATACAGAAGTAGAATTATGTATTTAGTAAGTGTCTGCTTAATTTCTAAAACTAAAGCAAAAAAAAATATACAACATTGTAATTATACAGAAGTAGAATTATGTATTTAGTAAGTGTCTGCTTAATTTCTAAAACTAAAGCAAAAAAAATATACAATATTGTAATTATACAGAAGTAGAATTATGTATTTAGTAAGTGTCTGCTTAATTTCTAAAACTAAAGCAAAAAAAATATACAATATTGTAATTATACAGAAGTAGAATTATGTATTTAGTAAGTGTCTGCTTAATTTCTAAAACTAAAGCAAAAAAAATATACAATATTGTAATTATACAGAAGTAGAATTATGTATTTAGTAAGTGTCTGCTTAATTTCTAAAACTAAAGCAAAAAAAATATACAATATTGTAATTATACAGAAGTAGAATTATGTATTTAGTAAGTGTCTGCTTAATTTCTAAAACTAAAGCAAAAAAAATATACAATATTGTAATTATACAGAAGTAGAATTATGTATTTAGTAAGTGTCTGCTTAATTTCTAAAACTAAAGCAAAAAAAATATACAATATTGTAATTATACAGAAGTAGAATTATGTATTTAGTAAGTGTCTGCTTAATTTCTAAAACTAAAGCAAAAAAAATATACAATATTGTAATTATACAGAAGTAGAATTATGTATTTAGTAAGTGTCTGCTTAATTTCTAAAACTAAAGCAAAAAAAATATACAATATTGTAATTATACAGAAGTAGAATTATGTATTTAGTAAGTGTCTGCTTAATTTCTAAAACTAAAGCAAAAAAAATATACAATATTGTAATTATACAGAAGTAGAATTATGTATTTAGTAAGTGTCTGCTTAATTTCTAAAACTAAAGCAAAAAAAATATACAATATTGTAATTATACAGAAGTAGAATTATGTATTTAGTAAGTGTCTGCTTAATTTCTAAAACTAAAGCAAAAAAAAAAAAAATTGAAACTATTTCGTAATTTTAATTTATACATTTATTAAATAAATCTCTTTTTCGGTACTGATTTTTATATTTATCAGGCGCCACGGTAGCCGAGCTTTGGATTTTATTTAATGATTATAAAAAGAAATTTATTGTAAAATGCGTTTACTAGCGTCTATCCACGAGACCTAAATTGGTGGTTGGACCTGCTGTTAGTGACCCTTTCAACTACGCTTCATAGGTAGTAGTCCAAAGGATTCAACTCTGGGCTGTTGTGAGGCCAGTATTCATTCGACCAAAACATGTCGACATTGTCCGACTATCAATTTTGCACCAAATGACTTGTCTGGGCGACAAGACGTGTCCATACACGGCCTCACTACATTTGGCAGAACACGCAAATAAACTTCTTTTGTGACATTCCCCCCGTTGTTAAAGAAATGCGGTGGCATGACATCACCCTCACTGGACACAACTCCCTAGCACGTGAACATTCGCAGCAAATTTCGTTCTTGCAACAATGGGGACATCTTCAGGGTCGTGGGCGAGCCAGCGGTTATTCCTTCAATTGATTTTCGCATCCACAGTAAAAATTTTCTCTGTCAGAAAAAAAACCTGAGTTGTCCGGCAGCAGCATGGTTTCTTAAGGAACACAAAAGCAGATTGAAGCGTTCATCTCACTTCGGTAAGCATCTGTTTCACTTTAATTGTGTAAGACTTATAGCGGAGGTCCTCCTCGACGATTCAGCGCATAGTTTTTTCGTTCACACCAACAACCGAAGACATTTTTTTGGATCAACTGCCCTGGATCTTCACAAATCCAGCTCCTGAGCCCGTTGAATGATGTCGGTCGTCCTGACAACGCGCTCCTTTGAATGTGTTTTTTTACTCGCCGGTGTTGCAAAACCTTCGTTTGACCTCTCCGACTCATTATACTTCGCGATGGTATCATACTCAGTCGATCCCAGGGATCCGAAGATCCGAATTATTTCTGTCGCCGAGCGCCCAGCGCGAACACTTACGATAATCGGCATTACGGTAATACTCCGCACTTGGTAATCAGCATTGTGATGGTAATCGCGACATCTACCAGTGGTATAGAAAGGCGGGAGAATCTCAATTTGTATTTTGTCCGGATTTTGGCGCCTCACCCTGTAGACATTTCTAAGTTTTACTCGATTCAGAAATCGAGAGAAAAATTTCCATAAAAGAAAAAAAAAATCCCCTTCAGAACACAATTATTTCCCCAAAAATTAAATTGTAGTTAGAGGTAAACTAAATTTGGCTAACTAACTTGAACAGTTATCGCAATAACTGCCGTTAATTTTAGCCGGCTTTGTTTAGAGTGCAATATACTAAGATTTAAGAGGGAAGAGAATCGTTGAAAAAATACGGAAACTTTTTACTAGCCACCCATGTCCGCATTTGAAAAAAATAAAAAAATTGATCTCCGGAAAATGAAAGAGTGCAAAAAGGAAATAGGGGAGGAAAAATGTGGGTATAAAAAGAGAAAGAGAGAGTGAAAGTTATAACAGTTAGTGAGGAGGTAACAGGAAGGTTACTCTGTGGGCTATGTGGGAGGAAGTAGTAGCAGCATCCAGTGCTACCACAATAACGCCACCAGTCTTGCTTTAACGTTTTTAAACTCTCGTTTGTGTTATGAATTTGGCCATTCTCTCTCTCTGTCCAGATACCCAATCTCCTTCCATCTCTCTATGGTTAGGCCAATCTCCTCTCTCTCTCTGGGATAAAACTGACATCTCCCAGTACTCTCTCTCCGTGGTGCCTAGATCATTTTGCCAACATTGATTTTCCATTATTTCCTCTCATTAGCTCTTAATGTACCGCTACTGTCAGCCTTCAACTACTTTACCTTCTACTCGTATTTCTTACACTAACCTCATACACGCTTTTACTTTTCTTCATAAATGTTTGCTTTATTTAATTCAATTAATTATTATTATTATTTCATTAAGAAATCATATACATAGCCAAAATAAATGTACAAAATAAATTAAGCAATGGCAAAGCTCAGTCTGTTTGTAATTCAATTAATTATTATTATTATTTCATTGAGAAATCATATACATAGCCAAAATAAATTAAGCAATGGCAAAGCTCAGTCTGCTTGTAATTCAATTAATTATTATTATTATTTCATTAAGAAATCATATACATAGCCAAAATAAATGTACAAAATAAATTAAGCAATGGCAAAGCTCAGTCTGTTTGTAATTCAATTAATTATTATTATTATTTCATTGAGAAATCATATACATAGCCAAAATAAATTAAGCAATGGCAAAGCTCAGTCTGCTTGTAATTCAATTAATTATTATTATTATTTCATTAAGAAATCATATACATAGCCAAAATAAATGTACAAAATAAATTAAGCAATGGCAAAGCTCAGTCTGTTTGTAATTCAATTAATTATTATTATTATTTCATTGAGAAATCATATACATAGCCAAAATAAATTAAGCAATGGCAAAGCTAGGTCTGTTTGTAATTCAATTAATTATTATTATTATTTCATTAAGAAATCATATACATAGCCAAAATAAATGTACAAAATAAATTAAGCAATGGCAAAGCTCAGTCTGCTTGTAATTCAATTAATTATTATTATTATTTCATTAAGAAATCATATTCACAGCCAAAATAAATTAAGCAATGGCAAAGCTCAGTCTGTTTGTAATTCAATTAATTATTATTATTATTTCATTAAGAAATCATATACATAGCCAAAATAAATGTACAAAATAAATTAAGCAATGGCAAAGCTCAGTCTATTTGTAATTCAATTAATTATTATTATTATTTCATTAAGAAATCATATACATAGCCAAAATAAATGTACAAAATAAATTAAGCAATGGCAAAGCTCAGTCTGTTTGTAATTCAATTAATTATTATTATTATTTCATTAAGAAATCATATACATAGCCAAAATAAATGTACAAAATAAATTAAGCAATGGCAAAGCTCAGTCTGCTTGTAATTCAATTAATTATTATTATTTCATTAAGAAATCATATTCACAACCAAAATAAATTAAGCAATGGCAAAGCTCAGTCTATTTGTAATTCAATTAATTATTATTATTATTTCATTAAGAAATCATATACATAGCCAAAATAAATGTACAAAATAAATTAAGCAATGGCAAAGCTCAGTCTATTTGTAATTCAATTAATTATTATTATTATTTCATTAAGAAATCATATACATAGCCAAAATAAATGTACAAAATAAATTAAGCAATGGCAAAGCTCAGTCTGCTTGTAATTCAATTAATTATTATTATTATTTCATTAAGAAATCATATTCACAGCCAAAATAAATTAAGCAATGGCAAAGCTCAGTCTGTTTGTAATTCAATTAATTATTATTATTATTTCATTAAGAAATCATATACATAGCCAAAATAAATGTACAAAATAAATTAAGCAATGGCAAAGCTCAGTCTATTTGTAATTCAATTAATTATTATTATTATTTCATTAAGAAATCATATACATAGCCAAAATAAATGTACAAAATAAATTAAGCAATGGCAAAGCTCAGTCTATTTGTAATTCAATTAATTATTATTATTATTTCATTAAGAAATCATATTCACAGCCAAAATAAATTAAGCAATGGCAAAGCTCAGTCTGTTTGTAATTCAATTAATTATTATTATTATTTCATTAAGAAATCATATACATAGCCAAAATAAATGTACAAAATAAATTAAGCAATGGCAAAGCTCAGTCTGTTTGTAATTCAATTAATTATTATTATTATTTCATTAAGAAATCATATACATAGCCAAAATAAATGTACAAAATAAATTAAGCAATGGCAAAGCTCAGTCTGCTTGTAATTCAATTAATTATTATTATTTCATTAAGAAATCATATTCACAACCAAAATAAATTAAGCAATGGCAAAGCTCAGTCTATTTGTAATTCAATTAATTATTATTATTATTTCATTAAGAAATCATATACATAGCCAAAATAAATGTACAAAATAAATTAAGCAATGGCAAAGCTCAGTCTATTTGTAATTCAATTAATTATTATTATTATTTCATTAAGAAATCATATTCACAGCCAAAATAAATTAAGCAATGGCAAAGCTCAGTCTGTTTGTAATTCAATTAATTATTATTATTATTTCATTAAGAAATCATATACACGGCCAAAATAAATGTACAAAATAAATTAAGCAATGGCAAAGCAGTGTAAATACCTTCTCAAAGTCTCTCGTAGAGTAGGTTCTGGTAAAGCTCGTCTTAACAGGTCGTTCCATAGTTGTTCACTTGAGTTTCGATCTCGATAACGTTCCCATTGTGGGCGCTGGAGGCCTGCAAGGTGGGGCAGTAAAGGGCCCTGAGAAAATTGGGGGATTTTGAAGCGGTTTAGGGAGGCGATGGCTGATTTCTGTTATTCTAAGAATTTAAATTAAAATCAAAACCTACCTACTGCACTACATCGATTATTTCGTTTATTTTGGGCCACAAAAAGCCAATCCCGCAATTGTACCCTGGATTGTGGTCGATTTTTCAACGATTTTTGATACCATTTTTATTGTTGTATTTGTGTGAACGTGGATTTAGTGCTGTGGCAACGCTGCCAACTAGAAAGAGTAATCGTTTGCATGTTACCAAAAGCGAGGTGATTTACGGCTGTTTTTTGAGTAAATTCGAATCTGATATTAACCAAACTTGTTAAAAATCATCAGACTCATCCCTTCGCATTAGGTTAGTTTTAAAATTTAAATTGTTTGATTTAATTTGAATAAAAGTTTTATAAATATTATTTATAAAGCTGCGATTTATTGCTTTCATTAGAACAGTCTCATTTAAAATTGTAAACTTGAACTCAGAAACAGGATAAGACTCACATGGCTCGCTATAATTAAATTAAAGAAGTGATTTTTAAGTTGTGGTAAAGTTAAAAATTTTAGGGAAGTGCTAGAAAATAATTGATTCTCAAAATGGGGCGATAGACGAAATAAGTTTCGAGAACCTCTGGTCTAAACTATGCGCTGTTCATTCTAAAAATAGGATCGAAACACTATCCTAATAATAGGAAGCAATTCTTGCTGAATTTAATACTGTGTCTTGATATAAACAAACATTTGTCTCCTCAATAAATGGCATAAATGGGACAACAAGACTCTGGAAAGAAGCTCCTGGTTTGTAGATAGCAGCAATTTGAGACTTCAGATTAATCGCTTGCCAATAACAATAACTCTTTCATCATGATTTCTGTGAGACTGTAACATAATGCTTGGCATATCTTTTCATTAGCTGACAGAAGTCTTATTGATAGGTCAGTGGAGTAAATAGAGTCGTTGAGCTTTTTCTAAAAAAAACTAAGTATCCCTTGGGATGATTTCAAAAACCTCACCTCAGTGTCAACTCATATGCAAAGCCAGGTTTAATACGTTTAATATTTATAATGGAGTGTGGAAGAGCAGGAGGAGAGAAACTATCCAACGGTAGCAATCTCTATGGGATATCGATGTTGATGGTGATCTTCAGACGAGAGGGAAGTCTCGGGGCCACTGGCAATTCAGTCGTCGAGGAAGATTGTGAGGAATGACAGAAGAGACGAGAGACTTTGCGAACGGGTTAGAGTAATTAGAGAGAGCAGTATGGAACTTGCGATATTTCGTCTTGGCCAGTTGGTGTACAAAGGGGATGTTGAGGACGTTGTGAAGAGTAAGGTTAGTCACGTAGAAAGGAGCGTCAGCTATCTGTCGGCAGTAGTTTTGACTGAAATGTCTTGTACAGTCCGTATGTTTGTATGTTCAGCTAAACCCCACAGCTCTAGTCCTGTAAGTCCACATAGGTTTGTGGATAGTATTGTACAGTAATCGTTTGAGTTCAATGGGTAATTTGGAGCGTCGTCCAAGTAATCTGTTGAAGAAGTTTCGCACGTTTTGTCATTTCTCTTGTCACTTTAAATGCATTGAACATTAAGAAGCCAGCTAAACTATGGTGGTAACCAAATTTTTCGTATTTTTCTAAATTATCACTGATTTTAGAAATGGTTTCCCCCTATTATTTATGTATTTATTTTTTCTGTATCTCCACCACCATTGCTTTATCTCTAAAATTATGTAGCGCTATCTCAGTGTTGATAATAGATTGCTAATCTGCATTGGAGAACCTTCTTTTTTTGAAGGTCTTTTATTGATCCGAATTTTTATTTTGTATTTTTTTAAATGAAAAATAATTAAAAATGTCGTAACATTTCTTAAATTTAAATTTACATAAATTTAATATCAATTTTACTAAAATTACAGTTGCAATAAAGGCCTATACGAGTTTGTTGTCTATTTTTAGTGTATCACTATGCGACCTTTTACACGTCGAATGACTGACTTGACTCTGCGGCCAGAACACATTATAACCTGCATATCTCCATTTTATTTATTTAAGGCTTCAGTATTTTATTATTTGTATAAATGTATTTTTTTTTAGACCTTTTAATTATTTCTTATGAACTTCATTACTAATAAACTAATTGTTCATATAATTCCAAACTTACGTTCTTGTTACTAATTTTAACATCACTGATAAAATAAATCTGAATTTTTTACGCAAAGTTGTGGTTCTTAACTCTTACCATTGATTGGCATTGAAAAAAAAGTTAACATTAGAAATGATACACGAGGGTCGTTTGAAAAGTCCGTGCAAAGTCACAGAGATAGCACTACTGGCGCGTATCGAGGTTATGTTTAGTTAGTAACATCTCTTGGAAGAACACACACCAAGTTTCAGCCAGATCGGTCTATTTCTTTGTGTTTGGCATTCGTTTGAATCGAGGAAGTCGAGTGATTTTCTCACGCTTGACCAAAAACGAAATCGTGTGAAGTGTTGCAAGGACGGTTTGCAGCAGTTCCAGAAGAATCCGCATGACTTTAAGCGTCGTTTCGTCACTGTGGATGAAACATGGATACATCACTACACTCCTGAGACCAAAGAACAATCTAAACAATGTGTTACCAAGGGGGAATCTGCGCCAAAAAAGGCGAAGACCGTTCCTTCGGCCGGAAAGATTATGGCGACTGTCTTTTGGGATTCGCAAGGAATAATCCTCATCGACTATCTGGAAAAGGGTAAAACTATTACAGGTGCATATTATTCATCGTTTTTGGACCGTTTGAAAACCGAGCTGCAAGAAAAACGCCCACGATTGGCCCACAAAAAAGTGCTTTTCCATCACGACAACGCACCAGCTCACACCTCAGCAGTTGTGGTCGCAAAATTAATGGAAATAGGTTTCCAACTCGTTTCACATCCCCCCTATTCTCCAGACTTGGCTCCCTCGGACTACTATTTGTTCCGCAATATGAAGAAATGGCTGGCGGGAAAAAGATTTTATTCAAACGAGGAGGTGATTGCAGAAACGAATGGCTATTTTTCAGACTTGGACAAATCCTATTATTCGGAAGGGATCAACAAACTAGAGCAGCGTTGGACGAAGTGTATAAGCCTAAAAGGAGACTATGTTGAAAAATAAAAAAGGTTTACCCCAAAAAATTAAGTAGTTTTTATTTTTGCACGGACTTTTCAAACGACCCTCGTACATATCGAAGACAGAAAACAATCTAAATTTCAAAACTGACACCAACAATTTAAACAACATGTACGCCAACTTACAACAAAATGCTTTTTGACAATTGGCAACACTGACTTCCTTACAACCAAACACATAAAACGGATCACACTCAGTCCATGAGCAGACAAGACAGAAGATACACCATCCCTCTAATGATGTAAAATATTACCCTGTAAATTAGCCCTGAAGATGACCCAGTCCCTAGGTCGAAAGCTCGGCTTAATAAAAGAATATATCATGACTGAAACTGGCAGTTATTTTTTTCATCCTATTGAAACTATGAATCAGTCGCCAAAACTATTGAACGTTAACATTAAAAATAAGTTCTTAGATTTGCTCTGACTTAGAGCTTCTTACAGCTCATCCTCCGTTGATGGACAGTGATGAACAGTTATGGAGTTCACATGTAGACAGGACAGAAAACACACCAACCTTATATCCTTAATGCAACCTTAATGTAAAAAGTATAATTTGTGAACAAGCATAAGCCCTGTAGATGACCTAGCGCCTAGATTCTGAAATCTGGGCAGAAATAAAGTAATAATTATGATGACTGAAATTGGCAATATTCTTTCTTTGTTTTGGATTAATTGAATCAGTCACCAAAAACAATTATCATACAGCATCGAATATAGAGGATATTGTCAAAACGTCCCAACTCTCTTGTTTAATTACTATCGTTACAGTCAAAAAATTAAAATTCTTAATGCTCTCCTGTTTCATTTTGAGTCTAACCAAACAAGCCTTAATGACCTTCTTGCTAAAACTCATTTTAAACTGCTCATCATCCTAATCCTTTAATGGAACACACCTATGTTCTTCCACTTGACCACATAAATCCTCCAAGGAGATTGAAGAGAAGATGGAGGCCTATCGTGAGAGCAGTATAGGATATGTTCACGATAATGAAGTGACACCATTGGGTGCCTTCTCCACTTTATAATAATCATGAGATTGTGCAACAAATCATATATTTAATTGTTGCAAAAATTGTTGCAGATGACAAATTCAATAAAAGATTTTCTTTCTCCCGAATTTATGGCATTAACACGCATACGATTAAATTTAAATTTTGTTCTCTACACAGTTTACACATCAGACATACCTGTACAACCCTCTACACTACTCTGTACATATACAGACGACACAGCCATACTAGCCATAAGTACACATCCTTCATCAGCTTCATACAAGTTACAGACACACTTACATAAAATAGAATCCTGGGCCAAGAAGTGGCGGATTAAAATGGAAACCACAGAAATGCCACGTTTACTCTTCGGCGGGGCTCCTGTCCACCTGTCCTCTTCAACAGCAATCCACTTCCTTGTACACAGATCTGGAGCGCTACCTTGGGCTCTACATAGTCAAACGACTTACTAGGAACCCACACCCTAGACTTAAAAGACAAGCAATGACGAAACGTGCGAAACTGCTTTAGAGACTACTTGGACGAAGATCCAAATTGCCCATTGAACACAAACGCTTAATATACGATACTATCCTCAAACCTATGTGGACTTATGGAACTAGAGCTGTGGGGTTCAGCCAAACCTACAAACATACGGACAGTACAAAACATTTAAATCAAAACTCCTTCGACAGATAGCTGACGCTCCTTTCTACGGTGACTAACCTTATTCTTCACACCGACCTCAACAATCCCGTCGTACACCAACTCGCCAAGACTAAATACCAAAAATTCCATACTGCTCTCTCCACCGGCTCCAATCCTCTTGTATTGTCTCACGCCTCCACTGACATCCTAACAATACTCCTCGCCGACTGAATCGCCAGTGGCCCCGCGAATTCCTGAAGACCTAATCATCATTACATCCCGTAGAGAGTGCTGCCACTGGGTAGTTTCTCTCCTCCTGCTCTTCACGTACCAATTCATCTTAGCACTTCCTGATTTACTTATTTGTATATATTTATATGCAGATTGTAGATAACAATAAATTTAAAAAAAAAAAAAAATTGTATAGTGATTAGAAACATAAAAGTCAAGCAGGAATTCGATTAAATTTGCTTTAGAAAGAGAGGGGATGAATAGAGTTTCCTTTTAAAGTGATAAAATTTAAGTATGACCCAAACGTTCGGAGTTTAAAATAAATAAATAAAATAATGAATTAAAACTTAGAGGATAAAATAATAAAACAACCCAGTAGTAAATAATAAAATGAATAAATAGTAAATAAATAAATAAATAATAAAACAAAAAGTCGTGTGAGTTTTCGAAAGAAATGTTTATTTATATTTTTAATAGTAAAACTATGTACGCATGAAGGTACATAAAATTAAATCAAGAATTAAATTAAGAATTAAAACAAAAATGAAATCGAAGAATAAAACTAAAAGAAAATTGTTGATAAAATTGTTATTGCTTTATAGTTACGTGTGGAAGGTTTTGAGGGGGTTTGAACGCGCGCAAGGCTTTTCAATGTTCCTTTCAGTCCCTTGTTCCGGGCAGGGACTTTAGCATATTGATCAATAGTAGGACCAGTGCTACTCTACAACAGAGTCCATGCACACATTTCCCTCTAAATTGTCCCATTTTTTTGTTCTCCATTTTTAGCCTAATTCTGAAAATGATAAATTACTTAAAAAAGAAAAAAAAAAAAGAAATAATAAAAGTAAAAACTGTTGATATTAAAAGAATAATTAGAAATATAAATAAAACAATGAGAAATAATCTTATTGCAATATAAAAGGGAAGCATTTCAAGCGAACAACTAACTTGGAACACCAACTAAACACTAGCCTCATCTCTCCACTCTCTGAAGGCCCCTTCTTCTAATCGAGGTCGTGTGTCAAGCCTGATCTACTCTTGTAGAGTAATAGTTACTAGTATGTTGGCACTACTGTGATATTTAGATCCGTTCCGTTGTATTATTATTATTATTATTTCACACACAAAGTTGGTAACACTACACAGTTCTCGGCATCATGGTGTGATTGGTACGACTTATCACAACTATTTATGGTAGTCTCCCTCAGTTTTATTGGTGTTAAATTCCTAAATATATTTATGTATTTATCATTTAAATTTTTCAATTAATTATATTATTTAAATAATTGCAGGAATTTTTTTTTTCTTTTGCTTAATTTTTGTTAGGTCCCAAATATTGCTGTGATATTAATTTTGTTTTTAAATTAAATCTTTTTAACTGGAATTACAAGTATTTGGGGTTCATTTAAAACTATATTTATACCAAATCAACAACAGCCTAGGAAAAGCGCAAATTCGTCTGGTACAGATAGTATTCTTTTAGCTGTTGGCAGATAGTGTCTATATACTACCTCTGGGAGAGTTTCTCCCAAAAAAGAGTCCTCAATTAATAAATATTCTCAAAGTAAACTCATATGAAAAGCCTAAATAAGATCTACCATTATTTTATAGAATCATTAAAGCTGAGATCATTTGTAAGAAACGAATTAAGAAAATAGAATTTAGCTACAATGTTGTAAGTTATGTTTAATTTACATCAATATAATTATTATTATTATTTGTTTACACAAAAATGTTTAATTTTGTTTAATTTATTTTATTATTTATATTTAAATGTTTAATTTATATTTAAATGTTTAATTTATATTTAAATGTTTAATTTATATTTAAATGTTTAATTTATATTTAAATGTTTAATTTATATTTAAATGTTTAATTTATATTTAAATGTTTAATTTATATTTAAATGTTTAATTTTGTTTAATTTAATTTGTTATTTATATTTAAATGTTTAATTTTGTTTAATTTATTTTATTATTTAAATTAAATGTTTAATTTTGTTTAATTTATTTTATTATTTAAATTAAATGTTTAATTTATTTTATTATTTATATTTAAATGTTTAATTTATAATTTATATTTAAATGTTTAATTTAATTTGTTATTTATATTTAAATGTTTAATTTTGTTTAATTTATTTTATTATTTAAATTAAATGTTTAATTTTGTTTATTTTATTTTATTATTTAAATTAAATGTTTAATTTTGTTTATTTTATTTTATTATTTATATTTAAAGTATACTAGTGGTTATTTAAAATTATTGTACACTTCAGAACCCCTGTGATATGTATATTTACATAAAATACTGAAATTTATCTATCTATCTTAGCTGTTGGCTGGAATAATTTTCATTAATTTCCACAAGTGACCCACACTCGACCGAATGCTAGTGCATATTACCAAGAAAATTGAAATATCAAAGCTGATGGATACACAAAAATAAATGTACATAATTTTTTTTTATGTTAACATAAAAAGAGAGAAAAAGAAACACCTTTATTATAATATAAAGGAGGCAGTGAAATTTATTTACGAGCAATAAAAAATATATATCTCTTTTATTCTCTAGAGATTTTTTGCTCTCGGAAAAACAGAGTAATTTAATTTTTAATTTCTAGAAGAGAGGGCTGTTTTTTTTAAAACAAGGGACATTTGGTAAATACTCTGATTATGTTTATAAAAAAAAAAATGTATATTATTTTTGTACAAAAAGTATTATTTAAGAAAAATAAAAGTGTAATGAGAAATATATTGTAAATAGAGGGTCTGGATACAATATGGCGGCTTCTCGGGGTTATATACAAGAGAGGTGCATAGGTAAAGGAAATCGCGGGTGTGATTTCACAAGTAGTAGTAGTAGTAGAATGTTAGAGAGTGACAGTAATGGGCGGACGCGCGCGGGTATGACAGAGACAGAATGAGAGTGCGTGTGAGGAAGGAAGGCTGTGTGTGTGTGTGTGTGCTGTTGTTGTTGTGGCAGGGCTGGGGCTGCTTGCTGCCTGTAGAGTGCGGGGCCGGCGGCGGCTTGTAGTATAATATTGAGAAGGCGCACTAGAGAGGTAATACTGAATGGAGTAGGATAGAATGATTGTGCGGCGCTCGAAATACTGTTCTCCGGTTAGTGTTTGGTGGGCAAAGAGGGGAAATTTGTAGTGGGGATATGGGCATCAGCGCACCTACCCCAGTAAGGGAGAGTCCTTCTACGTGTAGAGCTGTGTGTTAAAGCTTTTATTACGCAGTGTTTAAAAAAAAATAATAAACTATTTTTTTTCTGTTTTTTGGGGGGGGATCTTGAATTTTTTTTAAAAAAAATTTGGGGAGAAATTTTTTTTTTAATTTTTTAAATTTACAAGATCATGTGTGCGGTGTATGATACCGATATTTTGTGTGTATAACGTGCACGTTAAAACCGTTATTTCCCTTCCTATTTTTTTTTTTTTAAATACCTAGTTTAAAGAGTCCACCATAAAGACCCCCGGCGTGTTGCATACCCAATACACATGGACAACTCATGAACACCCAAACGTACACAACTCCTAAGGAGGATGGTTATTGAAGTGTTCGGACGTCCCAGAGGTAATTCACTTTTTTAGTAATTAAATAATAAACTTTAAATTTATTATTAGAAAAACCAGATTTTATTCACCAAAAAAAAATAAAAGGGAAAAGTGAATGATCTAATTTTAAATAAAATTTCCCTGGAAAACATTTTTCGAATATCCCGAAATGGGGACTGCGTTTAATGGATTCCTAATGTACAAGAATTTTTTTTTTTCATTCTTTTCCATTTAAAAGAGATAGAGAGGGTAGAATGATGAAGAGGAGAGGTGTAATGCGACGTTGCCATTTTGTGCTTCATGTTGTCCGTCAAAAAAAAGTATAAATATATATATATTTCGCACACTTCTACTACTGAGAGATTTGATTGTAATAAATTAAATATGAAATAAGCCCGTATGTATATATATATTTTTTTTTTTTTTTTGTTATGATAACCGTGTGACAACATTTTTATTTATTTAAGAAATAATCATAATGGCAGTGACTTACTTTGTTTACATTCTGTTTATTTAGTTTTCTCTCTGTTTTATTTAATTAATACATTAACTTCAGTTTGGTTTAATTTTACTTGGAATGCTGTTCTGATAAATTATATTATACAATTATTTAGATTAAAGTAAAATTAAAACATTTTTTTTTTTTGGACAAGTAATGGTAAATGGTTTTCTCTATGATGGTTAGTTTATTCCGTTATTTACATTTAATATGATTTATTATTTTAACATAACTTCCTTGTAAGTTCTGGGGGCATTTAATATGGCTCACTTTGTTGTAACAAAACGAATCAATAATTTGATTGCGGAAAAGGTCAAATGTAACCGCCGGTTTGAGTGTGTGTGTGTGTGTGTAAGTAGATGAAGCGAGGAAGTGTTGACTTCTTATCAAGATGGTCGTGGAAGAAGGGGGATATACTCGTAACATAGTGGGGTTATAACATCGACATTGTTACTGGTTCTTAAAGGGGGAATCTTCTACTTCTCAGATCTTTTAATAATAACTTGATGGAATCTTTTTTTGCTTTTATTAGCTGTATTTAACATTGAAATATGTTTCTTATATATTAATTGTTTTGTTTCATTTATTTTTATTTCTAGTGAAAGGGAGTGGTGTTCTGCTGACTAAATCTTGTAAATTGTTATTTATTTAACTGAAAATTCAACAAGTTTTAGTTACAAAAGACAAAAAAAATTGAACCCTTAAAATGTAAGTTATCTTTGCAGCTTGTATCCCGGCACAGTGGGTTACACTTATCGTTTGAAACTTTACAAATATTTTTAATTTCTCCTTTTAAAAAATAATGCTTTTTAATTGAGGGGGGGGGGGGTTTTTTTAGTGTAATAAGTGTGGTGACCACCATCTTGCCTGTCCGTGTGACGTCATGATCTCACACACAACAGGCATTGATCGGCCCGAGCCTCTTTCTCCTAGTTTTGTTTCCACAACCAAAACGGGGGTTTGTGATTTTTCTCTGTGTGTGTTTGTATATATATGTATTCGTGTGGATATATGTATACGGTGTGTAACAGTTGGCTAGACTGAGATGTATAGATGGGGGGGGGGCTTTTTAGGAGGACTATGTTGACGACAACGGACGTTCCGGGCGGGGTAGGCCAACGATGAGCGGGCAAGGCGGTTTTGGCAGCGGCGAAGCAAGTGGAAATTCACATATACAGGCACACTATCCTCCACAGTCTTTAGTAAAGGAATGGCGATGGTAGTAGTAGATCCTCCCTTCTATGCTGCTCTCGGCAGCTTCTCTCCCGTATTCTCTGTGAACTCTTTATACTCCTGGCACTTTTAAATACCTTGTATAAACATAAGGGCAAGTTTGAGGCTGCGTTTTCTTCCATTTTTATTTTTTCGTTTTTTTTTTGTTTTCTACCATCTCTTTGGTTCTTCTTGTGCGCACGGCCTTTACCCAACACAGCCTCTACCCTTACTTACCCATATTCCTGTAGCATCCATCTTCCTTCTAGCGGCCGCTACCATCTTTAGCCATTGATCAAATCTAGAGCAGTCAGACAAAACAAAAGTACTAACTCGTTCATCTGATGAGTACAACTCACACGAATATTCTGTTTCTATTCATATAGAGATTTTACTCCCAACTCCGAATTTGTGCGTTATATTTTTAATTCTTACCAACAGTTTTATAGTTCTTAAAACCATACACGGTTAGGCACTAACTCTGTTCAAGAACTGTAATTTGAGAGTCATTACCCACTTAACCCACGTCAGGCCTATCACTTTTGTTGGAGACTTTTTTTTTTACAGGAGAGATGCTCCTTTCCTATAATTTTTTCTCATCGAGGGGAAGTACTATGTCATGCTTAGCTCAGATTGAATCAAGACTTCCGTAGCAACATTCTTCCTTGTTGTCGTCACGTATTTTTTTTTTTTTTTTTTGTTCTCGAGATACAGATATCTCTCTTCTCCAAATATAGTCTCATGGAGCGCATTCTGGTGTTTTGACATTCGATCAATGCTACCTGGCCAATTCTAATTAGTTAAATTCGCACTGAGTTCATTAGGTCATGCGTATTTCTCGATTTCTAAGAATTGTTCATTTATTTATTTTTAAACTAGAAAATATATTTTCTTAATCAAATAATTAAAGACTGTTTTTGGACATTGAAACAGGCCCAGATTTTTAACAGCAAGTTCGACTAAGGTCTTTTTTTATACAATTTTTATTTCAGTCGCTCTCAATAACAAGAATACAGGAAATAATCAATTAATCTACCGGAACTATCACTTTATTGATTAGGGTTTTCAGGTTTTTGGAATTTTCTTGTAACTTTGACTTTTTTGTTTGTGAACTTCATATACAATAAATTTTTTTGAAAAATATGTTTTTTCCGGGTAAGTTCATTTGATTAGGAAGAGAGATTTTTTTAGGGTAGGAAAAGGGTCGAAGTCCCCTGCTTTTAAATGATATTATATTTGTATATATTGTACGGTTCTAACACCAAATCAAAGTTTAAACAGTACTAAATTTAATGTACTTAAAATTATCATATCTGTTATTTGATTTTATAAGACTGCTTACAATATGCTGTAAGCTTCTAGACAGTTGTTAAAGTGTGCCATTTTGATTTTGCAACTTATCTTATTCTATCGCATCACTTTAGACTGAACTTAATTGTTGCTTCAGGGAACATTAATTGCCTTGAGGTTGGATCTAGAAACGCTTCGATAACAGTATTGATTTTATTTTGCATTCATATGAAAAATTATTTTTTCTGCAACCATGTAGGGAAGTTCTCATTACTCAATTAAAATCAGCTGTGTAATGCCCAACTTCCCACACTAGTGGGGGGAAATTCCCATTAGTGTCACTTTCCGCACAAGTGAGTGGAAAAACTTTATTGTGCTTCCTTGATATAAGAAGTTTTGTTATTAACATAAATATTTTCTGTAAAACTCTAATAAGCTTATTTAAATTTATTTTATTTAAATAATTAAAAAACGAATATTAAAAAATAAAATAAAAATTGAAAGGAATATAGAAATAAAAATAATACTTTAATAAATAATTAGATATTTTTAATTACAACAGTTAAAAAGGTTATAGTGTTACCTTATAGAAATTTAAAATGGATTCTAGTGATGCCTGTTTAGAAAACACTAAACAATAAAAGAAACAGCAGAAAATGTAATAAGTAATGTAAATACGTAAGTAATGTAAATAATTGTAATATAACAATAAATGTTTATAATAAATAAATTACTTTTTGTAGACTGTAAAAATGAAATTTTTAATTTTATTAGTTAATAAATGGTTGCAGAAAAAATATAATATTTAACTCTAGTGTAAAGTATTTTCCTCACACTCGGCAATTTGCACTTGCAAACCCTGCCTCGCGTGAGGAAAAGTACTGCTTTCCACACTTGTTAAATAAATAACTATTTATCAAATAACTTTTATTTATTTATTTATTTATTTATTAATATATTTATTTATTTTGACTTAGGTGCAGGTGTGAAGATGGAACATCATTTCCAAGCAGCTCTGGATCCTAGAAAACAAGAGCTGCTAGAGGCTCGATTCCTTGGAGCCAGGGTGAGTTAATTATATAATCATTTTGATAGAACTTATTTAGAAAAACTCGATATGTCCCAGTAGTCTGAAGAGTGTAAATTTTGTGAGAACAATTCACTCTAAAAAATCTACAAAAATTTCAGTAAGATTTGAATACATATTTCTACTATTAAGAGAAACCTATTTAGTAATTAGTATCTAAAATTCTAAGTTTGAAGCCGCAATTGCGAATTTGCTAAAGGCTAAGAAAAAAGGTTTGCGAAAAGAAATCTCCTGAAGATTTTTATTATTACCATATACTTCGATTCACCTTCAAGAGGAGCTGAAGAATGTCCAACAATGGACATGTACCCATCCTCCACGGTGTTCCTAAGGCGATACGCTACAGTATATTTTGGAAAACCTGCAGCATATATAGTGCAGTCTTACTAGCCCATAACCCACTCAGAAAAGCGTCAGTAAGAGTTAAGAATTGTAGTGTAGAACTGTCTAGAGCACCGTCATTTCAGAGTTATCCGTCGGCGCTAATTAGAGGAAAGAACTGTCTTGAGAGATTAATAATTCTGTCTTAAATTCAGTGTAATATGTGGTACCCAGACTGAGAAGAGATATTTCATTTCAGATCAGTTAACAATTTTTTATGATTGGATGCTAGTGTCTGTTTAAGAAGCAATAAAAGCTAATAATATTTAGTACTTACCTCTTGATAATATCAATTTAAGGAATTACAAAAACTAAACCTATTTACAACTTACCTGTGATAGGGTCAGTTTGAGAAGTAACAAAAACTAATACTACAACATTTACAACTTAGCTCTGATAGTATCAGTTTAAGGAATACAAAAACTAAACATATTTACAACTTACCTGTGGTAGTGTCAATTTAAGAAATAATAAAAACTAATACTATTTACAAATTAGCTCTGGTAGTATCAGTTTAATGAATTACAAAACTAAACATATTTACAACTTACCTGTGGTAGTGTCAGTTTAAGGAATTACAAAAACTAAACATATTTACAACTTACCTGTTGTAGAGTCAGTTTAAGGAATTACAAAAACTAAACATATTCACAACTTACCTGTGGTAGTGTCAGTTTAAGGAATTACAAAAACTAATACTATTTACAGCAAAGCTCTGGTCAGTTTAAGGAATTACAAAAAACTGAACTTACCTCTATGGGATTCGTTGATGTAATTGTAGATTTTTATTATCGTTAACATAGCAAGGGTAGGTAGTGGGTTGAGGAGAATCGATACGAAGTTTCACCAAGTGAACGTCATTGCGCCTCACGGGCTGCTCGCTGGCATAGTACCGCCAGTCTAAAGAGGAGTTCTCTTTTTCTCTTATTGCTCCTAGTAGGCTAGTACTTCGTCCGCATCCTCGGCTTTATCCGGTCTTACTCTCTCATTTGAATAGGCGGCCGCAACGCGCAGACATACAAAGACAGACAGACACATGGAGGCAGTTCCTCTGCTTGGCACTATACACCTCCACAGTCTTAGTCGTCTCCTCTACTCCTATCCTAAATCCTAAAACCCACTACTACATGTTATAGCCGGCAAGAAGAAGAGAGAGAGAGAGAGAGAGAGAGGTGGTTTGGAGGTTTGAGTAGCCTGGGGAAGTGGTGTGAGCGTTTCTCCTGCTGCCTCCTCACCCATCCAGCCGCCCTTCGCCGCCACCGGGGGAGGGCTACCTCCTCCTCCTCCTCCTCCTGCTCCTGCTAGCCCCTTTACACAAACGCGCCAATGTAAGCGCACGTTGGAAATCTCATGAACTATCCACTGTACTTGTCTCACTCCCTTTTGTGTCGCCTAGCAACGCCATTTATCGATTACAATGTAGTTACTGAACCTCGGGGCAAGAAAAAAAATTATAGAAAAGGAATTAAAACTAATAAATAATTTAAGTAAATACCACAAAAAAAGAAGATATCAAAATTCCAATTCGATTCATACCAATAGTTAGGAACCACCATACAGCAAGTATTGCAAACAACAGAAAAAAATAAATAAATAAGCTTAGCAAATATTAAAGAGTCAGAAGTAAAGTACGTTATTGATCTGTCACACAGGTCATTCTGTAAAGAATTAAAAGCGCTAGTAGAGTTGGTCGTCGAGAACCGGTTTTAGGGTCCTGTATTTTTTTTCTTCTTTTAACTTGACCGTTTTTAAACTGGCTTTATAGATGTTTCTAGTTATTTGAGTAGGTGTACCTGATGAAGTGGGCTCAAAACTTCGTAAGTCCGTTTCATTCCTTTTTTTTTCGATGTATTTTTAATGATTATTAAATCGAAAATGAGATTTTGTTCTTAATGTTATGATTATAATTTAAAGTTACTTATTTTCTTCATGTTATATTGTACCTGTTGTTTCACTACTTGGAAAAGATGCTTACGTTTTACTTCTTGATTTTTTTGAAAATAGAAATGTCTGAGATATTTCATCTCTTTCAGAACCTTTTAAAGTCACTTAAAATTAGATTTTCAGAGAAATGTTTTAAAGAAAAGTAATTGGATTTAAGTAAAGCGCAGATATTATGGTATATTAAAGGTAAACATTGAGATATTATTCTAAGAAGTAGTAGAATAAATAGTTTCTTGTTTATCAATAAAATTTGATTTAAAGTTTCTTAACTTTTTTAAATATTGTACTAGCGAAGTTTATCATGAGGGGGGGACAGGAGTGAAGCTTTCGTTAAGCAACGCCATTGTGAGCTCATATAGAGGTCATTAGTTTCACAATACTTTTTAGAGTAGGGATGGCGAGCTAAAATTTGCCTCTGAGTTCGCAAATAATTGCTCGTAACCAGTCAACTTGTTACCCTATGTTTGTTGTTGCTGGGATGACAAAATAAAGCTCGTTTCGTGTTGTTATGCTAGAGAGATCTGCTAGTTAGGCACTACAGTAGCCGAGAGGTTAGAAGAGGCTAGGTTTGTGTAGCTAGTTTGTGTTATGGTACTTTTATGGTTAATAAAAGAAATGTTTTAGTAAGGTTTGTCAAACCTTGGTAGGTCTATGTACCCGTTTCACCAGTACTTCATAATAATTTCTTACGAGAGGTTTATTCTTAATAAGAAAATCCAGAGTGATTTGAAGATGACGAATTTCTGACTATATTGTTGCCAGCTACAGAGCAAGCTGATCTTAGACGAGAATCCTTTGGAAGGATTTTCTTAATGACTAGACGAGAAAAACTGCTGAATTGAATCGAGAAAACCTGCATTACAAATTGGCAAATAATAAGATAAACATGCTTTAAGGTTATAAAGTAATCGCTGAGAATAGCGGAATAATAAGACAAAATCCAACGTTTCGACGATTAGAAATGTTGGCGTAAAGAAAATATCATTTTTATTGACCAATCTTCAAGAACGAAACTAATGCTGTCTTTAATTGTTTATAGTCTGTAATTTTAATTCCAAAAATTCAGCGTAAAAATCATGCGGTTAAAATCACAATTAAATAATAAATAGTTAAATATTTAAATAGAAATCAGCGGAATATATTTAAAAGATATTATTACAAGGTGTGTAAAAAGAAGGGGGAATATTAATCGTAGCCGTCCGTGTACGAGCGTAGGATACAAATATTATCGTCGAGTAACAAGACAATGGCGCGCGTAGTTTTCACTTTTAACAGTGGAACGCTGGCTGCACGAAGCACTCTGTCCGACGTTCACTGTGAGTTGGTGAGCGCGTTGTTAGGCAGTAGTAAAGTCCCCAGTTTGAGTACAATGCCCTTCTTTACTTATTTCTTATATATATGTGTGAGTGCCTTCTTTCTCTGTCTCTCTGTATCCTCCTTATTTCTAACTTGTCGCTTCTAAAACCCCTGTTCTGTGATACACCTTGCTAAAGGCAATCGGCCATCTTGTTCCCTTCTATCTATATAACAACAACACACATTACAGATCCTCTAAAACAACTCCCCTCCTAAATCACTCGTATGTTTTTCTATAAACGAAAATATAAAAAAAATTATTAATTAACGTTTTGTAGTTGATTTAATCTTTTCAGTTTTTAAAACTTTTCTTCAGAATTTATTTTCCAAGACAGTAAAATTAGAAAATTTCAAATTTTTTGTAGTAAAACTAATTTTAACCACCTCATAATTACTGTCTAATATCGTATTCCAAACATACTTTTAGAGAATTTAGGTCAAGTTCCAACGATTTCACGTAGACTGATCTAAATTTAATTTTTTTTATAAAAATCTTTTTTACTTTTTTCACTCTACAGTATGAAATAAATATTGTGACCGCAGAAGACTTTTAATTTTGAGTTTTCAGAGGAATTATCTGCTTTGATACCCCCTGAATCCGGAAACTCTTTTTTTAATGCAATCATTACAAAGTTAAAAACGGAAAATTGCAAAAAAGTTCTAGTATATTTTGTTTAGATTCTATTATTTGGATCCCACTAAATGTTTTAGGTGAAAATCTACCATCTGGAAGATTCGCTTTTTCTGAATCGAATTTTTATATTAGGAAAATGCTTTTTGAGGCAGTTCTGGGGGGGTTAAGTTTTCTCGTATCATCTACCGCATCGTAATAAATAAGTAGTTGTAATAAAAAAAAAATAGTGCGAGATTATTGACTTTCGAAGGGCGAATTACAATATGTAAAACTTAATAGAGAAAATTAAAAAAACTTTAAAGAAAAACTGTAAAAAACTATTTTTCTTAGTGTTCCAATTGAAAATATGAAAGTGTTCTTAAATTATACACAGATTTGAGTTACTCGTAAGCTTATGCCACAAAACTAATTTCGTCGATTACATCATGACAAAATAACGAAACAGTCTTTAAGTAATAACACAAATTTAGGTTACCGTAAAGCTTATTATGCCACAAACTAATTCGTCGAATACATCATTACAAAATAACGAAACAGTCTTTAAGTAATAACACAAATTTGGGTTACCGTAAAGCTTATTATGCCACAAACTAATTCGTCGAATACATCATTACAAAATAACGAAACAGTCTTTAAGTAATGACCCAAATTTGAGTTACTTACTATTATGCCACAAACTAATTCGTTGAATACATCATGACAAAATATGAAACTATAAACTCTGGAAAAAAAATAACTAAATTTCTTTTTTCATAACTTAAATACAAACTGACTTTAATTTATTCATTCAAAAAATATTCAATTCCAGACGAATATTTCTTGAGATAAAAACTATTAAAATTATAATTTATCAAAATATGCTTAGTTCTTCCTTTAATTAGTTAATTTATTTGAATATTATTAAGAATTCGTGTTCTATATAAGAATAGTATTACAGAAAATTGAAGAGACAGTTTTGCGTTCACTGACACTAATCTGGGTCACGGCACTACTTCTCGTATAGAAAGGTTATGTTCGCCGCATTCATAGCTTCGTAATCTATTTATTTTTTTTCTCTTTCTCTCTCTGCCTTTTAAATATTTTAAAGAATTTTTATTTGGTTATTTTCGCAATTAATAATTATTTTTAAAAATGTCCTCTAGTCCAGTTTATTCCATTAATGTTTAATAACAATTAGTTCTTAATATATTTTGTATCACAGTGATCAACAGTAACTCTGGTTGCGATTTTATTAGAAATAACTGTTTTCAACTATTTCTTTTATAGTTTACCAATCATTGTTATTATTAATTCTATTATTTTTAGTTTCCGAACTAGAGAGCAAGATTATTTGGAAAAGTTAGTAAAGTTACTTAACCTAGCTGTGGATTAAGAACCTGTCCCTCCGTACAGTTCTTCGTTATAACACTAATATAGCTTTCATTCCACTACACTTGTTGTCCTCTCTTTCTCCCTCTACACAACATTATCGTGATTTGTTTTCAACACAGACTGTACAAACTGGAGAGAATCCGTTACTAACAATCTGCGCTAACTTTATTTAAACCTATGTATAACTATTTTATATAAACATTCCTTTTCTATGAATTTCCTTGTAGTATTCCATTTTATAATTTTGTTTATATTTTACGAACATTTTCTGTAATTCTTGCTGTTTCTTAGCAAACTTCTGCGAAAAAACATAAAGTTGTTTTATATGTAGCGCAAAGTAGGTTGTTAAGTTTTAGATGCTTTTATTAGTTACGTTTCCTCACTAGGCCTTCCTGCTTCTTGGAAGGAAATGTGTGTTTCACAATGAGTGAAAGACAAGATTTGCACTAGGCAATAATACTTATTTTCGAATAGAAGAAGCTATCTTAAACTGAAAACTCCAATAATCAAAAGAAATGAAGAAGCTAACTAAAACTGAAGATTCTAATAACTTAAACTGAAAATTCCAACTATTTAAGATGTGAAGAAGGAGCTGTCTAAAACTGAGGATTCTAGTAACTTAAGAAGCTATCTTAAACTGAAGATCCTAATAACTTAAGAAGCTATCATAAACTGAAAATTTTAATAACTTAAGAAGCTAACATAACCTGAAAATTCTAATAACTTAAGCAGAATCTATCTTGAATTGAAAATTCTAATAACTTAAGCAGAATCTATCTTGAATTGAAGATCCTAATAACTTAAGAAGCTATCATAAACTGAAAATTCTAATAACTTAAAAAGCTAACATAACCTGAAAATTCTAATAACTTAAGCAGAATCTATCTTGAATTGAAAATTCTAATAACTTAAGAATCTATCTTGAATTGAAAATTCTAATAATTTAAGAAGCTAACATAAACTGAAAATTCTAATAACTTAAGAAGAATCTATCTTAAACTTAAAATTCTAATAAAAGATTAAACAAATGTAATGCTTATTTTTTTTTCTTTTTAATTATTTGTTTATTTTGTGTTTGTTTTCTAATAATATTGAATTTGAAAAATTAAAACTAATCGTGACAATTGGTTTTCATCAATATTGCGAAAACAAAAGAGTCCCCCTTCTCGAATTCTTGTACACAATTGTTATGAAACAATAGAAAGTTTAAAGGATAATTCTATATATTTTATAATCACTTCTTTTTTTTTATAAGAAGTTTAAATGTAGTTTCATTCAGTCTAAGAATTTATGCATCTAATTTTCAAATTGAAACGAGAATATCAGATCTTAATAAATATTGCTATGATTAAATAATTGTTTAGTTTATGATCATAGCGTTTGAAGTCGCTCAAGGTCGTTAGGTTGCATATTTTTTGACGTCATAAACTCTTTGAAATTGAAACATATTCAAAATTACGTCAATTTTATATTTTCTTATAGTTTTTCTCCGAAATTATTACTGAATTTGTTTGATTTATAGAGATTATATTTCTTTTTACAATATCAGCGTATTATAATCTGATAAATTTAAAACATTTTGTCTGGATTCTTGAACATAATTTTGCCTTCACTTTCACTTAAGAATCTTCCTCCTAGATTCATTTTAAAGAGGCGACCTTCTTTTCTACTCTTATTCAATTTTTTTTTTTAAATTCCTGTATATCTGCTTTGTGTATTTTTTTTTTTAAATGTTTTTGTCAAACCCTTTTTTAGAAACAGTATTATTTAACTAAATGCCAATAAATTTACAGTTTACTTGGGCACCAATTTTGGCTTTGGAATATTTACGTAACTTACGATACCATTTTTTTTGTCTTCTGTTAAAGTGAAATAAATAAATACTAAATAATTTCAAGGTCCTTCTTCTTGCGCTCAATTTTATCACTAAATTTGTTTTTGCGGACATTTATTTTACAGCGTAATGTGCATTTATGTGGTGATTACTGTGTATAATATACATTAGCCCCCACCTCAAAAATAAAATAAAAAAAATTGTGAAAGTATACTACATTGAAAAGTCTCAATATAAATACATACTTTATACTTATATACCCATCTATATAAATACGTACAAAGTGAGAGTGTATTAGTAAATGTGTTATATAGCTGGTTTGTGTGTGAGACGCAAGGTCATACGAGGGCATAGCCCCCTCCCAGAATTCACTTCTGTCTTTCTTCCCCCACTCTTTATTATACTACACTAATACATAGCACAAATTTATTACGCACACAAATACACTGGCGCACGTTTTAGCTACGTTTCTTTCTCGTAACGTTAACTATAGCGCGCGGGCACTTCTTTCTTGTTGCTGGATTGTCTTGTTTGTTGTTGTTGTTGTTGTTGTTGTTTGTACGTTTGTATGGTAGTTCTCTGTTGTTGGACTCTCTCTTTATCCACCGTGTTTACACCTCACTATTAATATGGTTATATTTAATAAAATTATTAGTTATCTATTCGCTATTCAATTTTATTTTGATTGTTATTATCGTTAACTAAATTTATTATCCACTATAATTAATATATTTTCGTTATTTTTTTTTAGAGTATTTAATAAAATTCATCATAAGACCCCCACTACAGTCCTGTTACACTTTTATTGAAGTAATTGTTAATATATTGAATTTCCTCTTTGAAAATAAAAGTCAGCCACGATAGGGGTTACTTTTTCAATTTATTTCAAGAACAACTTTCATAGATAACTTGAAAGTATATTTATGGAAATACGTCAATGGTGTAAATCTAATTTTATAGCAAAAATTTCTTTCAAATTGTACACTACCATAATGTTGCCTAAAAATTTCAGCTATAAAGTTTGCAAAAGTATGGGATAAAGATTTTTTTTATGATTGTTATATTGTTGTGGACAAAATATTTTGATAGCTAATAACTGAATCAATGATTGAACTACAATCAATTACTTTTGATTTTATTAGTCGAAGTGGGCTGGATTATTGTATCCCTGACCAGTTTCGGACTTCATTTATTATTAGAGATAGAACAATCAATCAGTTAGGTGTAGGATAACTACAAACATGTTTCAGTCTGCACTACATGGGGAAACATACTTGTTTTTAAAGTCTCTCTCGTTTTTTTTTTTTATCATCAATTTTTATCGATCAGTTGTCCATGCTGCTAAGATACACATCGTTTGCATATTGCCTTTTTTTCGTCGTCTTTCACATCAGCACTGTTAGATAAAAGTTTCTTTATCTAGAAGACTATAAATTTGTGGAAACGTTTCCGTAAAGACGGAGTCGCTGTTTTTTCTTTATTTTGACCGAATCCAAAGCTAGTTTAATCCCAAATATTAATGGTTTATGGTCACTAAAAGATCATACAAATTCATGTTTGTACAGGCAAAGTTAATTTTCAAAATGGACGTTATTTTTTTTTTTTTTGTATTCGTGTTTTAAATTAAAATTGGAGAGAGGGAAAAAAAGAACTTTTTAAAGCGAGTAGATATATTCACTAGGTTAATATTTAGTAAATAGAGAGCACTCTATTCAAGAGATCGTTATGAGATCAGCTGACTAGGGGGAAACGCCAGCTGAGGGTTGCACTGGGAGAAGAAGGCTTATTCATGCGTTATAGAACTGCCACAGCTTCTAGGGAGACTAGAGAGTTCATCCCCCAAAGTCACTGAGCGACAACTAGAGAACAAAAATGTGCTGGCGTGAACACGGCCATTTCCTTGCCACTATTTTCTGAAAATTCTAACTCACAAATTTTCTGTAAGCTCCAAAAGGATGAGTTCATAATTAATTATTATCGCTTTACAAGAACTTCTAGCTACAAACTAAACTTTTACTGGAGTCACAAATAAGTGTAATGCGAGAAGGTAAAGTAAGTGAAGACGAAATCTCTACATCAAACAGATTTATCTACCACTGAAGGTGGATGAAAGACCGAAATCGACCAGTGATACAATGAACTAATATTAATAAAATCGAAAGATAAAACCTTCATTTATTGTGCAAACGTGTCTTCAGCGTATTAAATAATTCTTTGAAAAAATAAATTAAATTTACTTTATTAAAGATATTGTTTCTCGAGAATGTGGATATTGAGCTAGAAATTATTAAGTAAAAGTAAATGAAAGTCACAAGTTAAGTAAATTAATAATTGTCTCTAGATAATAGCATTTCTATTCTCTAACTTTTAATTTAGTAATTTTCACATTATTAGATTGCAAAAATTAAATAAATAATAATAATTAATTCTATTTAAATTAAAGAAACAGAATCTTTAAATATTTCTTTGCTTGTTGGTCGATGCGTCGAATATAATCCTTTATTGTTGACACTGATCACAGTTAAGCTAGTCTTTTTTTTATTTTTTAATTTATTTAATTTCCAGGTCATTCAAACGCGCACTACGTTGTTATAGCGACGATCAGACGGCCCCTTCCACTTATAATTCAAACATCTTCCATTGTTTCCCGTTGTCAAAGCAACCATTTTATCCTGTGTTGCCATCTTTGATTTATTCCATTTAACAATGTAGTTTTTTTTTTAAATGTTTTTTTTATTTTACCTTCTCGTACTTTACATTAAAAGTGTTTAGATTTTTTTTTATTATTTTATCAGCGGTTTTTACGCATGTGAATGTTGCATAATTCATAAACGGAAAATCACCGTGTATTCAAATTTGATATTTCAAATACGGTGCCACCATGAGACCTGATGGAATAAGCTTTTGGACGCTTCAGCCAACCCTAAAGGCTGTTATACTGAAACAATTGTTTCAGTTTTTATATTTAGCTTGTTGAAGGCAGAGTTCGGAGAGTCCTTTAAATTGTCAGTTAAATTTAATGAGCTACTTCATTATCATTAATAGCAATTAAATATGTCATTTAATCCCTAATTTAAGCTCCTATCATCCGATCGTTCTTCATTAAACTATCATACGACTGTCATCCAAAGTACGATGCTTGGAACTTTACCTCGGCCAAAGGCTTAACACGTGGCAAACATAAAAATACTTCTCTTTAACCTCATCAGAGATTCAAAAGCGAGGTTTTGGGGTTCAATTAAGCATTCCAACTCCTACTGTACCATCATGCCAGTACACAGAAACTAGCACCCCCGTTCTACAATCAAACCTTAACCCTTTACGTTGATCTGTAAAATTCCTTTTCCTTTTGTAAGAAAAATGCATAACCTCCACAGACTCCTTCTCGCTCTCCATCTTCCTAGGGAACTGGATCATCGCTTTGTAAACATCCTTCCTCACTGGATACCTGGAAGTTTTGGATTGGAGTTCCTCCCCTGTAAGACTTCTCCCCACACGTTTTTATATTTCATTTACCGATACCAGATCCATTATAATATAATCCATGAAATAATTAAAATTTAAAAAAAAATCAGATTTTCAGTAATAGGCAAATACTTATCACTAATTAAAAATGTCCAGCAAGACAGTTGCATAATCGTTGATCGTCAAAAACTGCATGTAAAAGCGTAACGTTGAAAAACGTCGTAACTTTTTTTTGTTGTAGTTATTGAAATAATAACTTTTTTCAACTTTTAATTAGCCTAAAATTAAAAGTATTGTATTAATTTTCAACCAAAGTTAGTATAATTATGGTACAAAATAAATATTAAGCAATCGATAAAATTAGATTCTTTTTGTTTACAATATGGACGATAACAAAATAAATATTATCTCTAAGTTGTGACATCATGATGTTCATTTACCAAACATTTTCTCTTATTAATTAAATCTTAATTATTTACGATTAAGTAATTGGTATTCTATAATTAATATATTTATACTTTAAATAAGTATGGAGAAATCCATTTAATTTTTTAAAAAGTATTATATTTATGATGAGAATGGACGGTAATGTTGAGCTGTTCCGGCCTTGACGTTAAATGAGTTGATAAAGAAACGTAACTGCCAATGAATTTGCAATTCAGAAGTTTATTTTTATACTTTTGATAATTTTACGGAGGAAAAAACTATTTTTTGCCATCGTTAAATAATGTACCTATTATTAAACTAAATGTAGTGAAGTTAAGTTAAAAGTTCAATTATTTATCCAATGAAAATTTGCACTAGTGTGTTAATATTCTAAATTATACATTAATCATTAAAAACCAAAGTAGGTAATAAAAATTATAAATTGAATAGATAGTTGAATTATTTATTAAGAAATATGATTTAAGTTTAAAGTTATAAATTAGCACTGCCTTTTAAATATATAAAGTACAGAAACACCTGATCTTATACCCTAAGAGAAACCTCCTTAAATACGTGTTGTAACATGACCGATTGTATAGCCAATTTAAACTGATGTTCTTTACGAAAATACTTTTCTTAAACTTAAATCAATAGGTAAAATAATAGCACACTTAATCAAGTTATTATTATTGTTATTATTAACTAATCCTTAATTAAGTTATTTTTTTTTTTTTTTTTTGGCGCATCAACAGCTGAGGTCATTAGCGCCCGGAGCTTTTTCCAGTGCACTGCCGGCCTCCGGACAGTGTTCTCTCGTTACAGACAACACTGTCCATCACCGGACAGTGAGCTGTAAGAAGCTCCTAGGAAGAGAAAATCTAAGGGTCAGCTGCTGGATTCGAACCCGGGACCTCCGCGTGGGAGTCCAGTATGCTAACCTCATAGCTAATCCCTTCCCTAAGTTGTTATTATTATTGTTATTATTAACTAATCCTTAATTAAGTTATTAATTATTATTATTAACTAATCAACAGCTTAAGTTATGAAAATATTGTAAGTACAGTGAAGATCAATATGAAAGATAAATTTTGTATTAAACTAAATTACAATAATTTTCACACTTCTAAAGGTCTAAATTCAATCACCTAATTGATCTCCTACGGTAGCCTTTTCGTCTCCGTTTTTAGAGTTGGTTTGTCTTAATTATTGAATTGGTCACAGGTTAAAATTTAATATGGAATATTAAAAGTAATCGCCTATTTTTTCTGTGAGGGGGGGCTTAACGTCCAATAAACCAATTAGGGATCGTGGACGGGGGCGGAAGCTCATACTTTACTGTAAACAATTTTTTCTAACAAATAAAAAGTAGCCACATACGCGGGATTCGAACTGGGGACCTTCCACTCACCAAGCCACGTTCTTAACCACTAGACCAACACCCTTACCTTAATTTGGTAGATATTATGAATTATTATTCGCATATTCTTTCAAGATGCTACACCTGATGCACTAAATAATTAGCCCATTATTATTACTTTTATTGTAGCGAAGGAAGTTCTTAAATATTTTATTTATTAATTAAAGATATAAAACGCAATTTTAAAGTTATTGTTAATCCAATTTTTCGTTTGAAGAGGTAATTTTTAATTCACCAAGAATTAGCATTTACAATTACCTATAATTGAGTTAGTTTGCTGGAGATTTCAGATTTACATAGAATTTTTACCGCACATTTTGCATCAAATCTCTGATAGTTTTACTTTTTATATTCTAAATGCTCTGTTTTTGTTTTATACTTGATCTTAAATGATGTTCCTGTCGCATCGAAATCTAATTTAGAACATTAAATGTGCTTTGATAAAGCGAAAGTCTTAAATAGGCTTACAATTTTGTGAACATTTTCCGTTTTGTTAGGATAAGGTTCACTAATATTTCTATTTAAGAAAAATGTCTAGTCAGCATGTTTGACGTTGCCGTATGAATCATTACTTTAAAGAACTTGCACTTCATAAATTCTGGTAAACTTCATCATTAACTTGAAAGGATTTTGTTCCAAGTATTGTAAATATAATGGAAGACAAATATTTGTTCAGCCATGAAAAGTAGAAATCGTTTGTGTATCTTTTCTGCATATTCAACATTATTTTGTCCTTATTGCTGATCAATTACGAGGGTCGTTTGAAAAGTCCGTGCAAAAATAAAAACTACTTAATTTTTGGGGGTAAACCTTTTTTATTTTTCAACATAGTCTCCTTTTAGGCTTATACACACTTCGTCCAACGCTGCTCTAGTTTGTTGATCCCTTCCGAATAATAGGATTTGTCCAAGTCTGAAAAATAGCCATTCCTTTCTGCAATCACCTCCTCGTTTGAATAAAATCTTTTTCCCGCCAGCCATTTCTTCATATTGGTTTCTTCATATTGGGGAACAAATAGTAGTCCGAGGGATCCAAGTCTGGAGAATAGGGGGGATGTGAAACGAGTTGGAACCCTATTTCCATTAATTTTGCGACCACAACTGCTGAGGTGTGAGCTGGTGCGTTGTCGTGATGGAAAAGCACTTTTTTGTGGGCCAATCGTGGGCGTTTTTCTTGCAGCTCGGTTTTCAAACGGTCCAAAAACGATGAATAATATGCACCTGTAATAGTTTTACCCTTTTCCAGATAGTCGATGAGGATTATTCCTTGCGAATCCCAAAAGACAGTCGCCATAATCTTTCCGGCCGAAGGAACGGTCTTCGCCTTTTTTGGCGCAGATTCCCCCTTGGTAACCCATTGTTTAGATTGTTCTTTGGTCTCAGGAGTGTAGTGATGTATCCATGTTTCATCCACAGTGACGAAACGACGCTTAAAGTCCTGCGAATTCTTCTGGAACAGCTGCAAACCGTCCTTGCAACACTTCACACGATTTCGTTTTTGGTCAAGCGTGAGCAATCGCGGCACCCATCTTGCGGATAGCTTTGTCATGTCCAAATATTGATGCAAAATATTATGTACCCGTTCATTCGAGATGCCCACAGCACTAGCAATCTCACGCACCTTCACTCTTCTGTCATCCATCACCATATCATGGATTTTATCAATGATTTCTGGAGTAGTAACCTCAACAGGGCGTCCAGAACGTTCAGCGTCACTTGTGCCCATATGGCCACTCCGAAAATTTTGAAACCACTTATAAACTGTTCTAATCGAAGGTGCAGAGTCACCATAATGTTTATCAAGCTTCTCTTTAGTCTCCTGAGGCGTTTTGCCTTTCATAAAGTAGTGTTTAATCAACACACGAAATTCTTTTTCGTCCATTTTTTTGAAAATCACTCGACTTCCTCGATTCAAACGAATGCCAAACACAAAGAAATAGACCGATCTGGCTGAAACTTGGTGTGTGTTCTTCCAAGAGATGCTACTAACTAAACATAACCTCGATACGCGCCAGTAGTGCTATCTCTCTGACTTTGCACGGACTTTTCAAACGACCCTCGTATTACATTACAATTGCATCAATTACATTCCTCAACATTTTGGATGAATGCATTTCTAATGATTTCTCTTTAATAAATAATCCTTTTTGAGATCTGAGGACTGAATTTTCGTAATTTCCATCCTCTTGTTATTATAGGAAAGTACGGCTATTTTAGGATGGCTGCAAAATTGGATAGAAAAGACTGGTGCGTGCCCAATTGTTATGCACTTAATAAATCGCGTTTGGCTATTAACACAACGTAGATTTCTACAAACTATGAGCTTTTAGTTACTATTTTCTGGATTAATTTGATTAATTCGACGTAAGCCGATTGAGTAAGCATTTGAAAACAAAGTAACAACAATGTTCAAACGCGCGGCAACATTTCTTTGGCTTCCCCAAAAATGGCAACTGACTGCTAGTAAAAGTCTAACCAATCTGAGGGAGCTGGCTCCCACAAATCCCACTAACTCCCCTAAAATTCTAAGTTCATCCCAGATACTACAACCTACCGTGCCAATCCTAAGACTATCTAAAAGTTTAATTTGAAAAAAAAATGCATCTTATTTATAATTTTAGACGAAAAATAGTTTGTTTTTTTGGTTTCCCTTTCTAGATTATCTGTTTCTGCTTTTATGAACTCGTCCAGATAACGTTATTACGAATTATTGCAACTGTTAATTTTTTGCTTGCGCTACTTTTAATATTAATTTCATGAATAAAAAAATTCTTTTAGTTGCTCATCATCTTGTAGTAGCTTCGCAGTGTTGTGGATGTCGAGAGAGCCTAGATATTTTAAGCAATGGTTTTGTTGGCCGAAAGATACATTTTGACTACATAGTAAGACTGGAAACCTGGCCAATTGTTTAATAAATCGCGTTTGGCTATTCACATAATTCTTACTTCAAACTATAGTTGTTTTGTGAAAAACAAGTATCGTTGTTTTTGTCTTCATTTACACTTGCTATAAAATAAAAAAATTCAACTTTGTTGAACAGTGTTAACACGAAATTTGTTTCCTTGCTTATTTTTAATTATTCCCAGACGTTTTGTTGCCAGCGTATTTTTTTAAATAATAATTCTTTGAAATTAGATGACAAATGTGATGCTCTCCGTTTAAGCAAGTTTGTTGTGGAGTTTCAGCCAATATGTTTCCGGATAACTTGATGATCTCATTTCCGACAAACAAGAAACCATTTGATCATTTTACTGGAACATCACACGTATTTTATTTATTTATTGTTGGCCGTAAGCTTCTATTTGTCATTGTATTCTTTGCATTTTTACAGTTTTAATGAAATAGGTCGCAGTAACAGTAGGAATAAAAAGTCTTCTCTGTCATTTGGGTTGTGTTTCGATCGTTTGTCTGGCGAGAAGTTTTGTAGCGATGGTTAGTTTTTTGTCTTTTTAGTCTAGTATGGGGATTCCATGTCAACTAACATATGTGTCTAGGTACAGTCCAAGGTACCGTACTTTATCCAAAGTTGGTATAGGAATTTGATTAGGATTTTGCCGTCAAAGTGTAAATACCATATATTTTAATTTGGTCAAAACCTTCAATGAATTATACAAATTAAGGGAAAGAATATGGAGATGACTGAGTTTTAAGTGGGATTATTGGAAAACATTGAAATTTTAAATTTAATAAATCTTGGGATGTATTAAAAATATTTTTTGTGAACTTAAAAGAAGTATTGCGATCGTGACCAATTTTACAAAATTTTATTTTTGCACCCCCCCCCCACAAAAAAAGAATAGCTTTGAGGTTCCTTGAGTTAAACCCCCTTCTCTTTTTGGCGGCGAGGTATGCATGTAATAAATATGTAGGGTGGAGTGGTTGGTAAGCAAGTCTTAAAAACTTGATGGTATTCATTTCAAGGGGACCACTTCCTTGTAATTTATGGATTCATAAATTGTAAAGTGGAAGTTACGAGTCCCAAAGTAACGAGAATAAAATATTTAGTTTTAAATGTTGGTTATTGTTGTAAAGAAATAATCGTGTGAGTGATCACAACTTCCTTTTTGTTACACGCTCGCTGCAATAATTAGATCAAAGGTGAACAACGTGTAAACAAAACTCAATATCATTTATTTAATTGTGGGAGTAAATCTGATAACTACGATAAAATTATGTTATTCTTGGAACTGATACCAAGAAATAGTGATTTAAAGACCAAAAAAATAAAAAAGATTCAAGTATTAATAAAGTATATACAGCTGAAAAATATAAAAATAAATCTGAAAATACAATGATAAGTTGAGAATTAATACCAAGAAATAGTGATTTAAAGACCAAAAAAATAAAAAAGATTTAATTATTAATAAAGTATAAACAAGCTGAAAAATATAAAAATAAATCTGAAAATACAATGATAAGTTGAGAATGAATACCAAGAAATAGTGATTTAAAGACGAAAAAAATAAAGATTTAATTATTAATAAAGTATAAACGAGCTGAAAAATATAAAAATAAATCTGAAAATACAATGATAAGTTGAGAATTAATACCAAGAAATAGTGATTTAAAGACCAAAAAAATAAAAAAAGATTTAAGTATTAATAAAGTATAAACAAGCTGAAAAATATAAAAATAAATCTGAAAATACAATGAAAAGTTAAGAATTAATACCAAGAAAAAGTGATTTAAAGACGAAAAAATAAAAAAAGATTTAAGTATTAATAAAGTATAAACAAGCTGAAAAATATAAAAATAAATCTGAAAATAAAATAATAAGTTGAGAATTAATACCAAGAAATAGTGATTTAAAGACGAAAAAATAAAAACGATTCAAGTATTAATTAAGTATAAACAAGCTGAAAAATATAAAAATAAATCTGAAAATACAATGAAAAGTTAAGAATTAATACCAAGAAATAGTGATTTAAAGACGAAAAAAAATAAAAAAGATTTAAGTATTAATAAAGTTAAGTATAAACAAGCTGAAAAATATAAAAATAAATCTGAAAATACAATGAAAAGTTAAGAATTAATACCAAGAAAAAGTGATTTAAAGACGAAAAAATAAAAACGATTCAAGTATTAATTAAGTATAAACAAGCTGAAAAATATAAAAATAAATCTGAAAATAAAATAATAAGTTGAGAATTAATACCAAGAAATAGTGATTTAAAGACGAAAAAATAAAAACAATTCAAGTATTAATTAAGTATAAACAAGCTGAAAAATATAAAAATAAATCTGAAAATACAATGAAAAGTTAAGAATTAATACCAAGAAATAGTGATTTAAAGACGAAAAAAAATAAAAAAGATTTAAGTATTAATAAAGTTAAGTATAAACAAGCTGAAAAATATAAAAATAAATCTGAAAATACAATGAAAAGTTAAGAATTGATACCAAGAAATAGTGATTTAAAGACGAAAAAAAATAAAAAAGATTTAAGTATTAATAAAGTTAAGTATAAACAAGCTGAAAAATATAAAAATAAATCTGAAAATACGATGATAGAATCAAATAGTTATAGAATGTATAAGATTAGTTCTAAAAAGAGCCGTTCAAGTTTTATTTTAGTAACATTTGTGGCCAGTTCATCTATTCGTTGCATGTTTTTATATAAGTAGGTTGTGACTTCTAATATCACACACAGACGCACTAAACGCCCTTCCTTCCTTTACAACACAACTACAGACAACTCACATGTAAACTATACGTAACACTCTAATGCGCAGGCGCTGATCATTCTTTTTTTTCACTAATTTTTTATTTTTATTGAACGTACAATTTATCTTGTGTTAAAACTTATGAACTCGATAAAGGCAGAAATGTAAGTATTGAATTCTTTCTGTTTTTTGTTTAATTTTCTGGACCAAAAACCAAAAATATTTCAAGCGATCAATAAATTATTGATGGCAAAGTAGATATTTAAATAATCTTTTTTTTCTTTTAGAAGTTAGAAGTGGTTGGTGCCTAAATTAGACACACTTGTAATAAGTGTCCTCGCCATTATGTCCATGATTTAGGTGGGGGCAGGCACACTATCATAACATTACAGTTTACATGCATTGTTGCCATGTCGTCTATATATTCATTCTCTTTCTTTCGAATTCCAATTTGTCACTTCTATTCCTTTTGCTAACCTTAAATAGTAATAATCGTCAACACTGTGCAAATTGTCTGCATTTACTTTAAAGCAACGCTATTTTTGTTTTGTTTTAGTTATTCTTACTTTACTAAGTAAGGGAATGTTTCAAATTCCTTATGTTTTGTTTCTCTGATTACGAAAAAAAGTATCTTTTGAGAATCAAGCAACATTAAAATATCTTTTTATCTTGTCTTGGCCGGCCCAAGGATGTGGTGTTACTCATCCGCTTTATCTCATCTTTATCACATATTTATAAGGAATGAAGAATATATTAGTTTTTTTATTATTTTAATCGGCAATTTTATCTCTTGAAAGTTTCATTTTATTTTTATCATTTTTGAAACATTTAAGGGCGCGTCAACATCTGAGATTATTGGCGCCCGGGGAGCTACTTTTCAGTGTTTTGCCGCTCTCCGGACAGTGTTCTCTCGTTACAGTCCTTTGTGCTGCAAGAAACTCCGGGGAAGAGAAAAATCTAAGAGCCAGCAGCTGGGATTCGAACCCGGGATCTCCGCGCAGGAATCCAATATGCTATCCGCGTAGCTAATCCCTTTCCTTTGATGCTTCAAATATTTTATTAGTTTTATTCTAAAATGCGAGGATTTATAAGGCTGAAATTCGCATGCCTACAATTTTTATTCTTCAAATAATTGTTTTTCTGTGTAATCACAGTATTTAACTAATCAAAAGTTATTGGTGTAATAGTTTAACTTAAGTTATAATTATCTATTAAGTATTTACTTAAATAGAGTGTCGAAATATAGTTTTAAATCAATTTATTAAATTAAGGAATAATAGACATGTTACTAACTGTATGACTTCATCGAATGAATAAGAGCAGCTTCCATTGAAGGTCAAAGATTTCCATGTCTAATTTTAAAAAAATCATCCCTTCCCTTGATGCTTATTAAAACTGGTTTATTTTTATACTTAACAATTTTTTAAACTTCATAGAATTTTTTTTTTATACTCAAATTCATCTTACTACCTTTTAAACATCTATTTATAACTGTTTTCTTTGAATCAATTGATCGAGAGTCGTAATCTTTCTTTTTTTAAAGAAAGTTAAAAAAAAATTAAATATTCAGAGTGGGGGTTACTTTTCTAACACTTTCTATCGCTTATCTGAAAAGACTAAAAATGAAAATATGATCATAATAGTGTGGAAAAGTGTCATGAACTATTCCTGTAGATAAATAAAATTTTGCTTCATATTTTTATTAAATTATTTAGAAATTTCCATGTTTCAAATAGTAGGAAGAGAGAAACCGCTCTAAAATGGCAACAGTCTCCTACAGGATGCCATTAAGGATGATAAGAAAGTTATAGAGCTATTTTTGAGCTACAATTATACCAAGTTTAAAGAAAATCCAAGAAGCAGTTTTTTAAAAAAAGTGAAAAATCTATTCAGTAAAGTACTACCTCCGGTAGGCCTATTTTGACCAAAAATTTATAGTCAATTCCCCTGGTATTACTTGAACAAAATATCAAATTTGAAGTTTGTGCAATTTTCCGTTCCTGAGATATAGTGGATAAACTCTCTACAGAGCAGTAAATTTAGTTCAAACCTAAACCATCAAAAACCGATGGGTTAGTGAACAGCAAAAACTTGGAAAAAGAGGAGATTTCCATGAATTACTGCATTTCTAAACCATCGAGCCTTAGACGTGTTTGTTTAACACATCATATTTCTCTCATTTCTTTTTAAACAAGCCGAATTCGTTCGGGTTTTGTCGACAATTTTCGGCTCACTTCACCATGATTATTAACTTTATTTAATATTTTACATGTACTAAGCACACTCACACGACTTTCTCTTACCTCTACGTATGTAGTTAGGTCTTTTTGTAAACTGAAATTAGTACCAAGTTATATTACGCAATGCACATTTATTAGTAGTCACTTGAAAAAGAAATTAGGATTATTCAAAAAAAATACCTCTTGGAGAAGTGGAAATTTTTTTAATTGATGTTTTATATCAAATTACAAACCTTTGACTAAATAGTGATTTCTTTATTTTATAATTAATATAACAGTTTAAAACGTTAGAGAATAACTTCTATAAGTGAGGAAATGTCTAGCAATTAGTTAATCTTTTACAGCTTTTTAAAGGTTGTTTTATCAAGGAATTTTTACACTAAGATGAACTGATAAGTTCATTGTTGACGCTCTTGCCTACTGCTTTAAATTGAGTTAAATAAGCGTAGCGGTGATTCTTCCAACTCTTGTTTTCTTTAATCTTGATGTCATTTAATTTTTTAAAATATAAAAAATTCTGGTGCCAAAAAAATGATCTATATAATTGTACTATAATTAATTTAGGATTTTTCAGGCTTGTGCAATTTAGGCAATTAGACTTGGGTTAGACAGTTTTTTTTGTCAGGCAACATTTATTGTTGTTTTTATAAATAATTTCTCTAAACAATATTATTTTAGAGATATTGTAATTGCTACATTGATGGAATCGGGACATTTCTTTATTAATCAAAACGTCAGCGATTAAGTTAAACAAAAATTTAAAATTAATTCTCAGTTACCGAGAATTTTTTTTTTTTTCCTGCAGAATCGAATAAACCATTTTAGGTTTAATATCCAATTATTATATGTGCTACAACTATTAATTATTTTACACTATAATTATTCTTAAATAATATCACACGCAACAGTATTCGATACTAG
Source organism: Rhodnius prolixus (assembly GCF_049639745.1). Classification (NCBI taxonomy): domain Eukaryota; kingdom Metazoa; phylum Arthropoda; class Insecta; order Hemiptera; family Reduviidae; genus Rhodnius; species Rhodnius prolixus. The sequence continues at coordinate 22,350,623 of NW_027411582.1, forward strand.
TCTTGAGTATTTTTTGTATTTAAATGTTTTCATTTTCAATACAATTTTTACTTCCTCTTACTCCTACTGTGTGGAAGTATGTGATCATGCCAAATTTACTGCCGTATATTTTTTCCTCCATGGGTATATTTAAGATAATAGATAGACTGTAAATTTGGTAAGACTTACAGTACTGGATAATATCGCTGATTTTATCTAACGTAGCTCGCATTTTTTTGTTTATCCCTAACTGATTTCGGACTTTCACCCATCATCAGTGGTTCATGAAAGGCGCGTCAGCATTTGAGGTTATGAGCGCCCAGTGTTTGTTTTTTTTTTCTAGTAAATTGCCAGCCTCCGGACAGTGTTCCAATGAACTCTTGTTTTCAAATACTTACACTAATTATAGTGCATAATCAGTTTATTATTAATTTTTTATTTTTTTGGAAACAGAATCATATTTTTACAGTTTAGGAAAAAACAATAGTGTATTTTCGCAAAACTTTATCGGAAAATTCGACGCATATGGAAACTATAACGACCTTTAAAAACAGAAGAATATAATTTCTTCACTCTCTTCATATTTTAATATGAAAAATTTTGCCATTACCTAATAACCATAACTTCCTATTTTATATAATAAAAGTACTGTTATGAAAGTATACCAAACTTTAAATAGAAAAAAATGGTACTCAACAATGCATCAAAGTATTTTATATTTTATTTAATTATAATTATTTAATTACCATTCTTTTAAAATTCGCTTTTTAATAATTTCTTCTTCGCCATTTTAAGTTCCATATTAAGATGATTAAGAACCAATTTCTAATTCAAACTATTTTGCTGAATACAATTACCTAGTTCTCTGAAAAACAAGCAGTAATAATGTGGAGAAATAATTAATGAGATTATTATTGGAAATGGAACGAAGAGTGTTGCGTCACTCGGCTAAACGATCGCATTACTTCTAGTACAATATAGGGAAGAGAAATTTATGATAATATAACAAAAGAGATTTATCAAATAACAATGATAGAACTACAAATACTATTATACAAGGAAACTCAACAAAAAACAAACAAAAACTAACAAACAAATAATGTAAATACAAAATAAGATAGAATTTTAAAAAATTATTGTAAATGGCGGTTAATTATTATGAAATAACGCATAATTTAAATCCAATTAAATTTACAAATTTATTTAGGTTTGTATTTACGTAATTTTATTTGTCTTATGGAGGGGATCAGTGGGATTATTTTACAAATTTCAATTAAATTGATAAAATTTCAGATTTTCATGCTTTACCAGGTCTGTATGTTGGCATTTTGTGCATGCATATTACTTAAAAGGCGCTCTAAAAACTGTTACAGAGTGACGACACAGATTATATACGTATGATATTGATAATTTCATTCGCAAACTCAACCGGTAATATGGACTGCCACATTTCAATGTAACGTTATTCAGCGATAATACTGAGTCAATCAAAATAAAAATAGAAAATCAACACGATTGCTCATCTACTTTATTATAAATTAATAGTAAACAAGCCTAAAATTTGAAAGCAAAGTTAAAGTAAATTATTTTATTTAAGTAAAACAATTAAAAATAAAAATGCTATTGAATACTTTTCTAGACATTAAAGTATATTTATAATAAACTGCATGTAAATAAACATTTTATAGACGCCACGATAGCCGAGCGGGTTAGAGGGTTGGCCCACAAAGCTTATTATGTATTGCTGGTTATAGTGTGGGTTCGATTCCCAGTGTTTAGGCCTTAGATTTTTATTTAATGGTTAATTAAAGGATTTTACAGTTTAGTATGTTTGCTATTCGCGCTTTAGTTCACAACACCTAGTCGGTAGTTTGGATGTAAATTAGCCTACAAAAAATAAGCATTTACTTTATACTTTTAAAACAAAAGTTTAGAAAATAATACTTCATTGTGGAAATGGCTAAATATTAGTTAAGTTAGCCTTGAAAGTAATGCAAAGAGAAAAAGTGGATACAAATAATTATCATCAATTACTTCATAATGCAGTAATACGCAAGCGTTACCTTTCTTATTGTTTGTTATGCGCATGAAAAAATATGTGTACATCGAAATTTAAACCATTCATTGTACTACTTAATACAAAATTTCAATATTAAAGTATTAATTTTATTTAAATGGTCAGTTCATTAAAGTAGTTATTTTAAGTATTTTCAAACAATAAACATAACGATTAACTGTTGCTTGGCCTCCTCCGGACAGTGTTCTCTCGTTCTAAGCCACACTATCCATCACCGGATATTGAGCTGGAAAAAAAAGAAAAACTATGGTCAGACAACTAGATTCGAACCCCAGATCTCCGCGTTGGAATCCAGAATTCTCTAACCACTCAGCTAATCATTTCCCTGTATTGTATAAAGTAATTAATTTAGTTAAATATTGTCCATTATTTCTGGCAGGGGATTAACGTTCAACTAGAATTTAGAATTTATATATTTTATGGATTTATAACTATATTTATTTATATTATAGTATTATTTACTGTTATTGTTCATGCTTCTTGGTGACTAATTCATTAATCCAGAAGAATGGAAGAATAATGCCAATTTTAATCACTATTATTTTTAGGCAATTGGATTTAAAATTAATATAAATCATATCCATTAGATAAATGATGAGATATTAGATTAGATGATCCATTAGATAACTTTCCCCTCTAATTCTCGTATTCAATCTAAACACTGCTTTACTTTTAAATCCACCAGTCTTTTTTCTTTTTTTTAAAGAATCAGTTACTTTTTAAATCCCTTACAAACTGGTTCCAAAAAATTGTCTCTTTGCTCTTTCGATAACTTATCGATCAAAACTCATCGACTGGATATGAGAACGCTTTACTGAATAGATTCCTTTCAGTTTTACTGCGATTTTACTCGAAAATTACTTTTTAGAATTTTCTCCAAAACCTTTTTTAACTCGAGAGTAATACTTTCTTTTACGTAGTAAGAGAATTTAAATTTTAAATTGACATTTCTGAAATAAAGATTTCTTCTAAAATACCTTCTGTCAGATTCAATTTAACAAATGAAAGCGCCAATTTATTTAATTTTATATTTATTTTATTTAAAAATAAATCTGAAAATACAATGATAAGAATTGATACCAAGAAATAGTGATTTAAAGACGAAAAAAATAAAAAAGATTTAAGTATTAATAAAGTTAAGTATAAACAAGCTGAAAAGTATAAAAATAAATCTGAAAATACGATGATAAAATCAAATAGTTATAGAATGTATAAGATTAGTTCTAAAAAGAGCCGTTCAAGTTTTATTTCTTCAATTCTTCTCGCTCTTCTAATAATTTTAGATATTTTAGAATTTAGAAATATCATAAATAAAATACTCGATTATCATCTATCCAGTCTACAAAACGGCAATTTTTGCAGTTTCTCCTCTCTCTGTTAAATCAACTCTACACTTTCTATCACCCAGTTACTAGCAAGCCAACTTTTTGTTCCTATCTCCTGGTCAACTGAATGTTTCTTTATACATTTCTGCTCCCTCTTGGGACCCTCCTTAGACATCTGATTTACATGGACTGAATACCAATCCTCTCGTTTATACAATTTTTTTTTTTTATCCCACTTTTCTTGAATAACCGGTTCTTGCTTTCAACGAGTTGTAGCGCTTATCTTTGCCAATTATGATGTGCCGTATTTATCTACAAATCTTAATACAGATTATGTGATTTCTGTTACATTAACATTTCTTAATATTTCTAATTATTTGATCTGTTGTTTGCAAGGAAATTGTACTAAGAAGATTAAGTAATCTTGATTATTTTATTATAACTAGGGAACGGATTCGTATGTATTTACATATTTTTTTCTAGGCAATTTACAGACGTTTTTCAACTAGAAGTATTCATACTGACACTCTTTAAGCCGTTTGAGCCTACTTTTATTTCACATATTTCCACATATTTGGATGTTATCGCATATTTATACATATTTGATTAAAATAAATAAATATTTCTACATATTTAATCAAAATATGTACATATTTTTCATTTTGGGCATATTTTCATAATTGAGAGGTGGTTGACAGGAACTGTGAACCACAGACTGTGAATCACAGTGGTTAAAAAAGTGTTTTTAAAAGCACCAAGTCGCATTAAAATGCTAAAAGATCTCTATCCAGACTTGTGCCTTCCACCAGAACCAATATTGACAAGATGGGGTACTTGGCTGGAAGCAGCTCAGTATTACTATGAAAACTACAATAAAATCAAGAATGTCCTTTCACATCTCGAAGACGAAGCAGTAGCGATAAATACAGCCAAGTCTTTATTCGAGAAACCTAATTTAAGGAACGACCTTGCATTCATTTCTGACAATTGCGTATTTCTTGCACAAGCCATTACCCAACCTGAGTCCCAAAATGTTCGACTGACAGAAAACGTGTCCAACGTTAAAAAAGTCATCGAAAAGGTGGAAGGAATACCTGGGAGTAAGGGAGATCTGATCAGATCAAAATTGGTAGAAGTACTGAGCAAGAACAAAGGGTGGGAGACCATCTGTTAGATTTCTGATATTATCAGTGGAACAGAAGTCACCTCAGAACATCGTGTACCCTTTACAACCAACGAGATAACTTCTTTCAGCAAGGCACCTATAACATCTGTAGATGTTGAACGATCTTTTAGTCGTTAGAAGTCCATCTTACGCCCAGATCGTCGTCACTTTACGTTCCAATATTTGAAATTTCATGTGGTTGCAAACAATTTCGAAGAGTGAAGTTTTCAAAATTGAAAATTTAACACAACTTTTTATAAATAGTAAAAATGTTCTTTGTTGTATAAAAAATTATAACTTCCCCCCCCCCCACAAAAAATCCATTTTTATAAAAAAAAAATGTCCATTTTACTTAAATATTCCAGAAAATATTTTAAGAAAATCACATATTTTCCACATAATTGACGAAAATAAATGCATATTTTAGTTAAATATTTGGCATTTTTAAATACATAAAAATCCGTTCCTTAATTATAACCATGCGAATAATTTTATTTTTATAAGTAATTAAATGGATTTACTTCACGAGCTATCTAAGCCCTCCTCTCATTTAAAACTACAAAATATTAATTTTCGTGAAAGATTTTTGTCAAAATAGGGGAAGTAATTTCGTCTCCCTCTTTTCCCTAAATCCATAAAAATTTGACATTTTCTTGGCAAAATCGTGAGCTTTCAAAACCTGCTGATGTTGGCTTGGAGCGTTTCTTCCTTTTAAGCAATTAGAGTGTGAAAACGATGCCAAGTATCTTATGGAAATTAACCTCTTAAATAGAAATATCTTAATGCTGTTAATGTTATTTAAGATTCTTTAGTGGTAAATAATTGTTTTACTTGATTTTTTTGGAAAATGTGTAGGTGGATTAACATATTAATTGTGTAGGTGTATTAACATTTATGTGGAAATTGTTTTAGGCAATCTATTAACATTTATGGGGATAGTGTTTAGGGCTGTTTATGAACATTTCTGGAGAAATTGGTTTTAGGCTAATTATTAACATTTCTGGGGAAATTGTTTGGTAAAAATTGGAATGTATAGGTTAGTATCTCGAGATTTGTAGCTTAAGTGAAGATCAAAATGACAATTAGATGGGAAGAGCTTAGCTCAGTGATTAGCGTACTTGATTTGCATGCCGAGAAGATCCCGGGTTCGAATACAGTTACAGGCTTTTAGATTTTTTTTTTTTTTTTTTTTTTTTTTATGGATAAAATAAATTTCTGGGGAAATTGTTTTAGGCTGTTTATTAACATTTATGGGGAAATTGTTTTAGGCTATTTACTAACATTTCTGAGAAAATGGTTCTAGACTGTTTATTAACATTTATGTGGAAATTGTTTTAGGCTATTTACTAACATTTCTGAGAAAATGGTTCTAGACTGTTTATTAACATTTATGGGGAAATTGTTTTAGGCTATTTACTAACATTTCTGAGAAAATGGTTCTAGACTGTTTATTAACATTTATGTGGAAATTGTTTTAGGCAATCTATTAACATTTATGGGGATAGTGTTTAGGGCTATTTATGAACATTTCTGGGGAGATTGTTTAGGGCTATTTATTAACATTTTTGGGGAAATGGTTTTAGGCTATTTACTAACATTTCTGAGAAAATTGTTTTAGACTGTTTATTAAAATGTGTGTGGAAATTGTTTTAGGCAATCTATTAACATTTATGGGGATAGTGTTTAGGGCTATTTATGAACATTTCTGGGGAAATTGTTTTAGGCTATTTACTAACATTTCTGAGAAAATGGTTCTAGACTGTTTATTAACATTTATGTGGAAATTGTTTTAGGCAATCTATTAACATTTATGGGGATAGTGTTTAGGGCTATTTATGAACATTTCTGGGGAAATTGTTTTAGGCTATTTACTAACATTTCTGAGAAAATGGTTCTAGACTGTTTATTAACATTTATGTGGAATTTTTTTTAGGCAATCTATTAACATTTATGGGGATAGTGTTTAGGGCTATTTATTAACATTTCTTGGGAGATTGTTTAGGGCTATTTATTAACATTTTTGGGGAAATGGTTTTAGGCTATTTACTAACATTTCTGAGAAAATTGTTTTAGACTGTTTATTAAAATGTGTGTGGAAATTGTTTTCGGCAATCTATTAACATTTATGGGGATAGTGTTTAGGGCTATTTATGAACATTTCTGGGGAGATTAGTTTTAGGCTAATTATTAACATTTCTGGGGAAATTGTTTGGTAAAAATTGGAATGTATAGGTTAGTATCTCGAGATTTGTAGTAAGATAAATTCGGGTGAGTGCAGGATTTTTGTTACAATTATTATTTCTGTACGTTTCTATCGGGACGATTATTTAAAAATGAACATTCTTATTTTTATAGAACGTTCGCTTTCCTATTTTTTTAATTTTGTTTTCCAAATAATTTTTATAAGTTTTAGGAAATTTTAATTGTCGATTATTTAAAAAAAAAAAAAAAATCTATTATAAGACTCAGGTTTTATTTATTTCCAAGGCCATTATACTAACATAGGTATTAATGTGTGCGCGACCTCCATAATAACAACTGGAAAGTATAATTCTTTTTTTTTTGCGATCCTCTTAATTTACATAATGTTCTATTTTTGTTTATAGATTTCATTTAAGAAAATTTTTAATAATAGTTGTATTATTTATTCAAATGTTTAAATTTTGTTTTGTCGATTAAATATTTTTAATGAATTCTAAATTTCCTTTAATATTAATAAATATGATATTGTCAATGTAAACGTGTGTACATACACAAAAAAAAAGGAAAAAAATTACGTAAGAGATGAGTTTTGATTTAGTGACGAAACAATATGGCCGATAGAATAAAACTCCCGCCCTATATTAAAAAAAAAAAAATGTCAAAGCGAATAGGAAACATTTTGGTAATTTTTGTTTGTTTGTTAATATTTATTCTACAAAGAAGGCTGTATTTATTTATTTTATTAAGAAATGTCTTCATAAAGATTCAATCTTTATTTATTTTTAATATTGTTATAACAAGGGGTTTTTGATTTAATTTATGTCTCTTTATTTTTTTCAGTATAATGTTTAAGATTATTGATTAAGTTAGCAACACCTCCCACTTATTTGCCACATTGCTGGCTATTTTTAGATACAGTATGCATTCTTCGTTGTAACACTTTGAAGGTTTTACTACAACGTTTTTAATATAAATTTTATTCAATTAATTTTCGTTTTTGTTTTTTTAATTAATAAATTTTATCATTAATTTATTTTATTAAATCTTCTAAAATCAATTTCGTTAACTGCAATATATATTTGTCCACTTGTAATATTTTTACAGATTTTATCTCCATTTTTTGTTATTTAATTTTTTATTGTCAAGACTACAGTAATTTTTCCATTCTTTGAAATTAGACAAACAACTAGTATTGAATTGTGACAAATTCTATGTTAGGTTTTTCTTATCAATTTTTTTTTCCTGTAGATAACGATTGAAGATAAGAACCTATGCTGCTATAATGCTGCTGTCTAAAACGTACTTAGTTTTATTTTAAAAGATATTAAAAAAAAGAATGAACCAGCATAAAATAAATTTTAATTAATTAAATTTTAATAATTCTTAATTCTTATGGACATTCGAAACTTGAACGTTCAATAGCTATTTCATTTCTTAACTTTTTTTTTACAATTTAAAGCGTCTCGACATAAGAGCTGTCTGTTGTCCGATGCTTTTTTTCAGTAAACCTCAGATCTCAGGAGAGTGTTTTCTGTGAGTACACTGTCCATCACCCCGGCAGTGAGCTGTGAGGAGGTTCATAGGAAGAAAAAAAAATATCTAAGGGTCAGCAGTCTTTAACATTAAGGGAAGCAATTTAGCGATACCGTGTTTGCTAAATTGCAATAGCCGTGCAGAAGCATAAATACCGCAGCAACTTTAAAGCTTGGTGGCCAAAAGACAAGCGAAGGGATTCAGTCCAGGATTCTAGGCTAAAATTAACGGCCGACTTGTTTACAGCCAATTGGTTCTTAAGAGTTATGGTCGGCTTGCTGACTGGGATGACCTTTTGAAGGTGTGGCAAGAACTGAAACTGAGCGTAAAATCGTTCACGGCGTTGTTGAGTTATATGGAGACGCCACTTAAGCGTTTTGTGGGGCCTTGTTTGTTAAGCGTTAGGCTTGCTTATATGCTAAGAGCCATTGTTTTACCCAAGTTCAAACTGGAAGAATTTTACAATAGATAGAAAATCACTTTTCCTTTATTTATTTTTTACTAACAGATTAGTTCTACGTTAATAAATCCAATTTTCACTACTCTTAATGCCTCTACAGCTCACTATCCTGCGATATTCTGTGTCTTCTCCTTTGAGAGAACATTGTTTGAAGGCCGGTAGAGAACCGAAAAGGCTCTCCAGGTCAATCACCATCAAATGGTTCTAAAGGAGACGCATTCCAAACATGACATATCGGTCAGTTCATTTATTCTCTACTTTAACGGAGTTAACTACAACTTACAATAAAATATTTAGTAAAACAATTAAAATTACAAAATTATAGAAGGCAGTGAAAGTATTAAATGAGATTATTTCACCTAAAACAAAATTACAAAATTATAGAAATTAATGGAAGTATTAAATGAGATTATTTCACCTAAAACAATTAAAATTACAAAATTATAGAAATTAATGAAAGTATTAAATGAGGTTATTTCACCTAAAACAATTAAAATTACAAAATTATAGAAATTAATGAAAGTATTAAATGAGGTTATTTCACCTAAAACAATTAAAATTACAAAATTATAGAAATTAATGAAAGTATTAAATGAGGTTATTTCACCTAAAACAAAATTACAAAATTATAGAAATTAATGAAAGTATTAAATGAGATTATTTCACCTAAAACAAAATTACAAAATTATAGAAGGCAGTGAAAGTATTAAATGAGGTTATTTCACCTAAAACAATTAAAATTACAAAATTATAGAAATTAATGAAAGTATTAAATGAGATTATTTCACCTAAAACAAAATTACAAAATTATAGAAATTAATGAAAGTATTAAATGAGATTATTTCACCTAAAACAATTAAAATTACAAAATTATAGAAATTAATGAAAGTATTAAATGAGGTTATTTCACCTAAAACAATTAAAATTACAAAATTATAGAAATTAATGAAAGTATTAAATGAGGTTATTTCACCTAAAACAATTAAAATTACAAAATTATAGAAATTAATGAAAGTATTAAATGAGGTTATTTCACCTAAAACAATTAAAATTACAAAATTATAGAAATTAATGAAAGTATTAAATGAGGTTATTTCACCTAAAACAATTAAAATTACAAAATTATAGAAATTAATGAAAGTATTAAATGAGATTATTTCACCTAAAACAATTAAAATTACAAAATTATAGAAATTAATGAAAGTATTAAATGAGGTTATTTCACCTAAAACAATTAAAATTACAAAATTATAGAAATTAATGAAAGTATTAAATGAGATTATTAGAAAAAAATATTAAGAAAACAAAAATTGTCGAACGAGAAGAATAGAATTTAAAAGGAAGTTACAATTTAAATATGGCGCCCTGTTTATCGAGGCGGGCTTGGTTAAAAGTTATTTATATAATAGATGTCAGCTAGCACTCGCATAGCTCTGCACCTTGTGTACATCCAGATGGCTGTGTGCTCGAGGAGTAGAACATAGTGTTATATTGACCTCAGCCAGGAGGACCCCTGGCGGTAGGGTGGGGGTGGCTGTGTTGTAGACTCACACAGAGTGGAGGAAATACAAGACAATATAAGACAACAAAATAAAAAAAATAAAAATAAAAAATAGCATAGCAACAAGATCGTCCCTTTTTTTTGCGTGGAGACCTCATCTTTTCATTTAAATTAAATATTTTGCAAGGTTTACTCTCTCTTTTTTTTTTTAATTGACAAAATTAATTGATATTAAATAAAACGAGACGTAAAACTAAATTAATATAGATAAGAATTAAATTTAAAGATAATTTTCTATAAAAAAAAGAAAGAAGTTATTTATTTTATGAGAAGAAAAGAAATGTTACTTTATGGTTTATTTTTTCGAAATGTTTCTCTTACTTACGTAAAAGGAAGCTGGGGGCCATTACAAAAATTGATTGGTTTTATGTTTGGATACAAATTTATAATAAGTTAAAAGTAATTAATTCGTTTTAGTGTACACACAATTGTTATTCTTATTAAATGCTTTCCGAATGAAAAACTTACCATATTCAATTTAATACTTGAATGTGACTTTTATTAATAAACGCACTCCTATGATGAATATCAACTTCTTGTTTCAAATTAAATTAATATTCAATCATGAAATATCTTTTGTTTACATCGATGACCTTGTACGACGCAATAATCTTTTCTTGTTTCATTGGTTAACTTCTTGTATTTATTTAATTATGATTGTATTTTGTCAGGATTAAAAGTGTCCCCATAATTATTAGAAATTCTGCCTGGGCTGTTGAACATTTTTTTTTATGTTTTTGGTATTTTAAATCTAAATTCTTTTAATTCAATGCTTACTTTCCATTGCATGTTAAGGTATTATTAGCCAGGTATTTAAAGAAACAAAACTAACCAAAATCTATTACATCCTGTGTTGTGATTCGCCAAGGTTATTACCTAATAATGCATTACTAATATTATATTGTGATTCAATCTGCTTCTTTTTTGTTTTTTATTTATTAAACCTTCATTTTAGTGGTAATAAATCTGTTATTATTGAATAATAGTCTTATAAATAAACAGAATACAAACTGTTGTGTGAGCTGCTCATATAACATTTTCTCATCACTCTGTCCTGTAATAAAATGAATTTACTTAAAAAATCGAAATTTTCCACTACAACCATCTTTAGATTAAATTTGCTTTTATTGGATGACGTATGATTTGGGAATTGGTATAAGAAGGGATGAAGGGAAGGACGTTTATGAAGAGTTTACGTCATGATCTGTTAGGGCGTGGACAGATTAAGTGTGATTGGGTTTTTGATTGTGTGGTTCGAATAGCGCTGGTAACCGGGACTAACTTATTGAACATATATAGTTAAGAAGAGATTAGCACATATTGGTTTCGAGACCTGGCATTAATAATTCTATATATTTCTTCCCTTAAGATGCTCTATCAGTTCTCTAATCTTTACTGGTTTGAACTATGTGTAACGATACTATAATACATTATCATAAGATCTGATAATAAATCATAAAATGTTCTATTTATAGAATGAAAGCATTTCCAGCTTCAAAACTGCTTCTATCTCTGTTTTATCTTTTACATCTTTGTTCCTTTCGCTTATAAGAGAAGGTTTTGCGCCCGTTCAGAACTTTCAATTTTAAGTTTTCACTAAAAATATACGTTTTACTATTCTCTGAGTCCAAAAGATTTTTAAATAAGTATATTCATTGAACACATTAGATCTATCACATTTATTACACCTATTTAAAGAAAGTGTTACTTTAAATGTTAAAACAAACAAAAACAAAATTGTGGTAGTCCTTAGACTAACATTTTAAATTTTATAAATGATTAAATTGTTTAATTATCAGATTGAATTAATTTGTAAATGATTAAATCATATGAAACCTAAATTTCAGTCGGATCAATCTGCCGCTACAATTTTTTTGTATTTTTTTTTTTAAGGTATATCCGCAAATAAATATAAATTTTTAAAAATTTTGTCCTTAAAAAGTTAATATAATTAGGTATAACTTAATAATTTGGCGAATTATTATTCCAAATCTCTAGGACAAATCAACAAAATTAATTAAACATGTTGATTGCAATTTGTAATTAAATATTAACTTACAAGTTGTCTAGATAAATTGTTTAATTTGTCATGTAGAAACAAATCGATTTCTTTACTTGTTGACTCTAGCGTAAATAAACTTAATCGAGCACATTATTGATTATAACCTCAATCGATAATATCTTCTTATTCTATTTAGGATTTTTTTTTTATTAACTTTATGTCACAGCACTTAAGAAAATATTACTGGGAAAGATCTCAGACTTATCAGATTAAATTATTTTATAAATGATTAAATTGTTTACTTATCAGATTAAATTATTTTATAAATGATAAATCTTACTTATCAGAATGTTTTTTTTTTTAAATGCAATTTCAGACCGATTGAAAATGCACATTTTTTGAATTTTTTTTTTTTTTGAAGCTAGTTTAAAAAATGTGTGTTAACCTCCTGTGGAACTATTGATTGTTACGATGATTTTGATTGGGTATATTTGAACTAGCCAATAAGATATATCCAAACAGTCATAACCTTAGAAAGAATCGAAGTTAATTTTTGCGGTTGATAAGCATTTTTTTGTTTTTTAACCCAATTGTTTAGTTAATACATCGGTATGTTTCTCTCAGTCGAAAATATAATTAGTGAAGCCATTTTTGACGAATATTTTGCAGTTTTGTGAGACGTGCTTTCATTGATGTGTTCGTATTAGCTGATGCTCTCTTGAGGGTTTAGAAAGGAGGAATAGTAATTATTCGCATTAATAATTACAATTTAATGATTTGTGTCCCATTGCTGGTCCGGCACAACCACCACGCCCCGTTTGATAGTGGGAGAACTTTGCACAACTGTAAGCCCTTGTGTTTGTGGAGAGGTAGTTGGTGTACAAAAGGAAAGGTTGAAGGGTGGAGATGAAGTAGAAAAGGGAATGAGAGATTCTGAGCGGGTAAAAGGGGTGTATATATATAGGGGGAGGAATGTACTAGTGCTTTTGCCGCCGCCGATTTCCCGGTGTTATAGGAGCTGTGGTAGAGCTCCTATGTCTCTTACAGAACGGCCGCTCCTGTCTACTAAGTATTGGTGTATAAAAGCAGGCCGAACCTTTACCCAGCAAAGCAAAAGAGCAAGTGGAAAGTTCTTGGTTTTGGGTCTATAGATTGTGTTTGTGTTAGTTGGGCATGGTAAGAGAAGCGGTGCATTGTAGGGGAGGGGGGAGAGGAGGAAGCAGCAACAGCAGCAGCCCCTCTTCAACCCAGATGGGGCTGGCTTCTCCGGCTCTTTCTTGTTATAACGCACGCACACACATAAAAAGCGATGAAGAAGAAGAAGAAGAAGAAGAAGTGTGGAGAGTTGAAGCGCACAGTGTTGCCAAGTGGGAGTCACTGCCGACTTGACACCCATCGACCCGCGCCCGACAGACCCGGTAAATAGGGGGATAAGAGTGGAACAAGAAGAGAGAGAGGGCACTTGGACAAGGACCTGGCTACTTACATGTATCTCACATCCACCGTCATCAGCCAGGCTACATACGCCATGTCCTTCTCCCCACTTACAGATCTTCGTAATGAATATTATATCCAATAATTGAAGCATGTGCACCGCCTTTGTGCTAGATATTCTCCATTCAATACAGATAATTCTTCTTCTACAGTTCTTTTCTACAACTTCATTTTTTACTGAGGCAGAGGTACCATTTTCAGAAGTAAACATGCATAAGGACATTCACTCGCAGGAATCTAGACAACAAGGGTAAGGAAGAATCAGTGACGCAGGTCGAATGCGACCATCAAAGACCATCATCTTTATGCCCTCATAACATAATATTATAATTCAGATCCAAATCAGAACTGTAAGGAGCTCCTTAGAATAGAGAAAAATTTTATCGGCCCAGCTGCTGGATTCGAACCAGTGAACTTAGTGATGGAATCCAGCATTCCCTAACCACTCAGCTAATAATACCTTTCTTAAAATCTATTATTCTTCATTTAATAATAAACATACCCTAAATATTATTTTTCATTTCAAGTTTGGAGTTAGTTTTTTTTGGATAAATTATTACGTTTGTGGGCAAAAAAAAATGAATTTGTTGAGTGAAAACTCTGATTCCAGATTTCCAACGTTTGTACAAAGCTTTTTTCTCTTTTTTTTTACTGATTTTGGAGGCCTGGCAACATGTTAACTCCTGTTCTAAATTCATTTTTTAAAAGTTATCACAATATTGAATTTAATGAATTTTAGAGACCATCAAATTTAGTGGGATTTTTAGAATGTAGGTCATTTAGTTGGAAGATTATGTGTTGAAATAAGAAGTGCAAATTTTTTTAGTTATTTTTTTCCCTTTTTTTTTTGTAAATGCATTGAGATAATTTTAGTTGGGATGGTTGTAGTGATGCGATGGAGAAGGTCCACCTAGCGACCGCCCTGGAGTTGTGTTGATCTTGGTGCAAAAGGGGTAGGGATAGACCGTGTGCGCCGTTGTATGCTCTAAACAGCAGCAGCAAAAGCAGACGTACGTTTGCCCCTATGTATGTGTTTTGATATTCCTGTTTCTGCGTTAGTGTTTTCGTGTTAGTGAAGAGTGGGAGGCGGGGAGGGATTGTATTATACTAGGATAGAATGAGAGGAACTGTCTCCGGTTTCCTCCCTCTCTCTCTCTCTCTCTGACAAAATCCCAACTATAACAGAAATTCTCTCTTCGCTGTCCTGTTATCCTGTTCTCTTCTCCAACAGTGTTAGCTCCTCCACCTCTACACTTCTAGCGTTCAATACCATGGTTACGGCTGATCATTCGTCCTCTTACAAATATACACACAACACGTACATACATAGACTTGGGGAATATTTCCCCCACTACTTTCCAAAAACCTCTACCGGTTGGCCAAAGTGCGGCAGCACTTTAGTATGGAGGTGTCATATAATACTCCAGTGCACTCTATCGGAAGATAGAACATTGAATAAAACAAAGATAGAGATATCTAAATATTACGGAATAGACGCAATATGCTTCTGTTTTCCGCGCACAGAATCACTCTTATCTCCTTCCTAAAAAGAAAAACTTAGAAAATGCAACAAACAGTCGTATTGATGAAGCATTTCCATTCGATGGCAAAGAATTTAAAAACGTAATTATTCCATTACTTTTTTGTTTCATTAAAAAAAAGAATTCGTTGTGAAACAAAAGATTACCACATTGTTTCTCAAGACAAAAAAGACAAGGTTGGTGAATTTCAAAAAACAAGACTCAAAAGAAAATTTGAATTTAAAGCTTTTCAAAATTAGGGGTTTAAGTAAACCTTATTTCCACAATAAAAAATTAAATAAAATTTCCAAAAATTAAAAAAAATGTTTAATGGTTAAGATTATCCGTTCCAAAAATGTATATAACTTACTACACTAAATGCAAACCAACTAACCCTGGAAGATGGTGCTGCCACAACGGGGGCTGGACGACCTCAGCATCTCTTTTACAGATTACATTCGAACATTGGCTGACCCATGTGGCAAGTAGACTTTACCAAATCAATACCCTTGGAATCTCGCTAACTTCCGTTGCCGTACTTGGCCACCGCCTACTTAAAGTAAATGTACGGCTATTTGCATTACTCAATAATTTAGGAATTTTAAAATACGAGTATTATTTAAAAACAGAAAAAAAAGTTTGTATAATTTTATTTTGATGTTCATTATTACTGATTTCTAATTATGTTCATTGATGCGAGAAGAGCTGTTAAATTAGATTAAATATTAAGCTCAATAAAAATTTAAAAACAGGCGAAGTGGTTAGCTTACACTGAATTCCATCGCGGAGTTCATGGGTTCGAATCCAGCTGCTGGCCTCATAGATTTTTTCTTCCAGCTTCTTACAGCTCACTATCCGGCGATGGACGGTGTTATCTGTAAGAACGCTCTTTTCCGGGGAGCCAGCAGAGCGCTATCAAATGCTCCAAGCGCCGATGGTCTCAGCTGTTGTAGTAGAGCTAATGGGCACAATGTGGTGTTTTCCTAACGGACACCCTGGACGAAGAACTCATAGGAATGGGTGGCCACAGCCTTGGAGGCTTATACATAACCTTTGCAACAAGACTGTTAAAGAGGCAAGCTCCATATCAGCGGTGTTATATCAAAAGCTTTGTGAGGAGCTAAAGGCGAATCCGATTTTAGCTCTTCTTTCTGACTGTAAAGCTACCACATAGCTTCAGCTTGCCTTTCAGAGTTTCCATTCTGGATAGCTTGGAAGCGAAAGCCGCCATTGTCAGGCGGTTTATTGTGGTATTCAGATGATTTCCAAGACTCAGGTTTGATTAGGAGCCCAGGTTTATGGGGTTAAATTGTGGTTGGTCATTTCAGTTGGACTTCGTAAAGCTTGCTAAAGGCTTTCACGCTTACGTTGTCGCAAAATATATCCTTGTGCGGCTATCGTCATCTTCTCGGAATGTTGTAGTTCCTCTCACTTCTAACCGGAGATCTAAGTGCTTTTGTTGCGTAGCAAAATGCGTTATAAGAGCAGGCGTCAAAAGAATGATTGCCTAACAAGTTGCAGAAGTGGTATGGAGGAATTCCAGGCCAACAGAAACAGGCGATAAGTTGGTCACACCTAAACTTGCCTAAACGAAGCGTTTACTCTTGCAAGCCCAGGCTACCTTTAAGTTGATCTTTGGCCTTTTCAATGGAGATCGAGGAAACACATATCCATCGCTTGGGTTCAGCAGTGAGAATAGGCTGAGCATGTTCTGTCAAGAAAATGAAACGGCCCGAATTTGTAACAGTGTGAAGGTTATATTAGCTTAAGATTCGATTCTTCGGAGAAGGAAAATCCATTGCTTCATACTTTGTCCAGGAGTCTCTCACCTGACTACTTAGTTAAAGTACTAAAAGTGTTTTAACAAGTGGATATCACCCCACAAGTGGGTCACGTTGGCGTAGGCTTTTTGATCAATCCTCGTATATAATCTAATCTAAATATATAACTCAAATTGAACTATTTACGAAAATGTCATATTACCTGCCCAGGAGTATAGGTGACGTCTGCCATTTTGTATGTATGTCTCCTTGATATCCAGTAAACGATATCTAAATGTCAATATTTACTCGTTGCAAATTTCAAATAATATAAATCAAAAACGAAAAAAAATTATTTACATTTTTATAGAGTTTTTCAAACTTTAAACATTGAAGATAAATATACGTAGGTTTTCTTTTTTATTTAAAACGGTTAGCATATTATTATACTGCTTTATTTGATAGGTTAATTTTTACGACCTTGGCATCTTATTTGTTATGTGCCACTACCCAATATGATGACATTTTGCACATACTAAAGGACAATCTGTTTTGTGATATTGGTAGATTATCATTTGTTCAGACGTTATTATTCTTTTCCTTATCTCTTTTAGTTTTTTAACTTACCATAAATAATATGTGCTGTTCATAATTATTTATTTTTTAACTCTTAATTTCTTCCTCCATAAAACATTTCGCTGATGATTGTGCTTAAAAATCATTTTTTTACAATTATTATTTACTTGCCTTTTGAGAAAACTTAAATTTTTTTACCCCTGAAGATGAATTTGATGGCGATTTTGACTTTGCAAGTGCCAAAAGTTTATCCTTACAGCTTCTCTTAGCGTACTTGTTAATTAATTATTTAATTGTTTTTGTAATTTAAGGCGCGTCAACATTTGAAGTCATTAGCACCGGGAGCTCTCTCGTTACAGACAACACTGGACAGTGAGCTGTAAGAGGCTCCTAGGAGCTAAAAATTTAAGGGGTTAGCAGCTGGATTCGAACCGAGTATATCTCTAACAATGATATTCCTCTCGCTAGCTATATTAGTAGCCAAAACGTTTGACAAATTAATTTGAATTAGTAAATAAAGGCCTTGGTTTTCATTTTTCTAATAAAAAAGGTACTTTTGATCTCGTTTAAAATACTACTAGTCTTTGCCTTTGATCAAGAAACTTGCTATACCCTTGGACATTCGCAAATCTTAGTGTTAATTGCAAGTAGAGAAATTTTCTTCTTCTTCTTCTTTTTCGTCCAGTTAAATGTTGAGGAATCATGGATGGACCAGGGCATAAACAGTTAGCACAACGTAGTGGCGATTTCTAAAACTACTTTTAATAGAAAAACAAGAGCGCTACCTATCTTAATGCTCTCTATACTAAACACTACGTCACAGATTTCAAGCACCTCCACAGCGTATATTCACCACCCACCCAGTACACTTCAATGGCCCATCTTTCGAAATAGCTCCTATTTTACATTTTATTGTTTCACAGGTGAAAGGCATGGGCTCTTAAAATGATTTCATTTATAAATATAATAATTTTAATCTATAAATCTATAAAATCAATTAATAAAAATCTATTAATCTGTAAAATCTTAATATCATAAAATCTAAATATCTATAAAATCTAAATATCTATAAAATCTGAATATCTATAAAATCTAAATATCTATAAAATCTGAATATCTATAAAATCTAAATAATCTAAATATCTATAAAATCTAAATATCTATAAAATCTGAATATCTATAAAATCTAAATATCTATAAAATCTGAATATCTATAAAATCTAAATATCTATAAAATCTGAATATCTATAAAATCTGAATATCTATAAAATCTAAATATCTATAAAATCTAAATATCTATAAAATCTGAATATCTATAAAATCTAAATATCTATAAAATCTGAATATCTATAAAATCTGAATATCTATAAAATCTGAATATCTATAAAATCTAAATATCTATAAAATCTGAATATCTATAAAATCTGAATATCTATAAAATCTGAATATCTATAAAATCTAAATATCTATAAAATCTGAATATCTATAAAATCTGAATATCTATAAAATCTAAATATCTATAAAATCTGAATATCTATAAAATCTAAATATCTATAAAATCAAAAATTTATAAAATATAAAAATCTATAAAAGCCAAGAATCTATAAAATCATTAAATATAGTTTCCGTTAGATTTTTTTAAAACTTTTTTTCTCGACTTCTCTTAAGAATTCTTAATAACGGAATTCGGGAAAATTGATTTATTACATATTTATGGATTAAATTTTTTATTGATTACACTAATTGTAGTGAATTTACTTGCAATATTTTATCTAGTTTTTCATGAAAAACACCCAGAAAAAACTATTTTCTTTAAAAAAATAAATTGTATAGATATGATTGAATTAAAATAAAATTTTGTGATTATTTTAATCGCAGACTTTTGTTTCAATTTTGAAACAAAATTGCAGAATTATCTTAAATAAACGCTTCAAATAATTCTCTTAATAAAACATCGATACCATTTGATAATTGACAACGATAATTTAAATGTGGAAATTTTATTCTGCTTTTTCTACTTTATTTTCCTCCTTTTAAATTGATTATATAATTAAAAGAAAAAAAAGAAGTTATTGTTTTCAATGTCATTCTCTAGATAATGCCGCTTTTTAAAATACTATATCGACACTTATAATATAGAAATACAATCATTTATGTAGTTTTTTTGCTTTTATCTAAAAAAATTCAATTTGTCTAGATTTTTTATTTTTTTTATTTATGGTTATTAATATTTTGTTTCAAAATGGAGGTTAAGTAGTTTTCTTGTCTATAAAATATTTACAATATTGATTAAGCAATACATACACATCAACTTACCTTTTCATTTCGTGTTTATATTTATTGATTTTCTAATTTAAGTTTGTCTTCTATGGTAACACTGCCACAGCTAATCAAATCAAAACTTTCTTAAAGTTAGAAAAAAATATTATTTTCATACAACTGTCTAGCAGTAGAATTCAGGGTTTTCCAAGTGGTTTTGAGTAGCAGAAAATATTTCTCTGTAATGTGAAGTCACTTTCCACAAACATCATAATGTCGTATTTATTTCTTTCTGATGAAATACTTTACAAAGATAAGAGTTTAATCATTTGAACAAATCAGCAAAGAAACTTAGAAACTTTTAAATCAATAGTGTTGGACTAATTAATAAACTTAAATTTTGAGCAATTTAATTTAAATTAATTTGTAATTATGTTAAGTTGCATTAGTAATTTGTTTCCTAAGTTATGAAACGCATTTTAAGTTAATTTGTAATTAAGTTAAGTTGTATTAGTAATTTGTTTCCTTAGTTATGAAATGCATTTTAAGTTAATTTGTAATTAAGTTAAGTTGTATTAGTAATTTGTTTCCTAAGTTATGAAACGCATTTTAAGTTAATTTGTAATTAAGTTAAGTTGTATTAGTAATTTGTTTCCATTATGAAATGCAATTAGGATGTTTTTATTTTCAATTTTAAGTCGGCGAGATTTTTTTTTTTCAATCCTATGGAAAGTGTTCTTTCGTTACAGACAATATTTATAATCACCCGGACAGTAAGTTGTAAGAATGTTCTAGGAAGAGAAAAATCTAAAGGCCAACAGCTGGATTCGATCCGGTGATCTCTGTATTGAAATCCCGTATACGCTAAACACTGAGCTAACCTTTACCTGTTATGTTTTTATATTAAATAA
The DNA here is from genome assembly GCF_049639745.1 of Rhodnius prolixus. Lineage (NCBI taxonomy): Eukaryota > Metazoa > Arthropoda > Insecta > Hemiptera > Reduviidae > Rhodnius > Rhodnius prolixus. Next base: position 22,371,447 of record NW_027411582.1, read on the forward strand.
TTATTATACATACTTATATTCTTTTTTTGACCGTAGGTAAAATATTGTGAGAAGTTTTTATAGGAATTATTATATTTTTAAACCTCAACAAAGTCGTATTGTTAAAGAGTATGCTTAATGTGGAGTGCTTCAATTTGTTGCTATCCAAGCGCCAATGACCTCAAATGTTGGTGACACACCCAAAAAAATTTAAAAAAATTGGACATAGATGGATTGGTCATAATAGATATTTCCCGATCGTAATACATCCACTCGCATGGTATTATATTAAGAAAAAGTATAAAATTTGGTGTCAAAAATTAAATATTAAAATTAATGTGTAAAGAATGCGCACATATAAGCCCTAATATTAATGAAAACACTACAGCCGGTTATGTTCTCTGCTCCTATAGAGTAAATGTTTATGTGTGCGGCAAGCTTGTTATTGTGTGTGAGGAGGTAAGGTGGGCTCTCTTATATACGATAGAAGGGAAGTGTAGTGTATTTGCGCGTGCGCATATGGCCTCGACCGCGGTAGTGAGACGGCGCTAAGGGTATGCAATGCCGGCAGGACAAGTCTGTGTTTTTACTACTATTCCACTACAGATCGTTCGCCATCTCTCTTCTAGACTGTCTAGCTCGGTGTGTGTTGGGCTTGTATTATATCCCCACTCACTACAAACTGCTCATAGTGAGTGTGCACTGTGTATATATATATATTATGTGGCCCACTAACAACTCAGCCAGCCTTACATAACTGTTAAGATCTCATATGTCACGCTCTATGTGCGATTGCTCTTCGCTGCTCAATTTAAATTGGCCTTTTTACTACGCTTACACAAATACGCTGACACATTTATTAATGTGATTTCTTTTTCTACTATTTCATTAAAAATCAATTTGTATAGCAAAAATTAATTACATTTTTACTTAATTAATAAGTTTTTCGTAACAAACTAAGTTTTGATTGTTCTAATTAAAACCAGTTTAATTGATTTAAAAAAAATATATAATTTATTTATTAATTGGGTTTTAAAAACATCTACACCTGAATACTCATATCTTTTTAATTAAATATTAAAAATCATTTTGTTTTTTAGTTTTTATGGATGCGAAAAATTTACAATTTCCATCAGAATGAATATTGATACTAAATTGAGATTTTTTCTTAAGTTAGGCTCATTTTTCTTCATTTACATATTTATACTGAAAAACATGATAGATATCTTATTTGTGCTAATAATGATTGTCCGAGACAATCACGCCATTTATCAAGGAATACTGAAGCTTGAATAATATGGGCTAGCGCATTAAATCAAGTCATTTTTCCAAAAAAGAAAAAATTAATGGAAAAATTTTTGATTGATTTTCTTGCGAAAGACCACTCCACTTTTAGCACAAGTTACATCACCATTAAAAAAAAAGAAGTATTTTTCACTAATAATCTTTAAAACGGAAGAATGATTTTGCTGGATGAACATATTGATCAGAATTTTCACGAAATCAGTTTGTTCTTAATCAGTTAAGTACTCAAAATATGTTTTTGATTATTATTTAGGCTATTACTTTTTTTTTTTAAGCAAAAATCCATCAAAATGTTGTATTACTTAATGCATTTTTCACTTTTTTTAGACTATGTACACGAAATGCTATTTTGCTGTTATGGAATAAAAAATTATTTCACGACTGGGTGATATAAATTTTGAAAATACTAGTATTTATATTTTAGATAAAATTCTTGAATTTTTCTATTATATGTCTTTTGAATGTATGGTTTTAATTTTTTAAATAGACACAATGTATTTGTCGAAAAGGTTACAAGGCTGTAGGTGATGAAAAATGTCTGCGTGAACTAAGCTATGGTACAGTACAGAATTTGACCCAAAATGGCGGAAGCTGAGGTTAGAAATAGTAAGGCAATGACGACAAAGTATATAGGTGCAATAGTAATGTAGGAAGAGAGATGGAAAAGGTTGCCGATGGGGATATGGGGTGTACTGAAAGAGAAAGAGATGACGGTACGATGTTTTGGTGGTAAATGGACTAAGTGGGGAATGGAATTGGAATGAGTGAGGCTTATCGACCCGTTTTACACAGAGGACATAGTGCAAGTGGTGGAGGAAGGCGCGGGAGATGGCTCCCTGTTTAGGTCTCTCTTACAGACACACACACTCACACCAGGTCCGATTGACGGGTAAGAAGGAGAAGAGGGAATAAAGGCGGGAATGACAAGAGTGGACGGGGTGGGGTATACCAGTGAAGGGAAATTTAGGTGAACAAGGTTGGCAGCATCGTGGTCGACATATCTACACATTTTACTTTACACGCTTTTATTTTGTGGATCCTCAAAATAGAACGAATATCTAGGGTAATATAAAGAAGATTCTTTGCAAAAGATCACTTACATTTTATTATTATTATTTTTTAAATAATATATGTACATATATCTAATCAAAAGAACATTTAAAAGATAATAGAAGAAAATATGATAGTATGACCTTGAAAAATATCAATCCAAAAGAATTCGCGTTTTTGCCACAAATAATACAATTTAGTAATAATAAAAATCAATTTAAAATCGCAAACATGTTTCAGCTGTTTTGCAATATTAAAGTGATGACTTAATTGCAAGATCTAATAATGCCTAATCGATTCTAATTAACTTTTACGGCAAACTAATTATTTTAAATTAAAGTTATTTTAATTATTTTAGTTGATAGAATCGACTAAACTATGTAATCGAAAGTTCTTTTAATTAAAAACAAATATATTGTTAGAAAACCTATCTTTGCATATTAATAATTGCTTCAGAGACAGTCTATCCTCTGACAGAATCAGTTAAAGAGTATAACTACTTCTTGTCCAGTACCATATATCCATCGTCTTCATTTGTCCTTGACGATAAAGACTTTAGAGGAACCCCTAGAAGCATACTCTGCTTCAGCAACTACTCTTTAGCAGGACCTAAATAGTCGAATGTCAGAAGTGGTAGTAGTTATTAAAAACTAAATTCACATTATTAGCTTTCTTCGATTTTTGAGATATTTGCATGATAGAATTTAAAAAACAGCTATATGTGTTTGCTTTCAAAGTTAACGCCCGTTCTAACTTTTTATAAGTATGTAGATTTAAAATAATATTTTATTAATTTAAAGATTAAATTAAAAAGTTTCACCTCGTTTATGAGTGACCTTGAAATCCAAACTAATTTAAACTTATATTGAAATAAAAACAAATTTTGTACAAATATTGTTTAACGTAAAGTTAAAATTAATTTATAAAAGTATATTTTTACAAACATCACACAAATAAAATCAAGCTAACTTGATGTATGTATTATATGCACACGCACAAAGTAGGTCATTGTATAGAATAGAACCTTTTTAATACATAGTTTCCTTTCCATTTTTTTAAATGTTTGTAATAATATTGTAAGTGTATTTGTGAATTATACTAACCATTTAGCAAACATTTCAATTTTTACTTTTTGCCAGGCAATATAAAGATTTTCAGTTGGTTATTACGTTATGTACGTATTGAAGAAAGTCCTTGAACGCACGCCCTTCTTTTATAGTATGAGTGTTATACATACATATACATACGTACGGGGCTAGTAACAGCTTTTAAAACTGTAGGACGCATGTCCATATGACGCCAATTTGTGACAAAACTAATATTATAAACTTGCCCCCGCTCCTACAGCCATTTATAAAATTCTTCATAGTGCTATGTTTTTGAAAATGTTGATGTTTCTCAATTTATTGTTTTTTATATATTATACATAATTATACACATACATAACAAAAAAAAAATCAATGAATGGAAATCCAATTTTTATTAATAAAATAAATTAGAACATGTAGTTAATTACAAATAGATAATATTGATTAAGTTTTCTTAATACAAATGCACCCGCAACCATTCTTTCATTCTTTAAATCTTATTAAATACTGTAGTTAAAGTGGTGGTAGATTGTGCCTAAAATTTGAAGTAAATGGTTTAAAAACTGTTCTTTCTGAATTCCATCTAGATAAAATGTACATTTGCACCATCTGGAGGGAGTAAAGTGAACTGCAATAAATGTAAAGTTGACGCTACGAGAGTTTCACACAAACTTTTAGATAAAAACTTTCCGAGTCCGTTTAATCGTTTAAGTTCGGCTAAATTCGTTAACATAAAAATAAAAAAAAAATCAATTTAACTAAAAACCTTAATTGTTTACTACACATTTTACTGCCAAGGTCAGAGCCTCAATTCAGATAATGCTGACATTCTTATAATAATAATAATCATGGTGTTTAAATTTAATTTAATCGTATAAAATTTTGTTTACTTTTAAATTAAAGCTGGACAACAACTTAGGATTTTAAACCTGGAATCTTTCTTTTTTTAAGCATACTGTTTGGCATCCGAAATCACTATTCTTTCCATAGAAAGTCTTGGTATCTCCGAACAGTGAGCTGAAAGAAGCTTCTAGGAAAAGAAAATCTAAGGGCCAGGCAGATTCAAACTCATAATCTCAACTGCCAATCATGTTTTACACATTTATATCGTTTCAACCAATCCGGAGGACGCATTTTAACGATAATAAAACTCAACAGCCAATCATATTGGTGCTGTTTCACTGATCTCAACCAATCACAATACATCTTGTAGCTATAACGTATGAAATTATTTTACTGAGCATTTAATTTTAAATCTTTTATTAACTAAAAAAAAAAATGTTTAAATATTTTAATCTAAGAGAATCTATTGGTTGAACATAACCTATCTCAAAAATTAATTTTCTTACTAAATGAGTGTTCATGAAATTGCCTCATTAAGTACTTACTTAAATTAAATTAAATACTTTAATTAATTTAAATTTTCTTTCAACCATTTGAGTGTTCGTGAATTTATTATCTAATTAAAATCAGCTCTTGGAATTATGTAAACTAGACTTCTTTGTTTGATGTACACACAATTACTAGAAAAATTATCTACACTTGTGAAAATTATCGTAGATTATGTTTATATTTAATAATTATGTTTTATTTGTTTTAGGTAAGTTTGTGGAGCGTGATTTGGGCTTAATTGTAAGTTTATTTGATGTTTTTTTTCGAATTAATTTAAATAATTAATTTTGTAGTTATTGCTAATACTTTTTGGGCAAATAAGATTTTGACAATATTATTATCAGGAAAATTGTTTTTATTATTATTGTTATAAATATTCAGGATCTAATAATTCTAAAAGGAAGTTAAGAGAGTACGTTTTAAAAAACCAGCTGCATCCGGACCTTACCTACAACACAAACAAATGAACAAAAAGTAAAAAAAAAAAAATTAAATGCTGTGAAACATTTCTTACTCTCCCCACTCTCTTGAGGCTTAGATTATAAGACGGTAGTACTAACCATTTCCTTCTACTGGGTTCTTCCCCTCTGCCCCTATCAACAATAGCCTCCTTGATTCGTTGGGAGTCCCTTTTTCAAGGATCAATAACTGGCACACTTCAAACCTTGGCAAAGTTCATTCGGTTTTTACAAGATTCAATATTTAATGTCGACATCGTAATTTCTTTTTAAGATTATTTATTTATTTTTACTAGTTTTTATTTAGTATTTGGTTAGATTTTTACTTATAGTAATTAATAAAAACTTCATGGATGTATTTATGTATTTCCTATAAGTTTAGAGCGAAAAAAAGTTTTAGAATGGTAAAATTGGTGTATTTTATATTTTAAACCTTAAAGTAATATTTGTAACAATTGGATTATGTCCAGTAAAACATTTTCCCCTAATATGTTTAATAAAAAAAGTAAAAAATTAAAAAAAAATCGTACATTACTCTAGAAGTTCGTTTAAATATCACCAGGGAACCAAACTCGTAAGCTTTTATGTAAACAAACATGGCCGCTCAATATAGTGGAAACAATTTTTACTTAAAAATAATATAACGCTTCTTTTTTCTTGTCCATTTTTATCAGGTTTACAATAAGGTGCACTAGGAAGCGCATGTGTGCCTTATATATTGAATAGCCACGCCTTTTGTTCACCACTGCTATTATATTTTTATATTACCACTCACTCTGGTGTTTCAGGCTTGTACTTTTAAATATCTCTCAACTCTTCTCACTTTGTGTGTCCGTCCCTCACTAACTAATAACGTTTTGCCTCGTACTGAAGGGAAATCTGTTATGCTGCGGTTGGTAACATTGATGCAACAGATGTGTTACTTAGACTTGTAAAATATCGAATGTTTATGTCGGCCAATTGTTTTTATTTTAATTAGTTTTCTACCTTAGTTTTAATAATTATTGCATAAAATTTATTTTTGAATTTTATTAGTTTATTATAAGAAAGTAATACGGGCATTTTTATTTGTAACGGTGGACTTGCTTCGAATGGGTAAAATTTTAGTAAAAGTGCGTTACTACAACACTGTCCATCACCGAACATTGAGGCTGTAAGAAGCTCAAGTTCAACAGTTGGGCTGATCTATATAATCTAGCCTACCCACAAGCATCTGAAGCCGTGTTTTCTTTCACACATTTGATTTAGCTTTTTCCCCGTAATTTTGTTTTGGGGATGGAAGGTTCTTGGAGGAACTGTAAAAAATAATTTCTCATCACCTGCATTAAAATCAAGGGCATTGAGAAAAAAAAAAAAAAAAAAGAGAAAGCATTACTACAATTCCAAATTCTTGAAGAAAATCAATCGACTGAATGAATGTCTTTGTCGACTTTGCAGAATAATATACTTTTTAAGAAAAATTTTTGCAATAGTTTTTAATCAAACTTGACATACAATTGACTGTTTATAAAAACAATTACTGTAATTAGAAATATGTTCCCAAAATAATATTTTTGGGGGATTTTAGAAGCGGGTGGGTGGATATATACAGAGTGACCAGAGTTATATGCTCCACCCACATTTTTTTTTAACGGTGGGAAATTTCGAAAAAATAAAAAACACGTATTTAATCATTTTTAGTCTAGTTTATTTTCAGTGATTGGCCTATTTTTTCAAACCCCTGTATCTCGAGATACAGCATCCAACTTTTGTTTTTCAAATGGAACGTTATATTTTTTTGTGCATATTTTTATAGTATTTTAGCTCCTTAAAAAAACAAAACAAAAAAATTTGAAATCGGTTAGGTTTTTCAAAAGTTATGGTAATTTAAAATATGAAAAACAAATTTCAATTTATTGTCAAACTTACGTTATTTTTTCTAAAGAATCAGTTCAAACTGGGCACAATCAACGGATAGGCAAGCCAAAACTCTAGATCTACACTCTGTAGCAGCACTTATGGTGGCATAGTCAAGATCTAGGCAGGCTAGAGTTATTCAACTTTTCAGATCATCGACTGAAGTCACGGGATTAAGGTTACTGTACACTTTATTTTTTAGATATCCCCACAAATAATAATCCATTGGGGTTATGTCCAGAGATCGAGGTGGCCATTGGATGGGTCAATGAGTCCCTAAGCACTTTTCAGGGAAATTTCTGTCCAGGTAACCTTGAACAACTTTCGCATTATGTGCCTGGCAACCATCTTGTTGAAAATATATATCTAGCCGACGTTGTAGAGGAACATCTTCAAGCAAAACTGGCAAAATGTCTCTTCAAAAAAGTTGGATACCTTACACCAGTTAAGTTCTCTCTGTGGAAGTATGGGGCCGATTAGTTGATTTTCTAAAACTTCACATCAAACGTTTGTAGGAAAAACAACCTGAACGTCGAATAACTCTAGCCTGCCTAGATCTTGACTTCGCCACCATAAGTGCTGCTACAAGCAAAGCATGGGAGTCCAGAGTTTTGGCTTGCCTATGTTTTAGCTTGCGTTGATTGTGCCCAGTTTGAACAGATTAAAAAAAAAATAACGTAATTTTGACAATAAATTGAAAGTTGTTTTTCATATTTTAAATTACCATTACTTTTGAAAAACCTAACCGATTTCAAAATTTTTGTTTTTTGTTTTTTTTAGGAGCTCAAATACTATAAATATATGCACAAAAAAATATAACGTTCCATTTGAAAAACAAAAGTTGGATGCTGTATCTCGAGATACAGGGGTTTAATAAAATTGGTCAGTCACTAAAAATAAACTAGACTAAAAATGATTAAATACGTGTTTTTTATTTTTTCGAAATTTCCCGCTGTTAAAAAAAAAATTGGGTGGAGCATATAATAACTCTGGTCACCCTGTATATATTTTCACGTCTCTATAAACATACGTGCTATGATGTATTTAATCAAAGATGTATGTAAAACTTTAATATTTGCCGTAACAAAATTTTTAGTGTAATTAATATTTTTTATATAGTGTTTATTTGTATATTTATATTTAGGTTAAAATAAAGTAATTGCGTAAAACGACTGCAATTGTTAAAAACAGCTATGAAATGTTAATTTAATGGAAATTACAAAATGACAGTGTAGATTTTGCAGTAAAATTTTATATGTACTGTCATTGTCTAAGTATAAATAAATGCCGGTAGATGTCAGGGAAATCGATTTAGTTGAGTCCAATTTGTCTCTCAATTGTATTATAAATCAATCAATTTAGTAATCAAAAATTGAGAAGTAATTCGTGAAAGTAAAATTGTTGATTGAATAAAGAAAATAAAGATCAAAAATAAATAAAATTAAATATATAAAGTTAAAAAAAGAAAGGAAGTAGATATAAAGTGGTTTAGTAAAGCGGGCGAATAGTTTACAAGCGGGGCGTTGAGTGGGAACAACGAGAAGCCTTGTAGTAAAGGCAAGTTGGATCTTCGACCGAGTAATCTCATTCATAACGGTAAGAGTAATGTAGTGGGGGTAAATACCAGTGTGGTGCGTCTGTGTAGACAGTAAAACTGATCGAAGTAGTGGGGAATGCTGTGGTGGGGGTATACTGTCTGCGACCTCTACTCAGCTGATCAGTCTGGTTCGAGGTCGGCTCGAGTGTGGCCGTTCCGGCGTCAATGTGTACGGACGGTTTCTTTTTTTTAATTCTTGCTACCAGTGTGTGTGAGTGTGATCAGTGTTTCTCGCTAATACAAATTTCTGTTTAAATGTGTTTATCTCTCTATTCATGTTTAATTCAAAGTTTGTTTTTTTTTTTTCACGTATAAGGCGTGAGTAAAATCCCATAAAAATAATAGTAACTTAAAGTGTTTCTATTTACTTGTTATGTGTCCAAATGTACACCCAGCGGGAGAACAAACAAAATCGTCCAGACGAGATGCTGCACCTTCTTGACCGAATAGGTTTTTATCGCCAACTGTTATTGCGGCTGCCATTGCCAATCCTGACATGGATGGAATGCTTAGAGCAATATTATTCTCATATTGGCAATTGGGACAAATGCATACAGTATGTAAAATTTTTTTATTACCTTTTTCTCCCTTTGTATATATTAATATTTTGAATTGAACAAAGAATATTCCCAATTTTAGCTAGAAAGAGATGTCGGGCATTGATCGGTATGGTCTGGATACGCCCTAAGTCCCTCATTGGCTGACCGTTACGCACACATACACATACGCTCTCTTTACCTTGCATTTCATTCGTAATAAATTCCAACCATTCCACAATAAAGATAATAATATCATTATCAACCTTTTAAATTAAAATGTGAAAAAAAGCCACGACGAAAGTAAGAGTAATTTATATACGTTCACTTTAATGGTTATCCATTATAACCTTAATATTACCTTCCTATTCATTCCTAGCTTTTTATTGCTGGCAGCACTTTAATTTCTATATTTTAATTCAATACAATTAAATATATGCTTTAAAAAAAATATAATTTATAAAAATCCGTGGCGATATCGTCTTACATAAAATTAACTGTGTCCCAAAATTGTAAAAAAATAATAATGGATGATTGTATTACCTGCATAGTGGTGGGACTAAACATAACCTTTACTTTATAACCTACCAATGCCATTATATACTACATACTACAGTAACCTACATACCCCATTAAAAGTATTCCTTAGTTTTCTGAATTTCTTTTTTAATATATGCTTTATTTTTATTTTTTAATTTAAAATATACGTTTACATTGTATTAAATTTTTTTCCCCCTTTTTTTCCCTTAAAATTATAATTCGAAGCTTATGTCCTGTGCTTGATTATTGGTGGTTTTATAATGCTATTCGCCTGCATAATATTCGTTGTGATTAAACTATAAATTAAAACTTATAAATTAAGAACTAGTCTTTTTTTAGAATCATGGTCTTGTGACCCAGTTTTTAATTTTGCAGTTAAAGTAGATTAATTTTCAGACGTTATTGTGTTGACCTTCATAGCGCAGGCGTAACAGGTTTTTTTTTTCTGAATTCATAGTTTTCATTAATCTTATAATTAAAGATAATCTAATCCCCCTTATTAGAACAATTGCAATTCACGTAGTTTATGTATATTTCTCCAAGTTCATTTTAAATAAACGTTAAAATTATGTTGTGTTGTAAAATAAATCTTTTCTTGTTCTTATTATTTTTTTTTTATTTATTAACGAATTGAATTTAAAATAAACGATTCGCCCCAATATTAAGTTGTTCAAAACAATATGGCGTACTCAACATAATTGCTTTACCACCCCTACCCAGTTAGACTTTCTTTATTTAAACAAATATTGTCCATAATGCAATAGATATATAGCTTTTGTAATTCTATGTAATTATTGCAATCGTGTATTCTTTTTCATTATTTATGTTATGTTCTTTTTTACATCTTTTTTTTTTTTGTTATTATTTCCACACATCCGTTATTGTTTTAATTATATAAATAAGGAATAAAACTTCGGCTTAAATAATATCAGTTTAATTACTAGAAAAGTAACGAGTTTATTAAAAAACAGTTAACTCTGACTGGGATTTATATTAGCATATAAATAACTCAAGTTTCCTTCAAATGAGAATTGAATCTTGAATCATTTAAAACGATTCCTAACGAAAACATTTGCATTGCCTGACGTTTTCATCTAATATTGACATTTTACTAAATATTTTTCATTGACGCCTATATTTTATTATAACTCTTGTTCAAACTTAATTTACCTTAAAATTATTTGAAATATAATGGAGAAATTTTTTTAATCGACGCTAAATTTTTATATAACACTAAAAAGAAATTGTTGTTTTAACCTACTGTTTTGCAACTTTACTTCTAACTCGGAACTCATAATTTTTCGGGTTGAAGTGTCGGAAAAGTGCTGTTTTAAACAAGTTACACTAATTTTAAAAGAAAACCTGTGAAAAACTAAAGAAATCCTTTTACAATGTTTCTGCTATGAATCCAACTGAATTTCATACGTTTAAAATAATAAAAGAAATTAAATAACATTGGGGTGTGGCGTAAGTTAGTTTGCTGGCTGTGTTTAATAAGATTAACATTTCTAAGAAAATAACTAGAATTTTGTTAAGCTTGTTTACTTAATTTAGACCGCAAACATAGCTAGCTATATATTTTAATCTGTTTTGTTTGTTTACTTAGTTTAAATATAAGTTGGCATATTTACAATAATAAAGTTTCTAGTAGATTTAATAATTCTAAGAAGTGTGCTAGAATTTTGTTCAAGTTTGTTTTGTTAATTAACTAAAAATTGTTTGCTAAATTTTGATTGCAAAAATTATTACAAATTAATTGATACGTATTTTAATAATAAACTATATATTTAGAAAGTAAGATGAATAATGGAAATAGCTGTTCATATTTAAAACAAGGGTACCGGCCTTAGCAACAAGCTCGTGTAGTTAACGTCGTGTCTATGTGTTGTTTGCTTGCAAGTGGTAACGTACAGATTTGACAACATCGCAAACACCGGCCAGTTAGTTTATCCCCTCCTCCTTGTGTGTGAGGCTTTTTTTTTCATTACCCCCTCCCATGTTATTTTAATCAATTACTTCACTGCCGTCATCATTAGTCTAACGTTATTAACAATTTTTTTTTTGTTTTTAAATTTGAATTCTCTTATTACTATTATTGTTGCTAATAAATTTCCCTACTTTCTGCGTAACTTGTTGAAGTGCACTTTAATGTGTCACATTACTGCTGCTTTGACGGTAGTCACAATTCGTGATCTGGAATATAGGCTTTGACTCGTTCATTTTTTCTTTTTTTTTTCTCTCGAATTTGTCGAAACTGATTTCTTTCTCTTTAGAAGAGCAGGAAATTTAATGTGATTAGAAGAAATACTTCTGGGTTTTTTTGGTTGTAAACAGTTTTTAATTTTTGAATAGAAATATATAGCACGTAGAGCAGTCAGTATTATAGAAAGAAATACTAAAAATTTCATAGAAGGCTACATTCTAAAGCACTGAGAAATGGGGAAGATATTTGACCCCTAGGTACGACGGACATCTTCAGTACATTTCCATTTCACCTCCACGGGACACTAGATATTTTATCCCCACTCTTGACACGATCTACAGTTTAACGGAAAATTTTTCACCAACAATAGGCCACCTCCCACTGCCATTGCTTGATGTTGCTGATCTCTTTTATACATAAAACCAGTAAATATTTACATTAACTTATTTTTTTTTTTTTTTTTTAAGGAACATGGAACATTTTTTGCATTTAAAGGGGAAAAAGGTATATCTTCCATGTTTATTTCTTTTAAAAAAAAACCTAATATGTATTCTTAAACGGACATCTTTCGAAATTTCCGAACCTATCTACCCTTTTTTTTCGGTCAAGATGTGTAAGTGGTTTAACCGGTATTTCAAAAGTACTGTAACCTGTTTCTTTTTGTAAAAAAAACGGTTTTTTTTTCCTTTTAAGGTTGTTCGGTTTTTACGTTACCAATTCTTATGCACCTAAGGCAATTTATTTAAATGTGGGAGAAAGATTTTTAATTTTTAATCTAATGGGGGAAAAATTACACTTTTACACATGAAGCTTTTTCTGTTATGTATTATACTTAGAGTTAAGATCCATTCTTAAAGAAGAATGCTTTCACTAAGATGGGCAATCCAAGTTTTTCTAGTTTTGAAAAAAATCAAAAGAAGGACTTTACATACATTTTGGGGGTTTCCAAAACTTGATTAAAGCTTACTATTATTTCCTTTTATCTAGAAAATAATGCTAAAGGACATTTAATAATTTATCAACGGTAATCCCATAAATGCTGATAATTTTTCTGATTATTTTGAGTAAATTATAAACCGACTTTTCTTATTTTTCATTATAGCGTAGATGCGTTTGTCTCATGGAAACAAGGCAAGAGGCCCCCCCATATTCTCTTCAAAATTATTGCATTTAAAAAAAAAAATTAATTTCACAAAAAATAACTACAATAAAAGTAGTTATTGTTAAAAATTTCGTTTTGTTCTGCGGTGCCGGGATGATATAATTGATTTTTTATCAGTTATAGGTGGCATTGTTTTTCACATTTCAAGTCTAGTTCCGGATTTTTCAACTATTATTAGACGATGGTTCTTAAATTTTAGTTTAAAGAATTTTGACTGTCATATTCTATAATTGCTGAGTCTGAAAATCCAGAACTGGTACTTCGTTAGTTAGTAGTGTTTAAAAAAAAATCATTTAATTTTTGGGATTATTAAAATTTTGTTATTTGTTCAGTGATAATAATAAATTGCAGTTGATTTATGGAATTAAAGGAGAATGCCTTATTAGTTCTGTGATAAGCGCCTGGTTTATTTGAAGTTATTGAATCGATTAAAAAATCAGTGATGTAAATTGATTTGCGGTTGAGTTACGTGAATGAATTTATCGCGTAGTTTTAATCATTTTTTTTACGCAAATCTTTTTTTAGATTCCGATTAGCGTTGATTGAAAAGGAAGTAGTACGATACCAATTTTGCTACGATCATGCAGATACTTTTTTCTTTTTTTAGAACTTCCGGAAACGAACTGTCCAGAGTACAAAAAAAAAAAGAAGTGGTTTTTCAAATTTGGTTCTTTTGTTGATATTTCACTTAAGTATCAGGAAGCCATAAATTAGGTTTTTGACAAAAATCAGTTAACAGGATGTACCACTTTACAGGAGCATTTTTCAAGATTTTTCTTTTTAAAAGAACGCTTTTCTATACATCATCATCAATCAATTAGGTGCATATGTTTCGTCAGCTGAATGAATTCTCACTAAGCAAGTGTAGTGCGAGACGTTAACGTAAATGAAGTACAACAAACTGTTTAATCTTACCTCTGACGATGCATGATAGTAGGTAACCAATTAGGAATATAATAAAATATACGTGCTACCACAGATTAAAATCAAAAGATATTCGTTAATTATTAGTTCCATAAATTAATACTTTTAACAATCTGTTTTTAGTTTATGGACTATTATCAGTTTTAGTTTTATTATTTCATTTTTGTTTTTTGTAGCAAATTACGTACTTAATGGAAAACTACACACAGTTGAGTATGGGCAATAAAACTGTTTATGTATTGCAAAATTTTATTGGCTAATAAAATAAAGTTGTCATCTTGAATAGATAAAAGTACATATTGGACTGATTCTTTTCCCTATTTCCACTTGTAGATCTACTGTTTTTTTTTAAACGGTAAATAATTAAGTTGATCTGTCGACAAATCTGCTTAATAAAAATAATAAAATTAAACCAGTTTTATTACAATGTAAAACAAACAAAAATGTATTTATTAACACTGTTTTCTCTTATTGAACAAACCTCAAGGTTTTAACGGTTAAAATTAGAAATTTTTTTAACATATTTTATGTGGTTTAACATTATACCATTTGTAAAACCAGACTTCATAACTGAAATAACAATATTAAGTAGGATGTCGTTTTTCCGTAAAAACTGCCTTAAAAGTAAATTGGTATTTTCAGTGGAATAATTTACTTCCAACTTGAAAATTTTAAAAATTTATTTTTTACGTTATTCAAAATCGAGGATTATTAAAATCCTCTTTAGATTATTAAAATTACTTAGATTTGTGAGTTAACAAAGTGTATTTTGATTGATAAAGGTACTTACTGCAGGAATTATTCTAAAATATTGGGACGTGAAGTTATTTTTTCTTTTTTATTTAAGTCGCGAAGTACTTACTGCAGGAATTATTCTAGAATATTGGGACGTGCAGTTATTTTTTTTCTATTTTATTTAAGTCGCGAAGTACTTACTGCAGGAATTATTCTAGAATATTGGGACGTGCAGTTATTTTTATTTTATTTTTTTATTTAAGTCGCGTCCACATTTTGTGATCATTGGCGTTCCGAGCTCATTCTTTTTCAGCGCAGTGCCGGTCTCTGGACAGTGTCCCTTTGTTATAGACAACACTGTTTGATTACCGAACAGTGAGCTGCAAAGTTGCTAGTAAAGAAAAAAAAAATATAGGGGACTGTAGCTGGATTCGATCCCGGTATTCTCCACGTGGGACCCCAGTACGCTAACCATTTTTTTACTAACACATTTTGACCCAAAAATAAACATCTTAAGGGAATTTATGTAGAAATCATTTTGTTAGATATTCCACGTGTGTTTGCTGTTTAGAAAGACCCGATGGTTGGACGGGAGAATGCAATTAGGTGCATTTTTAGCTTTCCTTTGTATACTTTAGGTTGAGTTTTTTTTGTACTGTAATACCTGGCCCTGTACATCTGGCTATTTATAACGGAAATTATAACATTCTTTTTCTTTAAAATATCACTCAGAATAGTCTGTTACAAATATTAATATTTAACATAAAAATGGAATACATAAGTGAACAAAACTTTTCTTACATTTTAATCATATATCTGTGAAGCATCAACGGGTTAATAAAATAAAATAATTAAAGCAACTAAAAATGTTAAAAGAGAAACTGTTTAATATGAATTATATTTAATGTTGATTTCTGAAGATAGGCTAAATTATTTGCAATAACCCTTTAAAAAAACACAAATTTCACCACTTATTTACTTCAATTCTAGAATTTGATTTGTAAAAATATCCAAAGATTGGTAGAAATAATTATTTTGTGAGAATACTTGGGCGGATTCTGGTACTCCAAAAATACTACATCCACGAAGGAGTTTAAAATAGATAAAAAGTTTTTTAAACTTAGAAAAGATAGAATTGTTGTTAAGAGTTGAAATCCATCCTGAAATGACAATTTTGAGGGATTACTCCTAATTACAGCTGAGGATTTAAAAAAAAAATATTGTAAATTTAATCTAATTAGAACACGTTTTACACTGGTGTCGAATTAGTTCGCTGACTAAATAGATATTGGTTAGCTTCACAGATGATATCAAAATGTGTGTACATGAATATATGAGGTAGATTTTTATAAAATGATGTACTCTAATACCATATTATATTTAAATTAAAATATGTATATTATGATTAATCCCGTCTCATATTTAAATTAATACTTACTGTAATACCGTCTCATACGTAATTAAATTAATACTGTAATACCGTATCATATTTAAATTAATACTTGCTGTAATACCGTATCATATTTAAATTAATACTTACTGTAATACCGTATCATATTTAAATTAATACTTACTGTAATACCGTATCAAATTTTAAATTAAAACTTACTACAAAACCGTCTCATTATTTAAATTAATAATGTTTCATATTTAAATTAATACTATTTCATATTTTAATTAAAACTGTCCTTTAGGTCAGTTGTATAAGGGTTGATCGTCAAAAAGTGCAAGAAAAAGCGTAATGTATTAATTGTAATTGTAACTAATTGTATTGATTTCATTATAAATGTCGACATTTTAATTTTTAATTACTGAAAAGTGAGAAAATGATAAATATGTGTGATAGTGGCTAGAAGCATGCGCGATATTGGATACGCGTAACAATTCGCTTAGTAATAGTGATTTTTTTTTTATAACAAAAACCAAAAAAAAAAGTTCAAGGACTAATACAAAGAGCTCTCTTTTCCCTAATATATCTATTGTAACGCTCTCAAGTGTTTGTTTTCAGTAACTAACTAATACAAAACTGTGTCTTGCTGGATAAATTAGTAGAGATATGAGACCCGTAGGGTGTGCGTGGTGTAAAAAGTGCTGTATAAGATTCTAAACGTGTTGTGCCCATTTTCCCCCTCCTCCCAAAAAACACACTCTTTTTCTATGAGTTGTTTCTATGAGACAACAACAAGTGAAACCTTCCATCGGTCACTCAACCAACGGCCATAACAATGAATCTTGTTTGTGTTGGTACCACTGCTTTTTATATAAATTATTTTCTTTATTATTTTATTATTTATTAATTTTTTAAATTGTTTAAATGTTACTAAAGCTAGTTTAATGGTATCTTATAGATAATTTCGTTAGGTTAAAGTGTGTTATTGTGTGTCAAGTTAATGCATGTAGGTAAATTTTATGTAATAAGTGTTTTTAAAGTAATTAATAGAAGCGTTCCATCAAACTTATTAACTTGAATTGTGCGTTTATTACCAAACGAGCGAACACATTGTTCTAAAACCTCACCTTACAAGAGCCGAATACCCTAATTTTTCCTCTACACAGCGCATGCGTGAAAAAATATTACGAATGCTCGCTCGGTTGGTGTTAAAAGTCAAATGATCTATGAGTACATAGAAAATTAATCCATGATCGTCCTGCCTAGAGTCTTTTACATATCCAGGCCCTTCATTAATTTTTTCACCAAAAAGCTGCTCGTGACTTTTTTTTTGTAACGTGTTCTAAATTCCAAGTATTTATTTATTAATGAGGAAAAGATTACAAAAATATTTAAATGCAACTTTTTCCCACGTTGTTAGTTTATACAACTAACCTTAAGCGTTAAATTGAAATAATGTAATAGAATTAATTCTAAAAATTAATTCTGTACTGTAACTTATTAATTATTAATGAACATTTAATCAAGCACTTCATTCTTTTAATTTTTCTACTTAAGAAGGAAATTCAATGAGAGAATAATAAAGCTTTAATAAATACTTAAATAATAAAGGTGACATAAAGCAGTTTTTGATTTGGCTCTCCACCCTAAAATTGTTATTATTAGTACGCATTGTAGCGAAACGTAAAACTCCCTTCGGCTGTTACGTACGCATACACATTAATATGCCCACACGATCATTTAGCTAACGTGTGTGCGCATGCCGCTAAAGTACATACAGCGACGGTGGGAGGAGGGGGTTATATTCTCCCCCCCCCCCATTATCGACTAAAAAAAAGCCACCTGTTGGAATGCATGTGTGCTGCTGCAGCCTTTTTTTCCCTTTCCTGTATTACTTACCAAAGAGCTAAAGCTAGCAAAGCCACCTGTGGTGTTTATTCTCTTTAAACAAAATCATTTTAAACTACTAATACGTACGTTCATTTTATTTAAATATTTTACTTTAAATATTTGTACAAATTATACTTAGTGAAATATTTGGATTATGGTTTGTTTAAGTATTTAATTTGTTTTTTCTTAATCTAAAGAATTAATTACAATTAATTGAAAGGTTTGAGTAATATCTTCTTTGATTGGTTAATTAAATAATTCATTTAATACTTACATATTATTGGTTGGTAGTATTTAGCTATTCCTATTTGGGAAAAAATATTTTATGCACCTTTTTTTGTTTTTTTTTTACTCAAAGAACCTCAAAATGGATGTTTTCTTATGGGTTATATAAATGTTAGAATATAAACATAACCTGAAAAAATGTAAACAATGTTTGCTATGGTAATTAATCAGCATAATTACCATAACAAAGCAATACTTTTTAAATTGAAATGTTTCAATTAATAAAAATAAGAAAACCAAAAAACAATCAGTTACTTAACAATTAAGTATTTTAAATATTAAAGAGGTACAATAATTTTACGGTTTTATTTTTGCCGATCGGATAGAACAATTGGATCGATTTCGTTAGGAAATTAGAATCTTTTTTTTTTGAACGAATCAGTTGGATTGGGCTTTATAACGAACGATAATCGAAAATTCTTGGTGCCAATTGCTTTAAATTGCATTTAAAGATCAGAATGGATAGATATCAATTTTTTTCCCCCATTATGATGATTTGAATTGATTTAAAATAAAAATCAAATCAAATTAAACACATCATCTAATTTGTATGATAGTCTTTTTCAAACCTTATCAAAAAGGAAATGACGCCATATTTTTTTATTTTTACAAAGATTCTAACTTCTTTGCCCACATTAAATGTGCTTACATTTGATGTTTTTTTTTTTATCATCAAAATATTTGTGAGGTCTTTGGAATTTGGTGGCCAACAGTTTTTTTAATTTTATTTTTACTTCAAAACTAATATAAGATATACCGGGAAGGGGTTAGCGTATTGGATTACCACGTGGAGATCTCTGGTTCGAATCCAGCTGCTAGTTTTACATTTTCTCTTCCTAGGAGCTTCTTACAGCTCCACTGTCCGGTGATGTTGACAGTGTTGTCTGTAACGAGAGTACACTGTCCGGAGGCCGTTAAAACCTCAGGACGCTAAATCCTTACGATGTTGATGCGCCTTAAGTAATAATTAAAAAAAGAAAGAGAAAATGAATCTGGCGGGTCACTTTCTCTCATCAAAAAATTATAAATAAATGAATTCTTATTTACGGTTACAAGAAAATCTTAGGAGTAATTTTGGAGTAAATCCATGGATTAAAGACATACTTCTGACAGAGGAATTATCTTTTAACTTAGAAATTTATTCCCAAATTTTGATTCTTACTAGTCTGTTCATGTCCCGTTCATGACTTTTCTTACCAGGTTGGTTCTTATTCGAGAAATATTAAGTTAAATATTATGAACTCTTCGGAATTCATGTAATTGTGATATTTCATCATGCAAATAATGTTTTTTTTTTTTGAGCTCTTAAAAACGTGTTTTTCTGTGAAATTACTAAATGGAAAATTTTCCTCAATCATATTTTTTTAAAATAATTTTTGCTAATATAGCATTTACAATACGGTTTTTTCCAGCCCTACATTAATATGGTCTTTTTTTCACATTTTATTACTCCTTGATTTTATGAAATTTCAATTAAATTTTTAGAAATTTATATTTTTTTTTACCAAAAATACATATTTTGTGGAAAATTATTCCATCATGCTTTTGTCGTCTTAGTGTTGATTGTTTTTAGCCGTGATTCTGCAACTCATTACTGTCCCTTTGACCTCTTAGATATGTCATTTCACATTTCTCTGTCCAAGCAGTGGTCAACCAGTCGACTTTCTGGCTTCGATGCTCACATTATCTATCATCTGAGCCTTCATCTTGTGGAATCTTCCACCCTTGACTTGGTTTAGCGCTCTTCTCCATTCTGAGGACTTTTACTTGCAGTCTTTTATGTACCTTGTAAAGGTTTCACAGTTCTTCGTTATTATAATGGATTGATCCATAAAAATATTTCAAAGTCATTCTCAGTAACACTTAAGACAGACTTCCTCAGCTTTTGGGGCTTTTATTTGAGTGCATGCTTCGGGATCATTGAATACAGAGTAAGAGATGTGCGCAGTTTTCGCTATTGAATGTAAAACTTTGCAGCTGGTTCATTGTTGCACTTAATGGTTAGGAATTCATCCTCATGATGTCAAGACATTTGGTCTAACTTAATTCTCTAGAAAGAAATATACAGCTGCGTTAGAATTCTTGTTAATAAATAGTAGCATTCAGTGAAATAATCTGGTTTTAACCCACTAGCAGAACTAAGTGTTAGTTACTTTTCCAGGAAAAGCAACATATCAATCGTCTCTTATCTCCCCCATAATTCTGCTCCGATTCCATCCTATCTAATCTATTCCATTTTGTACGTGTGTATTGAAATTACATTCCCCTTAGTTATACACATTGACTTATAGCATGAGTCATTGCAATGTGTTCTTTCTCTATGCATTCTTTTATAGGCCTTGTTGCTATATATTGAAGCAAAATGAATCCAACAATTGGGCTCAAAAGAGCGTGGATTTTGCTGCGAGCATTAACATAACTACGAAGAGCTTGTGTTCAAAAAATAAAGCTTTTAATTTTATTTTTTTAACGAGAGAAATGTAAAATAACTACTTAACTAAAAAAATGCCGATCACTTTTTTATGATAAAACATATAAAAAAACATATAAAAACATAAATAAACATATTTTCAGGAATTATTATGTTTGAAGTCATTAAAAATTTTGGGAGTCCTCCAAAACCATGAATTCCATGTCTGGGAAGTAGAGTGATACGAGCTCTTAAAACTTACAAGTAAGGGTTCAAAACAGCCAATTACAATTCATTTCATTTGTACTTTTATTAAAGATTTTATTGAAGAAGGTTTTAAGAGAATGGTATTGTTTAGCATCTCTGAAAGGCCCTCAAAACTTGGGAGTATTTAAATAATTGGTATAAAAATATCCGAATTTTAAAGAAAATATGTTTTTTTTTTGGCCTGTTATTTCAAAGTTACTCTAGCATTCCACCTAAGTCAAGCGAATGAGTAGTTCTAAAACTCTTGAAGGAAAGTTTTACTGTCCTGTTATTTCAAAGTTACTCTAGCATTCCACCTAAGTCAAGCGAATGAGTAGTTCTAAAACTCTTGAAGGAAAGTTTTACTGTCCTGTTATTTCAAAGTTACTCTAGCATTCCACCTAAGTCAAGCGAATGAGTAATTCTAAAACTCTTGAAGGAAAGTTTTACTGTCCTGTTATTTCAAAGTTACTCTAGGATTCCACCTACGTCAAGCAAATGTGTAGTTTCTTTTTTGGTCAAGCGTGAGCAATCTCGGCACCCATCTTGCGGATAGCTTTGTCATGTCCAAATGTTGATGCAAAATATTATGTACCCGTTCATTCGAGATGCCCACAGCACTAGCAATCTCACGCACCTTCACTCATCTGTCATCCATCACCATATCATGGATTTTATCAATGATTTCTGGAGTAGTAACCTCAACAGGGCGTCCAGAACGTTCAGCGTCACTTGTGCCCATATGGCCACTCCGAAAATTTTGAAACCACTTATAAACTGTTCTAATCGAAGGTGCAGAGTCACCATAATGTTTATCAAGCTTCTCTTTAGTCTCCTGAGGCGTTTTGCCTTTCATAAAGTAGTGTTTAATCAACACACGAAATTCTTTTTCGTCCATTTTTTGAAAATCACTCGACTTCCTCGATTCAAACGAATGCCAAACACAAAGAAATAGACCGATCTGGCTGAAACTTGGTGTGTGTTCTTCCAAGAGATGCTACTAACTAAACATAACCTCGATACGCGCCAGTGGTGCTATCTCTCTGACTTTGCACGGACTTTTCAAACGACACTCGTAAGTCAAGCGAATATGTAGTTGTAAAACCCTTGAAGGAAAGTTTTACTGTCCTGTTATTTCAAAGTTACTCTACGATTCCACCTAAGTCAAGCAAATGTGTAGTTCTAAAACTTTTGAAGGAAAGTTTTACTGTCCTGTTATTTCAAATTGAAATAAGATTTATGAAGTTAATCAAATATATAGTTCTTAATTTTTAGTTAGTATTTAAGAAAGTTAAAAATATAAAGTATGTTCTTAAAAAGAATCTAAGAGGCCTTAAAAAAAAAAAAATCCTGTACAGTGTTGCCACATCATTATGTTGACATCTAATGGACGGAAACACATTGTGTCTATAACCGGCTGTCTTATTGCTCCTTTAAATAGGGTGTAACAGCAATCCCCCCCCCTCACTCCTTACAAAAATTCTCTCATTCCCATCGTATGTATGTTTTAACTTTACCTACAGAGAGGGGAGGTTGTAAAAAGGTTTCTCTTTTTTTTTCACTTGCATGAGGGTTATTTTTACTGTCTTAAATAACATCTTTTTCGATTATGTAGGCCTTGGATTTTATTTAATGGTTAAAAGGGATAAATAGTGAAGTACGTTTGCTAGTTGCAAATGCTAGACGCCTACTTTGTGGGTAGTAGACTGCCTGAAAAAAAATTGGTCATTATTTTACTACAATCGAATCTCATCGATTAGTGGTACCAAATCAGAATAATTGAAAGTTTCATCATTTTAAGGCTTTTACGTTTTTAAATGTTTTTCTTACCTAGAGAGAGAGAGAAAGTAAATATCCATGTTTAACTTATACAGATTCATTTTAATGCAGTCAAATTATAACTGAAGCATCATTGATGGCAGGTCACGCAGCTTACCTGAACAGTTAATCGTAATTGTATATTAGTGTAGCGCAAATAAACTGAAATCGTTTAAATATAAATAAATGCCTAGCAGAAAAATAGTCAATTGGTATGTATTTCACAGCTGATTTGTAAATCTATTTACAAAATTAATCAATCGCGCTATCTCATTCTCTGATGTTTTTTTATCAGTTTAAAATATTCCCTACTGAATTATTTAGATAAATATAATAATAATTGTTCTTGGTCAGATTAGAAGCAAAGTGGTAGAAATAAGAGATAACAAGAAAAAGGATGTTGAGAATTTGAAATGAAAGAAATTTAAAATAAAAAATTAAAAGATAAGAAAACTAACAATAAATTTTAAGATAACAATTTTTTATCATTTTTATTTGAGTGTATATAAATTTTTGAATTTACAAGAAAGAATTGTTGTTCTATTTCTTACGCAGTTTTATATTTAGTTTCAAAGAAAGTTTTCTTATTTGATTTTTTGAAATGAGAATTTAAATAATGTAAACATATCTGCTTTAAAAACACATAAGTTTCTGAAACTTCTGTTTTCTAAATTCGAATTTTTAAAATTTAATTAACTCCTTAAATCATGTACTCCACGTTTTCAAAACATGCGTATTTCATAAACTTACTCCAAATTCATTTAAAGTAATTTTTTGTTTTTTCTTTAATCTGCATAACTTTTTTGATAACCCGAATAGTATGAGTTAAAATTCTGTTGATGCTTCTGCAAGATATCCAAATATCACTTCTTCGTCTTCATTATTTTCTGTTAAATTGCTCCTGTTACTCCTACTTTGCTGTCTTGACTCCTCTATTTCTCATTCCATTACTTTCAAGTTATTTTTTTGTTTTTGTTTTGTTTATTTCTCCTGTTATAATTGATTTCTTAAACCTTTGAGAGGTATTTCTAGGTTATAGCCCAAGTTTCAGCATCCTTAGTTTGACCCTGATGAAGTGGATATTGTCTTTTTATTTCTTCTGGGTAAATGCTGTTTGTCCATAAATTTGGGTGCAACATTCAGGCCCGTCTTCTTGCTTCCAGCAGGCTCCTTCTCAGTATTTATCTTCATTATCTCCTTTTGTTTTCTAAAATCGAGTTCTAAGTACACTTTAAACACTTTACATCCTTATATTTATTCTTTCTCGATATATTTATTCCGTTTTATAAGCGAAATCCAATAAGACACGGAAATTACCACCAAAAAAAAATTATTAAAAAGCAAATAATACTCACTTTGCCCCAGGTAGCATACATTTTGGCTGAAAATAGTGAGAGGGGGGAGCTAGAAGTTTGAAAAACTATTTCTCACAAGAAATACAAATTTAATACGATATTCGTAGGTATAGTTTCCAATATGGCTGTTTTCTAGTAAAAAATTTAAGAAAGGAAATAAATTAATGGCTTTCAGTCATAATAGTGAGTGTCTCGAAGATATTATTTACCGTCGATAAAAGGATCCCTAGACATTTAATGTAGCCACACACCTGGTAGGTACAGGTAAAGGAAAGATTATATCTGTAGTAAGACTGCTCATATTTTTAGGCTAACTTAATTTAAAAGAAGAAAAATTATTATATAAAACAGTCATCGGCTTTTTTGTTTATATTCATTACATAATATTTCTTTTTTTGTTGATGTTAAGCGTAAAAATGTAAGCAATTGCGTAACAGTTTTATCTAGCAAGAAAACCGTAAGAATATTTTTATCAGGCTATTTAAAGACTTTGGTAAAAGCCAGAATATATAAAAAATATAGATAAATTCTTCATTATTACTGCTATATTTCCACAAACAGTGTAAAAATTATTAGCTTTCCGCTGGCCCAATTCAGTGCAAACATAATCCATAATAATATTTTACTTCATGCTCATTCTCATATATATTCTTCTCCAAAACCTCTAAAATAAAGTGATCGTTAATAAATAATAAAAAAAACTTCCAATTTTTCCCAGAAAAATTGCCTTACAGTAAAGCTGTAGCTAGAAATGTACAAAACTTCGTAAAGAGTACTTTTCCCAGAAAAATTGCTTTACAGTAAAGCTTTGTAGTAGCTAGAAATGTACAAAACTTCGTAAAGAGTACTTTTCCCAGAAAAATTGCTTTACAGTAAAGCTTTGTAGTAGCTAGAAATGTACAAAACTTCGTAAAGAGTACTTTTTCACAGAAAAAATTCTTTACAGTAAAGCTTTGTAGTAGCTAGAAATGTACAAAACTTCGTAAAGAGTACTTTTCCCAGAAAAATTTCTTTACAGTAAAACTGTGTAGTAGCTAGAAATGTACAAAACTTCGTAAAAAAAACTCTATTGTTGGTTTAAAATTGGTTCAAGCCATTTTTTGAGAAAAATTGAAAGAATCTCTGAAACTTATATCATAATTGCACATTTCTAGTTAACCTAATTTTTGGTTTGTTTGATAGTTGATAAATTTTGTTTGTCAAACTTGTAAGTCGAAGTGCTGCAACTAAGTTCGAAAAAATGTTACGGTATGTGGAGCATAATATTGTATGGTAGATAAAAGAATTGACTCGGTCGGCTAGATAAGAATCGTATGTTACACACCACTATTGTGTGTTATATTAAAAACAGTGAAGCTTGATTGTGCGGAGAAAGAGAGAGAGGAGCTCCTATATAATACTGGGTAAAAGCGGCGTGAATGTATTGATCGCGCTCTGCCAGTACGCGCTGGCTGTTCGTTGCTTGTGAAGGTCTAATGACGGGTAAAGGTGAACCTTTGGCTCTGTGTGTGAAACCTAAATAGGATGGGATGTGGACTAAGAGCTATAAGGGAGCAAGCAGCCTAAAGGTTCCGCGCGCCACTACCAACTACTACCACTGAGCTCCTAGGCCTCTTCTATAAGGTGTGGCAACACTGTACCGTGCACAGTCCTGTCACCGCCTTCTACATCATCTTATTTAAACAAAAAAAAAATATATAAAAAAAATCTATTATTCATTTTTACTGAATAAACCAACCACACCTGCCTTTTTTTCCCTAGCTGGTAGCGCTTTAAATTTCTCCTAGCAAAAATTTTCAGCGTTAACAAAGTACTATGACATATAGTTTTCAAATTGATTTAACAGAAAATTTGATTTGAGAAACACACCAATTTTTCTGACCCAGGGAACTTCAAAATCGGAAACCTGCAAGATAACAGTACCTTCACTGATAAGTAGAGTAAGAGGAAGTAGAAATCGTGTGTTGTGGTCAAGTTGATTATAAGGACTACGTTGATTGATACAATTCTGATCTTATAATTGATAGTTCTGGCCCCGATTGAATTATCTCAAGTTTGGAATGCAAATTGAGATTAAGATTTTTTTAAATTTCATTTGAAATTTAAAACTGCTGCTCTGTTAGCGAAACCAGCAACATGCAACTTTGTTAGGCACGTTATGACTGTTAAAAAAGAAATCACCCGGTGAAGACATTCCGCACTGTTGCAGTGAACCACTGGTCTTAATACATGGTCCTATTTCACTGTGGTCACAAATGCCTTAATAGTCGTGGGTTTAGAACAAGAAAAGATTTAGTAGATTCAAGATGTTGTGGCCCCAAAACTATTGTAGAAAATACAGAAGTTTGCGTGGCGAAGAAATATGTGCTTAAAAATTATTTTAACAAAACCAATATCTAGAGTTTTTAGTTTTCAGTGTGCTAAGGGATTGCCAGGTAATAACACATGTCAATACTACGTCATACAAGTGTTATCCCCTACCAACCCCTATTTTGAAGGAGATGGGGGAAAAACCCCTTCTATGAAGGCAGTATTTAGTCTTAAGTTTAATTTTAACGCATCATTTTATTACTTTTACAAGTTAATCGTTAGTTTTTACCTTTAGTTTAATATAAATATGACCCGTTTTAAGATTCAACAAATGAATGAGAGTGTAATAAATTCTTAATGCACAATTCTTTCTATCTAGACACCTTTTAGCTCTAAATTTGATCTAGATCCGATAAATTTTGACTCCTCCTACAATTTCTAAAATACTAAAAGAACTAATTCAGTAAAGTGATTCTTTTTTGGGAATGACTGAGAGAAAGGTATTTGAACTGAATGTGGAACAATGTAAAACCATGAAAAATAAAAGAGTACAATATCGGAATGGTTCCTCAAAGAAATTTGGTAATTATGTATCTGTAAATATCATGAATGTTGAGTCTTGTATGAATTTCTGGTTAACTAAAAAAGTATCGGGAAACTTTAGTAGAGTTAATCTGGGGGATTTGGAACATCACGCTTTTCCCTTATTGGCTGTTTTAAATTTAATTTAATTACAACTAATATTTAGTAAAATTTCTAAGATTGAAAAATAAATTTAACGTAAAGAAGAGCGTAATGAGAAAATAATGTAAGTGATCAGATTTTGCTATCTGCTTTTAAAGGGCAACTAGTATTTGTTAGAATTAGGTCAGAATTATTTTAAACGTTTGTCCATTGTAGGTTGTGTACTACAAAAGGCGTAGCAGCGTCAAATATTGATTATGAAACCATTGTTCGTGTTACAATATATATAGATTAATTTTTGTTGATTTTTTATTGAGATAAATTAACAAGAATAACAAAATTCTTTTCTATAATTAAAGCTTATTTTAAATTATGATGATTATTAATTTTTTTTTTTTTGTAAATTGATATATAAAGATATTAATTATTATATCACGTCACCAATGTGGTCAAATTAAATTCATACAGTGGTATGGTGTGGTGTATATAACTTACTCCGGGGATACGTACAATGTGGCAACGTTGCACTTTACCGCACGCGTCGTATCATTGCGCCGACGCCTTCTCTCCTCTTTATTGGACGTTATGTTGTCGGTGTGCTGCTGCCCGTAAGGAAGTGTAGAGTGGCCCATACTAATACAAACACAAGACTCCTTTCCAGTACAAATGTGTTTGGACTACCTCTTCATCTAATACAACACTCACACTAGTGAAGTACGATAGCCAGTACTAACTCCTCCTCATTTCCCAAACCTTCCCATTCTAGAGTCACCAGAGCCCGTCAGCCGGCTCTTGTCCATATTTGGATTTCTCTCCTATTGCATTCTTCTTTTCTTTCTCTCTTCGCTTACTCACCTTTTCATATGTGGCTCCGCCCAATTTATTAAACTTCGGATTTATAAGATCTATATTGATAGATTTTTATCATTTAATTCTTATCGTTAATGGCCTATAAGCTATGTTTTATTCCTTCTTTCTGCTGAAATCTTCTTCAGTACGAAAATTTTTTGAATTTTTCTTTTTATTTACATGTACCAACTACAGTCTTTAAATTATACCATTTTTCAAAATCACAAAAAAAAAGACATTAAGAAATAAGACTTTCTTCTCATTCTCCAATCCTCGTCGTTTCTAAGTGACAAATCAACATTCTCTAAAGTACGAGGGTCGTTTGAAAAGTCCGTGCAAAAATAAAAACTACTTAATTTTTTGGGGTAAACCTTTTTTATTTTTCAACATAGTCTCCTTTTAGGCTTATACACTTCGTCCAACGCTGCTCTAGTTTGTTGATCCCTTCCGAATAATAGGATTTGTCCAAGTCTGAAAAATAGCCATTCGTTTCTGCAATCACCTCCTCGTTTGAATAAAATCTTTTTCCCGCCAGCCATTTCTTCATATTGGGGAACAAATAGTAGTCCGAGGGAGCCAAGTCTGGAGAATAGGGGGGATGTGAAACGAATTGGAACCCTATTTCCATTAATTTTGCGACCACAACTGCTGAGGTGTGAGCTGGTGCGTTGTCGTGATGGAAAAGGACTTTTTTGTGGGCCAATCGTGGGCGTTTTTCTTGCAGCTCGGTTTTCAAACGGTCCAATAACGATGAATAATATGCACCTGTAATAGTTTTACCTTTTTCCAGATAGTCGATGAGGATTATTCCTTGCGAATCCCAAAAGACAGTCGCCATAATCTTTCCGGCCGAAGGAACGGTCTTCGCCTTTTTTGGCGCAGATTTCCCCTTGTAACCCATTGTTTAGATTGTTCTTTGGTCTCAGGAGTGTAGTGATGTATCCATGTTTCATCCACAGTGGCGAAACGACGCTTAAAGTCCTGCGGATTCTTCTGGAACAGCTGCAAACCGTCCTTGCAACACTTCACACGATTTCGTTTTTGGTCTAGCGTGAGCAATCGCGGCACCCATTTTGCGGATAGCTTTGTCATGTCCAAATGTTGATGCAAAATATTATGTACCCGTTCATTCGAGATGCCCACAGCACTAGCAATCTCACGCACCTTCACTCTTCTGTCATCCATCACCATATCATGGATTTTATCAATGATTTCTGGAGTAGTAACCTCAACAGGGCGTCCAGAACGTTCAGCGTCACTTGTGCCCATATGGCCACTCCGAAAATTTTGAAACCACTTATAAACTGTTCTAATCGAAGGTGCAGAGTCACCATAATGTTTATCAAGCTTCTCTTTAGTCTCCTGAGGCGTTTTGCCTTTCATAAAGTAGTGTTTAAACAACACACGAAATTCTTTTTCGTCTATTTTTTGAAAATCACTCGACTTCCTCGATTCAAACGAATGCCAAACACAAAGAAATAGACCGATCTGGCTGAAACTTGGTGTGTGTTCTTCCAAGAGATTCTACTAACTAAACATAACCTCGATACGCGCCAGTAGTGCTATCTCTTTGACTTTGCACGGACTTTTCAAACGACCCTCGTAATGGGAAAGAAAGTGTTTTGCCTGTATGAATAAATTACTTTCACAATGTGCAAATAAAATAATGCGAGTACAAAATTTAGAGACAATCTAGAACTATATTTTTTTTGCAAAATTAATAAATTCTTTCGGTGAAGCTGTTAGAACTTTCTTAAACATTATTTTTTCCCGAAAAAAAGTAGCTTTACAGTAAAGCTGCAGTTAGAAATATACAAAACTTCGTAAACAGTACTTATTCCCAGAAAAATTGCTTTACAGTAAAGCTGTAGTTAGAAATATGCAGAACTTTATAAACAGTACTTTTTCCCAGAAAAATTGCTTTACAGTAAAGCTGTAGTTAGAAATATGCAGAACATCATAAACAGTACTTTTTCCTAGAAAAATTGCTTTACAGTAAAGCTGTAGTTAGAAATATGCAGAACATCATAAACAGTACTTTTTCCTAGAAAAATTGCTTTACAGTAAAGCTGTAGTTAGAAATATGCAGAACTTCGTAAACAGTACTTTTTCCCAGAAAAATTGCTTTACAGTAAAGCTGTAGTTAGAAATATGCAGAACTTTATAAACAGTACTTTTTCCTAGAAAAATTGCTTTACAGTAAAGCTGTAGTTAGAAATATGCAGAACATCATAAACAGTACTTTTTCCTAGAAAAATTGCTTTACAGTAAAGCTGTAGTTAGAAATATGCAGAACTTCGTAAACAGTACTTTTTCCTAGAAAAATTGCTTTACAGTAAAGCTGTAGTTAGAAATATGCAGAACTTCGTAAACAGTACTTTTTCCCAGAAAAATTGCTTTACAGTAAAGCTGTAGTTAGAAATATGCAGAACATCATAAACAGTACTTTTTCCTAGAAAAATTGCTTTACAGTAAAGCTGTAGTTAGAAATATGCAGAACATCATAAACAGTACTTTTTCCTAGAAAAATTGCTTTACAGTAAAGCTGTAGTTAGAAATATGCAGAACATCATAAACAGTACTTTTTCCTAGAAAAATTGCTTTACAGTAAAGCTGTAGTTAGAAATATGCAGAACTTCGTAAACAGTACTTTTTCCCAGAAAAATTGCTTTACAGTAAAGCTGTAGTTAGAAATATGCAGAACATCATAAACAGTACTTTTTCCTAGAAAAATTGCTTTACAGTAAAGCTGTAGTTAGAAATATGCAGAACATCATAAACAGTACTTTTTCCTAGAAAAATTGCTTTACAGTAAAGCTGTAGTTAGAAATATGCAGAACTTCGTAAACAGTACTTTTTCCTAGAAAAATTGCTTTACAGTAAAGCTGTAGTTAGAAATATGCAGAACTTTATAAACAGTACTTTTTCCCAGAAAAATTGCTTTACAGTAAAGCTGTAGTTAGAAATATGCAGAACATCATAAACAGTACTTTTTCCTAGAAAAATTGCTTTACAGTAAAGCTGTAGTTAGAAATATGCAGAACTTCGTAAACAGTACTTTTTCCCAGAAAAATTGCTGTACAGAAGGATTCTTTAAGCCATTAATGAGCAAATTATTGCCCGTACTTTTCATAGAACACTTTAGATATTACTCCATTCTACCGTTTTCTAGTATTGTCATTAGATAGCGATATTCCATTCTTTGGGAAAAAATTTTTAAGTTGATAATTTTAAATTAAAGAGAAACAAAAAATTTGTGGGTTCAGGTAAAACATCATTGACTTCAAGCCCCTAAGTGCTTCACATGCTGCGGTTGTTGAACTTCACATTTACATCATTGTTAATAATTGTAAAATACTCCATTTTTATTTTTGTACCAACTTCTTCAAAATTAATTGTTTAGAATAAAAAATGCGGCCGGCAACATCTTTTCTTATTAAAAAAAAAAAAAAATGCTGTAGATTAGTTTTATCGCCTTATTTATTAATAAAAGTTGTATCAATTCGGTCTTCAGTTTAACCTTGGAACCTGTAAAAATAAAGAGAATTTTAATTTCTTTCAAAGCCATATAGATGGCATTACTATTCATTTATAATGAATATTGTTATAATAAGCATGGATGATAATCGGTTTTTGTTTTAGTTTATAATGTGTGTACTTTTTGGTTTCTAGTAATTTTTGGTTTTTACTTGGTTTTAATATTGTAAAAGTTTTATTCATTAAGGTTTTATTAGAGAGGTAATTGTTTCTTTCTACTTTAATAGTTTTTTTAAAAAATATTACTATTAATGGCCTATTTTTCATTAATATATAATTTTTATAAATAGATTCTATAAATTCTCCATTGATAAAATTCCATTGCAAACCTTGTACTGGACGTTTTTGTTATGTAATGGTTTTGCGACATTCTTAATCTTAAATTCTTTTCTAATATATAAATTATATATATTGGAATTGTTTTCTTTTTATTTCAATTTTTTTTTTAAAACCTTGTCTTAATTTATTACTGATTACATTTTGTTAAATATTTTTGCAGTTATTGAAATCTTTTGTATGGAATTTTCCTAGTTGCTACGTCACGTATATTATTTGTCCAAATATTGTCATTTCATTTTAATTCAAAATTTTTTATATTTTATTTATTTCAACGGCGATTTTTCTGGTTATTTATTTTTTTGCGATTCAAATTTTTTAAATAGTGTTTCCAAATTAGGATTTAATTGTTTTAGAAAACACTATAATGTTATTGTTAAATTAAATTGCAATGAGGGAAGGTTACTATGCGGTTTCCACAAATCTTTTTCTTTAAATAAAAAAAAATTACAACTTTTTCAACATTTATGATATTTAACTTGTTTTATTTGATTTATAATTGTTTCACTTCTTTTATTTTTTTTGTAATTATCCTTGTAGATGACATGCTGTTACTATTGTATGTACAGATGTCGGCCGGTTCACAGATCCAGATGGCACCTCAGGCTGGTCTCATGTCTGGTGGCCAACCACATCCACAGCAACAACAGGCACATAGTCAGGACTCCAATCTCAGTACCGGTAGGTTTGCGCTTGCTTTATTTATTAGTTATTTATAGTTTTTTAATCAACATTTATTTCACTTTTTATAAAATGGAAATTCTTTTGAATCATTAAAAGGATCTGTTGATTTTTTTTACACTGCTAGGCCGAGCGGATTATTAATTGAAAGTGGTTATTAATTCTGTACACGAAGCTTGGGGAGCTTTGTATAAATAAAGTTTAATAATTAACTTCTTTATTATTATTTGCGTAAGTTAATGCGTAGCTAACAATAAAATGAAAATCTAACACTGTTCACAATATAGGCAGCAATGCTTTTAAAAAAATGAGGAGCTTCATTCAACTGTCGTTAAGTAGGAAGATATAGCCCGATGAAGCTGAAAGATAAATTTGAAAGTAAGCGATAGCGATAAAATAAAAGTTAAGAAAGAAGAATACGAGAAACGGAAAGATAAGAATAAAACTGATGAAGTAAACATTGGATTGAAGATGATAATGGATGCACATTAATGGATGAAAGTGAAAAAGGAAAATGTCTGCGAAGGAGAATATAATTATAATTATTAAAAAAAAAAGTGAAAGTAAAATTTAAAAAAGAACGAACACTATTATAACGCAAACAGTTCTTTTCAACAAAAAGTTGAGCAAGAACTGTTACAATAAATTGATAATAGTGACAATTCTGTAGGCACATTACTGGAGTAAAATTAAAAAGCATAATAGTGGAATGCGACTAGTCATTAGCAAAAATTCTGTAGTATAATCCAAAAATATTCTTTAAAGTATAATCTAATCTCCTGTATAGGCAAAGCAACTTAAGCATTTTTTTATTTTTTATAACGATAATCTAATAAACTATTTCAAGAGGTTTGTTTAGTAAATATTTGCTGTTGCTGGAAGCCAATAAAGCCTTCAATTCCAAAGATAAGCCGATGGAAGCATAAATAGGCAATTGATGGGCATAATTTACCTTCTCATTAAATGGTATACATTTAACTCCGAATTAACTGCGTTCGCTATACGCATTTCCCTTTTTAAAATAAGTATGTGCAAAATGCCTTGAGTATTTTGTTACTACAATCGTTGAATTTAGCAACTCAAATAAATTGCATGGAAGTCCAAAGAAACTGTATCAAAATTAATCGTAAACTATGTTGTGACACCACTGCAAAAATAAAAATAAATAAATAAATAAATAA
The DNA here is from genome assembly GCF_049639745.1 of Rhodnius prolixus. Taxonomy (NCBI): domain Eukaryota; kingdom Metazoa; phylum Arthropoda; class Insecta; order Hemiptera; family Reduviidae; genus Rhodnius; species Rhodnius prolixus. The sequence goes on from NW_027411582.1 coordinate 22,405,284, forward strand.
TGAAAAATAAGAAATAACTATTATCTAAATTAAAAAAGATAAAAAAAAGAAGTCATTATCTTAATGATAAGTGCTTGCCACAAATGTTATTTAGCTATTATCGCACAATTTAAAACGAATGGTATTAGTTGCTATCACAAATAGATGTCTGCTGAAAGAAGACCAAGTACTGGGCACTGTTGGAATGAAAACTAGACGCTCCTGCTATCTAGCGAGTAAACGTTGAACTAAACAGTAATGGAACGAAACCTTAAATATTGTTTCTCCCTACAAGTTAATTTACTTTGTAAAACTTATTTATTTATTTCATTTTTAGTTTTTATTTTGTACTAAGCATTATTATAATGAATTATTTTTTAATGAAGATACGCCAAATTTCTAATCTGTGCTACATTATGTACAACGCAGCATGTAAGCAAGTATTTTACAATTTATTGTTGAAGAAGTATCTACAAGCTACATTATAAGACTATTGGAAGCAAAAAAATTCAATATATATATATATATATATATATACATATATTACATCCGCGACGGGAAAGAATGACTTGGCAAGATTGAATTGGGCAATTTAGAATATGATTAGTCAGAACTGAACGAGAGAAAAACCAAAAGTGCATGTAGGTTACACTTGTGTTTTATTTGCACTTTTTTAAATCATATTGTTTAAACGCTTTTTCCAACATATTTTTGGGGGGTTTACTAACCTTGAAACCATCCCTACGGTGCCTATGTTTTGGAGGTCTTCCATTGATGTAATAAAAGACATCTAATGTTTCGAACTCAGCAATAACATTTTTTTTTTTCTCGATAATGAGGATATATTTTTCAAAATTTAAGTTCATTTAAAGTGTTCTTCAAACCTCTGAAGATAGTTACTCAAACTTCAGATGTTGCTCGAGTTAGAAACTCGGAATATCTATTCTAGGAACGAAGTTATTATTTAATTTGAATCAGTCGATTTAAAATTATTATCCTCACTTAGGGAAGGGATTAGCTATGCGGTTAGCGTACTGGACTCTCACGCGGAGGTCCCGGGTTCGAATCCAGGCTGCTGACCCTTAGATTTTCTCTTCCTAGGAGCTTCTTACAGCTCACTGTCCGGAGGCCGGCAGTGCACTAAAAAAAGCTCCTGGCGCCAATAACCTTAGATGTTGACGCGCCTTAAATCATAAAAAAAAAAATTATCTTCACTTATTTCTCTACTAATGATTAATAATCATGGTAAAAATAGAATTAATGTTTAATTTTATATTTTACAGGTTCCTCACATAGTGATAAAGAAGCAGAGAGCATAACACCGGAAAAAGGAGGAGGCGGTGGTGGAGGCGGAGGACGTGCTAGTGGTGGAGAAAGGAAGCGGAAGAGAAAAGTGGATGAAAGTGGCAGTGGTCCTAAAAGTGGTAGAATGCTTACTGATAAGAAATTGGATTATTTTGTTAAGCAACCTGGTACTTCGCCTATAAGGCACACAGGAGCCAAAAGTCCATCGCCTGCCCAAGCACCCGCATATCCTATGGTAAGTTTAAATTTTGCTCTTTTTTTTTTTTGACTCCCCAGTAGGAAGATAGTTGTCAATAATTAAGGTTTCCAAGAAATATAATCACGTCAGAATGTTTTTTTGCCACAAAGATGAATACTTACGAGGGAATAGAACAATGAATCAAACCTTCTCTGGTATTGGTAAGAAGAAGGTGATCTTTTGGTTAGCTGATGGGTCGATAATATCATAGGGAGATGAGGCTAGAGTGTGGCCAAGAATCAGGTACTCGGAATCCATGAGTTAGTTTCTCCTGGTGTAAATGTACCCAATTGGAAGATGCATTCCGCTTGACCAAGGCTGTCGAGAGGATTTTGTCATTCCTCTGTAATAATCAGACTCCGGCTACAAATATGGTCTAGGAATGCCTTAGCGAATTCAGCGAACTAGGCAGAGATAACATAATTATTCTACTGTGGATGGTGGAGGAGTTAGCTGCTTGTAGGGTAATGAGATGGTCGATGCTCTGATGGAGCAAGGCCCTATTAGTCCTTGAACCATCTTGCATGATAGGCCATGGAAAGCAATGCCGATTTTCTTCAGTGGGGCTATTCGTCCAACCGCCAAATTAGGTGTCTTGAACGAGGGCAAAACTAATTCTTATATTAGTAAAGTAATGTAATCGCCTATTTTTCAAGCGGGGCTTAACGTCCCAACTACCAATTAGGGTGTCGTGGACGGAGGCGACTAGCAAACATACTTTACTGTAAATTTCTTTTATTAACCATTAAATAAAATCCAAGGTCTAGAGACTGGGAATCGAACCCAGTACCACAATATAAATTAGCTTCGCAGGTCTCGCCTCTAACCGCTCGGCTATCGTGGCGCCTTATTCTTATATTAACCATTAAATAAAATCCAAGGCCTTCTAAACCGGGAATAGAACCCAGTGCCAAACTGGAACTTGCCTCTAAACGCTTGGCTATCGTGGCGCCAGGAATAGGCGATCATTTTCTTTTGGAAGGTGTTTAAAAAAAAAAGGGAGACCTGTAGACGCACGCTCTAGACCATACTTCTTGGCGTTAGACAAAGATCTTGTCTGGGCAATCTTAACCAGAACATATCTGAGGCGGAGGTTTAGCTTTATCAGTTAAGATAAATTCCGCAAATTGACACGTTTTTCTCACGAAGCATTGGTGGCTATGTGAAGGCAACTTTTGAAGCCGCTGGGTCCTAAAATCTGCAGATTCTTTTTAGGGGGAGATGGAGTGAAACTCCCCAATATATCTTCCATAACTGACTGCGAAGTTGTTATCAAAGAAAGATTCAGCCCCTGTCAAGTTCTCAGGAGCTGAAGGCGAGATACACCCTTCCTGGTAAACTTCTCAGATCTTGAGGTTTCTTTATAATGTAAAGTTTCCATATTTTTTGTTGCTAATGATTTAGTCAGCAGCTGGATTCGAATCCAGCACCTGCGCTTGGGAATCCAATACATTAACCGCATAGCTAAGCCCTTCCCTAAGTTTCTATATTGTTTAATAATAATATTAAAGCAACGAAATAATAATCGAATCCATTCTATAGGATCATTTCGTTTGCTACGTCCTATATCACATTAAAACTCTATCTGCTAGTAGCTTAAAGCTCAAATTCTATTGTTAAATGGTTAGAAAACAATTGTTTGTAGTGTTTGTTAATTATGTGTATTTGTGCTTTTAGTTTGATCAACTTAACAGAAGTTGGTTGCATAAATACATTTAATAATATTTGGAACCAGTTTTCCTAATACATTTTTGGAAACTTGCACTTAATACTCTGTTCATATACTTAACATGTAATAGTATATTTTAAATTAGTTTAAAATAGCTTTCATTTTCTTTTTAGTTTCCTCCTTCCCCGCAGCAGTCGGCCATGTTGGGCCCAGGTGCTAATTCTGATTACCATTCAACACTGATGCAACCTCCTAAAATTCCTACTGCCATGCAGTCTAAACAAGTTCAGGTAATGATTTTAAATGCTTAACTATTTATAAAAAAAAAAATACAATAAACGGTTAGTGTTTTAAAATAGTTTCATTGCATAATAAATGATTTCAGACGGAGTTAACCTGTCAGAGAATTCAGGAATTTGAAAATCAAGCTACGTCAGATCTTGAAATAAGGAACAATAAAATAGATGAGCTCAATAGAGTAAGTTTAGAGTTATTTGTAATGGTCTTATGTAAGTGTTAAGAACTCACACTTCAATAAAGAATTAGTTGATTATCGATTAATCGAACTCGAAAAGTTGTGGCCCCAATAACCTTAAAGAAGATATGAAATGATGCACCCAGGCTATTTAGGGGAACCTCTAGGAAGAGAGGGTTGGAGCCAGAAAAATGGGATAACTACGTCCCTTCAATCTTAATCCACAATTCAGGAGTGGCTTTTCCCTTGTCCTTTGTTTCCCTTGTCCTTGAAGGTTTTGTGGGGGAGTTGCGAACTTAAGGATGGCACTTTTAAGTCCATGTTAAGCTATCCGAGGAGGCTTCCCGTACCTCGTATGCAGTCTTCGTCACAGATTTCCGAGTCATCCAATTTTGAAGTGCTGAGAAAAGAAAGACGAGCAGTCTGTGTGGTAAATCCCTCTTTAGCACTTTTATCTCTTTCATTTCTTTTCCATAATTTAGTCCAAATTTTCTGAGGTTAACTCGCTTTGCCTCACTTCTAAGCATGTTGAAGTGGTATATATGGTAATTGAGGAATACCTAAATCATGGCTCTATGAAACGAGCCCTTATACCATAACTGTTAGCCGTCACTTAAGACCAGTTGCCTGTGGGGCACCACAAGTAGACAGAGATCAGATTTAGCTTCCCCAACCGATTCCCTTATTATCCAAAGAAAGAAAAGATTATCACAAACGTTCAAGGAGTAGTACAAGAATATGGAATTAATTAAATGAATTGTTCTGAGCGAATTCCATGTTACAAAACTAGATAATTCTGAGCTTTTGTGAATTTTAAACCTGTAATCGATCAAAATTTGTTAATTGTTTACGCTATTATGATGGTAACCTTTTTTTAAATTTAATTTAATTTATTGTTAACAGACTGCAGAAGAATTGCGACACCAGCTGGCCGCGCAGGCTAAAGCCATGGAGCAACATAAAGCACATACTAACAAATGTATAGACGTGGTAAAAAAGTTGCTCAAAGAGAAATCTAATATAGAAAAGAAAGAAGCCAGGCAAAGGTGTATGCAAAATAGACTGAGATTAGGACAGTTTGTTACACAGAGGGTTGGTGCCACATTTCAGGAGAATTGGACTGATGGTTACGCTTTTCAAGAACTATCTAGGTATTTGTTTATTATATTTGATTTAAATTCTTTATAATATTTGAGTGGATTAGCTGAGTGGTTAGCGAATACTGGATTCCAACACGGAGATCACAGGTTCGTCTCCAGCTGCTAGCCCTATTTTTTTTTCCCTCTCATTGACTTGTTCGGGGGCTTTCCTTGATGTACAGCAGGCCTTTGATAGAGTATGGCACACTGGCCTCTTGTGGAAGCTTAAAAATATTTTACCTGCCACGTTCTATTTAATCTTGTCCGACAGACACTTCCGAGTGCAAATAGGATCTTCTTTCTCCCCACTTAAACCAATCGACGCTGGAGTTCCACAGGGCAGCATTCTGGGTCCTATTCTCTACTCCATTTACACTTCAGACATACCAACTGATCCTAACACTACACTTCTCACAGACGCAGATGACACCGCCTTACTGTCCACCAACCATGATCCTATCCTAGCACACAGAAATCTGCAGTCACCTCTCTCCTCATTAGAACAGTGGTTCAAGAAATGGGGCTATAAAGCTAAATGAAACCAAGTCGCAAAACATCACCTTCACTCTTCGTCGGCATTACTCTTCCCCCAAGTCTTCTATAACCTAACACCTCTACCTGTAGTGAATGTTGCCCGCTACCTTGGGCTTTAGCTTAGACCGAAGACTTTCTTGGAACCCCCGACACTAGACTTAGAAGAACAGAACTAAACAGGCGCTATCGACTACTTAAAAGACTCTTAGACGATAGATCAAAACTCTCTCTGTACAACAAAAGACTGATTTATACTTCTATTTTGAAACCCATCTGTGGTGTATGGAATAGAGCTGTGGGGTTCAACCAAACGCTCCAATCTCCGAAAGGATTCAATCTGTTCTAGCTAAAATACTTCGAACTATTGTAAACGCTCCATTTTATGGCCTCCCAACCTGGACTATACATACTGACCTTTCCTTTTATCACCGAAGTTGCTGAAAACACGATACAGTAAACTCCACTTCAGCCTGCAATCTCGTACAAATCCTCTAACTCAAAATCTTTCTTCTAGAACTCTTCCTGATAACCGAGACAAGACGTCTTAAAGGTCAGTGGCCTCGTGATCTCCTCTCAAGTGAAGAGAGTGACTAACCCTCTAATGTTTGGGAGTGTTACCACTGGGTAACTTCTCCACTCGTTTGCTTCATTTGTTGCTCTGCTATCACTGTTACTTATAGCGCTAACGCGCTGATTGTAGCATAAATAAACGCAAAAAGAAAATAGATTTTTTTCGATTAACCTTGAAAAATGTAAAAATAAAGGTTTTTCTTTTTAGGCGGCAGGAAGAAATTTCTACAGAACGTGAAGAGATAGATCGGCAAAAGAAATTACTAACCAAACGTCGACCTTCTAATTCAGAAACTGGCCGTAAAAGGGCTGGTTCATCATCTGGTAGTAATTCTGTTGGCGGTGGTGGAGGCTTAGGCGGTGGAAGTGGCTCTGGTGTAGCAGTATTGCATAATGGTACAGATACATTTTTAAAACCAGAACCAGTACCTACAATGTCCGCACAGGAATATTATGAAGCGGATGAAATACTCAAGTTAAGACAATCAGCGCTTAAAAAAGAAGATGCTGATTTACAACTTGAAATGGAAAAACTAGAACGAGAAAGAAATCTACACATAAGGGAATTGAAACGAATACATAATGAGGATCAATCGAGGTTTAACAATCATCCCGTATTAAATGATAGGTACCTTCTGCTCATGCTTCTTGGCAAAGGCGGTTTCAGTGAAGTGCATAAGGTATTTTTTAATCTACTTTCCCGTATTAAATATTAATTCATTAATATTTACAAGTAAAATAATATGTTTCTATTTTTATAGGCCTTTGATCTAAAAGAACAGAGGTATGTGGCTTGTAAAGTACATCAGTTAAATAAAGATTGGAAGGAGGACAAAAAAGCGAATTATATAAAGTAAATAATTAATTTTTTTGGTAGAATTTAGTATAATTTTTGTTTTGTTTTTTTTATATTTTTTTTTTTATTTTTATTTTTTATATAATTTCTATGTTATTTCCATTCTTAGACATGCACTGAGGGAATATAATATACATAAAGCGCTTGACCATCCACGGGTAGTCAAATTATATGACGTTTTCGAAATAGACGCCAATTCGTTTTGTACAGTTTTGGAATACTGTGATGGCCACGATTTAGACTTCTATTTGAAACAGGTATATTATATAATGTTTGTTATTCCTTTTACTGATACTTTATAAACATCAACTACAATTCATTTTTATTCTGTTTTTCACATTTTATTTTCTTAATTAGCACAAGACAATTGCAGAACGAGAAGCAAGGTCTATTGTTATGCAAGTCGTTTCAGCCCTTAAGTACCTTAATGAAATCAAGCCACCAGTAATCCATTATGATCTAAAACCAGGTATAAATTAAATATTTATTACCCTTGATAATAGTTTTCTTATAGAATTACTACTACTGATCTAGAAATCGGTGGTATATTAAGCTTAAATCCAAATAAAAGCAAGTATATCATTGTTTATATCGTTTTAAGTCGGCGCAAACAATGATAGAAGTGAATTAGGATCTAATAAATTCACTTAGCAACGTTAAATGATTTGATACCATTTATATCTTACAGTTTGTGTATGTATATTTTTTTTTGCAAGTTTACATACATATAAAACTCAAGGAGAAACCATTTTTAAATCAATAAATTTGTACACTTCTTTCAACTAAAAAGATGGTGCCACTTTCCAACATTGCAATTCAAGGACGATTCCAAAAATCAATATAAAAGCTGTATATATGATCTGCCCTGAAAATATTGCTAGAATTTAAACTAAAATTGAACGCCTTAATCTGTACTGTCGAACGATCGCAGTTGTGAAGTGTATTATTATTATTAGTGATATTTATTGTGTAACATTTGCATATTTCAATCCGTGTTCGAGTGTACATATGATGAAGATTCCTACATTGTTATATTGTAAGCAGGTTTAGATTGATTAAGACAGCGTTTCCTAACCTTTTTTGGCTCGCGTACCACTTGGTAGTACATCATGCTAAATTGTACCACTTCGTAAAAATGATTTTATCTCGTGAAATTTGTTATACCGAGTGTGTTATTTTATTATTATTATTATCTGTATTTGTATAGAGATACAATGTATCTGATACAAAGGAGTTCAGTTCATGTTTACTTTATGAACTTTGTAAAGTGTAAAATCTTAGTTTTAACACTTTTTTTAAATTAAATTTAATGTTACATGGATAGAGCTTACTCATTGTAATCAGTCTCTTTAAGCAGATTTCTTCATAGTTATCATTTAAGTTCTGTCACATGATAATTCTATTAAATTTTCTTTATCTTTTATTGATAATGATATAGCTTTTCCTAAATTTTCTTTATAAAATGGGTTTGGAATCCAATTAACATTTACGTTTTCGGGTTTTGAAAAATACTCCCTAAAGACATTTTTAATCCTGTTAAATGTGCTATTATATTTTCTCGTATATTTTGAGACAGACTAACCTTAGTATTGTACATGTTTATGAATTACAGAAAAAAAAACGTATCTAGGATATTTTTATGATTTAATTTTTTATGTCCGCCATTATTGATTATTTATCGCATACCACCAACCAGCAACTCGCGTACCACAGTTTGGGAAACGCTGGATTAAGATGTAAATAGTAGATAGTTAGGTTAGAATTGTGCTATTCAAGTCACTATCTAGATTATGCAAGCTTTTAGTATTACAAAAAAAAAAAAAAATTATATTAAAAAATCAAAAATTAAACTTACTTTTATTTTAGGCAATATACTGCTGACTGAAGGCAACGTTTGTGGCGAAATTAAAATTACAGACTTTGGCTTAAGTAAAGTAATGGATGAGGAAAACTATAATCCAGATCATGGAATGGACCTGACATCTCAAGGCGCTGGAACCTATTGGTTAGTATAATTGAAGGAGACTGTTAAATCAGTGGTTAAGACTCTGCATATTTTCCATTTTATTTCCAAAAATTAATGTTTTTTGGGTCGAAAAGTAGAGGATAAAAACAGTAAAAACAACTTGTTGCGATATTTTTGTTTTGTTTTTTTTTTAAATTATGTAAGTTTCTGTAAAATTTTTAAATGCTTAACTTTTTTAAACTTCTATTCGTAGGTACCTGCCTCCTGAATGTTTTGTAGTAGGAAAGAATCCTCCGAAAATTTCTTCTAAAGTAGACGTATGGAGCGTGGGAGTAATCTTTTACCAGTGCCTTTACGGCAAGAAGGTATAAAACTTCTATTTATAAAAATTGAAACTATTAATATTTTAAAATTATCTATACTATTTATTATTATTTAATATTTTTCAGCCATTCGGCCATAATCAGTCGCAGGCTACTATTTTAGAAGAAAATACTATTTTAAAAGCTACTGATGTACAGTTTGCCAACAAACCTACTGTCAGCAATGAAGCAAAGGTAATTTTTTTTAACTAATATATAAAATAAATTGATCACATGATGGATTTCATTTGAAATTGTTAATTCTATAATTTTAAAAATGGTTTTGATAAAATTTTTGATAAAATTGATTTTAATTTTTTCCTACTTAGAAGTTGTAATACGAGTATTTCACATTTTTAATTGTGCTTTCATCGTTAATCCATATTTTTGAGCCTTCTGGTCCACATTGATGTTCGATTTTTATGTACATTTAAGATTTTTTTTTTTAAAGAAAATTTTAAAGTTAAAATAGGAAAATAGTTATTTAAAAATAATTTTCGAACATAACCTTTATTATTGCTTACATTCTTATTAAAACATCTGGTTGCCCTACTTCTTTGTTTGTTTAAAGATGTTTTTTTTAAGGTAGTAAAGATAAGAAAAACATGCTGTTGAGGTAATTACTTTTGAGATTCTGTAGTGTTAGCAGGTAATAATAAAGCCAAATACAATTTTTAAAATGAATGCAAAAATAAATAGTAAAGTCAATAATTTTAATAATAACTTCGACCTGCATAATTAAGAATTTTACTTGTATCTAAATTATTGAAACTTCAATATAATTTCTTGCATTGGTAATGTTAATAATAAATCTTTTTGGTCTTTTTTTTTTTTTAGAGTTTTATAAGGAGTTGTCTGGCGTACAGAAAGGAGGATCGTATTGACGTAATATCTTTATCAAGACATGAATACCTACAACCTCCAATTCCAAAACATGGCCGCGCTGCCAACAATCAACAACAACAACAACAACAACAGCAATTACATCAACAGCAACAGCAACAACAGTTTACAGCTGGCATGTTTGCTGGTATGAACGCTAGTAGTTCGTCGTAGTTTCCCAACTTTTTTAAAAATTTTTTGGTAAGTAATTTTAAATTTCATTAAATAAATTACCAATTTAAAGATAAAGTAATGTTACATTTTTATTGCATCCTCTGGAATATAATTCTCGTTTATATGGTAACATTAACTGTAAAAAGTAAACTACCAAATTAGGTATCGTGGTCGTAGGCGACTAGCAAAAATACTTTAATATGAATTCCTTCTATTAATCAATAAATAAAATCAAAGGCATAGCTTGGGAATCAAACCTAGTAACCATTTGTATACCGAATATCGAACCCAATACATCTTACACTAACAGTAATTATTAACATTGTTATAAAATCTTAGTTGTAAACCATTTTTAGGAAAGTTTGTAAACCGGTTGTTTATTTTTACTTAATAGATCGTAATATTATAAACAACATTATTTTTTTTCTTATCTCATATATCCTGGTATGTAATAATGCACTGCCACCCAAATTAGTTAGAAATTTGCAGATAATGTAGCATTCTCTCATTTAAACGCATTCGAGCTAAGGATGGATAAAATTATATAAATTATCCAGCACTTCTGATTTAATCACGTTTTTAAAATTAATTATTAAAAATCATCTTTGATTACAGGCCAACTAATAATTCAATGCCTTCATCTTGCAAATGGTTATCGATGTTTACAATATCTCTAAAGCATAATTTAAAATCATAGTTTAATTTTTCGAAGATTTGAATTCATCGACCACCTAAATCGGATCGATTCCTAATTATATCGACAATTCAGATAATCCCTGCTTCTACAGTTCCTCTGATAATTCTCGTTTTGATAAACTGCGTGTATGTAGTATATAATAATCGCTTACAGGCAATCTCTCGAAGGTGTTTCATAACTTTTCTATTTCTCTTAGAAATAAAGCTCATTAAATATGTGGTTACGAGGGTCGTTTGAAAAGTCCGTGCAAAGTCAGAGAGATAGCACCACTGGCGCGTATCGAGGTTATTTTTAGTTAGTAGCATCTCTTGGAAGAACACACACCAAGTTTCAGCCAGATCGGTCTATTTCTTTGTGTTTGGCATTCGTTTGAATCGAGGAAGTCGAGTGATTTTCAAAAAATGGACGAAAAAGAATTTCGTGTGTTGATTAAACACTACTTTATGAAAGGCAAAACGCCTCAGGAGACTAAAGAGAAGCTTGATAAACATTATGGTGACTCTGCACCTTCGATTAGAACAGTTTATAAGTGGTTTCAAAATTTTCGGAGTGGCCATATGGGCACAAGTGACGCTGAACGTTCTGGACGCCCTGTTGAGGTTACTAATCCAGAAATCATTGATAAAATCCATGATATGGCGATGGATGACAGAAGAGTGAAGGTGCGTGAGATTGCTAGTGCTGTGGGCATCTCGAATGAACGGGTACATAATATTTTGCATCAACATTTGGACATGACAAAGCAAGATTGGTGCCGCGATTTGCTCACGCTTGACCAAAAACGAAATCGTGTGAAGTGTTGCAAAAACGGTGCAAACCGTCCAGAAGAATCCGCAGGACTTTAAGCGTCGTTTCGTCACTGTGGATGAAACATGGATACATCACTACACTCCTGAGACCAAAGAACAATCTAAACAATGGGTTACCAAGGGGGAATCTGCGCCAAAAATAGGCGAAGACCGTTCCTTCGGCCGGAAAGATTATGGCGACTGTCTTTTGGGATTCGCAAGGAATAATCCTTATCGACTATCTGGAAAAGGGTAAAACTATTACAGGTGCATATTATTCATCGTTATTGGACCGTTTGAAAACCGAGCTGCAAGAAAAACGCCCACGATTGGCCCACAAAAAAGTCCTTTTCCATCACGACAACGCACCAGCTCACACCTCAGCAGTTGTGGTCGCAAAATTAATGGAAATAGGGTTACAACTCGTTTCACATCCCCCCCTATTCTCCAGACTTGGCTCCCTCGGACTACTATTTGTTCCCCAATATGAAGAAATGGCTGGCGGGAAAAAGATTTTATTCAAACGAGGAGGTGATTGCAGAAACGAATGGCTATTTTTCAGACTTGGACAAATCCTATTATTCGGAAGGGATCAACAAACTAGAGCAGCGTTGGACGAAGTGTATAAGCCTAAAAGGAGACTATGTTGAAAAATAAAAAAGGTTTACCCCAAAAAATTAAGTAGTTTTTATTTTTGCACGGACTTTTCAAACGACCCTCGTAGTTAGCAGAATATTTGTTATTAGCTAGCAAATAACTTATTGTAATTTTACTTGTTTGTTTATTATTTGTCGTTTAATAAAATATTATTTCACTTTTTTGTTACAGGGATCATTAGGAGCAGGTAGGTGGGTTAGAAGTTGTAAAAAAAAAAAAAATAACCCACTTTTAATTGCAAATGTGCTGTGATTAATTTTTTTGTTTTTCATTTGTTTTCTTTTTTTTTTCCTTTATTATTACTTTTTTAATTTTATTTTAGTGTCGTTGACGTCTCTCCACTTAAAACACACACAACACGATACATATATACACACAAAAGTATTAAAAATTACACAGCTTTATTTTATTCTTTTTTTTTTTTAATTTTTAAACTGCTAATTCAACAGCTGACGGAAAGTGTATAAATCCACTAGATCGAGATTCCAACTCTATAGCTAAAGAAAATCCATTTTTTATTTATTTATTTACTAATTTACAAACGAATTTTTTGATTTAAGTTTTCCTGCCTTACTGCTTTATATAAATAATACAAAAAGTTTTTGTAATTTCTTATTTATTTATTTTTTTTATGCATTTTCAAGATACTTTATAACCTAAAAAAATCTACTTGAAATGGAGAGTTGACTCGATACTACTATTTAAAAGAAAAAAGAAAATGAACACCATATAAATGGTTCTTTTTTTCTCTTAAAAATATATACATATATATATTTGAATTGTTCGCTAAATAGAAATAATAAGTTATATATACATATATATGTATATAAACCGAAATAAATAAAATTGAGATACAAGTGAAAAAACAAAAAATAAAAAATAAATGAAATTAAAAAAGTGAAAACAAAACAAAAATTAATAATAGGGGAATTATTGTGATTTATTTTGTGTGTGGTGATATTTTAAATAAGGATTGTATAGTTAAAACAAAGAAATCATTTAAGAACTTCCTTTTCTTTTTTTTTGGAAATAATTGGGAGAAAAGTGTGTGATAAAAGAAACAAAAAAGAATAAAAAACCGCATGTGTTGGGACAAATAATAATTAATTATTATCATCATATTAAAAAAGTTCCTTAATCGTTGTTTTTAACAATATTTAACTTATTGGTTGCTCGGTGAGTGCAACGTAAGAAAAAAAAAAAGTAAAAATATATATAAAAAATATATATATAAAGAAAAAATTAAATTAATTTAAAAAAACATAACGTGTCGTAACGCATAGAGCTATTTCAAAGTAAAAACTTCCAAAAAAAAAAAAAAAATTAAATAAATAAAAAAAAATGTACATAGCAGTGGAACGAGTCCCCATATATATATATATATATAAATATAAATATAGTTAAGTTAAAGAAAAGAAATAGGCTAGACATTTTGTTATATATAAATAAAAAAAATTATATAATTATATTAAAAAAAGAAAAACAAAAAAAAAATGGCTCCCGGATTTTGCGAGCTCATACAATATTAAGTTGTGTTTTTAGTTTTAACGTAATTATTTTTCTTTTGTTCCCTATATTCTCTCTCTTTCTAAAAATATATTATTATATATTGAAAAAAAAATATATATATATAAAAAATGTAAAAATTGAAGAAAAATAATGCATAAAAAATAATAATTATTAATTGAATAAACTGTCAATACTTTTTATTTTATTTTTTTTTTTTATTTTTGCTTCTGTACACAAGATAAAATATAAATTGAGAATTTTTACACAATGTTAACACTACATTGGGCACAGTTTGCGATTTTTTTTTTTACATTATTATTATTATTATTTGTAATTTGTTGAGGCTGCCACTCAGTTTATTATAACAGCATCTAATAATTGAAACCTTATATTTAAAGTACTAGGGTGAGACAAAGGTTAAAATTTTTGCGTTTTTAATATATATAGCCAAATTATAGATTATATCGTTTTTGGCGCATCCAAAATGTAGCCGCACTATTTTTTTTTTTTTTTTGGAGGGATAATTAAAGCTTTGTACAATTGTATTATTCGCTCGCTCGTTTTTGCTGTTTTGATTTATTTTTAATGGCTGGGCGGCTAGTGCTTTGATGAGATAATTAATTCAAAAATTCTAGTCCTTTAGATCTTTTTCAAGTGTTGTTGTGTCTGAAGTGGTGTGTTCTATACTGTTATATAAATTTAAGCTTGATTCTACCGTCTTTTAACTAAAATATAGTAAGTAATAACTAAGATTTCTTTCTTTGAAACTAACTACAGAAATAAACCTATCTGACCCATGTTTTTTAGGGCGATTTCAATTATTATTTTTCCCCTTTTGCTATGTTGAACACAACAATAACAATAAAATATAAGAAAAGTTTTACACACCTTTATTAGATACTTCTAATGTTTTCTATAAATCAAACTTTGTACTTCTCCATCTTAATTCTAGCTAGGTTTGTGATTGTTCTAAGATACCATAATTTAAGATGAAAGTTGAAAGTCAACTGGGGAACACAGCCTCTATAATTCTCTTTTGGAATCAGAGGTTACATTTTGGGTTATATGCAAGATATTTCCATATTGTTTATCCAGTTTAGCAAGTGCATATTGACTTCTTTACTTCTTACATAGTAAAAATAAAAAGCATTAGCCGCCTTGCATTCAATTTTGTAAAATGACTTCGAAGTTGTAAATTTAATCCATTCAAAAAATAAAATATATATAATATAAGTATAAAAAGCCACAAATTTCCTTTTGCTTTTAACAAATTTATGCGAAGACTGATCTTTCAAATAACAAGCAATTATGTTTAGGTAAAAAGTAGTGCAAACTTTTTAGATGTTCTGAAACTTTTAATGTTTTTTTTTGTAAACAAACGATTAAAAAACGCAGACTTGTGGCTCATCCTGGATAAGGAAGAAATAATTGTTCTTGATTTCCTTAATAAGTGCACGGGATATGCTCGATACATTTTGTTTTTCCTCGAAAGTTAGTGATGATCTAAGTCACTTTTTGTTGTTAAAAATCTTTTTTTTTTCTTTTGTTATAGATAGTTATTTTAGGATTCTGTTTTAATTTTTTATTATTTTCTGTTCCAAAAAAATATCCATTGAAAGACAATCGTTTTGTCTTCTTTCTATTGTTTTAACATTTTCTTTCTTTTAAAATCTAGAAAATTTAAATAATTATTTTGTAAATAGTTTTATAAATGGAGCATGGAATGGTGTAAATTTTTTTTTTATATAAATATATTTAATTTGTATGACGTGTAAAAACAAAAACAAAAATATGGTCTAAAAAAAAATATGAAGTAAAGCTGTGCCCATGTTTCTATTAATTCTCCCTATTTTTTCCTAGTCTCGAAATATTTTTTAATTTTTACCCTCGACTAGCTTAAGCCACTTTTTTTATTTATAACTTTTTTTTTTTTGCATTTATTTAATTAAAAGAATAAATAAACGAACACTCACTTTTATTGTAAATTATTGAACAATTTTTGAAAAATAAAGACTTTACAGTGAAAAAGAAATTAAACAAAAGTTACATTTGTAATACTAATTTTTTCTTTTTTTTTTTTTTTTTACTCATTAATTTAGGGTCTTCTTAAAACAAGGTGACCCTTAAAAACAATATGGAGAATGAACAATGCAAGGAAAATATTTATATTACTCCGACCAGTCAGCACTGTTCTCATCGGATTGATTATTCTACAGAAATTATTGTTCCCAATCCTTGAATACTTGTTCTTTAAATTGTTGAACACTGAAAAAAAGTGAACTTAATTCAAGAAATGAATTGGCTCTAATCATTAGTACTGCGACATAGTCATCTTTGGCATGCTTTGTTTCTGTAGTCAATGGTATTTGCATGAGGAGCATAAACCTCACAATGTTCTAAAATCCATGACTTAGTAAGAAAGCTTAATTTTAAGATGAAAAAATGGCAGGTAAGCTTAAGCTAGCGTAAGTATAAATTATATCTTGTTTTTGGAAAGTGTGCCATCCGAATTTGGTTTGAATCTATCATAGTTTGATTTCAAGTATTCAACTGAAATTCAACAGTGATCACATCAGAAGCTATTAGCAACAAACTGTTCCCTTACATTTAAAACATTTCTAATTTTTCTCCATTTTCCTTTAAAATTGACTTGATGTGATGAAACGTCTCCTCTTGTGTTAAACCGGCTAATAATCACAATTTATTAATAGATAGATATATTTTTTGATACTTATAAATTAATAATGCAATTAATGTTACAAGACAAAGAATTGAGATAAAATCTTACTATATTTTTTATAATTTACAATATTTTTAAAGTTAAATAAAAATTACTTCGATTGGGCACTACCACCAAAGAAACCTACCTTACATAGAAGTTGAAGATTTCTCACGGTAATAATACTTTGCTGAAGAAGATCATTGCACGAAAATGGCTCTTATTGGATCTTGTGGAATCATGTACACAAACTTCATAGAGTTCCAGTATTATGAGATGTCCGCAACATCTTTATAAGCATAAATTACTGTAATTCAACAGTAAAATTCGGTTGTCAAATCTAATCATTATTCAATTCGTTCAATGTGATATAAAACGTACAATATAATCGAGAACTTTTTTTTTCATATAAATTAAATCTTTCCTTTTTATAAAGGAACATATTTTTATAAATGCAATTGTTTATTATGTACTGTATAATGGCTAAAGCTCTTATTAATACAGTACATTGCACACACAAAAATAAAAGTAAATAAGTAAAGTTCCTCACTGTTAATTGCAAAACTAGTTTTTCAGAGTGTAGTTGAAAAGACTATATATTTTTATTTTTAAATGCTCTACATTTGCGTCTGAGTTTATTAAAATTGAATTTAGTTTAGTTTTAAATAAGTATTGGGATCGGAGTTATCCAATAACGTTCAAGAGAACATTTCTATGCTATCTAGCGGCGACTTGTAAAACTACAACCGTTTTGTAGCTCTAGTGAGCGCCACTAAATAGTATAGCATTTACTTTCTCTGTATAAAATAATTTATTTCTACCCCATCACATTCTATCGTTTTTTCAGATCTTCAAGTTCAACCTATCGCAAATCAATAACTTCTGTTCTGCTATTTTATTTTGTTAGTTTCAGTTTTCGAAAACTGGGAGTATTCAAGTTGGATTAGGAAGCTTTAAAGATAGTTTAATACGTTTAAGTTATTAAGCAACATAGAGATTATATTAAAAATTAATACCTTTATTTAAGGCATAATATAATGTTAAAATGTTTTCTGCTATACATTATATTAGACAGTTTTAGAAGGCATTTCTCAACTTTATTGTATCATATTAGTGACTAATTTGCATTGAAAAAGTAATTTACTTAATTCTTTCTTAAGATTAATCCAGTTCTCTTCGCTGGCTTGAAGTTACCATCCTCTTTATTACAGCAGCACGCCCGCCTGTAAGTTGGGGTAATTCGCATCATTTCTGTATTCCATTCATTAAGAAAACTATATGATAACTACGCTATTTTTTGGAGCTGTTCTTCAGGTAGAATTATCTATTATTATGTTCAAAGTAATTCAACATAAATTAAAAACTTTCTTCATATAATTTAAATCTTTCCCTTTGAATCTGAATGAAAGATTAATTTTTTTTTTTAAAGATTTAAATTTGATTAAAAAATTGAACATAAAACCTACTAGGTAATTCTATGTCATTTTTCAACCACAAAGAACTTTTTTTTGGGCGAGCTAATTTAACTTTTTTATTCATTTTCAAAAAAAAATAACAGAAAAAAAAGAATATTGGTATATTTGTGTGTGGCATTTTGCAATCGGGTTTAAGTAAAAAATAAATCAAGTTTATCCAGTCTTTGTATTTTTATTATTCTGTTTTTCAAACTCAAATTGTTTTTTAAGTCAGTATCCTTCATTTTTTTAATATTCATAGAGCTATAAAAAATATCAACCTTGCTTATTAATGATTGCCTATCAGAGTTGGGCAAAAATTTAATCAATTAAAAAACAATTGAATTAAACCGAAATTTAATTTTAATCATTATTAAAATTAAAAAATTTAATCGGCCTAAATTAGTTGATTAAAATTAAATTCACTTTTATTTTAATCGGAATTTAATCAATTAAAATTTTTAATCATAACTAAAAATTAAGATTAAAATTAAAATTATAATTAATAATCATAATTTTAATTGATTGAATTAAATTCCAAATTTAGTTTTAATCACTTTGGACGATTAAATTTTTTAATTTAATCAAAATTTGAGAGATTAAATTTTTAAAACCAAACATTGCCAATGGTTAAACCAGAATCGGACCAATGCATCTTTATTCCGCCTAGCTGGTGCCTCTTCTCTATCAATATTATCACTTTTCCTAAACTTGGCACATTCTACCAGTCTGGTGTCTATACCATGTTGGTGACTCTCAAGACTTACATAGGACCACCTTACACTCACATTTCACCATGTTTACCACTCACTAGACTTAGATAGGACCACCTTACACTCACATTTAACTATGTTTACCATTCATTAGACTTAGATAGGACCACCTTACACTCACATTTCACCATGTTTACCACTCACTAGACTTAGATAGGATCACCTTACACTCACATTTAACTATGTTTACCATTCATTAGACTTAGATAGGACCACCTTACACTCACATTTAACTATGTTCACCATTCACTAGACTTAGATAGGACCACCTTACTCTCACATTTCACCATGTTTACCACTCACTAGACTTAGATAGGACAACCTTGCACTCACATTTAACCATGTTGGCAACTCAATAGACTTATGAACAGGGTGACCAGAGTTATGTGCTCCACCCACTTTTTTTTATAAATGGCAGGAAATTTCAAAAAAATAGAAAACACGTATTTAATCAAATCTATTTTTTTTTCAGTATTTCACCCACTTTTTAAACCCCAATTTCCCCAGATACAGCATCTAAGTTTTCTTTCAAATGGAACAAACAAGATCTAGGCAGGCTAGAGTTATTCGATGTTCCAGATCTTCGACTGAAGCCAAGGGATTAAGGTTACTGTACACCTGATTTTTTAAATATCCCCTCTGAAAATAGTCTTTTGGGGTTAAATCCGTAGTTCGAGGTCAAAATCGAACTCTTCCTGAACCGGATGATAACTGGGGATGAAATGTAGATTACCTACGAAAACATCGTAAGGAAAAGGGCATATTGTGAACCCGGAAAACCTAGCCCTTCCACCTCTAAACCTAATTTAACTCTGAATAAGAGAATGTTGTGTATATGGTGGGACATTAGAGGACCTACACATTATGAGCTTTTAAAACCAAACGAAAAGCTCAATTCGGAGAAGTATTGTTAGCAAATGCATAATTTAAGACAGCAGTCCAAGAAAAGAGGCCGGCGATGTTCAATAGGAAGAACATCATACTGCATCATGATAATGCCAGGCCAAATGCTGTCCTATCTAAGTCTAGTAAGTGGTAAACATGGTTAAATGTGATTGTAAGGTGGTCCTATCTAAGTCAAGTGAGTCGCCAACATGGTTAAATGTAAGTGTACGGTGGTCCTATCTAAGTCTAGTAAGTGGTAAACATGGTTAAATGTGAGTGTAAGGTAGCCCTATATAAGTCTAGTGAGTAGCCAACATGGTTAAATGTGATTGTAAGGGGTCCTATCTAAGTCTAGTGAGTCGCCAACATGGTTAAATGTGAGTGTAAGGTGGTCCTATCTATGTCTATTGAGTCGCCAACATGGTTAAATGTGATTGTAAGGTGGTCCTATCTAAGTTTTGTGAGTCGCCAACATGGTTAAATGTGAGTGTACGGTGGTCCTATCTAAGTCTTGTGAGTCGTAATCATGGTCAAAGGTGAGTGTAAGGTGGTCCTAGATAAGTCTTGTGAGTCGCCAACATAGTTAAATGTGATTGTAAGGTGGTCCAATCTAAGTCTAGTGAGTTGCCAACATGCTTATATGTGAGTGTACGGTGGTCCTCTATAAGTCTAGTGAGTATAAGGTGGTCCTATCTAAGTCTAGTAAGTGGTAAACATGGTTAAATGTGAGTGTAAGGTGGTCCTATATAAGTCTAGTGAGAGGTAAACATAGATAAACGTGAGTGTACGGTGCTCCTATCTAAGTCTTGTGAGTCTTAAACATGGTCAAAGGTGAGTGTAAGGTGGTCCTATATAAGTCTTGTGAGTCGTAAACATGGTTAAATATAACCATGTATAAATCTTGTGAGTGTAAGGTGGTCCGATATACGTCTAGAGTAGTGGTTCTTAACCTTTTCATAGACGCGGAACACTAAAATTAAATAATTTGAAATTCGGTATTTGGCAAGAACTTAAAATTAAATTCAAATTAAAAAAAAAAGGAATAATTTTTTGTTTTCGTATCTTTCCTAAGTTTCTAAATTCCAATACATTTAAAATTGAAATTTCGCGGAACACCGGTTAAAAACCACTGCTTAATATCATCTAAAATTATAGATCTGTGCCCAAAATAAGTATAGTTTATAATTGAGAAAAACAAAGTGTATAAAAGAACAAAATTCCATACTAATACGTGGTCCACAGTGGGAGATATAGAACGGCCATAATTTTACAGAATTTCATGACCCAAAGAATTTTCAACCCTTTATATCTTCTACATTTATAGATCTGTGCACAAACTAACTATAGTTTATAATTGAGAAAAACAAAGTGTACAAAAGAACAAAATTTCATAAGAATACGTGGTCCACAGTGGGAGATATAGAACGGCCATAATTTTACAGAATTTCATGACCCAAATAATTTTCAACCCTTTATATCTTCTACATTTTTAGATCTGTGCACAAACTAACTATAGTTTATAATTGAGAAAAACAAAGTTTACAAGAGAACAAAATTTCATATCAATACGTCGTTCACAGTGGGAGATATAGAATGGCCATAATTTTACAGAATTTCATGACCCAAAAAATTTTCAACCCTTTATATCTTCTAAATTTATAGATCTGTGCACAAACTAACTATAGTTTATAATTGAGAAAAACAAAGTGTACAAGAGAACAAAATTTCATATCAATACGTCGTTCACAGTGGGAGATATAGAATGGCCATAATTTTACAGAATTTCATGACCCAAAAAATTTTCAACCCTTTATATCTTCTACATTTATAGATCTGTAAACAAAATAACTATAGTTTATAATTGAGAAAAACAAAGTGTATAAAAGAACAAAATTCCATACTAATACGTGGTCCACAGTGGGAGATATAGAACGGCCATAATTTTACAGAATTTCATGACCCAAAAAATTTTCAACCCTTTATATCTTCTACATTTATAGATCTGTGCATAAAATAACTATAGTTTATAATTGAGAAAAACAAAGTGTACAAGAGAACAAAATTTCCTAAGAATACGTGGTTCACAGTGGGAGATAAAGAACGGCCACAATTTTACAGAATTTCATGACCCAAAAAATTTTCAACCCTTTATATCTTCAACATTTATAGATCTGTGCACAAACTAACTATAGTTTATAATTGAGAAAAACAAAGTGTACAAGAGAACAAAATTTCATATCAATACGTCGTTCACAGTGGGAGATATAGAATGGCCATAATTTTACAGAATTTCATGACCCAAAAAATTTTCAACCCTTTATATCTTCTACATTTATAGATCTGTGCCCAAAATAAGTATAGTTTATAATTGAGAAAAACAAAGTGTATAAAAGAACAAAATTCCATACTAATACGTGGTCCACAGTGGGAGATATAGAACGGCCATAATTTTACAGAATTTCATGACCCAAAGAATTTTCAACCCTTTATATCTTCTACATTTATAGATCTGTGCACAAACTAACTATAGTTTATAATTGAGAAAAACAAAGTGTACAAGAGAACAAAATTTCATATCAATACGACGTTCACAGTGGGATATAGAATGGCCATAATTTTACAGAATTTCATGACCCAAAAATTTTTCAACCCTTTATATCTTCTACATTTATAGATCTGTACACAAAATAACTATAGTTTATAATTGAGAAAAACAAAGTTTACATGAGAACAAAATTTCATATCAATACGTCGTTCACAGTGGGAGATATAGAATGGCCATAATTTTACAGAATTTCATGACCCAAAAATTTTTCAACCCTTCATATCTTCTACATTTATAGATCTTTACACAAAATAACTATAGTTTATAATTGAGAATAACAAAGTGTACATGAGAACAAAATTTCATAAGAATACGTGGTTCACAGTGGGAGATATAGAACGGCCACAATTTTACAGAATTTCATGACCCAAAAAATTTTCAACCCTTTATATCTTCTACATTTATAGATCTGTGCATAAAATAACTATAGTTTATAATTGAGAAAAACAAAGTGTATAAGAGAACAAAATTTCATAAGAATACGTGGTTCACAGTGGGAGATATAGAACGGCCACAATTTTACAGAATTTCATGACCCAAAAAATTTTCAACCCTTTATATCTTCTACATTTATAGATCTGTGCACAAACTAACTATAGTTAATAATTGAGAAAAACAAAGTGTACAAAAGAACAAAATTTCATAAGAATACGTGGTCCACAGTGGGAGATATAGAACGGCCATAATTTTACAGAATTTCATGACCCAAAAAATTTTCAACCCTTTATATCTTCTACATTTTTAGATCTGTGCACAAACTAACTATAGTTTATAATTGAGAAAAACAAAGTTTACAAGAGAACAAAATTTCATATCAATACGTCGTTCACAGTGGGAAATATAGAATGGCCACAATTTTACAGAATTTCATGACCCAAAAAATTTTCAACCCTTTATATCTTCTACATTTATAGATCTGTGCACAAACTAACTATAGTTTATAATTGAGAAAAACAAAGTGTACAAAAGAACAAAATTTCATATCAATACGTCGTTCACAGTGGGAGATATAGAATGGCCATAATTTTACAGAATTTCATGACCCAAAAAATTTTCAACCCTTTATATCTTCTAAATTTATAGATCTGTGCACAAACTAACTATAGTTTATAATTGAGAAAAACAAAGTGTACAAGAGAACAAAATTTCATATCAATACGTCGTTCACAGTGGGAGATATAGAATGGCCATAATTTTACAGAATTTCATGACCCAAAAAATTTTCAACCCTTTATATCTTCTACATTTATAGATCTGTAAACAAAATAACTATAGTTTATAATTGAGAAAAACAAAGTGTATAAAAGAACAAAATTCCATACTAATACGTGGTCCACAGTGGGAGATATAGAACGGCCATAATTTTACAGAATTTCATGACCCAAAAAATTTTCAACCCTTTATATCTTCTACATTTATAGATCTGTGCATAAAATAACTATAGTTTATAATTGAGAAAAACAAAGTGTACAAGAGAACAAAATTTCCTAAGAATACGTGGTTCACAGTGGGAGATAAAGAACGGCCACAATTTTACAGAATTTCATGACCCAAAAAATTTTCAACCCTTTATATCTTCAACATTTATAGATCTGTGCACAAACTAACTATAGTTTATAATTGAGAAAAACAAAGTGTACAAGAGAACAAAATTTCATATCAATACGTCGTTCACAGTGGGAGATATAGAATGGCCATAATTTTACAGAATTTCATGACCCAAAAAATTTTCAACCCTTTATATCTTCTACATTTATAGATCTGTGCCCAAAATAAGTATAGTTTATAATTGAGAAAAACAAAGTGTATAAAAGAACAAAATTCCATACTAATACGTGGTCCACAGTGGGAGATATAGAACGGCCATAATTTTACAGAATTTCATGACCCAAAGAATTTTCAACCCTTTATATCTTCTACATTTATAGATCTGTGCACAAACTAACTATAGTTTATAATTGAGAAAAACAAAGTGTACAAGAGAACAAAATTTCATATCAATACGACGTTCACAGTGGGATATAGAATGGCCATAATTTTACAGAATTTCATGACCCAAAAATTTTTCAACCCTTTATATCTTCTACATTTATAGATCTGTACACAAAATAACTATAGTTTATAATTGAGAAAAACAAAGTTTACATGAGAACAAAATTTCATAAGAATACGTGGTTCACAGTGGGAGATATAGAACGGCCACAATTTTACAGAATTTCATGACCCAAAAAATTTTCAACCCTTCATATCTTCTACATTTATAGATCTTTACACAAAATAACTATAGTTTATAATTGAGAAAAACAAAGTGTACATGAGAACAAAATTTCATAAGAATACGTGGTTCACAGTGGGAGATATAGAACGGCCACAATTTTACAGAATTTCATGACCCAAAAAATTTTCAACCCTTTATATCTTCTACATTTATAGATCTGTGCATAAAATAACTATAGTTTATAATTGAGAAAAACAAAGTGTATAAGAGAACAAAATTTCATAAGAATACGTGGTTCACAGTGGGAGATATAGAACGGCCACAATTTTACAGAATTTCATGACCCAAAAAATTTTCAACCCTTTATATCTTCTACATTTATAGATCTGTGCACAAACTAACTATAGTTAATAATTGAGAAAAACAAAGTGTACAAAAGAACAAAATTTCATAAGAATACGTGGTCCACAGTGGGAGATATAGAACGGCCATAATTTTACAGAATTTCATGACCCAAAAAATTTTCAACCCTTTATATCTTCTACATTTTTAGATCTGTGCACAAACTAACTATAGTTTATAATTGAGAAAAACAAAGTTTACAAGAGAACAAAATTTCATATCAATACGTCGTTCACAGTGGGAGATATAGAATGGCCATAATTTTACAGAATTTCATGACCCAAAAATTTTTCAACCCTTCATATCTTCTACATTTATAGATCTGTACACAAAATAACTATAGTTTATAATTGAGAAAAACAATGTGTATAAAAGAACAAAATTCCATACTAATACGTGGTCCACAGTGGGAGATATAGAACGCCCATAATTTTACAGAATTTCATGACCCAAAAAATTTTCAACCCTTTATATCTTCTACATTTTTAGATCTGTGCACAAACTAACTATAGTTTATAATTGAGAAAAACAAAGTGTACAAGAGAACAAAATTTCATATCAATACGTCGTTCACAGTGGGAGATATAGAATGGCCATAATTTTACAGAATTTCATGACCCAAAAAATTTTCAACCCTTTATATCTTCTACATTTATAGATCTGTAAACAAAATAACTATAGTTTATAATTGAGAAAAACAAAGTGTATAAAAGAACAAAATTCCATACTAATACGTGGTCCACAGTGGGAGATATAGAACGGCCATAATTTTACAGAATTTCATGACCCAAAAAATTTTCAACCCTTTATATCTTCTACATTTATAGATCTGTGCATAAAATAACTATAGTTTATAATTGAGAAAAACAAAGTGTACAAGAGAACAAAATTTCCTAAGAATACGTGGTTCACAGTGGGAGATAAAGAACGGCCACAATTTTACAGAATTTCATGACCCAAAAAATTTTCAACCCTTTATATCTTCAACATTTATAGATCTGTGCACAAACTAACTATAGTTTATAATTGAGAAAAACAAAGTGTACAAGAGAACAAAATTTCCTAAGAATACGTGGTTCACAGTGGGAGATAAAGAACGGCCACAATTTTACAGAATTTCATGACCCAAAAAATTTTCAACCCTTTATATCTTCAACATTTATAGATCTGTGCACAAACTAACTATAGTTTATAATTGAGAAAAACTAAGTGTACAAGAGAACAAAATTTCATATCAATACGTCGTTCACAGTGGGAGATATAGAATGGCCATAATTTTACAGAATTTCATGACCCAAAAAATTTTCAACCCTTTATATCTTCTACATTTATAGATCTGTGCCCAAAATAAGTATAGTTTATAATTGAGAAAAACAAAGTGTATAAAAGAACAAAATTCCATACTAATACGTGGTCCACAGTGGGAGATATAGAACGGCCATAATTTTACAGAATTTCATGACCCAAAGAATTTTCAACCCTTTATATCTTCTACATTTATAGATCTGTGCACAAACTAACTATAGTTTATAATTGAGAAAAACAAAGTGTACAAGAGAACAAAATTTCATATCAATACGACGTTCACAGTGGGATATAGAATGGCCATAATTTTACAGAATTTCATGACCCAAAAATTTTTCAACCCTTTATATCTTCTACATTTATAGATCTGTACACAAAATAACTATAGTTTATAATTGAGAAAAACAAAGTTTACATGAGAACAAAATTTCATATCAATACGTCGTTCACAGTGGGAGATATAGAATGGCCATAATTTTACAGAATTTCATGACCCAAAAATTTTTCAACCCTTCATATCTTCTACATTTATAGATCTTTACACAAAATAACTATAGTTTATAATTGAGAAAAACAAAGTGTACATGAGAACAAAATTTCATAAGAATACGTGGTTCACAGTGGGAGATATAGAACGGCCACAATTTTAAAGAATTTCATGACCCAAAAAATTTTCAACCCTTTATATCTTCTACATTTATAGATCTGTGCATAAAATAACTATAGTTTATAATTGAGAAAAACAAAGTGTATAAGAGAACAAAATTTCATAAGAATACGTGGTTCACAGTGGGAGATATAGAACGGCCACAATTTTACAGAATTTCATGACCCAAAAAATTTTCAACCCTTTATATCTTCTACATTTATAGATCTGTGCACAAACTAACTATAGTTAATAATTGAGAAAAACAAAGTGTACAAAAGAACAAAATTTCATAAGAATACGTGGTCCACAGTGGGAGATATAGAACGGCCATAATTTTACAGAATTTCATGACCCAAAAAATTTTCAACCCTTTATATCTTCTACATTTTTAGATCTGTGCACAAACTAACTATAGTTTATAATTGAGAAAAACAAAGTTTACAAGAGAACAAAATTTCATATCAATACGTCGTTCACAGTGGGAAATATAGAATGGCCACAATTTTACAGAATTTCATGACCCAAAAAATTTTCAACCCTTTATATCTTCTACATTTATAGATCTGTGCACAAACTAACTATAGTTTATAATTGAGAAAAACAAAGTGTACAAAAGAACAAAATTTCATAAGAATACGTGGTCCACAGTGGGAGATATAGAACGGCCATAATTTTACAGAATTTCATGACCCAAATAATTTTCAACCCTTTATATCTTCTACATTTTTAGATCTGTGCACAAACTAACTATAGTTTATAATTGAGAAAAACCAAGTTTACAAGAGAACAAAATTTCATATCAATACGTCGTTCACAGTGGGAGATATAGAATGGCCATAATTTTACAGAATTTCATGACCCAAAAAATTTTCAACCCTTTATATCTTCTAAATTTATAGATCTGTGCACAAACTAACTATAGTTTATAATTGAGAAAAACAAAGTGTACAAGAGAACAAAATTTCATATCAATACGTCGTTCACAGTGGGAGATATAGAATGGCCATAATTTTACAGAATTTCATGACCCAAAAAATTTTCAACCCTTTATATCTTCTACATTTATAGATCTGTAAACAAAATAACTATAGTTTATAATTGAGAAAAACAAAGTGTATAAAAGAACAAAATTCCATACTAATACGTGGTCCACAGTGGGAGATATAGAACGGCCATAATTTTACAGAATTTCATGACCCAAAAAATTTTCAACCCTTTATATCTTCTACATTTATAGATCTGTGCATAAAATAACTATAGTTTATAATTGAGAAAAACAAAGTGTACAAGAGAACAAAATTTCCTAAGAATACGTGGTTCACAGTGGGAGATAAAGAACGGCCACAATTTTACAGAATTTCATGACCCAAAAAATTTTCAACCCTTTATATCTTCAACATTTATAGATCTGTGCACAAACTAACTATAGTTTATAATTGAGAAAAACAAAGTGTACAAGAGAACAAAATTTCATATCAATACGTCGTTCACAGTGGGAGATATAGAATGGCCATAATTTTACAGAATTTCATGACCCAAAAAATTTTCAACCCTTTATATCTTCTACATTTATAGATCTGTGCCCAAAATAAGTATAGTTTATAATTGAGAAAAACAAAGTGTATAAAAGAACAAAATTCCATACTAATACGTGGTCCACAGTGGGAGATATAGAACGGCCATAATTTTACAGAATTTCATGACCCAAAGAATTTTCAACCCTTTATATCTTCTACATTTATAGATCTGTGCACAAACTAACTATAGTTTATAATTGAGAAAAACAAAGTGTACAAGAGAACAAAATTTCATATCAATACGACGTTCACAGTGGGATATAGAATGGCCATAATTTTACAGAATTTCATGACCCAAAAATTTTTCAACCCTTTATATCTTCTACATTTATAGATCTGTACACAAAATAACTATAGTTTATAATTGAGAAAAACAAAGTTTACATGAGAACAAAATTTCATAAGAATACGTGGTTCACAGTGGGAGATATAGAACGGCCACAATTTTACAGAATTTCATGACCCAAAAAATTTTCAACCCTTCATATCTTCTACATTTATAGATCTTTACACAAAATAACTATAGTTTATAATTGAGAAAAACAAAGTGTACATGAGAACAAAATTTCATAAGAATACGTGGTTCACAGTGGGAGATATAGAACGGCCACAATTTTACAGAATTTCATGACCCAAAAAATTTTCAACCCTTTATATCTTCTACATTTATAGATCTGTGCATAAAATAACTATAGTTTATAATTGAGAAAAACAAAGTGTATAAGAGAACAAAATTTCATAAGAATACGTGGTTCACAGTGGGAGATATAGAACGGCCACAATTTTACAGAATTTCATGACCCAAAAAATTTTCAACCCTTTATATCTTCTACATTTATAGATCTGTGCACAAACTAACTATAGTTAATAATTGAGAAAAACAAAGTGTACAAAAGAACAAAATTTCATAAGAATACGTGGTCCACAGTGGGAGATATAGAACGGCCATAATTTTACAGAATTTCATGACCCAAAAAATTTTCAACCCTTTATATCTTCTACATTTTTAGATCTGTGCACAAACTAACTATAGTTTATAATTGAGAAAAACAAAGTTTACAAGAGAACAAAATTTCATATCAATACGTCGTTCACAGTGGGAGATATAGAATGGCCATAATTTTACAGAATTTCATGACCCAAAAATTTTTCAACCCTTCATATCTTCTACATTTATAGATCTGTACACAAAATAACTATAGTTTATAATTGAGAAAAACAATGTGTATAAAAGAACAAAATTCCATACTAATACTTGGTCCACAGTGGGAGATATAGAACGGCCATAATTTTACAGAATTTCATGACCCAAATAATTTTCAACCCTTTATATCTTCTACATTTTTAGATCTGTGCACAAACTAACTATAGTTTATAATTGAGAAAAACAAAGTTTACAAGAGAACAAAATTTCATATCAATACGTCGTTCACAGTGGGAGATATAGAATGGCCATAATTTTACAGAATTTCATGACCCAAAAAATTTTCAACCCTTTATATCTTCTAAATTTATAGATCTGTGCACAAACTAACTATAGTTTATAATTGAGAAAAACAAAGTGTACAAGAGAACAAAATTTCATATCAATACGTCGTTCACAGTGGGAGATATAGAATGGCCATAATTTTACAGAATTTCATGACCCAAAAAATTTTCAACCCTTTATATCTTCTACATTTATAGATCTGTAAACAAAATAACTATAGTTTATAATTGAGAAAAACAAAGTGTATAAAAGAACAAAATTCCATACTAATACGTGGTCCACAGTGGGAGATATAGAACGGCCATAATTTTACAGAATTTCATGACCCAAAAAATTTTCAACCCTTTATATCTTCTACATTTATAGATCTGTGCATAAAATAACTATAGTTTATAATTGAGAAAAACAAAGTGTACAAGAGAACAAAATTTCCTAAGAATACGTGGTTCACAGTGGGAGATAAAGAACGGCCACAATTTTACAGAATTTCATGACCCAAAAAATTTTCAACCCTTTATATCTTCAACATTTATAGATCTGTGCACAAACTAACTATAGTTTATAATTGAGAAAAACAAAGTGTACAAGAGAACAAAATTTCATATCAATACGTCGTTCACAGTGGGAGATATAGAATGGCCATAATTTTACAGAATTTCATGACCCAAAAAATTTTCAACCCTTTATATCTTCTACATTTATAGATCTGTGCCCAAAATAAGTATAGTTTATAATTGAGAAAAACAAAGTGTATAAAAGAACAAAATTCCATACTAATACGTGGTCCACAGTGGGAGATATAGAACGGCCATAATTTTACAGAATTTCATGACCCAAAGAATTTTCAACCCTTTATATCTTCTACATTTATAGATCTGTGCACAAACTAACTATAGTTTATAATTGAGAAAAACAAAGTGTACAAGAGAACAAAATTTCATATCAATACGACGTTCACAGTGGGATATAGAATGGCCATAATTTTACAGAATTTCATGACCCAAAAATTTTTCAACCCTTTATATCTTCTACATTTATAGATCTGTACACAAAATAACTATAGTTTATAATTGAGAAAAACAAAGTTTACATGAGAACAAAATTTCATAAGAATACGTGGTTCACAGTGGGAGATATAGAACGGCCACAATTTTACAGAATTTCATGACCCAAAAAATTTTCAACCCTTCATATCTTCTACATTTATAGATCTTTACACAAAATAACTATAGTTTATAATTGAGAAAAACAAAGTGTACATGAGAACAAAATTTCATAAGAATACGTGGTTCACAGTGGGAGATATAGAACGGCCACAATTTTACAGAATTTCATGACCCAAAAAATTTTCAACCCTTTATATCTTCTACATTTATAGATCTGTGCATAAAATAACTATAGTTTATAATTGAGAAAAACAAAGTGTATAAGAGAACAAAATTTCATAAGAATACGTGGTTCACAGTGGGAGATATAGAACGGCCACAATTTTACAGAATTTCATGACCCAAAAAATTTTCAACCCTTTATATCTTCTACATTTATAGATCAGTGCACAAACTAACTATAGTTAATAATTGAGAAAAACAAAGTGTACAAAAGAACAAAATTTCATAAGAATACGTGGTCCACAGTGGGAGATATAGAACGGCCATAATTTTACAGAATTTCATGACCCAAAAAATTTTCAACCCTTTATATCTTCTACATTTTTAGATCTGTGCACAAACTAACTATAGTTTATAATTGAGAAAAACAAAGTTTACAAGAGAACAAAATTTCATATCAATACGTCGTTCACAGTGGGAGATATAGAATGGCCATAATTTTACAGAATTTCATGACCCAAAAATTTTTCAACCCTTCATATCTTCTACATTTATAGATCTGTACACAAAATAACTATAGTTTATAATTGAGAAAAACAATGTGTATAAAAGAACAAAATTCCATACTAATACGTGGTCCACAGTGGGAGATATAGAACGCCCATAATTTTACAGAATTTCATGACCCAAAAAATTTTCAACCCTTTATATCTTCTACATTTTTAGATCTGTGCACAAACTAACTATAGTTTATAATTGAGAAAAACAAAGTGTACAAGAGAACAAAATTTCATATCAATACGTCGTTCACAGTGGGAGATATAGAATGGCCATAATTTTACAGAATTTCATGACCCAAAAAATTTTCAACCCTTTATATCTTCTACATTTATAGATCTGTAAACAAAATAACTATAGTTTATAATTGAGAAAAACAAAGTGTATAAAAGAACAAAATTCCATACTAATACGTGGTCCACAGTGGGAGATATAGAACGGCCATAATTTTACAGAATTTCATGACCCAAAAAATTTTCAACCCTTTATATCTTCTACATTTATAGATCTGTGCATAAAATAACTATAGTTTATAATTGAGAAAAACAAAGTGTACAAGAGAACAAAATTTCCTAAGAATACGTGGTTCACAGTGGGAGATAAAGAACGGCCACAATTTTACAGAATTTCATGACCCAAAAAATTTTCAACCCTTTATATCTTCAACATTTATAGATCTGTGCACAAACTAACTATAGTTTATAATTGAGAAAAACAAAGTGTACAAGAGAACAAAATTTCCTAAGAATACGTGGTTCACAGTGGGAGATAAAGAACGGCCACAATTTTACAGAATTTCATGACCCAAAAAATTTTCAACCCTTTATATCTTCAACATTTATAGATTTGTGCACAAACTAACTATAGTTTATAATTGAGAAAAACTAAGTGTACAAGAGAACAAAATTTCATATCAATACGTCGTTCACAGTGGGAGATATAGAATGGCCATAATTTTACAGAATTTCATGACCCAAAAAATTTTCAACCCTTTATATCTTCTACATTTATAGATCTGTGCCCAAAATAAGTATAGTTTATAATTGAGAAAAACAAAGTGTATAAAAGAACAAAATTCCATACTAATACGTGGTCCACAGTGGGAGATATAGAACGGCCATAATTTTACAGAATTTCATGACCCAAAGAATTTTCAACCCTTTATATCTTCTACATTTATAGATCTGTGCACAAACTAACTATAGTTTATAATTGAGAAAAACAAAGTGTACAAGAGAACAAAATTTCATATCAATACGACGTTCACAGTGGGATATAGAATGGCCATAATTTTACAGAATTTCATGACCCAAAAATTTTTCAACCCTTTATATCTTCTACATTTATAGATCTGTACACAAAATAACTATAGTTTATAATTGAGAAAAACAAAGTTTACATGAGAACAAAATTTCATATCAATACGTCGTTCACAGTGGGAGATATAGAATGGCCATAATTTTACAGAATTTCATGACCCAAAAATTTTTCAACCCTTCATATCTTCTACATTTATAGATCTTTACACAAAATAACTATAGTTTATAATTGAGAAAAACAAAGTGTACATGAGAACAAAATTTCATAAGAATACGTGGTTCACAGTGGGAGATATAGAACGGCCACAATTTTAAAGAATTTCATGACCCAAAAAATTTTCAACCCTTTATATCTTCTACATTTATAGATCTGTGCATAAAATAACTATAGTTTATAATTGAGAAAAACAAAGTGTATAAGAGAACAAAATTTCATAAGAATACGTGGTTCACAGTGGGAGATATAGAACGGCCACAATTTTACAGAATTTCATGACCCAAAAAATTTTCAACCCTTTATATCTTCTACATTTATAGATCTGTGCACAAACTAACTATAGTTAATAATTGAGAAAAACAAAGTGTACAAAAGAACAAAATTTCATAAGAATACGTGGTCCACAGTGGGAGATATAGAACGGCCATAATTTTACAGAATTTCATGACCCAAAAAATTTTCAACCCTTTATATCTTCTACATTTTTAGATCTGTGCACAAACTAACTATAGTTTATAATTGAGAAAAACAAAGTTTACAAGAGAACAAAATTTCATATCAATACGTCGTTCACAGTGGGAAATATAGAATGGCCACAATTTTACAGAATTTCATGACCCAAAAAATTTTCAACCCTTTATATCTTCTACATTTATAGATCTGTGCACAAACTAACTATAGTTTATAATTGAGAAAAACAAAGTGTACAAAAGAACAAAATTTCATAAGAATACGTGGTCCACAGTGGGAGATATAGAACGGCCATAATTTTACAGAATTTCATGACCCAAATAATTTTCAACCCTTTATATCTTCTACATTTTTAGATCTGTGCACAAACTAACTATAGTTTATAATTGAGAAAAACCAAGTTTACAAGAGAACAAAATTTCATATCAATACGTCGTTCACAGTGGGAGATATAGAATGGCCATAATTTTACAGAATTTCATGACCCAAAAAATTTTCAACCCTTTATATCTTCTAAATTTATAGATCTGTGCACAAACTAACTATAGTTTATAATTGAGAAAAACAAAGTGTACAAGAGAACAAAATTTCATATCAATACGTCGTTCACAGTGGGAGATATAGAATGGCCATAATTTTACAGAATTTCATGACCCAAAAAATTTTCAACCCTTTATATCTTCTACATTTATAGATCTGTAAACAAAATAACTATAGTTTATAATTGAGAAAAACAAAGTGTATAAAAGAACAAAATTCCATACTAATACGTGGTCCACAGTGGGAGATATAGAACGGCCATAATTTTACAGAATTTCATGACCCAAAAAATTTTCAACCCTTTATATCTTCTACATTTATAGATCTGTGCATAAAATAACTATAGTTTATAATTGAGAAAAACAAAGTGTACAAGAGAACAAAATTTCCTAAGAATACGTGGTTCACAGTGGGAGATAAAGAACGGCCACAATTTTACAGAATTTCATGACCCAAAAAATTTTCAACCCTTTATATCTTCAACATTTATAGATCTGTGCACAAACTAACTATAGTTTATAATTGAGAAAAACAAAGTGTACAAGAGAACAAAATTTCATATCAATACGTCGTTCACAGTGGGAGATATAGAACGGCCATAATTTTACAGAATTTCATGACCCAAAGAATTTTCAACCCTTTATATCTTCTACATTTATAGATCTGTGCACAAACTA
This sequence comes from Rhodnius prolixus, assembly GCF_049639745.1. Lineage (NCBI taxonomy): Eukaryota > Metazoa > Arthropoda > Insecta > Hemiptera > Reduviidae > Rhodnius > Rhodnius prolixus. The sequence goes on from NW_027411582.1 coordinate 22,440,270, forward strand.
ACTATAGTTTATAATTGAGAAAAACAAAGTGTACAAGAGAACAAAATTTCATATCAATACGACGTTCACAGTGGGATATAGAATGGCCATAATTTTACAGAATTTCATGACCCAAAAATTTTTCAACCCTTTATATCTTCTACATTTATAGATCTGTACACAAAATAACTATAGTTTATAATTGAGAAAAACAAAGTTTACATGAGAACAAAATTTCATAAGAATACGTGGTTCACAGTGGGAGATATAGAACGGCCACAATTTTACAGAATTTCATGACCCAAAAAATTTTCAACCCTTCATATCTTCTACATTTATAGATCTTTACACAAAATAACTATAGTTTATAATTGAGAAAAACAAAGTGTACATGAGAACAAAATTTCATAAGAATACGTGGTTCACAGTGGGAGATATAGAACGGCCACAATTTTACAGAATTTCATGACCCAAAAAATTTTCAACCCTTTATATCTTCTACATTTATAGATCTGTGCATAAAATAACTATAGTTTATAATTGAGAAAAACAAAGTGTATAAGAGAACAAAATTTCATAAGAATACGTGGTTCACAGTGGGAGATATAGAACGGCCACAATTTTACAGAATTTCATGACCCAAAAAATTTTCAACCCTTTATATCTTCTACATTTATAGATCAGTGCACAAACTAACTATAGTTAATAATTGAGAAAAACAAAGTGTACAAAAGAACAAAATTTCATAAGAATACGTGGTCCACAGTGGGAGATATAGAACGGCCATAATTTTACAGAATTTCATGACCCAAAAAATTTTCAACCCTTTATATCTTCTACATTTTTAGATCTGTGCACAAACTAACTATAGTTTATAATTGAGAAAAACAAAGTTTACAAGAGAACAAAATTTCATATCAATACGTCGTTCACAGTGGGAGATATAGAATGGCCATAATTTTACAGAATTTCATGACCCAAAAATTTTTCAACCCTTCATATCTTCTACATTTATAGATCTGTACACAAAATAACTATAGTTTATAATTGAGAAAAACAATGTGTATAAAAGAACAAAATTCCATACTAATACGTGGTCCACAGTGGGAGATATAGAACGCCCATAATTTTACAGAATTTCATGACCCAAAAAATTTTCAACCCTTTATATCTTCTACATTTTTAGATCTGTGCACAAACTAACTATAGTTTATAATTGAGAAAAACAAAGTGTACAAGAGAACAAAATTTCATATCAATACGTCGTTCACAGTGGGAGATATAGAATGGCCATAATTTTACAGAATTTCATGACCCAAAAAATTTTCAACCCTTTATATCTTCTACATTTATAGATCTGTAAACAAAATAACTATAGTTTATAATTGAGAAAAACAAAGTGTATAAAAGAACAAAATTCCATACTAATACGTGGTCCACAGTGGGAGATATAGAACGGCCATAATTTTACAGAATTTCATGACCCAAAAAATTTTCAACCCTTTATATCTTCTACATTTATAGATCTGTGCATAAAATAACTATAGTTTATAATTGAGAAAAACAAAGTGTACAAGAGAACAAAATTTCCTAAGAATACGTGGTTCACAGTGGGAGATAAAGAACGGCCACAATTTTACAGAATTTCATGACCCAAAAAATTTTCAACCCTTTATATCTTCAACATTTATAGATCTGTGCACAAACTAACTATAGTTTATAATTGAGAAAAACAAAGTGTACAAGAGAACAAAATTTCATATCAATACGTCGTTCACAGTGGGAGATATAGAATGGCCATAATTTTACAGAATTTCATGACCCAAAAAATTTTCAACCCTTTATATCTTCTACATTTATAGATCTGTGCACAAACTAACTATAGTTTATAATTGAGAAAAACAAAGTGTACAAGAGAACAAAATTTCATAAGAATACGTGGTTCACAGTGGGAGATATAGAACGGCCACAATTTTACAGAATTTCATGAACCAAAAAATTTTCAACCCTTTATATCTTCTACATTTATAGATCTATGCCCAAAATAAGTATAGTTTATAATTGAGAAAAACAAAGTGTATAAAAGAACAAAATTCCATACTAATACGTGGTCCACAGTGGGAGATATAGAACGGCCATAATTTTACAGAATTTCATGACCCAAAGAATTTTCAACCCTTTATATCTTCTACATTTATAGATCTGTGAATAAACTAACTATAGTTTATAATTAAGAAAAACAAAGTGTACAAGAGAACAAAATTTCATATCAATACGACGTTCACAGTGGGATATAGAATGGCCATAATTTTACAGAATTTCATGACCCAAAAATTTTTCAACCCTTTATATCTTCTACATTTATAGATCTGTACACAAAATAACTATAGTTTATAATTGAGAAAAAAAAAGTTTACATGAGAACAAAATTTCATATCAATACGTCGTTCACAGTGGGAGATATAGAATGGCCATAATTTTACAGAATTTCATGACCCAAAAATTTTTCAACCCTTCATATCTTCTACATTTATAGATCTTTACACAAAATAACTATAGTTTATAATTGAGAAAAACAAAGTGTACATGAGAACAAAATTTCATAAGAATACGTGGTTCACAGTGGGAGATATAGAACGGCCACAATTTTACAGAATTTCATGACCCAAAAAATTTTCAACCCTTTATATCTTCTACATTTATAGATCTGTGCATAAAATAACTATAGTTTATAATTGAGAAAAACAAAGTGTACAAGAGAACAAAATTTCATAAGAATACGTGGTTCACAGTGGGAGATATAGAACGGCCACAATTTTACAGAATTTCATTACCCAAAAAATTTTCAACCCTTTATATCTTCTACATTTATAGATCTGTGCACAAACTAACTATAGTTTATAATTGAGAAAAACAAAGTGTACAAAAGAACAAAATTTCATAAGAATACGTGGTCCACAGTGGGAGATATAGAACGGCCATAATTTTACAGAATTTCATGACCCAAAAAATTTTCAACCCTTTATATCTTCTACATTTTTAGATCTGTGCACAAACTAACTATAGTTTATAATTGAGAAAAACAAAGTTTACAAGAGAACAAAATTTCATATCAATACGTCGTTCACAGTGGGAGATATAGAATGGCCATAATTTTACAGAATTTCATGACCCAAAAATTTTTCAACCCTTCATATCTTCTACATTTATAGATCTGTACACAAAATAACTATAGTTTATAATTGAGAAAAACAATGTGTATAATAGAACAAAATTCCATACTAATACGTGGTCCACAGTGGGAGATATAGAACGGCCATAATTTTACAGAATTTCATGACCCAAAAATTTTTCAACCCTTCATATCTTCTACATTTATAGATCTTTACACAAAATAACTATAGCTTATAATTGAGAAAAACAAAGTGTACAAGAGAACAAAATTTCATATCAATACGTCGTTCACAGTGGGAAATATAGAATGGCCATAATTTTACAGAATTTCATGACCCAAAAAATTTTCAACCCTTTATATCTTCTACATTTATAGATCTGTGCACAAACTAACTATAGTTTATAATTGAGAAAAACAAAGTGTACAAGAGAACAAAATTTCATAAGAATACGTGGTTCACAGTGGGAGATATAGAACGGCCACATTTTTACAGAATTTCATGACCCAAAAAATGTTCAACCCTTCATATCTTCTACATTTATAGATCTGTGCACTAACTAACTATAGTTTATAATTGAGAAAAACAAAGTGTATAAAAGAACCAAATTCCATACTAATACGTGGTCCACAGTGGGAGATATAGAACGGCCATAATTTTACAGAATTTCATGACCCAAAAAATTTTCAACCCTTTATATCTTCTACATGTATAGATCTGTGCACAAACTAACTATAGTTTATAATTGAGAAAAACAAAGTGTACAAGAGAACAAAATTCCATACTAATACGTGGTCCACAGTGGGAGATATAGAACGGCCATAATTTTACAGAACTTCATGACCCAAAAAATTTTCAACCCTTTATATCTTCTACATTTATAGATCTGTGCACAAACTAACTATAGTTTATAATTGAGAAAAACAAAGTGTATAAAAGAACAAAATTCCATACTAATACGTGGTCCACAGTGGGAGATATAGAACGGCCATAATTTTACAGAATTTCATGACCCAAAAAATTTTCAACCCTTTATATCTTCTACATTTATAGATCTGTGCACAAACTAACTATAGTTTATAAATGAGAAAAACAAAGTGTACAAGAGAACAAAATTTCATATCAATACGTCGTTCACAGTGGAAGATATAGAATGGCCATAGTTTTACAGAATTTCATGACCCAAAAAATTTTCAACCCTTTATATCTTCTACATTTTTAGATCTGTGCACAAACTAACTATAGTTTATAATTGAGAAAAACAATGTTTACAAGAGAACAAAATTTCATATCAATACGTCGTTCACAGTGGGAGATATAGAATGGCCATAATTTTACAGAATTTCATGACCCAAAAATTTTTCAACCCTTCATATCTTCTACATTTATAGATCTTTACACAAAATAACTATAGCTTATAATTGAGAAAAACAAAGTGTACAAGAGAACAAAATTTCATATCAATACGTCGTTCACAGTGGGAAATATAGAATGGCCATAATTTTACAGAATTTCATGACCCAAAAAATTTTCAACCCTTTATATCTTCTACATTTATAGATCTGTGCACAAACTAACTATAGTTTATAATTGAGAAAAACAAAGTGTACAAGAGAACAAAATTTCATAAGAATACGTGGTTCACAGTGGGAGATATAGAACGGCCACATTTTTACAGAATTTCATGACCCAAAAAATTTTTTAACCCTTCATATCTTCTACATTTATAGATCTGTGCACTAACTAACTATAGTTTATAATTGAGAAAAACAAAGTGTATAAAAGAACCAAATTCCATACTAATACGTGGTCCACAGTGGGAGATATAGAACGGCCATAATTTTACAGAATTTCATGACCCAAAAAATTTTCAACCCTTTATATCTTCTACATGTATAGATCTGTGCACAAACTAACTATAGTTTATAATTGAGAAAAACAAAGTGTACAAGAGAACAAAATTCCATACTAATACGTGGTCCACAGTGGGAGATATAGAACGGCCATAATTTTACAGAACTTCATGACCCAAAAAATTTTCAACCCTTTATATCTTCTACATTTATAGATCTGTGCACAAACTAACTATAGTTTATAATTGAGAAAAACAAAGTGTATAAAAGAACAAAATTCCATACTAATACGTGGTCCACAGTGGAAGATATAGAATGGCCATAGTTTTACAGAATTTCATGACCCAGAAAATTTTCAACCCTTTCTATCTTCTACATTTATAGATTTGTGCACAAACTAACTATAGTTTATAATTGAGAAAAACAAAGTGTACAAGAGAACAAAATTCCATATCAATACGTGGTCCACAGTGGGAGATATAGAACGGCCATAATTTTACAGAATTTCATGACCCAAAAAATTTTCAACCCTTTATATCTTCTACATTTATAGATCTGTGCACAAACTAACTATAGTTTATAATTCAGAAAAACAAAGTGTACAAGAGAACAAAATTCCATATCAATACGCGGTCCACAGTGGGAGATATAGAACGGCCATAATTTTACAGAATTTCATGACCCAAAGAATTTTCAACCCTTTATATCTTCTACATTTATAGATCTGTGCACAAACTAACTATAGTTTATAATTAAGAAAAACAAAGTGTACAAGAGAACAAAATTTCATATCAATACGACGTTCACAGTGGGATATAGAATGGCCATAATTTTACAGAATTTCATGACCCAAAAATTTTTCAACCCTTTATATCTTCTACATTTATAGATCTGTACACAAAATAACTATAGTTTATAATTGAGAAAAAAAAAGTTTACATGAGAACAAAATTTCATATCAATACGTCGTTCACAGTGGGAGATATAGAATGGCCATAATTTTACAGAATTTCATGACCCAAAAATTTTTCAACCCTTCATATCTTCTACATTTATAGATCTTTACACAAAATAACTATAGTTTATAATTGAGAAAAACAAAGTGTACATGAGAACAAAATTTCATAAGAATACGTGGTTCACAGTGGGAGATATAGAACGGCCACAATTTTACAGAATTTCATGACCCAAAAAATTTTCAACCCTTTATATCTTCTACATTTATAGATCTGTGCATAAAATAACTATAGTTTATAATTGAGAAAAACAAAGTGTACAAGAGAACAAAATTTCATAAGAATACGTGGTTCACAGTGGGAGATATAGAACGGCCACAATTTTACAGAATTTCATGACCCAAAAAATTTTCAACCCTTTATATCTTCTACATTTATAGATCTGTGCACAAACTAACTATAGTTTATAATTGAGAAAAACAAAGTGTACAAAAGAACAAAATTTCATAAGAATACGTGGTCCACAGTGGGAGATATAGAACGGCCATAATTTTACAGAATTTCATGACCCAAAAAATTTTCAACCCTTTATATCTTCTACATTTTTAGATCTGTGCACAAACTAACTATAGTTTATAATTGAGAAAAACAAAGTTTACAAGAGAACAAAATTTCATATCAATACGTCGTTCACAGTGGGAGATATAGAATGGCCATAATTTTACAGAATTTCATGACCCAAAAATTTTTCAACCCTTCATATCTTCTACATTTATAGATCTGTACACAAAATAACTATAGTTTATAATTGAGAAAAACAATGTGTATAATAGAACAAAATTCCATACTAATACGTGGTCCACAGTGGGAGATATAGAACGGCCATAATTTTACAGAATTTCATGACCCAAAAAATTTTCAACCCTTTATATCTTCTACATTTTTAGATCTGTGCACAAACTAACTATAGTTTATAATTGAGAAAAACAATGTATACAAGAGAACAAAATTTCATATCAATACGTCGTTCACAGTGGGAGATATAGAATGGCCATAATTTTACAGAATTTCATGACCCAAAAATTTTTCAACCCTTCATATCTTCTACATTTATAGATCTTTACACAAAATAACTATAGCTTATAATTGAGAAAAACAAAGTGTACAAGAGAACAAAATTTTATATCAATACGTCGTTCACAGTGGGAAATATAGAATGGCCATAATTTTACAGAATTTCATGACCCAAAAAATTTTCAACCCTTTATATCTTCTACATTTATAGATCTGTGCACAAACTAACTATAGTTTATAATTGAGAAAAACAAAGTGTACAAGAGAACAAAATTTCATAAGAATACGTGGTTCACAGTGGGAGATATAGAACGGCCACATTTTTACAGAATTTCATGACCCAAAAAATGTTCAACCCTTCATATCTTCTACATTTATAGATCTGTGCACTAACTAACTATAGTTTATAATTGAGAAAAACAAAGTGTATAAAAGAACCAAATTCCATACTAATACGTGGTCCACAGTGGGAGATATAGAACGGCCATAATTTTACAGAATTTCATGACCCAAAAAATTTTCAACCCTTTATATCTTCTACATGTATAGATCTGTGCACAAACTAACTATAGTTTATAATTGAGAAAAACAAAGTGTACAAGAGAACAAAATTCCATACTAATACGTGGTCCACAGTGGGAGATATAGAACGGCCATAATTTTACAGAACTTCATGACCCAAAAAATTTTCAACCCTTTATATCTTCTACATTTATAGATCTGTGCACAAACTAACTATAGTTTATAATTGAGAAAAACAAAGTGTATAAAAGAACAAAATTCCATACTAATACGTGGTCCACAGTGGGAGATATAGAACGGCCATAATTTTACAGAATTTCATGACCCAAAAAATTTTCAACCCTTTATATCTTCTACATTTATAGATCTGTGCACAAACTAACTATAGTTTATAAATGAGAAAAACAAAGTGTACAAGAGAACAAAATTTCATATCAATACGTCGTTCACAGTGGAAGATATAGAATGGCCATAGTTTTACAGAATTTCATGACCCAGAAAATTTTCAACCCTTTCTATCTTCTACATTTATAGATTTGTGCACAAACTAACTATAGTTTATAATTGAGAAAAACAAAGTGTACAAGAGAACAAAATTCCATATCAATACGTGGTCCACAGTGGGAGATATAGAACGGCCATAATTTTACAGAATTTCATGACCCAAAAAATTTTCAACTTTTTATATCTTCTACATTTATAGATCTGTGCACAAACTAACTATAGTTTATAATTCAGAAAAACAAAGTTTACAAGAGAACAAAATTTCATATCAATACGTCGTTCACAGTGGGAGATATAGAATGGCCATAATTTTACAGAATTTCATGACCCAAAAAATTTTCAACCCTTTATATCTTCTACATTTTTAGATCTGTGCACAAACTAACTATAGTTTATAATTGAGAAAAACAATGTTTACAAGAGAACAAAATTTCATATCAATACGTCGTTCACAGTGGGAGATATAGAATGGCCATAATTTTACAGAATTTCATGACCCAAAAATTTTTTAACCCTTCATATCTTCTACATTTATAGATCTGTGCACTAACTAACTATAGTTTATAATTGAGAAAAACAAAGTGTATAAAAGAACCAAATTCCATACTAATACGTGGTCCACAGTGGTAGATATAGAACGGCCATAATTTTACAGAATTTCATGACCCAGAAAATTTTCAACCCTTTCTATCTTCTACATTTATAGATTTGTGCACAAACTAACTATAGTTTATAATTGAGAAAAACAAAGTGTACAAGAGAACAAAATTCCATACTAATACGTGGTCCACAGTGGGAGATATAGAACGGCCATAATTTTACAGAACTTCATGACCCAAAAAATTTTCAACCCTTTATATCTTCTACATTTATAGATCTGTGCACAAACTAACTATAGTTTATAATTGAGAAAAACAAAGTGTATAAAAGAACAAAATTCCATACTAATACGTGGTCCACAGTGGAAGATATAGAATGGCCATAGTTTTACAGAATTTCATGACCCAGAAAATTTTCAACCCTTTCTATCTTCTACATTTATAGATTTGTGCACAAACTAACTATAGTTTATAATTGAGAAAAACAAAGTGTACAAGAGAACAAAATTCCATATCAATACGTGGTCCACAGTGGGAGATATAGAACGGCCATAATTTTACAGAATTTCATGACCCAAAAAATTTTCAACCCTTTATATCTTCTACATTTATAGATCTGTGCACAAACTAACTATAGTTTATAATTCAGAAAAACAAAGTGTACAAGAGAACAAAATTCCATATCAATACGCGGTCCACAGTGGGAGATATAGAACGGCCATAATTTTACAGAATTTCATGACCCAAAAAATTTTCAACCCTTTATATCTTCTACATTTATAGATCTGTACACAAAATAACTATAGTTTATAATTGAGAAAAACAAAGTTTTCATGAGAACAAAATTTCATAAGAATACGTGGTTCACAGTGGGAGATATAGAACGGCCATAATTTTACAGAATTTCAAGACCCAAAAAATTTTCAACCCTTTATATCTTCTACATTTATAGATCTGTGCACAAACTAACTATAGTTTATAATTGAGAAAAACAAAGTTTACAAGAGAACAAAATTTCATAAGAATACGTGGTTCACAGTGGGAGATATAGAACGGCCACAGTTTTACAGAATTTCATGACCCAAAAAATTTTCAACCCTTTATATCTTCTACATTTATAGATCTGTACACAAAATAACTATAGTTTATAATTGAGAAAAACAAAGTGTACAAGAGTACAAAATTTCATAAGAATACGTGGTTCACAGTGGGAGATATAGAACGGCCATAATTTTACAGAATTTCATGACCCAAAAAATTTTCAACCCTTTATATCTTCTTCATTTATAGATCTGTGCACAAACTAACTATAGTTTATAATTGAGAAAAACAAAGTGTACAAGGGAACAAAATTTCATACCAATACGTCGTTCACAGTGGGAGATATACAATGGCCATAATTTTACAGAATTTCATGACCCAAAAAATTTTCAACCCTTTATATCTTCTACATTTAAAGATCTGTGCTCAAACTAACTATAGTTTATAATTGAGAAAAACAAAGTGTACAAGAGAACAAAATTTCATATCAATACATCGTTCACAGTGGGAGATATAGAATGGCCATAATTTTACAGAATTTCATGACCCAAAAAATTTTCAACCCTTTATATCTTCTACATTTATAGATCTGTACACAAAATAACTATAGTTTATAATTGAGAAATTATAATAAAATTTCATATCAATACGTCGTTCACAGTGGTAGATATAGAACGGCCATAATTTTACAGAATTTCATGACCCAGAAAATTTTCAACCCTTTCTATCTTCTACATTTATAGATTTGTGCACAAACTAACTATAGTTTATAATTGAGAAAAACAAAGTGTACAAGAGAACAAAATTCCATATCAATACGTGGTCCACAGTGGGAGATATAGAACGGCCATAATTTTACAGAATTTCATGACCCAAAAAATTTTCAACCCTTTATATCTTCTACATTTATAGATCTGTGCACAAACTAACTATAGTTTATAATTCAGAAAAACAAAGTTTACAAGAGAACAAAATTTCATATCAATACGTCGTTCACAGTGGGAGATATAGAATGGCCATAATTTTACAGAATTTCATGACCCAAACATTTTTCAACCCTTTATATCTTCTACATTTATAGATCTGTGCACAAACTAACTATAGTTTATAATTGAGAAAAACAAAGTCTATAACAGAACAAAATTCCATATCAATATGTGTTTCACAGTGGGAGATATAGAACGGCCATAATTTTACAGAATTTCATGACCTAAAAAATTTTCAACCCTTTATATCTTCTACATTTATAGATCTGTGCACAAACTAACTATAGTTTATAATTGAGAAAAACAAAGTGTACAAGAGAACAAAATTCCATATCAATACGTGGTTCACAGTGGGAGATATGGAACGGCCATAATTTTACAGAATTTCATGACCCAAAAAATTTTCAACCCTTTATATCTTCTACATTTATAGATCTGTACACAAAATAACTATAGTTAATAATTGAGAAAAACAAAGTCTATAAGAGAACAAAATTCCATATCAATATGGGTTTCACAGTGGGTGATATAGAACGGCCACAATTTTACAGAATTTCATGACCCAAAAAATTTTCAACCCTTTATATCTTCTACATTTATAGATCTGTGCACAAACTAACTATAGTTTATAATTGAGAAAAACAAAGTGTACAAGAGAACAAAATTTCATATCAATACGTCGTTCACAGTGGGAGATATAGAACGGCCATAATTTTACAGAATTTCATGACCCAAAAAATTTTCAACCCTTTATATCTTCTACATGTATAGATCTGTGCACCAACTAACTATAGTTTATAATTGAGAAAAACAAAGTGTACAAGAGAACAAAATTCCATACTAATACGTGGTCCACAGTGGGAGATATAGAACGGCCATAATTTTACAGAACTTCATGACCCAAAAAATTTTCAACCCTTTATATCTTCTACATTTATAGATCTGTGCACAAACTAACTATAGTTTATAATTGAGAAAAACAAAGTGAACAAGAGAACAAAATTTCATATCAATACGTCGTTCACAGTGGGAGATATAGAATGGCCATAATTTTACAGAATTTCATGACCCAAAAAATTTTCAACCCTTTATATCTTCTACATTTATAGATCTGTGCACAAACTAACTATAGTTTATAATTGAGAAAAACAAAGTGTACAAGAGAACAAAATTTCATACCAATACGTCGTTCACAGTGGGAGATATAGAACGGCCACAATTTTACAGAATTTCATGACCCAAAAAATTTTCAACCCTTTATATCTTCTACATTTATAGATCTGTACACAAAATAACTATAGTTTATAATTGAGAAAAACAAAGTGTACAAGAGAACAAAATTTCATAAGAATACGTGGTTCACAGTGGGAGATATAGATCGGCCACAATTTTACAGAATTTCATGACCCAAAAAATTTTCAACCCTTTATATCTTCTACATTTATAGATCTGTGCACAAACTAACTATAGTTTATAATTGAGAAAAACAAAGTGTACAAGGGAACAAAATTTCATACCAATACGTCGTTCACAGTGGGAGATATAGAATGGCCATAAATTTACAGAATTTCATGACCCAAAAAATTTTCAACCCTTTATATCAGTGGTTCTTAACCTTTTCATAGACGCGGAACACAATTATGTTTATGCAAGAACTTAAAATTAAATTCAAATTAAAAAAAAAGGATCAATTTTTTTGTTTTCGTATCTTTTTTAAGTTTCTAAATTTCAATACATTTAAAATTGAAATTTCGCGGAACACTTGGACCATATTCCAAGCACTTGAACACGGGTGTTCCGCGGAACACCGGTTAATAACCACTGGTCTAGAGACTCGTGAAGAAGTCCAAGTCTACAAAAATTAACCGAAAAGTGCTCATTGAAGTAGCTTTGAAAAACGGCCTCGCCAAAACGTGGTTCAAACCATTGGTTGAAAAGCCATAAAAGTGGATGATTAAATTAGTTTGATTAACGATTGAAATTGAACTAATTCGGTGATTAAAATTAAAGTTCAATTTAATTCTCAGATTTAATAATAATTTTTTTAGTTTGATTAAATTAGTTTGATTAACGATTAAATCTGAAATTTAATTGATTAAATAATTGTCATATGATTAAAATTACGATTAAATTCGCCGATTAAATTCTGATTAAAATTAAAAATAAATTGAATCAATTAAATTTAGAATTTAATTTTTTTTTAATCAGTGCCCAACTCTGTTGCTTATATATTTTTTTTATTTTCTATATAAAGACAGTTTTTTATTGCGTACTTTATTAAAATACACTTTACTGTAGAAAAAAAAAGTAAATAGAAATAATGATATTTTAATTTGGAGGAATATGAATATGTGGACAATTCCAGTTTAAAAAATGCAACAAAAACTGCTGTTAAGAGAGCTCTATTGACAAGATTGATAACTACTTAGCAATTATTAGTTCTAACTTCTTGTGCTAGATAGCATGTGTATGTAGAATTTATATATGTATTGTATTTCACAGTTATTTCCATTTTCATGTTACCTAGTTTATGTGTAACATTGATAAATGCGCAAATAAAGCATTAAATTACAATAGATGGAGTGAAAATAATTGTAATAATGTTGTAGTAGTTTTGTTAAGTTTTTCACATATCTGGCTGCATACTTTATTTCAAACATATAACTCAATGTAAACTAGAAGTTTAATTATGTAGCTCAGTCAATTTAAATCTCCTTTATTCCTATAATTAACTTCTAAGTGATAAATTGTGTATATTTTGGTATTTCTGTATGACTGAAATTTTTGTAATTCTTCATGTAGAATAAATTCAAAGATAAGAATTAAGTATTATTTGATTGTATTTTTTAAATCAATTGAATCTTATTTATAAATAATATACATATGTATTTTTTAGAAATTTATTTCATTTTTATTGAAGAAAAAGTCCACGCCCTATAAAAAGTGATTTAAATGAAGACAAATGGTAGGTACATAGTTTCCTTGACTTCTTTATACTTCCGAATAGAAAGGATGAGAATCGACTAAGTACATTTGCTTAAAAAAATTAAACCCAAACTTCGATTCTTTATACATATTTTTAATCTTTTAACCAATTAATTAGGCTCTTCAAAAAATTTGAAGTAAGCTTTACTTTTTAACTGAAAATATTTGTTCATCCATGTAACTAAATCATTCTCTCTTGCACTCTTGTTGCACTTAGCTTTTATTTGATAAATTTTCTGAGGAAAAATCGATTAAGGGCTTTTTGTTTTAAAGTGTAATTTAAGGTTTGTTTACTACTTTTTTCTTTACAAAGGAAGGTTATTTGTGTTGCTACAATTCTGGGTTCGAAGAAAATGCTTCAATCAGTAGTATTTTCTCATTGCTGTATGAATTATTCACATTTTGATTTCATGTTTAAAAGATTTATTTAAAAAACGTTTTAGCACAGTTTTATTTAAAAAGGAGACTCTTGTGAAAGAAGGTAGGATATTCTTCTCTTTTTAAATGCTATTTCAGTGAATGTATATTTTTGGGGGGGTTATTAATTAGTGCTTCGAGATTGTTGAGAATTTAATCGGAGTACCACGTTTGTGAACGGATATTTGAGATTTTTTCGAAAATTTATCCTTAATTTCCTCTGAATAAAATTTATTTAAATGTTTTTCTATTTTTTGGGGTATTATAAAATGTACTTATAAATCAGCATTTCTAGAATCGTAGAAATATAGTGTCTTATGAATTTTCATTCAAAATTTTTGTGTTATAAGATGGTGTCATTCAAATAAATGACATAAAAGCCATTATAGTTATCCTACAAATAATTTTTTTGTTTTTGTGATAGTTTCAATGCTCAATGTAATTAAGAAAATAATTGCTTACCAACAGATCCTGACAATGGGCGAACATCCATAGATAATAATGAAATGAATGAAACTGTTCACACTCATGTCGAAAAATAACCTACTACCACTTAAAATAAAAGTCAAACCGTCTAAACTAGTGTTTAATTAGCGATAGAAATTAATAAATAATAAATTGTAATTTGAAAGAAAAATTAATTAATATTTTATTTAGATCAATATTTATACAAATCAAATATACAATGTAGGAGGAAAACACCATAATTTACTTCCTTAATAAACATGTTTTTAATAATTAGAATGTTTACATTACTTAGGAATAATAAAAGATTCATTAAGACTCGATTTAACATTCATGGCTAAGGAAAAAGGTTCCAACTAATTATAAATAAAACAAAGTTTGGTACTACAGTGGACAATTATACTCTTTAGTATTAAATAAGGACCAAACAAAAATTGGTTTATTTAAACAATTATAATAAAGCACCTTTTAAAATTCAATTTGTAAAAGTATGACTGATAATTAATATTATTGCACAAAAATTAATTTAAGAAACTCTACTTATGTTTAGATGAACTGTAGAGTTCTTCACTTATTCTGTTTTTTTTCTTTCTTTAAGTAACTAAATAAAACTACTACTGATGGGATATTAAAAAAAAAAATTATTCTATTACCTCATTTAGTATGCACGTTTTCTTTGTTATTAATATTTACTCCATCAGTTTAAACTGCTATAAAAGGGGAAAATAAACAAAGGCTGAAGTAAGTAAGTGTTTTTAGTTACATAATTCAAACTTCAAATCTATTGGATTCACAATATTTTGTAAAACATTAGATCAATTAGATGCATTTGTTAGACCACTAGCGTACAAAGTTGAAATGAAATGACTAATGTTATTAAACATTTGTAATAACCTCTGGTTCGAAACATAATTTTATTTATTTTTGTGTTTAATAAAAAATATCAAGTACTTACAGAAATAACATATACCTATTGCTCACACTATTTTCATGTATAGATTTGGTAGTTTCGCAATACTGGGTAATTTTTGTCCTCTATGACACGCTTAGTTTCTTTAATTTGAAATGAGTTAAACCCTTATCAAGTTTTCAAAAACAATAATCAAATACTACCAAGCACTTTTAAGAATCTAATGTCAAAAATTTCATGAAGAAATAGAGTAGAATGGATGAAAATATGCTCGCTGCTAAGGCAGTAAAATTACAGAATTTAAGGAATATTAATAAAATCAAGTTAACATGTTTATGGTGTGTCTAGAAAATTATCATGCACGAATTTTAGAAAAATTATTAAATACTTACACTCATCCTCATTCACATTTCGGTAAGAATTATTTAATATGATTAGTTCATTATCTCAAATGACAGTTTACTTTCTTAGAGTACATCACTCTGGTTCATTATTTTCAAAAGCCTAGTTTACCATTCATTAATGAAGTGATTATTTTTTTAAAAAAGAATCAAATAACCAACTTTACTTGCAGCTAAATTCAATGTTAATAATTTGGATTCAAATGGCATTAATGATTACTGCAATTGGATGCGCTGTAAAAGCGTGTTGCATTGACATTCAGGTTTCCGAGTTACAGTTGAAAGCAAACAAGGCTTTAAACATCCCCAATGTTCGACATTTGAAAAGCATCAATATTAATTAGAATAATGAAATCAAGCACAATTGTTGGTTTTGATTTCTAATAGTTCTACAAAGTATAAAAACCAAATATGAATGGATCGCAAAAAATAAAGAAATGTACTTGATTTAAAAGGAGATGAACATTGTATGTCTGCATTAAGTAGTAAGTTATAATAATCTAAAAAAGAAATTTTGATATAAATGAAGTGTTGGTTTATTTAGTAGACACAGAAATTTAATTTAAGTTTTGGAAAAAGAAAAATAACTTTATTTTAAAGCATTTGAAATTTATACATATAATTTTCAGTAAACAAAAACACGTAATCGCTATGTATGTAAATAAATTGAAAAACAATTACTTTTTAGGTTGCAAAGATCGAATCTTATTTACTTCTGTTCATATATTTTACAATGCTCACCGGTAAATACAAGTTATTTTCATTTTTATTACAAAAATTTACTTAATACTTTAAAAAGTTACTTTAACAAATCTTCAATCTAGAATTAATGTCAAAAGTATCTAACCTATAGATTGTTCTAACCTTTGCGTTATCCTTTTAAATTACACAGTTATCTTTATTCGGCATGATTTTGCATGAATATTTGACATCTCTCTTTTAGAATTACTTCTATAAAACATAAATCATACCATTTTCTCAAGCTTTCCAATTATTTTTTACATGGTTGTAATTGCGCACTATAAAATTACAATTAACAGATTATTTTTTTTTTTCTGATAATCACACACCAATCCAGGTAATGAATTTTTAAAACTAATATTTTTAATACTGTAACTTACAGATGACATTTCGTACCTGCAATTGGTGGAATGATATAATGCAATTGTTTTAGGAACTTGTGATAACGCAAGCTAACCTTCGTAGAAAACTAAGCAACTTTTAGTCCACTTTCAAGAAATAGTAATATTAATTACACATTGAAAAACATACGCAATGTTAATTTTTTTTACAATTCACATTAAGCATGAAATATTAGATAATTTAACGATTAATAACAATTGTTCTTTTTACAATTTTATTCGATATGCAGGCAATACGGTATGTTCAATTTTAACGACTATTTTTAAATATTTATGAATATTATAAAAAGTTAATAAAATATATTACATGAATGAAACAAATACTGAATCATCAAAATAATGTTATGACTTGGTCGAACCTTCCCTGAGCTATTTATATTTTTATAATTTAATTTTTCTTTAAGTAATATGCGCTTTCTTTAAAACCAACCTACATTCATTCAAACGAAAAATATACAATTTTTTAAATTATTCTTAATTAGGTCTAAACAGAATTTTATAAATTACTTTCAGGTTTATAATGACTTTCAAATACAAAAGAAGAAAATAAAGTTGTAATTTATTGGGAAAGAAATTATTTGTTGACGCTTTGCATCAATCATGTTTTAAGAATTGCAATAGAATTTTTTCTTTAAAAAGTAATTTTACTCAGAAGAGAAATTTTGTTGACAAGAATTTCATACACTACAAAGAATACCTTTTTAAGAGTTCAATCCAGCTCCTGATGTTCTCAAATATCGTTCTCTTGCCTTTTCTCTTTCAACATCATCGAAATACCAAATGGTAATTGCATACCTCGTTCTCTTTGCAGGTAATACTTCATGAGGATTCCTACGATCAGACCAAAAGAATATTATCCTATCGAATTGTGGTTCAATATTTGCCACCTTATCATTTCGACCCTGTGGATAGATTCTTAATAGACCTCCATCTTCATTTGCATTCCAATTCTCGTTTAAATAATATATAGCTGTAATACAACGCCCATCTTCATTTGGATTATCAACATGTTTCACATAGTGGGCATCATGACCTGGATAACATGCAACCATAGCTTTGGTTCGCCCATTTATAGCGTAAGAGCCCATCTTGCCATTTCCAGACATATGATTCGCTTTAGTAATTACCCTATCTACTTGATTGATCAAGCACGAAATATGATTACAATATTCTTCCCTCCCATCTACCCAAGCAATTTTATCACTTCTTATCGTACGCCGATCTCTATTTACTTTGCTGCTAACTAACTGTCCATCACGAAACATTCCTGCTGAATGCATTTGCTTTACTTCGTTAAGTACAGCGCTGCATTTAGCTTTTCCTAAAAAATTATCAACCACACAAACTCCATAAGCGTTCATATCTCTTACCACATCTTTCGATACTAGATCCACAACTTCCTCTTCATCTTGTTGTGGAAGATTGTCAACACACATATTGCGATTATCGTTTTCTGACATAGGCACCTTCCAATTACTTTTAAATTCACCACTCAACACTTGTGCAGATGATTTAATAATTTCCTCTTCAGAACTTCCTTCAGTTATAAATGCATTACTCAATCTAGCATCAGATTCTTCACTTACATTACTTTTTGACTGTTTTTCACTTTTATTAATAGCTATACGAGTGCAATTTGGCTTATGTTTTTCCCAGTCTTTAGACTGATGTTCTTTACTACAGTAATAAACACTTCGGCAACGAGTACAAATTAAGAGATTATTTTTCTGACTACACTGTGCACACTTAGCAGTAGATTGCATTTTACTATTATGCAATAAAACATAGTAAAAATCAGTTTCACTTCCTTGTTTATCAGAGAAATTGCGCTTCAAAGAAAAGTTAAATCAAACACTTCTTTAAATTATTCTATTGACAACAAAAAATTCAAATTCAACTATTATCGCTTTTGAAAATTGATTATGAACCAAGATGAATAATTTCAAACAACTGCACCTACAGTAATGTAACTTGAAGAAAATGAATATAGAAGTAATTAAGATTTAACTTAATAATTTGTAAACTTCCAAAAAAAAAAGAAGTGATGAGCTATGAATGACAAGAAAAATATTTAAATCAGTACCAAAAACGTAAGAAAACTATTCAAGGGTTTCAACAGTACTCAGTTCCACTGAGGACACTATGCTTACTGAACTCCTGCACGAACACTAAGGCCTGAAAACAGTGTTGGGAAGGTTATGTTAGCTGCACCACTCTACAGAATTGCAACAGTGTGACCAACTGTAACTAAGTGATTATTTATTTCCCCAGTTTATGAGTCAAGCAAATGCCCTTGAAAAAATTAACTTTTTTCAGAAAGGTACCCTGTGATTAACGTTGTAACTTTAGCTTTGACAAATTGAATCTTATCTTTATAAAAACTGAACTTATTTTAAACAGATTTTTTTTTTTTATTCTGGTTTTCGCTAATTAAAATTAAATTGAAACTTTGTATCCCCACTTGTGATTAATAAAAAATTACATTTGAATAGTATGAAAACACGCGTTTTTTTTAATTTAGTGAAAATTACTAACTTTTGATTATCGCGCTCACCTTTTTTTTTTTTTTAACGATCTCTTACATCCTTAATAACATTACCTTATGTTAATGGTATTAAGTTACCTTTTTAAAATCATAAGGAGGGGGTACCAAGGTGATAAGATTTATTTTTTTATAAAGTGGAAATAAAAGTTTTGAATCAGGCTTTCCGAACATTTAAGAAAGTGATGCTGGTCCTTAGAAAAGGTTTTTTCCAGGGAATATTAAAATATTACTTTTGTTAACAAGTAACTAATTCATTTAAATCAAATTTCTTAAGTTCTTTACTTTAAATTAAAATACAAGGGTATAACTACAATAAATTAAGTTCAACAATTATGTGAACCTAATTTTCTAATATTTTAAATAATTTAAATAGGAAAATTAATACATTTCTAGCCCATAAAACTTTGTTTAGTATTTGCAAATGCAATTATGGAACATGGATCCTTTCTAAAAGCAAGGCAAAAATTATAAATATTGTTTCATTTCTTTTCTTTATTTCATGGCAAAAATATGTATTATTTAAACTTTTCTTACTTTTAGTTCAAAAAGTTTATCAAATAAAAATTAAATGATAAGTAATTTATTAAAGTTTAGTTGGATTAATTAATCAATCCTTTAATGAAACTACCATATGTTTTGTCGATTTATTTACTATAAATGTTTCAAAATATTTTTCAATAGAATAAAAAAAAATAATAAAATAAAAGAAAAAGTAGAAAAGTATGCATGAAAAATTGGCAAAATTATGGAAATGTAAAAATGTTAAATCTGACAAGGAAAAAGAAAGTCGGGTGCGTGACCAGAGGGAGCATAAACCCGGCCATGACGACGCGTCGGTAACCACGTACGCTATGACCGACCTTTTCAAACCTTTAACAGAGGTGGGGGCACAATTGGTGGAAAATCAACTGTATTTTGAAGATTGGACAAAGATAGGCCTATTTGAGAAAGTAAGCACTTTAAAAGAGGGCGATCTGAAAGATAAAGAAAATAAAACAAAACAAGGTAACAAAAATAGTTTTAAGAGTTATTAATAAATTCAATACAAATTTATGTAATAAGTAAACTAAATAAGGCTAACGCAGTTAAACGAGCATTAAACTGTAAAAAAAAATATAAAAATAACAGAGAGCTTTTAAGAAAGTCGAGTTCTATTTTAATGTTTACATTTTTTTTAAATAACATGAATTGAAATTTAATAATTTTCACTAATTGAAATGATTGATGTTTTAAAGTGAAGACCACTTTGACGGAATCCATTTTACACTATTAAATAGATTTTGTTCAATACGGTCCCCTTACATTTTAAATTAAAACATGAAGTACCAATTGTTTACATTTCTCGCACAAATCTCAATGTATAAATACTTGATAGAATTGCAAATCTTCCTTATAGCAATAAGGAAAGTAAAGTGACAAAACAGATTCTAAAATTTTTTAATTGCTAGCTCCATAAAGTGCAATCGTCTGGCCATATCAACAATTATTTGTTTCCTCTTCTTCAAATAATGACAGTATATCTAAATTCAGATGACCTTCAATTAATATTTTACTTATCTGTTGAAAAACAAACTTAAGTTTTAGTTTTTACTTTATCACTTACTACCTACTATAAAAGAAAACTTCCACTATTTTTTTAAGATTTTTAATTATTTAGTTTTGGCAAAAAAATGTTTTTAGGGAATGTTCTCTGTGTAAATATTTGTTCGTGTGAATTGTAGGAAATATTCAAGTACTTTATCTAAACTTTATTTACTTCTAAAGTCTGTAGGACATTTATGACCAAGAAAAGGCTAATATTCTGAGTCAAAGAATGCTGGTTATCCGGATTTACGTTATTAATGTAATTATTATTATTATTTTCTTTTTTTTTTAATGATTTAGCGCATCAAGAACTGAGGTTATTGGCGCCAGGTTCTTTTTCCAGAGCACTGTAGACATCCGTTAAAGACAATACTGTCCATCACCGGACACAGTGAGCTGTAAGAAGCTTCTAGAAAGAGAAAATATTAACGGCCAACAGCTGGATTTCGAACCCGGGTCCTCCGCGTGGGAATCCAGCACGCTAACCGCATAGTTGTTGATATTATTATTATTATTTGAGAAATTCCGAATATGACGGTATATTTCGTGTTTATTACATTTTTTTTAACAGTTCTCAGCCCACCATCATTTATTGCCATGAGTTCAACCATGAATACTGTTAAAAACTGTTTCTTAATAACCATTTCCAACAATAGATTCTACAACAGTAAGGTTATTGTGTACATTGAAATTATTGGATGTCAAAAATCAAAGAGGAACACTCAGAAAGAGTGAATTCCATTCGCGATTATTTTATGGTTTATTATTTTGAAATTATTGGCAGTTTTTCATTAAAAAAAAAAATTAATTAACATTTACAATCTAGTATATTTTGTTTCTTAAAAATGCAACGATTTTCTTTAAACTTTTATAATTATTGTACTCATCTGCAACTTTTTTATGAAATTCTTTTTTCTGGTGATTCTATAGCTTTTCTGGAAGAGATGATGAGTAGGCTTTCTTTTAAAAATCTTTTGTCCAATATAATGTTCGGCAGTAAGTCTTGATCTTTACAAATAAGTGTTTAATACGTTTTTCTGTAATTCAGAATTTAAAAAGAAATTTTCTAATTAGAAATACAACTTTACTGAATCGAAATCTAAACTAAAGATTTTTTTTTCTAACACCACTTACAATTTTATACTGCAAATACTATACTCACAATGTTAGTAAAAATGGTTGTATTGAGTCAACACCTTGCTAAGAGTGATTGACTCTTAAAAAAGAATCAAATAAATAAAATAAACATTACACACAATTAGATTCTTTCATTTTCATTTCAACTTTCATTTGTGTATTTTTTTCTAGGCAAATAACTTTTGGGACATTCTTTGCCGTGTTTCTTTCTAAACTTTGGTGCAATGTATAATTTTATAATCTACATAATATTAATTAAGATTAAATATGTTTGAAAATTCTACTTTAAATAACATGTATATGTTAAAAAATTACAAAAGTAGTTAAAGAAAAGGCATGTCAGTTTTTATACTCAAATTTTTTTAGATTCATTGGAATTTTAGATTGAAATTTAGAAATTTTGCAACATCGCAACGCTTCCCCTTGATACCATAAAGAAAAAAGATAAATATTGTTTATAGTTTTTGAGTATTGTTTAATGATAAACAAAAAAAACTTAAATCATTAACCTATACTCTAGAACCTTCTAGTGTGTTTATAAATATCTGTCCAAGTACTTCCAGCATTTAAAAGTAATATTACACATTTAAATACATGAAATTAGCCATCGTAGAGACAACTAGCAGCTGTAGTATTGTAAAACACTTGAAATCTGTGGATTAGAAATCATGTGGAATCATGTAAATTGTTTGTTATTTACTTTTGCGCACTACTATGAACGAAAAGGTTATGCTGTTTAACAGCTTTTCATTCTTTTACTTTGAACTTTTCTTCTCAAAAAAAAAAGAAGATAATCATAAATAAAACCAAGGATTGTAATAAAACACCTTTAAAAAAGTACAAAAGTGGTTACATAATCGGTTATAAACTTAGCAAGTTGGTTAGAAGCCAAAATTTCGATTTATTTTTTTTAAAATTATTAATATCTTACAAGAACTTTCTCTCAATAAATTTCGTTTACTTCACATCTTAAAGATACAATTTTTGAATAAATTTGTTTTTAATCTACCACTACTAAACTATAGGTACTTGTCAAATCCAAAATATTTTCTCCTTCTATTTGTTTTTGCAAAAATAACGCTATTTGAATTTAATTTTGTGAATTTAAAAACAGTCACAGAAAATTTATATTTTATGCATATCTGTTTTAATAATTAAGTTGTGGTAAAAATCAAACAGACGTACCTCTTTTCTGAACGAAGTTTTTCAGATTCTTGTATTTTATTTATTTTTATTTAACACTAAACCTACCGACATTTAAGCCTAACTATTCCTACCATGACCGGTCAAATGACCGCACTTTAAAATCACCTAAATTTCTTATTTTAGAATGAAGATAATAATTATTTAACAATGAAAAAGCGTAGTTTCTTTTGTTTAAAAATAAATCTCGTAGATTTTACTCTTTTTTGCATCATTTTTTATAATTATAGGCTTCTCAATTGCTAATTTCCCGCATACTTACTTTTTACATTTTAGACAGCATTTTTTAGTCTTATTGCCTTTGAAGTATCTTATTTGGCTATTTTCCGACCATTTGTTCTTGTACTAGTATTTGTCATGCTTTTGCAATGGTAACACAAATTTTGCATCTTGACTTTGTTGGGAACAAACGTCCTTGGAAGAGATATATGCCCTTGGTTAGAACAGTTTTGACTGTTCTCAACGAATTTGTTCCAAAATTTAGAAATCAAAGCCAATTTATCGGTTTTTGTAAGCGATGATTTCTTTGATCCACTCGAATAAACCTCGAAAATTTCCGTCTACACATTTCTGCTCACAGTGTTTGAGAAGAATGCTCGTCCCTATTTTTGTTCCAGTGAAAAGGGCAAAATAGTACATTTTTCGCCTCATATGCACCACATGCAAACAATAATCCGATAAATGCATTATCAAATTGAGTTTTTGAGAGAATTCTGTTACAAAAATAAATAAATAAATAAAATAAAATATTAAATAAATAAAATGAAAATATTCAGCCGGTCAAATGACCGGTCGTGGTAGTTAAGAGGGACTACAAATTTTTCTCAAAAATCAAATATTAGGAAAAGAAGTGAATATTATAAAAACAATTGTATACACATTTTAGGAAAAGTCGTGAAGTTTAATGGCGGTATGATGACGCTGTAATTAGAAAATTTAAACTAAATTTAAAAAACAGTCAATTGACCGGTCGTGGTAGGTTTAGTGTTAAGTGCATCAACTTAATCAACATGTTTAGTTAAACATTTAACTAAATTTAGTTTAATACTAAAAATTTTTAATTTTAAATTTGCTTGGATTTATCAGTTGGGAACTGACCAAAATACTGCCTAGGTATAACCTGCCTCAAGAGAGAATAGAAGCAGGTTAGGGTCACACATATTGCTACTTATGTCCAAATTCGTTTTAGTGGGAGACATGACAACACCGACTATTTCGACAAGTAATGAGTTCATATCTGGAATGATAGTGAATTAAGAATGCTGATGATGTTTATGGTTTTATGTCCATTTTAGACCGTATAAACAGTGGATTTGTTCTACAGGATGCGAACACTTGAAATTAAGTTTTGCTGGACACAGCACATTCAAGAGCTGAGTAAAGATTTGATGTTCGTAAAACTCTCATACTTAGAAGGAGATGATTTTCATGATCTATTTTTGTGTTTGGTTAGCTTTCTTTGGCTTCTTTAGATTTGCCATATCCCACTTCAAATAGTTTCAACGATTTTTTTGTTTTCCTTCTTTTAATTTTGTACAGTCTGTACAAACACGAAGATCTTGTAATTCCATTTGTATTTTTTTCT
This sequence comes from Rhodnius prolixus, assembly GCF_049639745.1. NCBI lineage: Eukaryota > Metazoa > Arthropoda > Insecta > Hemiptera > Reduviidae > Rhodnius > Rhodnius prolixus. Next base: position 22,465,331 of record NW_027411582.1, read on the forward strand.
TGTTTATTGTTGGGATTTAGCGTGAATAAAACTACGTTACAGTTCAGTATTTAGGAATTAGACACCTTGCAGCAGTATCGGAAACCTAATGTAAATTACAGCAATTTTTCCGCATAAAAAAAGTTATAATCTATTAACATACAATCAGCATACCAAGTTTAGCAAAACTTGAAGTATCTTATATAGAGATGGAGCACTCTTGTCCTATGATAAAATTGAGAGGGTAGGTGAATTGGGAAGATGATACTTAAAGGATCACAGAGTGAAATTCAAATTCAGTATCTGCATTTATTAATTAGCAGATTAATACGTTTCTGATCTTATAGTATTCATCTTCAATTCCTTTTCAAGTCTGCAAAGGAAAATCAAAATAAGTTATGTAACAATTTATCACTATGCAGTTATGAAACAAAACAAAAGGGCCCCGTGAATAAACGGGAGTAATTTATAATATTTGTAACCTGCCTTTAAAGAAGATTTATTCTTACTTAGATCGGTGACGTAGTTATTTGAAGCAAATAGAATGTAAAATCTATTTATACTTTGACGATATTGTTGAAAAAAAAAAATCAATAATCAACTGGTAAATATAAATGTAGAAATAGACAAGAGTTTAATCGTTGTAACCACTTAATAACCTTTGATTTTTTGTATCACCAAAATATTATCAAGAAACGTAGTAAAAAAAAAAGAAACGTTATGACCAACATATTTACTAGTCTATTTTGAAAAGATATAATTTAAAAGATTCTAGGCTTACAGCAGCTGTCCATAATTTTTCTAAAAGAATGCTCTTTTTTTTACTTTCTTTCCAATGTTATAGCACTGTTCGAAAAAAAAATGTGCTAAATGTTTGCTGTGTCAAATAAAGTTTAATTTATTCCCTCCGACTATAAATTAAAACCAATGTTTTATAAAATTCATTCATCAAAATTAAGGAGCTTTTTTTTTAAAAAAAATAAAAATTAGATCTTAAGAACAATACAATTTTTTTACTATAAAAATTTATTTATAGTAAATGTTATTTTGTGGTAAACTCGGTTTCTTTTATCATATAAAATAATCATTTATCATACAAGTTTGAACTAGAATTTTTTTAACTGAATGTTTATTAATTTAATAAACAATACAAATTCTAATTTAAAAAAAAATTAATATTCGGATTTGTACAACACACGAATTTTTCTTGCTACAATTTGCGAAGTAGTTACCAAATTTTACGTAGCTGTAACATAGACGGGTATTGTACATTGTTTTTAAAGTTATTTATTTAAATACAATTAATATATTCAAATAAATACAAAAAATTTCAAACAGTACTTTTCAGTTATTTTCTTTTATCTGTTGAGTGGTTTTCAAGAAAACCGTTAAAAATTGAAAAAAATCGATAAAGACAGGTAGACTTCTTTTTTGTTAGTTAAGTTAGATGTATTTAATACCAAAGGTTCTTTTTTAAATAGTTATTGTTTCTTTTAACACAGAGGTATGCAATAACTAATTGTTTTTTTTGTCTTAATAGTGCTTTGCGTTCTCGGTGACCTGGAAAATGCATGTTTTTTTCGTCTCTCTTATTCAATTCACATTAATTTTATTCATTTATTCATATTGAATGGTAATATTTACAATGTTTCACTGCATAAAAGTTGAGAAATATTTTCATTCAGCAGTACGCTCAGTAATGATCTGCAAAATTGAAAAAGATTTCTTAATTTAACATCATAACTATATTTTGTTTATCTGTATTTATAAAGTTACATTTAGAATAGAATAACTTGAACTAAGGTTTTGTATTCTTTTGAACTCCAACCTATCTTTTAATATCAAGCTCTTAAAACTTTTTTAAAAACAATGAGGTAATAAATTATGCGAATATTTCCAGGTAAATAAAAGGCATTTTAATTTTTTTTAAATGCAGTTTCCTAATAGACATTTATTTGAAACCAAGTTGACTTATTTTTTATCATAAAGTAAACATTAGACAAGGTTTTTTTGTCCCTGTTTTATTTCATTTTATAATTATTCATTGTGGCAAACATAATTTTAAGGTGGTACCTAAAGTATCATTCTGAATGATTTCATCGCTTGTGTTTATTTTTAACTTAATTTTCTTTCCGCTTGTGTAATATGAATAACATAGAATTTATCCGTACATTCCTCAGTAATCTTCCAGAACGTGCTCGCATATTTTTGTATATTATTTTCTTAATGATATTATTCCTCATAATTTGTATTTTATTGTCGCAAGTTTTATTTACAATTTCTTTTATTTATTTTTTGAAGAGGAAATGCTTGAATGGTTAGTTATAAAATTAGCATTAGGATGTGAAAAAATATTTCGAGCTTAAGCACTGCTTGCTTGACAATATCAAACATTAAAATTATAATATGGCTCAAAATAATGCAACTTGCTAAATTTTCCGTTTTTTAATAAAGATGAATATATGTTTTCAGACAAAAATATAGATGTTTTTCCTAACTCAGGAGGTTTTAAACGTGGGTTTTCGGTTATAATTCAGTATCAAAAACCTACAGAATTACCTGGGGATTAGAAAATAAATAAGTCTATCAAATTGGAAACATTTTGAAAATAAAATTGAGAAGAAAGAGAGAGTTTGTTTGAGTTGAGAGACCTCTAACTTTTGATACGTAATTAAGAACTAATTTTTATTCGAAATTTAAAGACAATTTGAGAGTAAGAATTTTAAGAATTGCAAGGAAAAAAACGCATGCAAATGTTTATTACCAAATTTTATCTAGTAAGAAACTTCAATTTTGACATGATTAGAAAATTTTCACACATAGCAGAAAGCACAATAGTTTGAAATTAGGTATACTTACTTTTTGAAATGGATTTAAGAACAAATTTAGTAATTTTTGGGAACAATAATTAATTCTCTTTGTTTCGCATGAAATCATGACTCATTGCTTCTGTCAAAAAACTTGTCAGCTGAATCAAGTGATTGCATAAGTTTGAACATTGCGACAGAACTATAACTGTTCCAACCAAAACTCACTGGTTAATTCTTACTAGTTATTATTTAAGCTTTTCATTAAACAGCTGTTTAAGAATATTGTTATAGATCTTCTTCCTTTAATGTTAAGACCCTGTGAAAGTAGTGCTGGAATTCCATGATTATGTACATACTTATATAACAAACTTATGTGTCTAAAAGGAATTGTAACTAGGAGCAGACATACTTTTTAAGGAAATATTTATATCAGTTGTCATTAAACTTAGTTTGCTATCTCTCAATAAGAAGTTGTAAATAGGTAAATACTTTTGGAAAATAAATTTTAATGAATGAATGTTGATCCTATTTCAATCACTTACAGAATTAAAACAGAAGTCTAAGAAAAACCTTTTATTCCTTATCATATAAGAAAGAAATAACAAAAAATGAACACAATATTGTTAGCACAATAGTTCTACAGTGTGAAAACTTAAGATCGTTAGACGCTTGTGCAATCTGGCCAAGGAAAACGTTCCATTACTTAGATTCGGAGCATTCATAAATCAATCATTCAAGAAATTCTTTAATGTGATACTTCAAAAGTATACCTTTATGAATCTGCGAAGATGAAAATCAAGAACATTAATCATTGATTTACAGAACACAAACGTAGAATTTTTATTTATTGCAATTTTCCGACAAAAATTATTTATGAAAAGGCAGTTCTAGTAAGATGTCTCATCACCAAAACATGCGAGTCAACCATCTGCCGTGAGTTAAGATAACCAAACAGTTTATCATACTAATTAATCATACCCAAATGACAGATTTATATTTAAAAAATGAATATAAAATAATTACTACTAATAAATAGTCTTTGCTGAAATAATAGAATAAGAAAGCAAGCAGTTTATGTAATACAAGTATCATTAGCTTAAATCTGTACTTTTTTAAAAACTATTTTTAGAACAATCTTTCACAATGTAACGTATGAAGTTAGTGAATAATTCGGCCAGAATAATCCTGCGTTTTTTTGTCTATTTTGTTAGGAAAAGAAATTGTTCTTGAATATAGTTATTTTTAATAAAGAGCCAAATCATTCTCAAACTAATTTATTTGTCGCTGTATGGATAGATTGTCCAATAAGTTAGATAAATATGAAATGTAGCCCTTATTTTTTTTTAAAAAAAAAAATGAAATAAGCTGTTCATTAAAAGAAATATTTTATAAATATTAAATACGCCTTCAATTTATCGTAGTTATCTTCTTTATGTTTATAATATCTTCAGATAAAAAAGGAATTTCTAAAAATTATTTGCAATATATAAATAAAATGATTGACCTTCCAGAACGGCAGCCACCTCCTCTTTAACTGAAAAAAAAAAAAAAATTAACTACATAATTTGTATGCCACAATAAAATTGTTAAAGAATTTCTAATGCTCATTCAGAATTTATTTGTCTTCGAGTACAACCATTGTAGAACTATGTTCAATCAATTAACAATATTTTGAAAATCTTTTAGAACAGAAAAGTTATTTTCTTTAAAATTTTATTGGGATATTTAAAAAAAATTGTCTACACTATTAATTTATTTCCTTCATTTTACCTTTTATTATTATTATTTACTTTCTCTTATGATGCCAACAGAAAAGAAATTACAGATACAAATTATCCATTATTTATGTGCATAATACGTTGGATGATATTATAAACAATCTCCTCCTTTTAATATTGTTATTCTTAAAAAATAAAAATAGATTAGAGCTACAAACTACACTGAAAAATTCTGTTTTTCCCATACTATCAACAATATAGTATTTATATATCTAAATAGCATGCCACGTTTAAAGATTTAAAGATCATTGAAGCGGTTTTCCAAAAGAAATTACATTGTAAGTCCTTACTTCCTTACCTGATATTTTATAAATTCTGAATTCTAACAGCTCATTGTGAGCAAATAAACTTCGAAATTAAAATCAATAATATCTAACTGTATTGATATTTAAGAAAACGCAATGGTAAAAAATGATTTAAAAAGCAAATTACTGCACAAACTTACGTATTTTGACATCTTCACATATGTTACACAATTGTTAATATTATATTATAATAATTAAGCATAATTTTTTCACTAAGCTAAAACAATTTTAAGATATAAGAGTAAGTATCTTTGTGAGTAATTCAAAAAGTAAATAAAAAAAAGGGTCACATGAAAAAAGTCGTCGTTCCACTCGCGTTCAATAAATTCTCAGAACACTTTTATTTGTGGTTTTTCCTCAATATTCTTTCAAACAAGTATTTTTGTAGAAATATCCACGAAATCCCTCAATATAGTAATGTTATTTATTCTTAAAGAATTAATTAACTTAAAGATAACTGAATTTAAATATAGCTATTAAGTTTAAGCTCCGTGCGTTTTTCATTTTTGAATGTTTTCATCACTTGTAAGTGTTATTGTAGTTTTCAAGGAATAACAAACTCGCTATTTTTCTTCTGACGAAAATTTATTTCACAATAAAAAAGTAATATCACTCATGTACTTCGATTCTAAAGAACATCTTTTCCCGTGACTTTGTTACAAAACCAAATCATCATTTAGAAATACATTTTACAACTTACTTACTACTGATTTATTAGGAATAAAAAGCATAACTTGAAGACATCAGATGAATTGCGATACTGAATATACTTTAGAAAAACCTGATATTTATTGCTTGTAAAGAAAAACTAATCTTTTAAAAACACTTTTATTTGTGATTTTCCCTTCAATATACAGTCAAACAATTGTTTCCGTTGGTGTATCCACGGAATTCCTCAATTGAGTAATATTGTTTACTCTTAATAAATATAATGTGTTAAAGATAATTTATATGAAGCTGACTAACATAAACAAATCTGTATGAGTAACCCTCACATAAAACTGTTTATAATTCTATTATATTTATATCACTGCGAATGTTTATAGCCTTATTCTAATTGGGGAAATATAACTCTGCATAGTTTGAAATCAAAGTGTTTATTGGGAACAGATCTCAGACCATCAGGAAAAAATTTGTTTATAAGATAGATAGTTGTAAACATTTTTAAACATCAATGAATTGACTTTATTTAATCCACTAAATGCAAATTTTTAGGAAATATCCTCATCAAAGGTCCAGAAGATTTTTTCAAGCTTGTTGATGAATCAAAAGTGGATGCTCAAAATACGTTAGAACAGTTGCAAGAACATGATCCGAACATAATAGAGACAAATTTAATAACCGTTACTGCTGAACAAGCTAACGCATCTGAAAAAACTGGCCAGCAAATTGAAAAAGTTTTAATGCGAATAAAAAAGACACATTATTCTAATACAAAAAATATGGTTTATGCTTATAATCAATTGATATCATATGAACAATTGACTCGTTTCTATACACAAACATTATTACCGCATAATTCATCTTGTGAATTGAGTAAAAATTCCAAAAAAAATATTACATTAGCTACTTCACAATTTGATAAATTTGGATTAAAATATGCCAATAAAGAATCAATATTTACAACTTCAACATGTGCATTACGATATGTAAAAATGAATCATCCAAGTGAAATAAATAGAAACAGAATACAAGTGAAGTACAAATTCAATGAAAAGAGTGGCATGATAACTATAGTGGAGAATACAGATAATCCTATTGACTATGTATTGCTAGGGAAACTGATATGTCATTTATTGGGAATTGAAAATATTAATGAAAACAAAAATTAGTTTTATTTCATTTATTGGTAAATTTAACCGTTAGAATTACTATTAGTACTATTATTACTCGTAATTTGGAGTGGATTTAAAGTTATCCAAATCCCTCTAGGCCCATCTTGCACCCGTACAGTACATGGAGGTTAAAAATCCAGCCCCGAAAACGAGAATGATCCACAGGTATGAAAAAATATGATGGCAACAAAATTAAGTGATCACAGATTAAGTTTTACCGGCTATTCTTGCAAATAACCTCTCAAACAATCTTGACATGAAAACGGACAATTCAAAGCGGCTCTAGTAAGCGCCCAGTAGGTAGAGTTAACCTTTTTAAACTATTTAACCAGATTTAAACAAGTCCAACACTCGAGTCTGAATGAATCCGTAAAAGAGAAAGAATCGTATTATTTTCACTCTTGTCCAGAATTCAATAATTCCAGCCCTCACTAAAGCTGATAAGCGCCCCACACAAGCGCTACTCCCTCCATAATTAATTATTGGGAGCAATTTTTTTTCATTCGGTAAATATCATGTCAGTTTAATATCTTATCCTAGCAGCGACACATATTACATTGTTTAATTTCATGTGTAACACTTTATTTTATTGACAAAGAACCACTTATTGTTACAAAAAATGTTTACCCTTTTTTATCTTGGGATAGGTTAATCAATAAGGCCGTTATCTTGTGCGCTGCATATCTCCAATAATATTATCTTTACTATACCAACCTGCTTGTATGAATAACTTTTGATAAAGAAATAAATGTACATGGTTTATAAACACTTTAATGAAATTTTAGATTAAATATCTTGTACTTTTGGTCGTCAGTCTTGCATAAATAAATTATTGTGCTTTAAGTAGGCAACAACTGAGTGAAGATATAAAACAGTATGCATTTTATCTTGTCAGAAATTAAATGCAAAAATAAAATAATTGTCTTTGAATATAAATTATTATGTATAACATGTGTTACAATACTTAATTATATTAAGATTTACTTTATCAGAAAATTTCTTCTGATATTTTTTCCTTGTTCGCTTGAGCATTGAGACTTGAACACCCTCATCTAGCATTTCTTCTTCAGTTTACCTATGTAGTGAAAAACGACTCTCTCCGAGCCATAATAGCTGCAGGTTCTTCCACCATGAAGTAGATCCTCGCCCTTCCTTTTTAATTTTTCCATAAACAAGTTCTGCATCAAGTAATATATATAGTAAAATTTGAGACAAGACTTACTCGTAAACTTGTTTCTGGAAATGATAGGGATTGATATTAAACGAACTTGATACCAAAATCATCCAAAGCCTCAAGTCTTTCATAATCAACAAAGCGGTGCCAAAAAGTCTACAGACGATTTGAGGATTATTGGATCGTTACATGGTGTGAAAAAACTTATACAAGATTTTTCTATTGCAAATATTAGAATTATAATGATAACTTTTCTTTAAATGTTCAGTTTCATATTTTAAAACAAAGACAAGGTGAGTGTTTGATACTTAACCTGAAGTTTAGAAAAATAAGAAATAATTGTTCTCCGGTTCAGCAGTCAGTAAAGAGATTTCAAGTTTGAAAAATTTATAATTTTGTTTCTGCTTCCGACCACGGAAATATCTGATTGGAAATTAGTAATTGAACTGATCTCTTAGTTGTTACAACTTTTTCTCATGTCCTAACACTCTACACTTATACATTCATACTATATATATTACAGTTTTAAAAGTTAAGTATAAGGATTGATTAAACGCTAAATGGTACACAAATCAGCAAGTACATAACATTTCATTAATACTTCATTGATTTCATTTGAGTAATTTTACTGTGCATTAATATTTTTTAGTATTTATTAGATGTCACAGACCCAGATTCATTATAACATTTTGTTATAATAATGATAAAATGAACATTACATCTTCATAAATAAATAGGCACATATTTTAACTTTATCAGATTAATAAGAAAGGAGATATAAACGTTTGAATTTTGAACGAATTTGAAAACTACATCGAAAACATCCACAATTTTACCTTCCATATCTCATTACCTATTATCACTAGAGTACTGCAGTTTGTACAATACTGAAAAGAATACATTAAATCTGAACAATACGAAAAGAGAGATATAATCGTTTGAAATTTGAACGAATTTGAAAACTACCGGACTGTTTTGATTAAATTTAGTTTGGGTAAAATCTGAGATTATTGGCGCCTATATCTCTTATTTCTATTTACTATAGTTCTTTTTCAGTTCAAGATAATTTGTCTTGATATTCACAATTCTTAGAATTCTGCAATATACATGTCTTATACTTGTTTATACATGCCATAAACAAGTTTTTTAATGGCTTTTTTTTTATTTATTGAAGACAATCGTGGGAAAATATTGCGTTGAGACTTCTATCCCGTTTAGAATAAGTATAATGAAGTCGTTTTTTACTTTTATGGACGTAACGATAACTTAGTCATTTTGAGAAACGCTTAACACGTTCTAATAATCCCCAAAACACCATTTTACTGGCCAACCAGCTGATAGGGTCTATGTTTTCCTTAACTTTCGTAATAAGAGAAAAGATAATGGTCTATCCTAGTTCTCTTTTTACAACAGGTTGAAGTAGTCACCTTATTACCAAAAACCTTTTTTATAGCCAAAATAGCAGATAGTTCCTAAGATTTCCTTTGATTTTATGTACTGTGCGAATAAAAACAGTCAACCCTAATTCTAATATTTAATACTGGCTTAACTTATCTTAATCATTGCAGCAGAACATCTTTTTTCTCCCAAAATTGCTGATAACTCTCAAGTTTCCCTTCGTTATTCACAATAACTGAAGAGAAAAAGGTCAACATTATTAAATATTTAATATTGGCTTCACTACTCATTCCTATTACCGCACAATCCCTTCTAATTTATAGGTATTGCCAAAGATTCCTTCGTTTTTTGCAATGAATGAAAAGAAAAAAGTCTACCCTAGTTCTAATATTTAATATTGAACAAATTAAAGAAAACCTTCATCTAAATAGCTTTTAGTGTCTTTTACCAATAATGAAGAAGAAAGAGGAACAAAAATTATAAATGCATTGATAACAAAAATGTATTAAGAAAACTGTTTTCAAATTACAAAACTTCGTTATTTAGAAAATAAAATATTCTTTCACAAAAAATGGTACTTTTATTATAAGTTTTTATCAAATATAGGTATGTTTTTTCTACAACACAATTATTCATTAAATAAATAAACATTATATTTACATTAAAGTTATACAATTTATATGTATAATTCAATTCGGAAAGTGTCGTTTTTTTTCACTTTATTTCATAGGTAAGAGGATGAAAAGTGTTCATGCTAAAATTTAAACATGAGTTTTTAAAAGAAATACCTATTTTCAGTCGCTTGAGATTGAAAAAAAACGGTTTTTAGTAAAAATAACCTGCCTGAAAGAGTGAACAAAATATGAAAAAACAAAAAATAGAAAAAAATATATATATTTTTAAGGGTCCCCTTGTAAGCAGCGATCAAAATTCAACTGAAAAATACCATTTTAAAGCATGCATTTTGTTTACCTTTTGATATTGTTTTGTAAATTGGCTCTGGTTAAATTTGGTCTTGCACAAACATATGCAGAATGTTTTTACAGTTATGTAAAAATTACAGTTATGCAGAATGCAGAACTTTTTACCAGCAAACTACTGAAGGCACTTCTGGGAGAGGAGGGTTTGCTTCCCTGAAAGTGACATTTCAGTACTATGTACAATTCTATTTCTTAAAACCTTTAAGAAGTTTTAATTATTGTTTGCAACGAGGCATTAGAAAACATTCTGCAACCTCCTTTACTGAATACATTTTTTTCTTCCTTTTTTGAATTATTTTTGTACGAGTTTGTCTATACATTGCGTACTACATACATACCGTAGAGCTGTCATTTATTTGAATTTTGTTTTTCCTGAAAATTTGTGTTATGCCAATTCTGAGGAGGGATGAGTGTATGTTTTACTCACAATGTCTATTTATAATTTATACATGTACCGATCCATAAACTACATTTTTTTAGTACATGAATTTTTTTAAATTCAGAGTCTGAGGAAAATGTGTAAGTTAGAATCTTCTGTATTATAGACTGTTACATCATATTAGTCTTAATAAGCTAAATATATATACACTGGGCCAAAAAAGTCTGTGAACACTAACCTAAATTTTATTACTTTTATTATTATCTTATTAGAAACTTCTTTTATTTTCAAATGAAATATACTATTCGATAGAGAGAAACCAGAGTTTTTCATTTTATATTCAATCTTTTATTTTTGTTCAGCAGGAATATCACAATTAAATGTTTAACAAAACAACACCCCAAACGAATGCAAAAAAAGTCTGTGAACAGCTGTATAAATATGTAAAAACATTAAGATAACAAACAGAAAAACGATTGAATAAAGTTTCAAAGTTCTCTATTGTATTGTAGAAACCACTACAGTCAGTTTTGTGAATAAATAATCTAATTAGTACATATTTAACCACTAATATGGAAGTTCCCAGACCAATTCGAGAACTTATTGTGACGTTGCGAAATGAAAGAAAAAGTATTCGAGAAATAGGGAAGATAGTTCAAAAAAACCCTTCAACGGTGCATAATATAATTAAAAAGTACGGAAATGTGATTAGTAGGCCACGCAGTGGACGGCCACCAAAACTTAATTCCTTTCATAAACGGCAAATTCTGAAGTCTGTTCGAGAAGAACCCAGGACAAGCGCTCAAAAAATCAGTCAAGAATTATCAAGTGGTTATGTGTAAGCGTAACACCACATACAATTAGAAATAAATTACATGAATACGATTATTGCGGTCGAGTCCCGAGGAAAAAACCTTTAATCAATAAAATAAATAGTAACCGCCGATTGGATTTCGCGAAAGAATATGTTTCTAAGCCTTCTAGTTTCTGGGAAACCGTAATCTTTTCAGATGAGTCGAAATTCAATGTATGTGGGTCTGATTGACGACAAAAAGTGTGGCAAAAAAGAAATGAAGCTATGAAAATGAAAAATATGAAGCCTACTTTTAAGCATGGGGGAGGCAACATTCTGGTGTGGGGTGCATGAGTGCTAAAGGAGTGGGCAAGTTAGATCTAATTAATGGTATGATGGACCAATATGTGTATGTGGATATATTAAGACGCAATTTAAAAGAAAATTCAAAAAAATTAGGGTTGGAGGGAACGTTTGTCTTCCAACAAGACAATGACCCGAAACATACCGCACCAAAAACTCGGGAATGGCTTTTAAATAATACACTCTGGCGCCTAAACACCCCTCCACAAATGCCAGACCTTAACCCAATAGAACATTTGTGGGATGAAATCAGCCGCGAAATAAATAAACGAGGAATAAGAAACCGTGAACAACTAAAAAACGCTATTTTAGAAGAGTGGGATAAAATTCCAACATTGACGACCACAAAATTATTAGGATCGATGAAAGCTCGTTTGTTGGAAGTGATTAGGAACATAGGAGGTCCTACAAGTTTTTAAAATTTATAATTCACGTACAATGTGTAACAATGATTTATTTCTGCTAAGTGTTCACAGACTTTTTTTGCATTCGTTTGGGGTGTTGTTTTGTTAAACATTTAATTGTGATATTCCTGCTGAACAAAAATAAAAGATTGAATATAAAATGAAAAACTCTGGTTTCTCTCTATCGAATAGTATATTTCATTTGAAAATAAAAGAAGTTTCTAATAAGATAATAATAAAAGTAATAAAATTTAGGTTAGTGTTCACAGACTTTTTTGGCCCAGTGTATATCCTGTACATTGCAATACTTCTTCTATCAAGAGGTACTAGAAAACATACAGATTCTTGATATTCTGCTTCAGTTGTTTGCCTACCTTCAAGAAGATGCGCTCTGATTTTGACATCTTACTGTTCCAGACATCTTAAAGAAGAAAAAGAAAAAGAACTCAAAATCTGAAATGCTTTAAATTATTTTCTTAATTTTAGAACATGGCATCAAAAATCACTGTTGTTAAGGAGAGAGATGCAGTAAAGAAAATTTAATTCGGTTTCTTTTGTAGACGTATTTCTGAATCATGAAATTATATTCCAAATTCAGAAAAACAGCTCTCGCATTTTTTTTTTTTAGTCTAAATAGGTTTAGAAGACTGAAACTGCTTTTGCGTTTAGAATTTTGAAGAACAAAGTGCGATTCTTGTTATTGTTAGTACATAAATTATTAGAATTTATAATTTCTTGATTTAAGTAGGTAACAACAATTTTCGAAGCTCGGTTGATTTTTCATCTTGTTAGATAAATTTTAAAATCGAGTGAATCGAACATAGTATAAAATGGTAAGAAAAGAATTTAAAACAACTTAAGTGAACCTATCCTAAACAATGCTGATTAATTCTAAAGTTTGTACGATTATTAACCTTTATTACCAGTAAGAATTATTGGCCAATAAGAGGTCCACTTCATAATGCATATTTTGATGTTGAACATGTTCAAAAGCAGCGACGAAAACTTATATAACCTTCAAAAGTAATAAGCTTCTCTAAAACTGTGTTGAAAACAAGTACTAAATTTAAGAAATTTAGTTTACCATGCATACAAAATCAGTTATGTAAACCACTATTAAATTTATTGGCAATGATAGTAAAACTAAAACAAAACTAAATAACAAAAATATATACATGAACATATAAACAAAACAAGTCATTTATCTTGAATAATTTGTAACAGATCAAAACATTCTTTTGTTCTAAGTTAGCACAATTCAATCACAGATTTTTTTTTTTTTTTAATTTTTAATGTCATCTCCTTGAAATTGAGGAAAATATTATATTGCACTACTTTTGTTACGTTTAGCTCAGTAAAATAAATTAATGAATATTAAATACTACATTTAAATAAACCAAATTTCTTCATTACTTTAACAAAGTCTTGGATACTGCAATGAAAAAAAATATTATGTCATTTTGTTTTCTTGTTGAACACTATCTTTTCTAATGATTATATTGTACACCTGAATATGAATCATCTGCATGTGGATTTTGTTTGTTTCTGTATTATCACTATTCGTATTTACACATATTCCTGAAGTCTTATCACCCTGATTACTACAGATGTAATAAAAGACAAGATATTTTGTAAATGATTGCTATCCACTTTATTCATCTCAATATTAGACGCAAATATTCATTCATTAACCATGATGGAAGTATAAGTAGATGAGAATAAAACAAGCCTTATAACCTAAACTTACAGAGAAAAACCACTAATCCAGAGTAATATTAGCGAAAAAAAATATCTGAACGCGCTCCTAACAAGTAGTATCCTACAGTGGTGGCAGGCAAAAGTTATTTTACTAATAAGATATATCAAATTCATGAGATTTTGAAGAATATTTAGACATTGACTGAGCAGAGTCATCTGCTGGAGAATAATCAGCTGGAGTTTGAAGGTCAAACATTCGGAAACCACATTTGATGCCTCAAGAAAAAATTACAAAGAAGTAATTAGTCTACTGATAAGAAAGTTTTAGAGGAACTGATATAAAAAAAGGGAGGTTAACACATGGCTTCTTGATCTATAAAGGGTGACATTACTCCAGCCCTTTCCTGCTGGTCCTAAGCACAATTCATAGGTATCACTTATTAACTTTTTTGAAAAACGAAACTATTATTTTAGTTCAGATAGAACTAGGCAAGATTTTGGACCATTTGAAAGTGTAAAACGATGTTGTTGCGGATAATCTTCTTTAAACGTAAAACATTCAAACAATGAAATCAATCTTCTGAGAAGGAAAACAAATCATTGATAACTTAAGTCGATATTGTATGGCAAATTTATAAATGAAGCCTGTAATAGGCAATAATTTCTTTTCTCTTTCGAATGATCTATTAATCTCTATAAAAAAATAAATAGTTACCCTCCAACACATACATTCCAAATACAGAAAAACATTTCAATGATGCATTTTTTTACTCAAACAGAATTTGCATGACCTTATAAATAGTAATAAATACAACCTCACAAGCTTAACCGCATGGACTTCTCTTTGTCCGAGCAGTGCTTTATCATACGAACATCAATAAATTATCTCAATTATACAATAAGAGCTTCTAATACTTAGATGGAACGGAAATGTTGGTCTAAATTCTGTTCTAAACATTGTTGTCATTTATAAAAAATCTAATCATTTAAGATCAATAAAGAAATTAGATTACAAATAAGTAAATAAAAAATAATCAAGTTCATTTGTAATAAAGAAACTTCTAAATAAATAAAAATGTTTAATTTTTTAATATTTAATACGAATTCTTCTGATTTCAGGCACTTTTAATTTTGAGTGTTTGAGGTGTATTATTATTTTTAACTAAAATAACTAGAACATAGTATTTTTTTTTAACACTAAACTTATATAAAATGTTAAAAAAGAAGATCAGAAAAAATACTGTCAAAAAAGTGTGTAAAACTTGTTTGTTAATACAATAATTACAAAAACGATAGTGCAAAATGCGAATTGGTATAGAATATTTTCTCTAAAAACAAATATTAAAGGTTATAAAATAAATAAAAAATTAGGAAAATGCAAACAAACGTTATGAAAATTTTCATTTGGTTTCAAACATTTAAAAACAAAAAAAACTTAATTGGAATGAATCCTATAGTTAAATAAATGATCAAGAATGACCTTATCATTTATTCTCTCTGTTTAAACAGTTATTCTGGTGCTACCTACTATTAGGTATTGCCCATTCTTCCATTGGTCTTGTCTGTAAGTATCTAATTGCGTTTCTACCCCATTTAAACCAAATAAATCCGAATATTGTACATAAGCCAATTTCTAAATAGTAACCATCTAAATGTGTCATACATTTTCCTTCAGCTGCTTCACATGCCTGTAAAAGATACAATTAAATTTATACATTAAAGAAATGTTTCTATTTTAATATGTGAGTAGTCATAGGATGGCACTATTCAAGAAAACTTTTTATTATGCATGAAATATTACTTCTTTTTCATTTTCGTTGTAAGACTGCTTTCAATTTTTTTTTGAATATTTATTTGTATATGTTTAAATACTTATAAATAAATAAATCTAAAACAATGAGATTAAGTAGGTTTCCATTTTATGTAGACAAAAATATAGTTATTATAGAAATAACATATAACATAGAAATGTCAACTACGAGGGTCGTTTGAAAAGTCCGTGCAAAGTCAGAGAGATAGCACCACTGGCGCGTATCGAGGTTGTTTAGTTAGTAGCATCTCTTGGAAGAACACACACCAAGTTTCAGCCAGATCGGTCTATTTCTTTGTGTTTGGCATTCGTTTGAATCGAGGAAGTCGAGTGATTTTCAAAAAATGGACGAAAAAGAATTTCGTGTGTTGATTAAACACTACTTTATGAAAGGCAAAACGCCTCAGGAGACTAAAGAGAAGCTTGATAAACATTATGGTGACTCTGCACCTTCGATTAGAACAGTTTATAAGTGGTTTCAAAATTTTCGGAGTGGCCATATGGGCACAAGTGACGCTGAACGTTCTGGACGCCCTGTTGAGGTTACTACTCCAGAAATCATTGATAAAATCCATGATATGGTGATGGATGACAGAAGAGTGAAGGCGCGTGAGATTGCTAGTGCTGTGGGCATCTCGAATGAACGGGTACATAATATTTTGCATCAACATTTGGACATGACAAAGCTATCCGCAAGATGGGTGCCGCGATTGCTCACGCTTGACCAAAAACGAAATCGTGTGAAGTGTTGCAAGGACGGTTTGCAGCTGTTCCAGAAGAATCCGCAGGACTTTAAGCGTCGTTTCGTCACTGTGGATGAAACATGGATACATCACTACACTCCTGAGACCAAAGAACAATCTAAACAATGGGTTACCAAGGGGGAATCTGCGCCAAAAAAGGCGAAGACCGTTCCTTCGGCCGGAAAGATTATGGCGACTGTCTTTTGGGATTCGCAAGGAATAATCCTCATCGACTATCTGGAAAAGGGTAAAACTATTACAGGTGCATATTATTCATCGTTATTGGACCGTTTGAAAACCGAGCTGCAAGAAAAACGCCCACGATTGGCCCACAAAAAAGTCCTTTTCCATCACGACAACGCACCAGCTCACACCTCAGCAGTTGTGGTCGCAAAATTAATGGAAATAGGGTTCCAACTCGTTTCACATCCCCCCCTATTCTCCAGACTTGGCTCCCTCGGACTACTATTTGTTCTCCAATATGAAGAAATGGCTGGCGGGAAAAAGATTTTATTCAAACGAGGAGGTGATTGCAGAAACGAATGGCTATTTTTCAGACTTGGACAAATCCTATTATTCGGAAGGGATCAACAAACTAGAGCAGCGTTGGACGAAATGTATAAGCCTAAAAGGAGACTATGTTGAAAAATAAAAAAGGTTTACCCCAAAAAATTAAGTAGTTTTTATTTTTGCACGGACTTTTCAAACGATCCTCGTAGAAGGATAAAAAAACTTGTTATTCTAATTGAAACTGACTATTAGGACAGCTTTATAAGGGTTGATAGTCAAAAACTGCTCGGAAAAGCGCAAAGTAGAAATATACCCACCCAACTTGTGACACTTTTCTCTTCTTTTCCTATTAATGCTAAAATTCCTAATCATTATTATTATTATTTTTTTTTTTTTAAAAAAAAAGTACAAGCATTGTATATATTTACTCTTATGTTATTTATATTTATAAAGGAACTCACTAAACCAAGGTGTTAATATTTGCATTTATAAATTCTTTCGATGTTATACACGCGTTTAAAAAAATAAAAAAAATTATGTGCTCAATTAAAGTGGGTACTGAGCACTAATTTATTAATAAAATATATAATATATTAACGTTTTATTATAACATAATAAGTCAGTCATAAGGAATTTATTAGTGCAAAAAGAATCTTTTAAAAATATTCTTTCAAAACCAGCAAGAAAAAAATAAAAAGATCCTTGTACTTAAATACTCGTAATCAAAATTAATTTTAAATATTAGCTTTTGGTTAACTGGAAGATTTTCTCCAATTAAAAATAATGCCTACCGTAACTAAATTAGACTCTGAACAATCATTATCTGCCACCGTTGAACAATATTTCTGTGTTAAAGGATCTACAAGCCAAAGAGCAACTGTTGTTGTCCATGTACCACCCAAATTTGACAAAGTATTCAGAAGTGTCATGTAAGTTCCACCAGCTGACGGATCTGATATTACTGCATAAAATGCCATAGCTTGTACGAACATAGCAGTCATGGTAATCTGAAATTTAGTCCAAATAATGTTTTATTATTGTTAGTAAAAACCAATAAATGAGAAAAGTTTATTGAAACTTACTTGATGTAATGAAAGTATAATCAATAACGTTATGTAGTAATAGGCCGGAATATCTTCGCTAACCAATACCAAAGGAGTAATGTAGACAAAGAAAGCAGCCACTAAATTAAAGCTTAATCTGTAAATAAATAAATAATATCTAATAATAATAAACTAATAAAATCTAGAATCTAGATCTCTTACTCAACACTTTACATTGACGGATTTTGGTTACAATACCAATAAGGAACGCCCAAGATTCACCTCTCTGCTATTTTTTGTTTTCAATATGTTCTCTTTTCACACAGACTCATTCATAGACTATGCGTTAAATAATAATAATATAGATAGACGTTATTAGAGAACCTCTAAAACAGGGAATATTTCTTTAACTGTAAAAGCAGCAATACCAGATAAGCCCACAACCGGCCGCAATACAGTTACCAGATTACAGCTATTGTTGAGTATAACCTTCCTAATTAGTAGCCACATCTACAGATTAACTAATCAGGTGGTTAGATGCAAACCATTCTTCAAGAAGCACATTCAACAAGAAGAGTCCAAAATTTTAACAAAGTAATCAACATTCCGAAAAGCTAAGTAATCTTTTGAGTTTTTTTTTTTAGACAAAATGTAATGCGGCAAACTTTACCTGTAAGGAAATACTTTGACATAAAGATTCATTGGTCGCTCAGTTGTACTCCATTTGCTGACTAAAATTGGTAAAACTATTTGCAACGGAACTAAAGGAACTGCCAAAATTGCCAACTTCTCTTTAGGAACTCCACCTTCTATTAATTTAAGACTAGTCACCCCGTCACATGCAGCAAAACCAATCTTCAATCAAACAGAAAAAAAAGAAAAAAGTTTAATGTTATAGATGTTAATCATAACCACTTTAAATTTTAGTAGAATAATTATGTTTTCAATATATATTGCTTTTCAAATGCCTTATTTTTGCATTCATAAAACGATAATCAAGAAAAACCTGTAAATGGACTTACCTTGGAAGTAAGAAGTATAAATGCAATCAAACGAATTGAAGGAAGTTTTAATATTGTCATCAGCTGTTTGTAACTGTGTTTTGCAGCCTCTAAAGCTGGAAGATCTGCACTAATTTCTTCAGCTTCATGTTTAAATATTGCAACTAATGTAGTGATTGCTATATAAACCAATCCCCAGAAATATAAAAAACCTAGAAATGTGCAAAATTCATGAGAGATATATTTAATATTATTGAAACAAGTACAAATATAAAAGTAGAAGTAAAATAATGCCTATCATTTCAGATGGGCTTTTACGTCCGCCAGGTATAGATATTAGGTGGACTGCTAACATACTTGACTACAAATTTCTTTTTAAACCATCAACTTCTCTTGTAGACAATAGACCTTTTTTGTTCACTCCTCTTTTTGAGTTAAATTGGAGTAAATGGCTAACATGCTTTTTACTATTAATTTGTAATAATTGGTCTAGACCGGGAATTGAACCATAATTCCTCACAACTTTGCGTTTCTTATTTCTAACTGCTCAAAATAACATTGTAACTGTATGAAGCTTGAAGAATTACATTTTAGAAGAACTGAATTAAAAGAACTTGAAGAATTCAAGTTACCTGAAAGAGTTACCATTCCATCTGGTTGTGGCTCCGTTCTGAGGTACTTATTACAAAAATCAGGGCTCTCAAGAGCTATGAATACTACATATCCAAGGAAATACCCTGCTGTTTGACCAACGCTGTTACAAGTAGAAGCGTAACCTTTATTATGCCTGAAAAAAACAAAATCTTGTTGTAGATAAGGATAAACTTAATTATAAATAAAGAGCATATTAAATTTGGTTGGAGGATAAATTTCTATTCCAACATGCTAAATATTCACTTAAATTACAAGTACCTCATATAAAATTGAAAATATTAAAAGGAATTCATTTTTTAATTAAAAATTATATTTTTATTAATTAGAATACAAAAATTGCTACGATTTTTCACGTAATTAAACTATTTGACACTATTCCTCTAAAGGTTATTAAGGAAATAAGCGTTTGATTAATTGTTTTGTCCTGCACGATACCACTTAGTTTTCATAAGATAAATAAAAAAAGTAATACATCAATGAACTTTTAAGGAATTTAGGGGGCATTATGTATGATAGCACACCACATTCTAGGAGAATACCTTGTAAATATAAGGCGTTTAAAATTTTGAAGGGAAAAATGTGGTTAAGATATTTTCAAAATTAATTATAGTTTGAACAATTTTTAATCAAACAAAATGTGTTATATTCTCATTTTCTCCAACCCTCATCAATTTTAAAAAGAATAAGAATGGGAGCCGTTAATGATGAACACAAAATTTTGCAAAACTTATAAAGGGAAAATAAAAAGTAAAAAAACTCAGAGAACTGCTATAAGGGCCTCATATAAAAATAAATGAATAAATAAGTATCAGTATTTAATTTCCAGCCCCTATAATACGTTTTTTATTCGATACCTGCAGCAGAAAAAAGCTACCTCTTGAGCATAGTTAGTGCCCACCCATCGACAGCAATATCTTGGGTGGCAGCTAAGAAGTATAACGTGAAGAACAATGCAGTTAGTAATGCCACCTGCGGTCCTTCATCTTTGCCATTCTCTCGATAACCAAGCCAACTGCTAACAGATCCTGACAGGAATACCATAAAAAATCCTATCAGATATTGAGCTGGCACCAACCATGTCTTGCGACGGCCAAATTTTCGGCAGTAGAGAGAGTCTACTAACGGTGCCCATAACAGTTTCATTGAAAATGGCCATTGGGAAAAACTGAATTCTGCCTGAAAAAAATTACATAAATAGTATGCAATCTTAGTACAAATCATTAGTTTCAAAGTAGTAGCTTCTGAGAACTTATAGGAGCAACAGTCATTACAGATTTCGATTAGGGCAGTTCTTATATTAACGGTCTACTATAACGAATATCTAACATTCGCAACTAATATAGGCTAATTATAATAACCCAAAGATTTTAGAAGGGTGTGTCAACATCCACTAACCCTTCCAGGTATACTTAATAGTGTTACGAGCTATCTGGACATTATTATTCAGCAGGAACATAGAAAAACAAAACTAATAATTTAGAATATAAAGAACTCTCAAATCTTTTATTTCATGAACGTACATTGTAGATATGAGGAAGCGACTATAGGTCAAATCGGTTATGACCTTTCATGCGAGCACACAGAATATAGAGAATAATATTCTTTTTAAAGACCAATGTGAAAATGATTATAAATGGATGTATGAGTGAGATATTCATTGAAGAACTCTTATTTTATGCAATTATTCATTCTTATCAATACCCATTCCCGGCTAAAACATAATTCAAATTAATCATGTTCATTCAATTATTTGAATTCAATATAATCATGTGCACTTCAAAAAAAAAAAAAAAATCTCAACAATATTGACAAGTTTCGATATGGCTGAACATTTAGTAATATAGAAATAAACAGATGATATGATTCAACAGTTATAAACTCTTTTTTTTGTTGTACCTGTTGTTTAAATGAAGCTCCATGATTCTGCAAAATTAAGGGTATAGCAGAAGCTAGACCGAGAGGTATACCTTGAAGCAGGTATAACAAAGAAAGTAGTGCAATATTCCATTCATCCCCCTTGATACCTTCAGGGAGATCTGTAAGATTTTCAATGGATAAACCTTCGGAGTGTCGTCTTCTTCTGACTTCAGGCATTGAAATCAATTTCTGAAATTATACGGAAGCTTTAACAACTGAAAGATTATAATTCTTACTATGCAAATTGATAGAAAAATACTTTGTTCGCAGTAAATTGTCAATAACATATCTTGTTAACAGTTTACCTATGGATGCCAAAAATTACTACATTAATAAATTGGAAGAATTAAAAAAATTACCATACTAACATTAGATGGAACCGGACTAAGTGTTGTAGTCAAAGCTTCAACAAAAAAAAAATACACTAATTAAATCAGCATTAACGACGTCTGCTTCTTAAAGACTTACTGAGTTCCATTACCGTAACTTTAGAACAATGCGCGAGGTTTTTGATACGTCCACGTACGTTACACTACACCGTCGACGTTAACAAAAAATCCTGAAATTTAGTATTCTAGTTGCTCAATAGGTATCGTAACCTGTTTTAAATCCATAAAGAGTTGTTTATATTATATTAAGCCTGTTATAAGTTAATATAAGAATATATTTTAATCTTTTATAATTCATAAAATACTATGATAAAAATATGAAGAAAGTTACTCAAAGTACATTGTTTATTATAGTTAAATTTTCCTAGTAAATTGTCATATGTAATCATGTACAACTGAGTAGAATCAGATTGGGTTATGAAGGACAAAGACCACAACTGCAACTAGTGCTTGTGCTTTAAATTAACCTAACAATTTATTTTGAAGTGTACATTTTGCGTTATTGGGAGTCTCACTAAGTGCAAATCAAGTATATTTGAAGTGATTTTATGATTTTTTCCGCTATATGTATGTGCATTACATGAAAATTATAAAAATCAATTGGACCCTTGCGGCTTTTTAAGTCGTTCAAAATAATTGTTTTCCATAGCATTTAGTTTTTTCTATTGATAGGTACTATCTTAATCCTTCATTCGATATTTAAAAATGTCTGGATAAGTTGGTTAATTGTAGAAAATTTATGTTTTCCAATTTCAGCGAAAATGTCAATAGAAAAAGGTTCCCCACCGCTGACAAACAATCCTTTGGAGCAGTTTGTTATACTTGCCAAATCTGTACATGGAGCTGCAACCGTGGAATTAGTAAGACAAGTTCTTTCTGCACCAGGTGTTCATGTTTTTGGTGAATTGCTAGATATGCCAAGCATTAAAGCAGTTAGTATATGAAAGTGTAATTTGTTTAGAAGTTCTCATTGAAATTTAGTTGTTAAATTTATATCCAACTTTTCAGCTAGAAAATAGTCCAAACGCAAGTTCCTTTCATACGCTTAATTTATTCGCATACGGGACTTACCGGCAATACGTCGAAAATAAAAATAACCTCTTAGAACTTACCTTAGTAGAAAAGAAGAAACTACAGCACCTCACAATCGTGACTTTAGCAACAAAAATGAAAGTAAGATAGAATTATTATTGTTAAAGTGTTTGTAATATTTGAGATTTTTGTCAAGTTAGTAAATTGTTATTGCTTTTTAGTGTATACCATACAGCCTCTTGCTGCAAGAATTAGATATGAAAAATGTTAGAGACTTAGAAGACTTAATTATAGAAGCAATTTACGCTGGTAAGTCCTCTGATTGCTTCAGCTAAAATATATAAGTTCTTGTCATTCTCATTCTTTCTGTAATATTGAATTTTATATACAACACTTATTAGGTAGCACAGTTAAAAAGTCTATTATGTTGACATTTTTACTTTTAACTGCTAAGAGCCAATGATATACATATTTGTAAAAAAGGTTGGATTAACTACTATTATGAGTCGTAGGTATCTCTTTTATTCCCTACTTGTGTTTGTTGTGCCTAGCTATGCATACTGTTTACTCTGAAATCTGAAATTCGAATGATAATCTGGGTTGAAGTTCAAAGCATTTACCTTCAAATTTGAAGAGTAATTATAAAGATCTGGGTGAATGGACAAACATTTGAGACATTTCAAACTGACTTTATGATCTTTAGAGATCGTGTAGAGAGCTTGAGACAAATCTAAAAATAGTTCATAACCTAAGATGTTGACGCACCTTAAATTTAAAAAAAAAAAACCGGTCTGCTAATTGGAATCGTTTCTGTAATTCCAATTTTATTGGCTCCATTCATGATATCATCTAATTTTCTCCGTTTTTCTCTAATCTACATAATATTGTTTATACCTACAGATATCATCCATGGCAAGTTGGACCAAAAAAATTCACAACTGGAAGT
Organism: Rhodnius prolixus; assembly: GCF_049639745.1. Classification (NCBI taxonomy): domain Eukaryota; kingdom Metazoa; phylum Arthropoda; class Insecta; order Hemiptera; family Reduviidae; genus Rhodnius; species Rhodnius prolixus. The sequence goes on from NW_027411582.1 coordinate 22,489,272, forward strand.
TGATTACGCAATTGGCAGGGATACAAGGGAAGCAGATCTCGGTACAATTATAACTACTCTTCAAGAATGGTGTGATTCATGTGAAGCTGTCCTATCTTGCGTGGATACACAGATGCATAGAGCAAATGCTGAAAAGAATGCAGCAATCAAACATAGAGACGCCATTGAAACTGAAGTAATAAATAAATTTCTATATTTTATTTACACATTTAGATCAGCCTTTATTTTTTACTCCATATTATAGTTCTATCTCTCTCACATTTATTTATTAATCACTAACAGTCTAATGATAACTTCGGCTTCTCTTAAAGTATAAGCATGAATGGTAAAATTATGATTTTGAAGTTAAAATTTCGCGACGTCTTCTTGTGTTTTTAATGTGGCTTTAACGTTGCAACAAAAATATGTAAAATTGTTAGGGCACTAATCACATTAATTTCACTCACATAAAAAAATTGTTTATAATGAAGTAATGAGATTGTCATTCATCAAAATCAGTAATTTACTTATTTTCTTAAATTTCCAACTGAAGGTTCCCTGTTGCAATATTTGTTGATGGGTGAGGCCATTTAAAAGAGGGGTAAGGCAAGGAGGTGAAGCTGTAAAAAGTTTATAAATAAAATTAAGCTTCATTGATTGTCTAGCATGATGTGTCTAACGCGGGAACATCATGCTGTGGGCTTAATGAAAACGCTATTCTCATATCTCCCTTGTTTGGATAATTTAATCCTTTTAATTTGAAGCAGTAAGTCAAAATCTGATATTGACATTCAGGTTGTTTTTTTTTTTTTATCGAATTGTAAATATCTATTCGAATTTCATAAAAGATGGGAATATTAACTTCATATGAATATATTTTTAACATGATTTGATGCCGAAGATTGCCGGTTTTTTCCTTCTGTTATAAGTGAGGCCGTTGTCACTGCTGAAATTCTTAAGACAATATTATTGCTTCATGCCTTTTGAGGGCTTTCGTGTAAGTAGAAAAGAGACATTGGCACAGGAATGCATTCCTATGTTTGCCGAAAAGAGACACCGAGTAAATGAGGCTTTAGGCAGATACATAAGCAGTATTTTTTCTGATGTAAGATGCAATCAAGAGTTGTAGGCGCCACGGTAGCCGAGCCCACAAGCTGTGATGAATATGGTACGGGTTCGATTCCCAGTTTAGGCCGTAACTTTTATTTTATAGTTGATATGACATTTGTAGTGAAGTATATTTGCTAATTGCAAATTAGACGGACCAATTGGTAAATAAAGCCCGCCTGAAACGTTACATACACATACATCTTCATTTAAGATCTTAAGTTAAAGTGCTGCTTGGACACAGCTTTGATCAATGCTAAGTTAAGTGTGTTCGGTGTAGCCATTTACAGCAGAATTTTTTAGAGATTCATACCCATTAATTTCTTAGGATATTGCAGAAAGCCCCAAAGTACATTAGGTCCGCATCAGTCAGGTAATTCTGTTAAATAACTGCTCTAATGATGGTGACACTTTTTAAAACTAATGCTATACCTCTTAATATTTGAAAGGACTTTATCTTTCTCAGATTCTTTTCAAATCAAGTATATCCAGTAGTTATTTTTAATTTATCTGCTATTCTGTAATTTTGTGATAATTTCTCTTCTCACTCACTACAGGCATATTTTCAACGTTTTTAATATTCTTGCATGTTTCATAGATAAATAACATCAAGAAAACATTGAAAACCCAATCTCAAGATGTTGAAGAAGCGATGGCCACAGATTCTAGGGAAGCAATTGCTCAAGGAGACAAAATGAAGAAATCAATTAAGTCCAAAATGCTTAGAGGCAGTACAAAGTTTTGGCAAAAGTGATATGATCTCGTTAAAAACAAACATTCATGAATGTGTCACCGAGATAATGTCCAATTCTCTATTATGGAAAAAAAACTCTAACCTTGTTGAGTTAATAAGTCAAGAAGGTTATTATGTAACTATATTTCTTTCTTTGTTACCGCGTATTTATTTTTGTTTTCAAGTCGATACTCTTTAAGAAAAAAATGTAATTTTACGAAAGAGGGAGGCGAGCCATAAGCACGAAAACACAATTAAAATGAATTGTGCTTGACTTTGATTCACGCGACTAGCTAATACACTTATATATATAAATAAAAGAACTTTTGTTATACAATTGTGAGAGTCATTGCCCATGCACTTACAAAAAAAAAAAAAGGAAACAAGTTGCTTTAAGCGTGTAAATGAAGCAAATAAATATACTTTTAAAAAAGTGAAAAATACTTTAATTTGAGTGAGAGAAATAATATTTAAGGGAGCTCTCATTATTTGATGATGATGTATTTTGAAACAGCATAAACTATTAAAGTAATTTTTGTAAAATTGTGTAAATCTTTTTGAGGAAACAAAATTCTTTAGAACAGAAAATGATTATAGAACTGTAGGAACAGAGATATTTATTTTCACAGAAGGCCTAATTTTCAGTATAACCACTTTTAGAGTTTTTTCAATTAAAAAGATAGTAAACAAAAAATCAGCATTTTTTAGAAGCTTTTGTCGCAGTTGAATAATAACCTGGTTTAATTATCCTTATATTGAAATTGTATATATACATATTCATAGATTTATAACAACATACTCAAGATAATTTACTCCTTAAAATTAGAAATCTATCAAAATTTAATTTATTAATGTTTTTGAGGTATGATCTTAAGTAAAAATTGAAAAAAATGAATCTTTGTAAAAATTGTACATTCAGTCTGTATCAATAAGAAAACAATAATTTTTATTTTAATCGATTAGATTCATTCAAGAGATTTAGTGGGGCCCAAAAGAGTTTTTTGTTTTTTTTGTAATGTATACTTAATGTTCTTGTATGTAATATGTACTTACAAGAACATTACACATACTTCTTTAAAATATTTTAATAATAGAAGTTTGTATTTCACTTGCAAGTAGATTCTAACAGATCTATTCCAGATCTGCACTCTCTTCCTCCTGCTATCATTGAGTGCAAGCAAAAACGTTTGATCGATTGAGGCAATTAATTTTGTTGGGCAAGTTCAAAGGGTGTTCTATCCATATTTTAACTTAAGTCATCGAAGACGAACTTTTGGAAGACATTTTTATGCCGAACGAATAACTAATCCATCACTAATCAGTAATAAGTTAAAACAAACTTTGCTAAATAACTTTTCAATTCTAATATCTTCTTTTTTTTCTTTTCTTTCTAAGCTTAGCTGCCGTTTAAGGAATATATTATGTGGTACCTCATTTTCTGACGGTTTCATGAAATCCAATTCAAAATATGGGCTGCAATGTTGTACTAATTGTACAAATGGAGAACGTGCCTTGAGGCCGGAAGGTTACTAACCTAGTTCAATGGGCAAATGACAAACTGTTGATACTTCATAATTAAAGTAGAAACAAACAAACCAAAATTGGAAAATAATTACTCCTAAAATGTTTTTAAATATTTCAAATGAGGTGTAATTTTACATTTTCTTTTTTTTTTTAATCAGTATTTCTGAGAGTCCTTGGTCTTAAATTTACTAAGGTGAATTAGTGTCGAGGATGGTTATTTTAGGGAAAGAGCATTTGCGTAGGTAATTTTCCTGCCTACTTAAACGTTATAAAAAAAAAGTAACCGAAAGAGTAGCATTATACATAGATGTTTAGCATTTAGTTTATTTGAAGTTTTTTTTTTATCATATAAACTGCTAAACGATTTTAGATCTGTTCAGTTTAAAGTTTATTAGTTTTCAGCTATAAAATTAAAAGAAACCCTATGGACCAAAAACAGAAAAGGCGAAAAAGCTATTCGAAGTTGATATTGTAAAATAAAATTCGTTGTGAGAGAACTGCCTCAAAAACTTCAGCAGATGCAGTTCATTTTATGCACTCAAATATAGCTAAGAACTTAATCAAGATCATACTTGTAAACCTCTTAATTTTAACATCTTTTCTTATTTTAAAATCTTCGGTTTTACTAATAATGTTAATTCTTTGCAAAATCTGACTAAAGATTTAATGAACTTTACATCAAACAAAGGTAAAAGAAGGGATGAAGTCTACTGCTACCATAAAAAGAAATCATTGATTTTACATAAGTAGGATATGAATTTTAATTTTGGCAAGGTAATCCTGAGATGCCGATCTAAAAGAAATCTTAATTGTTTTTTAGCTTTTAAAATAGCTAAATATCCAGGTTATTTCATATAAACTATATTTAAAGTGGGTTTTAACATTACCTCCTGGGCTACATTAATCCCAGGTTCTCTTAAGTGAGAACTGTTTGCCAAACATACAAAACATTTGTAAAATGTAAATTCTAATGTGATATAAAAAGTGAAGTAGTGTAGAGAATATTGTGGGGTTAATGTGAAAATTTAAATGAAAGTTTGAAGTATTTTAAAAAGGACAACATATTGGAATACAGTTGTTACAATATAATGTATGTGTATATATATTCTTACAATAATCATGTACATTGCCATGCTCCCTTTATTAGTCTGAAAAATGAACTAAAACTGATTTTCTTTAATAAAGTAAAATATATATAAATCGCATCTTTTACTGTTTACATGACAGACAATATATAAATAGGAATGTTATTTTTTAAAAAAGGCAACACCATTATTATTTTTATTTGTTTTTTTTTCAAACAATTTAAACAAAAAAATATTTTTAAAAGCTATTTCCCACTTTTATTATTAATACTTAATTTTGGGATAATGTAAGTGTATTTTAGAAAATTACAGGAAAAATTATATGCATGGTGCTTTCACCAAATTTTGCTTTTAATGCAACTAGTAATTCCAGCCGATAACAACATGTGTTACTAACAGGTATACGGTGGTAACGCAAACACTACCCAACATTATTGGAAATCCAATTCTGAAATGTAAAAAACAGAACAAAAACGCTGTTACTTAAAATTTGCAAAAGAATAATAATATATTCTCTTTATTAAATAAAATATTACTAACTTGAGGAATTGCATAAATGAGAATTTATATCCATGTTGTTCTGCAACTCCTGCACAGACTAAATTGGCAGAAGCACCAATTAATGTACCGTTACCTTTTTTTTTAAAAAAAAAAGAAAAGAAAATTTGTAAAATAACAAAAAAATAATATACTATTTACTATAAACTATAGTTATTTTTTTTTTACCGCCAAGACAGGCTCCTAATGCTAATGCCCATACCAGAGGTTGCAATGGTAAATTTAATTCTTCATTTTGACTAAGTGAAGTTATTATTCGTACCATCATTGTAGTTAATGGTATATTATCAACAAATGAAGACGCTATAGCAGATACCCATAATATTAGTAAAATTGCAATGGTAAGTCTACCATTTTCATCAATTTGTAAGATTAACCATTCAGTTTGATGACCAATCCAATCGATAAGCCCTAGCCGTGTTAATGCCTGCAAGAAAAATGAAATGTTTTTGAAATAGAATAATGAGTACAATTCTTCCGTATTGATGGGTAAGTTAGCGAAACATAGCTTCATCAGCACACTAACAGCCAAGGCGTTTTAAGGATTTTTGAAAATATTAATCCTTAACTTGAGGCGCAAAAGAAAAGAAGCCTGGAGTACTATAATGTTAAGATAGAGATGAGTGTGAATTAAATGTATAAAACTTACGAGAAACACCTGACTGTTATTCTATGCCTTTACAAACTTCCCAATCAGGAAAAGTACCTTTAAGTTGAATTTTCGTACCATTTCATTTCTTTAAAATGAATAGAAGATGAAAGTGCCAAAATTTATCAAGAATAATGACTCGGAATACCAAGCTTATCCAGAACAAATTTAAAAATGTATTATTTAGGAAAATGTTGAAAATAAGAGAAGTAGACTTATAACCCTTTAATTTTGTTTACTTTTAATTATACTAGAATGGAATTTTGATGTGGCAAATTTGCTATTTTGAATTTTGAGAATAGCAGTGTTATTGAGAGCAATTGAATTAAAAAACTTTTGGTCTGTTTATATACTAACACTGCAGCTAAAAAAATCATGTTCGAAAAAATGTTCGAAAGTTAGCGATACGATAAATAGGATTATCTTGCTGAAATGGTTTGTGGAATATACGTTCCTCTAATTTATATAATATTAATGGGAATTAAATATGTTATTTAAATATTCTCACAGTTTAAAGAAACTTACTGAGAGGAAACGTGATTCTCATGAAAAGCTATGTTCCTAAAGACTATTATCGCTTTTGTTTTACTTTGTTTTTCAAAGAAAATGAATTTCATTATGTACTCGTACTTTCTCTTACCAGTATTTTTAATATATAAACAAGTTCTAATGAAACAATCAAGTGTAATCAAATAAAAAATTCAAAATACCCCCATTAAGATGAAAAGTGCTGTAAAAAATATCAGAGTACTCCATTCCACTCTCGCCAAAACATTTTCCATTTCTGCTTTGGCTAAAATAAGTAAAAGTATGACACCAAGTAGAGCTGACCAGCCCAAAGATAAATTCAATTGCGGCACGGAATGTAGAAAGAATAAAGTAATGACGAACGCTAAAGTCAATGCAGATTTTATCAGCAGAGGAAAATTTTTGATTGGGTACTGTAAAATAAAAACAAAACAGGTTGTATTATAAAACTAAATTTTTAAAATCAAAATAAAAAATGGCATTTAAAATACCTTTTTTTCAAGCTCTTCTAGATTGATTCCATAGTTCTGAGAAGTTGAACTGGAATAATAATAAGATATATTTATAGAGTAGCAAAAGAGACAAGAGCTATCTTAAAGCTATTTAAATAATAATATGATTACTTATTTAAATAATAATAATATTATTACTACTTTAAATAATATAATATAGGTAATAATATTTTAATAAAAAAGTTAAAAAATAGAAATAACCATTCCGTACGATATCCGCGTTCAATATTTAAACATAATATTTAATATTTAACGTAATCATTCAAACTGACTTTTTAGTGGTTATTTTATAGAACAACCATTCCAAAAAAAATATGGTCTGATCAGTTTTGTCTTTGCTTACATCTGAACAAGAACATTAACAGAATACACACAGAAAACATATTTTCTCTAAACAACTTTAAGACTGTCCTGTTCTAATAAAGAGATAGCTGCAATTTTTGTAACTACACCGTGGTATTGTGTTTTGAGTTCAGTCCTAAGACGTTCTTTCTCCTAGGTAACTGTAACAGCTAAGAAGGAAAAGTGTCGCTTGTGGCGAGAAAATTCTGTCCTATTTACAATAATCATTTTCCTTTTCTTTCGACGATATAATTTTTTTTTTTTATGTTGGCAACAAAACATAAAGTACTAACCATCCTGCTACCATTTTCTCTTTTAGATCAGTGAGTAATCTTTTAGCTTTCTTTAATAAAGTCAATTTGACCATATCTTCATCTTTTGAGTAAGAAGATAATGAACCAGCAGCTCTTTGCCAAATGGCTATTTCATGCCTCAAATCTAAAGAAAACCAAAAGAAATGAAAATGATAATTTTTCTAAGCTAATGGAAGCCTAATGTATTAGTAAAAAATGGCAGACGAATTTAATTTATAACACTCCATACCTTGTACTTCCTGAGGTTCCTTAAATCTTAATTCGCTCATATTTCTATACATGAATCTAAGTTGATATCGCACAAATATCATTACTAAAATCAATCCTATTCCCATGTGTAAAGAAAATACACCAAAACTGACTCCCTGAAATATATAAATTATAAATTAATTGCACTAAAAATAGTTTTACATTATTTAGAAAGACAAAATGTGCGCACTTTGCAATGATATATCAATAGTAAGTAATCATCGCCTTGATTAATACACTTACCGCTTCCACAATATCCTTATTAGTTGCAATAATTACATTCGGTGGATCTCCTACAGGAGTTATCGCACCTCCTATATTAGAATACATAATCATAGCCATTAAAACAGGTACGGGATTTAACTCTAGTACTTCGCACAATCTGCAATGAATTGTTTTCATTTCAATTAGTAATCGAACATTTTAAGTTATGAAAAATTTCTCACTGAGATCTCAGTAAGGTTGTTAATAAGAGAGATAAAGTGAATATCTCAAATAAAGTAATATCTCAAATTCTTTTTCTCTACTAAAAGGTTTAAGGTTCAAATTTAACTGAAGACAGAATATTTTCATTTACTATCCAAAAAAATGTCTTAAAAGAATTTGGAAAAATGAGTTTGGGTTCTCTTTTCTCGGAGTAAATGCTGGTATTTCAAAAATGAAAAATTTAACGAAGCGCTTATATTTACATTCCGATCAAAAACCTCTAAGAACTTTTCAGAAAATAGAACCTACCTTATGGTAACAGGAGTCATTAAAAGTGCTGTTGTAACATTATCAAGAAATGAAGATACTATCGCTGTAAATGCACATAAAGTATCAATCAAAGGCCAAATTCTTCCATTTGTAATCTAAAATATTAAAATTAATTTTTATATATCATTCCTAACACTAGAAAATGGCATCATATTTTAAGTCAAATTTAATTAAATAGAAAAATACCTTAAAGGCAAATACTGCTAAATAATCAAATATTCCAGTATCAGATATTATTGCAACAAGTACCATCATGGAAAATAAAAGGATTAGAGTTTCAACGTCGATCCACGTCATTAATTGTGATGTTGTAGGCCTCTTAAAATAAAATTTGAAAAATCAAAAGGTGTCAACTGAATTTTATCAGTTAAATTTGACATTAGTACAAATTTAAGAGATTATTATACCTCATCTAGAGCAGCTAGTATTGCAATAGACATTGTAGATGCCATGATTGCAGCAAGCGTTCGATGCACCACCTGTTAAATAAGAAAAACAATGATTTTAACAACTGTAGATAAAAACTTGATGATGTTAAAATATAAGAAATCTTGAAGATAAGTTCAGTAGCGCTGGACTATATCCAGATTTATGTTATGGTAACTATAACCAATTCAGTTTACTTAATTTCTATTCAGAAGGGAAGTGGTTGTTTGATAACCACTTGTCGATGGCAGAATTGACCACGGTATCCACTACATATGTAGGAGGCGTCTAAAAGAACACTAATTTGCTAAATACCTGTGACTAAGGCTTTCTTCCTACCTGTATTCTATAAATTTCATTCCTTAAAAACTCTTTTCCTTAACTCTGAATTTTAGCAATAAATATGACCCTCCCAATAAATGAGCAATAAATATGAAATATGATGATATAAGTCAAGACACGCTGAAATGGCACTCAAGAAAAAAATCAAAATATCCTCCCTCTCACAGAAGTGCTTTTAGTCGAATATTCCTGAGAAAAGATTCCCAATAAAGTTGTAGAGCTACAAGTTTTTAATTAGTATAACAAATTTAAAGAAAATCGTGGCAGCAATTTTTGAGAAAGTCTTAAAAAGTGAAAACTCAGAAATGAGGTACTTTTGGATGAGAAATTTTGTGCATCGATTTACAGTTGATTCTCTAAACTTTACCCTATTAGAGGTAATTGTGAATCTGATATAATAAAATCCACTTGTCAAACTTCAAAACCAGGAGGAAAATTAATTTCAAAAATATGGCATGATATTATAAATTAAAAAAGTAAAGTTAAATAAATGGAAAAATGATCGAAATCTAGTTTAAAATTCTTACCTCAAAGATAATAAGTATGTATAACCCCAGTAAAACAGCAGCTGCATATAAAATACCATTTGTTGGATCAATTGGTGAAAGATCATAAACTAATGAAATTGGAAAAGCTTTATTTAAATTTGTTTGGATTTGAATTCTCATTATACTTTCTGAAATCAGTCTACATGAAAAAAAAGTTTTAGAAGCTCCAAATTTGAAAAAAGAAAAAATTAATTCAAATATTTATAGTACTTACTCCTGATCAAACTTAAAAATTTCCAGCAGTGTACTTCTTTTCACTTCAGGGACAAAGTCAATTAAACTTTCAGAAACTATTGGTATGGTCCACATATGGCTTATCCTCTAAAAAATAATTATTATAATCATAATGTAAAATAAATACAATAAACTCAAAATTCAATAATAGTTATAATAGTACTTTTTTTTTAATTATATGTTTTTCAGAAATTACTGAAGAATTTATCTGAACTAATTCCACCCAAAGGGTAATCCAATGCTTTGATAAATTACCATAATATGGGGGAAGTAATGCTCCGCCAAGTTCAACATTTATTCTTTTCATATCCGGTGATTCAAGAATCCAAAAACCTAAATATTACTTAAGGAAAATGTGCCAAAATAAACTAATTTCCCGCTACCTTCAAAAGTATAATTTTAATATGGTGAACATGTATAATATTAAAGTATAATATTAAAGAATAATATTAAAACTATCGTTTTAGAACAAACTCGTAAGTTTCAATAAAATATATAACATAAATTATGAAAGAGAAAATTATATCAGCAATATACCAGATTTAAAAAAATAATAGTTTTATAATGGACCAGTAAAATTAGGTAAAAAAAAACGGTAAATCTCGAAAAGGAAGATAATAAGTTATACACTTGTATATATCTTTGTTTTGGCATAGAAAAAATCTAATAGAATCTCGTGTACGCGTCACCGTTAATTAGTGGTCAAAGGTCACTAAAATCTGTTTGTTTTAAAAAATATCTTGTTGCTCTAAATGACATTTAAAGTTATTACAAAAGTTTTAGAGCATAAAATTCTCTACAAATTTGGTGCTATGCAATTTTTCATACCATAAACCGTTCTTGAGATAAAGCGCGAAGAGTGGGAGGAGACTTTTATGAGCCAACTTATAAAATGCCAAAACAAAGATACATATGTATGTACAAGTAATAACTTATTATCTCCCATTCCGAGATTAAATCCTAATTTGACTTGGCTATAAGCCGTTTCTTGTATTTACTTTATATTATTTAATCTATCAGTTTAATAATATTTTAAAATACAACTTAATTACATTTTATTGTTATTATTTTGTTTAATTTGTTTGAATGTTTTTTCTTTAATTAAAGGCGCGACACATATTTCAGCATCTGAGGTCACTGGCGTGCAGTACTGAAAAGTAAACAATAAGAAACTTGACAGAACATTTGAATAGTAGAAAGGATACTTCTTATTTTATCTTTAGGAACAGAAACTGGATGAATAGCGGTCGATCCATGTTCGCCTTTCACCATCAATATAGCCTGATAAATGCATGAGAATAAATGGCATAGATATTAAAAATTTACAAAGAACTCTTACGGATTTATGCAAATACTAACTGTAAAAATGATCCACGTTAAAATGAGACAAAATAAAATAATAAAATTCATCCATTTTGACTGTAGTGTCTCTATTGCAACTTCTTCCTCATCTTCTTTATCACTGGGAGCAATATTAATACTGAGCGGATCTTTCTTTGATAAATAAAGATCTTTATTTGCAATTTTCTCAAATCTGCGAAAACAAGGCGGAGTATCTCTGTAATGACATAATGTTTAAGTTTAAGATTTTATTGCTAAAAAATGAATCATAAAGACAAATTCGGTTTATGTGGTCATCAAATAAAAAAAAAAAAAAAAAGCAGTAAGTGCGAGTACGATATTTCGATTAAATACACTAGGAGTTGTCATCAAGATTTTGGTCAAACTAAATCCATTATCTTGCAAATACAAAAAGAATTATTTTTCTAAGTTTCTAATTGAGATATTTTACTGTATATTTTATTTTAAATTTTGTAATTATTATTATTTTATACCACATTCTACTTTGAGATATTTTTGTTTATTAAATGAACTTATTAAAATATCTTTCAACTAATATAATTTCCATAAAAGATTTTGGCAGGCGGACAATGATCCATGTCTAAATGATTGAAATCTTTGCAAGATAATGGGTATTATTTGTTTCAATTCATTTTTATTTATTATTATCAATTTGAGAGTAAAATTAAGGGACTTACACAGGGCTACAAGGTTCTTCATCTGTTGTAGGAGCCCACATAATGGTTTTCTTCTGTTTTGGTGTTGTTTCTTCAGAACATAATTCTTGACTAGACGTTTTCTTTCTTTAAGACAAAAAATATTAAAATAAACATTTGCATTATAAACAATAAAAATTTTAAATAAATTTTGGCTGTCACTTACAGATCAGTTCACTTTTGTGAAAAGAATAATATCCAAAACGTTTGCATACAACAGATTATAAGAAAATTAATAAAATATTTCAATACTGAAATAAAATAAACTGAACAAAATTATTTTTATCCCTTTAACCTTGAAGGAGCAAACCATATTATAATCCTTTCTTTCCAAAGAATAAGTATCATGACAAATGAAAAACAGAGTTCTTAAATATTTTAAAAAACTTGTTTAGAGGAAGGAAGCAGTCTATAATTGAACGCTCTTCTACGTTTCTTTAAAAGTTACCGATTTGATAAACCGCCAAGAATAAAGCTTTACTTTATTGCAGTTTTAAAACCTTATTGGGTCATATTAACAAAATTAGGCAAAACCTTAAAAAAGATGTCTAAAATGTTTAGTTTTAAAATCTTAAAATAAATTTACATTTCTAAATTTCAAAAAGTTATAACATATTCACCCACTTTTTCTTCTTCTTGCAAGCAGAAGATGTGGCTTTTCTAAAACTTGTTGATACTTCAGGTGACATATTCCAAGCCATCGAAGTTGATGGCATCTTCCTTAAAATATAAATTAATCATATCATTTGCAACTTATTAATTTCAATGAATTTTACTGCTTTTATGGACCAAATTTTGAAGAACACTTAATTGTCCAAAATAAATCAAAGATAATATTCCTAGGCACTAAAACTTACACTGTTCTGGGTAGATCTGGAGATTCAAATGTATTAGATTGAACTTCAGCCATTTAATTCTTGAGTTTGAAATTTAGTTGAAAAAACATCAATTAATAGAATCCAAAAATTCGAATCTCTTAAAACCTTAAAGAAAGAGACTTATCGAAACAGAATTAAAACATAACTGATATCGAAAATCTTAATATAAAATATGTAACCAAAAGCACTGCAGAAATAAAACTGAGAGATGTTTGAATTATTTAACATAATTGAACTTTGTACTAGTTGTTTTCTAGATTTTAAAAGCAAGTCTATTGAAGAATTTATTATATTCTCACAAATAGTAAAGCAATTTAATGGCATGATTATGATTTAGTTTATGTAATGCATATTCCTTTGTGCTAGGCTATTAATATCATATAGGTAATAGACTACACAATTTACAAAGCAATAACTATCCTATTAGAAGATAACTTTTCTTATAATAGCCAAATGTAGTGGCTATAGTCTAAGAGATTAAGACTAAATGTGGTAAATTCATGGTGTTTAAATAACTTAATATTAAAAATTTGGTTAACAACACTAAAATGACTGTTAAGGCAATGATTGTAGTATTTCTAATAACAACTTGAAGTTGTTACAAATGCACAATTTACTTATAAGATAATGCCTAGCAAAAGTATTCTCTACCAATATATTGAAGTGTAATTATCATTCTAATGCAGCGGTTACAATTTTTATTCCACTAGACTTGTTAGAGCATCTTATGTAAGTATATTCTAACAGTTAAAATTCTCAAAAGTTTAAAATAAGTACGTTTCTGTTAAGTTAGCGTCCTAAGTTTCAAGCAAATAGATCGATATTTTGAGAAACTTGAGAATATTCCAAAAAACTTTGTTTTGAGTTTTGGCAAAATAGGATTTACAGGAAAGCTGCAAATGATTTTTTAAAGGTGGTATAAAATACGTACGTAATATATAAGTGTACCTTTAGAGGAAGGTTAATGCACATACTCCTTCTTGAACTTCCATAAATCTAATTTTACAAAAAAAAAAAAAAAAATTAAGAAATAAGGTAAGAAAACTCATGCACTGAAACTTTTTATTTTTACAACTTTTTATTTTTTAAAGAAATCCTAAATTGAAAAGAGTCGCTGATAATGTATTAACCCTTAGGGAATTTTTCTCTCAATCTTAATTTCTTTAAAAAAAAAATACTTTTTTCCACGTCTATGGTATAGTACCATTATTTCGACAAATTAAAAAAATCATTTTTCAAGGCACAAAATGACACCGCAGTTCTTAGAATTCAAATTCATCTTCTTTAGAGAACTTTTAACATAGGATGCACAAAAGATAGTTTATTAATTATTTCTTTTATAATGTTTCCTCAGGTTAAAAAATAACAATAATAATACAAAATCAAATAACATTAGCAAACTTCAGATTTATGTTAACACTTGAGAATAGTACTAACTTTATTCCAACTAATTCATAAAAAAATACACTGAAGGTCTCTTCAGGAGCCCATATTCAACGCCTTGTTTCATCGAATGGAGTAAAATTCCATTAGTAACTAGTAAATGAAACCTAATTTTGTTGCAGTGGATAAGTTTCAGCAGATTGATTAACTTATTATATTTAGACGGCAAGCTTTTGGAAACAGATGTTACAATCAACAGGATAATTTATTACCTCAATCCCAATGCGTTTTAAAGTAACAACTAGTAACGGGTTGCTTCCAGAAAGAAGTAGAGTGTGGATACAATGGTACAGGAGAAGAACTTTATTAAACACAACTTGCTATCATATGGAAATAAGCAAGTAAGTATGGATTTTGATGAAGCGTTCGGTGCTGCTTGGGGCTAGCTATTTTTAGGGCTCTTAAGAAACTTTGAGTCTCTCGAGAAATCTATAATCTCACAGCAAAAGATAGATAGACCTATTTGAGCCCAAACAATGCTCGATTTGCAGAAAGGTAAGGATGATGAAAGAATCGTGTTCAAATATTATATAAAAAAATATTTCGAAAATAACTTCGAAAACATTTGATAACTTCCATTTTCTAAGGGTTAGAAAAAGCAAAAATACTAATAATTATGAAACAATGAAAACAAGATCTAATTAAAATAAAATTGTAATTTTAATGCATTTATTTAAAATTACATATACTACGAAATAGATTTACAAGTGTACAAATCGTATTTTTTTTTTTTTTTCATCTTTTACAATAACATCAAGCAGAAACAAAAATACATTGTATTTTTGGTGCAATAATCTGGGTATAAATACAATTCAAAGAATCCAAATAAAAAGTCTTAATGTTCCCAAATGTTTAACACAATACACAATAAGATAGAACTGTCATAATTTTTTAGATTGAATTCTATGAGCTTTTAAACAGTCCATTGAACAAAATCTAAAATTTTCATATTCAAAAGGTACTTTGGCTGTTATGTCAGTAGCACAAGTGAAGCAACGTGAAAGTACAACATTCTTCTGTCCGCCAGCAGCTAACAAACGTCTTTCAGCAGCCAGAGCTCTCTGTAGGATATAAACAATGTTCAGTATTAGTTTTATTTACGCCTTGATGGCTAAGTATGAAAATGAATTTCCAAGTGCCACTTTTGACAAAAGCTGACATTATCTCACCTCCTGAATAACGTTGCACACAAGGTATAGCTTTTAGATATAGTAGAAAAATGAAATTCTATGAGACAGTAATATGGTGAAGAAGACCTCGCAGTGGGTGCGGTCAGAGTTCTATTTATCACCATTTCATATCTATTTTAATCTAGTTGCTGAAGGGCTAAACTCCCATCTGTTCGAGAGATAGAGGAGTAAATCAAAGACTATGCAAAGAGCTAGATGCGCACCTGGTTTGGGTTCGATAGAATTGCTCCTGAATACTACTTCAGCCAAGCCATTTGAAGTTCACAATTAAAAGTCACAATCTTGGCGTATCATTGTCAGATGACTCTGAATGGAACCCAGACAGCTCCAAGATAGGAGGAAGATGTGCATAGTAACTTTTGAAATAAATTTGTTATGGGAGGTAAACTTTTATTTGGTGAAACAAATTTTGTTTTCGACTATTTTTCCTGAAAATTATAGTTGGAAGAGAGGGGTCGACCTATATTCGAGCAAATGTAACTGATATGGCTGGATATAACTGAAAATGGGTGCGCAATAAACCCTTTTGGGTGGCAGTGGCGGTGGCTTTCTGGTCATCCTCAAGAAAACTCATTAGGTTTTAATAAGATTTAGCCCCATTAAAAAAAAAACTTGCAGAGCTAGCAATTAGTACATTAATATAAATTAAAAAATTGTTTTTCTTCCTTGAATTACAGCTAATAACTATCGAGACAGAAATTTACCTTTTCTCTATCGCTAAGATGAAGAAATCTTTGTTTTTCTTCTTCTTCTTTTTTCACAGCTTCTTTCTCAGTTTTCTTTTCTTTCTCTTTTAACCTCTTTGCTTTTCTTGCTGCTTTTCTTTTATCCGCTATTTCTGCTTCGATTTCATCATTGAGCGCACTTGGAATGTGAGACTATAAAATAGAAGGAATCTTCATCAGACTTACTGATTAAGTAGGGTTAATCTGCAAGGCTATATGATGTAGGTAATCGTCATAAAAAAATGTCTCATCTATTTATTATAATGAATAATTCTCGCCTATTTCATTAACTAATAAAACAAAGTCTATGAACTTGAGATTGAAAACTTAGAATTAATTCTATGAAAGAAATGTCCTAAAGTATGTAATTGCCTGGTAAATTCAGGCAGTGGTACCGTTAGAATTTTTGGTTTGTTTACCCAGAAACTCCTGAGTCTTTATAGGCCTAAGACCAGAGATGGCCAGCGTTTTCTTAACGAGAGAACATTGTCCAAAAACTAGTGATATTAGTCCCTATCCTAAATTAAATCCGTATATATAAAACAAAATTTTACCTTCGTATAATCAAACTTATCAGGATATTCGCCCATAAATCTTCTAAAAATATTTCTAGTTAATTTATCTACTGCATGATCGTATGCCGTCTGTGATTTTTTATCTTTAACTGTAGGATCAGCTCCATGCAATAGTAACAATCTTATGGTGGAGCCTTTGCCTTCTGATGCTAATTTATGTAAAATTGTTTCACCATTAATATTTCTTTCATTAAGAACAAGATATATTTCGTCTGCAGTTATTCCTTCAGTTTTTTGCAAAGCAGCTTCCAACTGCTTTTCATCTCCTGTTTCACATGCGCCATGTACTGCATTCCAATATTGTTTCAATTCTTCACGAACTGGTTCTGTAAAAGAATAAGCAAATCAAATAAAAATTGACTAATCTACAAATATAAAATTAACATGAAACTTTTAAATTGAAACTTATTTAATGGTTTCTTGTGGTGTATAAAACCGAGTATGAAAGAACACAACATACACATTCTTTAAAATTCCCATAATGCTTGCAATGGGGCATAACAATGATATCCCCTTCCTTAACCTTTTTTTTTGTCTAGAGAAAAACAAATGCACGTATCCATTGAGAATTCCGATCAATGAAGATACTCCTAATTCCCAGATAGTCAAAGAATCGACTCAGTGCTGATAATTCTTTATTTCTGGCGCATTAGCCAATTTTTTGACTAGCACATTTCCCAAAATAAGTAGTGTTTTGGTAATAAGCAAAAACTAATATAGATGGAAAGTTTGAACACGCCTCAATAAATTGCAGATAAAAGAAAAATACTCAGCATTACCAGTTTAATTAGAGCTTTAATAAAAAAGCTTAATTTAGAGTAAATTTTGGTTTTGATCTATCAAATTTATTATGTCCTTTCTCCTGTCTCTCAAATACAATTGTTCATAACAGTTCAGAACTGGTGGACTTCAGAGCCTCAAGACACCAATGAATTTCGTGTCGGTGACACCTTCTTGTTCTTTATGGCCAAACCCAGCGCTGTTACCAAAAGTTGTGTATGGAGCTCACAACCCACAGATGAATAAAAATAGCAATATGCCACATAATTCAACGAGAAGGGATATAATAATACTTTTGATAATGGAACGCAAATAAACGTATGGAAAAAGCATTTAATAGCTTATTTTCTCTGAACCATGTATGAAACGTTTATTGACGAATTGAAAATAAAGTTGGTAGTCTCATATTTGTAAAATTTCTGAAGTTTATCAAGACTGCTCGAACTTTATGTGCACATATATTTTTTCACTATTTTTTCTATCGACAATTTGTAATAATTCCTTTCTATCAGCCCCCCCAAAAAATGGAAGCCCCACTGTGTGGGGGAGATATTGCCAATATTACAACCACTGATATAAGACATAGAATTAGACACATTCTAAATGAAAGTTTACCTTTTTCCTGAAAATTTTCCTTCTTTTTCTTTTTTGTTTTTTTTCTAACTTGATCTTTGACACTTTGTGGTACAGTATCATCAAATTCCTTTAGATCTAAAAATGATATTTCCTCTAATTTTTGCTCCAATAATATTGCAATGTCTACCAAAATAAAAAAAAAAAAGTGCTTAGCCATTACAATATTTTTTTAATGGAATCTACTTCTTTTGAAACATGATTATATGAGGTTACAGGCTCTTTGGATACCAAATTATTTTTTAAAGACTAATATTAATAAAACGCTAATTTTGTTTTTTTTTTTTGTGGCCAATGCTTAAAAAAAATCATTATCAACTTTACTTTTACAAATTTTAATGCCATCTGTTCATTAATTAATAGTTTTATTCTAGGATTCTAGTGTATAACTGTAATGAAGTTTTATAATATTGCATTTAGATGGATGTCTTTATGAAGTAATATAGTACATGGACAAACAATTTACAGAAATATATGCACAAAAAAGACAGAACACTCGATCTAAACGTTTTTTCAACTATCATAATGAAATGAATTCTCAAAATCATACTTTTTTCATCAGAATTGGTATTAGTAAAAGTACTACAAAGGTAAACAATTCCACTGGCCAAACGGAAAACAATAGAAAAATCAACTGGATCGTAAGAAAAGAAGTATTTTACAGCTTCTTTGTTATTTAATGATAGCCGAAGAAATCAGATAACGTCAACATCTCTCGCAATCACTTTAAACAAGTACAAAATTTTAAGGACAATGTCTTGAGAAAGTTTTTTTATTCCTACTAAAATTTGGTTTGATGAATTGGTGAGCTATTTCTTGATTTAAAAAAGCTAGTTTGTTATTACAATAATAGCTGAAAATTTTATTGATTTAATAAGATCACTACCTGTTTTTAAGCAACGGAATGTTATTCCCATCATATGTGATAAAGAACTGGAATCTCTAATTTCGCTGTTGAGCAGCGGTTCAACGAGGATTGGTCAAGTATACAAAGTTAAACGTAATGAAAACAATTGAATACCTCCTTCGCTCTCTGATGTTGAAATTGATGCTAACTGTTGTACAATGTCTGGTAATTCTCTAACTGGAGAGGGTCTTTCTTTAGCACGATCAATCTTTTTTGGACTACCTACAGTTTGTTCACCATTTTCACTCGGTTTTTTTGCCCACTTTTTCTCTTCTACATCATCTTTAACAGATTTCGGTGGAGAAAAAGTTGATTTGAATATTTCATTAGAATCTAAAAAAAGAATATTAAATAGAAATTTGTATGATTTCAAGGGTAGGGAGATGAAACTATTCAAAAATAAATTCTACCATAAACAAAAGCAGTAGCTAAAAGTGAATGAACCCTTTTTACTTCGTTGAAGGTTGCTCTCCTAGTTGGAAATGGAATAGTTCTTAGTCTAGGATCAGATTTCAATAGAGGCGCATTAGTTCCACTGAATAGAAGGCCATTATTTAAACGACCTAGTGCTCGATAAAATATTAAATCACATTTCACAATGTCAGCTCCCCAATTCTTCATCAACTCTTGAATATGCTACAAATTAAACAAATATTTAGGTTTATAAATTAACTTTTAACAGAAACAATAGCAAAATTTCCAAATTGTACATGTTAATATTCTGCAAAACTTACCACGTTAGGTCAATGTAAACAGTAAATAAGATGTTCTAAGCAAATTAAATTTTTTGTCTTTTGCACAAAAAAAAACGTACCTGAGCAAATGACTGCTCATTATATCTCCTAAGGCTGGCTCCTGCTGATCTTGCATGGGTTCCTTTATTGTCTTTACTACTTTGGGAAGAACCCTGTTTTGCTCTAACTATATACGAGTGAAATGTCTTATGGAGTATTGGTTCATTTCCTACAAAAATTTGGAAGTGATATATTTGATGATAAGGTTTTCTTTTAACTTTTCTTTCAGCAGAGACCTTTAATCTTTTACAATACTTAGATTTCTTTGGTTTGGGTCATAATAATTCAACTTCAGTTATTTAGTTGTTCAATAATTCCTCTCACACTTAAATTTGTTGTTTTTTTTTATGGATATAATTTTAAAAAAAGGAATTTAAAGTACAGCAATAAAACTAAATTTAATCCAATTTTATAAGGCGAGGGTTAACCAAAATATGAGCAGTAAGTAGGGAGCTCTGAAAAGTAGATCAAACGAGACAACTGATGGTATGCGAAAGCATGACTGACGTACAGAAATATTGCCAAGCTTCAATCGCAATTAACCAACGTTTGGAAAATTTCATGAATATTATAATACAATGACGGCTAAAGTCTTTTTTTCTTTAGTCCCAGCAAGAAATTATTTAAAAATAATAACTAATTTAAAGCCAAAAATATAACTGGATTTCACCTTTAAAAATCGCCGCAGCAAAATGGCCACCACCTAGCATGATAATTAACCAATTCGTTCTATAAGGTAGTTTCGTTAATAATTCAATCAAACGTTCATCAGAAGAAGCTTCTTCCTAAAATGAATTGTATTGGATTAATTTTTTTATCAATTATGCAGTGATATATGCACTCCTTTTTGTCTGTATTTGTTTACCATAAAGTGTTCTTGATCAAGTTTGTAAATATTGTGTATAAGCCAACATACGCTACCGGAAGTCCACTTTTATCCACTAGGTCAAGAACTAGCAAAAATACTGACTCTTCAAAAGAGCTTGTTTTCCAGTCTGTCCAGTAAAATTAAATATGCCTATTAACTCCATTCGGACTCAGTCAAATATTTTCTAGTCTGAGGCACTATTTAATGGCCCCAACCATGATCTCTTTTCACATTATGGATAAACTATGATTTAATTAGTAATCCTGCCCAGTAATTGCTTTTTCAGTGATTATATTTGGCGGCAGCTACTCCCGTTGTTCCCACTGTTTTCCAAACGCTTGATATGTTTTGACAGAATTTTCAAACCTTATGGTACATCAGTCAGTAAGCAAGTTAGAGCTTTTCCAAAGAATTTTTATTCATTCTTATGGTGTGATAGACCAATGTTTCACGTCTCCTTCCACGTGCAGCCAATAATAGCTTTCTTTAGTATTAACACTTTTTAATCGTATCAAGCAAGACGAAAGCACTGACATAATTGACACAAGAGGAATCAAGTACAGTTTTCAATGGTTGTAAAATTATACACATAATAAACATTAAAATATGAAATTTACTTTTTTATGTAGTAGCAAACATCTGTGCACTGATATAACTTTGCCAGAAGAATTGTTAAATAGAATCCTAGATCTTCTAGCTATAAGATGTGACAACCTTTCTGCTTCCTTCGCTGATTCCGTTTCTGTTTGATCAGTGTCATCCTCTGATTCGCTCTCAGATCCGGATATACTTGATAAGTCATTTTCTATGAAAGACAATTAAATATTAATTCTAGGAATTGAACAGTTTTCTATAAATCAGTAAAAATATAGTAAATGACTCAAATTATGAATCAATAACAATCCAAATCAAGGTAAAAGAATTAAATTTTCCCTCCCTAATTGTTTTTAATATAAGTGTCATCATCAAACGACTATTTCATTCACCATATGGAATCAGTTGTCAAAATGACTGTTCTGATTTTTTTTTATTTCATTCTACAAATAAAGAATACCAACCAACAATTTGAGCAAATTTGTCTTCAGTAACTGTCCTCTTTTGTGATAAATGTTGTTTTAAATTATATCTGTGCCAATCAAGTTTATAGTGCGCTCGTTGTTGATTTTTATCAAGAAATCCACAGTTACAATATGAACAGTATAGTGTATCAGAAATATATAGATCGTCTAATGGAACGATAACATTCGGATCTGAAATAAGAGTTTTTTATACTGAAGACTTTTAAGTGAATATTATTAAAATAAATATTATAATAAAATACATACCCGGCACTAGAACAGGTGGTTCCGTAGTCTGCTTAGATTTCATAAACTGAGAAACTCTTATATTATCAAGCAATGAAATAAATTCATTTACTTGATAGATAAAGCAAGTTTTTGTTTCCATATTAACTTCTTTAGGACAACGATAATTCCCTGGTAAGAGTAATAATTTTATTTAAATAACAAAAAAAAAAAAAAATGTTATGTTGTAGTCTATTGCGAAAATGAATGTAATTTGATTTCAGATTAACTGCTAACAATTTGGCGAGATCCAACAAATAACCCTACAGTAGGTACATTTGAAACCTCACTTCCCTGTACTTGACAAGTCTGAGGGTACACTGGTACCTACACTGAACACAATATTTGCGAAGGTTGTACTCGTTCAGGTTGTTTTATTGCTTGAATTAAAGGAGGGAATTTTTTTTCTTTTAGGCAACACATTTTTTATTTGTATATGTCGGTAAAGAATGTTTGTTTATTCATTTTTATTTGATATTTCTTCGAATAAAAATGATAAGTATTGGTAATTTTATTAAGTAGTAATTTACTATAATTACTTTATAATTGGAAAATGTTCGACAGTTGCTCTACAAATGAAACATCTCAGGTAAGTTCATTATTTTTTTCTCTCTCTTAATTATAGGGAATTTCAATTTGGTTTTAGTTTTAATATATTTTTTTTTTCTTCTAGTGCTACCAGAGTTGTTATTGTTTTTTAAATATAGACCAAGAAAAGCGATGATGGGGAAACCTAAGGTCAGGATTGATTTTCGTATTATTCTTGCGAGCTTTTTCACATTTATGTACTCCTAATGTGATTTTGAAACGGGAACGTTTCCATCAAATACGTACAATGTTTGTAGAAGATTTATGTGAAGATTTCTATAATTTAATTAAAGGAAAACATATAATTCTATTTGTTAACTACGATATTGATGCATTGTGTACCTGTAAAATCTTTCAAAGCTTGTTTCGTGCAGATTGTACTTTGTATACATTGGTTCCCGTGGAAGGTTTGCAAGATTTAATAAAATCTTATAGAAAGTATTCAGAACAGGCAAAATATGTTCTTCTCATTAATTGTGGAGGCACTATTGATATTGTTGAAAAATTGCAACCTAATGAAGATGTAATATTTTTTATTGTTGATAGTCATAAACCTACTGATGTATGCAACATTTTTAGTCGCTCTCAAGTTCGTTTATTGGGAAAGGCTGAAGAATCCGAAAATATTCCTAATTTTGAAGATATTTTTATTGATTCAGAAAGTGAAGAGGAAAGTGAAAATGAAACTGTTACTGAAGAGACACTTTTAAAAAATAAAAAGCGAAACGAGTGGGAGGAAAAAAGAAATAGAATAATGTTTGAATATACCCAGTTTTCATTTTACGGGCGTGCAAGTTCATTAGTGATTTTTGAGATGCTGTGGCACCTTGATCGTGAAGATATAGACTGTTTATGGTGGGCTATTATTGGCTTAACGTTCCAAAGCATAATGGAATTGGTAGTAGAACAAAGGTACACCTGTGAATTACCAGTTTTACAGCTGCATCTTTCACGACTATCAACGCCGAGTAATAACAGTGATCGTAGGAACGCTAATGATTATTCAGTTTCTTCAAGAAAAGACTTAAAATTAGTTCTATATCGACATTGGAGTGTGCAAGCAAGTATAAGGCATACTTTATCCACTGCTACTAAATTGAAACTTTGGACAATGAGCGGTGAAAAACGGTTGTATAGACTTCTTGCAGAAATTGGACTTCCTTTAATAGAAAGTAGGCAAAATTTTTCTTCAATGGAACCAGTACTTCGTAATGATTTTATTGCTATGATGGAGGCGATCACTGGTAATTACAGCCTTGACTCTCTCATTTATCATTCATTCCTCATGACAGTTGGATTTAAACAACCATACCAAGCAGCGGATTATGTTTTTGCGATGATAGCTCTTCTGGATATTAATTTAGAAGAGGAGGCTCATGGAGATGGTTTTCTGGAAGCACTTGATAGTTTAGCCAGGAACAAAACCAAACTTATTGATGAAGGAATTGAAAAGGCTAAGAAAATGCTTATGTGTATTACAAGGCAAGTACAGAGTTTGTTGGATATGAATCAGATTATATCAGCCGGTCCATTTTTATATTTTGCATTAAGCGAAGGAAGTATGGATAGTAAAATGTTTTCTTATCCTTGCAGCCTTGCAATTCTCTCTCGTTATGCATTAGGTGCGTATACATCACTTTCTAAAAATAAAAGAGCGTCTATGTTACCTCTGATAGCCTCTGTGACAACGTCTGAAGATAGCTGTCTAATTTTGGGCATACCTCCTTCCTCAGAATTGGTACCGAGGAACTTTTTTGGAAAAGCTTTTGAACAAGCAGCTGAACTTATTGGAAAAGAACCATTAATAAATTATTTCGACTCTTCAGCAATTAAAATAATTAAAAAGGATCGTCCAAAATTTTTTGATGCCCTTGCAACATTATTAACATAAAAGCCTGCCAAAATTCATCACAAAATACTTTATGGTTTTCTTAGATTCTGAGAATTGTATAATATTAAAAATGTAAAATAGGACTGAATGGTCATGTAATTAATTATTTTATACGATTGTTAAGCAAACCTTTGCAGGAAAATATTTAAAATTTAAGTCTCTCAAAAGCTTTTAGATCAGGATTTGTTGTAATTTAGTATATGTACTGAACTGTGGTTGGTGCAAAAAAAATTGAAGATTTGACTTCTTTATTTTGAGGCAAATTAATGTACAGATAGGATTCCTAAAAGGAATTTAGTCTGTTGGTATATATGCATTTCATCACCAAGAAATAGTTATTCCCTTAAGGTTGATGAACCAGAAAGGTTAAAACATACAAACGAGGAATTTTTCAGTCTGTTGTAGAAGCACTTTTTAAAAACCTTTTATACGAAATTCGAAATGTGGAAAAAGGTAATAAACAAAAGTATAAGTATCTTATTAATTAAAAAGGAAGGAAGAGCTTGTGAAGCTGAAAAATATGATTTAGAATTTCCTTGGAGTGGAATGGTTTTCTTAATTGGTAATTATGGGCGCTGTTTGTCAATTTTTTACTTTTCTCTCGATAAGGTTATTTAGGTTTGCCAGTTAATCGTCATCAAGCGCATAGGGTTTCTCACAACTCTCCTTATCTTGCAACAGGATCTTATCTTCGCTTTCGCCACTGTTACGGATTTCATCCATCAAATTATACATAAATCAATACAGCAAAGAGCCAAGGTGTATGTTGGGTTTACAATAAAATAAAAATAAAACGGTAAAAGGAATTTTGCACCAACCTTTGAATGTAAGAATGAAATAAATCAATTTTATTTTAAACGAAATTACTTTTTTTTTTCTTTTTTTTTTTTAAATGATTTGATGTTGATAACTTAAACGATTACACTACGAAGATTGCATCTTAAAAAATTGCAACATATTTTGAATATTTTACGCTTGTAAGACGCCAAGGTTCTAAAATTTATTTTTTCTTATAGTTTAAGAAATTTATCAACAAAAAGATGTGTTAAAATGTATTCATTTATTAAGTTAAATTAAATATAGATAAGAAGTCACGAATAGATGTGATCATTATTCAAAAATCAAACTTTTACAGAAAACATTAAATGAAGTGCAAGTAGGTACGCTGTGTGATTTTTTAAGAGATCCATCTTTCAATTGTCAATTTCGAACATTAAAAGTTCTTAAAACAATAGAGATCAGTTATTTTCACCTCTTTGTTTTTATTTATTATAAATAAACTTACGTTATCTGAAGTTATAGTGAGTGGTATTCTTTTCGTTAATTATATAAAGAAAATACAATCATTACGCATGAGACACTTTCATATCCTTGGTAAACAATTGACAATGGCGTAGATTCATACAATGGGAAGAAATCCAAAAAATTTTGAATTATCGAAAATAAGCATCCTATAACAATATCCCACATCTAAACAAACGGAACAAACAAGATTACTACTTTTTTCATTAGAACTCTTTTTCGAAATGTAATTTATCTCCGCCTGTGAAATATATAATTTGAAATGGTTCATAAATATTTGTATAAAAAAAAGTTACCTAGCTTCGAAATTAATTCTCTTCATGGGCTCAAATAGTGTTTACCCAAACTTGCGAATTAAATTTGAGAACAACAGATTACCGCAGGCAAAAACTGTCGCGTATGGTGTCTCGACAAACTTATCTTTTTTCCCAAATAAACCCACCCCATCCTTGTCCCTTCAAAGCTGTTCAGCAAAAGTTAAATAACTACAAAGGAAATTGCTTTAAACAGAAATAATAGAAGAGAATCGGCTAAACTAGTTCTGGCACGTTCACTCACTTGTGGCAGAACACCTATAGTGGTATATGAAGCACAAGTTGGACGGAGAGTAAGAGTTGGACCACGTTTTAGGTGAGAAAAGGGGGTAGAAGAGGCGTGCGAGAAAAGAGGAATTTGGTGTGACGATAGGAGGGCTTAGGCAGAGGTCAGAGAGAGTGAATGAAAAAGAATGGGAGCCTTGCACCACTAAGGCGATAGAAGAAGCGGCCGATCTTCACAGAATCCGAAGGTGCCATGACGTACCAGACCAAGTGATCGTAATATCTCATTAGATAATCCGTCAGCTTTTAATTTTTGGGCGCTAGACTCTCCTCCCCCAATTCCCCTAGAGTATGACATATCTCGCCTCCAACATCTGGTGACCACCCAGGTTTTCTGAGGGGAGCCCCTCAAAAAAGGGAAGCCGGCTGATTAGGATGATCACTTCCTTAAAGCCATAACACCCCTCTACCACCCTACATTTATGAATGCTTTTTGGGAGGTCACTTGGTCTCCTAAGTCCATGTTGAATAGGGTAGGCAACCTCATCCAAGGGCCGGTTGGAGTGTTTTTTTACACTCGAACTGCTTTATATTGTAAGGCTGGGGTATCCCCACATAATGGATACGTGGATAGTTAATAAGTCAGGTGAGTGGATAACTGCAGTTAATTGCCAATTTATTTATTTATTTTTGGTTAATATTACAATAATTCTACCATTTCAAGAGAACATTTTAAAATGAAAAATTTTCATAGTGATCATGATTGGATGGTGCGGCAAAATTTAATGTAAGGGTAACACATACATACATCGGAGAAAAAAGCCAGCTAAAGCTTATCTAAACAAAAATGAAGGAAAAGTAGTTAAACACTATTCCATTTGAATTTTTGTTCCCGGTTGGGAGTTTATTATTAGGTTATATCCGACATAAACAGCTTAGCAAGAAATTTTTTCTGAAGGATATGGAGAATGAAGAGATATTTAATTTATTTTTCGTATTTAGGAACTCAATTTAGGTATGGAAATATAAAATATATTTAAATATTACTTTCTTTTATTCAAAATGAGATTTTATTTTCTAGAGGTTTGCAGAAACAATACAAAAAAGGGGTACCTATTTATGAAACAGAAACTATTCAGTCTATATTAGAACTTGGATTAAAGAATTTGAAGAAGAGACCTCTTAATGACCCAGTAATATATCCTGCGAGCAGGTGTATTATTATATTCCTGATGTTAATGCATTATAACTTGGCTTAAGGATGATCCCGTTTCTCTTAGTTTGTGTTTGCAGAGAACCTGTCATGTTAAGTTTATTTTGTATTTATTTATTTTTAAGGACTGACCAAGGGGTACATGCCTTATGCACAGCCGCTCATGTTGACTTAGAGTTTAATGAAGATGTTTTATATTCTTATCATATCATCAGAAACTTGAATACATTTTTAACGAAAAGGAAATATGACATAAGGTATGTCTAAAATAAATATATGCGATTATGTTATAATTCTGCCTTTGAACAGTAATTTAAGAAGAAAAGTAAAGGATTTATTTAAACTTTTCATTTTTTGAATCGTACGAACTACTATCGTAAAAACTGACGATTTACCATTCTTGGATCTTCTAGAATATGTGGTGAATCAAAATGAACACAAAAATGCCACTATGGACTTGTTTTTACAGCTGTGCGACAGCTGAGCCGACTAACGTATTCGTATGCAGACATTCCATACCAAAATACTCGTAACGCTTCTTTTTATATTTCAAGCTTTACTGTTCATGATGGCCTCAACATTCATTAACTTCATCTAACTGTACGGTCTCTCTCTCCTCTCATTCCATTCCTAACAATCCACTATGTTGACTAAACCACCAATGTCCCGAGAAATTACTAATGCACTCTCGTAAAGATGATTTAACTTTCTTAGCACCATTTTCTTTATCTATTTTCAACGACATCTTTATGTAAGGTCGATCTGATACTCTTCTTTTTCTGTATTCGTTTTCAGTTCCGTGGTTCTTTCTTTATTTTAGACTCTTAATTCTCTGGTTTCGTTTCTATACATTCTTAGTTTGTTACATTTATTTTTGTGAATATTGGTTCTTCTATTTGATTGTCACTCTTCTATTCTTACTGTTGAGTGAAGACTGTTCACTATCACCGTGTTTTTTTGAATCCATCTTGTTTAGTTGGATTACTAATTGATTTATTTTCATCAACTTGTTGAAATTCTTTAAATATTACATTTTCAGTATTTATTCTAATAGTTTGTATAAAAACTCCCAAACTAATTTTAAGTGGTTTTTTTTTGTAATTAATTGAAATTGAAATGTTTATTTACAATTTAAGAACAGTTGGACAAATATATATATAAAAGGTTTTGTAATTAATAATCTCTTTTAAATCCCCTCTCTTATTTAGAATATTAAACGCACGAGTTGTACCAAAACATTTCAGTGCAAGGTACTCTGTGGTGAAAAAGAGATATACTTACAGATTTGCTGTATTGAAACCAGATGTTTTACCTGACATACCAAATAAAAAACATCTATTACCTATCCCAATTATTGAAAAGAATAGATGTCTTTTTATGTTGTAAGTAATATTTTTTTAAAATTTTCTTTATTAAGAATGTTTCAGTACCCATTGATTATATGAATTTAATTTGTTGTAGTAATCCCGCTTTTAATCATGATCTAGTGAAGGAAACTGCAAAACTTTTTATTGGGTTAAAGGATTTCCGTTCGTTTATGAGTAGAATATCATCGAGGCCTGATGTCATTACCGAGCGATTTATTGAATCTTTAGAACTTAAACAAGGTCAACCACTTCTACAATCTAACGAAAGTGATTATTATAATTTTTGGGAAATCAGCTGTTCAGGAAAATCGTTTCTGTATAAGCAAGTGAGTAAGCATTTGGCTTGAATTTATTGTAAACTTTTGATATGGTTGTCCTTCATTTGTAAATAAACTTAATATGATACCTAATGTAAAAATTAGAAGTGAGTGAACAGTTATAATTAGAAAATATTAAATCATGAAAAATTTTTATTTTGAAATACAAAAAATGTAATCTCTTTTTCTTTAAACCATACTTTTAACGTGAAGGAAGCACTATTCTAATCGTCTTGTTTTCCAATCCTCCTGAAAATCAGTCTGACGCTCTCCATCTGTGATTTTGTGCACTAATCATCTTTCAGAAGATGTTCTTACGTGAACGTACCACTTCATGATGGGAGGTATTTGAATTTAAAAATGGATTT
The DNA here is from genome assembly GCF_049639745.1 of Rhodnius prolixus. Lineage (NCBI taxonomy): Eukaryota > Metazoa > Arthropoda > Insecta > Hemiptera > Reduviidae > Rhodnius > Rhodnius prolixus. The sequence continues at coordinate 22,518,936 of NW_027411582.1, forward strand.
GGACGAAAGATAATGGATGGAAGCTAGCTCTTCTGAAAATTGATTTTGTATTTGTGAGTCTAAGTTGAGCGATAATTGTGGTTTACCATTGTAATCGTTTTCTTCATTTAGGATTCACAAATATCTGCTAGCTTTACTAATGCTTTTATTAAAAGTATATACCCTTAAAAATATAATGTATATTATTATTATATCCTAGGAAACCTTGGATACCACAGGTCTTTTCTATAATTGATAGGTACGTTATCAAGGAATTTGAATCGCAGCACTTTTTAATTTGTACATTTATTGTTTATTTAGACAATTGTTTGCTTTATAACATCTGTCATGGATACAAATACAACTTTTCTCAAAAATGAGGTTTGATCAACTGTATTAGGCAATGGCTCTGAAAGAGTTAATGCATTAAACTCAGTCTTATAAATAGGTTTAAATTACAATTTTTTTTATAAAGACCTGAAAGTGGACCACTGATGTCAAAAACACATATAAATAACCAATTGTAATGAATTATTTGGCGAGAATGTACTGTATTTGACTATTTTATCTTTAACAATATTAGTTTATTCGATTAACAGAGAATTTGCTGCCTTTCCTTTTCGAATGTCGAGAAAGAATGAAAGTAAACTCCAGTAAGTAAAAAATGCGAATGAAATTACAGGTGAGACGAATAGTTGGCGTACTCCTGGCTGTAGGGCAAGGTCGTGTTAGTTCAGATGAAGTCCAACAGATGCTGAACAATCCTGTTGATAATCCTTGGATAGAACGTGCCGTCGTTGTACCGGGATATGGCCTATACCTCACTAGCGTAGAATATTCAGAAGAAGATTTATTAAGTGATGTAGTTCACACGCAACAAAAGTCAAACTTTGGATTATGAGTTTTTTAAATGAAATCCAGAAAAAGAGAAAAAATTTATCACATACAACCACCACACTAATGTATGAAGATGGCCGTGTATATCTCCAAGAATTCAAAGATGGAAATGAATTTAAGACACAATTGTCAAGGTGAGTAGGATTTCTTGTTTTTAATTTCACGAATTTTATAAGCCCAACCAGTCGGATATAACCAGCATGAAATTATAGTATTCTTTTTTAATTTAGCGGCCATGGTTACATCGTAGATACCAAACCTGACCTACAGGTGGCACAAATAATACCCGGTTTATTTCTGGGATCACAGGACCCAGTCATGGATGAAGAACTGTTATTGATGCATGGGATCACCCACGTTTTGAGTATAGGCATAGAAGTGCGTTTTTAGATTCTTAAGTAATTTGCTCATTTAAAATATACTTCTTTTTTTTAAGTCAATATTTATTACAGGTTGCTCATTCTCCGACAAATCGCCTATCTTATAATTTTGTTCAAGCATTTGATCTACCTGAATTTGATATTACCAGCATATTTGAACGTTGTTTTGAATTCATTGACTCAGTTTTGGAAGCAGAAGGATCAGTATATGTTCATTGTAATGCGGGTGTTTCTCGTTCTCCAGCTGTTATAATAGCTTATTTGATCAAACAACATAGTTTAACTTACGAAAAGGCTCTTGCAAAAATCAAAGAAATAAGACCATCTATATCCCTCAATCCAGGTTTCGTGAACCAACTGAAAACGTATGAAAAATGGTTAAGTAGTGTATAAAAAAATGTGTAAATACAAGACAATGCTGAAGTAATAAGAGAAACATCTAAAATAAAACAAAAATTGTTTAATTTTACAAAATTTTTGAGTATTTTATTATTGTAATTTAAATCTGCCTTAGCTTTTTGAGGTGGGTCATTTTCATAAAATGCATACTAGTTTAAATAATAATCGAAAGAGTAGTACCTTTTTAACTATTACAATTATAAGTTTATAATGGTTTGCGTATCAAAGTACATTTAAAAAAAAATTACTTTAATTTGTTTGTATTTATTAAATGACTATTTATTATATCATACTGTTCCAAAAAATCTTTCATTTTAATATTCCTATGTCATACTTTAAAAGTGGTATTCAACAAAAGTGGTATTATTAAAACTGTCCGGTAGGACAGTTGTATAAGGGTTGATCGTCAAAAACTGCACGAAAAAGCGTAACGTTGAAAAACACCCAAATTTGACAATTTTTTTCTCTTTTTCTATAAAAGATAAAATTCCCAAATTTTCTTTAAAATAAAGGGCAAACCCTCTTTTATGCCTGTAATTTTTTTGCAACCACCCAGATCTAATAGATTAAGAGAAATACGTTGCTGAAAATAGGCCAAAACGGCATTTTCAGAAAATGTTCTTGTTCTTGTTGTTGTTCTTGTTGTTCTTGTTGTTGTTACCTTTTTTGTAAACAACGCAGCGCCTAAACGCGGGAACCGATTTTCATGAATGAGGTGTCATTCGATTCGGAATGTTATGTAGATGTGCCTTTTGGGGGTCTCGACGCTGTACATCAAATGGGGGAGGAGTTAGCCCCCTTTATGTAAGGCCCCCTTCAAAATTGTTATTACTAATTACTCTGTAAATCTTGGCCCGATTTTGATAAAATTTGGTAGGATGATAGAGTTAGGGCTCCCCTAAGTAACATTAAAGCGGCGATCAGCTCTTACACTTGTTAAGGGGAAGTATAGCAATCGTTTCTAATTATCTACACGTGAACCGATTTTCATGAATGATGTGTCATTCGAATCGAAATTTTGTACAGATTTGCACTTTAAAAGCCTGGACGCTGTGCCTCATAAGGAGGGGAGTTCGCCCCACCCAAATAAGGCCCTTTCTAAAACTATTATTACCAATATTTCTATAACGCTTAGTCCGATTTTGATAAAATTCAGCTCGAATAAGTGGTTAAAGCTCCTCTGCGTGGCTGGGAAGTGCTATCATGCTTTTGCACCTACTAAGAGGAAGTACTGCAATCGTTTAAATTATCAATGAGTGAACCGATTTAAATCAATGAATTGTCGTTCGATTAAAAAATCTTTGTCTCTTTGCCTAGAAGTACTGCAATCGCAGTTTATTTTTCTTACTCCTCTTGAAGGGAAGTACTGAAATCGCAGTTTAATTTTGTTATTTACGTACAAATATCTTCCTATGTTATTCAAAACGCTTTTTTTTTAAAAAAAATTGTTATTGAGGATGGTTTGGGGGACCGCAACTAATAATCATTCTTTAAAAAGATCTCTCCAGTGGTAGTTACGGTTCCGACTTAACACCTTATCAGGTTATAATGATAGAAATGCTTATTCCAAATTAAAAAAAAATCTGTAAAGCAGATATGTAACTTTGCAAAATAGACAAAAAGGAAAATCCATCCAAAAGGTACAAAAATCTCTTTAACAAAAACTTACAGTTTAAAATGTTAAGTATAAGGGTTGATTAAACGCCAAAAGGTACACAAATCAGCAAGCACCCAACATTTCATTAATTCTTCATTAATATTTAAGTAATTTTACTGCATTAATATTCATTAATATTTTTTAGAATTTATTAGATGTCACAGACCCTTATGCTGGCCACTTCATTTATAATATTTTTTTGTTATAATTATGATCAATCACATATACGTACATGCATGTTAAAGTAGAAAAAGACAAAGTTAGAGTCGGCTACTGTCTTGAATTCATCTTACCGAAATATTCGTGAGCACAAATAACACACAGTTATATCAAGTAGATTATTCAACAATTATTGATTTCTCAATTGTAATTTAATTTAGTCTCCCTAATTTTACTTATAGTAAAATACTGGTATAATTAGCTGCCCTAAAAATATGCATATCTTATTCATTTTACATTACATGTATACAACATTGTGGGATGAATACCTAGATTGAGAATGTAATTGAAGAAAACTATATTATTTGCGATAAAGCCAGATTAATTATTACCTATTATTATAAACGTTTGACTACTCACATAAAATAACAATTACTTTAATCGAAGAATGAACTTAAACCAACAATTTTTATTTAAAAATAAATAAATAAAATAAACAAAATCATTGATGTAAGTTGGTGTAAGCATTTTTTTAAACAAGGTTTTGAATTTTTTAGCCTCATATTTTTATTTTATTTTTTATAACGTTTTTCTTTTTAACCTGTAATCAACAGTTTGATTATTATAAATAACTAGATATTACAGTCAATCTACAGTTCTACTTGAACATATATTTTGTAGACGAAAATGGCCAGCATAAGGGTCTGTGACATCTAATAAATTCTAAAAAATATTAATGAATATTAATGCAGTAAAATTACTTAAATATTAATGAAGAATTAATGAAATGTTGGGTGCTTGCTGATTTGTGTACCTTTTGGCGTTTAATCAACCCTTATACTTAACATTTTAAACTGTAAGTTTTTGTTAAAGTCATCATTAATAAATTATGCTGTTTGAATTTTAATTAAAACAGTATGTAATTAGACACGAAGCTCATGGTACGTGATGACTTCAAGAAAAAGAAAAGTAAAACCTATTTTTACCGTCCAATTACCGATCAGATGTGAACGGAGGTGGTAAGCAAACATATTTTACAATATTAAATTTATTATAAACTAAACATCCAATAAAATCGAAGGCCTAGATCGGGAATCGAACCCAGTACCCCAATTCATTGTTTTACGTGCTGCGCCTCTAACCGCTCGTCCACCATGGCGCCTAATAGGTAAGGAGTATAAGGTGCTGATACAATATTGTATGAATCGGTAAGTCTAAGAATCTTTGAGTATTGGGTGTAGCTAGTTGCTAAATTTAAGTGAGCTGCTGTGATATCAAAGACAGGGATGTAGCTAATTTCACAATCGTCATCTTCACTGTCAGCCAGGTGAGCGGCCTTTCAGTTAGTAAAAAAAAATGTTTTTGAAAGAAAGCAAGAAAAGTAGGAAACTGGAAGTGTAGAGTAGAGAACTTGCCCCTGAAGAGAAACCGGGTTAATTTAAACATATCTCAATGAGCATTTAATGTCTTAAGAATATCTAGTATACGCTAAAGGGGCAAAATTATGAATACTTCTTTTAAAAAGTAGAACAGAGGATGTTGGCCATGAAAAATATTCTTCATGCTTACATCAGGTTGAAAGAAAGCGCAGTTGAAAACAATTAGTGTTCTGAGAAATAGAACGCATGATGCAAACATAAGCTTAAATAAGAAAGTTAGTTACGAAGAATAAGTTGTTTATTGCAAATCACAAATTCTGTTTAAAGATTGTAAAAAACGTAAATTGGATGTTAGATTGTGCATTAATATTCTCCGATTCGTACATAAAATGCCGGGGGCGGGCTAATAAATGTATTGGGTGTAGTTAAAATGTAATGTATCTTTCTTCTTTGAATTTTTAAATTTATTTCTGTGTAAAATTTTTAAATATAAATAATTAAAAAATATTAATGGACTGTTTGTTTTTAATTGAATTAATTAAAGCGTTTTGCTTTTTATAAGTTGGTATAACTGACCGGCGTAAACATGGGTGTATTGTGACTGGACTATTATTTATATTCCTTGGAGTGAAACGGATACATAATCGGTGTAGGTATGGCTATGATTTATAGCTTTATCTGCAACTTAAAGAAATACTCATCTACCATGTATCAACCAAAAAAATAACTAGATGGATGGCCTTATGGTCAACACGTCTTCTAGCTGTAAGTTGTTTCAGACCTTTTAAGTTTGCAATACTAATCTTATTGCTGTTTGTACAATATTATTTTTAAGAGATTCCATATTTATAATTTATTATTCAGAGTAAAGTACTTAATATATTCTGCTTTGAGAATTTCATTAACTTTGCAACAATATGTTTCTTTTACTTTTACAAATATGAGGCCTGTTCTTGTAATTTAAATTTTGTAATTTTTATTAGGCCCAAAGGGCAGCAGAGACAAAACTAAAGATTGGCAGATGGAAATGCTGATGGAGAAAATTCGTTCAAAAGCCAATCAATATAAGTCATTTTTTGAAAGCTCCAAAACACTGAGAATGACAATGCTGGTAAGACAATTTATGGAATATTAATGTATGGATATTATAATAAAGTGCTAACTAAAATAAAATACTCCATAGGAAAAAAGATATCCTATTGATGCTGTTGAAAGAAGCCAGTTGCAAAAATGTCTAGACACTTTACAACAAAATATAAAAGTAACAACACATCAAGCGATGATTGAAAGATTAGAAAGTGTTTCTCGTCAATTAGGGTACTTTTTTTTTTCATTAACTACAAATTATATATTTTATAAAATACTGATATCAATATCTTGTAAGTTTTTCAACACTTATTGCGCATGTTTTATAGCCTCAAGTTCGTAACTGGACCTTCTGGGCTTGATCTTTTCATTTCTTCAGACATGTTTTACTTGGAAGTTGTGTTGGAATCCAATGGAGGGGTCAAGGACGTGAAGATACATCATGAGGGTAGAGGGGAACAGCAGGTTGGTTTAAGATATTTGAATTATTGAATAAATTACAATAAAGTAAAGATATAATTAATTGAATATTAACTTTTTTTAGTTTTAGTTTGGTTAAAGATTAACTGGTTTTGGAAAACATTTTCGTACTATGCTTTTACCAGTCATAGGATGATAATATTGCATTTCATTGCTCTTGTTTTTCTAATCCTTTGCAGTATCTAATAGAACTTTTCCCTACATCAATAGCACCATTAATCTGCTTAATTCTCTTCTAATTGTTACTTCTAATCTCATGAGGCTTTCGATATACTCAGGTTCTATATCAGTAACTGATTAACTAACTGATATCACATTTGCATCTGCTGACCCAGTTTATTGCTTGTTTATTTATTTCAGTTAATTAAAATTTTAGTAATTAGGATAATCTTTGGTAATATAAGTTCTAATAAGACAGTTCGAAATCATGGAAAAATTTTTCTCTTACGTCCGTAACATCCTGTCTTCATACGTAATTACTTCTTAATAAGTGGTCGTTTGGTTATTTTGCTAGCGGTTAATTATAATAAATTAACTCAAAGAACAAAAAATAATGTGTATATATATTTTTTTTCAAGAGTTGCGAAGAATTGGTAGCTTGTTTAACGAGAAGAGATTTCGCTGATTTTACGGCACAGCTTGAAGGTTTAGCTTCCATCTATCAATTGAATGCTGAGAAGAAGGTAAAATGTAAAGCATTTACAGCGTTAACATCACTAGAAACAGACTTGTCTACACTGGCTTCTCTGCAGACTTATATGAAAGATCCTTTAACAGTTGTTCATAATTCTCCCATTGGACTTCTGGAAAAGAGACGTGGAGGTCAGTGAATTATATTACTTTTTCTTTCTGGATTTTTTTTTTTGGTTAGTTATGGATCTTAAAAGAGAAAATATTTGTTAATGTAATTGTAAAAGATTGGCCTTGCACAAACGTTAGTGGCTCATATATGATTTGAGAGTTATGCGTTTAGTTTTTTAAAATAAAATTAAATAATTTTGGTGAGATCTAGTATCATGTATGATAAACATTTGGCTAGAAAAGCAAGCTGATCTCATCTTTCGGCACCTAACATAAGTTTCGGCTTTGTACATTATAAAAATTTGATGAAGATATCGTAAATCATTCCCTTGTAAATTAGTCAACGATAATTCTTTATTAAAACTCATTTATACTCTACAGGCCATGCTATGAAGCTTACCTACTTCGTTTCACCTTACGATTTACTGGATCCATCTACTAGGACATCTAAAACTTTAACAATGGAAGGAGTAACAGTTGGCCATTCTGTCTCGGTCTGCATGGAGAGTTCTACAGCACATAAATTGCAAACAGCTCCTCTAATTACCATCAGTAGAGGATCAGATGGAAACAGGTATGCCGGTTTTTGCATACTCTAATACAGATTTTGTAATACTGTTGAATGAGAAGCAAACACTAGATCACTTTTTCTAATAGTCCCCAAGGTTATTTGACAATAAACTGCACAACTCTTTATTGTAAGAGTCAAATATTTCTAAAATATTCCAATGATTTTATTTTATTTTTTTAATTATAGATAATTATGAATTAATTTAAAATGTCAAGAGATCTATGCACAATAATTATTAATGACAATTAGAACATTATAAAAAAAAAAATAATAAGAAATTTGTGTGCAGATCACTAGCAAATTGAAAAGTTTGTATCACTTTATTGTTTTCTTCTAAAATTTAATTTTAACCTTCTCCTTCGAGTTGTCTTGCGTAGATCAATGATGAGTAAAAAAAAATCAAGACAAGCTGTATAGAGTTTACTTGCATATAATAAGTACAATGGTGATTCAGAACTTGCAACAAGAGGGTACATTGCTGTACTTCTCAATACATCTTGCGAATGAATATTGTAAAAGCAAAGATCTTAATTGATCGTTAGCGATGTCTATAGCGTATAAAATTTAACTGCAGTTACAGAGATTAATAACGAAAGTTATTAGCCAATGTTTAAACAAATAATAATTAAATAGAAATAAATTTATTTTAATTTTCGTAATATTTATTCATAATTATTAGTTATATTCTTAAATGGTGATATAATTAAATCGAGGTGACTTTTAGTTGCTTTTCCCCTAATGAATTTTAAAAAACTGATAATCTGATTAAATTTAAAAAAATATTTTAATTTTACAATTTCAGTTGGCCAGTGTATGGAAATGTAACGGCAACTAACAGTATTACTGTGGCTGGAACTTTCGTATTGAATTTAAACAAACCAATGCCAGTTTGTATGTCGTTAATTAACAGTATACAAGCTGTTACACAAGCCCAATGTACCGATGTAACTAGATCTCATCCGCTTCTTAGCCTTATCACACAGCATGCTTCAGGAGGTCTGGCTGATTCAGCTAATAGTAAAGGGTTGTTTGTGGTAAGTATCTCAACTTTATGTTTATGCCTTCAATTTTTATTTAATAATGATTTTTATTGGTTAATGCTGGTGTAAAAGAAAAAAATAACAATTTTCTCCAGAGCGCTCTACGATCTGAAATCTTTCATATACAATTGTAGTCTTTCTAGAAAAATATGTTTGTGACAGTAAATTTGCTGTAACTTCGAAAGGAAATATGACCTTAAACCGGCATAAAGCTAGGCGTTAGTTTCAAAACTTTACCTATACGCGGTGTGGCCATTACATAACGAGACTAATGCTGGTACAGAAGAACTATGCGTGCGCCAAATCCTAAACGACCGACGCTGTGCAGCGTAAAGTCTTCTCTTTCGATTGCAGCGTCTCACGTGTTTGTAGAGAAATCTGTATGACCGGAACAGTCGTTTGTGTAAGAGGTGTTACTTTCGTTTTGCCGAAAACATGATACTACACATGTAGTAGAGCAACGAATTGGCGTGATATTTCACATGATACTTGGTAAAAAAACCGCTACTGAAACTTATTTTTTATTAAAAGAAGTTTATGGCGATGAATGTGAATCACGTGAGCGAGTTTTTGAGTGGTTCAAGCGTTTCCAAGGTGGCCGAGAAGACGTCGAAGATGATGACAATATCGATTGTAATTAATCAACATTGCTACCGTGTGGTGCTTGCTCAATTCCGTGAAAGAGTAAAGAAAAAACGACCCGATTTGTGGAAGAACAAGTCACAGGTTCTCCATCAAGACAACGCGCCGGCTCACACTGCATTGTCTGACAAGACGTATCTAGCCAAGTACAACATCCCAGTTTTTTAAGCCATCCGCCTTATTCGCCTGACCTGGCCCCATATGACTTTTATCTGTTCCCCAAAGTCAAATCTGCATTAAAAGGAACACGATTTCAGTCCGTTGAAGCTGTGAAAGAAAAAGCGGCACTCGTCATGCAGGAGCTCACAGAAAAAGACTTCCAGCACTGTTTCGAACAATGGTAAATTCGCATGGAGTGTTGTAGGGATAGGGGAGGGGTGTATATTGAAGGTGATGATAACTAAATATGTATAAATTTAAAATTATATGTTTTACAGCAATAGTCTCGTTATTTAAAAACCACACCTCGTATAAAGTTGGTAAAGCTTTTTGAATTATCAAAGTCAACCAAGTATTCGTTCATTTTCTCCTACAGTAAGAAAGACTAAAACACTGATTACCGCCTTCTCCATAGCATGAAAAATGTAAAAGATAGTACTGCAAGACTCTGTCTTAGCCCTCTAGGGAAAAGAATTGACATTAGCCAGTTTCTTTTAAAAAAGTTATGCCTTAAGAGAGAGAGAAAAAATAATAATTGGTTTGCTTGTGAAAACCTTGAGGCAGATCATCCTGAGGAGTTCTTAGGACATTATTTGGATGCAGACAAACAGCAATTCCGGTTGATGCAAAGGGATAAAAAAAAATGCCTATGAAGCGCGTTTTCATAATTAGGTTCTTAATGGAATTGCAGTAATTCCCTCAATGTTTCCAAACAGCTTTGGACTATGTAAAAGACTCCGTAGGAAACGCTGGGCCACACACTTCCAATCAAATTAAAACTATTTAAGAATGAAATGTTATTGATGGTTAAAAGATGTATTACAACAGTCTAAATTTCAATTGTCTGTATTTTAGTCATGATTAAGTTGTATATGTTGGAGAATGGTCAATTTTATATATATGTTCAATCTTGAGTGTAATAACTTGTTATTAATTATTTATCTAATAATATATTAATTACTTTTTATTTTAATTTTTCCATTTAAAGAGTACAGAAGTAATTATATAAAATTGTGTATATACATATATACACGATTTTATATTTATATTTTTATACTTAACAATTTTATTGGATTGAACTCGGATTTATTTTTTATCTTAGAATGTAGGGGACCAACATCACTGTTATTTGATGTCAGAAAGTCGCAACTTGGAGGGAGTGTTGGTAAACAGCGTACCATTTACCCATCCTGCTCATGTGCCTCAGATAGTGACATTTTTACGTCAGCAAGCTCTATTTAATGCAATAATTGCCAGTTGTGTTCGCCCAAACACGAAACAAGGTATTATAGTTGTTTAATATATGTATTTAAATATTAATATTAAGCGAGATATATTGGTAAGTATTTTTAACGCATTACAGATTTAAATTGGAGTATTACTGTTACAGATTTTGAAAAAATGATTATGTTAGAAGTAACACCACTTAGTTGGCAACATTTGAGTATATCTTTGGAACACCCATTGGAAGAGGGAATGGCTACTATAGAACTCGATCTCGCTGATATTAACAATATTGTCTGCAAAGTTTATACTGCTGGAGAAAATGGATCAGCAAATTCAGATTATGCTACTAAAGTCTTTCAAAGGTAAAAAATAAAACAAAAATAAACTCTTTCTAAAAAGCCTGATCAGAATCATAAGTAAAGATATGTAAAGTGATGTAATGTAAGAAAGAGCCAGAATATAGTTTCCCTTGGTGGATACTTTTTAAGAAGTGAGCTTCAACTCCTTCAGTAGGGTCTTTTTCCTCATTTGGTCAGACTATTTTGTCAACTGAATTTCTTTTTACGTTCTAAAGCTTCACCATTGCTTATAGTAGACCACTAATGGTAGCCACAATCCTAATCAGAAAATTGGCCTTTTCCATTTTGATGTACACATAATAGTAGCTGCATTTGTTTTCCGATTTTGTGCAGTTCGACGAAGTTTAAATTCATCTAAAGGTTTAACGATTTTTATCATTACACTCTCACAATTAATATAGTTTTTGAAAAAAATGATCGTGTTAGATGTTAATAATATATATACGATATATTTCAGTCTTAAGTGCAGGGGCGGCTTAACCTATAGTGCAGGGTGTGCAATGCATACGGGCGCCGCCGTCTCAGGGGGCGCCGCGGCGCTCCCTGAGATAGCTAAGAGCATCGTCTTGGACCATCATGGTACAACAATGATATGACAGAAGCGGCCAGCCAGCGCGGTGGCGGCAGTTATCAAACGCGAGCGCCCTATGGGCGGGCGGCTTCTTTTTCTAACATTTTGTTTCAACTCGAAATAAACCTTATTTCACGTATTTAAAGTTAAGAAGCGGCCAGACAGCGCGGCGCCGGTAGTGCGGCGGTGTCAAACGCGAGCGGCTCCTTTTTCGACCATTTTGTTCAACTTAAAATCAACCTTATTTCACGTAATTAAAGTTTATACTCGCGTAAGGCGGCATTGCTATCAAAAGCACGTGCCGACGCCCGTCGGCACGTGTTTGATCAACAAGCCGACAATCATTGCGAATTCGGCTTTGCGAAGACGGCAAAGTTAATAGTTATAGCCGCGGGGGGGGGGGTCAGGCCTAGGGGCGCCAGGGTTTCATTGCACACGGGCGCTACACGAGCTAGAGCCGCCCCTGCTTAAGTGTAATAACTTTCTATTAATGGTTTTTATTTTAATTTTTCCTTTTAAGGAGTATTGAAGTAATAATGGTATTATTATTTTGCAGATGCCTTTCGATTCCGGTCACAATGAGATCCTTGATAAAGCAATGGAATCAGCAGAGCCAACTCCTTACACCAATTTATAATGGAATCGGAGGCAGTGGAGGCGGAGGCGGTAGTAGTGGAAGTGGAGGAGGAAATAACGGCAATTCATCCGACTATGATCCAGATTTGAAGATTAAATTAGAACCTGGTCTTGGTGGTTTGGTTAGCCGGCATCACCAAGGTAATTTTGTTTCTGATCAATCACTATCTGATCCTGGTTTTGAAAATTTTTCTTCGCCAATGGAAGAACAACATTCCTTAGGACAGTTTCCAGATTTGGCTTCCACCTCTGGTAAGGGTGCTAACTTGTTAGGCCTTCTGGATTCAACCAAAATGTCAAAACGTAAAAGAAGATCTGGAGAACCTTGGCGAAGCCCTAAAAGAAAACATGAAGATGGTGGTACAGTTGAAAGTTCTAGTAGTGATTCGACGCCGCTTGGTACTCCTACATCAAGAGAACCATCTGATAATAGAGAACCTACTCCAACTTCAACAGCATCGGGTTTAGAGTTTTCTGCTTTTTGTGATCTAGAAAACAGTGGAACCGGTGAGAAATCACAATCAGATGTAGATAATGAGGAAGTTATTCCAGTAGAGGACGTCGAGGATGATGATGTATTTAAATCAGCTGTAAAAAAGGCTAAAAAACCAAGAGAAGAGAAAAAGACCGCAAGTGACATTCTTTTCGATTTAGAAAACAAGAATCTAGTGCCACCATCTGTCTCAATAACGCCTATAAATTCCAATCAGATGAGTACACCAAATTTCACTTCGGTTTTATCCGGAATGGGTTTAGAGAGGAGACCTGGTATAGAAATTATACCAATATCTTCGACTCCGACGACTTCGCTGCCTAGTTCGATCACTATTACGCCAATAACAACTAAGCCAGTAATAGAGGAAAGATCAAAGGAGAGGAAAAGTGGTAGAAGTAAGTCGGAAGACAAGGGGAAGTTAGACAAAAAACGCAAAAGAAAAAGAGAAGAGAGCCCAATGGGTCCTCCGGAAAAAGTGCCATCTAAATCAGATCCCCTTTCTAAACCAGTTACGGTCAGCATAAAACCAGCAGATTCATCTTCGTCACCACGACCATCTTCCCCAGCAGGCACTGTTAGTAGAAAATACACCAGTTCACCAACTCATACAAGCCCTTTAGCCCTTGTCGGTAAATCTAGTCCAGGTAGTTCATCAAAATCGAAACCTCCGCCACAACAAAGCCCTAAACATTCGCCAGCTTATGCAACAAGTAGTCCTAAGAATAATCTTACTTCAAGTCCTAAACATGGCACTTCCTCACCAAAACACCAATCATCATCTGGCAAACCAAGTATGTCTGCCCTAAAATCGGCAGTAAGTTCACCAAGTAAATCAGAATCTAAAACTAAAAGTAAAGAAGGACGAGATAAGGACAGAAAATCGTTTAGTTCTAGTTCGGGACATTCAAGTCCTAAATTGAAATCAGCTAGCGTAAAGCTGAAACAGTTGGATTTATCAACGATTGACGTGCCTCAGTCGTTGCAAAGTGGAGGCTCCACACCTCCTAGTACAGGAGATGGGGGTAAGCCCTCCGCAGGACAGTCAAGAAATAGAAAAAATTCATTATCCGCAGTGATTGACAAACTGAAATCTGCTCAACACTGCGGAGATGAGGGTAATGGAAAAGAGAAAAAGGAAAACAAAGATAGATCTACATCTGGTAAAGTTGACAGTAAAAGTACAAACAAACCTGGAGAGACAAAATCAGGTGAATATATGGTGAAGCCTAGTTCTGATGGCATGAAAATAACCATCAATAAGACAAGAACTAAAGATTCATCTAAAGTTAAATCCTCATCATCCTCATCTTCTTCTTCATCTTCAGGAAGTGCCTCACCTAAAATGCACACCGGTCTTAAGTCTGGTGTAAATAGTGGACCCGCTTCTAAAAAACCAAATTTACCAGGTCAGAAATCTGGTTCGCCTGGTATAAAAACTTCTAGTTCAAGTTCTTCTGTATCAACTTCTTCTTCTTCTTCTGGGAAATCTTTAGTTAAAAGTTCACTTAGTTTGCAGAAATCAATAAAGCCTACTGGTTCGCCAAAAACATCTGATCCCAATCGTACGCGTGATAAACCTCGTGTATCGAAAGCACCAGATAAATCTGTGTTCAGTTCTTCAAAAAGTGATTCTAGGAAAATGAGCCCTTCTGCTTTGCGTGAGGATTCAGAGTATAAATCTTTACCAACTAGTACATCACAACTGGTTGTTGAAGGCTTAGTAAAATCACTGGATACAAAATTTCAGATACCTAAACTTTCCGCTCGTAACGCCAGCGCTAGTCAATCAGATGATAAAAAGACAAAAGATGTTGAAAATAGATCATCGGATTCACCAAAAGTGTTGGATTTAGTTTCAAAAGATACTAAATATGGTTCTGGTTCAAAAAACTCGGAAGATTCTCGAGTCTCTACAGGAGACTCGAAAGTAAAACCAATTTCTACATCTACCGCTGTAACAATAGGAAGTTCAAGCCCAAAACTTTCAAGTTCGAAAATTGCAACAGAAGTAACAGATTCACCAAATATTTCCATAATACCAGTGCCGACTGAAAAAGAGGACAAAGAATGCAAAGGAAATAATGTGACGGTGACCAGTTCGCATGGTGGTGTGGAAGACGTTCTTAGTAGTTTAAAAATGGAACTACCCATATCCACTTTGTCTTTCGCCGCCTGCGATACACCACCACCACCTCCTCCGCCACCGCCGCCAACACCACCACAAGATCCAATAACTGCTGAAGAATCAAAAAAAGTTATTGTTTGTACAACTTCGCAACAAGAAGCTGCAGAACTGTTGCTGGATTTTTCAGCAACAAGTAAAATAGAAACTAGATTACTTTCAATGACAGACCGAGCTATGGGTGCCATTCCACTACGTCGCAATACTCCGCCTCCGCCGCCTCCACCACCAGCATTTCCCGGCTCCCCTTCAGTGTCGGTACATATAGTCAAGTCACCAGCACCTCCGTCAGATCTACCGTTAGTTATACAATCACCTCACTCATCTTCCCCATGTATCACAGATGACGAGCTTATGGATGAAGCTTTAGTAGGCATTGGAAAATAGTATTAACTAAAGTCTACCTGTTTTATTTTATTTTCTTTGTAAAGTGATTTCAATAGTTTTTTTAATAACTTTTGTTAAGTTTTGTCAAATAATTAATCTAGTTATAAATAAATACAAATTAAAACTACATAATGTAAATTTCATTGTGTAAAGAAGTGTGTATTAGCTACCTTAATATATATATTTTTTTGAACTTTTTATTTTATTAATTTTTTTTCTTGTAAATATAATATTTTCTTTCTTTAAACGAATATGCCTTTAAAGAAATTATAATGGCACAACTTTATATTAGAAAAAAAAAAAATCATCGACTCAACAATTATTAGATTTCGGTGAAACAATAGAAGAAAAAAATATATGTAATATAAATATTATAATCCAGATTTTTTATTTTATTTTTTTACATACAAAATTTGTGTTGGATTTTGATGAAATCTTAAAGTCTAAACTTAATCTTATTGGAGATTTCTAATATTTTATGACTAGATTTCCCTACACTGGCTTAACAGTTTATAATTATACATATATCAGGAACCGAAACCTAAGACGTAAGCTCCTGCTTTCCACATTCGCCATCTTGCAGGCCTTTATCCGTCATTCCATTTTTCACCCTCTTTTGTCCCATATTTCTCTCTTCTATTCTTCTGGATTATAGAAACAGATCCATAAAAGAAAAAAAACAAAATCGCACAAGTTTTCTTGTAGGTTCAAGCTTCAGCTCCATATGGAGTTGCGCCCAGGAACAATGCGGCAAATATCTTCTTTTTTGTCTCTTTAAGCCCTCTCGTATTCTCATTATAAAACAAAAAATATTAAAAAAAAACATTGTCTTTAGATCTCTCCACTTTAAGATTTAGGAATTAGATTTTAGATTTACATTAACCTTAATAATTTTTTAATAAATAACATTTAAATTACTGACTATAGAATTCTGTTGAATGTAATTGGAACCATTAAAGAAGAGCTTTGATAAAACTTCAGACCATCACAAAATTTATTTTACATATCGTGATGGTTCTTGAATAATATTGAATTATTTTCAGTAAAACTTTTTATACACGATTGATTAGTTAATAAAAATAATAAATATTAAACATTGAATACTAGGAAATGAAAAAAAATTGTTAGTTGAATTGAAAGAAATAATGTTTGGTTGAAAAAAAGATTTCACAATTTTGTATTACAATAAATTTTGTATTCTATTTTTCTTTTACCTCCTCCCTTCCGCCAGTGGCTTGATATTTTATATGGTTGCAGTATTAATTAGTTTTTTGTCATTTTAGTTATTTTATTTTTAAACCAAATTGTAATAAATTCATTTTTTCAAAGCTGAGCTTTTGCATATATTATGAATTTAATTTATTTGATAGATAAGAAGAAATTAAATAATAAATGATAAAGATACATCCCACTCCAAATATTTTTATTGTTGATGTGCCTTGTGTTCTAAAACTGTTCCTTTAATTTCAATCATTCACTATTGTAAATTTGTTAGTAAAAATAAGGATGGCGAGAGATAGAAAAATAAAATAAAACAAATATATATTGTTATTATAAATGAATAGTCTTATTATTTACATCCAATAACTTGTATTTTTCTCTGAACCTGCA
The DNA here is from genome assembly GCF_049639745.1 of Rhodnius prolixus. Taxonomy (NCBI): domain Eukaryota; kingdom Metazoa; phylum Arthropoda; class Insecta; order Hemiptera; family Reduviidae; genus Rhodnius; species Rhodnius prolixus. The sequence goes on from NW_027411582.1 coordinate 22,536,034, forward strand.
TTGAATAAGGAAGGTTTCACGATTCAGTGACATCAGATTTACTCTACAAAAAAAAAGGTTTGGAAATTAGTAAACAACCACCCAGATATATTGTTAGGAGGAGAGAGAGGCTTAAGAATTTTGTATCTGTAAAAATTATATGTTCAAATTTATGAAATAAAAAATTAACGGAGTTGGTGCAAAAGATTCTTAAGCGGAGATTTCGGGTACTAATCCAGCTGCTGACTTGATTTCCTCTTCTAGTAGCTTCTTTACTACTCACTGTAAGCAGATTGATAGTGTGAAAAAGGCTATGGGCGCCAATGACCTCAGTTGTTGAAACACTTGGAATTTAAAAAAAAAAAAAACGATTTTTATTGAATTAAAACAATACTTACAGTAAGTTGGAAATAATGTTACTTCATATACTTCAACTTTACTTATGTTTAAAAAGTTTTCTTTTACTTTATTCTAACGTATTTGGTCAGATCCCTATTTTAAGTAACACATTTGTTCTTATACTTAAAAAGAGGTGAAGCATTGTCTTTTTATATACGTAGTTGTTCTGATGGGCTATTAATCGAAAAATTGAAAGCTTGGATGTGTAAGTTGTGACCATTACTTTAAAAATAATTTTATAAAAGCCTATTTTCATTTGTGACAAGGTCTGCTACGATCAATTTATAATTTAATATAATAATAATAGTATTTATTCTTCGTAGGAAATATAAATTATAAATTACAAAATGAAAATATTGTACGGCTTGGAAAATCGGTCAGCCGGAGTCGATGTTACTACATATGTATAATGATATTTACAAACATACATAGAGAAAAGTAAAACAAATAATAATAATAAGAAACAAAAAAAAAAAACTGAACTAGATATAAAAATAAAACAAAATAACCAATATGCAACAGAATTATAAATTAATAATTAAACTCCTGAACCAGCTGATCACGATAAGACCAGGCATGGCGAGCATATTTAATAAGAGGTTGACATTTAGCATTTTATTTTTCCTTTTAGAGGTTATTATACAATACAAATAACTCAAAGAAATAGCTGGCATCTGGCTTTATTTAGAAAATTTTGTAAATCTGTGACAAAGAAATCTAAGTTAAAATGAGTTCTGATTATAAAAAAGTTATGATGGAGTTCTGATTATAGAAATTTTTAGACGAGAGAAGGTACTAGGCAGAATAACTAATGTCGCCTTTAGGTACAAGGATTAAATTGGATATTTTAGGTAATGTCATAAGCATTATTATTAAATGAATGACAAACAAGTATTAGCTTCAATCTAGGGCTTATACCAAGGGGTCGGCAACCTATTTTAAGTAGAGAGCCATTTCTCCTTAAATAATTTTAAAAATTTTAATAAATCTTACCAAGAGCCGCAAGGATGATAGAGTAAAAACCTCTGAAGATCATTTGTATTCACAAATTATTATTTTTAATAAATAATAACTAAACCAGTGTTAAAATGAAAAGGCGGCAGTCTTATATAATTACGTACTTTATTTTAATATAATTTTATTATTTATTATACTTTATTTTATTACTTTAGTACTTTATTTTAATTCAGTTTGTAATTTTTTTATTTAAATATCTTTAATAAAAGATATTTTCATTTGTTCCAACAAAATAAAAATATACAATATATTCTGGACAGGCTGAAGAGCCACACAATTTGGATAAAAGAGCCGCATGCGGCCCGCTAACCGCGGTTGCCGACTCCTGGATACCATTTAAAAGGCCTAGAAGCACACTTGGAAATATTGCTATAACATCCAGAAGTTGAAGAATATTTGCTAGTGATGAACTAGAAAACTTTATCGTCTTAAGTTCTTAAAGGTGATTCAACCTTTTGTTTCCGGCTAAAAAAAAGACATCACCAGTAAAATGGAGTGCTCTTTCAGTACACTCTGCGAACGAACTTGTCAAGATTTGCGGACACCCATTTCCAGAACACGACATGCCGACTGTCCTGTTATTTCTGATACCAATAACACGTAAAGTTTATGTACATTTTGAGTGCTTTAATCTATTCAAGAACCGAAAAGTCCATCGTGAATAAATTCATTTTGTTACAGAAGTAATTTGAAGTTTCTAATCCTAAATACATTTTTCTTTTCTTAACAATATCCTCAAAACCTAGTGAAATATCAATTTCGACAACTTGAAAAGATTGCCATCTTCCTCTTATTAGCAGTAAGAGACATGTAAATGTACTTTTACAGGAAATATTCTACAAAAAACAATAATCATTCAATAAACATTGTAAAGTAATGTAATCTGTCCAATAACTTCACTCTCATTACTACAAGAAGTGAACGCTATTACCCTTTTAACGAATAACCGTAGAAAAGTGGATTATCTCTCCAGATAATCTAGTTTGAATTTGATTGAATTCGTGTTGATGCGTAATGAGAGTGTGATTTAAACTAAAACAGATTGAAAAAGGAAACAGCTTTGTTCAGTGCTTTGTAGGTGGGAGGTATAGTGAAAAGCTAGTCTCAGCTGCAGTTGCTACTCATACAGTCCTGTGTCACGCCACATCAAACTTCTCACCTAACGTCTACTTCACTTCATCGGCTAGCTGCCAACCCTGTCCATCACCTTCCATTACCATGGGTATCACAAAGGTATTGTTTATATTAGCACAGATTATTATTTTTATATTCAATTCTCGTCCTGTCAAGCTTTATGTATAGTCAAATTTTCATTGGAAATTCAAATATTTTAAAAAAATGAATCTCTGGCGGCCAAAAAGTTAATTATTTAAAAAAAAGTATGTCTGGCTGAATAAAGGTCTATAGGTAAACTATTTAAGCAGTGGAGGAGTGATTTACTTTGTTTGGATCTGAAGTGCCGAGCAGTTTGTTGATATTTTATTTCTTTTATTGGCATTTCCTGACAGATATATGCACAGTAATTACTGTCAGCCAACAAAACAAGGTGACACTGTGCCGCACTGTGTAAGTAGTTAGTGGATAAAAAAAAGATTTAAAGAAAACTACAGATAATAAATTATCTGTTTATTTGTAATGTAGAATATAAACAAGAGTAGGTAACGAAATCTGCGAGTAGAAAAATAAAAGATGTACTAAATAAAGAGATCAGTGAAGTAACACTGTCTTCTACCACGAAAATCGGTTATCGCGACGTTCATTGGAAACGATTACAAAACTTCCTCTTAGTGGGTGTAAGAGCAGAACGTCACTTCAATGTTACGTAGGGGAGCTCTAACCTTTTCATCTTGCCAAATTTGATCAAAATCGGGCCAAGATTTACAGAGTTATTTAGTAATAATAATTTTGGAAGGGGCTTTACATAAATGGGGCTAACGCCTCTCCTACTCAAAGTACTGAGTCGAGACCCCCCAAAAGGTAAATCTACATAAAATTCCAAATCGAATGACACTTCACTTATGAAAATCGGTCCGCGCGTTTAGGAGCTACGTTGTTTACAAAAAAAGGTAAGAACAAGAACAATGTTTGAAAATGCTGTTTTTGCTAATTTTTGGCAACTTTTTTTTCGAAATCTATCTATTCTAAGTGGTTTCAAAAAAATTACTCTTGTAAACTGGGATGTGCCCTATATTCTAAGAAATATTTTGGGATTTTATCTTTTATAGAAAAAGAGAAAAAAATTGTCAAAGTTGAGTGTTTTACAACGTTACGCTTTTTCGTGCAGTTTTTGATGATCAACCCTTATACAACTGTCCTATCGGACAGTTTTAATATGATATATAAAATTTACTGAAATTTAAAACTTGGCAACTGAAAGAAAAACAATATATTTGGTTCCTTAGTTTTTAAGCTGTCTAAAAAATGGCTATTGAGTGCAATGTTTTTAAATTAAAATATTGCATTTACTCATATTGCTAATACAGTAATAATTCTAACACGTTCAGAGAAATCGTTGAAGGCACCTCCCCTTGAGAAACTCAAATGGGTTTCTCATTGCCTGAAATTCCTCAGTGGGAATGGTATCCTTACAGTAAAAGTACCGTCACAATCTTAAATCTAACTCTATTTGGTTACCAACTAGTTTCTGCAAATGTCAAAGAAAGTTTGACAGCGAGGGAGTCATATTTGAGGATAGTTGAACACAAATATCTTTTCCATTTTACTTTTTTTAAGCAGCCTATTCGCGATAGTTGCTGTCTTAGACCTATCCAAGAGGCTGTTTCTGTTTCTTCTATCAGTAAATGGGAATCGTATTTTCATGATTCCAATGACTGCTGGTCATGGACCGCAACTATTACGCAGCCTTCTGGTCCGTCTCTAGTTCTGAGTATGTTGGTCAGGCTTTAACATGACGTATTAGGGTCTACTTAGTGACCGGCGGCTAGTTTTACCTCTGTTTTATGACTGCCCAGAAATAGCTTTTACATTTTGGACAACACTCTCAAGTAGAGCGCTGATGATTACCGAGATCAGAGCATGCACACCTTTCTAATCAAACAGAAAATCTCAGTTGGTCAACCATGTTGAATGGAAGAAGTTGTTTAGCTTAAGAAATGAGAATTTGCAGGTATTTCTATGGCTCATACAACATTTTATTAAATTGGAATTGTGGTTTGTTTGTTTTCTATTAGTTGTAGTGCAGTTAGTGAAACGAAAAATTACATTGATTGTTCTAAAGTTAAAATCGAGCCCCTTCGAATTAAATGAATTTACATAAGCTTCAAATAAAAAGTTTTAGTGTGGCAATTAAAGTAGCTTTATTAGAACTTTATTTATTTCTAGAAAATTAGGAGAACTGAAAAATAAATTCAGCAAATTTATACTTTCGATTGACTGATATTCTGCAAACATGAAACTTAGCAAAACAATTTATTTTAGAAAACCTCAAGATAGAAAAACTTTTAAGTAAAATAAAAATAATTTTTCTCTATCACATGGTGAAGATAGAGATGGACATCTAAATTATTTATAAATTTCTCACATTCAATAGAATGTTAGTTCCAAAAATGAAATGGAACTTATTTCTACAAAATCAGTTCGCAAATGCTCGTATTTTGGAGAACCACAATTGCGAGAACTGTACAATATAAAGAAATTGATCGTAAAGAATAGCCTTTAAGCTATAATTGTAGATAAATAGTGCTATACCGAATTTCTAGAAAAAGAGGAAAAAAGTGTAAAACAAACCAGTAAATAATTTTTCACCAATAGCAGTTAATTAACTCCAAAAGTAAATAAATAATTAATAAAGATTTTCCCTCTGATGATGTATAACCATATATTATCTTTATGTTGATATTAAGTTTTCATGATTTGTTTATTTTCTTTTAAAATTTGGCCTAATAAAGATATTTTTTTTTTGTTCTGGCGCATCGACAGCTTGGTCATTAGCGCTATTTTTTTTTTTTTTTTTTTTTTTTATGATTTAAGGCGCGTCAACAACTAAGGTTATTGGCACCCGGAGCTTTTTTCAGTGCACTGCCGGCCTCCGGGCAGTGTTCTCTCGTTACCGGCAACGCTGTCCATCACCGGACAGTGAGCTGTAAGAAGCTCCTAGGAAGAGAAAATCTAAGGGTCAGCTGCTGGATTCGAACCCGGGACCTCCGCGTGGGAGTCCAGTATGCTAACCTTATAGCTAATCCCTTCTCATTAGCGCTATTATTATTATTATTAGAGATTCAAAGAAATTAACTTTGTGGAATCTCTGGAGATTCTCAAAAGTAGTAATAAACACACAAAATTATGTTTTGTTTTTTTTGTTGCCACAATGAAAACGATTTATTACGAAAACGTGTACTTACTGTAAATTATCGTAAATTTATATCTTTTAAACGTAGAACACATCCATCAACAAATGTTGGTTGAAGGCAAACTTCCTAAAACCCTCATTGTCAACCAAAAATAAATAAATAAATGCATGCCTAAACTTGGCGCCAAGATAGCTACGAATTAATAGGAGTGTACTGCCTATCTTTGGTATGTCTTTCGATACAGTACAATGTTCACGAAGTTCAATTTCAAGGAGTGGTTTAGCATTTCCAATGACATGAAAAATATCAGTGTTCACTTGCTTGAAAGCTTTCTTCTTCCATGACAGCTGATCAAATTTGATTACTAAGGCTTATTATCACAGTCAAACGTTCACAGCTTTAACTTTAGTAAATATTGTACAAACTTTGTGTTGAGTATTTTTGATGATAATAATAATAATTCAGTATCTCATAATTAGGCATTATTTTATCTGTTAATTTTTTCTTGTTACTGTTTATTGATAAATTCATTTTTGAGAAAACGTATTTAATGGAGAAAATCATAGAAATTATTTGATGACTTCGTAATTATTTATTTTTTGGAAGTACGTTTTATATGGTTTTAGTGGTTGAATTTCCAAAATATGTAAAAAGAAATTAAGTTTTCTAACATAATGTAATTGTAATGTAATCTGTGCACTTTATTTAGGAGATATCAGTTCCAAGATTTAATTTTTTGCTTTCCACATTTGTGTACAAGTAAACTTGAGTCCATCTATTGTTTGCTTTCTAACTAAAAGTAATGATTTACTGTAAAAATTGAACATTAGATTAGATTAGAGTTTGTGGGTTTGGGCATTCACACAGTACCACTTCGATTCAGCAGATTTGTTGTAGCAACTCCCCCTTTTAAGATCTATATGTTTGATTAGACTTAAAAGTTTGGAGAGCCATTTCTAAATAAAGCTTAAGCATGTGTTATTTTTTTTTCCAAAGAGCCGAACTCTTTTCTTAACTTGTGATTTCTCAGGCCCGTCAGGCAGCTAACGATTGTCCGAATATAGTTGTCGGGACAAAGTTCTTGGTTTGAGTACTTGGTTTTAATTTTCTTTTGCTATTCTTTTAAAGGCTATTGATATAATAAGCAACGCAATTATTCCTGAAATCTACAGAATTATATTGTATAACAAAACAAAAAAAATGTTTTAAGGAAAACTAGCAGTCACCACAACATTTGTATTCATAAAGCTATTAATAGAAGTAGATTATAATTCTATTTCATATACAGTGGCCAAAAAAAGTATTCATACACTAAGTTTTTTTACTTTATCTACTGAACTTTTGTTTCTAGGATGACTATTTCTTCAGCACTGAAATCGAAGATAGTAACAATGAATTTAATGCTCTCATTTTCTTTTATAAACATAAAGAATTGATTTAAAAGCAGCAAAATAATTTATTGTATGCAAAATAAGTATTCAAACACTCAGTCTGAATGTTATAATTAACACAAAACTAAAAACCTAATATTTTGTAAGCAATCCCTTTGCATTTGTTATTGCCTGAAGCCTCCTTGGCATAGATTCCACCAGGTTTAGTGTCTCTTGAGATGTGATTTCTGCCCATGATTTCTTTAAATTAGGTTGTGAGCTCTTTTCTGGAAGAACATTTCAATTTTCGTATTTTCCGCTCCAAATAAGACCATAAATTTTCAATAGGGGTTATATCCCGGAGACTGTGGAGGGGTGAGAAGTTGTTTCCGGGCATTATAAAGCAGCCATTCTTTAGTATTTTTGGCTGGGCTGTATGTTTGGGATCGTTATCCTGTTGAAAGAAATATGCGCTTCTGATGAGTACGCCAACTCTCAGAAAGCCTCGCGTCAATTTCAGGGACCCTTGTTACGCCACAGACCATCAGGAATCTATGCCAAGGAGGCTTCAGGCAATAACAAATGCAAAGAGATTGCTTATAAAATATTAGGTCTTTAGTTTTGCGTTAATTATAACATTCAGACTGAGTGTATGAATACGAGGGTCGTTTGAAAAGTCCGTGCAAAGTCAGAGAGATAGCACTACTGGCGCGTATCGAGGTTATGTTTAGTTAGTAGCATCTCTTGGAAGAACACACACCATGTTTCAGCCAGATCGGTCTATTTCTTTGTGTTTGGCATTCGTTTGAATCTAGGAAGTCGAGTGATTTTCAAAAAATGGACGAAAAAGAATTTCGTGTGTTGATTAAACACTACTTTATGAAAGGCAAAACGCCTCAGGAGACTAAAGAGAAGCTTGATAAACATTATGGTGACTCTGCACCTTCGATTAGAACAGTTTATAAGTGGTTTCAAAATTTTCGGAGTGGCCATATGGGCACAAGTGACGCTGAACGTTCTGGACGCCCTGTTGAGGTTACTACTCCAGAAATCATTGATAAAATCCATGATATGGTGATGGATGACAGAGGAGTGAAGGTGCGTGAGATTGCTAGTGCTGTGGGCATCTCGAATGAACGGGTACATAATATTTTGCATCAACATTTGGACATGACAAAGCTATCCGCAAGATGGGTGCCGCGATTGCTCACGCTTGACCAAAAACGAAATCGTGTGAAGTGTTGCAAGGACGGTTTGCAGCTGTTCCAGAAGAATCCGCAGGACTTTAAGCGTCGTTTCGTCACTGTGGATGAAACATCACTACACTCCTGAGACCAAAGAACAATCTAAACCATGGGTTACCAAGGGGGAATCTGCGCCAAAAAAGGCGAAGACCGTTCCTTCGGCCGGAAAGATTATGGCGACTGTCTTTTGGGATTCGCAAGGAATAATCCTCATCGACTATCTGGAAAAGGGTAAAACTATTACTGGTGCATATTATTCATCGTTATTGGACCGTTTGAAAACCGAGCTGCAAGAAAAACGCCCACAAAAAAGTCCTTTTCCATCACGACAACGCACCAGCTCACACCTCAGCAGTTGTGGTCGCAAAATTAATGGAAAAAGGGTTCCAACTCGTTTCACATCCCCCCTATTCTCCAGACTTGGCTCCCTCGGACTACTATTTGTTCCCCAATATGAAGAAATGGCTGGCGGGAAAAAGATTTTATTCAAACGAGGAGGTGATTGCAGAAACGAATGGCTATTTTTCAGACTTGGACAAATCCTATTATTCGGAAGGGATCAACAAACTAGAGCAGCGTTGGACGAAGTGTATAAGCCTAAAAGGAGACTATGTTGAAAAATAAAAAAGGTTTACCCCAAAAAATTAAGTAGTTTTTATTTTTGCACGGACTTTTCAAACGACCCTCGTACTTATTTTGCGTACAATAAATTATTTTTCTGCTTTTTAATCAATTCTTTATGTTTATAAAAGAAAACGAGAGCATTAATTCATTGTTACTATCATCGATTTCAGTGCTAAAGAAATAGTCATCCTAGAAACAAAAGCTCAGTAGATAAAGTAAAAAAACTTAGTGTATGAATACTTTTTTTGACCACTGTATATAATGTAAAACTAAAAACATGATTAATAAAAATTATCCTCGACTAATGTAAGTAGGAAGTTGATGCATACACAGAACAATTGTTTGTGTACAGAACAGACGGATAGGAAGTGTACCCCACCTTCCATATACTCGATCTATTGTCCAGCTTCTGCCCAACGGAAGTTTGGTTGTGACTGTATCGTTTGTGTTCAGTAAAATAGTTGGTGCAAAACGTGAGCTTCATTAGATTACATCCTAGAATATCAATTGGATTACAACCTTCTTTTGAAATACTCATAAAGATAACTAGGAAGTCGTGAGTAGGACTTGGATGGATCTAATAAAAGCACAACTTGTTTGTATGGAAATCTCTGCACACAATTTATATTTTATTATTATTATATTTTTGTTTTTCTACTTTCTCTTTCAATCTTATATCTGTTGTTATAATAATAGTTGTTATTATTATATGCAAAGTTCAGCGCCAGTTCCACAAATTTGGTTAGCGTTTTCCAATCTTAAGGTACATCAATCATTTTTGAACTATCCATATTGCACTTATCACAAATTAAAGTTGGGACGCGCCAAAAGATTATCAAATTCATGTAGTTTATGTATAAATTGATTTTTACGAATGCAGGCATACTCTTTACATCAATTTCCCTGCAATTTCATTATGTCGTACCTGTTTATATCGAAATTTCTTTCAGAAATTAGGCTATGCCAGGGGTCGGCAACCTATTTTAAGTAGAGAGCCATTTTTCTTTAAATAATTTTAATAAATCTTACCAAGAACCTCAAGGATGATAGAGTGTAAACAACTCTGAAGCTCATTTGTATTCACAAATTATTATTTTATGATATTCAATAACATTTAAATGTTTTATATATTTATATTCACATATTGCAAAGTAAATAAACAAATAAATAATAACGAATGAAAAGGCGGCAGTCTTACAATATAAATCAAGTACTTTATTTTGATATTGTATAATTCTATTCGAACGTATCACATTAAAAATTATTTTCATTTGTTTCAATAAAATTAAAATATACAAAATATTTTGGGCAGGCTGAAGAGCCACACAATTTGGATAAAAGAGCCGCGGGTTGCCGACCCTTCGGCTATGCCATTCTTTTTTCAATGATTACAAACAAATAAGAAAGTTACTAAGAAGTACCAATAAAAGATCTTTTCAATTTAAGATTTTGCTATCTATTACAAGAAACAATATCAATTCAACTCATTTTTGAGATTTGTACCAAATTCTTGAGAGCACAAACAGCTATTTAGGATCTAAGAATGAGGCATTTATACTAATAATCTGTTACGTTGAATTAACTACTAAATCTAACAAGTTAAAATTTGATATTCACAAAATTCATTTAACATTTAACTGATCGCAACAACAATGAACAAAAACAAAATGTAGAAAAATGCAGGGAGTAGAGCTGCAAGAGTTGAGCACATTGCCTGGCTGCACTCTTTATCTTAGTCAGCAGCGAACTTACAAAAAAAGCTTAAATTTAAGCTACATCCAGGAATCTCATCAAATAAATTTTTGGAAAAAAATGTTTCAAATAAAAATGATTTGTTTACTACATAAGCAGTTTAAAGCATTTCTAGTAAAGGTTCTTTACAAAATATTTGTGAATGATGCATTTTCAAAATTGCTAATTAATGTCAAAATTGAAATCAACACTTTTTTATTTTTTATAAAATTAACCTAAAATGATTGATTCTGTGCATGAAGTGAAAGCTTCTCCTTGTAATTCTCATAAAACCTTTTCCACAAATAAATTTTGATGATCCCAAACAAGGATTTGAGTTAAAACTCAATTTTTTGGAAAATCTGACACGATCGCAGACTTCCTTTTAGATAAGGAAAAGTAATCAAATTTAGTATGTACATTTAAATGGTTTGATTTGTTTTTATAAAAGTTTTCTTTCTTAGAAACTGTTGCACATAGTATGTCGTTTTCAATTTAGTAAGTTTTTAGCTAACTGTTATAACAACGTTGAAAATGAGTAAGTTTATATTTATTCGTTTTATATATATATTAAATACTAGAAGGAAACAATAAAGAACTTACATTCGTAAATGTTAATCGTTTCCTTACTCTAACAGCTAGTGAAAGTCATTTTACTATCTGTAGTTAAAAGAGAAAAAATTAGATAATAGTTATCGCTAAGCTAGGTATCTTCGTCTTTATGTAATTACTTAATTGAATGTTACTTTATTGAATTTAAAAAATAAAACAAAATAAAATTTGCATTCTGAATGCTATCTCATTTGGCCTTGTACAGATAACAGTGTTCTTTGATTATTGGGAAAAGTAAGGATAACAATGTAATCATTTTATATAGAATTATTCTAGGTTTTTAAAAGTTTTCAAATTAAAATAAGAAAAAATATTAGAAATGTTTGAACCAAAATATAAAAGCTGAAACTATAAATTGCGAATTGGATTCCCAGAGAACTCGACTGTTTTTTTGAAACCAAAAGTCCTTAACCTGAACCAGGATTTTACTGATTGAATCGGATATTTAAGGTCTTCTATCTCCGAAATCTGGTTTTTAGTAAACTTTCTAAAATTTATAAGTTCAGCAAAAAGTGTGTATAATTGAACTTTAGCTGAAAATAACAAGCTCATACTTTATTTCTCGTCGAGGAAATCTGACTAACTCAGCGCTTAAAATTATCATCCACAAGTTCCACTTTATAGAACTTTTTTCAATTTTCTTTTAACTTTTCTTGAAAATGGGTTCAACGGTCTTCTTTAATCTGTGAACACTCGCAATCATGCTGATTTACTATCTTTCTCTTATTTAGTGCACTAAGGTATAATATATCAATAAGGATTAAATATATTTGAATTTCTGATTTTGAAAATGGAAATTTGTCACTCCTATCCCACAAGCTTTGAATAACGTTATATACATATCGTTTACATTGCTTAATTTAAACAATTATTATTACTTTTTTTTTACAGTGGAAAGAAAGAATGGGCTGTGGGCCCAGTTCTAGGGCTCAACATGGCAAAGATTTAAAACTCACTGGATCAAATTTAATATTTGCACAAGGACAATTAGCAGCTTTAAATTCTTATTTTTCTGATCTTGTCGATAATGCAGAGTGTAAGTAAACTATTAATAAATATTTTTGTTACTCGATTTTAGCTCTCTAAACTCAGTAAACATATTGCGTCTTGTGAAGAGAGATGTATCTTTTAAAAGGGAAGAAAGATTATTGCCACTTCCAGTAATAATTCTTTTTGTTTTATTGCTAAGCATTCGACTTAAAGAGGACTTATTATTACCGTCCAAGACACCTAATTAGTAGTTAGACGTTAAGCCCCGCCTGAAAAAAATAGGCGATTACTTTACTTTAATCACTTGATACGTTCGTTAAGTATGATAGACGTTTTCTTATTTTGAATGTTAATTTTTATTAAAGTAGCCTTTTTTTTTTTATCAAAAATCTTTGTTTTCCCCCAAAACCCATTAAATAGCCTCAAATTTTTCATTCTTAACGATTTCCAAACTATTTAAAAAAAGTTTTATTTACTAATGCAATATGTTTCGGCCTCATCCTGGTCCCAGAAAGAGCGAAAGATCAAAGATTCTTACAAGTATTATGTGAATTGGAACTCATCTCTCTTCAGTCATTATAAATAATTTGAAGATTTTATTTGGGTGAAGGGAAAAATTTTCTTCACAGAAATGGGAATGTGGCTGTAGGATAACGTTGTAGCTACGAATGTTATTGCTGAAACATGATCCTCACAGAAAATTACATCGTTATTCCACAGGAAAGGTTATTCTGAAAGTAGAACGCGTCTGAATATTTGTTTATTCTTATTCTTTCTCTCTTCTCGCTTTCAGCGTCCATGTTAACAGTAAAGGGAATCTATAATTACTTAGTTTGATAGTTTTTGAAGCTCAAAAGATGTTTTTACACATAAAAATATTTATCTAATCCATTAATGATTAGGAAAAGCGTTAATAGCTAGTTCTACAAAGCTACCTAGCTGTATTCGTACCAGTACTAGCCACTTTGACGAATCTTTTCTACATAACTGAGATTGCAGCAGCTATGGCAGCACTCTTACCTCATAAGTTTGGGTCTATCAATCTTCCTGAGCCCACTTTTCCTTCTTTTCTAGATCTTTCTTCAACTATCTACTCGTATTCGTGTTGTTCATAATAATATCATATCATTTACTCTATTATTGTCAGGACCTTCTAGAATAGTCTCTCTGTTTAACAGGTAGAACATTGTTTTAAACAAAAAGAAAATTAAAAAAAGTATGCTTTAATGAATACACTTCTTTTTTTTAAACAAGCAGCTGTACAGCATGGAAATAGCAATATTGTAAGCTGCTTTCAGAGGGACACCGAAGTAAATGGTCTGTATATGTTGCTAGTAATAGGTCCGGTAGCCGTTAATAGCAGTCTTCAGGCAACTACACTTTATTGCCATTTTGCTGCTTGAATATAAAGATTCCTTAAAGTGAGATAAAAATTCCTTGAGTTTATTCGATATTAATTAGTACTTCTGCATTTCGCCTGAGCAATAAGCTTCGTCTGTGATTTATTTCTTTAAATAAATTCTTTCAATAAATCTAGTGTTTGATTTTATTTGTATTTACGTGCTTTGTTGCATGCATTTTTGTTTTGTTTCAAAAAATTAGTGCACAAACTCTTATTCCTATACTTTACTACAAACATAATACAAAAAATAAATATATACTTATCATTTTCAGTTCTTTTTTCATATTTTTTTTATATGTAGCCGTTTGGTCAAATATGCAGTCTTTACTGTACAGAAAATAGTACTATAACAGTTCGTTACTACTTGTTTCTGGCTACTTAACTACAAAACAAAAAAAATATTCGGTAGTTTTATAAATAAAGTAAGTTAAAGAAGTTTTTCAAAGTTACCAATTTAATTTATATTTTTAGTGACAAATATGTTGAAAAAAAGTAAGAAGATTACGACAGCAAATCATGATTTGGTCACTGTAATATATAGTTTATGTATTCTAGTTCTTGTCAGAGTGCAATTTAATTTCGTAAGAAAAGTATTTTTCATTACTCAGTGGCCTCATATGTATTCATTTTTTCAGACAACTGCTACAAAATTTTAAAAGACTAGAGACTATACTATCCTACATCCCTCGAATTTTTCTATTTCGGCGATATAGTATGCAACAATCAGTCACGGATTTGATAAATAAATGATAAAACAGATAAAAGCACTTAGAAAATAACTGAAATAACGAAAATTTATCATATTCGATTTTTTTATTACATATCAGCCTAAATGCGTACCTTATTCGTTCGGCTACAGATATAAATTGGGTTATAATAAAATATCCACAATTTTTAAATTGTTTTAAATCATTTTTAATTTCGTCGAGAGCCAAAGAATAGCAACATGTGAAAAAAACCAACCCATTAATTTCATTCCAAAAAGGAGCGCTTACATTGCACTCTGTTGATTTTCCTTTGAACTGTGGTTACAGAAACACAATTTTGAAAGTTAAAATGCAAAAAAAGTGGGTTAAAATACCCTAATTCAAAGAAATCCACAAGATAAAGTTACATGTCTACGCTAAGCAGTAGGTTAATTGAAGGCTATCCAATAAAACGTTAATTAAATAGAATATCAAAGGCAACATACTGCTTAACATCCTAAAGGAAAGGGTAATTTCATACCTAATACAAATTGTTATTAACACCATTTTTTTTTCTTTTAAATTAGGTTTCGCAAAAGATCCAGGCAATGAAAAAAGTTTAGTGCTTATAGAAAGGCTAATCCAAAGATTAGTGTGTGGAGTCGGTGTCTTAGACAGTCGGTTTTCCTCTAAATTCTTAATTACACTTGAACCACATAAACTGAATAACAAGGTAAATAAAATCAATATTTCTTTCATATTTTTCTTATAACAAGTAGTCCAAAGAAATATTCATTATAAATGGATGCGGACAATACTTGGTAATCTACTATTTATTTGGAAGTATGACTACACTTAACACTCTACATTTGTTGTGAAGGTCTTAACTCAATTTTTGCCCTAACTTCTTCGATAAATTGATTATGCCTCACGCGAAATTCAAAGGTAAAGAGATGGAGTTCTCAATTATTGTCATTCAGTAAGTTAAAAATGCGAACTAACTCTAGTTGGTGTATGTCACGC
Organism: Rhodnius prolixus; assembly: GCF_049639745.1. Classification (NCBI taxonomy): domain Eukaryota; kingdom Metazoa; phylum Arthropoda; class Insecta; order Hemiptera; family Reduviidae; genus Rhodnius; species Rhodnius prolixus. The sequence goes on from NW_027411582.1 coordinate 22,551,421, forward strand.
TAGGTATATTGAATTAATGTGACAATTTATTATTATAATTAACTAATTTTGATGGTACCTTATAAAAACAATTATTTTTTCTAAAAGTACTTGATTACAATGTAACTTTACTAGCTGGAGTTTATCTCCAGACACCTATTTTTTAAGATTTTTAAATGATGTTAGACTCAGGCAACTTATCAAATGTGTTATAAACTTTGTAAGAGTAAATCATAATCGATATACCTCTCTCTCTTCTACATAATATTCCCTCTAGAAACTAAATTATTTTTATTATTAAAGAAGTGTTGTATTGTGCAAATCTAATAGTTCTGAATAGTGTTTTAATAATTAATTGTTTTTTTCATTGCAGCCGGGCAATAGCTTAAGCTATCTGGTACGCCTGGATGAACTCTCTTCACCTTCTCTCTATCCAGAGACTGCAGGTCCTACCTGTCATCTTGTAGAACCAGAAGGTGGACCACAAGGTTTTGCTAGACTAAGAATTTCTGGACCAGGTTCTGAAAATTGGGCCGAATTTGTGAGCAGTCAAGGTTATCTACGAAGGTAAATTAATAAAATAAAGAAAAAGTATTTTAATATCTATTAAATGCTTTGGTATAATTTTTAACAATAGTAGAAACTTTTTGAACTATTTATAAATTCACCGGCTCACAAAAGGGACAAGGTACAAGAACGATTTGTCGAACTGTTAGCACAGTCAGCTGCCAGAAGCAATGTGATTGGCCGTCCTTGTGAAGTGGACGAAAGCAGGGTTTGCGGTAGTCCAGGAAAAGTGGTGGATGCAACACATCTTCATAGAATGCTTCAAACATCTGCCAAAGAACAACTGTATTATGGGACAGGTAACTTCAGCTATTTTAACAGAGTTTACCTTTTGTTAGTTTAATAGAATTCTTATTCTATAGTTTTGAAAGCAAATTTGATGAAACTAAGTTATTCAAGTTAACTGAAATAGTTAAATTTAAAGTGGCATCAAGACTACAGTAACCAGATTAAAGTAATCGTTAAATTACTCGAACGTCTTGCCCTGAATTTTCCTTATTTTATCATCGTTGACTAGAGGACATGTTTGGGGAATCTATAAAATTAAGTTATTAAGAAAATACTCAGTGAAAGTATGTAGAAGTCCTAGCCTTTGTAGAACATAACACAAAAAGCTAAAAAAAAATTGAAATGGATCGAACAGTGGACTTGTATTTCCTTGATGAACTCCACTGAGAAGTTGGAGAGCTTAAAAACAATCAGATGGCATTTCATTTTTTAAATTTTATTCAAATGCTCCATTGTTAATTATACCACTTAGAACTTACCAGCTAATTTAAGGTAATATTGTGAACAAATTTGATGTTTCATTGAACAACAAAACAATTTATTGCTGTAGTTATGGTTTTGTAATAATTAAAAACCTATTTAAAACATGCACTGTTAAAATGCTATGGTTTAATTTCTTCTAACAAGCTACTTCACAAAGGAGATGCCAAAAATTCATATTACGCAACTGATATCTATTTAAGATATTTTAATAGGTTTCACTTCCATGTCGGAATTAATAAACTATGAATTCTGCTACATAATTTTTTATTATTGCTACAATTATTAGGTTATTTTTAGCGATGGTAATGTACTTGAACTAATTACCTACAGCAATTAATTGGCCATATTTCTTTGTGTAAATATTTATTTATTTATTTTTTTACTTCTGGTTATTGGAATTTTTCAATCGTGACAAATCTTCAAAATTAAGTAAAACCAGAAATACAAGGTTTTGAGTTTTCCTGGGTCCGAAGTTCAGTTTTTAGAAAAAGGAAAGGGAGTCGAGTGTAAGTGAAATGAAATACCCCAAAACCATTCATACTCAATATTTTGTGCCATACTACGCCCTCCAGTACCTGCAATAACTCCTGATGGCTTTATTCCTGCCTAAAGGTCGCTTTTGCTTAAAAGAAATGATAAGGAAGTAATATTAATCCTTTGATATGACAGCCCAGGTTTAATGGTGCCTTGCAATTCATTGAAATAGACAGTTTTTATAAATTGGTTGATAAATTTAGCCAAATTACCGAAATGAATCGACAAAACAGTGGTAGAAGAATCTTTGTTAAATGAAGTTTAAAAAGTTATGTTAGTTGCCCCAAAATCTCTTTCATGTTTGTTTCTCACAATTATTTATTATTATTTTCAGGAGAGAGTTATAGCAAAAAGTTTCCTGATCCGAGAGATTTTAGAATAGCCATAGTAGAGGGTTGCTCTTGTGTAAGGCTTAGAGTTGGCATGATTTACTCAAGAGATATCGGCGTAGAAACTGATGTTGAGGTGAGAATATTTATTGCAAAGAGTAAGACAAGTTATTGATGAGGATTTTTCTAAAATTTCATTAAGGAAACGAAATGAATTGTTCGTAGCAGTTAATAATAGAAACTTATTCAAATTTCAATAATTTAAAATTAAAGTTGTTTTAAACTGACAACTATTCTTCGATATTATTCTAAACATTAGAAAGATTCTCTACAAATTCAGTTAATCCGTTTTTATAAATCATGAACACGAATTAGAGATTTTTGAAGAGAATAATTTTTACTATTGGAATTGTTTGTTTGTTTTTGCAAGAAAAGACGTTTTTTAATGAACTATGACGTTGCTTAGATGATCAAAATAAGCTGAATTTGATCAAAAGCATTAAAGTCATCACATATTCGTTGTTTCAAAACCTAAATGAAGACAATTACCGTTTCGTATACTAAAAGATCTAAACAATGCTAATGTAACTCATGTTATTGTAAAAATAGTGAGACTTATGGATATTTTCCTAATTAACATTTTCACTTTTTGAGAAACAGATTAAAAAAAAACCACATCACTTTCGAGGGCTTAGCTGTTGTATACTCCTACTTGCTCCTTGAGGCGATTAATGTATAACATTACCCTAACAAGATTGTTTAAATCTTCTTAACTTAAACCTACCTTTAGAGATTTATTTACACTTGCTTAAAATTATTTAATGTAAGTCTAAAATTTTTCAGGTCACATTGGTATTGGGTATAGGTTTTACTTCTTGGCCAAATTCAGCTCAGTTTCCTGCTAGAATAGATTTAACACATCCTGAATGTCTGCTGTACCATCAAGCTTCGACAACAGTAAGGTTTCTATAAGATCTTATCCTAAAATTAATTACAAACATAATGTTGCGTAATATTTATTTTATTTTATTTTTTTTTTATTTTTATTTTTTTGGCGCATCAACAGCTGAGGTTATTAGCGCCCGGAGCTTTTTCCAGTGCACTGCCGGCCTCCGGACAGTGTTCTCTCGTTACAAACAACACTGTCCATCACCGGATAGTGAGCTGTAAGAAGCTCCTAGGAAGAAAAAATGTAAGGGTCAGCAGCTGGATTCGAACCCGGGACCTCCGCGTGGGAGTCCAGTATGCTAACCTCATAGCTAATCCCTTCCCTTATTATTATTATTATTAGTTTGCTCTTCTAAAATATGTCTCTTTACATTCTATTTCTTCTCGTAAGAATGTGAGAATGTGATTTCCGATTCTGCAGTATAATTTGTACAGAGTGTTTATATCCAAAACTATTCTAATTAAAAACGAATTAATTAATTTCTAATGTAATATGACAGAAGCAAAATATAAACAGAAAACAAAGTTGAATTAAATAAACTGCAGTAAAGTTACGGATCTTCACACCAGATTTCTCTTTTCAACAGTTCTACACAATAATTCAATCTAAGTTTCCTAGTTTAAATGTCTAAAAGTTAAGAACTCCAAATGTAGCCTTAAGAAATATTAAACTGATTTTATTTTTTTTACCATTAAACAATTTCTTAAATATTTTTTAATTATTTTCAGGGATTCTATGTAGTACCTGCTCCTCCACATCCCACCCTAAGATGTGATGATCGTCCATCGACTTGGCAATTAAGATTTCCAGCCGCTGAACAAACCCTGGCCAAACATTATAGTGCTGGCAGTGTGCCTGGACGTACTCTGACTGTACTTCGCGCTTTACTGCATGACCTTAGATCTACTACAAATGGTGGCCATGTACTTTCTGATTATATGGTGAAAACATTATTATGGTTCAAATTGGAAGAAGCACCTGCTTTAACACAATGGACTCATGATAAATTGGCCATCCAAGTGCTGACAATTGCTGATAGACTAGTCACCGCACTTAGGACCCAAAGACATCCTTCGTATTTCTTTCCATGGTTTAATGTAAGTAATGCTAACAAGAATGATCAAGATGTATACAAATAAGAGCATATCTTTAGATCTTTAATGAATAATATTGATTATTTTCAGTTTCTTTCAATGCCGGTAAACACATATTGTTTTTGCAAAGCGATATTAAAGGATTTGTTTGCCTTAAACAATTTTTTTTTTTGTTAAAATTTCTGTCTAAATACTGAATAAAAATTAAAACCGCATTTCTTTCAACAAAAATTACAGATTATGCTGAATTCACCTGGAGGTGGTACTCTCCATTATACTGAAGAAGATTATACCCATGATGCTGAACTGTTAACTTATTATCTTAGAAGACTTACTGACAGTTCACCAGCTTTAGCACAATGCTGTGATCCATGGCAGAAGATGGAATCAGCTTTAATAGCTAAATGGACCGATGTAGTTACTGATTTAACTCCACCGCAAGCAACTCGTTCTACAAGACTCAGTTTTTATCCTCTTTCTTCTTCAGGTGAAAAATTACAATTTACTTACCAATGTTTATATGAAATATTTCATTGGAGAAGTATTAAGTTACAAACTTAGTTTACTTTACATCATATAACTACATTAAAGTGACTAAAAATATCTGTGACCCATTTTTTTTTTTTTTGCGCAGGTTATTCTACGATTGCTGCTTCACAATATTCCATAAGGCAACTTTCTTATATTGGACAACTTCTTAGGTCTTTGCTAATAGTAAGATCACTGACGCTAACCAAGGTACATTATTATTATTATTATTTCGAAATTCAAAAATCTAGGAAAAAATAGTATTTAAATTAAAGTCATGCCTATGAAGGCATAACCTTTTAGATTGAGTTGCATCCATTGTATTACTTATAGGAAGTGATTCAACCCTGAAATGTAAGCACTCATTAAAAAGAATTCCGAGTATAATTTTGCTACGAATGTTCTAATTATTAAAAGAAGACATTATTTCCCAAACTGGTGAGCAACATTCATCGACTTACTCCAACTGCATTTCTAAATGCAAGCATCTAAAATTTTTGTTCAATCTCAAAATTATCACAATGTATGATTTTAAAATGGTGCGATCCATGGCAAAAGATGGAATAAGTTTTAATGGTGGTCTTATGATCTCTGCGTTAAAATTTCATTGAATATTGTATTTTAAAAATTGAATACACTTTCTCAAGTCAATGCCTTATAAATGAAGGCCTGAGGAAATAAGAACAAGTTTAAATGTAAATCTTCTATCCTAAATTTACAGGTATTTGAAGTGTACAAAAAATCATTTGCTTTCGTTTTGTGTAAAAATTAACAATTAGTATTATAAGAAATGCAAAAAAAATATGATCCTCTTAGAAATTGTTAAATATTTCTTTTCAGAGAAATAATATGTAAAGTCAAATACTGGTAGAATAATTCTTATCAAAATTCAGTTTATAAAAATGGAACTTAATATTTTCAAATTTTTCGGTTCAGAGTTCGAGCTTACCAGTCTGGTCTCATCATCGCTATTCACATCAAGTTGAGAATTCGCACAACGAGGATTTAATATTTCTAATATCTTCTATATTAGAGCAAGCAAAACATGCTTACCTGGGTACTTCAAGGTTAGTAACTACCTATAGAAGAACCAGTGGACCTAGATCTAGACCAAGAACTGTGTGTGAAGCTTACGATCTAGCAGCCAATCGCCTATTAGACGAAGTACGGATAAATAAGTACGTCTCTTTAGAGAATAAATCCTGAAAAATAAATTAACTGTTTAGTAGATTTTGCACAGTTATTCTACAGTGACCAGGATTTATGTTTTTAAGTTTAATGTGAGAGCACATTTATAGGATTTGTCAATAATAATAGTACTGGTTTACTTATAATTTCTTTTAAATATTTATGTATTCAGATCCGAGTTTAGAAAATAAAAGATGCAATTAAATTCCTTCTATAAGTCACAGCTAAAGATCTTTTTACCAGTTTTTAATCAGCTTCATCATTTCATTCATAGAGTTGATGTTCTTACTGTCAAAAACTATTAATAGTGTGTGATTTTTAATTACTTCTTACTCTAAATTAAGAGGAAGGACTGTAATCGTGCAGATTGTCGATTTTGAGCTTACACCGGATTTACCAGTTTGGACATTTTTCTTGAAAATTTGAGAACGGGTTCTCCTGAGAGAAGGAATGGGTAGATTCCTTATTAAGTGTTAATAATTAAATATAACTCAATATGTTTTGTTCTTGAAGAACTTTAACTGAATTGTAGGTTTAAAAACCTTTTAAAGATGTTTTGTTTATTTTTAAAGGTCATCACAAGAACTAGATATAAATGATGATCGTGCAGTAGTGCGCGATGTTATAAAATGGCTTTACCACGGAGTAGACTCAGAAAAAAAGACATTAGCTCCAGTATTAAGACCCTATATGGACAAACTTTTCACAGTATCCCATGAAAATTGTTGGTACGCAACTGAATGGAATCGTAGACAGGAATCGGACGAGATAAAAGCGTTAGGAAAATTTTGTCGCCTTGTCTCGGATGGAAAGATTTCAGTAAACGATGGCATCGTGGATGCTTATTGTAAAGGCAAGTTTTTAAGTTAATTCACATAAATGAAAAGGCGCTTATCAGTTAATGGGGCATTTAAGAGGATTTGTCTCTGTAAGCCACAAATTAAACTTCTCAAATATTGTTATTTATTAATAATTTTAACGCAGGTTGGTCTTGGGCGGAATCTATAATAAAGACAAGCTCTGAATTAGCTGATGGTGTGGAATTGATCTTAACCCCGGCTTCTGGTAAAGTAATAAGACATAGAGTTACCGAAACTAAGTTAGATTTGAACTTGGTTGGTATGTCTAGAAGTCTAGGAAGGCGAAAGGTAACCAGTGATGGAAAGGTTCTCACTTCAGCCACTCTACCTAGGCATACTAAACCTTTTAGAGGTAAGATAAAAGAACAAACTTTTTTTTTTGTCTAAACCTTTAAGAGCAGCTTTTATTTTTGCAAAGAACAAAACATAAATAATGAAGGATAATGAATGCGAAGTCACAGCAGTTAAATTCAATGTGAAATCTAATTATAAACCTAGCAATAAGTGGATTTGTTTTAGAATGCCTGAAATCTAGACTAAATAGGACAAAGGAGGACGATGAACTCTTAACTACATCACACAATATCCTTAAAAATGCTAATCCAATGGTGCTTACAATGGAGGCGATGCATCGCTATGGTAACCATCGTGGACTAGGCAGTATTGTTCATGCATTAATTACCCTTAGGAAATTTTCGGTAAATAATTTGGTAATTAAAACATTAAAGAAGTGGCTTGCCGCCGATATTTCTTTCATACAATTCTTCTCATCTTTGGTTAGGTATTGCAAGAAGTTTCTGGCATGTTACCAGAAAGTGATAGATCGCAAGTTTTAGATGAAATCCAAAGAGTAAGTAAGGAAGTTAGACGCCCTAGAAATCTAGCACGTTCAGTATCAGCTAGGATAAAACCTTCGCAGATTTACCGATCTACCAACGAATTATCTCTTGTGCCCGTAGAAGATGGAGAAGGAATTATAGCCGTTGGTGAAACTTTAGTTGGTACTTGTCGTCAAATTAGAGTCAGAGGATCGTATCCATCTGTTTTTAATCCAGCTTTTTTCAGGTATTTTTATTTTTATGTTTATATTCTTTAACTATCTCTTCATTATCATTATCTTTCGGTGGAATAACACAAAAACAAAGGTTTTGTTGGCGAACTTTGAGAGAGAACTGATAGATTAAAATCTTTCCATGTATCTGGAAGGTTGGAATTTAGCAAATTCTGGAAGTGAAATTGAGGCTTCCACCTTTAAAGGTGAATAAACACTTAATAACTAAGATTAGTCCTCTACTCTTGGGTTTACTCCATATCATTACTAAATAAAATATAAAATACTAAATATAATTAAATAATACTAATATATAACACTAAATATAACCTGCACTCCATTTTAATAAAAACAATTCTATAGCCGCATCTGTACCCAAATCTTTTTTGAAAAAGAATTCAAATTGAAATTAAATTGTACTAGACAATACTAAAGTGATAATTAACATAAGAAATCATTGTTATTTCTCGCATATGTAAATAAATCCATAAGCGATTAATATTAATGAAGCTGAAATTGTGACTTATAGAAATTTACAAAACATTTCTTTGTGTAACTTATGTAAAAATAAAGAAAATTTAATTGAAAGTTTTAAAAGTAATTATATTTTATAAAAGGTTATCTTTCTATACAGGTCTATACCATTAAAAAGAGGTATGTGTGTTAACGGTTTTCTCTTTCTGGTGCATGATATGGGTGGTATTTGACCCAAAATATTTTTACAAAAATGTAGCTTGCAGTCAAGTTCCCTAAAATTAATCGAAACCTAAAAGCTCTGGAACTGGCAATCAAAGGCTGCTTGTTTTGTCAGACATGCTTACACATGCGAAGATCTCCAACTTGTCTGGGATGAGCAACTTTGAAAGTACGTTGTTAGTGAGTGTTAGTTACGGTTTGCCTTCTGATATTCGAAAAGGCGCTATGGTATTGAGTACATCATGGAATAATTAGGGGTATAATTAGGAGTATTTATTTTACAGTATAATAAACGTCTGTAGTGTTCTGGTGCTCTTATGATGTTCAAATTTTTGGAGATTTCTAAATAATGTTTTGAAATCGACGCCTCAAACTATTACGTTTCAGTGTCTGCGTCCAAAAATATCAAATTTTTTTGTCCATCCTTGTACAATCTCGAGAATACGAGAATGTTGAAATTGTACGGGAATTTTTAAACTGTTTTAAGCTAGTTTTGGAATATGGCCAAAATTAATAATTTTTTTTTTTAACTAAAATTTCTTATGTCATTATTATTACAGGGCCCCCGAGACGGAAGCAGTTTCTCCCATGTACGCAGATTCGCCCTTCAGGCAAAATAAATTGTCTAATGAAAACGAAATGATGCATCTCATGAGAAGTACTAGAAGAAAACAAATTAGAAAGAATGATATTACTACCAAATTATAAATTATAAACTTGTAATTAGTTATTGTAATGTTGTTTAAGTGAAAATTGTAATTTATTTTTATTTTGTATTATAACTTTATTATTTAATCAAAAGTGCATTCGCCCCTTCGAAAATAATATTTCCAATCATTTACACATTTAATATTTACAATACAAGAGTACAAATGTTCAATTTGATATCTATTTCCGATAAAAATAATATATCTCAATTCAAATTGACATCTTATTTTAATCAATATCTTAATTAAAATAACTGACCAGCATTAGAAGTTAGGACATTAGAAAAATGATTCTCTTGCGAAAATGAGCACAATATACAAATTTTATAACATATATTACTCAACACTTTGTAGAAAATTCAGCTAAAAATGATAGCGGGGAATTTGGAACCTGTAATTTCTAACTGCATTACCTATGTAATAAATCTGAATTTGGGAACCAAATGACACACAAAATTCATTTTTAAATTATTGAGTAACTTTTTTCTACAGGAGTTCAAGTTCACATAGGTTTTGTGTATTTAGATGAGACAACAATAACGCGCTTGCAACACCATGTTTAGTTCCATTTGCTTCCGTCCATAGCACATTTTGTTTATGGGAGAAAATTGAATAAATTCTTTGAAGTGAAACTGTGAGGTTATTGTGATGTAATTAATTGGAAATCATAAAATAGTATTCGACATAGAAACAGATTTAAGCAGACAGGTCGCACTGGGATCTGTAGAAATAGAAAAGAAATTTATTATTCTGGGACAATTGTCCCCTAAGAATAAATACAGGAACAAATAGAGGCCTTAACAGTTTGGCCTGTGTTTAAAAGAAAATAAATAAATAAATAAGTATTGACAAAAGGTGAAAATAAAAATAACAGCAGAAATTAAGGAAATAAATTAAAACAATTAGAATTTCGGAGGAAGCTGAATAGAAAGGAGATAACTGAATAGACGGGATTTAAATATAGATAGGGTAGGAGCATGGCGGACAGATGAAGGCAAGGAGTTCCAGAGAGAGGTAGCACGTATTAGGAAGGACTTGTCAAAGGATGAGGTACGGTGAGAGGGAATATAGAGATCAGATGAGCGAGATCTAGTGTTACGGGAATGGATGGAGGATTTAAACTTAAGGAGTTGAAAAAAATCTGTTGAAAAGGATCTGTACAGAAATTAATAAAAAATTCGGAAAAAGTTTTAAATGCTTTTCAATTTATAAGCGAAATTACATAAAAGGGAAAGATATAAATAGGATTCAAAAGTTATTGAGGACGGAGGCGTTGCTTAATTTAGTAAACCATCTTAACTCCTCTTTATCAAGGAAGCCTGTACCAGCGAAGGTAGATTACATTCAAGGAGAATTCCTTCAGTTTTCCAGAACTGCCAGTGAAGGAGTAAAGATGCTTAAGAATTATTTTAAACCAACGCAAACCACATTTAATGCCTTATTAAAATGTTCATATTCCTGGATAGCTAAAGTTCATTTCCCTGGCATCTAGCGGTAAAAAGAGAAACTAATGCAAACTTTTGATTTGTATTACTCTGTCGTTTTACAAGTGAGGAAACATTTTTTGATCAAGAAAAAATAAAACTATTTCAATAATATTTTCGTTATTTATTAATTAAGAATTAAGAATACTAACTAAACTCCAACCCTAATTTTAGTACAGATTAGGAGAAGCAATGTTCATAGAATTTCTGCACCAATATTTCCAAATAGCCTCAGATAATCAATTGAAATATAAAATGAGTGAATCCTTATGATACCAAGCTCGTAACTTCACCTATGTTACAACAACATCGTGGATAAATAAACTGATTTCATACAAGGAAATATACAAAGGTAGTACAAAGAAAAATTTGAATATCTATTATTTCAACCAAAAGCAATATATGACTAACAGTCATCTGACCTCAACACCTAACGTTCACGGAACCCTGAAATCCTTAAAAACGCATAGCAGCACAATAAATTATTTTGCATTTTCCACTTATTTTTTTCTTTCTATCTATTGAATGATATTTTAAAACTAAAACATAATTTTTGTAAAGTGATTAACACTTTTTATACATAATTTTTATGAAACCAACTCGATCGACTATAATTTGTTACAGACCTTAGCACTTTTCTGCAGGAAAAAATTTAATAACCAGTGAAGATGAAATTGTAGTGTCTTAAGTTTTATTTTATTTTTTTTTCTTATTCCAAACCCAAGGAGAGGTAAAACGAGAGATTCAACAAGCTGATAAAAGAAACAGATGTTTACAACAATCAATCATGACAAGCTTTTATTTAAACGTTTGAAAAGAAGTAATAAAATAAAGTTTTTATTGAAAAGACAGTCTTTTTATTTATTTTCACAAACCTCATTATTTTAAGATTATCTCGAAACTTTCCTTTAATACAGTTAACGCTTCATAATCTTCAGTTTTTTATTTATATAATTTGTAATTAAATACTTACTGAAAGAGTTTAAGAAAATATCACAAAATTCTAAAAAAAAAATGGATTGAGAATTTATAAATTACAGATTTACGATTTTTTTTAGCACAAAGAGTTGGAAACTACAATACTGCAGACTAAAAAAACATTGATTATTATACTGTTCATAAAAAATATCAATTCACTAAATATTCTTAATAATAGACAACAAAGAATGTTGTATAAAGTGACATACAAAATAAAATAAGGGCAGTAATAAAAAATGTGATATTACATTTCATGAAATACAAAGAGTAAATACCAAAATAAACAAAAACCACTTTAATTGTCTGCGTTTTAATTGACAGATAAATTTAGCCGGTCTAGATTATTGAGCTTGTTATTTTTTACTCTCTTTTTTGTGTTTTTTTTTTTTTCTAATGATTTAACGATATTCTTTTTCAAATTATCTCGTCAGGATTGTCTAAAGTAATTGAGCGTGTTAAGAAATTTTTATCTCGGATATTGGATTCAACAGGACATAAAGTATGTCTGCCTAAAAGTCTTCAGCTTTGTTCAGACAGTATGTTTTTGGAAGTATAGTTTAATATTACTTGTAATTGAGTAGAGATTCGTAATTGCAAGTAAAAGTCTCAGCATAGCGTTTGGAATATTGTTTATTAAGTAGTTCTGATCTTGAAGTGAATAGTCGTTTAGATTGTTGTAACATGAATTAAGTGTGGAATTATTTGAAGAGTCTACTATATCTTGTTCTTTCTTTTTGCTGGTTCTGTTTTTATAGTACCTTGTTAATGTTTAGTTCTTCAATATAATATTAGGAGGAGATTAAATATGCTGCTAAAATATACGAGGTTGCTTTTGCTGATAGGTAAAAAAGGAACTTTTAAATGATTTGTTTTGAGTTTTCTAATAAATTTTTTGTTTTTCACAGTTATTTTAATGGACATTGGATTCCTACAGGAGTTCTATTTCACGCTTTTCTTAATTGTGAGGAGAGTACTTAAAATCTAACTAATGTTTAAACTTCAAGCATCGGTAGAAATTGTAAGATAGAACCTTGAGGAAACCTTCCAAAATTGAGGCCTAAGTTATGAGAGAAAAGGATCTTCAATTTGAAGGAAATGTGAGATAAAGAGGATTTTAAGTAAACCAATTAAAACAACCCTTATACAAGTGTCCTACGGGGCAGTTTTATTATAATTAATCCCCCCAAAAAATATTGTTAATGCTGTTATCCCCCTTGCAAGTTGACGTTTAAACCACACATCAAAACAACAACCACCCAGGCCAGCTGTTTATTGAATGCTTTATAGTATAGTTGGCAACTGGTTCCAGACCGGGAGATAGCGCATGTCCTTCCCGTTGTGGCGCCAATATCGACCCGACCAGCGCACCCTTCCCGTGGGATACCCTTGTGTGACGGATTCAGTGCCAGGCCCGGGCTCGATCTCTCTCGCACCGTCTACGCTACTACATCCCAATTCATACGACGCACACTCAAAAAAAAAAACGCTTCGACATAGCGCGCTGTTTGCTTTCTACATCACTTCTCTATTGGTTAGTAGTTTTCAAATTCTAAAAACTACTCCCTGAATAACCAAACTTTTACTTAGTTTGTAAAAAATTTATATTCTTTTTTTTTTATATATATTTAATTTACGTAAAAATTGTTCTTACACAAATTGAGAACATATTCCAACTATAAATGGACTCACCTTTTTATAATACACCGCCCTAATATCCAAATCAAATGGAATTTATTTGTCTACTTATAATCTCCAAAAGGAACAACGGTATCTTCCGCAAACACATACAGACTTTCTCAATAATAGTATATTTTGATAAATACTTTTTGTTGTTTTTAATAAAATAAAAAAAAATCCTATTATTTTTGCGTATTTTCAATTTTATTGCTTAATTTAGAAATATTTATTTGGAAAAGCCAATAATTCAGTTTAAACACAAAATTATAATTAAAAAAATAGAGCCTTATTATTATATTGTTACGCAAAGTATGCTAAAATAATTTTTCAGCAGTTGAAATATAAAAATAATTAAGAATTTTTGATGAGAGACTTCTCCTTGGTTTACACAATTCTCTTGTACTCTCCTTTGACTAAATGTCCAGATTTTCTTTGAATTTAGACTACTCATCAGCTGAGTGGCTGTTCTTTTCATTCATTGTATTTATATTTTTCAAATTTAGAGGTTGGATCTTAGGAAAAGAACAAAACGATTATTTGCCAAAATTTAAATAATTTTATTATATTTCACCATTGTTATAAAATTTCTAATGAGAGGTACATTTAATTACGTAGTTAAATGTAACATAATTGTAAACAAGAAACAAATACATATTCACTAAACATCAAAACCTCATGATACAACGTACTACACATAAAACACTTTACAAAAAATAATATAATTTTATCTTTAGTGTTAAAATGTTTGCAAAAATTTATACGCCTTTTTTTTTCTTTTTTTTTAGTTGAATAACAGAATTAACATTATCTTTGCTAGATGTATTTCTAGCCCCCAACACTAATGCAGTTGAGAGAAAATAAATTAATATAAGAATGTCATTTTTAAAGGCAAACATAGAACCCATTTTTTTAAAATTAATTCTCAAGATAAATTCACAGGCATTTTACATAAACAGACATATGTGAGGTTACTTTTTAATTATTAAAATACTAATAAAATCCATAGTTCTAAATAGAAAAGAAAAATTAAATTCGAGAAAATAACATCCAGGAATTTAACACATCTGAATTACTGTTAAAATATTACCCATTTTTTTTACTAGTAAATTTTTGCAGTACATTATTATTTTTTTACAAGTGTGAATGGAAGATTAAATTCTTGTCAAATTTGTGTACAATTTAGGGAAATTTTACTTTTAGAGGGAAGACCTAACTTCGAACATTGCCTAAAAGATAATTTATTTCAAAATGTATTTGTATGGACCTATGAATATAAATGTATGAATTTCATATGTATTTTTAAGGTACATACAATTAATTAGAAATTCAATTAGTAACCGGCACTTACCAGGAAATGGGATTCAACTAAACATTTTCGTTGTATCCCGACTGTCTTCCCAATAAGTGACAATGACATTTTTATAATTCATATGTTTATTTTTGTCTCTGGATTGTAGTGGCTTTAAATTCATACAAAGAACATAAATTGTTGTGCACTCCAAAGAAGCTTAAGATACCTCTTAATTTCTTTTCGGTATAGCTGTTAAAATTAATTTAAAATGATACCTAATCTATAAAAAAAGAAGAAAAATCCAAGAGGTTTTCCGTCTTGTTACATTCTTAATTCATAATGTTAAATTTTCCTTAAAAATGATTATTGAATTAATAATAAGTGATTTGAACTCTGGTCAAAAAATAAGCATAACACAGTACACGTTAGTAATAATATTAATAATATGCTCCTTGTAACTAGAAGACATTATGGTAAAGCATATCTTTAAAAAAACAATTCAGTAAACTCAACTTCCCATTCTCTGAAGAAGATTGTGTACAAATTAGATGACAATGGTCCTACGAGATATGCGGCCAAAGTTTAAGGCTTAAAAAGGGACAGCATGCAACCGTAAATCATCGATTTCACTTAGCTGTTTGAAAATGCAAAGCAAGAAGAGATAATGGATAAAAAGAGCAGCATTTATGCTAAATGCATTAACTATCTCTCTCTGGGAGTTACGGGGGGTGTTTGGCGACCGTGATTTTGAGGTACGAGTCTTGGGGTTAGGGGCTCAGGGGACGATCGCTACGACTATTCCATTTTTCAAGGAGGCCGGTGTAGACCACCAGTTACACTATTAAAATTAACAGAGAATAGCATTAACGTTTTCCTAGCTAAATAACCATCACTGTATTTCTATACAGAAATAAATCTAGAAAGAAACCAATTTCAGAATTTAATGAAGGAAATCTGAAATTTTATAATTTTTTACTTTTAAATTTTAATATAAATTTGTATATTTTATTTTTGAATGAAATTTAATGATAGATGAGTACACTGACATTTGTGTTTAATTATTTATTCTTAAATTAACCATGAAATGTTTCTCTCTAATAAAAATGTACATAGTAGGTAATTATTATTAGTTAATAATTTGTTTTTTTAAAATTTACACTAAACTTGCATCCAGAATACCTGAAAATCAGTTCTTTCAATAAACGCAATAAATGAATTTATCAATATTCAAGCCAGGTATTCGTTTCTTAAATATTGTAAAAAGCATTTTTAACAAAAGAATATTTTCAGTTTTCTTTGAAAAAAGAATTACCTTTGATAACATAAGCCATGTAGCTCTTTAAAAAGGAGCTTAACTTTCATTATCTTTTGAAATAGTTTAGAATATATGTAGAAATATACAATATTATTTGGATATTTTTAGACTCCATTCAATCTTAGTGATTTTTGCAGCATTCAACAAGGTTTTCAGGTTTTAAAAATTTGTTTGTTTCATCAAATTCATCAAGTAATTTCTTTTAGATATAATCGCTAGATCAACCAAGTTGTTTCCGAAAATTGTTTGATATCCATCTTGACTTAAACTTGATCTACATCGTTGTAGTTGGAAAATCTGAAACAAGACATAATTAAAGAAAAACGGGCACAGACGGATTTAAATTTCAAGTTGGTTAGTTGTTATTGAACAAATGATTTTTTTTTAGCGCATCAACAGCTGAGGTTATTAGCGCTTGGAGCTTTTTTCAGTGCACTGCCGGCCTCCGGACAGTGTTCTCTCGTTACAGACAACACTGTCCATCACCGGACAGTGAGCTGTAAGAAGCTCCTAGGAAGAGAAAATCTAAGGGTTAGCAGCTGGATTCGAACCCGGGACCTCCGCGTGGGAATCGAGTACGCTAACCACATAGCTAATCCCTCCCCTTATTTATTATTATTTTTTTTTTTTAGGTAGTGCAAACTTGTGCTTTAAGTTTTCTTAAAGAAAGAGTATTACAAAAAGTTAAAAATGTATAAATATGATGGGGGTAGATGAACTGTATAACCATTCTGAAGGGTTTATCGGATCAAGACATCTTCAGACATCTTTTATTCATTCCCCTTACTTTTTTTTCTAAATGAAAGATTCTTTTCAACGAACCTATACTTTAAAGTAAGTTGTTTTTCAATACATAGCGGTTGTGATTCAAGGATCCGAGAATAAGAGCTCATTTCCTCTTGCTAGTTTTTCGGATATGTACGATCATTCCCTTCTATCAACTTTATGAAATTCGGAATTTAAAGCTATAGGATCTTCTGGTAGAGGTTAAAGATTGGTAAATTGGTGTAAGATTTTAAGGCGATTAGTTATTTTATTAACGTAGGCATTTGCTTTGAATTAATAGGGAGATTGTGTAACGATACGCCAGTAAACTTTCTCATAGGCGAACGATAACATGTACATGACTTCCATCTTTTAAATGAATATTTTTTTCCTGAAAGAAAACTTATGTGAGAGGACCACATTCAAAGTTTCAAAACAAAATTGTATTCAATTTTATGCTAACAAACCCTCGCTAATGATCTAACATTTTTGAAAGGAATAATCTTAGTAATATTTCTTATAAAACAACTTCTCCTGCCATCTAACGGCAATATAATGAGTTATGATTCATACTATAATAATAAATGCTTTTTCAATTGACGATTATTTCTCGCTTTAATCTAATTCTATGCAAACCAAAAATTGGTACACGTGCTAGTAAGAGAAAAATGAATGATAATAATAATAACATTATTAACTTCCAAAAATATACTCACTTTTGATATAATCACATAATTAATGCAATCTCACTTTATTTCTGAATCACATATTTGATTGAAAGTTAGAATTTTTATTAAAAATGTTTCTTTGAGCGATTGGCGAAAACCATCATTGATTGTTCTGAATAACAGTAAAGATGCTGAATAATGTCAGCTTTTCTGAAAGAAGTCCTCTGCAATATGTCACAAAAGAAAAAAAGTTATCCTATCTCTATCTTTGGATTAAAAAAAAAACAAATCAAACTGTAGGTTTAATTTTATTCCACCACTTTATACCGAGGGTTACTTTTTATGCAGTTTTTATGTTCCCTAAATGATTAATGCTTTATCAAGGGACAGAAGGTTGTCTTATGAGCTTCTACTTCCATTTCAGTATTAAACCATTTATTCTTTCAACAGGCATCCAATGCTGTTTTGATTTCTTATTACCCTGGAAAATAGCTATATTGTAGATATATTTATATAGAGATTTAAACAAATTCTAGACGTAAACCTATTATTATCATCATTTATCCTGTGGCAGCTGGCTTTCCGTTGTCGTTTCGTTGTAACGACTTGATTATCACCTTGAAGTTGTAAGATGGTTGCCTAACCCACTTAGTGATTCTGCAGTCTGCTTTTTCTGCACTAACATAGAGAAGATCTTTTCATGATGGATATCTGAAGCATTATGGAGGAGATTCCAAAACATTACATGGAGATTTGATGAGTGCCACGAAGAATTCCCCCATATTCTGAGAATTGTTAGTGATCTCAATTTGGGTGTGAGCATTCGCTTCCACCACAGCAGTAGGAGGTAACAGTGATTTAGACTCTTGCACCCCCAAACCGTGTAAATTTAAATAATTTGTTTACAATATTAGCGAACTAAAGAGATAAGTAGTTCTGGTATATTAAAAACCAGCCATAAATCTATTACATAATGATAATATTTGCTTGAAATAAAACCCAAATTCCCAACTCAGTATGATGATAGAAGTGTGTTAAACTAGGAGATGATGGACTGCTGAGGGAGATGATGATGGTGCAAGTTGCGGCCACAGTGGTTATCTAACCCTCGTACTTACAATATTCTCATACCATTTCCTATTACATAATAATGGATTCAATATGTGACGTAATAATGATTAATTGCCAACGCCCAGTTTATCAACTTGTCACAAAACTTATAGGTGAATGGTAATGGCAGGTATATTTAATGGGATCTCAATTGATTTGTGTAAAATAATTATGGTTAAATGATGTACAGTTTAGAAGTTTTTGGAAGGGCTTAATCATTGTTACAATTCTCTAGAATGCAAATCTTAAAAGAATAATTGCACTGCTTATTGCATTTTTATTGAAGTTCACTTTATATCTGCCTTCTTTATTTTTTTGGTTTCTTGCAATTGTTTAACCTTCAAAAGAATTTAATATAATTACCATAATTCTTTAGTTTTTTTTGTTAGAAATCCAAATTTAATTTATAAATTTTTTTCGGTGCTTCCAGAAGCGAGATACAGGCACCGACTTCAGTTTTTCAAATGGGGAGGTGTGGTTTTTATTTAAGAAATAGATTCTTCTATTTTTTTTAAGAAAAATTTACTGGAACGGTTTTTTTCTGTGAGCGATGTTTTAGAAGTTATGAATGAAAAAATGATTCTTATAAGAAATTTCATAATGATAATATTATAGGGGTTTTTTGATTGAATTAGAAGAAAAGTACTAGTTTATTATAAATTTTACTCCTCATTAATGTTACAGATCATGCTCGATATGGCTTCCACCATTACCAATTGTCCCTTACAGCCAAAGAAATAGATTCAGCTTTAACCGAGTTACAGGCATCTATTATTCTTGGCTTTAGTTCATCTACAGATGCAATCCCGGCTTGATTCTGATACACCTAGATTTAGAAATGCTTTTAGATAAGCAGAAATAAGGAAAGAAAGAAAAAAGTTATGAATAATCACCTTGTTTTTCAGGTAACCCCAAAGGAAATAGTCCATAGGTGTCAAATCCGGTAAAAGAGGTGGCGACTGAATCGCCCCCCGAGTCGATATAACACTATCAGGCATATAAAGAGATATCTCGATAGACAATTTGATGGGCGGGTTATATCGTCACGGGGGGCGATTCAGTGGCCATTGGATTTCTAACAAAAACCAAGGGGACGCGTATTTTTTAGTTTTGTTTTTTTTTTCTAGCCATCTTAGTTTGCGAGAAAAAGTCGTTATCCATATAGCTTGGGACACCCTGTATACATCTTTGGAGATTCACTTTATTTTGTGTTAATGGCGTGGTTTTCAAGATTACTCTTATCATCATTTCATCAAGAACTTGCAAAATGATATTATCTGCAAGAAGGAAAGAAAAAAAAAATAGATCGTATGGGTGTCCCTAGGAAAAATTTCAAGAAAAATAATTTTCTGGTACTTGGCACAGAACGGACTGTAATAAGATTCATGAACGACAACAAAATATTTTTGTTCATACTAAGAAAGTTTCTACTTAGACACTAGCGGGCATTATTGATGAAGTCTATAACCCAAGAATATGGTTTTTGTGTTCTTATAAAATAATTGGACACTAAACGAGTTTACTGTCACACTGATAACTGGCATGTTTGGTTATAGAAGGCAACTTAGAAATCTTTCTTATACTAACTTTTTCATCTAAGCAAAGAAAATAAGATTCTTGATAAGTCACTTCAAAAAGCTTTAGAGATAAAGTTAATAAAATATATTTTGAAAAGGCTCTCAATATTTTTTTTTTTAATTTTTGTAAAAGTGATTATTCTTCTAGAAATAAATTGCGATTTTTAAATCTATTTTTTAAAAAGAAGTTACTAAAAATTGCAATCAACTAATGTTCAAGTACAGTCAAATTCAAATTAAAATTCTATTTAATTTGAAGTGATTCATTATTCATTACTCGCTGATTAAATTAAAATTTAATCCTCGAACAAAGAATCATATTTTCATTTTCGTATTTTAATATTTATATAAATGCTAAAAAAAAGAAACAACCAAAATAAATTAATTAAATCAATGTTATTTTTGTTTTTCAGATGTGAAACTTAAGGATTGATTACTCAATTCAATTGAAGAAAATCGCCAGTAAGTTCTATTTATTTAATTTAAACAGAATATTTTAATATGTATTAATCTTCTATCATTTTTTTTAATTATAAGTATTAAACAATAAGAAAACTGTCAAACAATTGTTTGAATCAGAAGAAACAAAAGTTACTAGGCTGACATTTTATCATTTATTTTCCCTGGAGGATGGAAAATATCGTGTAATAATTACACAAAAAATGATTTCAGAGGTGGAGAATTGTTTTTTAAAAACAATCATTACTTGACTAGATATTCCTTGCTTTGACCAGAAAGCCTGCTAGTTCTATTGTATAACTACTGTTAGTTAACTAATAAATTTCATTAGAGTAAAAGGAGATGATTTATTTGATTAAAGATTAGCAAGTTTGTTGAGAAAGCAAATGTAAAAGTAATTTTAGAATTGACATCTTAGTTCCAAGAATATATTCAAAATTAAAATTATGAAATTTTGGTATTTATGTTTTAAAGAAATAGGTTAGATAGTAAATTTAAAAAAGGCTGATTACACAGCATGTGAAAATAGAAATATGATAACGATTTTCTGGGACTTGTGAACTTATTTATGAGACTATAAATCATTTTTATTTGTAAGTCGTGAAAACAATGTTATAAAATATTTTTTTGTTTTTGTTTTCTTAACTTACTGCCATTTTAAAATGTTCTTATATCAGCAAACAGCTTGATCCAAATATAAAGTTATCCGATTAAAAGTTGCGGAAAACTGCAAGTAAAATTATCTAGATAGAATTATCTATTTGTTGCCTAGAAAGTTCTCTAAAGCAAATAAACTAGGTTCTTAATCTTTATCTACTAATATTGTTTCATAATAAGGCTAATATGCATTGATTACTAAACTTTTATTAGGTTTTATAATAATTATTGGAGAAATAAAATATTTTGAGCCGTTCACTACTTGTTGTTCTGATTTTACAAGGACAATTTTTCTAATTTTACCACTCTAGGCTAATTTCTGCTTGTATTCTCTTACAATTTTAACGAAAGACTTTGTAAAACTATTTGTTAGGCTCTTACACGATATTACACTATAATCGTCTGCAGCAGAATCAGAAAATTTAATATGAATGTGGTAAAACTTTTATTTTGACATCTATTGCTTTTAAAATGTTTCTATGAAAGTATAAAGTTCAGATAATTATTTCAACCAGCAAATCCTTTGCATGAAATCATTTATAATCTCTCTTTTCTCTCTTGGTAACGGCCGTGGGTTTATAAGAGGTACTCCCCACTTGCAGATTATGCATAAATCATATAAAAGATTGATGATTTCTTCTTCATCATGAACAGTTCTGTTTAATCATCCTTCTAATTTTATTTTAATTTCTTTAAGAAGATAATAGCCTCTTCTCTGCCATTCAAAAATAACCTCTTAGGAGTGCTGGAACTGACCACTGAAAAATTTATTTACTCGTGAATTGGTGTAGAATTGGTTGACTGAAAATAGGACAGCCAATAACAAAATGGTAGTTGCCCATTTTATAAAAACTACAGTTTAAAAGATTTCTGGAATAAACCATATGAAACCGTCCACCTTAAAAGTTACAGTTTGTTTTAAAATTAGCATTTGGCATTAAGCTTGCTGGTAATTCCACAGATTATAATTGGGTTACCCAAATCCAGAAACTGGTTAAAAAGTTGGATGACCCGATTACTTTAGATTAGTAAATACTTCTGTAAAATGTCTTTTCAAAAATAACAGATTAATTCAGGATTGCAGCAAAGTCTAGCCCGATAATAATAATGTAATCACGCGAACTGCCAAACATTGCTGATAAGCCAGCTAACTGATTTAGAGTAGGCAACAAAACAAACTCTATGCCATGACTAGATCTTAGAAAATTACTGAACGAACTGGGTAAACAAGGAAGCTTTAATTGAGCTTTTAGTGGCAGAGATTTGAGATTAGAAATTAAATTAACTTAATCAAATTTAACTTAAATTAATTGACTTAAATGCTTTTAAAAATAATAATAATAATTGCTGACTAAAAATCAATGAATCCTTGTAACAACAAACTTATTAGTTATATAACAAACAGGAATTCTATTTGCTATGAACTATGCTTGTGATAGATCCTTCAAATAATGCTCCCACAATTACTTGTCAAAAATCTAAACAATTTCTGATATTTACAAGTAAGAAGTGAGTACCTGCCAGTATTACATGTAATAAATAAGAGCTTTATAAGTTTTACAAGCATATGAGCGAGTATGGAAGCTTAAGGATAACCAATCTAAAGGTGTGGAATTCCTTTGTAGAGCTTGGGAAGAGGCCATCTTTGGCAACATTCCATCTTCTACCACTTGACCATCTTTCTTCTTCTCTGGATTTATTTAATACAAATTGCTTTGAGCGATTTCATTTTATTATTATTTCTTTTCATACAACATTCTTTCTATTATAAAGTTTATAAATTTTTCTATTTGTTGCAACAGATTCAATTACTATTTTACATAGTTTTGTTTTATCTATTACAAAGTGTTAGCGTTCGTTTTCACTTTTCGAGATAGTATTGTACTATAATACAAGCTTAGAAAGCTCCTGAACAAGTTGTTAGCAAAGGGATTGAATTTGTCAATGCATCTGCAAGAATCCTCTACAAAAATTTCAAATTAATCTAAACCGTATACAGGTTTATGCCAATTATAAGAATTTGAAATTAATCATTAATAAACCAAAGCCATACTAATCGCTGCAAAATTTTAGGATAAATACTTTCCGATCTTCTTAAATTTTCCATTGTTCATCTTCCGATCTAGTTTTGTTCGTTCCCGCCAGTCGTATTTCAAAAACTAAATGTTTATTTTAGCAAAAAATATTTCTAAATAAAATAATAACAGTTTATCGAGACAGAAATAAAGTAAATCTGGTCAAACTAGAAGATAATTCCGTGTTTTTCCATTATTTTTACTTTCTATTTCCCAAATGAGGTCCACCCTGTTTGTTTAATCCAGCCCTGGCCTTAATACTAGCTTACAGAAACAGAGAAAGTGGAAATCTGATCGATCTTGGAGACGATTCCGTGTTTTTCCATTGTTTATTGCCTTTTATCTCACAAATGAGGTCCACCCTGTTTGTTTAATCCAGCCCTGGCCTTAATACTAGCTTACAGAAACAGAGAAAGTGGAAATCTGATCGATCTTGGAGACGATTCCGTGTTTTTCTATTGTTTTTGACCTTCTGTTTCCCAAATGAGGTCTACACTGTTTGTTAAATCCAGCCCTGGTCTGAATACTAGCTTACTGAAACAGAGAAAGTGGAAATCTGATCGATCTTGGAGACGATTCCGTGTTTTTCCATTGTTTATTGCCTTTTATCTCACAAATGAGGTCCACCCTGTTTGTTTAATCCAGCCCTGGCCTTAATACTAGCTTACAGAAACAGAGAAAGTGAAAATCTGATCGATCTTGGAGACGATTTCATGTTTTTCTATTGTTTTTGACCTTCTGTTTCCCAAATGAGGTCTACACTGTTTGTTAAATCCAGCCCTGGTCTGAATACTAGCTTACTGAAACAGAGAAAGTGGAAATCTGGTCGAACTAGTAGACAATTACGAGTTTTTCCATTGTTTTTTACCTTCTATTTCCCAAATGAGGTCTACCCTCTTAGTTTTGGCCCTAATACTAGGTTGAAGAGGCAGTAACAATGGAAAACTGGTCGAACTTTAAGACAATTTCTTGTATTCTCTTGTTTTCTGTTTTTTTGCTTTACTATCGCTAAGATACTTTCATTTGTTAAAATAAAAATAAAATTTGGGAAATTTTAACAAAATAATATTTTTATGAACTTACAGTTAATTTGGAAATGTATATAAAAATACGAAAATGTTGTAAAGAAAGAGAAATAAAGGAATGTTATGTTCTTCTACATTTTTAATAAGAATATACATACATCCATGCATTATTAAAAGAGACAATAGCAGTGCTTGCTGCATTGTTTTCTACTGTTAGCGCTGTATAGTCTAGAAAATTTAAAAAAAGAAAACAACAAAAAAAAAAGTGTAGAGTACATTGGTGTTCATAACAGTATTGTTTGTCTAGTTTTGCTGTGAAGATACGCCAGCGTATCTTCTTGTTAAATATTCTGGGCTTGGTAATAAAATTTCACTATTTAGTCTATTTTATAACAAAAAGATAACAATACCTAAATCAACAAAGGAAATATTTGTTGATTTTAACAGTATCTATTCTATACTTAGGACCAATGCATGGCCTCTTGACCGTGAGCAAAACATCTGGGTCAGTTCACATGACTGTTTATTTTTCTTTAGACATTTTCATTTATTCATTTAAGAGAGGAAAAGTGAAATTATGATCGTGACAGATTTACAAAATTGTATTAATAGTCTGTTATAAATTTCTGGCAAAGTAAACATTTCCTTTACCTTGTTATTTGAAACTCCTCCTTCTCATTTCTATTATTATTGCAAGCTTGCAATAGAACGTATATTTTGAATTAAATCAATTAACGAATAAATGTTAGAAAAATATTATTTTTCTTCATATATTACCATATTAGGTAGAACATTTTTTTTTTTTCTTGAAGAGCAAAAAAAGGTTCCATAATTCTGAACGCAGGCGATCTAGGAAGCGATGCATAACTGGCAGACACTTGATCGATGGCCTTCTTTAGAGGCTGGAAAAAAGTAGATTCTTTTACTTTATAACCCAATTCTTCATATTCTAAAACTTTCAAAGATTTTCCCTCATTTTTTTCCCTTTTTTTAGCTAGAGAGTTTGTAAAAATAAATGTTAAAAAATATGGGGGAAAAATTATTACACCTTACTTCACTTTAACTTCACCATCCCATAGTGAAATACCTCAGGCGTTGGGTAAGATTGCTTGCTTGTCGCTTTTAAAATTCTTTTTTAAAGAATTCAATCATATCCCAACAATCTTACTAGAACTCTTTTAAAAGCTTCTTTAATAAATTAGTTCTGTCTATTTTTTAACATTTGCTAAATGCTTGCAGCAAATCTATCAAATTAATATTCATTCGACATTGTTCAACGGTTTACGGACTTCCAATGATTGGATAAAAATAAGTAGTTAATTTTCTTTTAGTAATAGTTTATCTTCCTTTATTAGAAGGAACATAAAATAGGAAAGCTGTGCAACTCTCATAAGTCACTATTCATAATCATGTATTATCTTTGTAAAATAAATGCAATTGGGGCCAAAATAAGACAAAAATCATCGGATAGATTTGTAATTTGTAGTTCAATTATAAATAATGGGTTGGCAAATAAGTTCGTTCGGGTTTTGAGGGTGGAATAAATAACAATTTTTTTGATACACAGAATAAATTTTAATCAATTATATATTGGACCATTCTTATTGATGACTTCTTGCCATCTTTCCACCAACTTCATTATACCACGTTCGCAGAACGTCTGTGGCTTATCGCCGAAAAACCAATCAAAATTTTTGTTGACAGTCTTCTCTTTATCGAAAGTTTTTCCATTCATGGAGTTCTGAAACTATAGAATAAATGATAATCAGAAGGTGCCAGGCTCGGTGAATACGGAGGATGAGGCAAAACGTCCCAGCAGTTTATTCCTAGTGGTCAATGACGTATGCGGTCTGGCGTTGTCGTAATGGGAGCCTTTGCGATTTGCCAATTCTGGACGTTTTGTGCGGATTGCATGGTCCAATTTTGCTAACTGCAAGCAGTATGCGGTTGATTCAACTGTTTTGCCTGATGGTAACAGCTCGTTATAGATGATACCTTTACGATATAATCCCACCATTCGGAGAGCATAATCTTCTTCGGATGCAATTCCGCCTTCGAGCTTCTTTGCGGCGGCTCACTGCAGTGCTTCCATGATCTTACACGCACTACATTATCGTAGACGATCCATTTTTCATCTCTCGTTACCATCCGCTTTAAAAATGGGTTTAAAATTGCGTTTTCTTGACGTTTCCGCAGCGAATCGCAAATGGATATGCGAGTGACAAAGTTGGCCTCGGTTAATTCATGCGGCACCCCAAACATTGAGCCGAGAAACGTATCCCAGCCGAGGCAAATGATTTTCGGCGCTTGTATGGGATATATTAAGTGCACTTGCTATCTCTCTCACCGATTGCATGGATCTTTATCGATTACGCTATTGTCATCATCTGAATTAATCTCGGTCGGGCGACCGGAGCGGGGCGCATCATTAATGTCAAAATCTCCAGAACGGAATTTGGCAAACCACTTTTGGCATATGCGTTCTGTTCAGGCATCATAACTACATACACTTCTATAGTCTTCTATATAACTAGACGCATGAAAAACGCCGTCCATTTTTGTTTAATTTAACTGTTTAAAAATTGGCAATTGTTATTTACCTTGTAAGTACGTGAAATGAATAAATGTGAATTAATCTTGAAGGATTAACTGTTATTGTATCTTTTGGTCCAAACTGTTTGGGTATTGTCACGTTTGGGTTTAATCAATTTTGTTTGGTATTATCATTATGGGTTTTAATGTTAAGTAATAATGTTTGGGAACACCCAGACATAACAACAGTTTTACCCACTAAGATTAACGTACACAAAATTACTAAAAATTTAATCAATATATGTCTTGCATATGACCTAGTCCCTACGTCGTAAGCTTGGCGTAATAAATAAAACAAAATGTGTTGGAAACTGGTCACAATTTTTCTTCCATAATACGCACATTATATAGAGTCTAGACAAAAAGTAAAACCTAGAACAAATAATAAGAAAAATGAGACAGAACTTAATTAAAAACCTCTTAAAATTTACTAAGGTCGTTCACCTCTCGCGTTCTAGCAAGTACATGTAATTTATCTCCATTTCTTTAATTACTATCCCTTACTTTAGCTAGCTGCTCTAACTTCAAATTGAATGGATAAAATACAAATAATTACGAAGGACGTTTATGATTACTGGGTCCTTCTTCCTTAATCAACACCAAGACTGTCGTCAATATAAAAGCGTCAGCTGTAAGAAAACGGAAAGTTACAGAATTCGCCCTTTTTAATTTCCTGCCATATTTTGTGGTTAGTTTGTCATTTATAAAAGGTTTAAGAGTTATCATATTTTTTTCATTTTCTCCTTACCACTACTATCGCTACTTCTTCATTCTATATTTTCATAATCCAGTTCCAATAACAATTTATGGTAATATTCATTCTAATGATCTGTTTAAATATTCATGGATTATGAGATTATTATTCATACTTATGGTAATGAGGATTTGATTTAATTCCATTGTTTTTGGCAAAGTTTGTTTGATTTTAATTGCCACCCTCATTCACTCTATTGTGGTTAAGTTTGGAAATAAGCCAAATTACAATTGATGAACTGCAGAAGTTTATTGTTTGGGAAATTGATAATGTTAAACAATACAATGAAAATTTTATTTGTGTTTATTTATTGAGTGAGTGGCGCATATAATATCTTACTGAAAACAGTAAGAAGTTAATAATATTCCGTATTGATGCTATCATCGTGACGTTTTTGTTTACCAGGATCTTGCAGCATCAAAAACATTAGGAAACAAGGAGATCTCGGTGCATGGAACAGTTAGAAACAAAGTAAACAGCATTAGCGATTTAATGAAGCGTTTTTGATTAAGAAAAATTGACGAACTGTTCGTTTAATCCAGCCCTGGACTAGTTTGCAGAAACAGAAAAATTGGAAATTTGGTCGAACTTCAAGACAATACCGTGTTTTCCCTTGTTTTTTGCTACTCATTTTTCAAAACAGGTCTACCCTGTTAGTTGATTCTAGCTTTGGCCGTAATACTGGCTTACAGCGACTGAGAAAGTAGAAATCTGGTCGAACTTGACGACAATTCCGTGTTTTTCCCTTCTTTCTTACCTTTTGTTTCACAAATAAGGGCAACCCTGTTTGTTTAATCCAGCCCTGGTCTTAATACTAGCTTAATAAATAGCTAATTTTTCCCCAACAGAGAAAGTGGAAATCTGGTCGAACTAGAAGACAATTCCGTGTTTTTCCACTGTTTTTTACCTTTTATTTTCTAAATAAGGTCTACGCTGCATGTTTAATCCAGTCTTGGCCTTAATACTAGCTTACAGGAACAGAGAAAGTGGAAATCTGGTCGAACTTGAATTCCATGTTTTTCCATTGTTTCTTACCTTGTAAGCATTGGTGTAAGCATGATTGTCTAAATTCATCATATTGACACTCAACAGGCAGTTTATGTCACTTGTCACAATTTAACAATCATAATTGGGGACAATATATTTACTTAGTCATTGATACTTACATGGCATTGATCAATTTTACATTTTCATGTTTACTAAATGATACGAACTTCCATTTAATAGTACTTGTTTTTTATTTATTTTCTAATGTAGAGGGCGCAAGGAAAATTTGGCGCGAAATATGTGGACGCTTCTTTCCACCAGGTTATTCTCTGTCTTCCCTCCTTTGAAAAAACTTGAATATTTTACTTTTTGTGAATCGAAAATAGCTAATTTTTTTCCCCAATTTAAGGCACTTCTACATCTGCGCTCATTGACGCCAGGAGTTTTTTTTATTTTTTCAGTGCTCTGCCGGCCTCCGGATAGTACCCTCTAGTTACAGAAAATATTGTTGCAACACCGAATAAGAAGCATTTAGGATAAAAAAAAATAAGGTAGGACAATAGTTATTGATATTTATTTTTGTAAAAAAACTGCTTGGTCTGGGTCCATTGATAAGAAAGTAATTGATAAGTAAAAATTCTTGTAAAGAATCACAACTAATATTATTTAATTTTTCTACCAAATTTTTTTAGTATTTAAAAAAACCACAAGTTATGGTTTAACAGTTAGAATTCCTTATGGTGGAAGATGAAGTAATGTAATACATAATTCTGTTAGGAGGCTGAAAATATGAAAAAAAAATCATGAGATATAAGTAAATTTCTTCAATATATAAAATCCATTTCTTGAGGGACTACTTCGCAAAGTAAGCGGCTTACAAGTTCAGAAATAATCAGTGGTTGGGCTCTCAAAATATTCTACGGAGTATTGAATAGCTACACCGTACATCTCATACAACTTGGAAAATGTAATATATGTATTTGAGTTTAGGTTTTGCTCCAAGATATTTCATCAATATGTTACTCCTGAATGTAGTTGGTTATCCCTTGTAAATCATCTTGGACAGCGCCAATTGTGACTAATTACTTGTATTCCTAATTTTATTTATTAAAAAGTCTGGCCCACGACTTTCTGTAACTACCACTTTCAATCTTAATAATAATTCACACTGTTACTAACATTATCTAGTTTACAAAACGTCTCTGTCTGCTGCAAACTACAACTTTAGAATCCCTTAAAATAAAATAAAAATGCTAAAAAAATTATATTAATATAAGTTATTGATTCACACTTAAGTAATACTTGTACGAAGTTTATAGAAATCGAAGCAGGCATTTTCAAAATCAGAGAAAAGTGAAAAATAATCAAAAGAGGATTTTTCTTCAGGCTCAGCATGAAATTTTTCACTTTATACATCTTCATAAGACATGAATAAAAACCTGGGCCATTTGTTTTATAATTGTACTTTAGAAGGTAATACATATTCTAACTTGCTTCTCCAATAAGTGTCCTTATTGGAATTGTTCTTGTCATATTTTTAAATATGTAAGTAATATGTTTTTAAATATTACTATGTTTTTAAATCATTCTTGTAACAGAATAAAATGAGTATAATAATAATAATAAGTTTAAAAGAAAGTAGGAGACATTTAAAAATACTTTTAAGGTGGTGCTTCCAATTGTGGAATTTGTTTAAAAATCGGAATTATGGATTAAGATTTATTTAGATTATAGATTAAGAATATTTTTCCGAAGCTTAATATCTGCTAAAACCATTCCCTCTGATAAAGTTGTAAAAAGCCACTGAAACCAAAACACAATTCAATGGGAAATTATGTAAAAGAAAAGCACTTTTCTTATAAGTGAATGTACAGAAGCCAATAAATTCTTATTGTCAACATGGTTGACAGATTTGTTATTGCGTTCTAACACCTGTTTTAACCTGCTTTTACTTCTCACTCCAGTAATAAATTAAACCAAATGTTGTTACATTAATGAAATTACTATCAACTTTTACAAACAAATTCCCATACTGAATGAAATAACTCCAATTGGTTTCCACAATAAGTTGTTAGAAAGAATTCTTGAATAAAACATAGCCAATCTGAAAGTAAGTTCTATTTCAAAGATATAGAGGAGACCATTTTGTTTATATTGTTTTCTAGCAAGGACGTTGAAAATTGCTTATATATCTGAACCAGTGATATTTGTATGGAGCTCACAAATCAATTGTCTTTCTTGATGCTTCTGCTAGGAATATTTGATAACCTTATCTGAAAAATGAATATTGTTCTTTATTTTCAATTTGTATTACCTGAATCATTGGAAATTTACCTAATTTTTACTTTCTCTTACTGCTTTTAACAATAAATATTGCAACACTTGATGTTGTCCATTCAAACTAAAAATATTTAATTCTATCACCAAAAGTATAATTTGTTATTGTGTACAAATTTTGGAACAAACAGTGTATGATAGTGTTCGGAGCTTTTTAATAAAGAAAGGATTTTGTTTTCCAGAAACTATAACAAATTATTGATTATATTTAATAACCAATTGACATCGAGTCAGTTCTGAATAGTTGCTATAATCCGTATTACAGACATTTAAGTAATTTAAACATAATATTTATATTGAAAAATTGAGATTGATGGCACAACTTCGTTTAAGTTACAAAAAAATGGTAAAGTATATTTCAATGGGCAAAGATTTAATTTTAATAGTGATAAGGTATGTGAACTGTGCTCGTTGAACGAACCTGATGACATGGCTCATGCCATCGCAAGGTGTCCTACTCTTTCATCATATAGAGATCCACTTATTCAAAAATATTGTGGTGCTGTGAAGAGTTTTGATGAAATTTTTATAAATCTTCTTTGTTTTACGGAGCTAGATCATCTCAGTAAGTTCAATGATGTCTTTGTTTTCTGATAAAATATTTTTAAATTTAGAGGTATTTTTTGTTAGTATTTACAGTTTTTCTAAGTATAATTTTATTTACTATTCTTTCATTTTTTATTTTTTACTTTTATTATTATTATTAATTTGGTATTTGTTAAGATATTTTGTATTTATTTATTGTTTAATTAGGAAGATTCGAATTTTGGTTTTGTTTTTTATTAAGGTCACTGTAGTATTTTTTATTTTTTGTTTTGTTAATACCATTATGTACTTTTATTTGATTATTTTCTACTTCATTTTTTTAAATAGGTATGTATTTGATTTACTTATTTATTTTTTGTACTTGTCGAGGTCCATCTCCAACTGTGTACCCTAAAAAGGTTAAACCAGTGTATAAATAACCAATCTCCCCCCCAACTGTTTTGTGCAAATTAAAGTTACATTTGAATTATGTATATTATGGCCTGGATGTCCCAATGCCAGATACTCTAACCAAAAAGAAATCATGTTACAAAGCTATTTTGTTGACAGAAATGGATAAATTTTTTGCCTACTACGATACTACCCCTGTTTTTTTATAAAAAAAAAAATTGCATTCTCTGTAAATGTGTGTAAGTTCATTATTAAAATATCTTTTATCTTTGATTGAAGTCTGAATGGAAAGCATCAAAATGCCAGCGATTGGTGATTACATCATCTTTTTTTTACCTTTTACCTTTACCTTTGGAAGCTTACTGAATTCTCATTGTGTAACCTTTGTTTACATTGAAGAAGTTTTGTTACAAAAGTAGAAATAACATTGTTTTTATTCATTAATTCAGTTCATCAAGTTGGAGAAGTAGATTTTCTTTCATTAAATTTGTTAAATAAGCGGAATCTTTTTTTCTGTTTTTCAGTTAATCAAATTAACTTTCAAAAAAAACAACCTTGTTTTCGTTTTATTCCTGTATACTCTCGCCGTGAATTGTAGAGAGCGTAAGAACAGTTATTCAAACAGGTAATTTTTTTGGCAACCTACAGACTTTGCTAAGAAGCATCAAACTTATTGTATTGTGCTATTTAATAAAAATGCTCGATTTTTTTTTTACCTCTTTAATGATCTGTTGTGGCATTAATTAATTTCTTTAGCTTTTTTAGCTAAGGCATCGGTTTTAATTTCGTTTTTTCCCCCTAATATTGCACCATCCATTTATTTTATTGAATGCCCCCCTGAGCTTGCCACGGTTTAATCGTTTGCATGAGGGGACAAGTGTCACTTACTTTAGGAACTAAACAGGGAAATTACTGCTCCCCAATGGGAATGCTTCTTCAGTAAACATTTGAATGTTTCACACTGTTTTTTTTAAAATAAAATCATTTACAAAATTAAAAAATATAAAGAACGATAAAAATGTTAAAAGTAGAAAACAGTTGATTTAATTTTTTTTAAAAAACAGTGTTAATTCGGGAAAACATTTTAGCAAACGAAACCTCAATTTGCTCAAACTGGTATAAATGTGGGAGTTAGTAAACAAAGTGTAAACTTCACCTGATTGTACCGTCCAATTCTTGTATATCAGCCTTTCCATTGGTAAATATGAATATATATATGTTTTGTCCAATTAGATTTAACTGTTAGGCGAAAGTTTGACTGAACAGTTCGACAAGTTGATAGTCATTAATGTTATTTATAATTGAATTTTGGATTTTTGCGATCAATAAACCATAACTTTTTGGTAGGACCTCCATTACAATATTACTGAAATTCACTCTAGTGTAAAGGTCAATAACAAAACCACAAAATTGTTATTGTTACGTATATACCACTTCTTGACCTCTTGGCTAATGTAGTTAACGCAAGGTTTATGGTTTCGTTTTATTGAGGAATCATACACCAATTATCTGGGACTTCACGAATGATTAGTGCTGTGTAGAGATTAGCAGTGTGATACTTCTAGCTGAATCAATTGTAGTTAATGCACTAGGAATAAATAATCATCGCCTATGTGGATATTAATGATGATGCTTAATTGTCCGTCATCCTATTCCACGAATAATCCTTGATGACTAGCTGAGTAAACTTACACTTTTAGACCCAATGCTAAGTTTTGATACTTAGGGTGTTCATTTTAAGACGGCACAAATGCATTTCATGCCTAAACGGTTAATCTGAGCGAAAAATAATAGAGGAAAAATTTGTTGCCCGTCACCTATAGTTTCAGAATATGTGACTTGATTTTAGATTCCTGCCTGTATACGCGGCTGACGCGCAACTAAAAGTGAGGGTTCGCAGTTGACCCCCATTTTCAAGTATTCAGTTTTAAATAGTATAAAAAGTTATGAAAGAAACCGGAAACCGCAATTCGATATCTTCAAAATTAAAGGTGCTAGGCCATTTAAAAATCTGGTATTTATTAATCATATTTCAATTTTTTAACTTGTTATCAAAGAGAAAGAAGAGCACGCGATAGGTCATTTTTATGTATTTTTTCATCCCCTTTCTACTAAAAATATTGCCAAGGCAGTAAAGCTAGTATTTTTTTTAATATCAGGGAAATAAGTAGTTTTCCGAGTGATTTTTCTAAGAAAAATCAAATGTTAAGAGCTTTAGATGTTCTCAAGCATACACAAAATGGCTAAAAATTAATTTTACATCTGTTACAAACAAGAAGGTTTAATAATTATTTGGTAATTTTGGGAGAGTTGCGTTTAATTACCAAAAAAAATTGGAAACCTCCTGCCACATATTTAAGTGATCAATATCTTTCATGTAAAGGATCAAACTTATTCCTTAATTTATCAAATAATGCACTTTTTACGCAGCTTGTGCAGCATGTACTGTGCTTTCAAAGGTGCCTCCTCTGGCTCGCAAGCCAGATTAGCCAGGTGGTTATCAACTGCTCTCTGTACCTGAGGAGACTTGCGGTATCCGATTTCTTTCATAACTTTTTATACACTTTAAAACTGTGTATATGAAAATGGGGGTCAACTGCGAACCCTCACTTTTGGTCGCGCGTCAGCCGCGTATGCGGGTAGGAATCTAAAATCAAGTCACATATTCTAAAACTAGAGGTAACGGGCAACAAATTTTTCCTCTACCATTTTTTTGCTCAGATTAACCGTTTATGCATGAAATGCATTTGAGCCGTCTTAAAATGAACACCCTGTATAAATACCAGTATTTTTTTTTCGATAGAGTTAGTTTATGAAGATTTTATGAAATGGAGTCATAGAAATAGTCAATTTACGCTCATAATATTACCTTTTTAAGAGCGGTGGTAACGAAACATGAATCATGTAGTGTGCTACAAAAGTAAACAATAAATTTTCTCCTTAAAAAAAACAAACCATACATGGCAAAGTAACAAATACAAAGGAAGTACTTTAAGAAGCACTTCGAAGTGAGACAATAGAAGTTATAATTAGGTTTTGGTTTCGGTTTAAGAGGAACGTGGGTCTTCTTCGAACAATTGGGAGTCAACCTTAAGCTGGGAATAAATGCATTATTATTGGGAGATTGAGTGATGGTCTGTAATTGCCTGTCCACGTTTTTAATCCTTGATGACTTTTTCTGCAAAAGGCTATGTTTTTCGGTCTCCAAATTGTACCTTTAGACTCATGTCCATCAATCTGATCAGCAAACTGAGTTACTAGCAATGCCCATAGTTTAGTAACCACGCTATGGTACCTAAAGTGAGCCTACAGTATATGATATCTTAAAAAATATTAACTATACAAAATATAAAATAAATAAAATGTCAAAAACATTGATTACATTGTCCAAAACAGATGTTAAATTAAAATGAATCCTCTAGTGACGTTGCTGTATGGCGCGGGTGATTCTATTTTTATTTATATAATATAGGTGGCTGTGGATTTCTCTGTCATTCACACAGCATGCGCTCTCGTTGTAATATAACCTCCTTGTCAGTTGGGGCCTGAACACACCTACTCAAGCTTTCTGGCTGTCAGGCTAAACTCTTAACTCGGTGTTTATTTTTATCGTTTATTATTATTTTTTTTTTGTCTTCACTTTAACATTTCTAATGGCTAACATAAACGGTCAGATTTGTAAAAGCTAATGGCTCTCACTTGTTGGTTGTTCCTTCACTTATGAGAAGATTAATGCTCTAGCTCCTTGCTCAAATCTGCGGAAGGGCTTAAGTCATTCTGAACTGAATCAACTTCTAGTACCTAGCCAACGATACATTAAGAAACATATTTTTACTGTATTTTCAGCGTTTACACAGTACACAGTGTTTACAAAGGTGGTTGATCTGTGCATCTATTTGGTTTAACCGAATGGAAAGGTCTATTTACCCACTCATAAAAAGTTTGTTCACTCACTAGCAATATTGAATTTACCTTGCCTTTTTGGACACCAAGCTTCGATGAAAATAAGTTGTTCTTTCACAATGTTGGAAACAGGATGTGCAGGTAAACTGGCATTTTTTTATAATGAATCTTTGTCGTAGGTTGTGATTCGAATCTAAAGATGGTTTAGGGATGTCCACAGCATAGATTGTGTACATGGGTCCCCCAGTATGCTGTCATGAAGCACGCCAACGCAGATAGTTCTTAGTTCGAACAGAATAATAAGATAAGATAAATGCAGTCCTTTTATAATTCTTCAATAAATGTATGATGTATTTGTTGAAGCCACCTTATTTTTACATTTATCGATTTTGGATGTCCGTATAATCTTACATGTTGGACCAGTGCTGTTCACTTAACAACTACTAGCGCTTTCTAGTCTGAATTTTGTTCACTAAATTACTGTAGATTCATATATTGAAGCTTCCCAAAAATTTATTACTATCTTACAAACCAAATTCTACAAGTTTTTTTTGGGTAATCGCGATTTTCTTAATGTTATAAAAATATTATCTAATCACTAACTTTTTCATTTAGCAATTAATTGTGAAAATAAAGGATAGAATTTGCCAAAAGATTGTTGTATATTATTCAGCATTTACTCAAGTTATTCCATATTAAAACCAGCAAGTCAGAGAAAAGAATCAACTGCATTACATACGAGGGGGTACCCAAAAATAACCGGAATTGCGTTGCCGCGCATGGAGCTTATGTAGTACGCATTTCTGCCGCTAGACGTGTATAGCGCAATTCCTTGCCAGTTCAGTCCTGCCTGTGTTGTCTGCCTGGCTTGTTCTGTTCATCTGCAGTGATTGTTTTTACCAGCGCTGTTTTGTTCTTTTTTCGTTTTTTATGATGGCAAGTTTAAGTGAACAACGTGCAGCTCTGAAATTTTGTTTTCTACTCGGCAAAAATGCTGCTGAAAGTGTTTTAATGTTGAAAACAGCTTACAAAGATGACGCTATGGGAAAAACTCAAGTATACGAGTGGTTTACTCGGTTTAAAAATGGCGACATGTCGATTGATGACAAACCTCGTTCTGGACGGCCATCAACTGCCCGAATCGACGAAAATGTTGAAAAAATTCGAGAGCTGGTGTTCACAGACCGTCGACAGACAATTGATCAACTGTCAGAGAGTAGTGGGTTATCTTGGAGCTCGGTTCAGCGAATTTTAACGGAAGATTTGGGGATGAAAAGGGTTGCTGCCAAGTTTGTTCCTCGAGTTCTGACTGACAATCAAAAAGAACATCGAGTTGAAACATGTCGTGCTTTGAAACAACAGCTTGAAACTGATCCAGACTTTCTGTCAAAGGTCATTACTGGTGATGAGTCATGGTGCTATGGTTATGACCCAGAAACAAAGCAACAGTCGAGCCAATCCAATGGAAAACGTCATCTTCACCCTGACCAAAAAAATGTCGTCAAGTCAAGTCAAACATCAAAACAATGCTGATTTGCTTTTTTGATGCCAAAGGCGTAGTCCATTCAGAGTTTGTCCCCCCAGGTCAGACCGTCAATCAAACCTTGTATTTGGAAGTTTTGAAAAGATTGCGCAATAGTGTTCGCCAAAAAAGACCCGATTTGTGGCAAACAGGAGACTGGTTCTTCCACCACGACAATGCACCTGCACACACAGCCATCTCTGTTACACAGTTTTTGGCTAAAAATGGCATGGTTCCGCTGCCCCACGCACCTTACTCGCCTGACCTGGCTCCGTGCGACTTTTTCTTATTTCCACGCATGAAAAAGGGCATGAAAGGTCACCGATTTGACAACATTGAAGAGGTCAAGAAAAAAACGAAGAAGGAGCTGTCAGCCATTTCTAAAGATGACTACAAAAAATGTTTCGAACAGTGGAAGCACCGGTGGGACAGATGTATTAGTTGTAATGGAGAGTATTTTGAAGGGGATAAGGTTGTTCTGTAAAAAATTTGTAAATAAATAGCTTTTAAAAAATAATTCCGGTTTTTTTTGGGTACCCCCTCGTACAGGGTGACCAGAGTTATATGCTCCACCCACTTTTTTTTTTAAACGGCGGGAAATTTCGAAAAAATAAAAAACACGTATTTAATCATTTTTAGTCTAGTTTATTTTCAGTGATTGACCCATTTTTTTAAACCCCTGTATCTCGAGATACAGCATCCAACTTTTGTTTTTCAAATGGAACGTTATATTTTTTGTTGCATATTTTTGTAGTATTTGAGCTCCTAAAAACAACAAAAAAAATTTTTTTTTTAAATCGGTTAGGTTTTTCAAAAGTTATGGTAATTTAAAATATGAAAAACAAATTTCAGTTTATTGTCAAAATTACTTTATTTTCTTTAAAGAATCTGTTCAAACTGGGCACAACCAACGGATAGGCAAACCAAAACTCTAGACTCCCACGCTTTGCTTGTAGCAGCACTTATGGTGGCGAAGTCAAGGTCTAAGCAGGCTAGAGTTATTCGACGTTCAGGTTGTTTTTTTTCTACAAACGTTTGGTGTGGAGTTTTAGGAAATCAACTAATCGGCCCATACTTCTACAGAGAGAACTTAACTGGTGCAAGGTATCTAACTTTTTTTGAAGAGACATTTTGCCAGTTCTGCTTGAAGATGTTCCTCTACAACGTCGGCTAGATATTTATTTTCAACAAGATGGTTGCCCGTCACATAATGCGAGAGTTTTTCGAGGTTACCTGGACAGAAATTTCCATGAAAAGTGCTTAGGGACTCATTGTCCCATCCAATGGCCACCTCGATCTCCGGACATAACTCCAATGGACTATTTTATGTGGGGATATCTAAAAAAATAAAAGTGTAAAGTATCCTTAACCCGTGGTTTCTGTCGATGATCTGAAACGTCGAATAACTCTAACCTGCCTAGATCTTGACTTCGCCACCATAAGTACTATTACAAGCAAAGCATGGGAGTCCAGAGTTTTGGCTTGCCTATCCGTTGATTGGGCCCAGTTTGAACAGATTCTTTAAAAAAAATAACGTAATTTTGACAATAAATTGAAATTTGTTTTTCATATTTTAAATTGCCATAACTTTTGAAAAACCTAACCGATTTCAAAAAAAAAATTTTTGTTGTTTTTAGGAGCTCAAATACTACAAAAATATACAATAAATATAACATTCCATTTGAAAAACAAAAGTTGGATGCTGTATCTCGAGATACAGGGGTTTAAAAAAATGGGTCAACCACTGAGAATAAACTAGACTAAAAATGATTAAATACGTGTTTTTTATTTTTTCGAAATTTCCCGCCGTTAAAAAAAAAAGTGGGTGGAGCATATAACTCTGGTCAGCCTGTATATGAAAAACAGTATGCTTCAAAAGAGAAGGTTATGTTAAACATTTCAAGATCAAGTGGTAATGAAAATGAAACAGTGTAAATAATGCTGGATAAATCTAGCATTATTATTATAAATGCTGGCGAAGTCAAGATCTAGGCAGGCTAGAGTTATTCGACGTTTCAGATCATCGACTGAAACCACGGGTTAAGGATACTTTACACTTTATTTTTTTAGATATTTTTTGTAAGCATTAATTCCACATCATTGATTGTTAAAATTTAATTTAAATTTGTGTTCAGTTAATTGCTTAAAGAAAGGAGTGTTTTTGTATTACAAAAGTAATTGTAATGTATCAGCAAAAGAATTTGTTCAATTATTAAAACTGTCCGGTAGGTCAGTTGTATAAGGGTTGATCATCAAAAACTGCACGAAAAAGCGTAACGTTGAAAAACACCCAACTTTGACAATTTTTTTCTCTTCTTCTATAAAAGATAAACTTCCCAAATTTTCTTTAAAATGTAGGGCAAATCCTCCTTTATAGCTGTAATTTTTTGCAACAACCTAGATTAGATAGATTTTGAGAAAAAAGATGCTGAAAATGAGCAAAAACGGCATTTTCAAAAATTGTTCTTGTTGTTGTTCTTCTTGTAGTTACCCTTTTTGTAAACAACGTAGCGCCTAAACGCGTGAACCGATTTTCATGAGTGAGGTGTCATTCGATTCGGAATTTTATGTAGATGTGCCTTTTGGGGGTCTCGACGCTGTACATCGAATGGGAGAGGAGTTAGCCCCCTTTATGTAAGGCCCCCTCCAAAATTATTATTACTAATTACTCTGTAAATCTTGGCCCGATTTTGATAAAATTTGGTAGGGTGATAGGGTTAGGGCTCCCCTACGTAACATTAAAGCGACGATCAGCTCTTACACTTTTTAAGGGGAAGTATAGCAATCGTTGCAAATTATCGACACGTGAACCAATTTTCATGAATGAAGTGTCATTCGAATCGAAATTTTGTACAGATTTGCACTTTGAAAGTCTCGACGCCGTGCCTCATAAGGAGGGGAGTTTGCCCCACCCAAATAAGACCCTTTCTAAAACTATTATTACCAATATTTCTATAACGCTTAGTCCGATTTTGATAAAATTTAGCAAGAAGAAGTGGTTAAAGCTCCTCTACGTGGCTGTGAAGTGTCATCATGCTCTTACACCTACTAAGAGGAAGTACTGCAATCGTTAAAATTTTCAATGAGTGAACCGATTTTCATCAATGAATTGTCGTTCGATTCAAAATCTTTGCCTTTTCGGGAGAAGTACTGTAATCGCAGTTTATTTTTCTTACTCCTCTTAAAGGGAAGGACTGAAATCGCAGTTTAATTTTGCTATTTACATACAAATACCTTCCTATTTTATTCAAAACGCTTTCTCAAAAAAATTGTTATTGAGGATGGTTTGGGGACCGCAACTATAATCATTCTTTAAAAAGATCTCTCCAGTGGTAGTAATTCCGACTTAACACTTTTTCAGGTTATAATGATAGAATAGCTTATTCCAAATTTTAAAAAAATCTGTAAAGCAGACGTAACTTTGCAAATAGACAAAAAGGAAAATCTATTCAAAAGGTACAAAAATCTCCTTAACAAAAACTTACAGTTTTAAAAGTTAAGTATAAGGGTTGATTAAACGCCAAAAGGTACACAAATTAATACTTCATTGATATAATTTAAGTAATTTTACTGCATTAACTTTTCCTTCACATTTTTTAGAATTTATTAGATGTCACAGACCCTTATGCTGGGCCAGTTCATTCATTTTCTTTTTCTTTTTTTTTATCATTTAAGACGCGTCAACATCTAAGGTTATTGGCGCCCGGAGCTTTTTTCAGTGCACTGCCGGCCTCCGGACAGTGTTCTCTCGTTACAGACAACACTGTCCATCACCCGGACAGTGAGATGTAAGAAGCTCTTAGAAAGAGAAAATCTAAGGGTCTGCAGCTGGATTCAAACCCGGAACCTCCACGTGGAAATCCAATACGCTAACCGCATAGCTAATCCTTTCCCTTTATTTATTCATAATATTTTATTTTTTTTGTTATAATTATGATAAAATGTATATTATATCTTTGTAATTAAATAGGTACTTTATTTTAGCTTTATTCCAAATTGTTCTTCTGATTTATCTTTATTATGCTCTTTATTCTGAGAAGTCACATATATGTATGTACAAGCACGTTAAAGTAGAAAAAGGCAAAGGCAGAGTCGGCTACTATTTAAATTTGAATCACGGATTTAAAATAATATTTCAGTCTAGAATTCGTCTTTCCGAAGTATTTGTGAGCACAAA
The DNA here is from genome assembly GCF_049639745.1 of Rhodnius prolixus. Classification (NCBI taxonomy): domain Eukaryota; kingdom Metazoa; phylum Arthropoda; class Insecta; order Hemiptera; family Reduviidae; genus Rhodnius; species Rhodnius prolixus. Next base: position 22,592,963 of record NW_027411582.1, read on the forward strand.
TAACGCGTAGGTAATATCAAGTAAATTATTCAACAATAATTATTCATTTCTCAATTGTAATTTAATGTAGTCCCTCTAATTTTACTTATAGTAAAATACTGGAATAATTATGTTAGCTGTCCTAAAAATATGCATATCTTATTTATCTTATATTCCAAATATATAACACTGTGGGAAGAATACCTAGATGGAGAATGTAATTGAAGAAAACTATATTATTTTCGATAAAGCCAGATAATTATTACCTATTATTATAAACGTTTGACTACTACATAAAATAACAAATACTTTAATCGAAGAATGAACTTAAACCGACGATTTTTATTTAAAAATAAAAATAAATAAATGAAATTATACTTAACATTTTAAACTGTAAGTTTTTGTTAAAGAGATTTATAATAATTGAACTTTTTATTTCAACTTTTTTAGAACTTCTGTGAAATTCACATGAATGTTTTTGAATGAAAAAAGAGGAAAAACTAGTGCTTTTCTTTTTTTGTTTTAATTTAATTGAATTAAGATGAAGCTTAATAGAAATTGAAAAAAAAAAGTGATTTAAGATAGGATTTATTTTTACTCTGTGTTACTAACGAAGACGGCTAAATGTTTTATTATAGTATCTATCGTTTTCTTTTAAAGATTTTTAGTTTGAGGGAAAAAAAGACGGACATCTACTTTCAGTTTTCTTTTTAGAGTTACTGAAATATTCAGCACGTGCAGCCAGATTTATTGGCGGAGTTCAAGCACCGTATTTACTTTCTTTTATTGGTTGTGAGATTGCCGTTGTTGGTATACGTATGATTTGACACAATATCGAGCATTTAGGCGTACATATTTTCGTAGCATTGATTTTTTTTTCTTCTTTTTATGTATGTGCTCGGTGTACTTTGACAGTGGTTGAATCATTTCGTAGGCATTGTGGTTTGAGAAGATATCTCAATGAATGTAGCAGAGGGTGAAACATCAATTCATCTTATAACAGATTCATTGGGATGTGAAATAATTATTAACAGAACTGGTTATGCGTTGAAGAGATTAGGATGTTTTCTCTACAAATTAATTAATGGAGGTTCGTTATATTTACTGTGAGTCTTAAGTGGATTATTCTTGGATCTTAGAAGCGATTGTTGTTGTTCTTGTGCAGGTTTTGTTTGGATGTAGCTACATTCGTCTGGCGGCTCTCATTGCTGAGGGCGCTTGGGCAAATTTTAATAATAATATTCAAGCACCAATAACCAAAAAATTTGGGCATGCCTTAAATTACAAGAAAGAGAGAAATATTAGAAGTTGATGCATCCCTCAGTTACAATAATGATAATTGAATTGTAAATGAATAATAATAATACCAATAATAATAAGGGAAGGGATTAGCTATGCGGTTAGCTAATTAGGTCCCGGGTTCGAATCCAGCTGCTGACCCGTAGATTTTCTCTTCCTAGGAGCTTCTTACAGCTCACTGTCCGGTGATGGACAGTGTTGTCTGTAACGAGAGAACACTGTCCGGAGGCCGGCAGTGCACTGGAAAAAGCTCCGGGCGCTAATAACCTCAGCTGTTGATGCGCAAAAAAAAAAAATAATAGGGAAGGGATTAGCTATGAGGTTAGCATACTGGACTCCCACGCGGAGGTCCCGGGTTCGAATCCAGCTGCTGACCCGTAGATTTTCTCTTCCTAGGAGCTTCTTACAGCTCACTGTCCGGTGATGGACAGTGTTGTCTGTAACGAGAGAACACTGTCCGGAGGCCGGCAGTGCACTGGAAAAAGCTCCGGGCGCTAATAACCTCAGCTGTTGATGCGCAAAAAAAAAAAATAATAGGGAAGGGATTAGCTATGAGGTTAGCATACTGGACTCCCACGCGGAGGTCCCGGGTTCGAATCCAGCTGCTGACCCGTAGATTTTCTCTTCCTAGGAGCTTCTTACAGCTCACTGTCCGGTGATGGACAGTGTTGTCTGTAACGAGAGAACACTGTCCGGAGGCCGGCAGTGCACTGGAAAAAGCTCCGGGCGCTAATAACCTCAGCTGTTGATGCGCAAAAAAAAAAAATAATAGGGAAGGGATTAGCTATGAGGTTAGCATACTGGACTCCCACGCGGAGGTCCCGGGTTCGAATCCAGCTGCTGACCCGTAGATTTTCTCTTCCTAGGAGCTTCTTACAGCTCACTGTCCGGTGATGGACAGTGTTGTCTGTAACGAGAGAACACTGTCCGGAGGCCGGCAGTGCACTGGAAAAAGCTCCGGGCGCTAATAACCTCAGCTGTTGATGCGCAAAAAAAAAAAATAATAGGGAAGGGATTAGCTATGAGGTTAGCATACTGGACTCCCACGCGGAGGTCCCGGGTTCGAATCCAGCTGCTGACCCGTAGATTTTCTCTTCCTAGGAGCTTCTTACAGCTCACTGTCCGGTGATGGACAGTGTTGTCTGTAACGAGAGAACACTGTCCGGAGGCCGGCAGTGCACTGGAAAAAGCTCCGGGCGCTAATAACCTCAGCTGTTGATGCGCAAAAAAAAAATAATAATAGAAGGGAAGGGATTAGCTATGAGGTTAGCATACTGGACTCCCACGCGGAGGTCCCGGGTTCGAATCCAGCAGCTGACCCTTAGATTTTCTCTTCCTAGGAGCTTCTTACAGCTCACTGTCCGGTGATGGACAGTGTTGTCTGTAACGAGAGAACACTGTCCGGAGGCAGGCAGTGCACTGGAAAAAGCTCCGGGCGCTAATAACCTCAGCTGTTGATGCGCAAAAAAAAAAAAATAATAATAGAAGGGAAGGGATTAGCTATGAGGTTAGCATACTGGACTCCCACGCGGAAGTCACGGGTTCGAATCCAGCAGCTGACCCTTAGATTTTCTCTTCCTAGGAGCTTCTTACAGCTCACTGTCCGGTGATGGACAGTGTTGTCTGTAACGAGAGAACAATGTTATGGTTAGTCACTCTCTTCACTTGAGAGGAGATCACGAGACCACTGTCTTTTAAGACGTCTTGTCCGGGTTATCAGGAAAAGTTCTAGAAGAAAGATTTTGAGCTAGAGGATTTATATGAGATTGCAGGCTGAAGTGTATCTTGTTTTAGCAACTTGGGTGACAAAATGAATGTTAAGGTCAGTGAGTATAGTCAGATTGGAGACATAAAATGGAGCGTTTACGATAGTTCGAAGTATTTTAGATTGAATCCTTTGGAGATTGGAGCGTTTGGTTGAACCCCACAGCTCTATTCCATACGCCCAGATGGGTTTCAAAATAGATGTATAAATCAGTCTTTCGTTGTCCAGAGAGAGTTTTGATCTATCGTCTAAGAGTCTTTTAAGTAGTCGATAGCGTCTGTTTAGTTCTGTTCTTTTAAGACTAGTGCGGAGGTTCCAAGAAAGTCTTCGGTCTAAGTAAAGCCCAAGGTAGCGGGCAACGTTCACTACTGGTAGAGGTGTTAGGTCATAGAATACTCCAAAACTAGGCGACCTAATGTATATAATATACGCCCAGCATTAAAATACAATGTTAGGAACAGAAAATAAAGAATTTCCAGCAAAACTAATAAAGATTCTATTTTTCCTTTTTTTCTGAATCTGTACATCCAAAACTAGGCAACCTAATGTGTATAATGTACGTCTGACTTTAATTGCCACGTATGTAACCGAAAATATTTATACCGTTATTGTTGTTACTTTGTGCAGGCCACCAACTTTGAGGACATTGTGAATGGTGTAGAGGACTGCTGGAGCGGGCTGCATGTCTGATTGCCATGGATACACAAGCTGGTCTGGGTAAAGGATTTACTTGCACGTCTACCTGGCCTTGTCTAGTATAGTCGATGTGGCACTGATTATATACCGCCTTCCCCTTTGGTCCCGCTCAATATGCCCACACCTGGAATTTAATTAAAGTGGCGTACACTACACTAGAGGCTTATCCTTTGGTAAGTTAGTATTATTAAGTTGTTCACTCGTATACTACAATGGAGATTAAAAAGGTAATTTATTTTATCATTTATAGCGTTGCTACTACTTTCTATGATTGGATTTTTCGTTTTTCCTTACGTACTTAATGTAATATTTGTTGGAAGGAGTTGGTCCTTAGATATAAAAATAGTTAATTATTTATTGCATTACTAGTGACTTCTTCAAAGGCGTTTCGTAAGATTTTGTGTTACGTTTCATTGAAGAAATGTAAACGTCTATAAAGAATGTATCAAACCCCCCCCCCAAAAAAAACAACCAATTAGGAATAAGACATTATTTAGGGAGATCCATTTAAAACGCACCAATCGCTAATAACTTTTTAGGAAAGCAGAATTCCGGAAAAACCCACGAAGTAAACTATATGTTTTTTAAAGTCTAGTTTTCAAATTTTTCACCCCTGATGCTGTATCATCATTTTTGGCGGAGTTACGGTCAAAAATCTAATTAAGATTTCATAAGGACCACTGGTTTTGACAATGATTATGAAAACTACATAAAAAATTGTGAAAAATGCCGTTAACCTCGTTTCGATATCCCTAATATTAGTTGAGATATTTAAGATCAAAGTTACAATTTTATCTTATTCGTGATCGTTTTTCAATATTAATTTTCCACCAGAAATACACCAGTTTTGAGAGGTCCTCTGACTGCCAAAAAATGTTATTTGTGACGCAAAGAACAAAAATATTAATAATTGAAGATTTTAAAACATGTAGTATAGTGTAATGGTTGTGGGTGAATCAGGATAAATTTGTTTTATCATCAAATAAAAGCAACCATCACATCATTTTAAGTGGGAGATCCCCAGTTCGAATCCCGCGTTTGCAGTCATTTTTATTACTTAAAAAATCATTATACTTTTTTTAATAAATTGTAGTTATACACGGGATTTGAACTGGGGAACTCCCACTTACAAAGCCACGCTCTTGACCACTAGACCAACACCCGCCCATCACTGGCAAGATATTCTTACCGTAATCATAGGTCAAGAAGTCTTGCATACGGAGTACATTAAAATGATGTGATGGTAGCCTTTATTTGATGATAAAACTCATTTATCCTATTTCTCCCACGACCATTAAATATTTTGAAATATTCAATTATTATTTTTGTTCTTTGCGTCACAAATAACTTCTTTTTTTTTTTCGCAGTCAGAGGACCTCCCAAAACGTGTATTTCTGGTGGAAAATTAATATTGAAAACCGATCTCGAATAGATAAAATAGTAACTTTGATCTTAAATATCTGGACAAATATTAGGGATATCGAAACGGGGTCAACACCATTTTTCACAACTTTATATGTAATTTTCATAATCATTGCCAAAACTAGTGGTCCTTATGAAACCCCAATCAGGTTTTTGGCCGTAACTCCGCCAAAAGTGAAGCTACAGCATCGGGGGTAGAAAATTTGAAAACTAGACCAAAAAAAACATTTAGTTTACTTCGTGGATTTTTTCGGAATTCTGTTTTCTTAAAAAGTTATTAGCGATTGGTGCGTTTTAAATGGATCACCCTGTATACCATTAAAATTATAGTCAATAACGTATAGTTTTGCCTACCAAAATTGAACTAACATATGTAAATTAAGGGATTGTACTAACAATATTGCATTATCCTGCTCGTCGGCTAGAGCGATGCAATAAGAAAGAAGATATTTAAAAAACTCTTAAATGTCCTAAGACACTACCAACCTTGCTGAACAAGATATTGTGATTGGAGTGGTCCCAAGATCAGGAACAAAAACAATGCTGTGGGGGCGCCCCTCCCCAAAAAGAAAAAGTTTTAGATTTTCTTATAAATTTGGCGCTGAAGATTTGGGCCCTTGGTCAGTTCCAAAAAAAAAGTAAGATTGTAATATACTTCGATCCAACATTTGCAGTATTCAAGTCTATATTCCTAAACTCAAACCCGTTTAACGTGACTCGAGGTTATATAGAGTAGCACTAGATAATCGATGTCGGCAACTTGATTAAGTTGGCCAAACACCTTGAACTCGAGAAGTTTTTGGACGGACAAGTTCATCCAAATCTTTCATGTGGTAATTCATCCAATTGGGAAAACTTTTTTAATTTAATCTTGAAAGTGAAAGCTTTAAAAGAAAAAAAGAAAACTGCTAATAATAGCATCAAAAACTTACACATAATTAGTCCGGAAGGTAAATACTAACATTGTTATTAATGTTATTTGTTTTGCAGCTGAGTTTGTAACACGCAGAAAAGAGATGAATTTTTTACAGTTTCAGAACAAAGCTAATAGATTGAAATTCATGTGCAAAGAAAAATGACCACTCACATTCACTATTATTAGACCAAACAAACACTTTCGACTTCTTGACCGTATAACAATTCTAAGTTCACAATTTGAAAATAGCATGCTTCGTTTAGAAGCAGTAATTTTAAACAAAACTCAAATTTTATTAGAAACACTGCCATACAAACAACAATGTACACCTAAGTGAAGTCTAATATACGGTCAGATTTCTTCTAAAGAATGCTAGCTTTAGGTTAAACAGTCTGATAAATGTACACACTAGCAATTTCAAAACCAATTAAGACCAACATTATTATGTACGATAATACTTAATTGTACCGAAAGTGGCAGCACTGGCGATGCTTGCGTGATCTGTTGTCGTTCTTGAAAACTAAAGAATTAGGATTTTAAATAATTTTAATCATAATTTTGAAAAGTATTCTGTTTATTCCTACATACTCTGTTCTGTAATATACGTTTCCATGCACTTAAGAATAATTGTGTGAATTAATTGCCATTTAGCAATAAAGTTTTCACTTTATTTTGCAGCAATTTTCTTTAGCAAAACAATAGATCAAGAAAATAGATTTGATCTTTATTAGAGAAAGTTTTCTTAACAGTATCTTTGATGGAAAACTTGATCTTTCCGGAAATACATGAACCAGACTTTAAAATGTGCAAACATATCTTCTGAATTGATGTAAACAGTGAGATGGAAAGTCATCCTTTGTTTTTAATAATTGGTAGGAGTGTTTGTTAAATAGATTGGTTATGTTACTTTGAGGCTACAGCGGGGATGATTCTGTCAATCATTTGTCTAACTAAAAAGTCTTAACAGGTAACGATTGTAGTCTTCAGTTGTTGAAAGTATTGTAGAGACTAATTTAGCAACATAACTTTTTTGTAGAGTGTAAAACTAAACTAAACTTATCTACTGGGACATGGTGTGTATTTTTATTTTTCATTTGGACAACTAAGATTCAAATAATTGTTGGTGAGATTAGAGAAAACTTTTAGATTTAGAGCATATAACTTTTAACATTTAAATATTAATTTATTCAAGAAATACTTATTTGTCCAACTCTTATTTCTTTACTTTATCTAATTATCGTTTATTTATGCAATTAATTCATCTTTTTATACAGGGTGTTCATTTTAAGACGGCTCAAATGCATTTCATGCTTAAACGGTTAATCTGAGCGAAAAATGGTAGAGGAAACAATTTGTTGCCCGTCACCTCTGGTTTCAGAATATGTGACTTGATTTTAGATTCCTGCCCGCATACGCGGCAGTCGCGCGTCCAAAAGTGAGGTTTCGCAGTTGACCCCCATTTTCATATACTCAGTTTTAAAGAGTATAAAAAGTTATGAAAGAAACCGGAAACTGCAATTCGATATCTTCAAAATTAAAGGTGTTAGGCCATTTCAAAATCTGGTATTTATTAATCTTATTTCAATTTTTTAACTTGTTATCAAAGAGAAAGAAGAGCACGCGATAGGTCATTTTTATGTATTTTTTCATCCTCTTTCTACTAAAAATATTGCCAAGGCAGTTAAGCTAGTATTTTTCTTAATATCGGGAAATAAGTCGTTTTCCGAGTGATTTTTCTGAGAAAAATCAAATGTTAAGAGCTTTAGATGTTCTCAAGCATACACAAAATGGGTAAAAATTAATTTTACATCTGTTACAAACAAGAGGGTTTAATAATTATTTGGTAATTTTGGGAGAGTTGCGTTTAATTTACCCCCCCCAAAATGGAAACCTCCTGCCGCATATTTAAGTGATCAATATCTTTCATGTAAAGGATCAAACTTATCCCCTTAATTTATCAAATAATGCACTTTACGCAACTTGTGAAGCCTTCAAAGGTGCCTCCTCTGGCTCGCAAGCCAGGTTAGCCAAGAGGTTATCAACTGCCCTCTGTATCTGAGGAGGCACCTTTGAAGGCACAGTACATGCTTCACAAGTTGAGTAAAGTGCATTATTTCCCTCACTTTTGGTCGCGCGTCAGCCGCGTATTTTTTTTTTTTTTTTTTTTTTTTTTTTTTTTTTTTTTTTTTTTTTTTTTTTTTTTTTTTTTTTTTTTTTTTTTTAGCTCTACAGCCCTTGTAGGGCCCTGGCTTCCTTAGTAATTTTCCTCCAGTCTTCTCTCTCTTTTGCCTTATACCTCCATCGTGCTATGCCCAGCTTGGCAATATCTTCTTCCACTTCCTCAATCCACCTTCTCCTCGGTCTGCCGACCTTTCTTCTTCCTTCAGGTTTATTTCTGTACAACTTACTTGTAATACTATTCCTATCCATGCGCTCTACATGCCCCAGTCAGTCAAGTCTTTTCCCTTTAATTTCAGCTACTATGTCTGGCGACGAGTAAAGCTCACTGAGCTCCCTGTTTTTCCTAATGCTCCAAACTCCGTCCTTCAGGTTAGGGCCAAATATTTTCCTTAAAATCTTCCTCTCCCAAACCCTTAGCATGTTACTATCGCTCCGGTTCAGCAGCCATGTCTCTGATCCATAAATTACAACCGGCCGGATAATAACTTTATAGATATGGAGTTTGTTCTTACGTGAAATGGACTTTGACTTCATTATCCGGCTCAATGCAAAGAAGCATCTGCTACCTGCAGCCAACCTCTCTTGAATTTCACTTTTCACATCCCGCTGCTTTGTGAATATGGCTCCCAAATATTTAAATGTTTTAACATTTTCAAACTTATTTCCGTTGATGTTCACATAACTTAACCGACATATTCTGCTGTCAAACCTTGAAGCTAACATGTACTTGGTTTTGTCACAGTTTACTCGTAAGCCAACGGACTTTGCCTCTTTTTCTAACTGCTCATAGCTCTCCTCCAAAGCTCTAAAAGTCCTTCCAACTAATATGACGTCATCCGCATACGCCAAATACTGAATGGATCGTTCAAAGATCGTACCATTCGGGTTTACCTTAATACTTCTGATGACCTTTTCTAAACTAAGGTTAAACAATATGGTTGACAGAACATCACCTTGTCGCAGTCCTCTATTAATGTTAAACAGCCTTGAGCAGCCTCCTTGTACTTTCACTTTTGCTGATGAGTTATTCAAACACATCTTCACCAGATTGCTCAGTTTCATAGTGATACCAAACTCCTGTAGAATTTCAAAAATCTTGCTCCGAAACAGACTATCGTATGCTTGCTTACGCGTATGCGGGCAGGAATCTAAAATCAAGTCTCATATTCTGAAACTAGAGGTGACGGGCAACAAATTTTTCCTCTACCATTTTTCGCTCAGTTTAACCGTTTAAGCATGAAATGCATTTGAGCCGTCTTAAAATGAACACCCTGTGTATTATAAATTATAAAGAATTGCATTGTAAAATAATGGTAAGTTAATGTTGAACATTCAATAAATAATTTTTTGAAGACCCTAACCAAAGCAAATAAATATGTTTATTATTTCTCTAAAATGTAGAAGTAATTCAAATTTCAAAATTCATACAACGTAGTTTAAATATTTTCTCTTTTCGTGAAAACGAAACCACCGTGGACTGCATCTATACAAACGGTTGACATGGAATCCCCCATACTAGACTGAAAAGACAAGAAACTAACCAACGCTACAAAACTTCTCGCCAGACTACATGGCAAACGTTCGAAACTTAACCTACACAACAAAAGACTCTTATACCTGATGTTACTGCGACCTATTTGGGGTCATACGGCACAGAAGTATGGGGGGATCGACTAAGCGTTCCAACTCACTACGCCTCCAGACATTACAGTCCAAAAATACTACGAAAACTTCTTAACGCTCCGTTCTATCTTGCTAAAACTCGTTTCCTTAAAATTTCATTCCTCTACAGCAGCTCATCCTAACCCTCTCATATCATAGAACACCTATCTTCCTCCACATTACCAGGTAATCCTCTAAGGAGATTGAAGAGAAGATGGCCTCGTGATCTACTCTTATCGTGAGAGCAGTATAGCAAGAGCACGTTACTGGAGTGATACCGCTGGGTGCTTTCTCCACTCGTGATTTTCACGTATATTTTTTATCAGGTACCATATTTGCTTGTTGCAACAACTGTTGCAGTGGTAAATTACAAAAAAAGGTTTAAAAGTAACTTTTAAATAAAGTTAAATAAACCATAAGTGACTTTTTACAAAAAATCCCAATTGATGATATCGAAATCAACCTATGAACTGCAACACACACAATCTTGTAAAAACACAAAAATAACTTTTACTGAATTATTTTTTATCAAACTAAAGATAGCCATTTTAGTTCTAATGTTTTCCAGTTGATTTATTTGGCGCATTTCCCTTTCAGATTTTCCTTGCCAAATTCGCTGAGTGGGTATTTTCCTAGTAAGTTGAAGAGTGTTCATTTTTTATTTATGAACAACGCTGGTTTTTTATTTTCCTAAAAAGAACAAGATTTCCTTTATTATTTGTAACGTTGGCTTTTTGTATTTAAGTTATATTTTTTTAATAAGAATATATGCGCTTACGAAGAGATTTGTTACCCCTTCAATGTATGTTAGAATACATTTGTTACATTATTTTGTTTTATTTTTTTGGTATGCCCATAAGGAAAATATGAAATTTTATTACTTTAGTTTTTGTTTATATTCCAACAGGCATGCGTTTCCTCAAGATGAAGCGTAGTGGATTAGAAACGCCTCAAGATTAATGTTAGTAGGTAATTTACTGTAAAACTATAAATAGGGTTCATCTGGTTTCTTGGTTCTGGCAATGGATACACCATCTTTCAGTTTACACGCTGGGTGATGCTTTGTTCTAAAGCCTAAAAAATCCTCAATGAAGGAACCTTAATAATATTTCTTCGGGAGAAGGCTTTCCTCTAATGGCGTGAATTGCAAGAAGCAGAAGACGGCTTTCACAACACAGACATGAAGCTAAAGCTACACGTTTTCATCAAGAACAAATAGAACCCTACCAGCTCGGAGTGATTGAATACCCTAAAAAAAAATAAACATTAATGATGATTCCCCCAAGTACCAGAGAAGTTGGCGAAAAGATTAGCGGGAAATGTTGAGACAAAAACCCTAATCCACCAGTTTTTGGCACATTTCCAATACCATATGCTTCTCTTTTACTCGCATTGCATATCCGATTTGCTAAATTAATGTGGGCTATACGAGGTGTGGCTATTAAATAACGAGACTGATGCTGCTACAGAAGAACTATGCATGCGTCACAAATCCTAACGACCGACAGATGTGCAGCGTAAAGCCTTTTCTATTTCGATTGCAGCGTCTCACGTTTGTGTAAGAGGTGTTAGTTTCTTTTGCGCGAAAACATGATACTACACATGTAGTAGAGCAACGAATTGTCGTGAAATTTCACATCCAAACTTGGTAAAACCGCTACTGAAACTCATCTTTAATTAAAAGAAGTTTATGGTGATGAATGTTAATCACGTGCGCGAGTTTTTGAGTGGTTCAAGCGTTTCCAAGATGGCCGAGAAGACGTCGGATATGATGACCGCCCGGGTCGCCCTTCCACGTCCACAACGGATGAAAATATCGATTATAATTAATCAACATTACTACCGGTGAGGTGTTTGCTTAACTCCGTGAAAAAGGAAGGAAAAAAACGACCCGATTTGTGGAAGAACAAGTCACGGGGTTCTCCAACAAGACAACGCGCCGGCTCACACTGCATTGTCTATCAAGAACAGTTTCTAGCCAAGTACAACATCCCAGTTTTAAGCCAACCGCCTTATTCGCCTGACCTGGGGCCCCATCTGACTTTTATCTGTTCCCTAAAGTCAAATTAAAAGGAACACGATTTCAGTCCGTTGAAGCTGTGAAAGAAAAAGCGGCACGCGTCATGCAGGAGCTCACAGAAGAAAAAGACTTCCAGCACTGTTTCGAACAATGGTAAATTCGCATGGAGCGTTGTAGGGATAGGGGAGGGGTGTATATTGAAGGTGATATTAACTAAATATGTATAAATTTAAAATAAATGGTTTACAGCATAGTCTCGTTATTTAATAGCCACACCTCGTATTTGTCACGAAGAAATACTGAATTCTTTCTAATGGATTAACGCATTTTCAACGCTGACTCATTGGGTTTTCCGAATGAGGAATAAAGAAGCCCTTATAGTTAAATCCTTCCATAAAGTTGAGACCAACGATCTCTTAGATACTGTATATATTCCTGCAGCATCCATTTTTACTGCTCACTTCCATTGGGCCAAATACACCTTCCTTGAATCCTCCAAACCAATTTTTATTCTCTATTTCGGTTAATTTCATTTTTGTTTCTTCATCTATGAGACGTTTACTTCATCAATGTGAGGCACCTCGGTAGCCGAGCGGGTTAAGAGGCGAGATCTGCAAAGCTAATTAATATGCATTGTGGTACTGGGTTCGATTCCCGGTCTTTCAGTCCTTGGATTTTATTTAATGGTTAATAAAAGAAATTCACAGTAAAGTATGTTTGCTAGTCGCCTCCGTCCACGACACCTAATGTGGTAGTTCGACGTAAAGCCACGCCTGAAAAAATAGGCTATTACTTTACTTTATACTTCATCCATTTGCTTGTACTAAGACAAAATAAAATACGCAACAATTAATAATAATAATAATAATAAATAATAATAATAAATTGGTTTATTGAAGAAAATAAATTTTCAATTCACATAAATTATAAATAAAATATTTCACCCGGCTTACTCGTGGTCTCATGGACTGTCCGAGGAGTTGCCATAATTCAAATTCAATAGATGTATACATTAATTAAAAAACAAACCAAAAAAAAAGAAATAAACAAAAATTCTTGCAGATAAAACTAAAGACAATTATAAACTATAATAAGAGCAATAGTAAAAACTAAGAGTGGCAAGACTAGTACGAGGGTCGTTTGAAAAGTCCGTGCAAAAATAGAACTACTTAATTTTTTGGGGTAAACCTTTTTTATTTTTCAACATAGTCTCCTTTTAGCCTTATACACTTCGTCCAACGCTGCTCTAGTTTGTTGATCCCTTCCGAATAATAGGATTTGTCCAAGTCTGAAAAATAGCCATTCGTTTCTGCAATCACCTCCTCGTTTGAATAAAATCTTTTTCCCGCCAGCCATTTCTTCATATTGGGGAACAAATAGTAGTCCGAGGGAGCCAAGTCTGGAGAATAGGGGGGGATGTGAAACGAGTTGGAACCCTATTTTCATTAATTTTGCGACCACAACTGCTGAGGTGTGAGCTGGTGCGTTGTCGTGATGGAAAAGGACTTTTTGTGGGCCAATCGTAAGCGTTTTTCTTGCAACTCGGTTTTCAAACGGTCCAATAACGATGAATAATATGCACTTGTAATAGTTTTACCCTTTTCCAGATAGTCGATGAGGATTATTCCTTGCGAATCCCAAAAGACAGTCGCCATAATCTTTCCGGCCGAAGGAACGGTCTTCGCCCTTTTTTTGGCGCAGATTCCCCCTTGGTAACCCATTGTTTAGATTGTTCTTTGGTCTCAGGAGTGTAGTGATGTATCCATGTTTCATCCACAGTGACGAAACGACGCTTAAAGTCCTGCGGATTCTTCTGGAACAGCTGCAAACCGTCCTTGCAACACTTCACACGATTTCGTTTTTGGTCAAGCGTGAGCAATCGCGGCACCCATCTTGCGGATAGCTTTGTCATGTCCAAATGTTGATGCAAAATATTATGTACCCGTTCATTCGAGATGCCCACAGCACTAGCAATCTCACGCACCTTCACTTTTCTGTAATCCATCACCATATCATGGATTTCATCAATGATTTCTGCAGTAGTAACCTCAACAGGGCATCCAGAACGTTCAGCGTCACTTGTGCCCATATGGCCACTCCGAAAATTTTGAAACCACTTATAAACTGTTCTAATCGAAGGTGCAGAGTCACCATAATGTTTATCAAGCTTCTCTTTAGTCTCCTCAGGCGTTTTGCCTTTCATAAAAGTAGTGTTTAATCAACACACGAAATTCTTTTTCGTCCATTTTTTGAAAATCACTCGACTTCCTCGATTCAAACGAATGCCAAACACAAAGAAATGGACCGATCTGGCTGAAACTTGGTGTGTGTTCTTCCAAGAGATGCTACTAACTAAACATAACCTCGATACGCGCCAGTGGTGCTATCTCTCTGACTTTGCACGGACTTTTCAAACGACCCTCGTATTAATAATCTAAAACAGGAACAAAAACGAATACAAACAAACATTTATCAATACAATGCAATTTATATCAAGCTCAATGCTCCTAACAAATCATCAGGCGCCACGGTAGCCGAGCGGGTTAAGAGGCGAAACCTGCAAAGCTAATATGCATTGTGGTACTGGGTTCGATTCCCCCGGTCTTGGCCTTGGATTTTATTTAATGGTTAAATGAAAAATAGTAAAATACGTTTGCAAGTCGCCTTCGTCCACGACACCCTAGTAAATGGTAGTTGGACGTTAAGCCCTGCCTAAAAAAATAGGCGATTACTTACTACTTTACTTACTTCCTAACAAATCAAATGTAATTAAATTCTTGTATGAGCTCATATCTGTAATTCCACGCTGATCTACAGTAATTGATCAATGCGCACCAGCATTTGCCGTTAAAATACCCCAGAAAGTCAAGCATAACATAATTTTTCTTTACCAAAGTACCGTAGGCGAAACTCACTTAGTTTAGGGCAAATATAGACGAAATGGTACACATCTTCATTATCCCTTCTATTGCACAAAGAACACGAGTTTTATAGCGTCACCCGTACGGTATCTATTCAGATATAACAATTCTCCCCTGATTTTAATGATCCAACCTGCCGCCTGGCTGACAATACCACTACATATATAATTGCTTTTCTCCAAATATTTATATAATGTATGATTTTGGCTAATTACTGATTTTAACTTAAAACAATTTACTATTTTGCTTTGCATTTTATTAATTATATCATTTATATTAAATTCTTTTTATTTTTTACAAATGAATCAAAATCTCTATATCATACATTTTGCACAATTGTTGCCAGTCATTACATACCAAAATACTTACCTTTTAATTATTTCATGCACAAGCATACATGGGTATCTGATTGGAATACGTAACAATTACAATCAGTGAATTTTTTGGAGGGCAATTTGTTTTTTAATCCCGTCTTTCCACTAACTTCATAATCTTGTGTTTCCTTCTTTTTTTCTTTTCTTTGTTAAGTTACACTAGCGCTAGATGCACTATTAGTAACAATGACAATAGCTGATACCACTACAAACTCACTAATTGAGGGGAGAAGTTACCCAGTGATAACACTCCCTAAGTTATCTCTAGGATTAGCTACTCTCTTCAGAAGAGAGAAAATCGCGAGGCCACTGGCTGATTTTAATCGCCTGGGAGGATGATCTGGATGGTGATGAGATGATAAATGGCGGACAAGAGGATTGTAGAATGAGAGTGCAAGTTCTAATGAAAACTTTTATAGCGAGTTCGAGGCAACCTGGCCTACAAACGGAATTTCCAGGTCTGTGTGGATGGTTAGATTTGAGACGTAAAATGGAGCGTTTACGATATGCGAAGAATTTTAGACTGAAGCGATTCGTTGAACCCCACAGTTCAATACCGTACGTCCAGGCGGGTTTTAGTACGGAATTGTAAATCAGTCGTTTGTTATTAAGTGAAAGTTTTGAACGTTGGTCTAGTAGTCTTTTAAGTAGTAGATAACGCCTGTTAACTTCAGTTCGTTTAAGTCGTGTGTGCGGGTTCCAAATCCAGTCTTTTGTCCAAATAAAGCCCAAAGATAACGGACACAACATTGGCAGGAGGAATTGGAATTGAGTCATAGAAGATCGGAGGAAGAGTGTGATGCGGCGGAGAGTTAAAGTAATATTTTGAGATTTGGTTTCATTTAACTTGATTTTCCATTTTTTTTTAAACCATTCCTCAAGAGAGAAGAGATGAGTTTGAAGGTTTCTGTGTGAAGTTACCGGATCAATGTGAGGAGAAAGTGTAGCGGTATCATCTGCATAAGTTAGGAGGACAGTTTCAGGTTGGATTGGTATGTCTGCTGTGTATATAACATATGGGATAGGTCCTAAGATGCTTCCTTGAGGAACACCCCGCTTCAATACGATGTTCAGCTGAATACGATGTCCCGATTTGCATTTGAAAATGACGATCAGACAAATAGGACTTCAAGATGAGGAAGTGAGTGAACGGAGGAATGCCCTTGAGTTTCCAGAATCCTTCTTTAAAAATACAACTTTCAAATAACCATCTCAAGCTACACCTTAGTTACGATTATGTTAATCAGTAAACAAATTCACTTCATTCATTATTTAGTAAGCAACAGGTGTCAATAATTTATTTTACAAAATTTAGTTGGAAGATAATAAATTGGCTGAATAATGTGGCTAAATGATCTAGAAGGCAGAGCAACTACATCAAAATGTTCACATATTAAATTGATCACACGCATTATCATAATACACTCAACAATGGTGGTTGAAAATAAAATTAAAAAACAAAACTAAACAAAGCCCAGTTTTCTCTCAAAACATAACAATAACTATGCATAGATTTAGAAGGTTGAGATAAAAAACAAAATGGCCATATCGAAAAATTATAGCGAGAGGAGTAAAGAATTTCATTTGATATCTCCCAGTGAGCTCTATGAAAAAGAAAATGGACATTCCCGTTTTATTGGACTTTAGAACGCTTTTTTTGGGGGAGGTTTTATTTTAAATTTGCATATATCTGCATTTTATGAGGAAACATTGTAAAGAAAAAAAAAGAATTTAATTTGTAATAGTTAAAGTGTTGGTAGCAATGTTAAGCATTTGAATATTGCCTGTGGTAAACTTATTTATTTTCTCATGATGAACAATGAAAACCAATGCATTTTACAATATGTGCGTAAAACAAAAAAAAATCTGTGGCTGTGTCATGGACACGGCCGTGTGTTGTACGTGAATACGTTTACGCAACGGGTTATATTTTTTATATAAAATATTTTTATCTATGTATTTAGGATGAAATCAAGGAAACAAATCGACGATCGAACACAATCTATGCCTGTACAATCCGTTGTCGATGTAGAAGCGATTTCATCATCCACTTGCATAATTTCAACCGGCCCCAGCTGCAGATGTACTGGACACCGTCGTTGTTCCGCTCGGCCGTATTCATTCTTTTACGTTCCTAGGCATAGCTTGACTCGGTCATATGGTGTTTTATTATTTCCATTCATTTGCTTTTGAGAAGCCCTTTCCAACCGTTTATACGATCTCTGTATTTGGTTTTGGCTTTTCGACGCGTATAGGCCGAAATTATATATTTTTGAGAATATTTTTTTTTTATTCTAACCCCTTGTTATATTCACTGTCACTATTTTACACTAATTTTTTATATACAATCGATAGATTGTGACGACAGCTGACGATTAAAACTTAAACGAACATCGTAGCTCCTCCGAGTCAAAAGTTATACTAATTGATAAATCTCGATACGCAGCAAAATGATCTCAAAATGGCGGCGCTTCCCCCTCCACCGCGCGCGATGCGTCACAGTCCTCGCTTATCGTAATGAACTCTTTGATCCTTTAGCTATCCAGTGGTCTAATTTAATTTTGGATGTAGACGATAGATTGGAAACTATAATGCCAAACTGTATTCCCCGATTTTGTTATCATTAGATTTTTTGGATTGCTTCCATATGATAGCAAATTTAAAGACGTATTCACGTAAAAAAAAAAAAAAAAATGTTTTGATTACAACTCTACTGAATATTTGCGTTCGTCAAAAAAATGTTCATCTCCTATTTTAAGATCATAAAGTAAATAACAAAACGAACACATACAAACCCAGATGATATCCATACCAATGACATGAAATGCCATTTCTTAAGATCTTTAGTAGTTCATCTTAGGACCCGCTATGAACGTAGCGAGAAAAGAATGTCATATTCAAGGAACAAAACTACCTCACAAATAATTGAAGAGAATTTTTGGTAGCTATATATATATAGATATGTACCGTAATTTATTTTTTAAAAACATTCTACACTGATAGGCAAAAATAATGGCCACCCTTCAGTATGTGTTCTTATTTCGCATAAATTTGTTATAAACGTCTCCGCATACTTTTAGAAGTAATAAGTGGCCATATCTAACGTACTTAGGAATATTAAAAGTAAATTAATTAAATTAACAAGTGGTATTTTAAGAAAAAACAGAAAAATTATTAAGTAATTAGAAAATTAACAAAATGTTAATTTTCCAATAAACAAGGGTGTGTTTCCGTCTCTTGCGTTTATTAGGGCTTGCATTCGACGGGGCATTGACCTAATAGGATTTTGAATAACTGCCTGAGGGATATTTTCATATTCTTCCGTTAATGCAAACCCTTAACTCCTGAAACGAATCTGCTAAGTGTTGGACATCTGTTAATTCGTCTTGACAGCTCATCCCACAGAATTGCAATAGGCTTTTGATATAGACTACATGCTGGGCTCACTCTAAACATCGGATTGAAGCGTTTCCCAGGTAGCGGGAAACAATCTTTGCTGTATGAGGCCGTGTTTTATACGAAAATTCGCTTAATTTATTGCACTTTTTGCACATTAATTATATCATGAAAGAGATTTAAAATGGTGAAAAATATTGTAAAACATTTTATTAAGAGGTATTGATAAGGAAGAATAAGGTCTGTGTGGTACTTGCCTTCTTAATCATTTAAAATGCTTTACGGTGTCGCCAGGGACTGTTTTTCATTTATTTTGTATTAACGCTTGGCTCAAGGGCCCATTCAGTTGGAAGCATTGCAGGACTCTGCTTCCAAGACACCACCCTTTGGGGTTGAGTCCATCGAACCTATAAAAAATGTGTAGGGCCATACAAATTAAGGCGACATTCGATAATCGATGTAGTTCGATTTAACATTCGTGTTTAGTCAACAGGCGAGATATTAGCATGGATTTTGTATGTAGCATACTGGTCCCTAAGTAACAACCTCCAAGCGTGAAGAATAGTAAGGTTTTTCTAGGAACAGTCGCCAGGTCCAAAGGCACGCTTCGTCCAGAGCTGGATGTTGAGGGTACCAGCGGTACCTAACACTTAACCAGTTAAGCGTGTTTGACATGTATACACGTCAAACCAAATCTCTATTACGGTGCGTTCGACGTGTATACTCGTTGTGAAAAAAGATAAAATTGCCATTAACTATAAAAACTCGAAATTTTAATAAAATACAATAAGAATATTATTTGGTGGGATGTTTCCTTTATCTCACCAATAGAACTGCCAAGTATTTTATACGGAGGGATGTCGAGGGAGCCAGCCAAATGATAAGAGGTTGGAACATGTTTGGTCTCCGCATTAGAGATTGAGGGATTAGGCACACAAATAGAAGCTTTCAACCCTTGTGCAATGCCGTTCTTGCACCATTAGATAGAGGTTCAGACCTGATTTTGCACAGAATTCAAAAGCTCTTTTCTTCCTTGTAAAACGCTCTTGCGTCCCTAGTTTTAACTAGAGCAATGCATACGTAAAGCGGTGCAAGATTTTGAAAGAGCACAAAATGCTCTGTAATTTCAAGCCCCTAGAGATTGCAGAAAAAGTCGCTTGCAGTGACTATTACAACGTTGTAAACTTTTGATTATTTTGTCCTGCGTTCGACGTAAATACCACGTCATTGTCTGATTTTAATTCCGCACACTGTGGGGTTTTTTAAAAAACTAAATTCCACGCTTAACTGGTTAAAAGTACAATCTGTAACCAGCTTCAAATCAAGAAATGCATTCCCATTCTCCTTATCTTAATAAACATTTCAACCAATTTTTAACCAGTAAAGAATCTTCTCTTCATAATTTAACCTTACAAATTGGAAACCCTCTTAGAATGTAATTTACGTTTGTACACATTTGCAATTTACAAGCTTCATATTCTTAATGCTAGACTTCAAAAGGGATAAAAAGAAATTACTTTTTTTTGCAATAACAGTAATAGTGACTCAATCTCTTAAATAATATAAAAAAATAAAATCATGACCATAAAGAGTGGATCAGTATCTTTTAGAGGAGAGAAAATTTACCCAGTCCAGGCACAATCTCCGTTCAAAGACTATCTGGTCGAAATAACCCTCTTAAGTAGAAATTCCTACCACTTCCAAGCACTAAGGATAACCCTATTCAATCTAATTTCAACGACGCAACATTATTTTAACCCTAAAATCATTCTCAATTCTCCATCTATTGAAATGTTTCAATAAAAGAAATTTCTGATAATGGTCTACTTCAGCTAAAAATTCTCTTGTAAACTACCCTCTTTATTTTATTCCTGAGAGATTGTCTTCTACTAAGGATGCTTGTCATCGTATAAAGGTAATCCTTATCTTTATCATT
Organism: Rhodnius prolixus; assembly: GCF_049639745.1. Taxonomy (NCBI): domain Eukaryota; kingdom Metazoa; phylum Arthropoda; class Insecta; order Hemiptera; family Reduviidae; genus Rhodnius; species Rhodnius prolixus. The sequence goes on from NW_027411582.1 coordinate 22,613,530, forward strand.
AATAAAATTATAAGATACCACTGAGCCATCCATTAATTTAAAGTTTATACAAAATTGGATCGGTTCCAAACATTGGTTGGCTAGAAATGATTTAAAATTGCATAGTTTTATTAAATGCAAAAAAACTGTGTCTGTGTCATGGACACGGCCGTGTGTTGTACGTGAATACGTTTACGTAACGGGTTATATTTTTTTGTATAAAATATTTTTATTTTTTGTATTTAGGATGAAGTCAAGGAAACAAATCGACGATCGATATGCCTATACAGTCCGTTGTCGATGTAGAAGCGATTTCATCATCCACTAGCATAATTTCAACTGCCCCAACTGCAGACGAACGGACACCGTCGTTGATCCGCTCGGCCGTATTCATTCTTTTACGTCCCCGGCACAGCTTGACTCGGTCATATGGTGTTTTATTATTACCATTCGATTGTTCTTGAGAAGCCCTGTCCAACCGTATACGATCTCTGTATTTGGTTTTGACTTTTCGACGCGTATAGGCCGACATTATATATTTTTGATATTTTTTTATTCTAACTCCTTATTATGTTCACTGTCACTATTTTACACTAATGTTTTATATACAACCGATAGATTAAAGCTGACGATTAAAACTTAAACGAACATCGTAGCTTCTCTGAGTCAAAAGTTATACTAATTGATAAATCTAGATACGCAGCAAAATGATCTCAAAATGGCGGCGCTTCCCCCTCCACCGTGCGCGATGCGTCACAGTCCTCGCTTATCGTAATGAACTCTTTGATCCTTTAGCTATCCAGTGGTCTAATTTAATTTTGGATGTAGACGATAGATTGGAAACTATAATGCCTAACTGTATACCCCGATTTTGTTATCATTTGGTGTTTTTGGATTACCTCCATGTGATATCAAATTTAAAGAAGTATTCACGTCAAAAAATGAAGATTTCACTCTCAAAAATGGATTTTATTATCTTACTAATTAAATTTATTTTAATGAAATCACTAAATATTTTGTCTTTAATTAGAAAAAGTTTTGGAATTTACATTTTGTTTGAATAGTCTAAGCCGAGAAATAGGAAGATACGCTATTGCATTTATTAATGGAAGAGAAATTGATTTAGGAGATTTTTAGGGGATCCAGAGCGATAGACTTAACTTTAAACTGGCTTTGATATTGATCTATCTCTTATTTTAGAATTTAGTGTCACATTCAGTTTGCTACTGCGCCATAAGGCGTAACAAGTAAGTTATACGGTCCCTCGTCTGCCATTGTAGTAACTAAACTAGTTTTTATTATATTGTAAGAAACTATGTAAGAGAAATGGTTCATATCAGAACTTTGTCATGGATAACTTGCTAGAAAATCGACCAGTGAACCTATTTTGTTACATCCATTAACTATACTTTCTCATCATCTCCAGTGAATTTTCTCTAATAATATATGTTATTGGCCTCCATTACATAGCTATCATACAAGAAATATAGCTCCACTCTAAAAGCTCCAATCAGAATTTCACATTTAGGTTAATGTGAAACAAATTTTCTTTACATTTTATTAGATATTGTAAGTGTAATTATTTTTTTTTTTTTTAAGCGCATCAACAGCTGAGGTTATTAGCGCTCGGAGCTTTTTCCAGTGCACTGCCGGCCTCCGGACAGTGTTCTCTCGTTACAGACAACACTGTCCATCATCGGACAGTGAGCTGTAAGAAGCTCCTAGGAAGAAAAAATCTAAGGGTTAGCAGCTGGATTCGAACCCGGGACCTCCGCGTGGGAATCGAGTACGCTAACCACATAGCTAATCCCTCCCCTTTGTTATTGTTATTACTAATATCATTAATCTTCTTTATTTTGTTGTTTTATGTTTTTGTTTTTGTAATGGTTCTGTTCTCCAGGAATTTTTAATGAACTTGTTATTAAGCGTGATTTCTTAATCATGTTTTCTTAATTAAACTAAACAAGACACAAATTTTTTTTTTTGAAGTAATTAGTTAATTACCGAGATTATTCAAAGAGGTTCTTTGTTTATCTCTCATTGCCTTAAATTACCTTTCCTTTGTCTTTCCTATTTAAATGTTTTCTCTTCCTTACTTGGACAAGTAAAATTGATGGTATCATTTGGATGAAACAAACATTTTTAGAAATCTCAAGATACAAAAAAAAAAAAGAACAAAAACTGATTTAGCGTCGCTTTGTTGCGAATGCTTTTTAATTTCTCAAACAAAATCACTGGAGTCTAAATAATGTAGAGGTTGCCGTCTATAAAACAGAACATTAACCAATGCTAACATTTTTTTTAAATTTTTTTAAATCCTTTTATTGAAATTTACACCTGTACCTACAGGGTACAATAAGTAGATGAGTGTACAATAAGTGTATAAATAAATAACGTGGCAGACGTGAATGACGGTCATCCAGTGATGGCCGCCATTAGTCAACCCAGTTGGTCACGGGGCCAACGGTGCCTCAGCCGTCTTCGAGGATTGGAGGGTAGCCGTAGTTGTAGACAAGTTTGCAGCTAAAGGGTTGGGATGAAATGAGAGTTTTTGATGAAAATTTCTGTATCGGATTTTGTCAAGTTCGTAGATGAGTGGAATTTAGAGATCTGTTTGTATTGTGAGTGGTTGCTAACATAGAATGGAGCGTCTAACTATGCGGCGGAGTAATTTGGATTGGAGTGTTTGCAGTCTATTGATGTTGGATTTTTTAGCTGTTCCCTTAAAGTTCGAGCCCGTAAGTCCATATTGGTGTGAGGAGAGCTGTATAGAGTCGTCGTTTGTTCTGTAGTGAGAGTTTTGAGCGTTTGTCGAGTAGTCTGGCTAGAAGTTTTGTATCGTTTGTTTAGTTCGGTACGTTTAAGTCTCGTATGGGGGTTCCCAGGTAAATCTCTTGTCTAGGTACATTCCAAGGTACCGGACATGGTCGGCTGGTGGGATAGGTGTGTGATGTAAGAAGACAGGTGGTGGAGTTTGTCGTTTGAGTGTGGACTATGTACGAGGGTCGTTTGAAAAGTCCGTGCAAAAATAAAAACTACTTAATTTTTTGGGGTAAACCTTTTTCATTTTTCAACATAGTCTCCTTTTAGGCTTATACACTTCGTCCAACGCTGCTCTAGTTTGTTGATCCCTTCCGAATAATAGGATTTGTCCAAGTCTGAAAAATAGCCATTCGTTTCTGCAATCACCTCCTCGTTTGAATAAAATCTTTTTCCCGCCAGCCATTTCTTCATATTGGGGAACAAATAGTAGTCCGAGGAAGCCAAGTCTGGAGAATAGGGGGGATGTGAAACGAGTTGGAACCCTATTTCCATTAATTTTGCGACCACAACTGCTGAGGTGTGAGCTGGTGCGTTGTCGTGATGGAAAAGGACTTTTTTGTGGGCCAATTGTGGGCGTTTTTCTTGCAGCTCGGTTTTCAAACGGTCCAATAACGATGAATAATATGCACGTGTAATAGTTTTACCCTTTTCTAGATAGTCGATGAGGATTATTCCTTGCGAATCCCAAAAGACAGTCGCCATAATCTTTCCGGCCGAAGGAACGGTCTTCGCCCTTTTTTTGGCGCAGATTCCCCCTTGGTAACCCATTGTTTAGATTGTTCTTTGGTCTCAGGAGTGTAGTGATGTATCCATATTTCATCCACAGTGACGAAACGACGCTTAAAGTCCTGCGGATTCTTCTGGAACAGCTGCAAACCGTCCTTGCAACACTTCACACGATTTCGTTTTTGGTCAAGCGTGAGCAATCGCGGCACCCATCTTGCGGATAGCTTTGTCATGTCCAAATGTTGATGCAAAATATTATGTACCCGTTCATTCGAGATGCCCACAGCACTAGCAATCTCACGCACCTTCACTCTTCTGTCATCCGTCACCATATCATGGATTTTATCAATGATTTCTGGAGTAGTAACCTCAACAGGGCGTCCAGAACGTTCAGCGTCACTTGTGCCCATATGGCCACTCCGAAAATTTTGAAACCACTTATAAACTGTTCTAATCGAAGGTGCAGAGTCACCATAATGTTTATCAAGCTTCTCTTTAGTCTCCTGAGGCGTTTTGCCTTTCATAAAGTAGTGTTTAATCAACACACGAAATTCTTTTTCGTCCATTTTTTGAAAATCACTCGACTTCCTCGGTTCAAACGAATGCCAAACACAAAGAAATAGACCGAACTGGCGAAAACAATACTGCGCTGGAGTATTCCTCGATGTATCGCAAGCCTTTGACCCAGTCTGGCACGAAGGTCTACCGTGTGGAAACTCAAACGCATCCTTCCTAGCACTTATTACCCTCATACTCAGCTCTTATCTCTCTCTGACAGATTCTTTCAAGTTCTCCAAGGCACTACTCACTCTTCCATCTATCCTATCCTTGCTGGTGTACCACAGGGAAGTGGTCTTAGCTCCTCTACTTTACACAATCTACACTGCCGACTCACCTTCTAACCTTAATACCTCTATTTACATCTTCGCTGACGACACTGCCATTCTCTCCACACACTCTGATCCTCGCAGTACGCTCACTACAGTCCCACCTTCACTCAATAGAACCTTGGTTAGAAAACTGGCGTATAAAAATTAACCCAACTAAGTCTAAATACGAGGGTCGTTTGAAAAGTCCGTGCAAAGTCAGAGAGATAGCACCACTGGCGCGTATCGAGGTTATGTTTAGTTAGTAGCATCTCTTGGAAGAAGGTAGTTGGGTCGGTTTGTTGGGCTCTATACACTATACTCTGGAAATTTTCGAATGATACCTAAGCCCAACATTTCTAACATTGAGATTAATATTATTAAAGACTAACTTTAAGTCACGATTGAACATTTACGATGTTAAAAGATAGCTTTAAATTTTTACTTTATTTTCATCAAAATGTAATGAAGAAAACTTGTATTAACCAATTGGGAAGGATTTCACTTTTCACCCCTTGCAACTTGGGCCTATGTTCAGTATCATTTTAAATATATTGTAAAAATAGGTGTATTATGTATAAAGGGTTAAAAAAAGGTTTCACAAGAGTCTTTTCAAACCTTTTTTTGTTCTGTTAGAAAAATTACTTTCAAGTAAATTTAACAAGGCCCCCATTCAGCTGTGTTCTAGTCCATTAAACTGCAGCACTCTACTGCATTACTAATGAACGTTGCACCAGCTGCATTCTTTCCACTGAATGCACTTTACAAATGATTAATGCTTGCACGTTTTTTAAAATCCTTTTTTTCTTTTTTTTTTAGAACATCTGCAACACATAACCCATCAGACACATATTGAACTGGTTATAAAACATAGCATTCCGTTGGCCATTTATAGGGCGTATGTATTTTAGGTAGAAACAGTATTAAAATTAGGTTAGAAATTATGGTTGTTTTCATTATCCTACAGCACGTGTGTAAATAGAGATTTCTCCGCCACCCCTTGATGATTGCAAATCCATTTATATGGGGCAGACTATCGGCCATATCGTATCAATTTCCAATTATAAAATCCCACCGGTTTATTGGTGTAAAACATGCTAGTTTGCACCAATGGCTTTGTTTAAATAAATAAGAATTATCTCATTTGTCTTACCTTTGTTGTTATATTTTTCACTTGTCTTTTTTATCACTTAATTATGCAAAATTTTAATTATTAAAAAAAGCTGAACTTTACTCTGAAGTGGAATACTATTAAGATCCCTGGCAAGATATTCTTACCGTAATCTTAGGTCAAGAAGTCTTGCATACGGGGTACACTAAAATGATGTGATGATTGCTTTTATTTGACGATTAGACAAATTTATTCTGATTCACCCACAACCATTACATGACACTACATGTTTTAAAATCTTCAATTATTATTACTTTTGTTCTTTGCGTCACAAATAATATTTTTTACAATCAGAGGACCTCCCAAAATGTGTATTTCTGGTGGAAAATTAATATTGAAAACTGTTCACGAATAGAAAAAATTGTAAATTTGATCTTAAATATCTCGAAACATATTAGGGATATCGAAACGAGGTCATCGTCATTTTCACAATTTTTTATGTAGTTTTTATAATCGTTCTCAAAACCAGTGGTCCTTATGAAACCTCAATCAGGGTTTTTAGCCGTAACTCCGTGAAAAATGAAGATACAGCATCGGGGCAGGAAAATTTGAAAACTAGACCAAAATAAACATTTAGTTTACTTCGTGGGTTTTTTCTAAATTCCGCTTTCCTAAAAAGTTATTAGCGATTGGTGCGTTTTAAATGGATCACCCTGTATATTCATTTTTAATTTTTCGTCCCTTTAATTGTTTCTAGAATAAAAGAAGAAATTAGAATGTTTTCATTAATGTCAATTCACGACAAGTTTGCGCTTTTTCATTGCAAACAAAATTAATTGTTATTGTGCATGTTTACTGTTATTTTTACTGTTAATTACGAGGGTCGTTTGAAAAGTCCGTGTAAAGTCAGAGAGATAGCACCACTGGCGCGTATCGAGGTTATGTTTAGTTAGTAGCATCTCTTGGAAGAACACACGCCAAGTTTCAGCCAGATCGGTCTATTTCTTTGTGTTTGGCATTCGTTTGAATCGAGGAAGTCGAGTGATTTTCAAAAAATGGACGAAAAAGAATTTCGTGAGTTGATTAAACACTACTTTATGAAAGGCAAAACGCCTCAGGAGACTAAAGAGAAGCTTGATAAACATTATGGTGACTCTGCACCTTCGATTAGAACAGTTTATAAGTGGTTTCAAAATTTTCGGAGTGGCCATATGGGCACAAGTGACGCTGAACGTTCTGGACGCCCTGTTGAGGTTACTACTCCAGAAATCATTGATAAAATCAATGATATGGTGATGGATGACAGAAGAGTGAAGGTGCGTGAGATTGCTAGTGCTGTGGGCATCTCGAATGAACGGGTACATAATATTTTGCATCAACATTTGGACATGACAAAGCTATCCGCAAGATGGGTGCCGCGATTGCTCACGCTTGACCAAAAACGAAATCGTGTGAAGTGTTGCAAGGACGGTTTGCAGCTGTTCCAGAAGAATCCGCAGGACTTTAAACGTCGTTTCGTCACTGTGGATGAAACATGGATACATCACTACACTCCTGAGACAAAAGAACAATCTAAACAATGGGTTACCAAGGGGGAATCTGCCCCAAAAAAGGCGAAGACCGTTCCTTCGGCCGGAAAGATTATGGCGACTGTCTTTTGAGATTCGCAAGGAATAATCCTCATCGACTATCTGGAAAAGGGTAAAACTATTACAGGTGCATATTATTCATCGTTATTGGACCGTTTGAAAACCGAGCTGCAAGAAAAACGCCCACGATTGGCCCACAAAAAAGTCCTTTTCCATCACGACAACGCACCAGTTCACACCTCAGCAGTTGCGGTCGCAAAATTAATGGAAATAGGGTTCCAACTCGTTTCCCCCCTATTCTCCAGACTTGGCTCCCTCGGACTAATATTTGTTCCCCAATATGAAGAAATGGCTGGCGGGAAAAAGATTTTATTCAAACGAGGAGGTGATTGCAGAAACGAATGGCTATTTTTCAGACTTGGACAAATCCTATTATTCGGAAGGGATCAACAAACTAGAGCAGCGTTGGACGAAGTGTATAAGCCTAAAAGGAGACTCTGTTGAAAAATAAAAAAGGTTTACCCCAAAAAATTAAGTAGTTTTTATTTTTGCACAGACTTTTCAAACGACCCTCGTATAATGTTATTAAATCTGTATCTTACATTAATTAAATACATTAAATTTGCCACAATTCATTGGATATTATAGATTATATTGTCAATTTAATTTTAGCCACAATTAGCATTTATTTATGGATATTCTGTACATATTGCACCATAACAAAGGGAAAAGTAATTTTTTAAATGAGGTATGTTGGTGATATGTGGGAAAAAAAATCGATACTTTGTTACAACAGCAAAGTTTCAAAATGAAAAATTAATTTATATTGCAGAGTGAAACCTACCACAGATAAAAAAAAAAAAAATTATGTGTAAATATGTTTGTGATCAGTGATCACATTCAAGAAGTTATCAGGTTTTTATCTGTGTTGAGAAAAGTAGCCATGGGACACAACATTGTGAAGATAAGGGCTATGATCCTGACGCTTTGTCTCATAATGCTTTACGGATGAAAGATATCTGCCCCTCTTTTGCACCACCATATCTGCTAGTACGTTTGCTTTTCGAAAAGCCCAAGGCCTGTCCACCCCAAACGAAAACAGTTTTGACACTAGAGTGGTCACGTACGTAAAGCTTTCCTTCATCCGTTAAATAAATGTTTATTTCACTTGCTACCCGTACTTTTCCAACATGTTTATCTTCATCGTAAAGATTTTTTCCACTTTCCTGTAGGACGATGATAGGGGAAATTTCTTTACTGATGTTGGTATCAAATATCTGCGTTAGAAAATTTACTCTTATTTCAGTCACTGAGTCCTTTAACAATTATAAGAAAGAATTTTAACAATAAAAGTAACTTATTAATTAATAACAACATTTCTCAGAATTAAATACCTGCTTCATAAAAAGCGACATTTTTCCCTGTTTCGAAATTGTTGACTCTTAACTATCTTTTGACCAATTCTTAGCGTAGCAATTTATTATAGTGTCACGTCTTAAGTTTATTATTTCTGGCTGGTGAAATTCTTTTTACATATAGTTTTGGTAGGTTGCAAAATGGCAGGTACATTTTCTTTTAATTAAATTAAAAAGTATGAATTTAAAACGTAAATTCTAGCAGACACTTTATACTTCCTTGAAAATCAAGTAATGAGAAATAGATCTTAGATTTTTGCATCAGTTATAAATTATTCTTAGTAATTGCGAGTTCTTCATTAATTTGTTTATTTATTTTGTCTTCAATGATTTGTTTACGCTCTACGGGAGGGGAAAAATATCTGCCTTAACCTAACCCATTCATGACCACGCCCACATTTCTCCACTTAAACTAAATAAAAGGTTAGCACACTTGATGTACACAAAACTCACTTGAGAAGTTATTTAGTAATTTTTTTGTGTAATAAAACAGGATGAACAAATGTAAAATGCAAGTATCTTATTGACTATCTCTCTAAAAAAAAAGAAGATGGCTACAAGCCCTTTTGTAATCTGAAACTACTACTCTTCCATCTTTGAAATAAAATAAAACTTATTTCTTCCATCTAAACTCTACTTCACAACTTCAAGATATTTCTTGAGAGGAATAAAGCTTTGTAGAAAAAGTATTTGAGGAGGTTAACTCCATCTACCTTTCCTACAGGCAAATCACACTCAAAGACGAGTTCATTTAAGAGATTCATCTCATTCTCAATTTTTGATTAAATATATATATATATTTAATATACAAAGGTCACACTTTATTTTCTTTTACTTTGTTAAACTAAGTCTTGCGATTGAGTGTAACTTAAGAAATTGGTTTTCTCAGAAGATATTCTGTCTTTTGAGTTTTCCTCAATAACAAACTTTTTATGAATCAAAAAATCATAGCAAGCTTGTGTGTGTGTGTGTGTGTTTTTTGTATTTACCATCTTACTTTTGACATCTCTTTGTTATCAACTGCCAATATTTTGATGAAATAAATGAGGGACTGAAGCATACACAAAACTTTCTTGAAGGATTTAAAGAAGAATTACACAATCTATCTTCCAGGCATAAAAATAAAAGCTGAGTTAAGACGTCTCATTATTCCGTTTAGATTGCACCACTTTAACAGACCTATTACACAAGTTGGGACCAAATGTTTTGCACCAATAAATAGATTAATAAAATAAGCATTAATTTAATTAACTCTCAAATATCAAATAAGTATTAATTTTTGTTCGTTAACTTAATTTAATACTGTTCTGATTAGCCCCTGAAGATTATGGTCAAAGCTTGTCGAAACTTCGGAAAAAAACATGAAAAGACAGTTTATTACTAATGGCCAATAGCCAATATTTCTTTTAAGATGACTTAATTTTGAAGTTTTTAGTTATGTACGCGCTATGATCTTAAATAATAAAAAGATAATACAAAATTTCCCACATTAAATTATATTTGGGATAATAGAAATTACTAAGGGCTTTTAGTCTTAAAATCAGCAACACTGTGTAACAACCCTCTGGTAGCTCAGTTGGTAGAGCGGTGGACTGTAGTTGGAATTATTAAACAGATATCCATAGGTCGCTGGTTCAAATCCGGCCCGGAGGATAATTTTTACTCCTCTTTTAATTTAAAAGTGACTAATTAGAATAAATTTATATTTTAGTTTGAATATAATTTTTATTTCAGTTTTAATTTATGTGAAACTGAAAAATAAAAGTTTTCTTTGGGCTTTTCTTAGTTAAAATATTCCAATCAGCAATAGAACTAAAACTTAAGGAAGGAAGCATTACCAACAAAATGTCAGAATTAAGAAAAAAAATGAAGCTAATATTAAGTATGCAATCTCTCAATCAAATATAATAATAAAAGAGTAACAACTGCCCTATGAAAATCATTTGGCTTATTCATCAATTGGAAGTATGAAATCAAATAATGCCACTCTCAAATCAATTTGTTTCCATCATATCATAACCAATTCAACTGGTATTATGTTATTGGGTGATACAGTAATATTGTTAGAATTTATTGGGTTAGGGAATAATCTGTTCATTTAACGTGTTTATAAGCGTTTGATTAATTGAACATTTAAATGGATTTTTATTTTTTTTTGTACCTGATTAGCACCTGATTTTAGTACCTATCTGATTAACAACTTATAGTCATAGTCTCTTCTTGGGCAATATGGAGAGAATCTTGTTTTAAATAAATAAATAACTTTATTACTTATAAGTTTACAACTTTCTGCAATGAGTTGGCTAAACATAAATAAACTTCACTGTTATACATGAAATGAATATAATGTAAAAAAAAAAAAATAATAATATAAACATAAACAAAAATAAATGATACATTTCACTAAAAATTATTGTTATTTCAATTTATTTTTTACTTAATAAACTCAACTGAGAACTTTACTTGAGCCCTAATATTAGGTACACCTGCTTTTTGCCGCATTTCCAAAGCTTGAATTACAAAAAGGTACAAATTGTGTAACTCTAATTTAGAGCAGAAAGTCAAAAGGGAAACTATTTCCAGTGTACAGTGACTCCCATTAATATTGGGAAACCTATTACAAAATGATTTAAAAGGAAAATGAAAACAACATACAAAAGTTTGGAATTTTTTTTTTTAAATTACATTAGCAACATCTGTAGAAATTGTATATAAGTATAAATCGATGAAATTCCAAACTGTTAGGTAGCACTTTTTGAAAAAGTGTAAAATAAGGCTCTCAAAAATATTGGGACTCGAGAAGTGCTTGTGTTTAAACGTTCAATATTAAAATCTCATACAATTTAATATTTGGTTGGTAATAATTTAATAGTTGCTTTTTGACTTAAAACAGCCCTCAAACGATCAGGCATGGATGAAACAAGTTTTTTGGTTAATTCAGGTGGTGTTCTTTTCCCATTCTTCCAGGAAACATCGTTTTAATTCATTTTTGTTAGATATTACTCGTTTGCTTAAAGCACTAGCTAAATATTGCCATAAATCTTCAATGGGATTAAGACCTGGAGACTGCGGAGAGGTTTGGAATACTTTTGGGCAATTATATAACAGTCACTGACGTATCACCCAAGCCGTAGATTTGGGGTCGTTATCTTGGTAGAATTTAAAAGACCCTAAAATACCCAATTTTTTGGCACTTTTTCCAAATTATTTTTTAATATATTACTATAAACCATTTTGTCCAACATTCCATCAATAAACACTAATTCTCCAAATCCTGATGCGGACATCCAGCCCCAAACCAGAACTGACCCACCCCCACCCGGAGGTGCAGCTTTAAAACCCTTTAATGTTGGCTGTAAATTCTTCTTTTCGAGCTCAGCATTCGCTTTCCTCCAGCCCATAACCCATCCATCTAACTGAAAAACATTAAATTTTGATTCATCGCTAGAGTATATCATTCCAAAAGTCACTATTTCCATTAAAACATTTTTCGGCAAATTTCACTCTCTTAACACGATTTATCTTACTGACAAAAGGATTCTTCCAGGCTACTCTACCATGATAGTCGAGTTTTCTTAGCACTCTCCGAACAGTTTCTGCTCCTTTTTTGCTCTCTGAACATGTCAAAAATTTCACATTGAAGTTTTGGAGCACTAAGTCGGTGATCTTTTTTAATTCTTTTAATATATAACGCTGCTCTCTCTCAGAGAGCAGTTGAGGACGGCGTTTTTGTGGGGTTGAAACAATTCTTTTTTCTTTTTGGTAACGCTGAATGATGTTCCACGCATTAGATTTTTTAGGTCCGATCAGTTTTTCTGTCCCTCTAACACTTTTTTTTTTGTCTTTGTGCAAAGAAATTACAATTTTTCTTTGTTCAATCGTTGTATTTGTATTTTTGCGCGACATGTTATACCTGGCTTGATTTATATAAACTAATTTAATTATTAATTTCATATTGAATATATGCTTAAGGTAAATATTTACAAATTGTATAAATATTCGGGCAAAACCTTGGACAAACTATAAATTATAATAGTGTCCCAATATTTATGAGAGGTAGAATTCGCACTTATTATAATATACATATTTTTTAATCTACCAAAACATTTTTATGTAATTATTTAAATAGTTTTTATTTAATTAATAGTAATTATAAAATGAAATGAATTTATAAAAATTTGAATAAATGGGTGCCACTTTTAATTTTCGTCAATTTTTAACTTCTGTATGTACTGTCCCAATATTAATGGGAGTCACTGTATATTTATTTAAATGTTGATACCTTAAGGGACTGTAGTAAGGGCACTCACTCTATTAAGAAATGTTCTAGCGTGTCAGATTTAAATAAGGAACAGGTAAAAACAGAGGTTTTCAGGCTTAAATTTAAATTTCCTCCCCATTATGAAAAAAACTAGGAGATTTATTGCTAACAAGCCTTAACTTCATAAATAATCTTAAAATAACAATGTTCATGTTAACATTAAGAAAATGCTCCTCGATGCCTAAAGCACTTACTAACCTGTAGTGGAAGTTAAACCTGGAGTTCAGAACATTATCTACATCCTTACAAAAAAGGTTATTCTGAAATGCAATTTTTAAATTGATGAGATTGTTCTTTAGTAAGACTGGATCTTGACTGTTCCAAATATCTATGGCACCGATGCTGTACAACATATTTTTTAAACGTGGACACCAATTGTAAGGAATATTTGTATTATTGGATTTCCTAAACTAATTTTAGATAACAGATTTTCTGAATTTGATTATTAGGTAATGTTAACAGTTTGTGCCAGAATTTAATCATTCTGCCGAATATATGACATTTTAGGTGATAACTATTTACTTCTAAGCGGATATAACACAATTTGGGGGTATTGGAAGATAAATGTAGCAAGTATTTGAAAAATTTTAGTTGTACTATATAATCAGCAGCCCAGTTTTCGGAAGAATACAGTGAGAATCCTGAGTTAAAATTTAGGAAAACTGGTCAATTTTTATACGAGTTCCAAAATTTAATAAACATTTATCAATGAGGTAGCTACGGTTATTTATTTTTTGTTTTACAAATTAAGGAGATTATATTTATCTCTTTTTAGTTCTTTTATTTATTTATTTTTTTTTTTTTAAGTATGCGAGATTAATTTCACAGCATGTATTTGGAATTAGTGGAGTTGAAATGCGAGTCGTGTATTTGGTTTTCATGAAAATTAACCAAGGTAAGTCTACGTTGATACAGGTAGTGTTAAAGGGATATAACTCAATCAATGAAGCTATACCGGATCTAATGCCCGATCTAACCAATCCAATCCTCCTTCAAAATCTAAACCCACTCTCTCTTGTATTTAATTGATTTATTTCTTTCCTAGTGGATATCATACATTTCAATTAAATACTTATAATTTACAATATTTTATGGGTTCCTGCTTTCAATATCCCAGATCTTATTTTTGCTTTTGTTTTTTTTTTCTTACTGCCGAGAAGATTAGATGGTGAAGCTCCTTAATTTAAAACAAAAAATAAACTAGAGAAATAGTAAAAAATAGTTGTATATTTAACAATAATTTAATTTGTCAAAAAATATATATATATATATAAAATAATACTTAAAATAAACATTCGTAGTTCATTGAAGTAGTTATTTTTACATGAAACTTCTCTACATCCCAGCAAAAAGAATTGGGTAGATTAGATTCACAATTCTTAATAATATCCAACTATTTCGGTTCAATTTTTAGTTTCCATCAGATTCTGATTACAAAATATCTTCTACATAAAAAGTTTCTGTAATTGAAAATGGATCAAAACTCTGAAAGTCACTGAACTAATAAAATCAAATGAAAAAACAATTCAGACATTTCAGACTTTATTTATGAACTATCTCTGAGCAAAAAAAAAAATCATTCAGCAGAACATTTAAATAGAAAAATTTAAAGAATTGAGAAAAAGAACAAGTCAAGTTTTACTTGAGTTTTGCCAAGTTTTTACACACGAACAATAAAATATTAAACTAGAAAGTAAAGATGGGACCAGCTAATTTATTAAGAACATTTTTAATTTGATTTGATATGACTGAGGTACAGTTAAAATAACTGGGATTTGATCTATTATCTTTAAATTTGGATTACTAATCACTTAATGTCAATTAAATTTGGATTACTAATCACTTAATGTCAATTAAATTTGGATTACTAATCACTTAATGTCAATTAAATTTGGATTACTAATCACTTAATGTCAATTAAATTTGGATTACTAATCACTTAATGTCAATTAAATTTGGATTACTAATCACTTAATGTCAATTAAATTTGGATTACTAATCACTTAATGTCAATTAAATTTGGATTACTAATCACTTAATGTCAATTAAATTTGGATTACTAATCACTTAATGTCCATTACTGTTTTTAATGATAACAATTATAAAATCTAAAATCAACAAAAAAAAATAGGTTCTTTTAATCACTAGATTAAAGTTAACAGTTTAGAATTTAACAAATTATAAGCTGAACAAAGAAAAATAATTGCTTAATTGAAAATTAATTACAAAAGAAAAGTTTCTGTATTAATTATTTTTAATTTTTTTAAAATCACTGTAGCAATAAATTAAAATGTCAGTAACATAATCTAAAACTTTACAAATCTAAATTCTTTAATTTAATTAATTTTTCAACTGTTGCTGAAAAAAATTTTATAATTAGAATTCTTGCTCAAAACTGTAGAGTTGCATCTTTCTAATGCACTTTTAGACAAGATAACGAACTTATTTCCAGCATTTAAAATACAAGGTTAATTTAATGATTCGTTAATATTTAATTTATATTTTCGTTGTTTCTTATGATCAAGTATATTCTTGAAGAATTTTGATTTTTATCTTCTTATCTAATTAGATTTACTTTTATTTCGTCTGAATCATCTTGAAAAATTTTCTGAAAAAGATATAAGAATAACATCATGGTATTTTTATGATAGTAATAATAAACAATTAATAATATAGTAGTACATAAATAAAAACAAATATCAATGTAGTAATCTTAAAATCAACAATAATCTTTAAAAAATTTATAAATTAATAACTAATTAGCTTTTGGCCGGATTTTTGAAATGAAAGCAATTGTAATGTCAACATTAGTTGGTAATTTCATTAACTGTTCAAATAGACTATCTGTGACAAGCAATGATGGGGCTATTACAGGCAGCACGCGATCGATGATTGGCGATTAATTGGTTTTAGCAGCCTAACGCCGAACGATTGTCAATTTGGTTTGAACTGAGCAAGTAATTGGTGGTTGCTCCATTGTTAGAATGGTATAACAATATTGTGTGAGGATTGTACAAGAAAAGGAACGCTACTTTTAAGATGTAGTATTATTTAAGCTCATAAAACACCTAGCAGCTGAATAATTTTTTAGATTTGATAAATTTCTTCTCAGGATTTTTTTTTTTTTCTTTAGCGCATCAACAGCTGAGGTTATTAGCGCCCGGAGCTTTTTTCAGTGCACTGCCGGCCTCCGGACAGTGTTCTCTCGTTACAGACAACACTGTCCATCGCCGGAAAGTGAGTTGTAAGAAGCTCCTAGGAAGAGAAAATCTAAGGGTCAGCTGCTGGATTCGAACCCGAGACCTCCGCGTGGGAATCGAGTACGCTAACCACATAGCTAACCCTCCCCTAGTTCTCAGGATTATTGTTATTATTGCCATTACTGTAATTCTACCTAAGAATTTTACTTTCAAAGTGAGATTTTTTTTTTTATTAAAGAAAGAAAATTAATTTCATATCTATAAATTAGCAGAACTTGAGAGAGTGGACATGAAGATGGAATGACAATTGAAAAATGTACAATAGTAACCCAATTGATAAAATTTCAGAATACCTCGGATAATTTCTTATGAAATTTTATATTCAGTGCTTTGACAGAATAAAACTTTGAAGCTTGTTCTACATTTCTCAAAATATAGTTTTGACATCCACATTGGGTGTTCATTATTCATTATTTTTTGGTGCATCAACTGCTTCAACCATTAGTACATTTATGCACATAACAGATTTTTTGTATGGAAATTGCGATTAAAAATTTTACTGATCAAAAGATGTTTCACTTCCATAATCTTACTCACCGGTGTTACCTATTGTATTGTATAGGTTAATGATAATTGTCAAATTCATCAAATCAATGGAAGTTGTCGATAGTTTTTTTTTATTGTACTATGGTATTACAATACTCCCATTTGTCTTTTTGAGAGAGATTTGCTAGTGGCTCGGCCCTAGTGGCCAAATCAATAATTAACAGAAAAATTCACAAATAAAATTGTTTGGCAATCAATAATCTTAATGATTTGTTCCTAATTTTAACACTTCCTTTTAGTAGTAAGAAAAACGAAAATTTAAAACCTCAAAATTTGTTAAAATGATAAAATTATCTCACCTCATTATCCACTTGTTGGTTGCTAGTATCTTCTGACTCAACAGATAATGATTTAGAAATTGGGTCCTGGAACAAAAAAACGTATAATTAATTTCCTTTTCACATCAGATTTTTAAAATAATCCTTCATCCTTGGGGTTTGTAGTTCTAAATACAGCCAGCCAACAACCAATGTTGTAGAAATAAAATTAATGATTTCAAAAGACATACGAGGGTCGTTTGAAAGGCCGTGCAAAGTCAGAGAGATAGCACTACTGGCGCGTATCGAGGTTATGTTTAGTTAGTAGCATCTCTTGAAAGAACACACACCAAGTTTCAGCCAGATCGGTCTATTTCTTTGTGTTTGGCATTCGTTTGAATCGAGGAAGTCGAGTGATTTTCAAAAAATGGACGAAAAAGAATTTCGTGTGTTGATTAAAAACTACTTTATGAAAGGCAAAACGCCTCAGGAGACTAAAGAGAAGCTTGATAAACATTACGGTGACTCTGCCCCTTCGATTAGAACAGTTTATAAGTGGTTTCAAAATTTTCGGAGTGGCCATATGGGCACAAGTGACGCTGAACGTTCTGGACGCCCTGTTGAGGTTGCTACTCCAGAAATCATTGATAAAATCCATGATATGGTGATGGATGACAGAAGAGTGAAGGTGGCGTGAGATTGCTAGTGCTGTGGGCATCTCGAATGAACGGGTACATAATATTTTGCATCAACATTTGGACATGACAAAGCTATCCACAAGATGGGTGCCGCGATTGCTCACGCTTGACCAAAAACGAAATCGTGTGAAGTGTTGCAAGGACGGTTTGCAGCTGTTCCAGAAGAATCCGCAGGACTTTAAGCGTCGTTTCGTCACTGTGGATGAAACATGGATACATCACTACACTCCTGAGACCAAAGAACAATCTAAACAATGGGTTACCAAGGGGGAATCTGCGCCAAAAAAGGCGAAGACCGTTCCTTCGGCCGGAAAGATTATGGCAACTGTCTTTTGGGATTCGCAAGGAATAATCCTCATCGACTATCTGGAAAAGGGTAAAACGATTACAGGTGCATATTATTCATCGTTATTGGACCGTGTGAAAACCGAGCTGCAAGAAAAACGCCCGCGATTGGCCCCACAAAAAAGTCCTTTTCCATCACGACAACGCACCAGCTCACACCTCAGTAGTTGTGGTCGCAAAATTAATGGAAATAGGGTTCCAACTCGTTTCACATCCCCCCTATTCTCCAGACTTGGCTCCCTCGGACTACTATTTGTTCCCCAATATGAAGAAATGGCTGGCGGGAAAAAGATTTTATTCAAACGAGGAGGTGATTGCAGAAACGAATGGCTATTTTTCAGACTTGGACAAATGCTATTATTCGGAAGGGATCAACAAACTAGAGCAGCGTTGGACGAAGTGTATAAGCCTAAAAGGAGACTATGTTGAAAAATAAAAAAGGTTTACCCCAAAAAATTAAGTAGTTTTTATTTTTGCACGGACTTTTCAAACGACCCTCGTACTCTCCACAACTTAAAATTCACACTCCAAGCTTTCATTGTTTAAATTAATAATTGTTATAAATGTTTGCAAAAAAAACCTCTTATTTAGTTCGGTCCTTAAAATCTGCCCTAATCAATACAATTTCCTAAGAGTTGTAAACAATTATCATGGTAGAATAGGAATAGAAATAGAAAAGAAATTTATTATTCGGGGACAATTGTCCCCTAAGAATAAATACAGGTACAAATAGAGGCCTTAATAGTTTGGCCTGTGATTGAAAGGAAATAAATAAATAAATAAGTATTTAAAAAAAAAATAATAAAATAAAAATAACAGCAGAAATTAAGGAAATGAATTAAAACAATTAGAATTTCGGAGGAAGCTGAATAGAAAGGAGATAACTGAATAGACGGGATTTAAAGATGGATAGGGTTGGAGCATGGCGGACAGATGAAGGCAAGGAGTTCCAGAGAGAGGTAGCACGTATTAGGAAGGACTTGTCAAAGGATGAGGTACGGTGAGAGGGAATATAGAGATCAGATGAGCGAGATCTAGTGTTACGGGAATGGATGGAGGATTTAAACTTAAGGAGTTGAAAAATATAGGAAGGCCTTTGAGACTGGATGACTTGAAAAAGGAAAGAAGCCAAAAAATATTGGCGTTAGAGTCTTCCAACTGTCAAGAACAAGGTGTTCACAAAATTTAATTGGATACTTAAGAGAATCGAATTCTTTGTATTCGTACACTCTCATTGGCTCAACAACCTTAAAAATTAATTTCTGACTAAGTAAGCAACCCGTTACAATTTTTTTTTTTTAACCAGATTATTAAATTGCACTCACAATATTAGATTCAGAAGTATTCTCATTCTTTTCCAAAAAATCCTCGTGAAAGTGCGCCAACGTTTGACTTAATTTTTCTAAGTTATCTACCTGTAAAAAATAAAAATGTAAATTTTATGGATCAGCAATTTAGAACTAAATTGGTGTTTAACATAATGATTCTCAACTTTAATAATTTACTACTTTATTTTTTACTTCCGTTTTATTAAATAATAATTGCGAAAAACTAAAATGGTTACTTTTCTTTTTGTTCCTTCTCCAAAAATTGACATTTGAGTAAATTACTAGTGAAAAATCGGTTACGCAAAATCCCAGTTTTCTGCATTTACACCCCACTGTTCGGGGTAGGGTCTTGAAGCTCAATAAATGCATATTTTTTTATATAATTGGCTGACTTCTTGATTTATTAATCATTGAAAAATTACAGTTGAAAATTTTTACAAAATTCATCGAGAACGAATTTTTTAGATATTAAAGTAAACATTTCATTGTTTATAAGAAACGTTTTGAGGCTCTGGGTTAAGCAGATTTATAGGAAATTTAATGCTCTTTAGTTTGGAATAAGCAGATTTGTTGTAGAATAAAGGATAGAAAAGTTACGGCCCGTTTTTATGGTGAAAAACGCGAGTATCGACGGAACAGTTAAAAATGCAAATATCTTGGACACTATTGAGAATCGGGCCAAAGTGAAGAGAATATTTTTTTTATTGCATTTGAGCTGCTGAATCACCTCCCAAAGTTTCGACCACTCCACCGCATACACCTTGTATAGTTTGTGCATTTTCACTAAATTACAGTTTGATATTACAAATTCATTTAAAAATAAAATTACTGTCCAAAGAGTGGAAACACAATTTTCTAATTTCTGAATATAATTGGCATTCACACATTATATGAAAGATATTCTCTTTATCAGTATTACAAACTTTACAAACAGACTGGCCATCAAATTTAATTGTAGTTTTCCCAACACTAAGTTTAAAAAAAATATTTACTGGTTAATCTCACTTGAGATAACAATTTAATATATTTTGAGAAGAACATTTAAGTATAAATAAGCCTGGCATAACTGTTCTTTAGGTAATAATAGATATATGTAATTATTATATGTTGAGTTTTCTGCTCTATTGAAATCTAAATTGAATACAAATTGTTTATATCTATCCAGAATAAAGGAACATTCAGATTTACTAAGGAATATTAATTTTTTTTATTATAGAAAAGAATTACGACCACCAATTGTATTTACTATTATTTGTAGAGCAGAAATGATGTTTTAATGCCGTTAGGCAAATTTTGGGAAGCTGAGCCACATTCATTTGATCAATTTTTATCAAGAATTTAAGGATTTGTTTTCCAATAAAAAGATGCAGTTGTGAGCTACCTGTTTCCAATCGAAGTAAGTAGTGAGGGGTATTCCTTGACAAATTTAACAGCCTTTTACCTTTGTATAAGATATTATTATTATTTTTTTTTTAAAATGATTTAAGGCGCGTCAACATCTCAGGTTATTGGCGCCCGGAGCTTTTTTCAGAGCACTGGCGGCCTCTGGACAGTGTACTCTCGTTACAGACAACACAATCCCTTCCCTTGTATAAGATATTAAATGATGAACCAATTGCTAAATTCGCCTTACAAATAGCATTTTCTTTTTCTTCATTAAAAGATAATGATCTTGAAAATATGACCCCCAAATAACTGAAATGACCTACTTTTTCTAGCTTAATATTTCTATAATATAAGGTTTCCGAACTTTTAGTTCTACCTATTCCAAACATAAATTTAAGAATTTTGGTTTTATTGACGTTCACCTTAATTTTATTTAATTGGGAATAACTTCTTAAAATATTTAATTTCTTCTTTAAATTAGTGTAGCAATCTGCAAATAATTATAAGATCATCAGCATATCCTAACAATAATACATCTGTGTTTTTGTTTATTCGAATGCCGCTTAATCTGAAATAATGTTCAATGTCTGAGATAAAAATATTAAATAAAATTAAGCTTAAAATTTCTCCCTGAATGACACCTTGAGTAAGAGGAAGAATGTTGATTTTTATCTCTGATCGACACAGTGGAAGTATGATATATATCTTTTGTAAAATTCGAATTAAAGATTTGCCATGGCTAGTGGCTCAGCCCCGTGGCCAATTCAATAATTAACAGAAAAATTCACCAATAAAATTGTTTGGCAATCAATAATCTTAATGATTTGTTCCTAATTTTAACACTTCCTTTCAGTAGTAAGAAAAACGAAAATTTAAAACCTCAAAATTTGTTAAAATGTTAAAATTATCTCACCTCATTATCCACTTGTTGGTTGCTAATATCTTCTGACTCAACAGATAATGGTTTAAAAATTGGGTCCTGGAACAAAAAAAAAGCCTACATTAATTTCCTTTTCACATCAGATTTTTAAAATAATCCTTCATCCTTAGGGCTTACAGTTCTTAATACCGCCAGCCAACAACCAATGTTATAGAAATAAAATTAATGATGTCAAAAGAAATACTTTCCACGACTTAAAATTCACACTCCAAGCTTTCATTGTTTAAATTAATAATTGTTATAAATGTTTGCAAAATACTCTTATTTAGTTCGTTCCTTAAAATCTGCCCTAATCAATACAATTTCCTAAGAGTTGTAAACAATCAAGGTAGAGTCTTACAACTGTCAAGAACAAGGTGCTCACAAAATTTAATTGGATACTTAAGAGAATCTGATTCTTTGTATTCGTACACTCTCATTAGCCCAATAACCTTAAAAATTAATTTCTGACTAAGTAAGCAACCCGTTACAATTTTTTTTTTTTTAACCAGATTATTAAATTGCACTCACAATATTAGATTCAGAAGTATTCTCATTCTTTTCCAAAAAATCCTCGTGAAAGTGCGCCAACGTTTGACTTAATTTTTCTAAGTTATCTACCTGTAAAAAAAAATAAAAAAAATAAATAAAAATGTAAATTTTATGGATCAGCAATTTAGAACTAAATTGGCGTTTAACCTAATCATTCTCAACTTTAATCAGTTGCACATATTTCGAAACCTAAATATTTTAGTTCACTGAGCGTTATTTATTTTTTTCATTAATAGATAACTATGGATACAAAAAGATACATTTTATATATTTACAAATTCATATCTATATCTTGATAGAAGATCCAGTTGCTGTTCATATCGTGATAGAGGTGAACTGTAGACAAAAGCGATGCACATGGACAATAGCAGCAAACCGTAATGCATTTTATCTATAAAAGAAATGCAACGATTAAATATTCAAAATTTCCTAAGAATTGGGGTTTTTTTGTTTTGTTTATTTTTAGGAAGGTTATATGACAGTTCAACAACGTCGCTTATGATGTAAAGTGTTGTTGAAGTAACCTTCAAGATACTGTTCATAATTTTCAGCAATATCTTCTAAGCTAACAAGAGGTTTTTCCTCCTTTTTGTACAATTAATCCAAATTTCGTTCCAGCTAGTAAAAATACATTTTAAAAGTCTGAACTTTCAACTCGCTTGTATTTTTATCTCTGGTCAAAAATGATTAGTTCTAAGCAAGAACTCTAGTTTTTTTTTTTTGCCTAGATAGTTTATCAACACTGGGCTGACTAATGAAATGTGATTTAAGATTAAACTTCTTTAAGATAATTAAGACAAGTCATACAGCTAAGGTTAGTTACATAATTTACTAATTGATACTGCGATTATGATATTGATAATGAAAATATTAGATTATAATAAAACGGCTTGGAATTTGGCAGTTTTTCTTCCATGCACTACTGTGAAAAGCATCATTAAATAAGGTCTAAATTTTCGTCAATGAATAATTTAAAAAGTGATAGCTTTCAAATTAGATTTCACTAGAGTTTTGGAGGATCCATTTTGAAGAACGTTGAATGTGTTTTATGATGTTTGTTTTGTTTTTTTCATTTATCGTTTTAGTGATAAATCGCGAAACCCTCAAACTTTTTTAAGGTAGAGTTTTTTTTAAAGAATATTTTTGGAGATTTTTCAGATACTGCAATAAACGCACAAAATGACATTTTATTAATATTTACGGTTTTGTTAGCTTTACAGCGTTGTGAAAATTGAAGCATGAAAGAAATAGATTTACCGAACGTGTATCTTTAAAATGGAATATGAGGGAGTTCAGAGTCAGGTGTTTTGGCAAAGTAGAATTAAGCATGACAGAACTAATAGATCAATTAAATGAAAAAGATTGGCTATTATTAAATAAATTTATCCGTACAGCTGGTAATTATAGGAAAATATTAAATCATCAATATAATTATTACCTAATTGTGTATGTAAAAAGGGTATTTTTTATTTTTTTTTCTTTCATCACTATTTTTGTACAAATAAAGTGTTTATTTTATAATTTGAATTAATTTTACATTTTATTTTTTATAATGTATTTTTGTGAAATTCAATTAAGATTGTATGACTGCAACTATGTCCATGCACTTTGTCTGTTTAAGGTTTTGTATTTTCATTAAGTAAATTTTATGATTTAAAAATTAAAAAGTAAGTAAGTAAGTAAAGTAAAGTAATCGCCTATTTTTTCAGGCGGGGCTTAACGTCCAACTACCAATTAGGTGTCGTGGACGGAGGCGACTAGCAAATTACAGTAAATTTCTTTTATTAACCATTAAATAAAATCCGAGACCTAGACCGGGAATCGAACCCAGTACCACAATACAGTGGCGCCCAAAAGTATTTGCACAAGTGAATTATTTCCTATTTCTAAATGAGTACACGAAATAGGATCCCAAAACTTGTATCATTATAATCTTTAGTTCAAATTATGTACATTTAATAACAAAACGAGATAAAACATTATCATGTAAATTAGTATTTCACAAACTAAAAAAAAATTGACCGTTCAAAAGTATTTGCATAACCTAGAATGAATATGTTCATATTGACTAATTTTGATTATATTCACTAGAAAAGTCAAATTTAAAGTTGTTATTTGTCATTTTTCATTTTCCATTGTCATTTGTTTATATTATGTACCAGTCTTAATAGAGCATGGCATCAAAACAGCCGAATTATCCCTCACAACCCGAGAAAAATAGTTTTTTTTCAAAAGAGATATGGTGAAAACCTACCAGGAAATCGTAAAAATTTTGAATTGTGCTTTCCCACAGTGCAGTACGTAATTAAAGGATACGAGGAAATGGGGAAATGCTTAAATAAACCCAGAAAAGGTCGACCAAAAATTGTAACGGCAAGAGAATGTCGGAACATTATCCATAAGGTAACAATAAATCCATCATCGAGTGCTTGGCAATTGGTTGAATAGGTGGAAACGACTTCTCAAAAGAGTGTAAGCGTTACTACTGTAAGAAAAGCTGATTTATAAGGGAGCGTTCCTAGGAGCAAACCATTCATAAAGAACTCAACCGGAGGAAGAGGCTCGAATTCGCCAAAACCAGTTAAACATGCCTATAGAATTTTGGCAAATGTACTACTTAGTGATGAAAGCAAGTTTAATGTTTTTGGAAGCGATGGTAAGAAACACACTTGGCAAAGGCCAAATCAAGAACTGAAAATATTGCATGTTAGACCAACTGTCAAACATGGTAAGAGTGCATGTTATGGTATGGGAATGTGTGGCGTGCAGCGAAGTCGGCAAAGTGGTACAGATTCATGGCAATATGACAGCAGATGGCTATGTGAGTATATTGCGCGACAACTTACAAGAGCAGAGCTGAGAATTTGGGCACACAAAACTCCTTAATCTTACAAAAGGCTAATGATCCAAAACAAGCTTTACAGATCTCGCCTCTAACCGCTCGGCTACCGTGGCGCCCTAATTTTAAAATTAATTAACAATTTATTATTATTAGTCTAAATGAATTTTAATAGATACAACTATGTGATTTTTGACTATATTGCAGTAGTATCCAAGCATGTTTTTTCCCCTATATTACTTCATTAATTATTTTGGAGTGTTTTATAAGTAATGCCTTCTAAATTAGAATTATTGAAGCCTCGACTAGCCTCATAAATAATGCTTCATCGTTAAAGTAATGCCTATTTTTTTTTTTAGGCGATATAAGAAGTTAATTTACTAATAGATTAATAAATTTGTATAGAATTATTAAAGTTGTTAGTAATGGTAAATTAAAACCTTGAATAACTCAAAAAATAATTATTTGTGAGCAAGCTAGAAATTAGTTTACAAATTCAACGAGGAAGGTTACAGAGGTTTTACCTTCTTATTCAGGCAAATCTAAAAAAAAAAATGGGCTAAAATCCCCTCCAGGCTTAAAGGGTGTAGGTTAGGTGCTTTTTACAGTAAATTAGTACCACTCTTTAGTCTCCAATTTCAAGTTGGCTCCCGAAGTGTTGGAGATGGTCCGAGCAACATCACATTACAACTCTATTAAGCATTATTGAAAAGGGGGGGGTCCCACGTTAGCCTGGCAGAAAAATAATTCATTTTTTAGTGAACAGAACAAGAATTCTTCAACAACATGATAATGAATGATCCCTCTTAATTCGCCCTGACTTAAAAGTTAATTTAGCTATTTCCTTTATCTGCTTTTATAGCCCCCCAGACATCGTTCCTTCAAATAGCACTTATTCAGGTTCATTTTGGGTAAATTATTTTTACATAATTCGGAGAAATTGTTAATTTTTTTTCTTTTACACTTCCACACTTCATTTATATACTACGTATTTAGGAGGAAATTATAAAATTTGTTAAAATGAGTATATCCTTATTAAATAATGAAATTCCTACAATATTAAAATCAAACTTAGAATAAATACTTACCCTATAAATTAAAATAACACAATTAATTTAGAAATATTATTGCACAAACCACTCTTACTGTTTATGAAATAAAAAGATTCTAGATTCACTTTATATACTAGTTATCTATTACACTTGGTCACATGATTAAAGGTCATTTATTTATTATTTGTTTTTGAAATTCTGCGAAACTATTTAATGGTTGAGGAAATATTGTCATTTCTAGTTATCAATACTAATTCTGATAAATCAAAAGACTGCACAAATACTGAATTTATACAATAGTATAGTCTTTTTTTGTTTTCTTCAAGGTAGCCTACTTTACTTTGTGGCCATCGTCTGGTTTCAAAGTTTTGTTCTTTTAAAGGGTCTTGTAAATCAGTAAGAATAAGAAGGGTCGTTTGAAAAGTCCGTGCAAAGTCAGAGAGATAGCACTACTGGCGCGTATCGAGGTTATGTTTAGTTAGTAGCATCTCTTGGAAGAACACACACCAAGTTTCAGCCAGATCGGTCTATTTCTTGGTGTTTGGCAATCGTTTGAATCGAGGAAGTCGAGTGATTTTCAAATCGTGTAAAGTGTTGCAAGGACGGTTTGCAGCTGTTCCAGAAGAATCCGCAGGACTTAAAGCGTCGTTTCGTCACTGTGGATGAAACATGGATACATCACTACACTCCTGAGACCAAAGAACAATCTAAACAATGGGTTACCAAGGGGGAAATCTGCGCCAAAAAAGGCGAAGACCGTTCCTTCGGCCGGAAAGATTATGGCGACTGTCTTTTGGGATTCGCAAGGAATAATCCTCATCGACTATCTGGAAAAGGGTAAAACTATTACAGGTGCATATTATTCATCGTTATTGGACCGTTTGAAAACCGAGCTGCAAGAAAAACGCCCACGATTGGCCCCACAAAAAAGTCCTTTTCCATCACGACAACGCACCAGCTCACACCTCAGCAGTTGTGGTCGCAAAATTAATGGAAATAGGGTTCCAACTCGTTTCACATCCCCCCCTATTCTCCAGACTTGGCTCCCTCGGACTACTATTTGTTCCCCAATATGAAGAAATGGCTGGCGGGAAAAAGATTTTATTCAAACGAGGAGGTGATTGCAGAAACGAATGGCTATTTTTCAGACTTGGACAAATCCTATTATTCGGAAGGGATGAACAAACTAGAGCAGCGTTGGACGAAGTGTATAAGCCTAAAAGGAGACTATGTTGAAAAATAAAAAAGGTTTACCCCAAAAAATTAAGTAGTTTTTATTTTTGCACGGACTTTTCAAACGACCCTCGTACATTGCTATTTTTGAGGGATATCTTTTTATTTCCTAATATGGGGCGTCCGTAGATTCTACTTGCTGTGGGGATTCAATCATCTGAGATATGAAAGATGTACAGTACAGTTTCCAAAAATTGTTCATATTCTCAAATCTCTTTTACATCTCCCGTGATCAACAACCGATTTCTACGTCCGTTTAGAGACTGGAAGAGTTCATCTCAAATTAAGAATTTTTTAAATATTTATTAGAATGGTGGCTCAAACTTCTATTGACGTCGAATATCGACTTCCGAATTTTTTTTTTTTTTTATATAGTAAAATGTTGGAACTCCAAGACAATAGAAAGATCCCCTTTAATTAGTGTCATGAACTTAGCGTCATATTTACTAGAACAGCGGTTCCCAACCTGTGGTACGCGAAAGATTGTTTAGGGGTACGCAAAAAAAAAGTTATTATGACGGAAGATATAAAAATTATACAGATATATTATTAATGAGAAAAAAATTAAATTATAATAAAACTGAATAACATATAAATTGACAAGAATAAGTACTCATTCGATACTGCAGTATTTTTTCGATACCAATATAATATCGAATGATTCGATACCGATATTCAGATTGTTTTGCTGTTAAAGTTACATTACGTAAAATCAAGAATACGATTATTTATTGTATATATTTTATATATATATATATATATAACATATAATATACGTATGTTAGGGGTACAAACTAAGGAAACAATCAGGTAAAGGGGTACACTAATGAAAAAAGACTGGGAACCGCTGTAATAGAAATAGGAGCTGATTATGTCTGGAAATCTCAAGATCCCAACCTTCTATCCCCAGCCTATTGGAATCTTATAAAAATAACCTAATCTGCAAAAGATGTAACTAAGGCGGTCACATCATCCTATAGGATCCAGTCTTTAGAAATCGAAGTTCTTTAGGACTCGGAGAATCTTATTTCTTTTTTTTTTTTCAGTGTCACATAAACAAATTAAGGTTAGCCAGCCAATTGAGGTTATTTGGAAGCAAGTACTGTAGAATCTTCTTTAATAAGGTTTCATATAGATTTTTAATCATGAGAAAACAATGTAATTTATGTGAATTTGAAAGCAGCAATCTCGGACACTTCCTTATATGCCCTATTTTAGGCAAATGTATCTTTTAAACTATATTTTAAACCCCATGGACGATGATACACTGTCAAATTTACTGACAAGTGACACTTATTGTAAATTGAATAACATCTTTCTATTCGTTCAGAAATCTTTAATGTTAAAAATCTTTATGTAAAGTTGGTAGCAGTTCAATCTGATTTATTTTATATCACTTTTTCTCGCTATTTTGTTTTGTTTCGAAGTAAATGATTGTGTTTAGATATTATTATTACCATTTATTTTTATCTATTATTATTACTACTATTTATCTATTTTCTGTATTATAGCAAACAGAGTAAGTTTATTTTATAATTATTTGTTATTATTATTATATTATTTCGTATTTTTGTAATTACTGTTATTATCTTGTAAATTGACTCAACCCTTGTGGCAAGATATTATCTTGAAAACAATAAAATTTCATTCATTCAAATTGTTTATATTTGTTCAGAGAAGGTGAACATTTAAGTGTATAATAAGAAAAGAATAACAAACCTGAATGCTGATAACCTACATAAGTGTTTTCAAAACTAAATAGTTGCACTTATCACTGCAGGCCAAATGTTACATGTTAGTGTGGGGTTTCACCAGAAAGGGGCTTTTTTTTTTTACTTTTGTTTAGGCTGAAATGCTTGTATGTACGGTAGATTCATGAAAATATTTGCTAGTCTCTTCTCCCACGTATTTAGCGATGATTGCATTTAGTCACAGTAAGTACAATGTTTTAAAGTAATTCACAAAGTTGTTTGAGGGAAGGTTATTTGTATTTGTGTGTTCAACATTTCAAGTACCCCCTCTACTGTCGGTATCGTGGGAGTTATTAAACAGACATAAATGTTAGTGTTTTATTTGAATGTTTAAAATTGCGAAATAAATATTAAGTATGTATGCTCAAAATGAACTTCTTGATTTCCCATTAACATAGAATTTCGTTGTGGAGTTTTTTTTTAAAAAATAAATAAAATGTCTGAATTAACTGCATTCAGGGATTTCAATAAAAGAATATTTGTAGAAGCTGAACATAAATCAATAATAGAATGATTAATGTTAAGACAAAGAACATTACTTTTACATTTCACCATTGTCTCCAAGAGACTCCAATGACAAGGATCTAAGATAGGCCCAGAAGATAACACAAACATGACTTCAAGTTTGGTACAACAACTTGCACTCTCTTTCTAAGATGTACTGAACAAACATGGCGCGGAGTATGACAGGTTACAAAACAACATCTGTAAGTTTTCTCACACCTTGGCGGTTTAGTTTGAACAAATGCTCTAGCAGAAGCAGAGGGAAATGTCTGCTTGTTAGATAAATAACAGAGTTACAGGACAGAGTATAGTCCATTTCAAAGTAAATTAAATTATTTGTTCGTTCATTGAAACCGTACAGCTTACCTTTTCGATGTGGAGGAAATTGGATATTGATGTTCATTGAAGGTACTTTGAGTTTGAAAAGTTTTTTAGATTGTGGTCTGTATATTTATTACATTATTTCTGTTCAATCAACTAATAGGAATTCAAAACTCTAAATTGCTTTAAAATGATTATTTGAAAGTGCCTTCCAGCTAAAAGTACATGTAACATGGTTACCTGAAGCCCATGTTGTTGACTTCTATTGCTAATGCTGTTAGTCGTTAACATCAATAACTAACAGCACTGCCCACACTACTTTATTTAATTCTCTTCCCTGTGTAAAAGTACGAAATCTATATTGATGTTCATGTACTAAAAAGTAAATAGGGAGGTTTGTTTTCGACTATGGCAAATTCCAGATGAAATGTGGTCAGCAAATACGACTAGAATGTTTTAGGAGACAAAAAAAATGTTCGGGAAAACAGATTTCCATCAATTTAATGCTTTCTCTAAATCCCTGAAAGATCTATAGCAAATTCACATAGTCTCATTAACGTCCAATCTTATCAAAACAGTGTACCTTAAGACACTAGATTAGATTTGAAACGGGACGGGACCTACGTCCCATGACACCGCAACCACAAAAGGCTTGATGTGCCAGCCCCCTTTTTTGGGTCTAGTAGACGAACCCTCCCCTACTAAAGAGGTTGAGGACATTCCCTACTAGTTCTTTTTGCGCTGCTGTCTCCTTTGGTCTCAGGGTTCCAAAGGTTTCATAGCGTTAAATGCGCGATTGCAACACAATCGAACAACAGGTGAGAGGTCGTCCTCCTCCTCTTCCTGACACAATGTGCACACAACGGTTCCGAGCCCCATAAGCCCCACCTTGTACCAGATACTTCCTGAACCTACCATACCCCGGTGGAATAGGCATGTAATCAGAGTAAATCTGATTTCTACCCAAACACAGGGTCTCTTCAGGCTCTTTGTTTTCACAGCGTAGGCATCATAGTCTTGTTCTGTTTAACCCTAGAACACATCACCAAGTTCTTTTCACGCTCTCTCCAGATCTAATCTCTGAGAGCTGCACGAACCGCACGCCCTTGGTGATTCCAAGGACAGGCTCCGGGCCAATGAAAGGAATGTTAGCTCCATTCCTTGGCCAGCGATCAGCTATCTCATTCCCCTTAATCCCCACATGACCCGGCACCCATTTCAGCCGAACATTGTTGTGCCGAGCCAGTACTTTTAGGGCTTTCCTGCATTCCCAGACCAGGGAAGAGGTCATTCTGAAGGATACAATGGCCTTCAGCGCAGCCTGGCTGTCCGAAAAGATGTAGATCTCCCTATTTCTAGGATCTATCCGCAGGTTTTCCTCAACACATATTTTACTTGCAAAAACTTCGGCCCGGAAGACTGTGGCGTATCTCCCAAGGGATTTCTCAATGTGTACCTCGGGTTTAACCCCCTACACTCCAGCCCCAGCCCCACAGTCCATCTTGGAGCCATCGGTAAACCAAATGTCTCCCTTCCGGCACTCTTAAAATACTAAGTTTAATGTACTCTTTTTAGAATTTAAATGCATAGAAAAATAGAGCTGTGTTATACTTATTTATAACTTATCAATAATTTAATGACTATATTTTATTTTTAATTCTATTTACTATACTGGAAACTATTTACTAGATTTCCTGTTTAGGGGGAAGGAAGTCATAGTTTCTACGTAATCTTATTACCTTATTTTTTACCAGAGGAAGCAGATATTTTCCAGTGCGTAGAATGTTGAAGTTAATCATTTGTCTTTATTTTACAATTAGAAGTCATTTTTACGTCAAAAACGTTGATTTATTAAAAAAAAAAAATTTATGGCGTTTCCTAATTAATATGGGCTTGGAAAGGCATTTGACCTCCACAGAATAGCATTTTAAATGACACATGGTGAAAACAAATATTCTCTATTGAAGGTGAAGAGATATGAAGGCAATCTGCTCCTTTCTCTTCCTGGAGGGCAACCTCCAGAGAGCTTGGGTGGTCACAAGAGATGATTAGGCGTTGTAAGTGCTCCTTGAGGGAATAGGTAGACTGGCGCCAAAGAATGGTTATCTAAATCTTTTTGCTAACCCCAAAATTAGTCTTTGTAACCTCTTTATTCCAAACGTTGGTCTTATAATAAAAGGAGAATTTTGAGCGTAACTACTTATTTAGTTCACTTTCTCTATAATAATCCAACTGATTACTTTATATTTCACTACCTAAAACCATGGTTCTTTCCCCCAAAGAAAATTTGAATTTTTGGACGACTCATCGGTAAAAACGACCATAAGCATCTGAATGCGTATTCTACTCTACCCAATGTTAGTTTGCTCTACTCAAGAGTACTTCAGGGCATATACAGGGTGTTCATTTTAAAACAGCTCAAATGCATTTCATGCTTAAACGGTTAATCTGAGCAAAAAATGGTAGAGGAAAAATTTGTTGCCCATCACTTCTAGTTTCAGAATATGTGACTTGATATTAGATTCCTGCCCGCATACACGGCTGACGAGCGACCAAAAGTGAGGGTACGCAGTTGACCCCCCCATTTACATATAAAAAGTTATGAATGAAACCGGAAACTGCAATTCGATATCTTTGAAATTAAAGGTGCTAGGCCAGGGGTCGGCAACCCGCGGCTCGCGAGCCGCATGCGGCTCTTTTATCCAAATTTTGTGGCTCTTCAGCCTGCCCAAAATATATTGTATATTTCAATTTTATTGAAACAAATGAAAATTTCATTTATTAAAGTAAAGATATTTTTCCAAAAAGAATTTTAAATGAGATAGGTTTGAAATTGAATAGAATTATAATAAAATACAGTACGTTATTATAAAAGACTGCCGCCATTTTCATTCAAATACAGGTTTAGTTATTATTTATTCGTTTATTTACTTTGCAATATGTGAAAATAGATATATAAAATTGTCAAAGTTGGGTGTTTTTCAACGTTACGCTTTTTCGTGCAATTTTTGGACGATCAACCCTTATACAGCTGTCCTACCGGAAACAGTTTTAAAACATTTAAATGTTATTGAATTTCATAAAATAATAATTTGTGAATACAAATGATCTACAGAGTCTGTTTACACTAACATCCTTGTGGCTCTTGGTAAGATTTATTAAAATTATTTAAGGAGAAATGGCTCTCTACTTGAAATAGGTTGCCGACCCCTGTGCTAGGCCATTTCAAAATCTGGTATTTATTAATCATATTTCAATTTTTTAACTTGTTATCAAAGAGAAAGAAGAGCACGCGATAGGTCATTTTTATGTATTTTTTCATCCCCTTTCTACTAAAAATATTGCCAAGGCAGTAAAGCTAGTATTTTTCTTAATATCGGGGAAATAAGTCGTTTTCCGAGTGATTTTTCTAAGAATTGTTAAGAGCTTTAGATGTTCTCAAGCATACACAAAATGGCTAAAAATTAATTTTAAATCTGTTACAAACAAGAAGGTTTAATAATTATTTGGTAATTTTGGGAGAGTTACGTTTAATTACCAAAAAAAAATTGGGATCTCCTGCCACATATTTAAGTGATCAATATCTTTCTTGTAAAGGATCAAACTTATTCCTTAATTTATCAAATAATGCACTTTAATCAACTTGTGAAGCATATTCTGTGCCTCCTCAGATACAGAGAACAGTTGATAACCTTCTGTCTAACCTGGCTAGCAAGCCAGAGGAGGCACCTTTGAAGGCATGAAATGCATTTGAACCGTCTTAAAATGAACACCCTGTATAATAGAGAAAATTTTAGGATCGCATCACAATAACAGTAAAGTGCTAAAAAGTTTGAAATACCTAAATATTGCTGATTGTAGAAAGCAATCGCAAAACTCCCTTTTGTCCTTTTTCCAGATATTACACAAATCTAATTTACGTTATTGTATTTTTGATTTAAGTTCTGACTTCCGAGACTTCTTCGTTTGGCGTGTTGTTTTTCTGTTCTAACTGAACTGAATAGGTCAACAGGTTATTGGATGTATCGATGAACAAGATGCAAAAAATGGTACTGGATTTGATGATTCTGATTAATTATATTCTTATGGTAGGTGAATTCCTTTCATAATGCCGACGCTGTTTTGAGGTCTACTTTTTTGCAATTAATCACAGATTTCTGCATCAATTTCTAAAATAACCCCTATGCATTGTATACGTATCGAAAGGTGATTGTATGTAGATGTTTTTCCTGAATAGTGCACGGTTTTTTCATATAAAATGTTTTTAAGAAAAATGAAGTCAAAGTTTTTGGAAATAATTAGAAACTTGCTATTTCTCATGTTTGGGCCACAAAGTGAAATACTTAATATTATTATTTTAGGATACAAATTAGCTTATTTAAAAGGAAATTTAACCTTCTTTCTAATGAGCTTATTGAAATTGCTGTAGCTTTAATAGTTTGTGAAATATAGACAAATGTTTGCTAAAAAGTAGTAATACCTTGAACAAACATAAAATTAAAAATATCTATAAAACGGAGCCGAATCGAGCCATAGTTTATATAGAATTTTTTGTTGCAAATGATGCCCAGAATCGCCTCCCGAAGTAACCGGTAGTCTTATGCTGAACACCCTGTATATTCCTGGGTCCCAAAATCCTATCGACTGCCCTGAATGTACCTAATTTTTTTAGGGTGACCTTTTTTTTGGAACTTTATAGAGTTGGCAACCCTAAGTGGCTGGTACCTACGGAAAACAAGTGAATCAGATCAATTTTCTTTTGGCGCATCGACTGCTGAGGTCATTAGCGCCCTGGATCAATATTAATACAAATTTATATGATTAAAAGATCAAGAGATCAATTATACAAACACAATTAGATATTTATTATATAAAGAATATTCGTTGAAAACCTGCAAGATAAGCCAAGAATTAATGGTCAAATCTCTTATTTGCTATATTGAATTTTTATATATACTCATAGACATTTTTTTTTTTTAAATTCCAGCAATCATAGACCATTCAATATATTTACATGAATGTTAATAAAAAACGGGAAGTAAAAAGATATTGTTCTGAAAAGCAAAATGTTAAAATAAGTTTTTTTTAATGAGATACGAAGTTTCTTAAACCCAAAAATTAAACTCTTTTTTTTTATTAGTATGTTTCATGCCATTGTGAATATGTTTACGAGGTGTGGCTATTAAATAACGAGACTGATGCTGCTACAGAAGAACTATGCATGCGCCAAATCCTAACTACCGACAGCTGTGCAGCGTAAAGGCTTCTCTTTCGATTGCAGCCTTCTCACGTGTTTGTAGAGAAATCTGTTTGACCGGAACCGTCCGTTTGTGTAAGAGGTGTTAGTTTCGTTTTGCGCGTAAACGTAATACTACACACGTAGTAGAGCAACGAATTGTCGTGAAATTTCACATGAAACTTGGTAAAACCGCTACTGAAACTTATCTTTTATTACAAAGAAGTTTATGGCGATGAATGTTAATTACTTGCGCGAGTTTTTGAGTGGTTCTAGCGTTTCTCCAAGATGGCCGAGAAGACGTCGGAGATGATGACCACGCCCGAGTCGCCCTTCCACGTCCAAAACGGATGAAAATATCGATTATAATTAATCAACATTACTACCGGTGAGGTGCTTGCTCAACTCCGGTGAAAGAGTAAGGAAAAAAAAAACGACCCGATTTGTGGAAGAACAAGTCACAGGGGTTCTCCCAACAAGACAACGCGCCGGCTCACACTGCATTGTCTGGTCAAGAACAGTTTCTAGCCAAGTACAACGTCCCAGTTTTAGGGCCATCCGCCTAATTCGCCTGATCTGGCCCCCATATGACTTTTATCTGGTTCCCCAAAGTCAAATTTGCATTAAAAGGGGACACGATTTCAGTCCGTTGAAGCTGTGAAAGAAAAAGCGGCACACGTCATGCAGGAGCTCACAGAAAAAGACTTCCAGCACTGTTTCGAACAATGGTGAATTCGCATGGAGCGTTGTAGGGATAGAGGAGGGGTGTATATTGAAGGTGATAAACTAAATATCGTATGTATAAATTTAAAATAAAATGTTTTACAGCAATAGTCTCGTTATTTAATAGCCACACTTAGCAATAGTCTCGTTATTTAATAGCCACACTTACAGCAATAGTCTCGTTATTTAATAGCCACACTTACAGCAATAGTCTCGTTATTTAATAGCCACACTTACAGCAATAGTCTCGTTATTTAATAGCCACACTTACAGCAATAGTCTCGTTATTTAATAGCCACACTTACAGCAATAGTCTCGTTATTTAATAGCCACACTTACAGCAATAGTCTCGTTATTTAATAGCCACACTTACAGCAATAGTCTCGTTATTTAATAGCCACACTTACAGCAATAGTCTCGTTATTTAATAGCCACACTTACAGCAGTAGTCTCGTTATTTAATAGCCACACTTACAGCAATAGTCTCGTTATTTAATAGCCACACTTACAGCAATAGTCTCGTTATTTAATAGCCACACTTACAGCAATAGTCTCGTTATTTAATAGCCACACTTACAGCAATAGTCTCGTTATTTAATAGCCACACTTACAGCAATAGTCTCGTTATTTAATAGCCACACTTACAGCAATAGTCTCGTTATTTAATAGCCACACTTACAGCAATAGTCTCGTTATTTAATAGCCACACTTACAGCAATAGTCTCGTTATTTAATAGCCACACTTACAGCAATAGTCTCGTTATTTAATAGCCACACTTACAGCAATAGTCTCGTTATTTAATAGCCACACTTACAGCAATAGTCTCGTTATTTAATAGCCACACTTACAGCAGTAGTCTCGTTATTTAATAGCCACACTTACAGCAATAGTCTCGTTATTTAATAGCCACACTTACAGCAATAGTCTCGTTATTTAATAGCCACACTTACAGCAATAGTCTCGTTATTTAATAGCCACACTTACAGCAATAGTCTCGTTATTTAATAGCCACACTTACAGCAATAGTCTCGTTATTTAATAGCCACACTTACAGCAATAGTCTCGTTATTTAATAGCCACACTTACAGCAATAGTCTCGTTATTTAATAGCCACACTTACAGCAATAGTCTCGTTATTTAATAGCCACACTTACAGCAATAGTCTCGTTATTTAATAGCCACACTTACAGCAGTAGTCTCGTTATTTAATAGCCACACTTACAGCAATAGTCTCGTTATTTAATAGCCACACTTACAGCAATAGTCTCGTTATTTAATAGCCACACCTAGTATTATGTTGATTTCAATAAAATTAAAATTTCACCTAATTTTTTAAAAAAAGAAAAAATTTAAGGTTTTGTCTTTTTTTTGGGTGTAAAAGGTTTTTTTATTCTTTAATTTTAATGTCATGATAGAGGAGCTGAAATAGATTTTCAGACAGGAGCGCCTTGAACCCACCCGGCGACTCTTGTCTCTCTGAAACTTAACCTACATCAAAGACAACTATCTTCCACCGAAAATACAATTATTGAATAAATTTAGGTCGTCTACAAAAGGGGAAGCATGAATTCTACTTAATGGACGTCATAGTTTTGTTAGACACACTAACATCACTTAAAATGAATACTACCCGTCTCTCGCCTAATAATTGAATTTGATACAAACTATTTATTTGAATTACTGATTAATGGAATCTAATTAACATAAAAAAGCAATAAATATTCAAGGCTAAATATTAATTAGTAAACAATTTTGTAAAATTACTGTCGTGTGTATCGATTACTTAGATTGCAATCATTAATTTTAATTCTTATCTGTTTGTTATGAATCAAAGTAGTTTTTTTTTATTCATAAAATTTGTTTTGCAGATTAAGAAAACAGAAAATATTATTATTAAGATGAAGCAATCATTGCATAAACTAAGATGATCTCTGTTAAGACGTAAACAATCAAGAGTAATAAATAAGGAACGGATTTTTATGTATTTAAAAATGCCAAATATTTAATTTGGGGGGCAAGTTATAATTATTTATACAAGAAAAGAACATTTTTACAATTTGTAATAATTTATTAGGAACAAAATAATTTGTTTTTACAAGTTATAATGATTTATACAACAAAGAACATGTTTACTATTTATAAAAAGATGTGTTAAATTTTCAATTTTGAAAACTTCACTCTTCGAAATTGTTTGCAACCACACGAAATTTCAAATGTTGGAACGTAAAGTGACGACGATCAGTGGAAGGCCCAAGTCTGGATAGAGATCTTTTAGCCTTTTAATGCGACTTGGTGCTTTTAAGAACACTTTTTTAACCGAGGAGATTAAGGAATCTACGTCACTGAACAAAGATCGGACAGTTTCTGCTACTCGATGCAAGGCATGAGCAATACACGTCACATGAATTATCTTAGGATAAAATACCTGAATAGATTGCCCAGCCTTGACCATGTTGGGGGCAGCATTAGAGAGAAATAAAAGAACTTTTTCGTTCAAAACTCCACTGGGCCATAGGATATGCATTGAGGCATCGAAGAATCGTGAAATGGTGGAATGATTGCATTTTTCGAATCCACATCAGCATCACTGTCAAGTTTTCCAATAACTGGCAATACACCTGACCTCAACGTCAGTGGTTTCATCAGTTGACACCCAAATCGGTCCATCTTTGATATGTTCTCGAATTTTGGTTAGTGTATCTTTATAGATATCTTCCAGGTAGTTTTTCCGCAGAGTGCTCTCGTCAGGCATTTTTTTTCCCAATATAGGTCTCTAAGAATCCTTTGAAATGAGGATTTTTAAGTTTGTGGAAAGTGATATCTGCTCTATCCAAAGCCCGACACAGATCTGTACTCAGAGTAGACTTACTTGATGATGGAGATGTAAGGAAGGCTTGATAGGACGTCCTCTCTTTCTTTCTGTTTTTATTCTCTATGTGCGATCCGGTGGCAATATGTTGGGTGACTTGGGAACGTTGAGAGCAAGTAACGCGCTTGTCACAAGCTGTGCAGTACAAAATGTCTCCATCACTTCGAAAAAGTTCTGCTGGAAACTCGCGAAGATATTTAGCAACCAGTTGTTTGTTTGAGGCCGATGTTCGTGGCATTTCACCCAAAAAAGAATACACTAAGTGACCGAACGAAATGAATTGGACACTTCAACGAACGAGCTGAAAGAACAGACAACGTCAGACAACTTCAAAGAACTAACAAGTGCCTGTCACTGTTTAGCAGCATTCTGTGTAAATTACAATAACCATTGTACCCACTGTGATTCACAGCCCTACAGTCTGTGGTTCACAGTTCCTGTCAACCACCTCCCAGTTATGAAAATATGCCCAAAATGAAAAATATGTACATATTTTGATTAAATATGTAGAAATATTTATTTATTTTAATCAAATATGTATAAATATGCGATAACATCCAAATATGTGGAAATATGTGAAATAAAAGTGGACTGAAACGGCTTAAAAAGTGTCAGTATGAATACTTCTAGTTGAAAAACGTCTGTAAATTGCCTAGAAAAAAATATGTAAATACATACGAATCTGTTCCCTAGTAATAAATAATTTTAAACTAATGAAAAGATTTGATTAAACATATTTTGGCCATATTTGCTGTGAGGACTGATGGATGTTGTTTACCATGTGAAAAGAAAAAAGATAACCGCAAATCCTACGTGCTTCTGCGTACAAACAAAAAGAAGAACATTAAGAACTATTAGGATCATCGGTGTTTTTAGGCATTTGTCTTGGTACCATCCGATTCAGTAATTTTAATTATACAACTTGCTCTTATGTCTGGTGTAAAGTTGTTGTACTCGTATTGTAAATGTTTCTTTAAATTTTGTCGCTTATATTACTACCAAGAGATATAAAGAACAACCCCAGTAACTTGACTTGAATAAGTTTGATCAAATAATATTCCATTAAAAAAAATTATTATTATTATTGTGTTCTTTTTAAAGGTGCTCAACATCTAAGGTTCTTCGCACCTGATAATGTTGCTGAATGACACTGTACTACGAGGGTCGTTTGAAAAGTCCGTGCAAAAATAAAAACTACTTAATTTTTTGGGGTAAACCTTTTTTATTTTTCAACATAGTCTCCTTTTAGGCTTATACACTTCGTCCAACGCTGCTCTAGTTTGTTGATCCCTTCCGAATAATAGGATTTGTCCAAGTCTGAAAAATAGCCATTCGTTTCTGCAATCACCTCCTCGTTTGAATAAAATCTTTTTCCCGCCAGCCATTTCTTCATATTGGGGAACAAATAGTAGTCCGTGGGAGCCAAGTCTGGAGAATAGGGGGGATGTGAAACGAGTTGGAATCCTATTTCCATTAATTTTGCGACCACAACTGCTGAGGTGTGAGCTGGTGATGGAAAAGGACTTTTTTGTGGGCCAATCGTGGGCGTTTTTCTTGCAGCTCGGTTTTCAAACGGTCCAATAACGATGAATAATATGCGCCTGTAATAGTTTTACCCTTTTCCAGATAGTCGATGAGGATTATTCCTTGCGAATCCCAAAAGACAGTCGCCATAATCTTTCCGGCCGAAGGAACGGTCTTCGCCCTTTTTTTTGGCGCAGATTCCCTCCTTGGTAACCCATTGTTTAGATTGTTCTTTGGTCTCAGGAGTGTAGTGATGTATCCATGTTTCATCCACAGTGACGAAACGACGCTTAAAGTCCTGCGGATTCTTCTGGAACAGCTGCAAACCGTCCTTGCAACACTTCACACGATTTCGTTTTTGGTCAAGCGTGAGCAATCGCGGCACCCATCTTGCGGATAGCTTTGTCATGTCCAAATGTTGATGCAAAATATTATGTACCCGTTCATTCGAGACGCCCACAGCACTAGCAATCTCACGCACCTTCACTCTTCTGTCATCCATCACCATATCATGGATTTTATCAATGATTTCTGGAGTAGTAACCTCAACAGGGCGTCCAGAACGTTCAGCGTCACTTGTGCCCATATGGCCACTCCGAAAATTTTGAAACCACTTATAAACTGTTCTAATCGAAGGTGCAGAGTCACCATAATGTTTATCAAGCTTCTCTTTAGTCTCCTGAGGCGTTTTGCCTTTCATAAAGTAGTGTTTAATCAACACACGAAATTCTTTTTCGCCCATTTTTTGAAAATCACTCGACTTCCTCGATTCAAACGAATGCCAAACACAAAGAAATAGACCGATCTGGCTGAAACTTGGTGTGTGTTCTTCCAAGAGATGCTACTAACTAAACATAACCTCGATACGCGCCAGTAGTGCTATCTCTCTGACTTTGCACGGACTTTTCAAACGACCCTCGTAGTTCATTCTAAACTAAAGCAATCTTTCTAATAAAAAACACTCATTCATATAAATACAATCACACACATTAAATCTAATCGCGATTTGTGATGGAGTACTTGATATAAAAAAAAAATAATTACTATTCTTATAACATGAAACACATTCATAAAAATCAGGCGCCACGGTAGCCGAGCGGGGTTAGAGGCGAGACCTGCAAAGCTTAATATGTTTTGTGGTACTGGGTTCGATTCCCGTTCTTAGGCCTTGGATTTTATTTAATGGTTAATAAATAGTTATTTATTTAACAAGTGTGGAAAGTAGTACTTTTCCTCACACGAGGCAGGGTTTTCACGCACGTGCGAGCGAAGCGAGGCGAGTGCAAGTGCAAATTGCCGAGTGTGAGGAAAATACTTTACACTCGAGTTCAAGTAAATTTTTCTGTTTCTTTTATTGATGGAGGAGTGTTTTCTAAACAGGCATCACTAGAATCCATTTTAAATTTCTATAAGGTAACACTATAACCTTTTTAACTGTTATAATTAAAAATATCTAATTATTTATTAAAGTATTATTTTTATTTCTATATTCCTTTCAATTTTTAATATTCGTTTTTTAATTATTTAAATAAAATAAATTTAAATAAGCTTATTAGAGTTTTACAGAAAATATTTATGTTAATAACAAAACTTCTTATATCAAGGAAGCACAATAAAGTTTTTCCACACACTAGTGTGGGAAGTTGGGCATTACACAGCTGATTTTAATTGAGTAATGAGAACTTCCCTACATGGTTGCAGAAAAAAAGCTTTATTTTCGCCATTTACAGAGAAAAAGCCTATCCTTTTGGAGGTTTACAAGTTTGGATTGTGCTGCAGTACAATTTATCAAAATCAAAAAGAATGTAAGTAGAGAACAAAACATCAAAAAAACAGCAAGCCTATTCAATAAAACAAATTTACTTGAAATTGAGGAAAAGATGGAATGAAATATAATGGAAAAAAAAATGCGTTACATAATTGACTCAGAAATAACTAAAATATTATTACGTGAACATAGTTTTCAAAAAAATTAATTTTTTGGCTTATCTTTGGTAACATTTAAAAATACTCTTCTGAAAACTGATTACAGTATTATAATTAATATCTTTGAATAGAGAAATATTAAGTCATTCAGTAATTTTTAGTTTTTAGGTTTAAGGAAGTTACGATTTTATTTTACGTTTTTAATTAAAAATAAACTATTCTTATCACTTATTGATAATAATTGTTTTAAAAAGAAAGAGAAAAAATATTTTCATAAGAAAACTTTTGACCTTTGTGGTGGCATGTACGTAAAACATTCTCTGGGTCCACGTTTCTGCGTGCGCAATTTGTTAATAATATTTATCTTTTAATGACTGTCTGTCCCCGTTACTGGGGGGCTACAGCTACAGTAATGCTAGGATTTTCTGCGGATTTTACAATTACTATAAGAATTACGATTTGCAAATCCATTTATCACCAACCATTAAAAACGTTGCTGCGACAAAGGCTTTTGCCTCTTTAGAATCAATTGTGTCATGGAGTATCGATTTGTTTCAAACGATTGTACCTATTATCGTTTTCAAAAATATGTAATTTTCAATTCTAATTAATTCAATCTTCATCTATAGTGATGTTGTCCATTAAAATGCTTCTCATATTTTATTGTATTTGTGTTCAGCGAGAACCAATCTCAAGATTTTAATATTAACTTTGGTAAGTTGTGTCCAAATGTTTCTGCCATTTCTGTTTCTATT
The DNA here is from genome assembly GCF_049639745.1 of Rhodnius prolixus. Taxonomy (NCBI): domain Eukaryota; kingdom Metazoa; phylum Arthropoda; class Insecta; order Hemiptera; family Reduviidae; genus Rhodnius; species Rhodnius prolixus. The sequence goes on from NW_027411582.1 coordinate 22,656,385, forward strand.
TTACAACACTCCAAACTTACTAATTTGGGCCAAGTAATCTTCTTTGCACGACACACTCCATCTACGTATCTCAAGACTCAACCCGGTTAACTTTACGTTAATTTAAAAGTTATTTCCAACTAGAAAGAATACGGAGGGGCACTACTTATATTTTGAGCCTTGGCAACACTGAGTGTTGTCAGGTGACGTTTCCACTTGAAAGTTTCGACATTTTTGACCATAACCTTCTTCAAACCGTTTTGTTATTTGATGAGCGCAATTTTCACTTGAAAATTGTGTCTTAGCGAAAAAATGGGAATTAACTCGTGAAAATTTAAAGTGCAATGATTTATTACAACTTTCGACGTGGATTATCAAGACAGGAGTGCATCGATCAACTTACTTCCCACTTTTGGCGATAAAGCCCCCATCCTTTGCCACTGTGAAACGGCTGGTATAACGAATTCAATCGTGGTCGTGAAGGTCGTCCAAAATCAGTTGTTGTGTCGAGAAAACATTGATGCTGTGCAAAAACTAATAATGCAAGATCCGTCATGTGACATACTGTGAGATTGAGGCAACCTTAGGCATTAGTTCCACCAGCATATATAAAATATAGCATGATCATTTAGCCATGAAAAAGGTTTGTTCTCGTTGGATCCCACTAAAATCTGACAAAATCTCAAAAAGATGCTCGTGTCGATTGGTAGCAAACGAATGCTTAAGAAATACAATGGCGGTGCTTCAAAAGGTGTGTATAAGATTGTAACAGGTGACGAATCATGGATATATGCGTATTAGCCGGTAACTAAACAGCAGTCAACTGTATGGGTGTTTCAAGATGAACCAAATCCAACAAAAGTTGTTCGCGCTCAAAACACTTCGAAACAAATGGTCGCCTGTTTTTTTCGGAAAAACTGGTCATGTGGCAACAGTGCCTTTAGAGGAACGTAGAACGGTCAATTCTGAATGGTACACAACCATTTTGTTTGCCGGAAGTCTTCGATGAAATAAGGAAAACAAACAAACGCCGTCGGATCATTCTTCATCAAGACAATGCCAGCTGTCACACATCTCGTCTAACAATCGACTATTTGAGCACTCAAAAAATCGAATTAATGGGTCATCCGCCGTACAGTCCTGATTTGGCACCAAATGACTTCTTTTTGTTTCCGAACGTCAAGAATAAATTACGTGGACAACGATTTTTGTCGGCAGAAGAAGCCGTTGATGCATTCAAAAACCATGTTTTGGAGGAGTCTCAAGCGGAATGGAAAAAATGCTTTGACAAGTGGTTCGAACGCATGCAGAAGAGTATAGATCATAAAGGAGAATATTTTGAAAAACAATAAAGTCATTTTCAATGACAAATTACTGTTTTTTTTTATTATTAGGCTCAAAATATAAATAGTGCCCCTCGTAATTAGTTAAAGAATTCGTAAATATCACATTTTCATAACAGAATATCTCCTCTTGGTGAAAACTTAAATTTTCTTTTTCGAAATAAGAAGATAGTTTCGCCTTTTTTGGAGGTAGTCTTTTTCTGTCAGGCTCATCTTACAGTAGTTAGAATAAACAACTTTTTTCTGCAACCATGTAGGGAAGTTCTCATTACTCAATTAAAATCAGCTGTGTAATGCCCAACTTTACCTCACTAGTGGGGAAAAATTCCCATTAGTGTCGTTTTCCTCACTAGTGAGTGGAAAAACTTTATTGTGCTTCCTTGATATAAGAAGTTTTGTTATTAATATAAATATTTTCTGTAAAACTTTAATAAGCTTATTTAACGTAACTAAATAATTAAAAAACGAATATTAAAAAATAAAATAAAAATTGAAAGGAATATAGAAATAAAAATAATACTTTAATAAATAATTAGATATTTTTAATTATAACAGTTAAAAAGGTTATAGTGTTACCTTATAGAAATTTAAAATGGATTCTAGTGATGCCTGTTTAGAAAACACTCCTCCATCAATAAAAGAAACAGCAGAAAATGTAATAAGTAATGTAAATACGTAAGTAATGTAAATAATTGTAATATAACAATAAATGTTTATAATAAATAAATTACTTTTTGTAGACTGTAAAAATGAAATTTTTAATTTTATTAGTTAATAAATGGTTGCAGAGAAAATATAATATTTAACTCGAGTGTAAAGTATTTTCCTCACACTTGGCAATTTGCACCTGTACTCGCCTCGCTTCGCTCGCTCGTGCGTGCAAACCCGGCCTCGCGTGAGGAAAAGTATTACTTTCCACACTTGTTAAATAAATAACTATTTATTGCGAGTTTTTAGTACGTTTAGACATAAAACTGGTCATAGTTTTATCATGCTCCAATAACCTTTTATTTATTATCTATCTATTCTTGGGGAATACCTCCATACAAAGAGGCTTGCTATGAAGATGTGTTTACAAGTAGAGTTATGATAAATAAGCTGAAAAATAAAATTAAAAAATGGGAAAGTTTGAGCTGAAAAATTATAGTTTTTTTTAAAGATAAAATTCTTTAATAGGCCTAGTTATTAATGGATAATAATATAATAATAATGATTATAATAAAATTAGGTCTAAAAGAAGTAAAAAAATAATAATAGTAATTATGATTATCTGTTTTACAAAAATGTTTTGAAAGGGTTAAAAACTAGGCTTGTGTAGGCTTCTTAATTCTAAATTCTTCATGTAATTATCAAAATCTAATAACACAGTTTGGGATAATTTGTTTTGAATGCCATTAGCTGGTCAGTTTCCTGTAAAACATTCGTGTTTAGTTGGTTAAAATAAGAGTTGTTTTTTTTGGCAAAGAAACGTTCCAATGTGTTTTAAAGGCTATAATAATTAATTTTGCTACCAAAATCTTTTTCCCGCCAGCCATTTCTTCATATTGGGGAACAAATAGTAGTCCGAGGGAGCCAAGTCTGGAGAATAGGGGGGATGTGAAACGAGTTGGAACCCTATTTCCATTAATTTTGCGACCACAACTGCTGAGGTGTGAGCTGGTGCGTTGTCGTGATGGAAAAGGACTTTTTTGTGGGCCAATCGTGAGCGTTTTTCTTGCAGCTCGGTTTTCAAACGGTCCAATAACGATGAATAATATGCACCTGTAATAGTTTTACCCTTTTCCAGATAGTCGATGAGGATTATTCCTTGCGAATCCCAAAAGACAGTCGCCATAATCTTTCCGGCCGAAGGAATGGTCTTCGCCTTTTTTGGCGCAGATTCCCCCTTGCTAACCCATTGTTTAGATTGTTCATTGGTCTCAGGAGTGTAGTGATGTATCCATGTTTCATCCACAGTGACGAAACGACGCTTAAAGTCCTGCGGATTCTTCTGGAACAGCTGCAAACTGTCCTTGCAACACTTCACGCGATTTCGTTTTTGGTCAAGCGTGAGAAAATCACTCGACTTCCTCGATTCAAACGAATGCCAAACACAAAGAAATAGACCGATCTGGCTGAAACTTGGTGTGTGTACTTCCAAGAGATGCTACTAACTAAACATAACCTCGATACGCGCCAGTAGTGCTATCTCTCTGACTTTGCACGGACTTTTCAAACGACTCTCGTACGTAGAAACTTCCCCAACTTCTTGGTAGTTTTCCATTACCTCATACTTAGTTTCCTGAAGCCATCTGAAAACGCTGTTTTCTAAAGAGGGAAGAAGGCTGCAGAGATTTTTATAGAAGCTAAAGCATATCGGAGTACAATTATTAATATGTACTAATTAATCTAAATACAATTTTTCCATCGTATGAAGCCAACTTACACAACACTGACGTAGCCAGACTATATTCCTCAAATTATAGCATTTATTATAGAAATATCCCTCTAAATACTTCGGATGTTCAAAATTATCTTCTACTTTCTCTACCATTTCCTGTGACTAGTATGTTGTTCCAACATAGAACTTGCAGTAATTTCTCCATTAAAATCATCCATAAAGCAATAGCCTACCTAATAAATCCTAACCTACTCTGTACTCTTTGTAATCTCCATGAAAATGAAGACTTATTTCATTTGTTTATTACGTGTCCCATTTATGAATGTATTAGATTAAAATATCTTCCCCAATTATCCATCCCAACCACAATTAGCAGAGAGGAACAACTACTAAGCCCTGCAATGAGATAAAAAATTATTTGGGCTCTTTTAATCCAAAAAGTTTCATTAAATGAATTTGAATAGGAAAATTTCCCTTTTCCCAGTGTATAAATATTGTATTTTGCAGGAATTTTTCTCATTTTTGAAAAGTCCCATTCCCTTCCACAAAAAAAACGATGATTTATTTGTTAAGTAAGCTTTGAAATGCGAGAAACACCTTGTTTTTGCCGCATTTTGCCCAAAAATGTCTTTTTTATTGATTTTGAATGTCGAAATTTCATTTTTATCATTTATAAAATACATCGATCTGTCGAAAATTCCCTCAGCTTCAAAATGCATGCATTGGTTTTGCAAAAATCTGTATTGTTTTTCCATTTATTAGGCCTAACAATGCAAAAAAAAAGCCGTTTTTGACCTGAAAATTAAAAAAAAAAAATCCGCAACGTAAACCGATTTGGTTTTCAGTGGATTTTGGTTAGTTTTGACCCAAATAATAAGGAGAAAGAAAAAATTTTCATGTTCGTGAACTTTTCAATTAAAATCGTTCTAGGCGAACCGTGATATCATAAATGTAGTAATGTTGCGCTGATCCATACTTAATGACTAATATAAGTTATAGTGTAATGCTGAAGTATTTAAGTTACAATTTAATTTAGAAGGTTAATTTTTATATGTTATGATTATTTCTACATTATATAATTTATTGTATTATTTTCTTTACTTAAGTTATGTTTAATTTTTATCTTGTATTATTTGTTTATAAAAGGATTTGTGTATGCAACTCCTTCTGAACACCTTTTTGGTAAAAACAGAATAAAAAAAATGTACTAATTCGCGTTCTAAAAGTAAAGTAAATATAGATGATTAGTAATAAGCCATAATTTCAAAATGATGAATTTAAATTCTGCCACCAAGAATTATATTTACTTTTAGGAGAAATGTACTAATTCGCGTTCTAAAAGTAAAGTAAATATAGATGATTAGTAATAAGCCATAATTTCAAAATGATGAATTTAAATTCTGCCACCAAGAATTATATTTACTTTTAGGAGAAATGTACTAATTCGCGTTCTAAAAGTAAAGTAAATATAGATGATTAGTAATAAGCCATAATTTCAAAATGATGAATTTAAATTCTGCCACCAAGAATTATATTTACTTTTAGGAGAAATGTACTAATTCGCGTTCTAAAAGTAAAGTAAATATAGATGATTAGTAATAAGCCATAATTTCAAAATGATGAATTTAAATTCTGCCACCAAGAATTATATTTACTTTTAGGAGAAATGTACTAATTCGCGTTCTAAAAGTAAAGTAAATATAGATGATTAGTAATAAGCCATAATTTCAAAATGATGAATTTAAATTCTGCCACCAAGAATTATATTTACTTTTAGGAGAAATGTAATAATTATTATTTGTAAAAGAGAGTTTTATCTTGTCAGCAAAGTAACAAGCGAGTGAATTAAGGTGTCACACTTTTGTTTCCCTGACGACAAATTACTTCCACACGTTGTGCAAACTAATATGAATTTATGTCCCTAATTTATTACCTGTCTTTTATTCTAGTTATTACGTTCATTTACTGTTCTAAAGAGGACATAATGCGATCTTTTGGGTTTAGTGGAAGATTAAATAAAATGTTTTGGTATCTACTGAACTGGGAAGGAGGAAAAAAGTTTTCAGTGTTAGTTTGAATAAAAATAAAATGAAGAAGGGAGAACATGAATTGTAAAAGGTGTGGCTATTAAATAACGAGACTGATGCTGCTACAGACAGAACTATGCATGCGCCAAATCTTAACGACCTGCACAGCTGTGCAGCGTAAAGCCTTCTCTTTCGATTGTAGCGTCTCACCGTGTTTGTAGAGAAATCTGTATCAAAACTTGGTAAAACTGCTACTGAAACTTATCTTTTATTAAAAGAAGTTTATGGCGATGAATTTCAATTAAGTGCGCAAGTTTTTGAGTGGTTCAAGCGTTTCCAAGATGGCCGAGAAGATGTCTGAGATGATGACCACGCCCGGGTCGCCCTTCCACGTCCAAAACGGATGAAAATATCGATTATAATTAATCAACATTACTACCGGTGAGGTGCTTGCTCAACTCCGGTGAAAGAGTAAGGAAAAAAAACGACCCGATTTGTGGAAGAACAAGTCACGGGGTTCTCCATCAAGACAACCGGCGCACGGCTCACACTGCATTGTCTGTCAAGAACAGTTTCTAGCCAAGTACAACATCTCAGTTTTAGGCCAACCGCCTTATTCGCCTCACCTCGCCCCATGTGACTATTATCTGTTCCCCCAAAGTCAAATCTGCATTAAAAATGAACACAATTTCAGTCCGTTGAAGCTGTGAAAGAAAAAGCGGCACGCGTCATGCAGGAGCTGACAGAAAAAGACTTCCAGCACTGTTTCGAACAATGGTAAATTCGCATGGTGCGTTGTAGGGATAGGGGAGGAATGTATATTGAAGGTGATAATAACTAAATATGTATAAATTTTAAAATAAAATGTTTTACAGCAATTGTCTCGTTATTTAAAAGCCACACCTCGTTTATGTACATTATAAAATCCAAACTTCGTATTTGAAGACGAAGATATCCTTCTACCAGGAATGATAATTCACCGGAGTCTTGTTACCTTTTTTATTCTAATTATATTGTTGCTGAAAGTGGTCAAAAATTTAAAAAACGCAATCCGATTGGTTGAGGTAGCATAAACAGAAGTCCAGCACTTTGCTGAAGGACTATGCAGTCCAGTTGCTCCAGACTCAGTTAAAGTCCATTACTTAAATGTGCCTCATAAACATAGAAGCTATCGAAAATTAAAATGTTCTAGATTCTCTAACGAACTTATTTGGAACGTTAGAGGGAGTCTTATTGGATAATTGAGAGAAAAAAAACTATGATATACGAGTAAAATAATTAATAGATGAAATTTACTTATGTTGTAAGTTTTATCAAACATAGATTAGGTCAGCGATTCCCAACCTTTTTTGGCTCGCGTAACAGTTGGTACTACATCATGGTAAATTGTACCACTTCGTAAAAATGATTGTATTTAGTGATATTTGTTATTCCGAGTATTACTATTATCTTTATTTGTATAGAGATAAAACGTATCTGTTACAAAGGAGTTCAAGTTCAGGTTCACTTTATAAATTTTGTAAAGTGTAAGATCTTAGTTTACAAACTTTTTTTAAACAATTAAAAACAGCGTTCATATTTTTCTCTTCAAAATTAATAATTAATTTACAAAGTTCTTCTCTATATTTGTTTATATGGAGTGGGATTCTAAAACTTTCATAGACTGGGCTGCTGATAAATAATTAATGTTTCCGGCTCGTTCATATTACACATTAAACAATGATCTTTGGGGTTTGATTGTATAAATTACGTTATTGATTTTAAATTTAATAACATCAGGGCGGCCACCCCAATCTTATTTCAAAAATAATTGTTATAACTTGAAAAGAAATTAATTTATCTAAATATTGTTGACTAACAATATTAATATTATATTTGATAATTCAAAATATATTAAACAATGTTATTTACTTTATTTAAATCAGTTAAGTGCAAATGTTATTATTAAGGAACGGATTTTTATGTATTTAAAAATGCCAAATATTTAATTAAAATATGCATTTATTTTCGTCAATTATGTGGAAAATATGTGATTTTCTTAAAATATTTTCTGGAATATTTAAGTAAAATGGACATTTTTTTTTATGAAAATGGAATTTTTTTGGGGGGGGGCAAGTTATAATTATTTATACAAGAAAAGAACATTTTTACAATTTATAAAAAGATGTGTTAAATTTTCAATTTTGAAAACTTCACTCTTCGAAATTGTTTGCAACCACATGAAATTTCAAATGTTGGAACGTAAAGTGACGTAAGATGGACTTGTAACGACTAAAAGATCGTTCAACATCTGCAGATGTTATAGGTGCCTTGCTGAAAGAAGTTATCTCGTTGGTTGTAAAGGGTACACGATGTTCTGAGGTGACTTCTGTTCTACTGATAATATCAGAAATCTGGCAGATGGTCTCCCACCCTTCGTTCTTGCTCAGTACTTCTACCAGTTTTGATCTGATCAGATCTCCCTTACTCCCAGGTATTCCTTCCACCTTTTCGATTACTTTTTTAACGTTGGGCACGTTTTCTGTCAGTCGAACATTTTGGGACTCAAGTTGGGTAATGGCTTGTGCAAGAAATACGCAATTGTCAGAAATGAATGCAAGGTCGTTCCTTAAATTAGGTTTCTCGAACAAAGACTTGGCTGTATTTATCGCTACTGCTTCGTCTTCGAGATGTGAAAGGACATTCTTGATTTTATTGTAGTTTTCATAGTAATACTGAGCTGCTTCCAGCCAAGTACCCCATCTTGTCAATATTGGTTCTGGTGGAAGGCACAAGTCTGGATAGAGATCTTTTAGCATTTTAATGCGACTTGGTGCTTTTAAGAACACTTTTTTAACCGAGGAGATTAAGGAATCTACGTCACTGAACAAAGATCGGACAGTTTCTGCTACTCGATGCAAGGCATGAGCAATACACGTCACATGAATTATCTTAGGATAAAATACCTGAATAGATTGCCCAGCCTTGACCATGTTGGGGGCAGCATCAGAGAAAAACAAAAGAACTTTTTCGTTCTTCAAAGAACTAACAAGTGCCCGTCACTGTTTAGCAGCATTCTGTGTAAATTACAATAACCATTGTACCCACTGTGATTCACAGCCCTACAGTCTGTGGTTCACAGTTCCTGTCAACCACCTCCCAGTTATGAAAATATGCCCAAAATGAAAAATATGTACATATTTTGATTAAATATGTAGAAATATTTATTTATTTTAATCAAATATGTATAAATATGCGATAACATCCAAATATGTGGAAATATGTGAAATAAAAGTGGACTCAAACGGCTTAAAAAGTGTCAGTATGAATACTTCTAGTTGAAAAACGTCTGTAAATTGCCTAGAAAAAAATATGTAAATACATACGAATCCGTTCCCTAGTTATTATTATAGAAATATTAGGTTTGTGATATAAGCATTCTAATGAGCAATTCTAATTCCCAATTATCATTTGTGTTTTGGAAAATACTCCATGAAAGACAATTTTAATCCTGTTAAATGTGCTATTATATTTTCTCGTATATCTTGAGGCAGACTAACCTTATTACTGTACATATTAACAACTTTACTGTATAGTATTATTAATTAAAATAATTTTTATGAATTATAGGAAAAACGTTGATATTAATATGATTTAATTTTTTATGTCCTCCATTATTAATTATTTTTCGCGTACCACAGGTTGGGGAAACGCTGGACTTGGTAAACCATTTTTTTTTGGGGGGGTGTCGAATTCTGAGTGAGCTTAGTAAAGCAGTACAAGATTAAGTTTAAAGTTTTATTTGAGATAATCTCCATCAAGATTCATTGATGAGCCTAGAACCCATTTTGAAATCTTATTTAATGAGCCTTCTTCCAAGTTACCTGCCTAATTAAATCCATTTTTACTTTGCTATGACCCTCTAAATCACTATTCTTTAATGGTGAATATTTTCTACAAGTGAACAGTTCTACCAACTTAAACTACTAAAAACAGTTCGGCCATTCTTCGGAGTCTGCTGCCTAACGTGTGAAGTTGGTACATCCTGCCCACATGTCGCCAACTCCGTACGACAATTATGTTATTCCCTTTACTTCTTTTAACAAGAAACACAAAAATATTCTATCCAAATAAAATACAGAAAAAAATGTATGTTAACTGTTAATTACAGTACTGTAAATCTGTTACGTATAAAAGTGGTTAATTACTAATGAGATGTTCCTACAGATTTAATTATTTAACCCATTACCAGCGAGTGTAAAGCAAGACATTTTAGATGTTGTATACAGTATTATTTGTGTACATTGTGAGGGTTGGTTCGTTTTAAACTGTTTTTAATATCTACAATGATGTTTTGTACAAACAATTAGCACTGAGACGTAACTAATTACATTTACAATATTATTTCTAATTATATTTAATGACCAAGATAATAAGTTTAACACTTTTAACTGCTCAACATTTTCTATTCTTGAACTTTTATCACAATGCAAGAAGTTCTTGGGTTAAAATTTTTCTAAATTCATGTTTTATCCTAAGAGAAGACCAATTCTCTTACTTATTGTACAAAAGAAGAGGTCTTCAATCGAGGCCTGTTCCTCAGTCATCAAGAGCCTTAACTCCTTTATCTAGTCGGAGAAAGAAGAGCACGCGATAGGTCATTTTTATGTATTTTTTCAGCCCCTTTCTACTAAAAATATTGCCAAGGCAGTAAAGCTAGTATTTTTCTTAATATCGGGAAATAAGTCGTTTTCCGAGTGATTTTTCTAAGAAAAATCAAATGTTAAGCGCTTTAGATGTTCTCAAGCATACACAAAATGGCTAAAAATTAATTTTATATCTGTTACAAACAAGAAGGTTTAATAATTATTTGGTAATTTTGGGAGAGTTGCGTTTAATTACCAAAAAAAAAATTGGAAACCTCTGGCTCGCAAGCCAGGTTAGCCAGGAGGTTATCAACTGCTCTCTGTATCTGAGGAGGTACCTTTGAAGTCACTTCCTTCTGAAGCCACACAGCGCTGGAGACGTTTCTTCCACTCCTCATAGCAGTGCTCGAACTCCGTTACTGGAGTAGCCTTCAGCTGGTCGGTTACAGCCGTTTGAATGTTTTCAACTGTCCCAAAATGAGCTTCCTTGAGGTGATTTTTCAACTTCGGGAAGAGAAAAAAAGTCACAAGGACTCAAGTCAGGCGAATAAGGAGGCTGAGGAGCCACAGTAATGTTTTTACTGGCCAAAAACTCCCCAAGACCTAAAAAAGCAAGGATGGCCGAAGTCGAAGATCAGATGCATGCTGATTTGTTTTTTCGATATCCACGGAATCGTCCACAAAGAGTTTCTACCTCAAGGTCAAACGGTCAATCAACACTTTTACCGAGAGGTTCTTGAAAAACTTCGAAAAAGGGTCATTCTCGTGTGAGACCAAACATCAAGAACAAGTGGGTGTTGCATCACGATAATGCTCCTTGTCATACAGCAATTTCAATAAACAGAGTTTTTGGCTAGTAAAAACATTCCTGTGGCTCCTCAGCCTCTTTATTCGCCTGACTTGAGTTTTTGTGACTTTTTTCTCTTCCCGAAGTTGAAAAAATCACCTGAAGGAAACTCATTTTGGGTACAGTCGAAAACAATTCAAACGGCTGTAACCGACCAGCTGAAGGCTATTCCAGTATCGGAGTTCGAGTACTGCTATGAGGAGTGGAAGAAACGTCTCCAGCGCTGTGTGGCTTCAGAAGGAAGTTATTCTGAAGGTGACAATAGAGAATTGTAATTCTTTTTGAATAAAAAAAATTAAAAAATCAGTCTCATTACTTAATTTACAGGTTTACAAGAGTTGCAACTTTATTTAAGCCCTATTTTGTCATAGGTATGCCTTGAAAATTAATCTTATATTCATTAAAAACATTGTATGTTTAAAGAAATTTTCATTTTAGTATTAACTCCAGATCATTAAGGTTTCCACGAAGTTAGATTGGGTAAGAAAATTGTACATATAATGGAATTCTATCAACGTAATAAAAACAAAACCTAAACCAATTATGCGTTCCAGTCAATTTAAGACTTGATCTAATGTTGTCTGTATAAATTGGATTACTAAAGGCTCTAGTAAATACTCGGAAAACCTACTATTTCTACTTATTCAGTACTGTACGTATAATGGTGTGAGTTGGCCACTACTAACTCACTTGACCTACTAGTCGTCAAGATTTAAGACATACTTTACCATACATATTACTTTTAACAAACATTCGAACTCTTTTCTAAGTAACATATTGCTTTTTACTTTTTCTAACAACCTCTTAGAGAAGCATTTACTATCTTATAAAGTACTTATAAATTTAAAGATAAACCATGCGTTAATAAAAAGTGGAGACAATGCTATCAATGAAATTCAATAATATTGGATATTTTTTCGCAAAAAACAAAACAAAATTATATCAATTTGAATTATAAGTAAAAAATAATATTTAAAATTATATCTAGATATAGCGCCGAATTCCATTTACCTGTAAACAAACCTGCATTACAGGTTATTTTATTATTATTATTATTATTTATTAATATGATTATATAGTTATTTATTTAACAAGTGTGGAAAATACTTTACACTAGAGTTAAATATTATATTTTTTCTGCAACCATTTATTAACTAATAAAATTAAAAATTTCATTTTTACAATCTACAAAAAGTAATTTATTTATTATAAACATTTATTGTTATATTACAATTATTTACATTACTTACGTATTTACATTACTTATTACATTTTCTGCTGTTTCTTTTATTGATGGAGGAGTGTTTTCTAAACAGGCATCACTAGAATCCATTTTAAATTTCTATAAGGTAACACTATAACCTTTTTAACTGTTACAATTAAAAATATCTAATTATTTATTAAAGTATTATTTTTATTTCTATATTCCTTTCAATTTTTATTTTATTTTTTAATATTCGTTTTTTAATTATTTAAATAAAATAAATTTAAATAAGCTTATTAGAGTTTTACAGAAAATATTTATGTTAATAACAAAACTTCTTATATCAAGGAAGCACAATAAAGTTTTTCCACTCATTTGTGCGGTAAGTGACACTAATGGGAATTTTTCCCCACTAGTGAGGTAAAGTTGGGCATTACACAGCTGATTTTAATTGAGTAATGAGAACTTCCCTACATGGTTGCAGAAAAATTTATTTTTATTTAACCCTCAACTGGGTATCGTCGGGTCAAATTGGACTCGCGCGTTTTTCTTTTGTGTGGCATTTTGTAGGAATTAACTATAAACATCTCCCCTTCTCTGAATTCTCCTCTTTCATCCTCACCAACAATCGACCAGACAAATCAGTCGTTCTTGAGCAGTGCAAGTAAATAAAATATAGGTTTTGGGTCAAATTTGACCCGACAATACCATTTAGGTTATAACTTTTTTTCTTAATAATTTTTTATTTTTCTGTTTTGGTGTTGGTTTTCTGTTCTATTGTTTAATATTATTCTTTAATATTAAATAGTAAATCTATATATATAAAAATGAATGTGTCTGTTTGTTTGTTTGTACTCGATAGATTCAAAAACCATGCATCCAATCGCCGTGAAAATTTGGGAAATTATTAGGTATATCCCTGGGAAGGTTTTTGCAAAGTTTTTTTAAAATCAGAGTTGGGGTTCTAGGTGCTCCCGAACAAATATCCCAAAAATATCAAAATAACATTTAATTAGTAATATTTGTTGAAAGTGTAACCATGAAAACCATGAAAAACAGTTTTTTTGCAATTATTAATACGAGAATAAATTATACCAAAGATGGTGGAAAATCCATTAAACTAAAAGTACTCAACAATACTATTGACGTTGATAATCGTTGGGTAGTACCATATTCTCCATTACTACTAAAAACGTATAACGCACACATAAATGTTGGGTACTGCAATTCAGTGAAAGCTAGAAAATATATTTACAAATATGTGAACAAAGGAAGCGATATGGCAGTGTTTGGAGTGGAAAATACAACTGCATCTAACGATGAAGTCACCCAATATCAACTGGGACGCTTCATAAGTAGCAATGAGGCTGTATGGCGTATTACGTGTATATCATTTTCCATTCATGAACGATATTCAACGGTTGTTCATTTAGCTGTACATCTTGAAAATGGACAGCGTGTGTATTTTACATCAGAAAATGTACGTGCAAGAGCAATGTCACCACCGCCAACAACATTAACTGAATTTTTCACATTATGTAGAAATGCTACCTTTGCAAGGATACTACTGTACTCTGAGGTAGGGGTAATTTTATTGTTAATTTTCATTTCGATGTATTGTATACATTTGGTCATTAATAAATTATGTTTGAGGTATCAAAACTGCCTTTTTGTTCAAACACAGCAACGTGTGAACGGGTACAGCTAGTATTACATAATATTTAATATTACTGCTGATAACTGGTTCTGTTCAGTTAAGCTGGTCCACGAACTTGGAAAGCTAAATTTGTCTTACTCGAGGGACATTATGAAAAAATAAAAAAGAAAACCCCTCTTATATAATTCCAAATTAAAAAAAAAAAACTACCGTCGGAACTTCATTGTTTGTTTTTACTGGCAACAAAACGGTAGTGTTTTGTACCAAAACAAAACAAGTAGGTTATACTCGCATCATGATAATTCAGTACAGTCGAACCTCGCTTAACGAGCATAATTCGTTCCAGAACCTTACTCGTTACGCGAAATACTCGTTAAGCGAAACAATTTTTTTATATAAATTAAAATAAAAGGGGATCAGCCACATTTACACCATTTTCTCGTTTCTCAATGATTTTACGTTTCAATTCTAACGTTATTTTAATTCTTTTCGAAGCCATTTTGTTAGAGGGATATCAAAATAAACACAAATATCATTACATGGACTTCCCCTATACACCACTCATTCGGTGAAGTTCGGTTTCGACTGTATCAATGCATTAGATACGTGGAGAATATGAAATGCATATGCGTAAACAGGAATGACTAATCGAAGAATGCGCAGTTTTCGATGAGTCAGTGAAAACTGCGCAGTCAGCGAAATGTCATTAGAAAACTATCGTTATGCGAAACATCGCTCGCTATAAGAATCAATTTGTTTTACTCGTTATGCGAATTACTCGTTAAGAGAGGTGCTCGTTATGCGAGGTTCCACTGTACTTGCAGAATTATGGGGAAAAATGTTTTTTTGTCTTTAGGACTTTTCCTTTCTTGGAATGAACATCTAACTTTAAGGAAATAATGTTTTTCAGTAAATATTATTTTTTGTTTTTCTTTTTTTTGTAAATTGGAAAAAAAATGCAACTTTTGCATTTTTAACTTTTTTTTTGTTTATCTTAATCTTATGAAACAAAAATTTAACAAAATATTCATCATTTTCGTTTGCTAAATAAATTTTCTAACAGAAACCAAATCGACTTTAATTATAACAATGATCTTTTAAAAGTAATGTGCATTTAAAGTTTCGGGGTCAAAGCTGATCCGGACGATACCAGTTGAAGTTGAGATTTTGAGGATACCAGTTAAGGGTCAAAAATTATCAAAATTCTGAGACAAAATGATCGGAGCATTTTCAGTTTACTTCTGATCTCCGAACAGTGTTCTATCGTTGCTTCACTGGACAGTGTGCTGCAAGTAGCTTCTAGATAGAGAAGATCTGGAAACCAGGATTCGAACTTGGGAATTCCGTGGGGGAATTCTGTATGCTAATCACTGATTATTATTATCACTATTAATTATTATTATCATTATTTTGATAATTATCATTGTTTATTTTTCTTTCTTTTTGACAATGTAGTAAGAGCAGTATTTCATCACATGCTCGGATTTACCCAACAGTATTGATGCAATATACTATTTTATACGATAACCACTTAATGATACTTCTTATATTACTTAATGAATAGAAGGGTGAACATTTCTAGCCTGAACAACTAATGTGTGCCTTTTTCACTAACACTTTACACTTAGACATAAAGTACACGTAGCATTAACTAGATAATATTACTTAGAAGCCTAATAAAAATTCTTTTAAAACTAACATAGGGTGCGTTCCACTAAGCGTTCACAACGATCACGCTCACGACCGCGATTTTGCCCGTACCACTTGCTTGCGAGTGTTACAATCGAAAACCCAAGTGGAATGGACTATGGGGCGTTTTAACCGTTCATGTAAACATTACAAATGGCGACCTCGAAAATAAGTCAGAAGCTTGAAGAGGTTGTTTTTTAATTTTAACCCCATTTATAAGCAGTTATAATAAACTTTATAAATTATTGGTAAAGTTGACTTATATTAAAAATATATAATTCCATTTTTTATATTAAATTTTCGTGGAGTATTTATAAAATTTACGTTTAAATAAAATTAAAATGTCTTTTGTGGCAACAGTAGGATATTTATTAATGCAACGTAATAATGCTTTAGAAAGTTCTTCATCTAGTTCCGATGAAAAGTGGAATGCAATTTTACAAAATCGCAATAGTGAAAAGCGAAAACTTAAGCCACGTAAGTAATTTTTCATTTTATTATTTTTTTTTAGACTTTCGAGAAACACATTCAATTATTTACATGAGATAATACTTTCATTTACCTGATATAATTTTTTCGGTCGCCATCTTTACTTTTAAAAATTGCGCCAACTTTCTGAATGCCCACTTCGACCCAGCTTTTAAGGTGGGGCGTTGTGAGCTTCGCGTGAGCGAAAATATTGACGTCATTAGTGACGTTTTCGCCACGACCACAACGACCGCGGTCGTAAAGTGGAACGGCTGAAGGTACATTTTGATCGTTGTGAGCGCTTAGTGGAACGCACCCATAATCATTTCTAAATCAAAAAATTAATTACCAATGCTGTAAACATGCACAAGACATTCCCGCCAAAGCATTCGTCATAACATAACCTTTTACAAACATTTTTTATAAATAAAAGGAAATTTGTCTTCAATTGTAAAATGATGTGTCCCGTAGTTTAATCTTAGCCGCAACGGCTACTAATCATATCTTACCAAACCCATTCCATGCTGTTAACCATTTTTCTGTTGTGGCTGGCCACTAGTATGAAAAATTTGAGAGGATTTGGCACAATAACTTGAGCTGGCCAATGTCATCCATGGACTATGAAGAAGAAGTAGAAGCATTACACCACTTTTTAAGCCTCCTCAATGTGCGGATAGCGTCAGTTCACACTATTGCCCCACTTTACACAAATCTGGCCATCTTTATAGCCTAGTAACATTAGGGTTGCCAATTCTATAAAGTTCCAAAAAAAAAAAAGACACCCTAAAACAATTAGATACTTACAGGGCCGTCGACAGGATTTTGTGGCCCGGGAATATACAGGGTGTTCAGCATTAAGACTACCGTTACTGCGGGAGGCGATTCTGGGCATCATTTGCAACAAAAAATTCTATATAAACTATGGCTCGATTCGGCTCCGTTTTATAGACATTTTTAATTTTATGTTTTTACAAGGTACTACTACTTTTTTGCAAATATTTGTCTATATTTCTCAAACTACTAAAGCTAAAGCAATTTCAATAAGCTCATTAGAAAGAAGGTTAAATTTCTTTTTAAATAAGCTAATTTGTATTCCAAAATAATAATATCAAGTATTTCACTTTGTGGCCCAAACATAAGAAATAGCAAGTTTCTAGTTTTTTTCCAAAAACTTTCGACTTCATTTTTCTCAAAAATATTATATAAGTTTAAAACGTGCACTATTCATGAAAAACACCTTTCGAAAGATATAAGGTGCTATGAATAGTGGTTATTTTAAAAATTGATGCAGAAATATCTGATAAATTGTAGGCCTCAAAACAGCGAGCGGCATTATGAAAGGAATTCACCTACCATAAGAATATAATTAATCAGAATCATCAAATCCAGTACGATTTTTTGCATTTTGTTCATCGTTACATCAATAATCTGTTGACCTATTCAGTTCAGTTAGAACTAGAAAAACAACACGCCAAATGAAGAAGTCTCGGAAGTCAGAACTTAAATCAAAAGTACAATATAATAAATTAGATTTGTGTGAACAATATCTGAAAAAATGACAAAAGGCGTCCTTTCCTAATTTAAGAAAGGTCAAGGACAACCAGGTGTTAAAAAAGGGACTGTCCTTTCCAAAAAAAGGGCAGTTGGCAACCCTAAGTAACATTGATATACGGAAGGCCAATAATCTTCTTCTACATAAATTAGTAACTGGGGAATTTAAAAAGTTTGCAAGAAATCCTCTGAATTTTGTCTTTATAAAATGGCATAATAAATAATAACAATAAGTTTTATTATTGTTGTGTTGTTTTGAAAGTTGTTCACAATGACCGAACTTAGAATAATGTGAATATTTACATGAGGTAGGTGCGTGAAACTTAAGCGATTGTTCAGTCTAGCTACGGGATGTGTGGTGCGTATGATATTTTAATTAAAGAGCATCCCTTGGGACACACTTAGACTAATTGCATATGTAATCAATAGCATTTTGTGCTCACTACAATTTGGTATATATGTATGTATATAAACTTACCGTGCATTTAAAGTTTTTAATTCCTCCTTCCGTAGTAAAACAAAGATAATGGCATTTTTTTTCTTCATAAAACTATGTGTAACATTCCGGAGTAAGAAAATTATATTTTACAAAATATTAAAAAGCCACTTAGGTGTTATTATTGTCAGCTTTGTATAATTTCAAATAACTGAAAATATAAAATAAGAGCTTCGAGTGTAACACGCTGATTTTGTTTGTTTTATTATTATTTAGAAAACTTCGGTGAAATAAATACTTCCCTGATGATAATTTGAACTATTCCAGTTTACTGTGTGGGCAAAATTATTAGAATTGTAGAAGAACTGAAGACTTAGTGAAGCCTGCTGCTGTGTAGTGGTAGCAAAAGGAAACATTAACAAAAGAAGTTTCAACAAAACGCTGTACTGTTATAACAACAATAAAAGTTTGAACTTAGTGTTAACTATATTCAGGCTTTTACCTTAAGTACACTTGATAAACACTTTTAGATATACAACTTCTTGAAGTGTCTTAAACTGAACCAAAGCTCTTCATAACTTATCTGAATGGTTGGTGTACTTCATAACTTGTGTAAATATTCTGCTGTATTATTTATCAAAACATAACCTATAAATAGTAATCAAACTTAAATTGCTATTTAAAGTTTAACATCATGAATTTCTACCACATACGGAGGGGCTTCTTTAATTTGTGGGTACAGGTTTTTTGTATCTATTTTTTTGTCTCTCTCTCTTTTTTTTTATAGTAAACTGTGATCATTGAATTATTAAAATATAACGCCAATTTAATTGATATTATTTATGAAAAATATTCTTTTTATCTTATTCTTATATTCTGTGTTTAACGGTTTATGTGAATTTAATCAATTACGATCATTTTTCCCAACAACTGTGATTAATATATCACGGTTCGCCTAGAACGATTTTAATTGAAAAGTTCACTAACATGAAAAATTTTTCTTTCTCCTTATTATTTGGGTCAAAACTAACCAAAATCCACTGAAAACCAAATCGGTTTACGTTGCGGATTTTTTTTAATTTTTCAGGTCAAAAAACGGCTTTTCTTTGCATTGTTGAGCCTAATAAATGGAAAAACAATACAGATTTTTGCAAAACCAATGAATGCATTTTGAATCTGATGGAATTTCCGACAGATCGATGTATTTTATAAATGATAAAAATGAAATTTCGACATTCAAAATCAATAAAAAAGACATTTTTGAGCAAAATGCGGCAAAAACAAGGTGTTTCTCGCATTCCAAAGCTTACTTAACAAATAAATCATCTTTTTTTTTGTGGAAGGGAATGTGGACTTTTCAAAAATGAGAAAAATTCCTGCAAAATACAATATTTATACACTGGGAAAATTTCCCAAAAATTGGTCCAAAAGTTAGTCACTGCAGTTCTCTTTCAAATGATCCTTTAAAGGTTAAACAGAACTTATCTCTGAACTGTGCTTCTTTTCGTTCAAAATAATATTATTAGAAATATGAGGAATATGATTGGTATCTTGGAACCTGTTTTCAAACCATTTGCAAATAATCACGAGTATCTTAACATCAACGAGGGTGGACATAGATTTCCACTTATTTACTAAAAAATTTCTGAAATTATAGTAATTCATTTACCAAATCTTCCTAAAAAAAAATGGAACTAGCATATAGGGAGGTTTCTTCTTTGCTATCCACGATATCCTCTCTGCTACTCCATTTTATCGTCTTCCTCGCCATCTTGAATCTACAATACTGGAAAACTTCTTGGAGAACCATTTTTGAGTTCAGTGTAAGTATTTCTAGCTGTCTTTAAAAGAGAAATAATTAAGTAGCTATATTCCATATTAAATCTATTTTTCATCTATTAAGGACACTTTTTGGGGAGTCTTCTGCAGTGAAATCTTTGGTGATCTTCAGCCAATTCTCCTATCACTTCAGCGAAATTACTTTGAAAAACATTCAGCTAGGATATAACAGTCGTTGAGTAGTTTGGACTAAAGAAAGTGATGATTTTCCTTCTTAAAAAAATATTAATTCTCGTACTTATTCCTACAATATTAATGTTACAGGTGCTGTTTGGAAATATATCGGTGAGTGAAGCAAGAAGTGGAGAAAAACCAAGCTGAACTACAGACGAAGAGGAAATATGGCCCCTTCGCCCCCTCCCATAAACGATTCTTCACCCCATCTTCCCAATACAACTTACTTTACTTCAAATGAGGATGAAGAGGAACCAGGTAAATTTTATTTTCCTAAAAAAAAAGACAGGAAAAAATAAATATATTTAAAAGTACAATTTATAACATTACCAAGCAACTAGCAGGGGAAAAAATAAAACTCAAACTTCCATTATCTTTTGTCACATTTACAAGTTCATATTCTGCCTTATTTTTTTTTGTTTCTAAGTTGTGTAAGTAACTTGTGACTTCAGGTGATGAAAATCAAACTCTTGCTAAAGTACCCACTATAGTAAGAAAAAGTTATCTCTTGAATAAAGTTATGTGTGAATTACTTAGAAGGAAAATATTAAGTTTATTCCAACAAATTTGCTTTCATTATTTATACAATTTAAACAATTACTAGGAAGTTGTTATTATTGTTATTGTTATAACTTTAAATAAAAACAAGATAGTTTACCAACTTCGAACTTTAATAGCAAAGAGAATAATATATTAGCTGTGTATTCTTCATAATTTTTCGCGTTTTGTTTTTATAACTTTTTTTTTGTAGTGTTATATTAACGATAGAACATTATTCTATCTAAAAGTAGAAATAATCAAATTGTACTGGTAATTTCTTGGTAAAGAAAGTTAAACTAATTTACTTTTAATTGTTAATGAATTACAGACCATAATTTGGTTCAACATCTAGGTTTTTAAAAAACTATCGTTTAAATTAATTAAAAAAAATCATTTATTCATTGATTAAATAATAATTTTATGCAATAGTCTTTTCCAATTTATACTTGTCCGAATAAGAAGTGAAATATTTATATCTATTTTATTTTATTTTTAAATAAAAAAAACGGATCAATAATCCAATTTACAGAAACAACAATAATAATAATAACAAAGAGACCATAATTATAAATGTAGAGTGAAAGAATTTTATTGGTATAAATGTATTTATTAGCGTGTTTGTATTTATTAGCATGTTTGTTTTTATTAGCGTGAATGTATTTATTGGCGTGAATGATTGTATAACTGTACAGTATTTAGTTGTAGGTATAGCTATTGTAGCGGGTGTAGGAATATTTATAAGAGTACTACACCCAGTTAGAATTAAGGACTATTAACAGGGGAAGGAATATTTATAAAAGTACTTCCCTTCAAGAGCAAATAACCTTTTGGCCAAGAAATAAACGAGTTGAGTCTACATGATATACTATAGGGAAGCACATCGATAATTTACTTACAATTATTTTAATTTATCTTACTGATAAGAGGCATACCTAAGGGTTTAGATAACCCTGAAATGAGGAAAATGTAAGGGATGGCAACTATGTATCCACCCTCCCACTCGTCGACTGAGTCGATGATGTAAGAGGGGATGTATGGAGGCATTGTTCGTTACCTGGAGCTCCACTAACCTTGCTGGTCAAGGTTCAGCGTCGGATGCGCATGGGTTAGAAGAACAACCGCCATCCCAAGTAGTGGAGTAATATGTTCGAGAAAGAACAGATATTAGAGGCGCTAATAACCTCAGCTGTTGATGCGCCAAAAAAAAAAAAAAAAAAAAAAAAAAAAAAAAAAAAAAAAAAAAACGAAGAGGGAAGGGATTAGCTATGAGGTTAGCATACTGGACTCCCACGCGGAGGTCCCGGGTTCGAATCCAGCAGCTGACCCTTAGATTTTCTCTTCCTAGGAGCTTCTTACAGCTCACTGTCCGGTGATGGGCAGTGTTGTCTGTAACGAGAGAACACTGTCCGGAGGCCGGCAGTGCACGGAAAAAAGCTCCGGGCGCCAATAACCTTAGATGTTGACGCGCCTTAAACCATTAAAAAAAAAAAAAAAAAAACAATACAAATAGTTCTCAGTCTATAATTTAGGTTTAATTTATAATTAGGCTTTAGCATTTGATTTTACCTTATTATACAAATTTATACAATACAAATAGCTCAAAGAAATAGTTCACATCTGGCTTTATTTAGAAAATTTTGTATATCAGTGCCAAAAAAATCTAAGTTAAAATGATTGGCTGTCCGCATCATACGAAAGATAGGGGAGTAAAAAACGTAATTATGTTTGCAGTACGGTACATTGAACGGAGAAGAATGTCGTGTTGTATGGGATGAGATATTAAAAGAAATTAGAGAATTTCTTTTAAATCTTTTCAAGTATTTTATTCCTGCTAGTTAAAACAAATTTAAAATGCTTTTGTAATGTAGTTATACTTTCTCAGTTCATTTCCAATTTCGCAATTACATGAAAGTTCTTACGAAATATAAAGCCCTCCTTCGTTCTTAAGAAAATAAATATTTTCAGTGACCATTGAAAAGTATTAATATTAATTAACTGATAAGTCCATCAAGTCAAATTTTGAAACTCAAGTGAAAGCCTAGCAATTGACGGCCTGCCATGAGATAAATAATAATAAACCAATTACTACGCTCAATATTTCGGTAGCTGCTCCATACTTCAGTCACTAGTTTATATAAAACTCAATTTAATGTTCAGAAAATATTATTTTTCACCCAACAAAAACAATAATAAAGTGATTATAGAGGGGGAAAAAACATCATTTGCATGTCTACAGTAAACAGTTCTCAATGGGATCAATTCAACTTCTAAAGGGTGAGCTGCCACATTTTGCTCAATAATTGTTATAAAAACAAAAGGTTAGACGAAATAATCTTACTTATCTTCGGTAAATATTTAGAGACAGGCTAAATATTCACTAAATAAAATTGTTATCTAAAACCGTTTTTACATAAACTAATTCTATTTAAGCGATGAATATATTGGTTGGCTAATTAAAAGTACAGGGTGAGCTGCTGTATTTGAATAAATATATGTTTAATCAGCCGGTTGAATTATGATCGTTGTGCAAACAAAAATGAGGTTGAAGATGTTTTCCATTTTGTAGCTTCCTGCCCCATTTTGTCTGAATTTAGGATAAAATTTTTAAATAAGAAAACATTAGACCATGCTGAATTCATTTCATATTTGGATGGAAAAGATTGGGCTGGTCTAATAAATTTTTGTATTCATGCGTGGAAGTACAGGTTATTTTTAGTTTCAGAGTTTAATTATTAAGATAATTATTTTGTTTATATTTTATTAGATTTGTTTATTTTACTTTGCTTTGGTTATTTATTAGGGTTTTTTTTATTTCTATTTCTTTATCATATTTAAGTATAATTATTTTATTTTTGTTTTTTAGTTACTAATATAAAATACAACAACCCCTCAGACGGTCAATGACCATGAGTAAGTCTTGTTGAATTAAGCATATACTTAATAAACTTTCAATATTGAAAAACCAATGTAATAAAAATGTAAATAAAGACTGTTATTATTATTTTTTTTTTTTTTTTTTTTTTTTTTTTTTTTTTTTTTTTTTTTTTTTTGGCGCATCAACAGCTGAGGTCATTAGCGCCCGGAGCTTTTTCCAGTGCACTGCCGGCCTCCGGACAGTGTTCTCTCGTTACAGACAACACTGTCCATCACCGGACAGTGAGCTGTAAGAAGCTCCTAGGAAGAGAAAATCTAAGGGTCAGCTGCTGGATTCGAACCCGGGACCTCCGCGTGGGAGTCCATTGAAAACTACGAGAAAATGTTTATTACTTTTAATATACCTACGGTTTATTTATTTATTTTAATTTTTTATTGAAATTTAAAACTGCAACAAGTAAGTGTGGTACATGATAACACAAAATCAAGATTTGTTTTAGTGGAGAAGGCACCCAACTCCATTGTTGTTGAATACTTATTAAACTGCTCTCACGATAAGAGTAGATCTGCGAGGCCATCTTCTCTTCAATCTCCTCGGAGGATTACCTGGTAAAGCGGTAGAAGATAGGTGTTCCTATTACAGGATTAGGATGTGCTGCTGTAGAGGAATGAAATTTAAGAAAACAACTTTTCGCCAGATCATTGACGAAAGGGATTTTAAGGTTATTATGACTTGTGAGGTTAGGTATGTAAATCGGAGCATTAAGAATTTTTCTAAGTATACTTTTATAAAGTATTACCAAATAGTTTGCAATAACAGTAGGTGTAAGATGCCTGTTGTTATTTAGGTTGAGTTTTGATCGTTTCAAAATAATCTTGCGATTAAGTTTGTAGCATTGTTTAGTTTCTTGTCTTTACAGTCTAGTATGGGGGAGATTCCGAGTCAACCGTTTTTTATTACTTAACTTTTCAAAAATGACGTATTAAGGAGAACCCCACAAATATATTTTGTCATCCTTAAAGTGCTATTTATACTGCTTGTTGTTTGAATGATATTCATTTTGTCTTGTCTCTTGCATAATCTGTCATTGTCTCCATCAATCTTTACTTTTCCTCTAAAACATTTTCTGTATGTAAGTTATGACAAATATTGTCAGAGTTCATCATTTTATCTATCATTCATGACAGTTTTTCTAACATCTGATTATCTGAACATTTTTTTATTTCTTTGACCTGTGAGTGAATGACAAATAATTTTGAAATTCTGCGATTATTTTTCAATACTGATAAAATTGTTTGAAATTATTTTGGGTTCACTGATTAAAATATACAAATAAATAGATCCACAAGGGGTAGAGAGACATAGGCTCATATAATCTAATGTATAATACAGGGTGTTCAGCATAAGACTACCATAACCTCGGGAGGCGATTCTGGGCATCATTTGCAACAAAAAATTCTATATAAACTATGGCTCGATTCGGCTCCGTTTTATAGATATTTTTAATTTTATGTTTTTTTTCAAGGTGTTACTACTTTTTAGCAAACAGTTGTCTATATTTCTCAAACTATTATAGCTGCAGCAATTTCAATAAGCTCATTAGAAAGGAGGTTATTTTTCCTTTTAAATAAGCTAATTTGTATTCCAAAATAATAATATTAAGTATTTCAAAGGGAAGGGATTAGCTATGAGGTTAGCATACTGGACTCCCACGCGGAGGTCCCGGGTTCGAATCCAGCAGCTAACCCTTAGATTTTCTCTTCCTAGGAGCTTCTTACAGCTCACTGTCCGGTGATGGACAGTGTTGTCTGTAACGAGAGAACACTGTCCGGAGGCCGGCAGTGCACTGAATAAAGCTCCGGGCGCCAATAACCTTAGATGTTGACGCGCCTTAAATCATTAAAAAAAAAAAAAATTAAGTATTTCAAATTGTGGCCCAAACATAAGAAATAGCAAGTTTCTAATTTTTTCCAAAAACTTTGACTTCATTTTTCTCAAAAACATTTTATATGAAAAAACCGTGCACTATTCAGGAAAAACATCTACATTACGATCACCTTTCGAACGGTATACAATAATTGGGGTCATGTTAAAAATTGATGCAGAAACCTGTGATTAATTGCAAAAAAATAGGCCTCAAAACAGCGTCGGCATTATGAAAGGAATTCACCTACCATAAGAATATAACTGCTCAGAATCATCAAATCCAGTTCGATTTTTTGCAAACTTGTAATTTAATAATTAATATATTTAAGAACTATATTCAAAAATATAAAATTTACAGTATAAATAATAAAATAAAATAAAAAGAAGAAAATGGTATATGAGTTTAAATAAAGGAAATTTAACCTTCTTTCTAATGAGCTTATTGAAATAGCTGCAGATATAATAGTTTGAGAAATATAGACAACTTTAAATAGAGCCGAATCGAGCCATAGTTTATATGAAATTTTTTGTTGCAAATGATGCCCAGAATCGCCTCCCGAAGTAACGGGTAGTCTTATGCTGAACACCCTGTATATGTGTAGAAGAAGATGAACTTTGAAGACCTTAAAATGTTTATTTCTGGCACTAACTCAATTTAGTGAAGGTATTAATTAAATGAATTGCACTTTCAGAATTGTCCTTGCATTTAGGTTGAAAGATGGTAATTCGAATACCGATGATTTAAATATTCTTAACTCAGTCAACAAACTTAAAATCTCCACCTTGATCGCCCTCAATATCATAATAAGATTAATTTGCTGAACCATTGTCTCTCTTATCGCCTGTTAACAGTATCAAAGCTTGCAGCCGAATTTTTAAGTTAATATAAGATTAAAATAAATATGATCCGTTAATTCCATGGAATAATTTAAATACTATTAAAGAATTAATTTAGGAAAATTGTGATTCAAAATGTAGGAAATATTACATAAACATTTTTAAAATGCAAACTAACCTTAGAGCGTTTATAATGAATGAATACTTCTTTAAATAGTTCAGTTTAGCCATCTATATCATAACACATAACATCATTAATCTTAATAAAGGATAAAACAAAAAAAAAATCTTACTTTGATTATCACAATCCAATCATAAAGGTGTGTCTAATAATTAACTTTTAATAGCAATCATAAAATTGAAAGGATGGTTGATTTATAGCTTTAAATTCAATTCACTGTACCCAAAAAATAATATGCCAAGGCCTCAAAAAGAAGGGAGTAGCTTAATTTTTAATTACATATAATTATTTGTCATGCTAAAATAATTTATTTGTTTACAGCAACTCATTTTCTCAGGGCAGTATGTTAAAAACTGATTTCGCACTTTCATTCCCTCTATAAATGTTATGAATTATTAGTTTTGCTCAATCCTCAATTAGAAGTGTATGAAGGTCTTCTGAAAAAAAAGGTGTTTTCATCTATGCGAGATATTCTTACAAAATTGTTTAAGATTTTCATCTAACATCAAAAATTATGTTTAGAATGCGGACAACAGATTTATTCATGTTTCTCTACAGTTGTAGTAGAGTTGAGCTATTTAATTTTGCCTTAATAACTAGAAAATTTAATAACAAAATTATTTTATGTGACAGCATTACGTCTTCATTACCAATTAGTCTGATAAGAATTTGGGAACTGTGTGTTCACAGTGATAATATCAAGCAATTCATTATTTTAATGGGGAAAAAGTAAACTAAGTAGAAAAGTGTGTATTAAAAAAAAGATGTCCCCTAATAGCTAATGTACCATTAATTCCATTATTAAGCAGTTTTGTTTTTTAAACAAATTCTTTATTAAACTATGTTTACAGTGAATTTGTTGCTTTTTGTTTTAAATGCCATATGTTAGCCTTAGTCACTAAATTAATTAACTTGAAATATAATTAATAAAATGTTTATGTATATCTATTGCTAGGAATGTGGTTATCGTAAAGAGAATAAAAGACAAATTTAAAAATAGTATTCATGGAGGATATTTTAAAATTTCTTAAAAAAAAAGAAAAAAGAATTAGTTGAAATATTCACCATAGTGAAGCGCCACTGATTGATGCGCAAGTGCAAGAAGGTTGTATTAAGGTTACAGTAGATCGATCATTGCCATAATAGTTGGAAGCAACGTTTGACGTTTGATATAAGTTCTTTTACTTTTTTTTTTTGTTTATTTATGATTTTAGTGTATTTTATATTGTTAAGGCAGTGATAATGTCTGTAATAGCAGAATTTATGCACGGTCTTCCTTCTTATAATAAGGAGAATTTTTCTAAATTTACTGCTGGCTATAGAACAAATAAGAGGTCAACTGTGTATCTTCCAACAAAGGACCAGCCATCTGAACAAGTTATAGTTACGGAAAAAACGAACATATTATTGCGTTATTTAAATAAAAAATGGGCAGAGAAAGAAGAAGATGCATCAAAAAGGAAAAGAACAACGGAAACAGCAAATTCACAAGGATCACCAAAGAAGAAACGACGTCTTGATGAATCACCATGAGAGAAATATGTAACTATTAGCATCTATATGTGTCAAAATTCATTCCTATGCATTTAACCACAGTTCTTTAATGCTTTAAAACATTCAGTTCTATAGTTCTGAAAATGGTGTTCATTTTTTTACAGATTCGTGTAAAAGAAATAAGTATATTTTTATTTTTTCATTGTTTTTTAGATAACCACCCTCTTTGTTTTGTTTTTTTGAATACTTTCGTGGATTTTTGAGTGATAACTTGTTTCTTTATTCTGAATTTTATTAATTTCTAATTTTGGAACTTAAATCAAATTAGCCTCGCAGTTGTTGATTTCTATTTGAATGGGAAACAAAGAACATTATACTGTTTTGTTTTGTATGAGCCTTAAATTGCAAGTTACATTTGAGGTTAACATGTTAAAGGAAGATTAATGTAATTATATCTACTGAAATAAGATAAACTTTTGTATTAAAGTTTCCAATTTTATTTCAATAATTTTCTTATCAGTACTAAATTAGTGGAATCAACTAAATTGTTTGCGAATTAAACTGTGTAACCAACAGATGAAAGTTGATTATTACTATTTTTATTGATGATTCTCACAGTTCTGTTATTTTGAAAAATTTAGAGTAGATTTTTATGAAAATTGAGTTCATTTATTTGACTTAATTGTCCAGTGTTCTTCTTTTAAAAATATTAATTAATGAGCAAATTTTTTTCACCTCCTTGATTTTATTTTCTGTTTAACAAGTAAGGATAACGTATATTACCAGTTTCTTTAAATGAGAAATGAGATAGTTATTATTTGGAATTTAAAGTTATTTTTAAATATAATTAGTTATTGTACTGTAAAAAATTAAAATATATGTTTCAGCGTTTTATCTGAAATTTCCGACTGAATAAAATTATAATTTAATTGTATTTGTACTTTATATATTTATAGTCCTCAACACACATTTATACATTTTTTATTTTCATCCGTACCCTTACATTCATCCCTTAGCTTTTTATGGCATTCACTAACTTCTATTTTTGAAATACATTAATTACTTGTTCAATTATTTGATGAATTAAAAGTATGACTATATAAAATATTATTAAACAAATTACATTTCAGGCAATTTTAAGTGTTTAAAAAATAAAGAATTCATTTATTATACGGTCATAAAAGAATACACACCATTTAACTGCTTCCAAATCCAAGATTATTCGGAAAACAATTTGACCAATTAGAATAATATCTCATAACTGTTCTTAAAATGTATACTTGATTCTACTAAGCTGAGTCGTTCAGTTAAATATCTAATTCTAATTCTTTAGTTAGAGGCGAGACCTGTAAAGCTAATATGTATTGTAGTACTGGTCTTAGGCCTTGGATTTTATTTAAAGGTTAATATAAGAAATTTACGATAAAGTACGAGGGTCGTTTGAAAAGTCCGTGCAAAAATAAAAACTACTTAATTTTTTGGGGTAAACCTTTTTTATTTTTCAACATAGTCTCCTTTTAGGCTTATACACTTCGTCCAACGCTGCTCTAGTTTGTTGATCCCTTCCGAATAATAGGATTTGTCCAAGTCTGAAAAATAGCCATTCGTTTCTGCAATCACCTCCTCGTTTGAATAAAATCTTTTTCCCGCCAGCCATTTCTTCATATTGGGGAATAAATAGTAGTCCGAGGGAGCCAAGTCTGGAGTATAGGGGGGATGTGAAACGAGTTGGAACCCTATTTCCATTAATTTTGCGACCACAACTGCTGAGGTGTGAGCTGGTGCGTTGTCGTGATGGAAAAGGACTTTTTTGTGGGCCAATCGTGGGCGTTTTTCTTGCAGCTCGGTTTTCAAACGGTCCAATAACCATGAATATTGTGCACCTGTAATAGTTTTACCCTTTTCCAGATAGTCGATGAGTATTATTCCTTGCGAATCCCAAAAGACAGTCGCCATAATCTTTCCGGCCGAAGGAACGGTCATCGCCTTTTTTGGCGCAGATTCCCCCTTGGTAACCCATTGTTTAGATTGTTCTTTGGTCTCAGGAGTGTAGTGATGTATCCATGTTTCATCCACAGTGACGAAACGACGCTTAAAGTCCTGCGGATTCTTCTGGAACAGCTGCAAACCGTCCTTGCAACACTTCACACGATTTCGTTTTTGGTCAAGCGTGAGCAATCGCGGCACCCATCTTGCGGGTAGCTTTGTCATGTCCAAATGTTGATGCAAAATATTATGTACCCGTTCATTCGAGATGCCCACAGCACCTTCACTCTTCTGTCATCCATCACCATATCATGGATTTTATCAATGATTTCTGGAGTAGTAACCTCAACAGGGCGTCCAGAACGTTCAGCGTCACTTGTGCCCATATGGCCACTCCGAAAATTTTGAAACCACTTATAAACTGTTCTAATCGAAGGTGCAGAGTCACCATAATGTTTATCAAGCTTCTCTTTAGTCTCCTGAGGCGTTTTGCCTTTCATAAAATAGTGTTTAATCAACACACGAAATTCTTTTTCGTCCATTTTTTGAAAATCACTCGACTTCCTCGATTCAAACGAATGCCAAACACAAAGAAATAGACCGATCTGGCTGAAACTTGGTGTGTGTTCTTCCAAGAGATGCTACTAACTAAACATAACCTCGATACGCGCCAGTGGTGCTATCTCTCTGACTTTGCACGGACTTTTCAAACAACCCTCGTATGTTTGCTAGTCCCACCGTCCACGACACCTAATTGGTAGTTGGACGTACAGCCCGGCTGAAAAAAAGGCAATTACTTTACTTCTCACTTTCATTAGTTGTAATACTAGAAACGATTCTTTAGAGTAATTTTACAAACGATTCTTTAGTTGCAATGCTAGAAACGTCAGGTATCTTTGTAGCCAATTTAATATGATCGTTAATTTGTAATTTTATTGTATAATTCCGTCGCTTTCGTTTTGTGGTTTATTTAACTGGATTTATTAACCTTGCGGTGTTACCTAAACATTGATTCGTAATACCTCGTTTTCTATTTATTTGAAGGCTGTTTTGGTGTAAATGCAAAGTACAAATACCTCTACAATTGAAAGAAATATGAACATTAGAAGTGGAATACTAATGGAGATTTAGGGAAATGAAATTTACTAATCTTTCAAATCACCTAAAATTTGAATCGTAATATCTCGGTTTCTATACATAGGAATGCAATGTATTTTGGTACAAATGTAGACTATAACTACCTACAGAATTGAGAGAAATATGAACATTAGAAGTGGAATACTAATGGAGATTTAGGGAAATGAAATTTACTAATCTTTCAAATCACCTAAAATTTGAATCGTAATGTCTCGGTTTCTATACATAGGAATGCAATGTATTTTGGTACAAATGTAGACTATAACTACCTACAGAATTGAGAGTAATATGAACATTAGAAATGCAATACTAATGGAGATATAGGGAAATGAAATTTACTAATCTTCCAAATCATTTAAAATTTGAATCGTAATATCTCGGTTTCTATACATAAGATTGCAATGTATTTTGGTACAAATGTAGACTATAACTACCTACAGAATTGAGAGAAATATGAACATTAGAAGTGCAATACTATAGGCAAATGAAATTTACTAATCTTCCAAATCATTTAAAATTTGAATCGTAATATCTCGGTTTCTATACATAAGAATGCAATGTATTTTGGTACAAATGTAGACTATAACTACCTACAGAATTGAGAGAAATATGAACATTAGAAGTACAACACTAAAGGAGATATAGGGAAATGAAATTTTGTTTGTTGCTTCTAGGATAAAGTACTTTTTTACAGATGAAACCAAGTAGTTCTGTCTTGAGTAATTTTACTTTTTTATGTACTTTTTTTTTATTCAATTCATTTTAGTTTTTTCAACTCTGGCATTTTAATGGATGTCTAATCCCATTGAAATAATACAATCCATTTATATTTCGGTGGATTTTAGTTCTATGATTGGAAGAATTGCTTGTTTACTTTTTGCAGATTTATAAAGCGTTGAAATGTAAATCAAGAGCTCTTATAAAAGAATATCTTTCTAACATTACGAAAACATGTTAAAGAAAAAGTATCAATATAATCTGATTAGGTTTTAAAAACTTTTAATTTACAACTTTTGTCCTAAGCTGAATAAAACGTTTTCACTAACTCTTGTTTTTTTAACACCTTTAATAACAATAATTATTTTTATTATTGCACTATTTGTTTGCTTATATTGGATCACTTAATTTAGCCTGAGCTTCGTCATAGTGCATATCATTTTATATTCTCC
The DNA here is from genome assembly GCF_049639745.1 of Rhodnius prolixus. NCBI lineage: Eukaryota > Metazoa > Arthropoda > Insecta > Hemiptera > Reduviidae > Rhodnius > Rhodnius prolixus. The sequence goes on from NW_027411582.1 coordinate 22,688,749, forward strand.
TAAGGCTGTCATAAATGGTTTTCTGCCTTTTTTTTTCTTCTCATCTAAAAATAGTGGTACGAATCCATACTTTCCCTCTTTATTAATTTAGTATCCTCGCCTGGACAGTCAATCACATTTCCTGCTTTCTTTATCTCTCTACCCCTTTCTATTGTTCCCAAAATAACAAAAGGAGTGTTCGTATTTCATTTCAATAGGTCTGTCTTAAGTTCTATTCAGCTTTCAGTGGCATCATGCCAACAACTAACAAAGAAATATGTTCCATTTATTAATTTGAAATCTGTTCAAGTTAGATTCTTCACGTAATTTTTAATTAAAACAATTATTATTATTATTATTATGTCAGATTTTAATTAGGACTTTTCACTAAACTAAACCTCTTGATTTGCTAAATTTTACTTTGTACTTAACATATATTATGTAAATACAATATAGATGATCTACAATCAATTTCCAATTAATCTTCAAAGGTAGTTTCTTTTGTTTGTTTAGTATTCGAAAATCTTACTAAAAGTCACAAGACAAAAAGTGACATCGCAAGTGTAGTGATCCACTTACAAAAAATCATAATTTTATTATGAAGTTATGAAGAGGAATAGTGTGATAGCATATGTGAAAAAATTTTCTTTCTGTTATTTCAATTCACTTAATGAAATTTAATTGAAATTTAGAATTTACAGAATAAAAAATGTCAGAAACTACAAAATTTACATGATAAAGAGGCATTCTACAGATTTTATTGATTATAGGTAAACCTTAAATATGTAAACCTTACTAATATTAATGGGTTGGCAAATAAGTTCGTTCGGTTTTTGGGAGTGGAATAAATAGCAATTTTTTTGATACACAGAATACATTTTAATCAATTACACATTGACCATTCTTATTGATGACTTCTTGCCATCTTTCCACCAACTTCATTACACCACGTTCGTAGGACGTCTGTGGCTTATCGTCGAAAAACCAATCAAAATATTTTTTGACAGTCTTCTCATTATCGAACATTTTTCTGTTCATGGAGTTCTGTAATTATCAGAATAAATGATAATTAGAAGGTGCCAGGCTCGGTGAATACGGAGGATGAGTCAAAACATCCCAGCAGTTTGGCGCATGACGTATGCGGTCTGGCCTTGTCGTGGTGGGAGACGACACCTTTGCGATTTGCCAATTCTGGACGTTTTGTGCGGATTGCATGGTCCAGTTTGGTTAACTGCAAGCAGTATGCGGTTGAATCAATTGTTTTGCCTGACGGTAACAGCTCAGATGGTACCTTTGTATCCCACCATACGGAGAGCATACTCTTCTTCGGATGCAATTCCGCCTTCAAGCTTGTTTGCGGCGGCTCACTGCAGTGCTTCCATAATCTTTTACGGACTACATTATCGTTGACGATCCATTTTTCATCTCTCGTTACCATCCGCTTTAAAAATGGGTCGTTTTCTGGACGTTTCCGCAGCGAATCGCAAATGGATGTGCGAGTGGCAAAGTTGGCCTCGGTTAATTCATGCGGCACCCCAAACACTGAGCCGAGAAACGTATCGCAGCCGGCGCAAATAATTTTTTGGAGCTCGTATAGGATATGTTAAGTGCTATTACTATCTCTCTCACCGATTCGCATGGATCTTTATCGATTATCTGAATTAATCTCGGTCGGGTGACTGGAGCGGGGCGCATCATTAATGTCAAAATCTCCAGAACGGAATTTGGCAAACCACTTTTGGCACACGCGTTCTGTTAAGGCATCATCACCTTAAACACAACATATCTTTTTATGAGCCTCTGCAGCTTGTTCTGCCCTTTTTAAAATAATAGAGCAAAATATGACGAAAATGCACTTTATTTTCTTCCATCTTTACAGCTACGCACAATAGTAATGTTTGTTTAACCGAAATTCATAGAAAGGTTAAGCCTAACATAATCTTTCAAATGAACAGTCGGCGCTTGCGCCGAGAATAAAAAAAGAAAATCAGAATGAATCTATACCAAAATAAAAACCGAACGAACTTATTTACCAACCCGATATAATGAAAGACATAGACGTAGTGCTAAGATTGCCCAGTTTCGTGTACTCTTTTTTTACCAGTAACTTTTTTTTTATCTGGATTCCAAAATTCTTTGGTCATGACCAGTCATTTCAATGGGTCAAAATATATACCAAAAGAGAAAATAAATTTGAATTGTATTAAAGTTGCTTACAATTAAATTTTCACAAGGTGAAATTGGAAAAACAAATTATTTGTTTATAATTAAGTTAAATTCTTTTTTTTCTCTTTAACTTTTTCCTTGGTGTATTACCGGATTAAATATTTCCTGACCATCGGCTCGATAACTTCCGCCAGACATAACACAGTAGTAGTCTTTTATATCATTTTTTTTTTCCTCTCTTGATGAACAGTATGAAGATTGATTTGAAAGTTTGACCTACTTATATCAGTAGCTCTTCCGTTTGTTTACATTTTATTTTGACAATAGTTGCAATATTATTGTTGCTATGCGATACAAATGCTGTTTCTTAATTTTAAAACATTAATACTGAAAGTAGTAATACACATATTTAAAAAAATATAATAAAATAAAACATCTAAAATAAAATAAATGGCTCACCCAAAAGATCTTTGAAAGAACTAACAAAAGAGTGGTCACTTGGCCAGAATTTTTCATTTCTATTGGACAGTCTTAAATATTTTTCAGCTTTCAACACCGATCTTACCTCTTTATCAGGATTTAAATGTTCTCTCATTGCCTCGTCGCAATATGTTTAGTTTTAGATTCGTAACGTTCATTGTGAACAAGCTGATGATATTTTGGACTACCTTTGAATATGGTAGTTTTCTAAAATTAGGCATTCTAAAACTTGTCAAATTTGTGAGATAAACAAAATTGAGTGGTAAGATTGACAGCAGATTGCAAATCATTATTGGTATCCAACATCGTCTCACTTCAAAATGTCAAAAAAATAATTGTTTATAACCATATGAGTGAGTTAAAACAAGAATGTAACCTTCTTTTAGAGAAAATAATACGTTGAACTGAAGCGTTGGTATGTTAAGTTGCATTTTGTAAACCATTCGACTTTATTCTTAATGAACTTTCTTAGTCATGAAAGTGAAGAGTCTGTCATCATCAGAGTGCCCAGTTTTAAACGAGCTGAAATTTAATTATGGGAAAATGATACATATATTCAAACCCTGCTTGAAGGTAGAGTGCTGAATTTAGACTATTATAGGCTATCTATTTTTGTTTATTTATATTAAAAAAACCTAAAAACTTTATCTCTTCTAAGCCCCTTTAACAGACTACTGCTCTAATAACAATTTTTTTTTAAAAAAACTACTCACTTATTAAATAGCCCTTCATTTTACTAATTTGTTTTCTATAATTTTACTTTCAGGTTTTACGGAAATTCAAACTGTGGCTTTGGCCTGTTTTCTTACGCTATTACCGTTAATCTTTGGCCTTGTCTCCTATTTTGGTTTCAGGTGAGTAAGTTTTACATAGTTATCATTTTACTTCCTTGGTTATTAACTAAGTATTTCAAATAATCACGTTTTAAGGAGAAAAAAAAAATGTTTGTTTACAAAATGTATTTGAAAATTAGAAAAACATTTCATACTGCCTTAAAAAAGAAAAAACCTTACATTAATTAGATTCGTTAGATCATTAATTATGTTAAACAAATTTCACCGTACCTCTTAATTCACAAAGGTGGATTAAAATTTGTTTCGTTGGAATTATCCTATTCTGTTCATTTTCGCTCCAATAGTTTTGTTATTACAAACAAGATTAACACATTTAATTTAACATAAATATTAATAAATTAATGCATGGTTCCTCTGATATTGCTTTAGATTGAATTAACAATCTAGTTTTTAACAATCATTATTTAATAAAACGGTAGTAAAAAATAAAGTAGCAATAAAACATATCAGTAAAAAAATACAATAGGAAGGGCCTAGCAAAAATTGCTACAAAAATTGTTCAAACTATTCAAACAAGGAAGAGGGAAAGGTGTGGCAAATTTTTGGTTTCTTGACTACAATTGTTTGAGCAACATATTTTAACGACATAATGGAGGTTTCTTTTCACCAAAGTTAATTAATAATAATTCAAAACTAATCAATTTTTGGAGAAGGAACAAAAAGAAAATGACCATTTTATTTTTGAATTATTATTAATTAACCTTGATAAAAAAACCTCCATTATGTCATTAAAATAAGTTACACCAACAATTGTAGTCAACTACTGCGTTTTATTGCTACCTTATTTTTTAACTTCCATTTTATTAAATAATAATTGTTAAAAACTAAAATGGTTACTTTTCTAATTGTTTCTTCTCCAAAAATTGACATTTGAGTAAATTAGTAGTGAAAAGTCGGTTACGCAAAATCCCAGTTTTTCTGCATTTACACCCCTCTGTTCGGGCTAGGGTTTTATTTTAAAAACCAAAAAAAATCCTTGAAGCTCAATAAATGCACAACTTTTTCTGAAATTATGTGACTCCTTGATTCGTTAATCATTGAAAAAATGCAGTTGAAAATTTTAACCAAAAAAAAAATCGAGAACGAATTTTTGTAGACATTAAAGTAAACATTTCATTGTTATAAGAAACGTTTTGAGACTCGGTATTGAGCAAATTTATAGGAAATTTAATGCTCTTTCGTTTGGAATAAGCAGATTTGTTGTAGGATAAAGGATAGAAATGTTATGACCCGTTTTTATGGTGAAAAAACGCGAATATCGACGGAAAAGTTAAAAATGCAAATATCTTCTGACACTATTGAGAATCGGGCCAAAGTGAAGAGAATATCTTTTGTTGCATTTGAGCTGCTGAATCACCTCCCGAAGTTTCGACCACTCCTCCGCATACACCCTGTATACTCTCCATAACTTTAATATTTACATTGGTTACATACGTCAAACTTAATACTAAGGCAAAAACACTTACAACAAAACCTTACTACGTACAGTTAATTAAAGCAAGATATGGTTAAACCTTTTATAACCTTAAACCTTTTATAACCTTTTTTAGGGAATTACTTTTTATTTTATCCATAACTTCTCTCTAACTAATCTTCAAGTGTATTGACACATAAACATTTATAATTTAAATACTTTTTCTGTACTAACCTTTACTTACATATTGATTTCCTATTTGCTTTTTTTTTGTTGTTGTTGTTTACATTCAAGATTTATTTTCAAGACTTCAGGGAATATCTATCGTAGGGGTCCATTGAGAAGGGAATCTATGGTGTAAGTTGTGCGTTCTTGATCAAAACAGTTTTGTGTATTTTTATCTCTATAAATGTTCGCACATCTTCCATTAAGTGTTGAATGTTTTTTTTTCTCTTTTACACTCCCTTCCTCCACCAAAAATGGTTCTCTCTTTATCTGTGTTAAATCCGGAATATTGATCATTCATCGTTTTCTTTATTTAAAACCTTATGAAGAAATAATATGCGATTGGATCATAGAGTAGGTCTTGTTCTTGAAGGCACCTTAGCCCAGAGTCGCGTATTTATTCTCTACATGGTTTAGTAAGTAAATTCTCCACTTAGGGCCAGGCTCTTTCCTATCAATCTTTTTTTTTTACGATAAGATCTTCTTTGGATGCAGATGTTCTCTAAAGGGATCATCGAAGATGGATGCGATAGAGTTTGGCTCTATCTAATGGGTTGGCCAATAAGTTCGTTCGGTTTTTATTTTGGTACAGATTCATTCCGATTTTCTTTTTTTATTTTCGGCGCAAGCGCACAACTCGATTGTTCATTTGAAAGATTATATTAAGCGTAAACCTTTCTATGAATTGCGCTTAACCAAACATTACTATTGTGCTTGCTGCGTAGCAGTAAAGATGGAAGAAAATAAAGTGCATTTTCGTCATATTTTGCTCTATTATTTTAAAAAGGGCAAACGAGGTGCTGAGGCTCATAAAAAGGTATGTTGTGTTTATGGTGATGATGCCCTAACAGAACACGACTGCCAAAAGTAGCCAAAAGGCCCCCCGCTCCGGTCACCCGACCGACATTAATTCAGATGATGTCAAGTGCAAAATCGATAAAGATCCATGCGATCGGTAAGAGAGATAGCAATAGCACTTAACATAAACTATACGAGCTCCAAAAACGTTTTTCGGCTCAATGTTTGGGTACCGCATGAATTAACCGAGGCCCACTTAGCCACTCGCATATCCATTTACGATTCGCTGTGGAAACGTCAAGAAAATGACCCATTTTTAAAGCGGATGGTACCGGAAGATGAAAAATGGATCGTCTACGATAATATAGTGCGTGTAAGATCATGGAAGCACTGCAGTGAGCCGCCGCAAACAAGCTCGAAGGCGGAATTGCATCCGAAGAAGAGTATGCTCTCCGCATAGTGGGATTACAAAGGTGCCATCTATTACGAGCTGTTACCGATCTGGTAAAACAATTGATTCAACCGGCATACTGCTTGTAGTTAACCAAATTGGACCATGTAATCTGCACAAAATGTCTAGAATTGGCAAATCGCAAAGGTGTCGTCTCCCACCACGACAACGCCAGACCTCATACGTCATTGACCACTCGGAATAAACTGCTGGGATGTTTTACCTCATCCTCCGTATTCACCGAGCCTGGATAACCTTCTGATTATCATTTATTCTGATAGTTGCACAACTCCATGAACGGAAAAACTTTCGATAAAGAAAAGTCTGTCAAAAAACATTTTGATTGGTTTTTCGACGATAAGCCACAGCCGTTCTACGAACGTGGTATAATGAAGTTGGTGGAAAGATGGCAAGAAGTTATCAATAAGAATGGTTAATATACAATTGATTAAAATGTATTCTGTGTATCAAAAAAATTGCTATTTATTCCACTCTCAAAAACCGATCGAACTTATTTGCCAACCCATTATTTATCTATTTTGAACTTCTCCAAGGTCTGTGATATTAATAGCTCTAACAGGTTACTTTTTTTGGCGGGAGAAGGAGGATAAGATAGCTCTGATAGCATCTAATTACACAAAAACAAAATAAGACTTAATATTAAGAACAGTCTTTTTTTGCCACTGAATTCTTATACTGCGGTCAGAAACATAACAAAATCTATAATATCTTTTTATTTGATTAAAGAAAGAGAATCTCTTTATTTTCCCGGCAGTTATTTTTCTAACTTACAAAACACATCACAATATTTTTCTAAATTTCAAAACATTCTTTTAAGAGAGAATACCACCTGGAGTGCTTACGGCACCTTAAAAAATGGCTGATAAAATATATTTTCTAGTTTAGAATGCTACGAGTTAAATTTAAGCAGAAACCAGTTTTTTTTTTCTTTTAAATTCTGTTTGTATTTCTTAAATAAACATTTCTATTTTTATTGATATATATTTTGACAGAATGGTGAAGTTGTGTGTAAAAATTTTTGCTTGCAGATTGTTGTGTGAATAAAATTTTGTAAAATGCTGGACAAATATTTGAAAAAAAAAAATCTCGAGATTTATAATGCATTGTGAAAGCTAAGAAACCTCAAATGGGCCTTAAATAATGATAATAATATAGTCAGTCTACTTTGAACTTCACCTTTCTACCATAATTGTGTTTTTCTTTTGTATAAATACATGTTTATTTTATTATTATTATTATTTTTTATTTGTATAAAAAAATTCTGTCGTTAAATTTTAGCTTTCTTTTTGTATTTCATCATCAATCTGCATTCATTTTATCATATTTGTATTTATTTATTTGCACCCTTAAATCTATTTATTTAAATTATTTTTTGTTTTATAATGTACATTTGATCTTAAAATGCTATTCTAACATTTATTTAAAAAGATGCTTTACTGATGAATATCCTTTCTGATACAAAAGTTAATTTTGAAATTGGGTCAATTATTCAGCTGATTATTTACTAAAACTGGCTTAAGAAGTGCAGTAACATAAAGGGTAAAATATAATATTTTAAATGTTATCCAATCACTAAACAATTATACAGAATTTTATTAATACAGAATTTCACATGCGATAAAACTGCAGTTATTTATTTATTTTTTATTCGATCTTGTACAAAATATCTTGTATATACTTCTTGCAAATGGAATATACAGTATACACAATGCAGGTTATACTACACCCACTGGGTGCGTTCCACTTGGCGACCACAACGACCAAAACATACTTTCAGGCGTTCCACTTGGCGACCGCGGTCGTTGTGGTCGTGGCGAAAACGTCACTAATGACGTCATTATTTTCGCCCACACAACGACCACAACGCCCCATCTATAGAGCTGGGTCGAAGTGGGCGTTCAGAGTTGGCGCAATTTTTAAAACAAAATACATATGGCGACCGAAAAAATTATCTCATGTAAATGAAAGTATTATTTCATGTAAATAATAGAATGTGTTTCTCGAAAGTCTCCAAAAACTTATTTTCGAGGCCGCCATATGCAATGTTTATATGAACGGTTAAAACGCCCACAGTCCGTTCCACTTGGGTTTTCGATCGCAACGCTCACAAGCAAGTGGAACGGCCAAAATCGCGGTCGTGGTCGTGGTCGTTGTGGTCGCCAAGTGGAACGCACCCACTGTGAACCTTCAATGGGTATGGCGGACGCCCTAACATTAAAAAGTATTTTAAAAATAGTAAATGTGTGTTCACTGGAATTCAGTCAGTTAAGTATTCATCTTAAAAGCCTTTAACCCAATTTCGATATCTATCTTTTTAGCCGATTGTGTGGGTCCCAAGTAGTCTGCTATCCTCGCAAAACTCCACTTGGCGACCACAACGACCACGACCACGACCGCGATTTTGCCCGTTCCACTTGCTTGTCGGCGTTGCGATCGAAAACCCAAGTGGAATGGACTGTGGGCGTTTTAACCGTTCATGTAAACATTACATATGGCGGCCTCGAAAATAAGTTAGAAGCTTGAAGAGGTTATTTTTTAATTTTAACCGTTTATAAGCAGTTATAATAAACTTTATTAATTATTGGTAAAGTTGACTTATATTAAAAAAACATATATAATTCAATTTTTTATGTTACATTTTGGAGTATTTATAAAATTTACGTTTAAATAAAATTAAAGTGTCTTTTGTGGCAACAGTTGGATATTTATTAATAATGCTTTAGAAAGTTCTTTATCTAGTTCCGATTAGAGTGGAATGTAATTTTACAAAATCGCAATGATAAAAAGCGAAAACTTAGGCCACGTATTATTAGCTATCAGAGTAATTGATCTTTATTCAGATGAAGAATTTAAAAGTTATTTCAGGTAAATGATTTTGTGTTATTCAGTGATTTAGTGTGTAAAGGGATAAGTAATTATTTATTTATTTATTTTTTGGAGACTTTCGTGAAACACATTCTATTATTTACATGAAATAATACTTTCATTTACATGAGATAATTTTTTCGGTCGCCATATTTTGTTTTAAAAATTGCGCCAACTCTGAACGCCCACTTCGACCCAGCTCTATAGATGGGGCGTTGTGGGCTTCGCGTGAGCGAAAATAGTGACGTCATTAGTGACGTTTTCGCCACGACCACAACGACCGCGGTCGCCAAGTGGAACGCCTGAAGGTATGTTTTGGTCGTTGTGGTCGCTTAGTGGAACGCACCCATAGAGGACTTAGTTGGAAGTCGTTATGTACTGGTTATTTATCTGTAAAGAGGGGCAGTTTGTTTTTTTTGAATACTATAGTAATAGTATTAGAGTGATTGGGATGTCGGCAGGATAAGTGGGTGATACCTAAAAATATATATTAATAATAAGGTAAAATAACACATAAGTAAAAAGTACTATTTTTAAAAATTAACATTCTTCGTAATAAAAAAGCAATGCGGATTTCTCGTCGGTTAAATGAATTTAGAAACAATAACATAAGACAACTTTACCCTAACATTTTTTCGTTATCAGATATATTTAGTACATTCCTTTCTTGCATTCCAGAAATGGATTTTTATAATTCTGGATTGGTATTTAAATCTATAGATCCTCATTAATTTCTCATTTTGTAGATAACTTTTTATTTTTGCGTTAACAATTTAGAAATAGAAAAAAAGAAGAAAATACGTAAGTTAACGTAGTAAAAATTGTGAAGTTGAACTTAGTAATCAGCATATAAATATTTTTTACTAAATTCAAAATTTGTAATAGTAGAAATAGCCTAACTCTAAAAAATACTTTACATCAGTTTAATAAGTACACAATTACTACATATCATTTGTTACACCGAATAAATTTTGAGTCCTACAACAAATAATTATGCTTACAATCAAAAGACCAAAAATGTTTTTCAGAAAATGGTAGATTTCCTATTTAGGAGTAAAAATTAATAAACACTTTTACTTGTAGTTTAATTTTTATTATTGACATTGGAGACATTTAAATTCCCCATCTAAGGTTAGAATTATATCATTTCAAAATATTCAAGCACGCATTACCAAACAATTCTCCCAACATAGTACATAATAAGTTTTATCAGTTCAGATGTTTATCAGTATTCAAGCCCATTATTTAAAATTTATGTAATTGCATAATATTTCCTTTAATTTTTAAAACGTGCATCTGGATTTTCCTAAACAATTTCTTTATTAATCCATCATCCAGATATTTCTCATCTTTCATTACCCAGTGTTCCTCATGTTTTTTATTTTTTTATTTCAGTGTTTTTTTACTTTACTAATTATTCTACTAGAAATATTACTTCATGCCATCATTTTGTTTAATTTTGTGTTTTATTTTGTTTTTATGATACTTTTTTTAGTTGTTAATTAATATTCCTATTTAATTGAATGCTTCACACGTTCTTAGGACATTAAAGTAAGCAAAGTTAATACTATCACATAAATGAAAATATTGTTAATTTATTATATTTTAAAATGGTGGCATAAGATTTATTTGTATTTAAAGTGTAGCTACAGTTGTGTAATTAAACAGTAAATCGCCTAATTAAATTCAAATAAAGTTTTAATTTATTATAATTTAGTATAACATTATACTTCTAATCCACTACTATTTTAAAGATAATTCTGAGAAGTTTGTAATTAAAAGTTAATAAAATAATAGAGATATTAAGATTATTTAATTCTCTTATTGAATTAATCAACTAATAATAATATTTTATACTTTCTAACTAATTAATAACTAATTTAATTCTAATTCAAACTATGGCATATAATTAATTTTATAAAATAAATAGAATCTATAAATTTATAAAATAAATAAATTTAATTAATTAAATAAAAGTGAGTGAAAAACATTCTCACAGATAAAAAATAATTGTAGTTTAGAATTTTACAGTCACTTTTTGCAGGTATTGTTGGGGAAGGTTCAAAAGGACTGTAGAGCCATCAGATTTTGGTAAAACATTGGACAAAGAGAGTGCTGAAAGGAATAAGAGTAGTCATGCACTTTTAAATGAACAAGTGAGTTTATATTAAGATATTTTGTAATGTTATTGTTCTAAAAATATTATACAAATTATATAAATAGAAAAGAAATTTATTATTCGGGGACAATTGTCCCCTAAGAATAAACACAGGTATAAATAGAGGCCTTAATAGTTTGGCATGTGATTAAACAGAAAATAAATAAGTATTTACAAAAAGTGAAAATAAAAATAACAGCAGAAATTAAGGAAATAAATTAAAACAATTAGAATTTCGGAGGAAGCTGGATAGAAAGGAGATAACTGAATAGACGGGATTTAAAGATAGATAGGGTAGAAGCATGGCGGACAGATGATGGCAAGGAGTTCCAGAGAGAGGTAGCACGTATTAGGAAGGATTTGTCAAAGGATGAGGTACGGTGAGAGGGAATATAGAGATCAGATGAGCGAGATCTAGTGTTACGGGAATGGATGGAGGATTTAAACTTGAGGAGTTGAAAAATATAGGAAGGCCTTTGAGACTGGATGACTTGAAAAAGGAAAGAAGCCAAAAAATATTAGCGGCGATAGACAGGAAAAAGCCACTTCAACTCATCGTAGCAGTGCGAAATGCGAGAGTCTCTGGAAATGCTGAAAATAAATCTTATGAAGCAGTTCATGAGGCGCTTGAGCTTAGCTTCAATATCATTAGAAAGACCGCCATACACTAAACAACCATAGTCTAAATGGGGTAATATAAGAGAGGAAACTAGGAGTTGCCGGGTCTTAATTGGAAAAAGATGACGGGAACTATTAAACTGCTGAAGGATATGGATGGAACGACGAGAGATTTGGGAAACATGGTTTTTCCAAGATAGGTTTTGACCAAAAGTGATACCAAGGTTTTTCACAGAGGAACAATATTTTATTGAGATATTGTAAAGGAAAAGATTAGGAAGAGGAGCAAATAATTTATTCTGTGTATTTACTTAAATGCTTCTATAATTATTACAAAAATATGATTCCATTGTATGATGAACTACTATTAAAAATAATGTGGTAAAACGTATGCAATTGATATGAATCTAAGGTCATCGATTCCTGATATTTTTTTACATTGCATTGCCAGTCTCTGGGCAATATTCTCTCGTTGTAGTGAGCTTTAAGAAGCATGAAAATATGAAAATATGAAAGCCTACTTGAGTATTTTTGTTGACAGCTTATCTAAAAAAAATTAAAAATCCAGGAACTAATGTTTTATTACAAAAATCTTTTTCAGATGAAACCAAGTGAATCCCAATTTTCGGTAATACCAGTAGAAGAAGGTGAAGAAGGAGGAGTCACTTCATATAGTTCAGGAAACCAGACAAGCAAATCAACTGCCAATGGAAGTATTATCACCATGACAATGAAAAATAATCATCTCATTGTTGAGACTGAAGAGCGTGTTGTATGTAACCCAGTTTAAATAAATAGATATTATTCAATATAGTACAATCTCTTAAACTGATTCAGTTGTTAATAATATGCGTTTAATGATTTTCTAGAATAACGGTGAAGGTGGTGAAGTTTTTGTTGTGGATGTTGAAGCTGCTGCTACAAGCTGCACTGCAGGTCCAACCATTGTGACAGGAACTAAATCAGCTGCTGATAATACTGCAATAGTACATCGTTCACCAGATGATAATGCAGATGATGATCTAGGAGGAGGTACTTAAATTCCTTAGCGCATTTAAATGCATTTCTTTTTTTTTAATAACATATAATATTGGCATTCTTAAGTTAATCCAATCAAAAGTTAAATCATATTGATTATTTGGTTTCCTTAATAGTTTTTATGTAAATTTTGTTTAATAATTAGAGTCAACAATCATCTTATTGTTGATATCGATATCATACGATAGATACATAGATATCGATGCGTTAAAATCACAAACAAATGAATAGTAACACGACATTTTCTTAATAAAATTTTCCGTAAAATATGTTCCTAATCAAATTAATTAAGTTTAAACAAATTTGTAGTAGCCGTTTTAGGGAAAATTCTCAAAAACTGAGAAATAACTCCTGTAAAGTGGTAATTACGTCAGACCGATTTTAAAAATATAAAAAAGAAATGAGACCAAAAGGTTATGTATAGTATTTTAATTATAAGGTTACATTTATAAATAATTGGTCTACAAAAACTATTAAAGCACTAATGTATATTTATTATGTTAATAATGATTATTGACTAATTTATTTGTAAAATATTTAAAAAAGCTACCCTTTCGAATCTTGTTGGTTGACATTTGATAGGATGAAACTTTCAAGGTATGCCACTTTCTATAGAGCAAGGTTCCGAGTGGAACCTGAATTCAGGAAGGTAATGAAAGTGTCGAAGAATGTTTTATTTGGCTTAGTGCTGTATTTATTTGCAAATGACGTATAGTTCGTAGAACTTGGTTTTTAAATTTATTCGAGGAGAGGATTAGCATGCCTTAGATTTTTCTCAGCTTTCTGTGAGGAACGAGGAGTGATTTCTTTAATGTTACTCTGCCGGAATCAAGCAATCTGAGAAGGTTGCAGTTTTTTGAATAGTATTATATTTGTGTTTTATTTATTTTTTGTTTTTACAGGTGCAAATACGGGCCTTTCACAATCCGATCTAAGTTGTTCATCAAATGGTTCCTGTAATCGTGGTTATTCTTATGGTACACAACAAGAATATAGGCCAGATTCTAGAAAACCAGATGGCGAAGAAGAATTTCCATTAGTATGCGAAGTAGTTACCGTTGCCCCAACAGCTGATGAAGATATCTATTTGGAACAACAAAGAAGGTTAGGTAATGGTGACCTACCACCGCTAGAATTACCTTCCACATCCACTGCCGTTAAAGATGTTACCATTTCAACAGTTACGCCAATAGGAAATGAAAATCAATTAGAAACTGTTGTAGAACCAGGAAGTCATGAAAATCCAGCATTTCTAACAACCCCAGAACCACAACCAGTCACTTCATAGGACATACCTGTGCCTTGGGAACATAGAACCGCGATTGGGTCAACTAGTGGATCAGATAGCGATGAAATGGTTATTTATGTGTGATCGCGGTGTGGTTAGGCACATCTTCAATTTTAAAAAAAATCTTTGTAAAATCGAATCTCCTTATGTACGTACTGTTCATATTATCTTAGATGAACTTAACTGTCTCCTCTCCCTTCTGTTGGGAATTTTTGTATATTAGTGTTTAAATGAACTAAGAAGTAATCCATTTTTTAAAGAAAGTTACAGCAATGCGCTGTAATCTATGACACTACAGTTTCATTTAAGTTGCTTTTATTTTTATACCAAAAAAAAAAACAAAAAAAGATGTGGAACCTGAAGGGTCCAGTTTCATATCAGTTAGGTTAGGCTTTTTTGTCATATCTTCCATGTGGCTTCCTCAGCATCTTGCTCTTGAAAAAAAAGCCCCTATAATTCAGAAAGTATGAAAGTAATATGAGATCTTTGGTGATTTAATCGTATACCAGATTCATGCTGCTGTTACATTCTTGATCGACTCCAAATAGTCGCGACAATGTAGCAAAATCGATAACTAAAATACATGAAAAGGACTTTAAAAATGCATGGAATGATGATTTAAATAAAATTCAACAGTTTAAAAAGAAGTTTAAAGTACTTGTTGATATGATGATTCTTCATATCTTGAATATTAATAACAAGTAAGTCTTTTTAAACAATATAAGGCTCCCTTGATTTTAATTTCTACTATTATTTGCTTTGTTCATTGTTTTTGGTGACTTATTCATTAATCCAGAACGAAGAAAAAATAATAACAATTTTAGTCAGTAGTATGATTTCGGGGGTTCTGAGACGAATTTTTGCGCTGGAAGTGATGACCTCACATTGCGTCATCATGGCGTCATAATGACATACCCCTCATCCTAATTTTGTTTGTTTTACTTTACTAATGATTGTTTTAGCAAATGAAGTTACGGTAACAACGTAATTCGAGTGCATCGTATCTTACAGAACAAAAATTCTAAGCTTATCATACATACTTGATGGTAGAATTGTTCCGCAAACTAATAAACAGTTTCAAAAAAGCAATTATGAATAAATATTGGGTGCGTTCCACTTGGCGACCACAACGACCAAAACATACTTTCAGGCGTTCCACTTGGCGACCGCGGTCGTTGTGGTCGTGGCGAAAACGTCACTAATGACGTCATTATTTTCGCCCACACAACGACCACAACGCCCCATCTATAGAGCTGGGTCGAAGTGGGCGTTCAGAGTTGGCGCAATTTTTAAAACAAAATACATATGGCGACCGAAAAAATTATCTCATGTAAATGAAAGTATTATTTCATGTAAATAATAGAATGTGTTTCTCGAAAGTCTCCAAAAAATAAATAAATAAATAATTACTTATCCCTTTACACACTAAATCACTGAATAACACAAAATCATTTACCTGAAATAACTTTTAAATTCTTCATTTGAATAAAGATCAATTACTCTGATAGCTTATAATACGTGGCCTAAGTTTTCGCTTTTTATCATTGCGATTTTGTAAAATTACATTCCACTCTAATCGGAACTAGATAAAGAACTTTCTAAAGCATTATTAATAAATATCCAACTGTTGCCACAAAAGACATTTTAATTTTATTTAAACGTAAATTTTATAAATACTCCACTAAAATGTAATATAAAAAATTGAATTATATATATTCTTTTAATATAAGTCAACTTTACCAATAATTAATAAAGTTTATTATAACTGCTTATAAATGGGGTTTAAATTAAAAAATAACCTCTTCAAGCTTCTAACTTATTTTCGAGGCCGCCTTATGCAATGTTTACATGAACGGTTAAAACGCCCACAGTCCGTTCCACTTGGGTTTTCGATCGCAACGCTCACAAGCAAGTGGAACGGCCAAAATCGCGGTCGTGGTCGTGGTCGTTGTGGTCGCCTAGTGGAACGCACCCATTGTCTTCAAATTCTTCACTTTTGTGGTATCCTATTACGTTCTTGGGCGCACCCCATATTTGTTTTATCCGATTTAGTTTTTACACTGCCTGCATGATCATTTGGATTTTGTCTACTCCCTTTGTATAGTAATGTATTTGTTTCCAAATATTCAGATACTTTTCCCTAAAAATCTTGTATGTTGCTCTCCAAAATATTGTATGTTGATAATTTTGTGTTATTCATTATATGTTTGAAGTGTTCCCCTCTTTGTTCCTGAAAAGCTGAATTAAGATAATTGATTTGTTTTTTGTTTTTTACACTACTTTTTTTCTCTACCTGCCCGGCCATGTTGTATTATTTATACATTTGATAATTGTATTTTTGCTTCTGTTTTTTTTTTATTTTTGTTTAGTTGAAATATAACCAAACAATTTGGATTCCAGAGTTTTTTAATTAATATGTTCACTTCAAATTATTTTTAAAAAAAACTCAAAATAGTAGCCATGTTTATAAATATACATTGTTCTAGAGTGTTATTATTATTATTATGATTGGATATAATGTTTATTATTAATTTTGAAAAAGGAAATAATGTGTTCTTAATATTCAGTTTTAGATGAATTCTGAGTTTTAGAGTTTCATTAACAAAGGAGGTCCCAATTCGAGTAATTGGAAAATCAAAAGAAGTCCTTGGAAGTACAGTACTGCATCATTTAAACTTCATCTGCTTATCTTTAGTTTATTTCATTTAACAAAATTTTTAGTTGGAGCCAAATTTATTTTATTGCTGATAACCAGTTTTCATTTATTTATTTTTCTTGACATCATATTGCTGAGCACATAATTGCATCTAATCCAATAAAATTGCCCTTATTGAAGGGCTGATGCTCAGAGATAAAAAAATATATGGTACCCTCACGATAATTTCTAAAATATTCCCTCTACTCTGGGTTGACTACAGAGATATTCCAAATTTGATTCCATTTTCAACTCAAGAAATTCTGCGCAAATAAAAAAATTGTTTGTGAACACAGACTGTAAGAAATTGCTGCGGTAGAATTTGTAATTTGAAATTAATCCTTTCAACTTTTGCTAGAAATGGATAAGATAACCATTAAAATAACACGGAATCAATATAAATCAAGCACTATCTTTAATTTATCAAACGTAATATTCATATGACCTGGACAATGTGGAAATTCAGATCAAATTTATTTCATTAGGTTTGAAGTAAAATGAAAAAATGTATTTTTTAAATTACAATTTCTATGTTATGGCTTACTTAAGATAATTATATAACAATTTTTTAAAGTAAGTAGCTAATAGGGAAATTCTGTACTTTGTATTTAAAAGAATGAAAGAATGCCTTAAAGAAGAGAACCAAAATAATAAGTACGAGTAGTTACCATCCAAAGAAGGCAGTGGTCACGAAGAAGTTGTATAATATTTGCCTAGATAACGGTGAAATGTATAAAATTAGAAATTACGCAAGGAAATTTACAAACAAATGCTTTAAATTGGATCTGAGATCACACTATTGTGTTAGAACGGTTAGATAGCGCAGATATTGCGCTAAGCACGGTGTTGGAATCCCTGGACAATGTGCTTGACCTGTTTGTGTATAATATTATTACTATGATAGTCAAGACATCCTGAAATTAATTGATGAGTAAAGAAATGCAACTTTACAAACGTGGTCTTAAATCTTTTTTTTTTTTAAAAAAACAATAAAAGTATTTAAATTGAACTATTAGTTCAAATGCGAAAAGAATAAGCGTTATGGTTGTGTATACAGGAGTCACCAACAGCCTAAAAATGGTTGTATTCTTTAGGCTGAAAGAAGTCGAAGTTTTTCAATGTTTTGAAGCACGATTTCTGCATGTCATCAATGCCGTTCCTCAAGTTGTTGCTTATGAGGTTTTTGAGGAATTGGAATAGGGTTTGTACTAGGTTTGGTAAACCAAAGAAACCTCAGATATTATATGAACGCTACTCTTTGAATTCTGTTTTTAAGAAACTAAGAGAAAAATATTCGAAGTGGATACTAGAAATAAATTGTAATGAAACCGCAAATGTAAAGCAAGAAGGTACAGATTAGTGGTACAGTCCATCAACGGAACAAGCAACATAGTAAAAGTATAATATGTTACATTCGATGAATGTAACACTGACTTTTGAAATAAGAAGCCACACAATAAATCGTAAAAGAAAACCTTTATTTTTTTGGCGAGACAAGACAATATCGAATAGGTTGAGAGGAAGATCGATTTCTTAAAAAGATGTATTAGAATCGATCACAAGGGTGGAAGTACATGATAAGGAATGGCGAGGTGAGGAGAATGAAATAACAGTACAATCAGAAAATGAAAGAAAGAGAAAAAAAGATTTCCTCGGTTCTAAAGGCAATCATTAAAAAGACGCTCAATTTTTTAATAAGAATCTTTTGTTAAAACAGTGTTACAAACCACTACGATTACCATAAATTAAATAAAAGATTATGGTCAAACAAAAAATTATATGTAATAAAAAATATTTTTTTTTTTTTTTTTTGATGTTAGAGATCTCTGCTTAATATTTGAAAGACAAGAATTAAACGGATGGTGGCCATATTTAATACATCTTCTTAACCACAATTCCATGCAGTCTCTAAACGCATTTATACAAACTAAAACTGTCTATAAGAACACTTCTTAAATTTAAACAGTTTTATTTAAGTTAAAACTATTTGTTAAATAAATATGAGTAAAAAATAAATCCATGAAATGATTTTCATAAATCTATACACCCGTCCAAACTTTATGAACCTAATCAGATAAATAATATACTATGTAAAAATAAAAATATTTTGAAGAACAACTCTCTTTACTTTCTACAAAGAAATAAAAAACAATAAATATTTTTCATTATGGTTCTTCGTATATTAAACATAAATTTTTCGAGGTCCAAATAAATAAAAATAATAACTATTATTTTATTGGATACAAAATTGTGTAATTTTAGAATCATCAAAGAAATTTTTTAAGAAAAACAGCCTATTTTTTTATACTAATGGAAAAAAAAAGTCTTCTAATCAAACTTTCTTGTTATATATATGTTATTATAACAAATCAAAAGTTTTTGGCTGGTTAAATTTATTAATTGAAATATTATTTATATTACTGAGGCTTTCTAAAAATCATTAGATACTTTTAAATCTTTGAGCGTGTAGTCATTGTTAGAGTTTCTGCTTTTATTAGGGAAGATAAAAAAAAATAAATAAATAAAACATTTACTGGTATAAAGAGCCTTTGTAAAGCCAATTAAAGAAATTATTAAATGTGACCAAAGTTTAAGAGAAAACAAAAGTTAAAGAATGGAAAAATTGTAAATATGTTTGCAGAAAGAAACGGAAAAAAAGTCATTTTGTTTTTGTATTTTAGGTAAATATATTAAACTTTAAAAAAAAAAAAAAAAATCTGTTTAAATGTATTATAGAGTAAAGATCGTTGGTAAAATTATTCAAATATAATTGCAGTATCTTGCATATATTATGCTTAATAATTTACTATTAAATGCTGTCCAATAAAACAAAAATATAAATAAAAAAACTTATATAAGGCACTTAGTAATAACAAGTAAAAAAAAAAAATGTTATTTCATTGTAGAAGCTTTATTAGATAAAATTATTATTTAATATGTAAAAATAAATATAATTATATATACGTAAAATACATAAATACAGGATGATGATTGTAGATAATGCAAATATTTTACAAAAAAAAATTTTTGTAGAGAAATAACAAAATTAAAACGTGGTATTTAACACCAATTTTATGGATTTTGCATAAAAAAGAAAACAGTCTTCATAAACAAATTGTACATAAAATACAAATGGAGATCATTTTGGTTGATCCTACTGTAAGAAATTGTTTAGTTTTTAGCAGCGGCAAATTATTAACATATTTAAAGAATGTAACAGTGTTGAAGGTTGCTTCTTTTTTTTTTTTTTAATTATTTGTAAATTCATTCATTTATTTCAACCCTTCTAGCATCAAATTTTGCTGACCTTCATTAACGAGAGACATAATATATTTATTATTTTTAAATTTCTCAAAGTTAGTGCGAATTAACTTAATGAGTAAATGGCAAATTTTGAAATGAGCCATTATTCGAATGTCTACGGAGGGTTAACTGTAAAAAATAAGAAAATAATTCCAATTTCAAGCACTTCAGAGCAACGAAGAAAATTCCAGGTATAAAAATGAACATGGGGTTCCAACGATTTCCGTTTGGTAATAGAAGGGTTGTACTACAGTTGTGTCTGGTGAATAGCTTTTATTAGACTGTAATTTGTAGACGCCTTACATTTTTTGATATTTATTAATTTTAAGATGTAGACTTTTTGGAGAGATCTAGCTCAGTGGTACTCCACAAGCCGGAGTAACACACTTTAAAGTCATGCATTTAGATTTACACTTTCTAAACTATGTTTACCTAATTAATGTTCGATGATGGTCAGTATAACTTTGAAACTGGCTTGAACTGAAATGGCTCTGGACGCCAGTAATAAGCACCCTTTAAATTTTATTTCAGTAATCTTCTAGAATGTTGGTTTTAATTAGGCATTAAAATTTCATTAATCCAGGTAATCTATGTCTAATGTTTTTCTGATTTCTACAATCAATAACCCTAGTAGCACAAAAATATCTTGTAGTAAACGTTACTTCTTTAGATAAAAACTGCTTATCTGTAACTGTTTCTTTGAGACAGTGTTTCTAGGTCGTCTGTTTCAATAAATTATTTAGCCAGAGTAGAGATTTCACATAGAATACAGAAATTCAGTTTAAGTCTTAGCAGTAGAATTGTTGTCGTGGACTCTTGGTAAAATTTAACTAACAGTTTTATAATACAATAGACAGGCGTTACCTCTTTTGCAGGAAAGTATCGGTCATCGCTGGAAAGCTTATTCGCTTTATGAGATTCTGGGCAAGCAGTTGTGGAACTCAACAAATTAATTAGTAGTACAGTTATTCATTCTTACGCCAAGTTAACACAGGTGACTGCTCAAATTGCACGTAACTAAAATTGTAACAACAAATAAACTATTCTAGACTATTTGCCAAAAATTAATTACAATGCAATGAATTATTTCTTTTAGGTTAATAATCAAAATAGTTTCTCTATTTATAACTATGTATCCGCAAGGCAGTTGTATATGGTTGACAAAATCTTGATTCAAAAGGTTGATAAAAAGACCAATAAGACATGTAGGTTTGTTGTAAAATATTGAGGGTTCCTTGCATTCTACACAATAATACAACTTATTACAACTAAAAAAATGTTTAGCAGTTACTATAACTTATCAAAAAAAAACCCTGTTAATCAAATTCTCTAAGCTAGCTATTCACTAAGCACTAAAGTAAAGATAACTTTATAAATTATACAATTTTGTAATTAATATATTGCCAACCAAGTTTTAGTTAAACTTCAGTAGAGTTCAAGTAAAAATATAAATAAATGCTTAGTTAAAAAAAGTCATACCTTGATACTCGAAACTGAAACGACTTTGTAATTTACTGTAAATTGATGACAAAAAAAAAAAACATTTTCTTTAGCCACCTAGTGAAAAAATGAGTAATCATTATAAAAAATATGTGAGTGAAGACTGACCTAGTCCATTTGATAAAATCTACTGACCAAGAAGATGAAGAAAAATAAAAAAGAAATTTTAATTATGAAAATAATATAAAGTAGATTGGGGCTTTATTTCATTTTATATATATAATAATATAATTGTATTATATAGAATTATTTAATAATGTGATAAAAAAAAAAATCTTTTTATTATGATATTATAATTAAAAAGAAAAGAAAGATGAAAAAAACTTATTCCTTGTTTTGTGCCAATTTCATAAATGTGGTATTTTATTAAAAATTCTATAAATAAAAATATTTAATTAATGAGTAGTAAAACCATTTTAGTGATACTGTGTGACCAAACAAGAAAGCAAAGAAATACCTTTATATTATAACCTTCAAAGCAATTTGAATTTATGATATTTCGAAAGAAAAATAAAATAATTAGCAACATGTATTATAAAAATTGTAATTAGCAGCCATAACGAAATAATTTTTTTTGTCGCTGGCCAGTGTTTATTGAAGCTTTTTTATTGTTTATTGTTTTGTAAACGTTAATTTCTTTTATTTTTAAATACAATGTAAAGTTTTTAAAAGTGCGATTGCAAAAAAAAATTAATTTGTAGAATATTTTATTTTTTTGTTTAATCTAAAAACAAAAGAGAAAAAAGTGAGAATTAAAAACTTAATTATTTAACACTTTTATTTATTATTTTTCCTGTTGGAACACCCTATTTTTTTAAATAAAACTTAATGGATTCTTAGTCCTTTGAGCTTAGAGTGTGGTTTAAGACTGATAGTTTTCATCAGATGTTTTTGTTTCATTCTGTAACCTTCATCTTTTTCACTTCTTTTTTGAATACTTTGTTTTTTTTTTTGTTAAACTCTTGTTGAATGAAAAACCAACAGAACTTATGAGCGATAAACCAAAATGGTACCTTTTTTCCTTACCACAATGCCACTGTATATAAATAATGGTATGTACAATCACACAACTTTTTATTACTTAAATTATATCACAATAATAACTCCCTAATTTTTCTTTTAGCATTGAATGTTACTTTCATTCTGATCTAATAGCAGATTGGCTTGACACAAATTACACAAGTAAAGTAACGTGACTGACTAGTTAACATATCATCCATTTTGCAACTAATTGTATCTACGTATATCGTTCCCCAAATGAGTTTTTGGAGCGAAAATTAATCAAATTTACGTTTATAATACAATTAGTACGTAAGGCAATCTAATTAAAATTTTGGAATCCATAATCGAGAACTTGGTGGATTTAGACCAAGTATTAATGTGAAGTAAAATGGTATCAAATGAAATTGGAAGATAGAGCTGAAGATAATCACTTTCTTTGTGGTATTTTTGTTTGTCCAGTCCAAAAAAAAAATCACTTTTTACAATGACATCACAATTTTTAAAAAGATTTGACGCGATCGCAAAATTTCTACTTACTGTGGAATAAGCGAAAGTGTGAAAGAATTGAATAACCTGCCATGAATACTAATGATTTTAAAACAACCAATCATTGTCTTCGCTGAGAAGAAATTAACTTACTTCGAATTCGTATCTAAATGCCAGTCCTTATATAAATACATTTTTTCCTTGAAGTTACTTACAGGTTATTGTCTGGTGGACTGACCGGTGGCTGGGAGTGCATTAAATATGTTCTGTGCACCAATGTTGCGCCTTACATTAACAAACAAAAAAATATATAATACATAAGTTGAAAGTGAAATTCAATAAAATGTTAGAATGTTGTTTTTTTTTCAATTTTTATTAAAAATTACCTCCAAAGGGTTTCAAAACATATATTTACAATTTGAACAATTAATTTGCATTATATACAATAACAAAATTAAAAGTTAGAGTAATTCATAAAATCATTTATTTTTATTTATTTATTTTTATTCTCAGAACAATCTGTTAAAAAAAAAAGTCTATAGAAATAAATAAATAGATTATAGATTTATAAATTTTAGAGCAGAGAGAAAACGACGAAATAACACAATTAATCTTAGAATATTCTAAAATAATTCTGATTTTCAATATCTGAAATTCAATGAACCTGCATCAAAATAGAATTTCAGGGATCTTTCTGCTTTCCCTGGGCACTTCTTAAGATTTCATTTTTATCTATCTCAGAAATCACAGATTCATTCTTGCTGGTTAAAAAGATAAAAGCGAACAGTCGTTTTTATTTATAAACGTTTCATCAAATGTACATAGTCTTAACATTTCAACCAATCAGTCTTTTGCTATCGAGACAAATCAAAGACCAGAATTTCTTTTATATTTTCATTTATATCACAATTTTCTAATCATCAATGACAAAAAGTCCATCACTATTATCTATAGTATGAAGTAATTTGGTGACATAGTCCGGTGCAGCAGTACTTCTTGATGGGGTATCTTCTGCATCCATAGCCGTAGCTGATGATTTTCTTTTATTATTTTGTTGTTCTACAGTTTCTTCTTCATCTTCAGAGTCTGATGAACTTTCTTCTTCCTCAACATCTTCTTCAGAATCAATGTTCTTCTTATCCAGTTTTGCCGGTTGTTCATATGTTTTCCTGTAAAATAAAAGTATATGTATATAGATTATTCTTTTTAACAATTACAAAAATTAAATTTAATGATAAACAATTTTTTTTCCACGCTTTTTTGCTAAATGGAAATTTGTAGCAATTCTGTCAAATTTTTCCCCCAACAACTTGTTACTTTACGGTCACAAGGCAGCGGAAAAAACACTGAGAATCTGTTCTTGGGGAACCAAGTGATTGCATTCACTCTAACTTGCCTCGAAACCAATCGAAGGTATTCTTCAGAAGTCATTAGCGTGTATCGTTCTTGATATCTTGGAATTTACGTTGAGCAGCACACACTAAACTCCAAAGATTTGAACTCAACCAGAGATACCCACATGCTCAAGAGTTTACTTGGCAAAAGATCAAAACTAACTCTTAAGATAAGATTCTAAGCGGCCCTTAAAGCCCAACGCCACGCGACCCCTTTGGATCTATTGTGGCTCTCCAACTCTAGAGCTCGCCCTCCAGACCCGTCCGTTAATCAGACTCTTAATTCTGGAGAGCAACTCCTTGGGTAAAGCTCACAGGCCTTGGGTTTTTCCTCCCCGAGAAGTAACATCCTTAAGCCACACGAGCCGTGCCATTTCCTCCTCTTCCTGATAGAACCTACCAGAGGCTGTCATCTGCCAGGCCCATGCGATGCATGTGTTTTCTGAGCCTGCAGTGGCCCAGTTAATAGGCCTACAATTATCTTTATAGCCTTGGCGAATAGCCCGTGATGAACGCCTTCGCCTGTCTCTGCCCTGTGGTGGCAAGCCACCACTCCTGAGACCTCGTCTACACCCATAGTTTAATGACCGCAGTCTTAAGACACTTTGGAGACCACAAAATCGGGCTCCGGGAAAAACTAACTCTTAGAAAAGACATTACTTTAGTCTTAATTGCTTCCATCTGTACTCCTAAATGCACGGAACAGCAAAACGTTCAAACCTAAACAGGATCCAAACCCACCAGTCAAAAATTGTTCGAACCACCCTACACTGGATGCAACCATGTGAACACCCATACAATTCTCAACAACCATCGCGATTCCCATTAATTCCTGACCTTGCTCAATACCGCTATATCAAATTCCACTCCCAAACTTTCTGTACATCATAATTCCTTAAACCGCAACTTATCCCGTCACTACTCTCCCGTCAAATCCTCCTCGTAACACTGAGGCAATTATGGCCTAGCGACTACCTGATCTCATGATAAACAGGGCATCCTACGAATTCAATTCATTCAGTATATCCAGAAGCCTCTTCTTGTCTTCACTTTCTTGTATGGAATTGGAACCCAGATCTTCTCTCCTGGTCCCGCTTGAAGACACAGAAGTCCCACTCTTCCTTCCGTTTCAAGTAGTTTTCAGCTTTCTTCTTTTCTTTTTTTCTTCTATTTTTAACCCTTTACAATCTATAGTAACCGACTTCTTAAAGATTGTCATCCGTTCGTAATGAAGCCTTTATGCAACTTATTTACGTATCTATCGGCTACTGCACTGCGTTATGAACAAGTTTTATGAAAAATGACATTTATACAATTTATAACAACTCTATATTTTATAATAATTTAAAAAATGCAATTAATAAGCAATGCGATTAGATCATAATTACAGTCACAAGAAGTGGCTTAAAAATAAATTACACAACGTAAGTGCATCTCTTTTTTTCCCTTCTCAGTTGCATTTCTCGTCCGTGTCAATCCATTGAAGCTGAGGATTAATTACAAAGTCTCACTAGACAGGAATGGAACACACGTTCAGCTACGTGAACATAAGTTCCTTATTATTATGATTATACTTGGTCACTGTGTCTATAGCGTTGATAGGGGCAATTATCATGAATGCACATTTTACAACAAGCACATACAATTTACAATACCAGTAAAATACAGTATTAAAAGATGGAAATTGAGGAATTATTAACGTGAAATAACATCTAATTGTAAACATGCAAATAACATTTGACTAAAAAGAAGATAAATAAATAGAAGAAAAGTCTATATGATTAAATTATTAGATAAATGATAATTCTAAATACAAAATAAATTTGAAATATTAATCCATCATACGGATTTCCTATACTCCATTCCTGGAATTTTTCCAATAAAGATATCACTATGAATTGTAATTATTAGGGCTATTAATAAATTCTGGATTCAAGGAACTCTTGGAAAATACTGAATCTTGAAAACTTACTTAGAAAGTATTAAAGACTGCAAAAGACTGCTGCAAAGTAGACTTACAGGTGGCATAGTATGGGCTGGTGCTTGTAACAACTGTAAATAGAAAATTGATAATTTTTTGAATAAATTTAATTTCATTAATGAAGAAATTTATGGGTATTTTGGTAACAGTTTCAAATTTTTACATATTAATAAATCAGTGAAAGATTTTTTTTTTAATTACAATTTTTGCCCACGAATTAAAAAGTAATTTCCTTCGATGTCTGAACACAATCATCGCCGTGAAGTTAGGATTCAGATCTCAGATATATAAAATTTCATGACGGATCAGTTTGGTGATCTTTCTGAGATACTTTTGAAATTTATGATTGCCTCAGAAAACAAATATTTTATTATAAAAGCAAATAATAGTACCACCCACCCTCTCTATCAGTTTCTAACCTTTAATTTCATAAAATAATTACTTTTTCTCTCAAACTTCTAAAAATGCTAAGTATATTATCAAAACAAGGTCTAAAATGTTAAATTTAACCTACAAATTTTGGGACTCAGAGGGATCGCCAGACTGTTCCGTAAGTAATTTGGAATTTATTGAAGGACTTGAATCACTTCATGACTGAGAGCCCTCAAATATAATGACTTGCTTCTTAGGTATATTGGCAGTATGCAGCTTCTTACCTCTGACTGTTTGCTAGATAATGAATGAATGGTAGCGGGAATTGGTCGACTCTTGCTGCCTATGTTCGGGATGCATATCACCGTAGATCGATCATTATTAAAGAGTTACTTTATATTTTTATTACTATTATTATTACTTACTATTACTATTTTTATTACTTTATATTTCTATTTACTGTTTCTGTTTTCTAATGCAAAAATTGAAAGTTAATTTGTTTATTTTTATACAACCTTACGGTCACTCATTATTATTATTGTATTAAATGTGGTAACTCGCCTGACGGTCTATGATCTTAGGCATAGATTCTAGGCTATACATTTTGATAACAATTTGTCAATGTAAATAAATAAGTAAATAATAAATGTTTGTAATAATAATATTAAATTTTATACCCCTGGATAATTGAATTCTGCATTTATTTTTTTATCGATTCTAAGTTATAAGTTTACGCCAAATTGAAACCTAACGGTGATAGCGAACTAAACTAATTTGAAAATAAAAGAAATATTATTAAAATTAACCCTAATAAAACAAAATTATACTTCAATCAATAAATGCATTCATGGCTTCACATAAATGACATACTAACCTAGGTGACCTTTTGGTATTTCAAGGTCATGACCTTCATGAAGACTTCATGAAGTATAGGCTACTCTAACACTGAACATACTATGTAAGTCGATATATATCCATAAATTTAGCATAGAGAATGTACCCAAAGATACGATGCTCATGGGGATCAAAAAAAGAAAGTTCAAATATCTCAGAAACTACTCGACAGATTTTGTTTATATTTCATCTGTACATGGAGACAACTTTTGTCTATAATTGTATAAAATTTCGTAAAAATCTATCGAGTAGGAAACGAGATATTTAGAGTTAAAATTTGGTTTCGATTAAAACAGTGAAATCTTTAACTTCAAATATCTCAAAAACTACTCAATAGATTTTGTTTATATTTTATCTGTAAATGGAGACATCTTTTGTCTATAATTGTATAAAATGTCGTAAAAAACTATCAAGTAGGAAACGAGATATTTAGAGTTAAGTTTTGGTTTCGATTAAAACAGTGAAATCTTTAACTTCAAATATCTCAAAAACTACTCGATAGATTTTGTTTATATTTCATGTGTATATGGGGACAACTTTTGTCTATAATTGTATAAAATTTCGTAAAAATCTGTCGAGTAGGAAACGAGATATTTAGAGTTAAAATTTGGTTTCGATTAAAACAGTGAAATCTTTAACTTCAAATATCTCAAAAACTACTCGATAGATTTTGTTTATATTTTATCTATATATGTAGACATCTTTTGTCTATAATTGTATAAAATGTCGTAAAAAACTATCGAGTAGGAAACGAGATATTTAGAGTTAAGTTTTGGTTTCGATTAAAACAGTGAAATCTTTAACTTCAAATATCTCAAAAACTACTCGATAGATTTTGTTTATATTTTATCTGTATATGGAGACAACTTTTGTCTATAATTGTATAAAATTTCGTAAAAATCTGTCGAGCAGGAATCGAGATATTTAGAGTTAAATTTAAGTTTCGATTAAAACAGTGAAATCTTTAACTTCAAATATCACAAAAACTACTCGATAGATTTTGTTTATATTTCATCTGTAAATGGAGACAATTTTTGTCTATAATTATATTAAATTTCGTAAAAAACTGTCGAGCAGAAATCGAGATATTTAGAGTTAAGTTTTGGTTTCGATTAAAACAGTGAAATCTTTAACTTTAAATATCTGGAAAACAACTCGACAGATTTTGTTTATATTTCATCTGTAAATGGAGACAATTTTTGTCTATAATTATATTAAATTTCGTAAAAAACTGTCGAGCAGAAATCGAGATATTTAGAGTTAAGTTTTGGTTTCGATTAAAACAGTGAAATCTTTAACTTCAAATATCTCAAAAACTACTTGATAGAATTTGTTTATATTTCATGTGTATATGGGGACAACTTTTGTCTATAATTGTATAAAATTTCGTAAAAATCTGTCGAGTAGGAAACGAGATATTTAGAGTTAAAATTTGGTTTCGATTAAAACAGTGAAATCTTTAACTTCAAATATCTCAAAAACTACTCGATAGATTTTGTTTATATTTTATCTATATATGTAGACATCTTTTGTCTATAATTGTATAAAATGTCGTAAAAAACTATCGAGTAGGAAACGAGATATTTAGAGTTAAGTTTTGGTTTCGATTAAAACAGTGAAATCTTTAACTTCAAATATCTCAAAAACTACTCGATAGATTTTGTTTATATTTTATCTGTATATGGAGACAACTTTTGTCTATAATTGTATAAAATTTCGTAAAAATCTGTCGAGCAGGAATCGAGATATTTAGAGTTAAATTTAAGTTTCGATTAAAACAGTGAAATCTTTAACTTCAAATATCACAAAAACTACTCGATAGATTTTGTTTATATTTCATCTGTAAATGGAGACAATTTTTGTCTATAATTATATTAAATTTCGTAAAAAACTGTCGAGCAGAAATCGAGATATTTAGAGTTAAGTTTTGGTTTCGATTAAAACAGTGAAATCTTTAACTTTAAATATCTGGAAAACAACTCGACAGATTTTGTTTATATTTCATCTGTAAATGGAGACAATTTTTGTCTATAATTATATTAAATTTCGTAAAAAACTGTCGAGCAGAAATCGAGATATTTAGAGTTAAGTTTTGGTTTCGATTAAAACAGTGAAATCTTTAACTTCAAATATCTCAAAAACTACTTGATAGAATTTGTTTATATTTCATCTGTATATGGAGACAACTTTTGTCTATAATTGTATAAAATATCGTAAAAATCTATCGAGTAGGAAACGAGATATTTAGAGTTACATTTTGGTTTCGTTTGAAACAGTGAAATCTTTAACTTCAAATGTCTGGAAAACTACTCGATAGATTTCGTTTATATTTCATCTGTACATGGAGACATCTTTTGTCTATAATTGTATAAAATTTCGTAAAAATCTATCGAGTAGGAAACGAGATATTTAGAGTTACATTTTGGTTTCGTTTGAAACAGTGAAATCTTTAACTTCAAATGTCTGGAAAACTACTCGATAGATTTCGTTTATATTTCATCTGTACATGGAGACATCTTTTGTCTATAATAGTATAAAATTTCGTAAAAATCTATCGAGTAGGAAACGAGATATTTAGAGTTACATTTTGGTTTCGTTTGAAACAGTGAAATCTTTAACTTCAAATGTCTGGAAAACTACTCGATAGATTTCGTTTATATTTCATCTGTACATGGAGACAACTTTTGTCTATAATTGTATAAAATTTCGTAAAAATCTATCGAGTAGGAAACGAGATATTTAGAGTTACATTTTGGTTCCGATTAAAAGAGTGAAATGTTTAACTTCAAATGTCTGGAAAACTACTCGATAGATTTTGTTTATATTTTATCTGTACATGGAGACATCTTTTGTCTATAATTGTATAAAATTTCGTAAAAATCTATCGAGTAAAAAACGAGATATTTAGAGTTAAATTTTGGTTTCGATTAAAACAGTGAAATCTTTAACTTCAAATATCTCAAAAACTACTCGATAGATTTTGTTTATATTTTATCTGTATATGTAGACATCTTTTGTCTATAATTGTATAAAATGTCGTAAAAAACTATCGAGTAGGAAACGAGATATTTAGAGTTAAGTTTTGGTTTCGATTAAAACAGTGAAATCTTTAACTTCAAATATCTCAAAAACTACTCGATAGATTTTGTTTATATTTTATCTGTATATGGAGACAACTTTTGTCTATAATTGTATAAAATTTCGTAAAAATCTGTCGAGCAGGAATCGAGATATTTAGAGTTAAATTTAAGTTTCGATTAAAACAGTGAAATCTTTAACTTCAAATATCACAAAAACTACTCGATAGATTTTGTTTATATTTCATCTGTTTATGGTGACAACTTTTGTCTATAATTGTATAAAATTTCGTAAAAATCTGTCGAGCAGGAATCGAGATATTTAGAGTTAAATTTTGGTTCCGATTAAAACCGTGAAATCTTTAACTTTAAATATCTGGAAAACAACTCGACAGATTTTGTTTATATTTGATCTGTACATGGAGACAACCTTTGTCTATAATTGTATAAAATTTCGTAAAAATCTATCGAGTAAAAAACGAGATATTTAGAGTTAAATTTTGGTTTCGATTAAAACAGTGAAATCTTTAACTTCAAATATCTCAAAAACTACTCGATAGATTTTGTTCATATTTTACCTGTATATGGAGACATCTTTTGTCTATAATTGTATAAAATGTCGTAAAAATCTGTTGTGCAGGAATCGAGATATTTAGAGTTAAATTTTGGTTCCGATTAAAACAGTGAAATCTTTAACTTTAAATATCTGGAAAACAACTCGACAGATTTTGTTTATATTTCATCTGTAAATGGAGACAATTTTTGTCTATAATTATATTAAATTTCGTAAAAAACTGTCGAGCAGAAATCGAGATATTTAGAGTTAAGTTTTGGTTTCGATTAAAACAGTGAAATCTTTAACTTCAAATATCTCAAAAACTACTCGATAGAATTTGTTTATATTTCATCTGTATATGGAGACAACTTTTGTCTATAATTGTATAAAATATCGTAAAAATCTATCGAGTAGGAAACGAGATATTTAGAGTTACATTTTGGTTTCGTTTGAAACAGTGAAATCTTTAACTTCAAATGTCTGGAAAACTACTCGATAGATTTCGTTTATATTTCATCTGTACATGGAGACAACTTTTGTCTATAATTGTATAAAATTTCGTAAAAATCTATCGAGTAGGAAACGAGATATTTAGAGTTACATTTTGGTTTCGTTTGAAACAGTGAAATCTTTAACTTCAAATGTCTGGAAAACTACTCGATAGATTTCGTTTATATTTCATCTGTACATGGAGACATCTTTTGTCTATAATTGTATAAAATTTCGTAAAAATCTATCGAGTAGGAAACGAGATATTTAGAGCTACATTTTGGTTTCGTTTGAAACAGTGAAATCTTTAACTTCAAATGTCTGGAAAACTACTCGATAGATTTCGTTTATATTTCATCTGTACATGGAGACATCTTTTGTCTATAATTGTATAAAATTTCGTAAAAATCTATCGAGTAGGAAACGAGATATTTAGAGTTACATTTTGGTTTCGTTTGAAACAGTGAAATCTTTAACTTCAAATGTCTGGAAAACTACTCGATAGATTTCGTTTATATTTCATCTGTACATGGAGACAACTTTTGTCTATAATTGTATAAAATTTCGTAAAAATCTATCGAGTAGGAAACGAGATATTTAGAGTTACATTTTGGTTCCGATTAAAAGAGTGAAATGTTTAACTTCAAATGTCTGGAAAACTACTCGATAGATTTTGTTTATATTTTATCTGTACATGGAGACATCTTTTGTCTATAATTGTATAAAATTTCGTAAAAATCTATCGAGTAAAAAACGAGATATTTAGAGTTAAATTTTGGTTTCGATTAAAACAGTGAAATCTTTAACTTCAAATATCTCAAAAACTACTCGATAGATTTTGTTTATATTTTACCTGTATATGGAGACATCTTTTGTCTATAATTGTATAAAATGTCGTAAAAATCTGTTGTGCAGGAATCGAAATATTTAGAGTAAAATTTAGGTTTCGATTAAAACAGAGAAATCTTTAACTTCAAATATCTGAAAAACTACTCGATAGATTTCGTTTATATTTCATCTGTATATGGAGACAACTTTTGTCTATAATTGTATAAAATATCGTAAAAATCTATCGAGTAGGAAACGAGATATTTAGAGTTACATTTTGGTTTCGTTTGAAACAGTGAAATCTTTAACTTCAAATGTCTGGAAAACTACTCGATAGATTTCGTTTATATTTCATCTGTACATGGAGACAACTTTTGTCTATAATTGTATAAAATTTCGTAAAAATCTATCGAGTAGGAAACGAGATATTTAGAGTTACATTTTGGTTTCGTTTGAAACAGTGAAATCTTTAACTTCAAATGTCTGGAAAACTACTCGATAGATTTCGTTTATATTTCATCTGTACATGGAGACAACTTTTGTCTATAATTGTATAAAATTTCGTAAAAATCTATCGAGTAGGAAACGAGATATTTAGAGTTACATTTTGGTTCCGATTAAAAGAGTGAAATGTTTAACTTCAAATGTCTGGAAAACTACTCGATAGATTTTGTTTATATTTTATCTGTATATGGGGACAACTTTTGTCTATAATTGTATAAAATTTCGTAAAAATCTGTCGAGTAGTAAAAGAGATATTTAGAGTTAAATTTTGTTTTCGATTAAAACAGTGAAATCTTTAACTTCAAATATCTCAAAAACTACTCGATAGATTTTGTTTATATTTCATCTGTTTATGGTGACAACTTTT
The DNA here is from genome assembly GCF_049639745.1 of Rhodnius prolixus. Taxonomy (NCBI): domain Eukaryota; kingdom Metazoa; phylum Arthropoda; class Insecta; order Hemiptera; family Reduviidae; genus Rhodnius; species Rhodnius prolixus. Next base: position 22,722,552 of record NW_027411582.1, read on the forward strand.
GTCTATAATTGTATAAAATTTCGTAAAAATCTGTCGAGTAGGAATCGAGATATTTAGAGTTAAATTTTGGTTCCGATTAAAACCGTGAAATCTTTAACTTCAAATATCTCAAAAACTACTCGATAGATTTTGTTTATATTTTATCTGTATATGGAGACAACTTTTGTCTATAATTGTATAAAATTTCGTAAAAATTTGTCGAGTAGGAAACGAGATATTTAGAGTTAAGTTTTGGTTCCGATTAAAAGAGTGAAATGTTTAACTTCAAATGTCTGGAAAACTACTCGATAGATTTTGTTTATATTTTATCTGTATATGGGGACAACTTTTGTCTATAATTGTATAAAATTTCGTAAAAATCTGTCGAGTAGTAAAAGAGATATTTAGAGTTAAATTTTGTTTTCGATTAAAACAGTGAAATCTTTAACTTCAAATATCTCAAAAACTACTCGATAGATTTTGTTTATATTTTATCTGTATATGGAGACAACTTTTGTCTATAATTGTATAAAATTTCGTAAAAATCTGTCGAGTAGTAAAAGAGATATTTAGAGTTAAATTTTGTTTTCGATTAAAACATTGAAATCTTTAACTTCAAATATCTCAAAAACTACTCGATAGATTTTGTTTATATTTTATCTGTATATGGAGACAACTTTTGTCTATAATTGTATAAAAAGAGTGAAATCTTTAACTTCAAATATCTGGAAAACTACTCGATAGATTTTGTTTATATTTTATCTGTATATGGGGACAACTTTTGTCTATAATTGTATAAAATTTCGTAAAAATCTGTCGAGTAGTAAAAGAGATATTTAGAGTTAAATTTTGTTTTCGATTAAAACAGTGAAATCTTTAACTTCAAATATCTCAAAAACTACTCGATAGATTTTGTTTATATTTTATCTGTATATGGAGACAACTTTTGTCTATAATTGTATAAAAAGAGTGAAATCTTTAACTTCAAATGTCTGGAACACTACTCGATAGATTTTGTTTATATTTTACCTGATCTCCCCAGAGATTTTCAAAGATTTAACAAGTGTAAGGTGAATAAACCTATGCATTATCTTTATCATGGTATAGAACTTATCTGTCATGACATAGTAAGACTGAATGAACTTATTTTGATCCAAAAAAGTCGAGCTGTATTTTCCTCAAAAAAAACTTGATTGAAGTAAATTGACGCAATGATCCTCTAGAGGCAACAAAATAAGAATACTTGCATTATTACAGATGTGGTGCAATTTCAGTCCATTTGCAAGAATAACAGTGGTTCATTAAAATAAAAATTATAAATTACAATGAAAGACTTAAATTTATCATTTAAAATTGAATCACATCCGGTAATAGTTTTGATAAAAGTTGTCAGATAAAAATATTACAAATTTTAACACTGTTAGAATGGCGTTTTCCATTCTTAAATGGGTTAAATTGTTAAATTGACATAATCAATACTTTCTAGAGGGAGAGCTTACTATTTTTATTTACGACTATGATAGTCATACAGCTGTACAAAAATTTATTTTAGGAAGTTTTACTTTTAAAAAACAAAAACTAAGTTTAAAATATTAATTTCATTCTTTCCCATCCTGCCCTAAAATGGACTACAAATTTTTTGAAATGTCAAAGTTACACAATTATTGATCAAAATACATACAATTTTTACCATATGATATGACCTAAATGACCAATCACGCAGAAATTGAATCTTCATTCTATAAAAAATAAATAATAATGAAGGTTTCTTTTATTGTTATAATGTGGTTATTAACACATTGAATACTTCATCAATTCCTCTTTAAATACAATCACAACCTTTACAGCACTACGTTGGACAAAGTATTCAATTTGTATACACAAAATTTAAACCAAAAAGAAAATTAATTCATTTTCAAGCAGAAAAACTGCATAATGTTCTTCTTTTTTTTAAAGAAATGCTGAAAAATAGAACAACAGAAATTTTGTTCGTTCCTTGTCTCGTTCCTTAGCCAAAAATTCATAATAAATTGAAATTATTCAACAGTAATATGCTGCGTTAGACGACTGGGATACACGTGTCTTCAAACCTAAATCGGAACAGCGTAAAAGGATGTCATAGTCTTGGGAATTAGGGCGAGCCAGGCTCCCTTTTTAACAGCACCATAATAGGTGTTTTGAAATATAACTATTACTGTTGTAAGGAGCTTTTGTACTTTAGGTTTATAGCTTGAACTATACGCATGGAAAAACAACAGGTCCCAATTTTTTTTGTTATTTCTTTGTATTTTATTTTCGATATAATCGATAAATAATTTTTTTTTGTAGCTAAATCTCAAAATTTTTTAATTTGCCAAAATGCACGACTATATGAGCCGTTTATTTTGAAAGTGGGGCAAGTCCATTTTTGAAAAAAATGAAGATAATGGTAATTATAGATAAAACTTAGCATGATCTTTTATCTGTAAACAATTTAGAGCAAAAAAAATTCAGAATCCCAATATTAGGGAGATGGAAGTTTTAGCTCTTAACAATATTGTAAATATGTTTAATTTGAAAATGGTGCAAGTCCATCTTAGGTTGAAATTATTTAACCGTACAGCAAAATTTAACTCCGGTTGCTGTATGGTGAAGCAAATGTGATGGTTTAACATCATGTCTTATCTATCTATCTTTGATATTGGTAATCGGTGATTGTACAATATTTCATAATAATAAGTACATCTTAATTTTGTGTTTCGATAATAATACCAACATCGGCAAAATTTTAGTACTATTGGCTCTGAAAAACTGTAGATTGTATAACATTCGACTTATATTATCGACTATCAAGTAAGTTGGGTAGTTTTGTGCTCGGTGTACGAAAAAAGTTTCATTATTTGAAAATTAATAACGGATTGTGGTTTATTTTATAAAAAGAAAAAATGGCTGAAACCGATTACAAAAGGTAATTATAACTCTGATGCATCTGAAAGTGAATTTGGTAGGTAACAAGAATAAAATAAAAATACTTTTCTGGGTAATAACGCCATTTCAATAAAATCCTCATTTGCAAGTAATTTTATTATGTTTGTAGAAATAAGACCCATGACAATCGATAATAAAAGAAGAATCTTGGAATCAGAATCTGAATACGAAGGCAATTCGGACCAAAATGATTCAAAAAAAGAAGAAGAATAGTTGAACTATTGATTAGTATTTTGTTTTTATTGTTAAAAAAAGACTGATCAGACTGAAATATTATCCATTTAAATCAACGATTACAATAATTCATTAATTTTGAAAGTGAGGCAAGTACATTTAGTTATATTAAAACCTTTATTTTTCTTAGCCAGCACTATAAACACTATTGGATTGTAAACTTACATTATCTAATACCACAAAATACAAAAAAATATGTCTATTAATATTTACCAATATTTTTAAATTTATTGAACCGCAAAACCTTAAATAGCTCGAAATAACAAAAAAATAGACTTGCCCCACTTTCAAAATAAACGGCACATATGTTTTTTAAAAGTATTATTATTTAGTATATAAATGATAACAGCGTTATTTGTGTGGCAGTGAAAATATAATGAGGCTGTAATAGGTTGGCGACAATGAGAGCGAGAATTATAACACGAAAGAAGCAAAAATGATCGATACGCACAACGAGCGAATCAGAAACAACCTTTTTTTTTATATATCGCTTGCAGCTTCGAGCATTATTCTTCATTTAATTATATTTGAAAAATAAACATTGGTGATCCCTAACATCGGAGCAGTAAGAAAATATTAATAGATAAATATATCTACATAATTACAGCTGGGATTCGAACCTGAGATCTTGTCTAGTATACTAAAAAAACATTCAGGTTGTCCCTTTCTTTTTGATAATCGAACCGTTCATTGCACAAATCGATTAACTCCACAAAACAAAACAAAATGGAGAAATGTGATGTGATAAAATAATGTACAATTTTTTTTTTTTTAAAAAAAAAGTCTGTTTATAATATAAATTAAAATAACTTAACCGTTATCATTCAGCGGCTGCTACAGAATTTCGAGTTGAATTATTGCAACGATTTACATTTGAGCACAGAGTTAATCAAAATGGCTTCTGAAATAAATTATTCAATGGCCAAAACGTTTTTGTTGCTCAATGATGTTAATCTTTATTATTTGGGGAAATTTATTATAAATTTAAAAAGCTATGACTGGACCCAAGTGTTTAGACAACTTAAATTTACGATATTTAAAAAAGTGCAGTTAATCGTTTTATGCAATGACCAGCTCAATTTATTAATTTATAAACAATTTCCCAAATTGCAATAGATGTTTATAAAATACTGCATTCAAAATTTAATATTCTAAACATAACGTTACTTATAAATTTTGAATAGTTACTAGTACTAGCCCAAGCAAGTGTTGTGAATATCTTTTTATACGTTCCGTCAATAAATAATTCAGGCGAGCTTATATTGTGTCCGACGTTCTTCCAGTCCTCTTGCTGCCAATGAAACTTGTATATAATTTATTCGAAAGCTCTACACTTGCAATAACTTCTTGTAAAAATATAAGCTAGTATTTTTTTTTCAATGAATTATTCACTAACAATTCATTTAATATACTCGAAAAGGATTTACTTTTATAGCCAATTATTAAGGAAGATAGTTTTGTTAAATTTTGAACTGGAGTTTAATTAATCATGGTCTGAACTGAACCAATTGCATTCAACAATAAACATCAAGATAGATAGAATGCAATAATTGCTACATTTTTTAAGACCTTGATTCAAAGAGTAGGCTATAAGTTGAAGGAGTTTTTAACAGTAGCAGATTAAAATCTAATCACACAGTTTGTAACTACATTTCAATTAAGGCTCAAAGTAGTAGCTATTAAATAACGAGACTGATGCTGCTACAGAAGAACTATGCATGCGCCAAATCCTAACGACCGACATCTGTGCAGCGTAAAGGCTTCCTCTTTCGATTGCAGCGTCTCACGTGTTTATAGAGAAATCTGTCTGACCGGAAAATATGTTTGTGTAAGAGGTGTTAGTTTCGTTTTGCGCGAAAACATGATACTACACATGTAGTAGAGCAACTGAATTGTCGTGAAATTTCACATGATACTTGGTAAAACTGCTACTGAAACTTATCTTTTATTAAAAGAAGTTTATGGCGATGAATGTTAATCACATGCGCAAGTTTTTGAGTGGTTCAAGCGTTTTCAAGATGGCCGAGAAGACGTCGGAGATGAAGTCCGCCCGGGTCGCCCTTCCACGTCCAAAACGGATGAAAATATCGATTATAATTAATCAACATTACTACATGTGAGGTGCTTGCTCAACTCCGTGAAAGAGTAAGGAAAAAAAACGACCCGATTTGTGGAAGAACAAGTCATAGGGTTCTCCAACAAGACAACGCGCCGGCTCACACTGTATTGTCTGTCAAGACGTTTCTAGCCAAGTACAACATCCCAGTTTTAGGGCCATCCGCCTGATCCGCCTGACCTGTGGCCCCATGTGACTTTTATCTGTTCCCAAAGTCAAATCTTCAGTTTGTTGAAGCTGTGAAAGAAAAAGCGGCACGCGTCATGCAGGAGCTCACAGAAAAAGACTTCCAGCACTGTTTCGAACAATGGTAAATTCGCATAGAGCGTTGTAGGGATAGGGGAGGGATGTATATTGAAGGTGATAATAACTAAATATGTATAAATTTAAAATAAAATGTTTTACAGCAATAGTCTCGTTATTTAATAGCCACACCTCGTATTGTCCATCGCCGGACAGTAATAATGGGCGTGCTAAGTCCATGCTGATGTCATGCGAGTGTGCGGAGAAACCGTGGGTCCTTTGACCATTTTTACCCTTAAATAAGGAGACTTGACTCGCTATGTAATGGTATCGTAAGCCACAGCCTGCTGGAGTAATGTTTCTAGGCTCACGAGCTGTGGAAAGGTTTTGCAATGATGATGCAATGAAGAAGTCCCCTTTTATCTACTGGGTGGAAGAAGGATGGTCTGGTTTGCCTTCAGGAAAAGTTCCGTCATCTTCTTATTCCTTCACATCCAGGGCCGACAGCTGGAAAAGAACCTAGGATATCTGCGTGGGAATCCAAGTATACGCTAACCTCTGAAGTAAAAAACTTTCCTTTGAACTAAAAATAATCTATGGATCAATGTTCAAGTAGGAATTACTCTTATCATGGTCTAGCTTCTTAGGGTCCCCTTTTTATGGGAATTTCTATCTTTAAAGCGAGAAAATTCCATCGAGATGGTGCCGGAAGCCAATGACCAAAGATTTAGTCGCGCCTATATGTAGTCAAAAAGTTAGAAGGAACTGCCAACATAAACAACATAATGGCGAATGTAATTTACATTAAACAATTTTTTCGATTTTTTCTTTTACATTCATAGAAAAAACCAATTAAAGATAATATTAATCGCAGTCATAAATGAAAAGTCGTTCATTTTCCACCAGATTTTCTTGAAAGAGAAACGCTAATAGAGCTTAGCTTTGGCCTTGCTCTAGTTATTTTATTATCAGAAAATATAATGGGAATTCAACGTCGGAGATGAGAAATAATAGACTTACTCTATCTCGATCTAATCATATTACTTGGAAGTGATAGGTCTTCTCGCCAAGCTCCAAAACTAATGCCCAAATATTTCGATCGGACATACAGTATGACGCTTTGGTTTCTACTACGCTTTAAAGAAAAGATATTAGAAATGAATCATTGTTTCGTTATCCCAGTCCTAACAAGTTCCTCTCAGAGGATTTTGGGAGGGCGGAAACAGTGCCTCGCGATTTGTCCTGTTGTTTCACGGACAAAAATTTGGACACCCTAGCCCGTTGAGCTGTAGAAACCCCTTAAAACAAAGAAATCTAAGAGCAATCAGCTGGACTTGAAGTACCCAAAACGTAGGTTTTCAATGTCTTTAATCGCTAAGATAATCTCCCTTCCCGTTGCCATAGTAACAATTAAAAACTAATATTTATTATTGCAAAGAGGGCTGATTTAGTATAGTAATGTAAGCTTAGAATGGAAGAATTTTCTGTAGCAATAAAATCAACGAACATTCAGATAAGTGGCACAATGTTCCCAAAAGTCTGTTCAGATCTTGGCGTGTGCTGACGACGTAGACTTCATAGGTAGAACCTTCTAAGACATGTGAAATGCTTTTCTGAGCTTGTCAAAAGCTGCCGAGAAGAATGTAGGACTTGTTATGATGATGATGTTAATGTTGGACCAAATTTTGTAATGGTAAAGTAGTAAAGTAATCTCCTACTTTTTTTTTTTTTTTTTTTCAGGCGGTGCTTAACGTCTAACTACCAATTAGGTGTTGAGAACGGGGGGCGTAAGCTCATACTTTTCTATAAACAATTTTTTCTAACAAATAAAAAAGTAGTCATATGCGGGATTCGAACTGGTGATCTTCTACACACAAAGCCAAGCTCTTAACCACTAGACCAACCTGCGAATGGATCTTATGAATAGGGAGATTCGCACTTTTCTGTCAGCCAAGCTGTACTGAAGGCCCTTATTTCCTTCAAAACAACCTCTTCTCCTGGTTTGGGAATTTAGAAAGGCCCTGGAACTACAGGCTCGGCGTAATAAAGTTCGGCTGGGATGAAACAGACGACCAACTGACCAGGAATGGAGCTACCAATCCTTTCATTGGCCCGGAACCAGTCCTGGGGAGCACCAAAGGTTTGCAGTTCTCAATCCAATCTCAGAGATTGGCTCTGAAGAGAGCATGAAAAGAACTGGGTTAAACGTTTCCTGGTGTTAAACACGGCAAGAGTGTCTTGCCCTTGCTGTGTGATCATAGAGCCAAAGAGACTCTGGGCTTGGGTAGAAATCAGATTACTCTGATAACAGGCTTATTCACAGGGGCATGGTAAGAAAGCAGTTCTGTACAAGGTGGGGCTTATTAGCTCAGGAACCGTTGTGCAGATTGTGTCAGGAAGAGGAGGAAACGGCGTTGCAATCGGTTGCGCTACGATATCTTTGGAACTTTCGAGACCAAAGGAGATAGTAGCGCAAAAAGAACTAGTAGGGAAAGTCCTCAACCTCTTTAGCATGGGAGGTTTCGTCTACTAGATCCAAAGGTGAGGGCACAATAAGCCTCTGTTGGCTGCGGTGCCGTGGAGCATAGTTTCACCCCGATAATCTAACCTTAATCTTAGTTGGGGATCAGAATTCCCAGATTTCCCATTATAAAAAAGCAAACTTTTTAAAAATTCTCTTGGATAAATATGGGCTAGCCTTTCTAAGTTGAGTTAGATCAATGTTAAGTTGTTTTAGAGAGAGCTGTGCAGAACGAGAGTAGTTCAATATATAATAAATCCGAGAGAAGTGATTAAATGTTTGCCTTGCCTTCAATTACGTCAAAATTGTCTACAAAGTAAATTCCTTCTTTGCAGCCATAAGTATCTTTCCATTTGAAATTATTATTATTTTCCCCAAAAACCTCAAAAATATTAGTTAAGAGAAAGAGAATTATCTAATCAATTAGCTTAATTCTAATTAGAAGATGCTAAGATAAGCTATGTTAGTTTGGACACATCTAGCACCTAAAAGCCGGCCATTAGCTTTAGCTTGAAGTGCCATCTAGAGGATAAGTAGCTTCTTCAAGAGATTCTTCACCAAGAAAAAGCTTTCGATTCAAGAAGAATTGGATTGACCCGGAACTAGAACAAGTGGAGATTTTACTTTAAAACAGGAGGCCGGACAAATTGCTCTGCCATTGGCTGGATAAAGAAACTCAAGTCAGATTGAAGAACGGCAGATTTAGGATTTAGTTTTACAGCGCCTAGTTGCGAGTTCAACCTTATAGAGGCAGGTATTGGTGTAGTGGTTATGAAGAGTGAATTTATAAAAGGGAGATCACCAGTTCAAATCACAAGAATAACAAATTTTTATACGCAATTTTCTTATTTTAAAATTATGCAATTTTCGTTTCTAAATTATGTGCATTTAGCCACAATCAAAAGGGCTAGAAACGTTCATAGAAACTGCAATTTTTTATTTTCTATTATTATTCTACTAATGAGAATTTAAAATAAAATTTGATTGCTTAAATTTAAAAACAAAAATATTCAAGAACAACAGATAAATTAGGCATTATCTGTTCGCGGCTAACTAAAATCAACAAAAGTGCTGAATCATATAAACAGATCGCATGAATTTAAAGATAAAAAGATATTATTGATCAAAAAACCACCAGAAAAATAAGGAATTGACACGTGGATTGAGTAGAAAAAAATGGTAATTTCTGTCCCCGACAATTGACACAGTCAAGGACAGTACTGAATGTTATAAATAGGGGCCGCTCAATTTGGTAAGGTAAGATTTTAATCGCAGACATAGGGCGGGTATTGGTCTAGTGGTCAAGAGAATGGCTTTGTGTGTGAGAGATCGCTAGTTCGAATCCCGCCATACGGCTACTTTTTATTTGTTAGAAAAAAATTGTTTATAGTAAAGTATGAGCTCCGCCCCCCCGTCTGCAATATCTAACTGTGGTAGTTGGACGTTAAGTTCCGTCTTTAAATAAAACAGGCAATTACTTTACTTTTACTTATTTATCGCAGGCAAAATATAACTTCGCTAATGCAAGCAGTTAGAATGCTCAGTTTATTTAAAAATCTTGAGAAAAAAAAAATCAGAAATTAAGTACTTATATTTATAATGACGTGAAGTAGTACATTAGAGAGTTGCACAATGTTGCAGTTACCTTAAAGAACCCCCCAAAAATCAATTTTCTGGGAATAAGTTCCTAATAAAAAAAAAAGACAAGAATTTAAATGGAGAAGTAGTTTATGAATTTGGGGAATTAGGTACAATAAAGGGAAGGCTTTATTAGTTCTTTGACGAAACGAATGACTCTAAATTTGTGAAGTTGCCACGATTATACTGGTCAGGACATAATCAAAGAATGGAGAGTAAGATAGCTAAGAGATTGGTATTCCACAAGTTGATAAGCAATAGGAAAGGTAAGTAGACTCCAGGCAAGATGGTTAGAACAGGGATCAAGAAATACAAGTCGAGTTAGAGTAGAATAAAACTGATAGTGGTTAGTTGTGGACGTTCAACGTGATCACTGAGAGAGGATTTTAGTGCAGGTCCAGAGCTCGAGAAGGACTGTAGAGCCGAGTATGTATATACATGTGCGACATTGCAACAATTTAAAGCAATAATAAAACGACAATAATACAAAACCGAAATTGAGTATTTTATAATTTCGTTTCCGAACACTCAAAACCGTTTAAAAAAACATTCCTTTCCGTAGATAACACCCCTGATTTTGAAAAGATAACACAATCGCCTAACTAAAAGGAATCTAATTTCTTCTAATCCCCATCGCAACCAAGTCCATCCAAATCCAAAAATCCTCTCCAGATTCTTTCTACAAAATCTCCCAAACTTCCTCACCATAATGGCCTAAATAGCCTTTCCCGTTTCTGATCTAGTTCTCACTAGAAACTTTGCTAAAGGAGTTTATTAAAGGCTATTCGCCGAGGCTGACTGCAGAATTAATCCGCCAAGGCCGTGGGGCTATCAGGATGATTGTAGGTCTATTAACTGGCCACTGCAGACTCAGAAAACACATGCATCGCATGGGCCTGGCAGATGATAGCCTTTGTAGGTTCTGTCAGGAAGAGGAGGAAACAGCACTGCACGTGTTGTGCCAGTGTGAAGGGCTTGTTTGGCTAAGGATGTTACTTCTCGGGGAGGAAAAACCAAGGCCTGTGAGCTTTACCCAAGAGTCGCTCTCCAGCATTAAGAGTCTAATTAAAAGGACAGGTCTGGAGGGTGAGCTTTAAAGTTAGGGGAGCCACAATAGACCCAAAGGGGTCGCAGTGGCGTAGGCCCTGAGGCCACCCAAATTTAATCTAATCTAAACCCATAATTAAACCTTGGTTATCATCTACCATTTAAAAAAAAAAGAACCTATGAATCAACTGAAGCGCAACTGGTCTAGATAACCAAACATTTAACTCAAAATAATGTAATTGTGTGGTTAGGAAGACAATTGGCTTGTACTTCGTTATCTCTGTAAACAGTTTTACTTGATCTAATTCGCTGTACCGTTGTAAAAGTACAAATGTAAAGTAATCGCCAGTTTTTGGAGGCGGGGCTTAACGTCCAACTATCAATTAGGTGTCGTGGGTGGGGACAGAAGCTCATACTTTACTATTAAACAATTTTTTCTAACAAATAAAAAGTAGCCTTACGCGGGATTCGAACTGGTGAACTCTTGCACACTAAGCAACGCTCTTAACCACTAGACCAACCGCTCCACCGTACAGCTGTATATAAATAAACGGGAAAAAAAGTTACAATGAAGTAAAAAATAATAAAAAAATTTTGTTTTGTGACCGAGATAAAAATAATATTTTCCCAGCACCCAGTAAACAGAAATAGACCAAATAGATGCGACGATTAAAATCATCCAAAAGAGTTCCCAATCAATTCTATTGGTAAGCATTATTTGTCAATCATTTGCACGCTTGTTCACATTTGCGCACTATAAAACCAATTAAACGTCAGGCAAAATGGTGTGTATTTGTTGTGTGAGTAGGATATTGTGATAGTCACCATATCTAGGTCCACACAATAGTCGGAAGTTTGCTATTTATATATAACGAACAATGAGAGTATATTACGGCTGCAGACTGATAGAGAAAGAGCTATCCTGTCTGTTACGAGGATCTGGGTGGGACAAGAGGGATTTTCTAAAACAAGAACAAACGGTGCTCCAGAGAATTGTGAAGGCGTGTTTTGTTAAAATGGAGAAGAGAAACCAGCATTTGAATTATTCGCTAGTTTGAAGTTCAGGAGAGAAGAGTTTTAGTTTGGTTTGAGGAGGCAGGATGAAGAGGAATGATCCTGCAAGTACAGGATGGTACAGGAAATATTTCGAATTACCTCTTTTTTATTATTTTGGAAATTACTGTTATTTGACGCTTTATATTATCTTCACCGTCAATAAATACGACGCTATTTTGTGGCGTGTTCATCGGCAGAGGGGTAAAGAACGGGCCAGTATAGTAGTGGGGCGCTGGTTTAGAGCACTGCACTCATATAACCAGAGTCGCTAATGCCGAACCTACTGAGTCAATAGTGAGTATTCACGCTGAACGCAACTCTTAGCACCGAACTACTAAATAGTATTTGAACTAACAGTAACTTACAATATATAATTTCACTTTAAGTTAAATAAAAATAATAAATAAGTGAAGTTTTTTTTATTCTCAACTCAAAGAAGATTTCCCACAAAGGAAGCCAAAAGAAAGCACATTAAAAGGTCAGCATGCTTACCGGCAAGTTACTTCTTGTGACCGCATTATTCAACATGCTTCTTCTACTCTCATCAACTTGTATAGCCCATCCAGTCAGCAATCCTCAAGATGTAAATATAGATTTACTTATTTTGTAATTTTTATTCTTAAATTAAGATTTTTTAATTTTTTTTTTTTTGGTTTATTGGAATCGAACCTAAGTTTCAAAACATAGAGAGTAATCTAAACAATATTATAATGAATTGAAGTAGCCTAAATTATTATAAAATTTGAATAAAACAAATCAAGCTTTTTCCGAACATATCTAAATGGCTGAAATTACGAGCGGTAGTATGAATTAAATGTTAGGGTTACTTGCTGATTTGTGTAACTTTTCATTATTTCAATTGGTTGAAAAATAAAAATAAATAAATGCCAATTTCAGTCATGATATTTTATTTATTGTGCCAAGCTTTCGATCTAAGAAATTAGGGTCACCTTCAGGGCTTATTGTTTACTAACAAGACAAAGGATACACTAACTTATCAAATAATCATATAAAAATATGATAATAAACAATAAGCCCTGAAGGTGACCTTAAGTCCCTAAATCGAAAGCTTAGCACAATAAATAAAATATCGTGACTGAAATTGGCATTTATTTTTTTCAATCTACTGAAGCTTTTTGACGTTTAATCAGCACCCTTTTACACCCAATTTTTTTGAATTCTTAACTTTTTTATTAAGGAGATTTACAATTTACGTAATAGATTGGTCATTTTTGAGAAAAAAAAGATGTTATCTTCTGAAAAATTATTCTCTGAAAAAAAAATCCCCCACAAGAAAGGCAACCTTATTTCATTTAAACAAAATTATCGCATCGTATTTTAACGAGACAAAAACTATTTCATTCGTGTTAAAGTACCCGTTTTTGAAATCCTTTAAGGCTCTCCCCCCCCCCAAATTGTGCTTTGTGTATGTACAAATTATCTCGGGGGGAAAAAACGCAGCTGAAACTTACAATACTTCGATTTGGTTCCAACATTAATTTTGGAATGAAAATTTTCTTTAATTTGGAAGGGCACTAATTCATATTTTCAAGGCATTGTTCCAAATTCAAATTGATCTACCACAAAGTTCAATTGTGCTGGCAGTTTAAAGAGAAATTTTAGCATTGAAATTCTCTAAAAAACAATTTAAAATAAGCGCGATCAGCTATGAAATCAGCAACAAATGGCCATGGAACAAGGCAATTTGATTCTCAGGAAATTGAAGCGAGAATTTCAATATATTGCAATGGTACTGCACCGCAATTTTGTATTTTATTAAAGAAAATTTGGCGGCAATATAATTTGTCAATAAATTAAAAACCCTAAAGTGATGTGATAAATAGTATGTTTCGAAAAATTAAAAAAAAAAAATCTAATTAGAGTACATCATTTTTAGAGGTTACCAAAAATAAAAGCTATTTTAAAAAGAAAGACCGCCTAAATAATGTTTTTCAATTATGTTAGATAAAATTGCACGGAATTGTTCATCGCCTACGCTACCCCATGGGTCTCTCTTGTTGATGGCAAGAACAATGCAAGATTTTTCAAAAACTATTTACCCAAAAATAAAGGACGATTTATCCACTCCAAAATCGGGATTGGATAAACTTTTTATAGAATTTTGGAATTAATAGAAAAAAATATCCTTAATTTTTTGAGAAAAGTTGTACGTTGCTATTAGTTACTGGCATCAGCATCTCTCTTAGTAAAACCTAACAGTCTTTCCAGGTAGAATCTAAGGTTCAAGGCATAAGAAATTTAAGTCTACTGTGTTTTGTTTTGTTTTTTTAAGTCAAAAGATCCGCTATTTTCTGTTAAGCTGGTTTAACAAGCAATCTCGCAACGTCAAGATTAACAATGGAATGATGCAAGTAATTAGAATCCCTAGTCGAACTTTGGGCTGTCTTCGTGCTGTACAGCATTAAAGACAATGAAAGTGGTCTTCGAATTGGAACAGCAAGTGGGCCCCTCAAAAGAATTGAATCCTTTTGAACGCATTTCGGTAGAACCATCTCAGTTTCAGTCAAAAAGATTACGTAATTAAAATAATGAATCCAACTAAAGGAGTTATTAAACAAAAATGCCTATCGCTTTTAGGATGAAACATTTCCCCACGAAAATGAATTAAGGATGTTCTCAGCAGCTGGAAGCTTTAAAAACAGTTTCGCCAACTGTTAAAAATTTGAATAGAAATTAAAAGTGCTGATAGAATTTTCGAATTTGTAAATAATTAGTTAATCAAGAATGCAACTTGAATTGACAGAGCCGTGTTATAATTGAAACGCAACCCCCATTATACGAGCTGTGGCTATTAAATAACGAGACTATTGCTGTAAAACATTTTATTGTAAATTTATACAAATTTAGTTATTATCACCTTCAATGTACACCCCTCCTCTATCCCTACAACGCTACATGAGAATTTACCATTGCTCGAAACAGTGCTGGAAGTCTTTTTCTGTCAGCTCCTGCATGACGCGTGCCGCTTTTTCTTTCACAGCTTCAACGGACTGAAATCGTGATCCTTTTAATGCAGATTTGACTTTGGGAAACATATGGGGCCAGATCAGGCGAATAAGGCGGATGGCCATAAAACTGGGATTTTGTACTTGGCTAGAAACTGTTCTTGACAGACAATGCAGTGTGAGCTGACTCCGGTGTCTTGTTGGGAGAACTCCGTGACTTGTTCTTCCACAAATCGGATCGTTTTTTTCCCTTACTCTTTCACGGAGTTGAGCAAGCACCTCACCGGTAGTAATGTTCATTAATTATAATCGATATTTTCATCCGTTTTGGACGTGGAAGGGCGACCCAGGCGGTCATCATCTACGACGTCTTCTCGGCCTTCTTGGAAACGCTTGAACCACTCAAAAACTCGCGCACGTGATTAACATTCATCGCCATAAACTTCTTTTAAATAAAAGATTAGTTTCAGTAGCGGTTTTACCCATGTGAAATTTCACGACAATTCCATTGCTCTACTACATGTGTAGTATCATGTTTTCGCGCAAAACGAAACTAACACCTCTTACACAAACGTGAGACGCTGCAATCGAAAGAGAAGGCTTTAAACTGCACAGCTGTCGGTCGTTAGGATTTGGCGCGTGTATAGTTTTTCTGTAGCAGCATCAGTCTCGTTATTAAATAGCCACACCTCGTAATGCAAGTCAACAATACCTAACCAGGAGCCGAACTGTAGGAGAGTCTTAGTCTTAGCTAGTCTCTGCCCTCTACGGGAGACACAGTGAACCCTGTCATAACGTAAATGTTTTCTAAATCTAAGTAATGATAAGTAGTTCAGCAAGAACACTAAACCCACAAATTGGGCAAAAAGTAAACCAACTTTATGAAAAGTGGGGCTAACAGAGTGGTTTTTATTGTTAGGCTGGGATATCCAATTAAAAGTACTAAAAGAAATGGATTTAGCCCTATCTTGGGATATCACCCATCTCCTAATTAGCTCATAATATGTCTACGAAGAAATCAATTATAAATAACCATTTTTTCATTAAATGTAAAATGGCTTCTTGCTTGAGATAATTGAAAAATAATAAATTCTTGAATAAAAAGAAAAATAATAAATAAAACAATGAAAATAGCATAAAATCCTAAACAAAAGATAAGATGTTTAAAAAAAAAGGAAAGAAGAAATTAGCTTCAGAATATTTATGTGGCCAGTATGTTATCACTGAGGTGGGAAATAGCAGGCCACTGCAGATGGTTTAGTTGTTAAAAGGATGGATAGGGCAAAGGGTAGAGGAGCTGCAGGCAAATACCGTTGGAATGGTGCCAAGGAAGATTAATGGAAAAGACTGCAGAGGAACTAAACTTGGCAGATAATCAATTTTAGTTTGAATCCTATAAAGATTTGAGTGTTATTAATATGATTGCTATAAAAAAATTTGTATTAAATTTTTATGATTATTTAAATTGAATTTATGGATTGGAAACTTGTTAAGAAAATATGCCTCAAATAGGGGGATATATTGTTTTGCAGAGTACACTTATCTAATAACAACGGCCTCCTCTATCTTAAATGAAAAGAAAAAAGCAATATGCAAGAATGTAGGATTATAAAATTTGGCGTGAATATACGAGCTAATCCATTTCTTTATTATCTTCTATAATCTAATCGGCCAATTTTCTACGAAGGCACCAAGAGATCTTAATTAATTACAGATCACGATGCTGAGATTTGTTAATAAAAGACGTAAATCATAAATCAGTTGCATTAATTAGAATGTTTACATAAGAAGTTAGGCAACATGGTCACTTATAAATAAGCAATAAAATCGAAGAACGGGGTGCGGAAGTTCATACTTTACTAAAAACAATTTTTTTCA
Organism: Rhodnius prolixus; assembly: GCF_049639745.1. Taxonomy (NCBI): domain Eukaryota; kingdom Metazoa; phylum Arthropoda; class Insecta; order Hemiptera; family Reduviidae; genus Rhodnius; species Rhodnius prolixus. The sequence goes on from NW_027411582.1 coordinate 22,739,197, forward strand.
AACAAATAAAAAGTAGCCATACGCGGGATTCGAACCAATGATCTTCTACTCACAAAGCAACGCTCTTGACCACTAGACCAACAATCCATCCCAGAGTAAAAATAATTGGCAGTCATTAATACATTAACTGACTACAAAAAAAAAAAAAAAAACTAATGACTTTTTTGCGGTTCTAAGGGTTATGTGCGGCCTACAGTGAGATATTTTACTACATTAAATCTAGCAAAACTGGGTCACACAGTCTTTTTGTTGTAATTAATCGTAATAAATTTGGTATAATCGATTACTGATTCAAAATTTTGCTTAAAACATTCATGCGTTTCTACTAACTAATCAAGATGAACTAAGTTAATTCAAATCAAATATGAGGCTGGCTTGTTTCAACATTTCGATGAGCATTGGTACCCAGTGTGTGTGTGTGTGTGTGTGTGTGTGTGTGTTTTTTTTTTTTTTTTTTTTTTTAGAAAATTCCTTTATTTCCATCATGCTCCGCTCATTTGAGCACTACATGAAATTAACAAATAACAGTACAAATTCAAATATGACAACTAACGTTTATATAAACACAAAACCACGGGCATAACATAATATAATTAAAACATGGCTATTGTAGAAAATTAAATTATATGTAAGATTCGATAAATTAAGCAAACAAAATCATGGCGGACATTCAATACAGTGACGAAGATAGCTTACTATCTGATTGGCAAATACAATAGGAAATTGTTTTCAATAGTAATTATTATTATTTTTTTTTTTTTTTTTTTTTTTATATTTTTTTTTTTTTTATTTTTATATATTTTTTATTTTTTTATTTTTTTTATTTTATTTATTTATTTATTTTTTTTTATTATTTTTTTTTTTTTTGTACCATTATCTACACACTATTGACCCCTATACAAAAACTCGAGCACACTCCTGACATAAAAGTTGAAATGCCGGAAGAATTGCGGCTGAAGCAAAACAGCCTTGTTGGGTGGCCAATTCTCGCCCTGCGTTAAGACATTCTGCATGAGCAGCCGTCTCGCTGACAGGAGGCATTCGCAATCCCATAGCAGGTGATCAACTGTCTGGGCTGAAAAAGAATCGCATCCACAAGACGAATTTTGCAAAATACCGAATCTCAATAAATAATGTGCCATTTTCCCATGCCCAGTAAGAATCTGAGTTAATCCATAACTTATGGTGAAGTGGTCCATTCGAAGTCGAGCCGTCACAGAGGGAATGAAATCTCTTGTGAGTGTACCCGTGGTTGATTCGTTCCAGAATTGCTCCCAGGCTTCTACACTGCGTTGATACGCCCACTGCTTTAGTGCTGTTTTAGGGAACTTATTGTAGGCTATGGTCAGATCGCTATCTTTTGAAGCTGCTTTTGCCATCAGATCAGCAGTCTCGTTACCCATGATACCCACGTGGGCTCTAACCCAAGAAAAAGAAATAGTGCATTTATTCCGCAGCCTACACAGCCTTGTCCTTATCATCTCAATTAGAGGGTTGTGGTTTTTCCTATTCCGCAAAGAGTCCAAGGTGATACGACTGTCGGTAGCAATTCTTACCTTTTCTCCGAAGAAGAAATGGCCCTCAACCCAGTCCAGAGCCTTAACAATGGCCAACTGCTCAGCCTGGTTATTTGAACAAAACGCCGCCAGACGAAACCCCTCTTGAACCACCACCTGTCTCAACCTCATCACAATAAACGCGCACCCAACAAAATCACCATCCTTACTTCCATCTGTAAAGATGTCTGTATCGTATGTCACCTCCAAGTCCATATGAATAGTTGGTATCTCAGCGGGATGCAGCCAATCCTTAAAGCCAACAGGTGCATCCATAACTGCTCCACCCCAGTCCCTGACTGTTCCACCCGATTGAATAGTATCAATAGTTGATAGTTGCTCTATTTGAAAACAAATCGGCATGACTCCAGCAATCACTCCAGCAGCGCTAAATGAAATAGTGCGATAGCCCTTAATCAAACGCAAAAGAAACAATCTCTGAACCCTTTTGAGTTTCTGCCTATTTTTCTTAAGTCCTAAGGCAGACCTCCAAATAGGAGCCGCATAGGTAATTAGAGGGAGAAACGCACCCTTGTAGATGACACTCAACGCACGACTACCAAGTCCCCAATGCACCTTAGCCGCTCTTGATAATATATTAACAAACTGCCAGCTTTTCTCACAAATGAACTGTAAGTGCCGGTCCCAGCATAGCTTTCTATCAAAAATCACTCCCAGGTACTTCAACTGGTCCACCATTTCTAACTGCACGCCATCAAGATACACTGCTATATTTTCAGAATTTATTCTGTCTCTCCTAGACATATGCAGCACCTTAGATTTGTTTTTGTTGAAGGTAATTTTATTGGCTAAAGCCCAATTTTCTATTGTAGTAAGTATTCTGTTGGCATCAACATTGAGTTCCAAGCCAGATTTTCCAGCAACTAGTATTAACAAGTCATCGGCGAATGCTATAACATCACAACGATCAGGAAGCTGAAGACGGAGGAGATCGTCGTACATAATAACCCAGAATCCTGGGCCGCAACATGATCCTTGTGGACATCCTCTGCTTACTACGGCCTCTTTTGATACTGAATTAAGATTTATACTCGCAGATCTTTGTGTGTGTGTGTGTGTGTGTGTGTGTGTGTGTGTGTGTGTGTGTGTGTGTGTGTGTGTGTGTGTGTGTGAATGCCCCGAGCATTCAGGATAAAATTGAAGACATGTAGGTTAGGTTAGTTTAGATTAGGTTAGGTTAGGTTAGTTTAGATTAGGTTAGGTTAGATTAGATTAGGTTAGGTATATTTTTTTGTATTTTCCAAAGATCCAAAATCTCTGTTTCTTTTTCGTCCTGTCTTATACAAGCTGACTCCGTTAAAAGACAAATCCAATGTACATACGTCGTAAGAAACATTTTTTGATTCAAGAAACTTGAATTGCATTCTAAATATAATTCTCTAAACTAAATATTAGACAGATGAGAATCAGAATAGATGTTTTGTGGGAATCGGATATTCAGCCTATGCCCCTCGAGTCCACGTAACAATATGGCGAGGGGGAGGTATTAAAATTAACGGAAAATAATGCAGTAGATCTAGAAAACAGACAGACATCTTACCCAGACAGTTGTACAAATCGTTAGGTTAAGAAAAATAAGAAGAAATAGTGTTTTTTTAAAATAAATAAATTTAAAAAAATGCACCAAAAATATTTAGTTCAATTATAAAAAGATAATAGTCTGAATGGAATTCATACTGATCACGTGATGATCATATCACATTGGCAGTAAATTTGTAAGTCAGATCAATATGCAAATTAGGTTTTTTTACACTCTCCTGGCCGATATTTTTCAACCAGTGGACAGTTAGACATAAAGAGCAAACCAAATCGCAAGGTCTATCTTGACGTAATAACTAATTTTAAGAATAGTTCTTTATAAATTTAAATAGACTAGATTTTCAGTTGAATTATGTTAAAAGTAAGATGTACAATATTTATAAATAAGTTTCCTTAAAATATCTTACAATTCCTAAACAGCTCTGTAACTTTTAAGTTCAAAGTAACTTTCAACTATTGTTCCCGCTGAGAGACAACTTAAAGAAATAAATCATTCTACTTCCTTTCCGTGAGAAAGCGTCTACCATATGTGGAACCGTTTTAAAAGAAATGTGACTAGGGGCTGGCAAAACTTAGTTTAACCCTTGAGAGAACAAACGAGGTGTGGCTATTTAAATAACGAGACTATTGCTGTAAAACATTTTATTTTAAATTTATACATATTTAGTTATTATCACCTTCAATATACACCACTCCCCTATCCCTACAACGCTCCATGCGAATTTACCATTGTTCTGAAACAGTGCTGGAAGTCTTTTTCTAGTCACCTCCTGCATGACGCGTGCCGCTTTTTCTTTCACAGCTTCAACGGACTGAAATCGTGTTCCTTTTTGATGCAGATTTGACTTTGGGGAACAGATCTAAAGTCATATGGGGCCAGGTCAGGCGAATAAGGCGGATGGCCTAAAACTGGGATGTTTGTACTTGGCTAAAAAACGTCTTGACAGGCAATGCAGGTGAGCTTGTCTTGATGGAGAACCCCGTGACTTGTTCTTCCACAAATCGGGTCGTTTTTTTTCCTTACTCTTTCACGGAGTTGAGCAAGCACCTCACCGGTAGTAATGTTCATTAATTATAATCGATATTTTCATCCGTTTTGGACGTGGAAGGGCGACCCGGGCCCTCATCATCTCCGACGTCTTCTCGGCCTTCTTGGAAAAGCTTGAACCACTCACAAACACGCGCACGTGATTAACATTCATCGCCATAAACTAGATAAGTTTCTGTAGCGATTTTACCAAGTATCATGTGAAATTTCACGACAATTCGTTGCTCCTTTACATGTGTAGTACCATGTTTTCGCGCAAAACGAAACAAACACCTCTTACACAAACGACGGTTCCAGTCAGACAAATTTCTCTACCAAACACGTGAGAAGCTGTAATCGAAAGAGAAGGCTTTACGCTGCACAGCTGTCGGTCGTTAGGATTTGGCACATGCACAGTTCTTCTGTAGCAGCATCAGTCTAGTTATTTAATAGCCACACCTCGTAATGCAAGCGAACAATACCTAACCGGAGCCGAACTGTAGGAGAGCCTTAGCTAGTCTCTGCCCACTACAAGAGACACAGTGAACCCTATCATGGCGTAAATGGACATTCTACTCCCCTTCAGAGGTCCCGATTCAGATTTGGTTAGGTGTGATGTGAGCTCGCAACATAATATAATATAATGAAGCGATAAAATAGTAATTAAAATTAATTAACTTTAAATTCAAATTAATTAATAAAAAAAAATAATAATATTTTTCATTTATGAATAATACGAGGTTCAGGATAAGAGGACAATTTGAAAATTATGATTGAATTATTATATTAAATAAGTGCAAGTCCAAATTAAGTGTTCCGATCTGATTTATCTGATCTTATTTGAAAATTAATGTTACTAAACCAAATGCGTTTTTCTTTTTGTTACCAGGTAGAGAAACAGATGCGACAAACACCGCAAACACATTGCCTACGTTTTCGAAAATTCGATATGATAAGAAGATGTCGTCGTTATAGGGTACGAAGACAACGGTGACTACAATTATATATACTAAACCATCATCCGCATCTTGTACATACACTTAATCAACCTCCACAATTTCCACATTATTTGATCTCAACATAAATTATAATTATATGATTTCTTTTATATACAGGGTATTTAATTACACCCCAAAAGTCTAATAAGGGACCACTTAATTTAAAAAATTTTCTATTCGTCGAGATTGGATTAATTTAAAGTGTTTTTCTTTTTTTTTTTTTATACATATATTAATTTAATATTAAATCACAACTTAACATAGAAATGTTAAGCACCATTAATATGTGTGTATATATTTTTAATTTTTTTTACTTATTTGTTTTTTTTTCTACTTAATACAGAAATTTTGTAACTATATTTACTCATTTTAAAATGCTTCTCTCTTTATTTAATTTAAATAATAAAAATTTAATACACCTATACTAAATTATATGAAATATGAGAAGTTCCTAATGTGCTCTTATTAGCTGGCATATACAAAAAAAATAAAATAATAATTAAAAAAACTGATGAATGTTATAATTTATAAAAGTTAAATCAAATATTAATGTCTCCATTTTAAATTATTTTAATAAAATAAAATTCACTGATTATAAATTTTGACAAAAAATAAATAAAGACCAATTACTGTAGGAGTTCTTTGGACTCAAGTTTACAAACACTACATTTCAATAATCTGTTGAGATTTTATCGAGTCTCTGATTATATCAGCCAGAGCATGTGGTTTTTTTTTCTTTTTAAAGTTTCCTAACCTGCGTGCTATTAAAGATAAAATCAGCTATATTATCCAGTACAGCACACCTAACCACATTTTCAAACTATTTTTAAGTGTTTATAAAATGTATAATGTTCCTTTAAATAGTTCAATTGTGAGCTTTTCTAGACAAAAAAAAAAAATTGACTGAGTCTTATTGTTAAAAATGTATATTTAGAAATAAATACTATTATTTATTATCATATTATGGCTATGACTCAATACATTATAATTTTACGTCGTACTGAAGAAAAAAAAAGAAAAGAAATTTACACCTAAAAGCTGCACATGTTCTGCTAAAAATCGAAGTTAAAACGCTATAAGTTAAGCTGCATAATTGGCGGTGTCTAACACACATAGGTTATCACCATTTCTAGTGAAAGATAATCAAAAGGAGAAGTAGAATTGGCAATAACCTGGTTACCAAGAGATCGCTAGTAACCTACCATGTTTTAAAACAAAAGAATCAGTGACCTCTGGTGAGAATAGTATTAATCACAAAAAAAATCCTGAGAAGATTGAATAATATAATGGATGCGATACTATGAAATTCATATAAATCTTCATTCATAACAATCTAGAAAATTGCTTCTATTAATGTTAAATTTTATCGAAGATGTTTAGTTTATAAATCGGTTGTGCCAGACATAAATTGAAAGCAACCAAACGCAAACACAATCTACTAACCTAACTACACTGCAATCATATTCAAAAGAATGTTTACTAAATAATATATTTAAAAAAAGCAAGAGTAAATAATTTGTTACACAATTATGTAAATATGTTATAAATGAAAGTGATTGGTTATTAGATAAACAAATAGTAAATATCGATGAAGCAATTTTCAAAAAAATCTGATTAAAATAAAAACTCAAAAACCTATCCTGCAATGTTTAAAATGATTTTTGAAATTCAAATTATGTTTTAAAATTACTGGTTATTTAAGGCGATGAAACAAGTTACTTACTCTGAAGTTTCCTTTTAATTGTGAAACTCTCTAAAAAAACAAATCATTCTCGAGCAAAAACTTTACAAATAAAAGTTTTGCGTATATTCTTTCATAAACAAGAGTTTATCTTCAAAAATAAATATTCCAATAGCCTCAAATTATTAAAAATATAACCAAAATAGATAAACAGTACATAAAAGAAAATGTAAAACTTCAGAAAATAGTGACAAATAAAAATAAAGTTGAGAATATTCGATAAACACTAAAAAAGAATCTAGTACACATGGAAAAAGGTTTAAAAAATGGTAAGGATTTAAGTGAGTAAATAGTGTCCATAGTTTAAAGAAAATCGATAGAATCATTATCGAACAAAATGTATAAGCAAAGATAGACTCCCGATAAGACACGATTTTTTTCCAAAACTATGCAGTACTATGTTAGTATTGAAGCGACAATGAACCTAATCGGAACAACAGTATGAGATATCAGTGACTATTAATTTTTGTGATATTCTGTTAACATTCACAAAATCCAAACATTTTTGTTTGTTTTTGTTTTCGAGCACCGGGAACCTCAAAACAGGTGAAAACTCAAAATTAGGAATTTGACCTTATCATAACCTTGACTAGAAATAAGAGAAAATTAATTTATAGACAAACCTAGGCTAACTAAATATCTGCAAGGTGGAATGATGCTTGTGTTTATATTTAAAATCAAATTTTTTGTTAGTTCTCTGTACTCTACGGTCAACCTATATGTGTCAAGGTCTTATAAATGATAACTGAAGAATCACGATGATATGTACACCCACATTAAAAACTCCCACACATTTTACAATATATTGTACCTCGGTACCTGTGTACATAGACAAGTTAGATTGGTTTTAGTTTAAAGTTTTTATCGTTTGTACAAAACTGTCTAACAAGTAAACAAAGCCATGGTCAAGGCCCCTACAGCTATTACTGGCATGTTTCCTTTTTAGCGTGTTTGTTTCACAATCAGTGGTACCGATTGTTCAGTATGATAAACACTAGAGTGTAATAGATGTCTGCTGTTCGTCATAGAACTCCAAATCGGCAGTTTCTTGAGTTAGACTACATCGCTCTCTTATCAAAAGAAACTACGCCTTCACTGATAATAAAATAAGTTAAAAAAGATTAAAAGTGATTTAAAAAAAACTGCCTTAAAAAGTTTCTAATATTTTATCACTTAAGTGAACTTTAATTAAAATTGCTTATTTTTAACTGCGTTGAAAAATTCAATAAAACCTAGTAAAATTAAACAGTACAATAAATCTTTTACTATTGATTCAGCCAATCTGATCCTTCTTTAAACAATATATTATTAATAAAATTGAAAATAACCTTTCAGCAGTTGCAGATTGAGCCCGGCAGGTTGAAAAATGTAATTTATAATTTATATTTTTAATCATACATTGCTTATAACGTTCACCGTATATATTTTGCACTTAACTTCTAAGGGTGCGTTCCACCAAGCGTTCACAACGATCACACTTACGACAGCGGTTTTGCCCGTTCCAATTGCTTGCGAACGGTTACAATCAAAAACTCAAGTGGAATGGACTATGGGGGGTTTAAACCGTTTATGTAAACATTACAAATGGCGACCTCGAAAATAAGTCAGAAGCTTGAATTTTTGTTTTTTTAATTTTAACCCCGTTTATAAGCAGTTATAGTAAACTTTATTAATTATTGGTAAAGTTGACTTATATTAAAAATATATAAATATAATTCAATTTTTATATTACATTTTCGTGGAGTATTTATAAAATTTACGTTTAAAATAAATTAAAATGTCTTTTGCGGCAACAATTGGATATTTATTAATGCAAAGTAATAATGCTTTATAAAGTTCTTCATCTAGTTCCGATGAAGAGTGGAATGTAATTTTATACAAAATCGCAATGGTAAAAAGCAAAAACTTAGGCCACTATCAAAGTGTAATTGATCGTTATTCAGTGATTTAGTTTGTAAAGAGATAAGTAATTTTTCACTTCATTATTTTTTTTTAGACTTTCGAGAAACACATTCAATTACTTACATGTGATAATACTTTCATTTACACGATATCATTTTTTCGGCCGCCATCTTTGCTTTTAAAAATTGCGCCAAATTTCTGAACGCCCACTTCGACCCAGCTCTTAAGGTGGGGGCGTTGTGAGCTTCGCGTGAGCGAAAATAATGACGTCATTAATGACTTATTCGCCACGACCACTGTGACCGCGGTTGTAGGTATATTTTGATCGTTGTGAGCGCTTAGTGGAACGCACCCTAACATTTTATAAAATATTCGAGACAAAATAATGCACAGAAGATATCTCCAAAATGGGACATTTAGTAAACATAGTCACTGTCACATAAAACCAACTTACAATACGAAAACTTCGACAACATGGACAATGGTATTTAAATTCCTCAGAGCTATTCAGATGATATAAAGAATATGCTTTAAATAGCATGCCAGAGTAAGAAATGCGATATGGTCCAGGTAAATGAATGTATTGTTAATCAAAACAAAAAAATTATAGGGTGAAATGAAAATAACGATTTGACAGCAAACTTACCTGAGTTACAGCCGCTGCCCCAAGTATTCCAAAATGTAAAGGTTTATTTTCCGTTTCCTTATCTTTAGTATCTGAAGTTCGTTGCGCAGCTAGAAGAGCACTAAATAGGGTGCCAGGATCGTTATCGTGCGCCAATTTCAACATGGACACTTCTCCACTCTCCTCTTCACTTTCAAAACATATAAGCTCCTTTTGAGGCAAAAAATAAAATACAATTACACGAACTTTTTCACGTATCTCAATTATTAATAGATTTATATCATATTTTCATTTACCTGATTAGTGTCTATATAGTATAGAAGAGAATTCTGCAGCCAATGTGGGCCTTCTAAAAATGCCCTCTCCCTTGGCATGTATATTGCAGACAGGGCGGATGCATTTTTGAAGCACACTTTCTCAGATATATAGACTGGTTCTGTTGATGAAGGTGAGAATACATATACTAAAACAGAAATTAATAATTAATTAATACTTTTGCAAACAAAAATTATCTCTTAAATTTTTTTTTGACGTGAATACGTCTTTAAATTTGCTATCATATGGAGGCAATCCAAAAAACCTAATGATAACAAAATCGGGGGATACAGTTTGGCATTATAGTTTCGAATCTATCGTCTACATCCAAAATTAAATTAGACCACTGGATAGCTAAAGGATCAAAGAAATCATTACGATAAGCGAGAAACTGTGACGCATCGCGCGCGGTGGAGGGGGAAGCGCCTTCATTTTGAGATCATTTTGCTGCGTATCGAGATTTTCAATTAGTAAAACTTTTGACTCGGAGGAGCTACGATGTTCATTTAAGTTTTAATCGTCAGCTGTCGTCACAATCTATTGATTGTACATAAAAAATTTGTGTAAAAGAGTGACAGTGAATATAATAAGGTGTTAGAATAAAAAAATATTATCAAAAATATAATGTCGGCCCTATACGCGTCGAAAGGCCAAAACCAAATACAGAGATCGAATACGGTCGGAAAGGGCTTCTCAAGAACAATCGAATGGTAATAATAAAACACCATATGACCGAGTCAAGCTATGCCTAGGAACGTAAAAGAATGAATGCGGCCGAACGGATCAACGACGGTGTCAGTACATCTGCAGCTGGGGCGGTTGAAATTATGCAAGTGGATGATGAAATCGCTTCTACATCGACAACGGACTGTATAGGCAAAGATTGTGTTCGATCGTCGATTTGTATCCTTGATTTCATCCTAAATACATAAATAAAAATATTTTTTTAACGTATTTTTTTTAAAGTCCATGACACAGTTACACGTTAACTTTTTTTGGTTTCGAACAGAGATGGCTTAGACCTTTAACTTATAAAAGATTTCCGATTTTTTCAATTTCATTTCAACCAATTAACGCTTAGCCATCCTATTTCAGATGAATTTTACGTCTACGCACAAGAAACGTCCAATTCACTCTAACCAGTTAAACGTGTTTGACGTGTATCTCTATTTCGGTACATTCGACGTGTATACTAGTTGTGAAAAATATAAAATTGCCATTAACTATAAAAACTCGAAATTTTACAATAAAATACAATAAGAATATTATTTGGAGGGGATGTTTCCTTTATCTTACCAATAGAACTGCCAAGTATTTTATACGAAAGGAGGTGGTTGGAGTCAGCCAACAAATGATAAGTGGTTGGTACATGTTTGGTCTCCGCATTAGAGATTGGGAAATTAGACGCACACAAATAGAAGCTCTCAACCCTTGTGCAATGCCCGTTTTTACCTTTTAGATAGAGATTCAGACCTCAGTGCGAGCATGATTTCATTTTACACAGAATTCAAAGCTCTTGCTTCCCTAGTTAAATTCAACTCTTTAAAGAGACTTATTCTGTGATACGCGTCACTAAGACTTAGGATTGCTTCATACCAAGACTTCCCCTCTTTGTGTTTAACCAGAAGAAATGAAGATTGGAACTTTCCTAAATAGTGCCAAAATATAATTTTTTATTTCAACAAATTCAATTTGAAATGAAGTCCTAAAAATAGCATTCCAACTGATTTTGTCATTCATTCCCAATTACCTATTATGACATTTTCAAAATCACAATAATAGATCTGAATACTTGTTATTTATTTGAAACCAGGGCAAGTATTTCTAGTATGTAATCAAAATTATTAAAAATTACAAAAATGTATTAAATTATACTAACACTTGTTGTTAGCTGTAAAAGCAGCCACATAAGCGGAACAAGGATCTGCTATTAATATGGTAGTTTTAATTGGAACCTTCCAGCACATATTAAGCGTTAGTAAATTCCATACAAATAGCATATCTTCTGTAGTACAGACTAAGAAGTGGAAACATTCTTTCATACCAAAAGCAATCAACCTAGAACAAATTTTTTAATTAAATTATTGCATGTAAAATATTAAATATTAATAAATACCAAAGAAATAATATACTTAATATCTTTATCTCCTATTGTAAATGTTTCTTTCAACTGAACAGAATCTACATCCCATACTGTTAGAGATGGACCAAATCCCACTGCAAGAAGTGACCCATCTTCTGAAAAACTAGCGGGGCCACAATCTAAATCTCTATAGTTGCAAGTGTTGCCACAAATCCAAGATACACCTTTACCTGAAAACAGGATTTATTAAAATAAGTGTTAAATTAATAGGTATTTAATTATTATTATTATTATTGATATAGGAGGTTATATTAGAAGAAAATGGTCACTTAGTTGGTCAATTGGAAAATGGTTAATTTTTGAGATTCTTGGACATTAAAAAGAGGTATTAGAAATACAGCACCATCTAATTTTGTATCTGAATACAATAAATAATTCTATACAAAATTCCTTCTACGTTAATGATTAGCTAGGTTGCCATACTGTCGTAAGACATTACATTAGAAATACGTAGAATTATTAATTAATTTTTAAGAATGTCTATTAGAATATATGGTTGGGTAATGTAAAATAAACACGACCTCTTATACAAACCAAATTTGACCTACGTCCTTTATTGGTGCAATAGATTTTAGAGGATTCCATGAGTCAGGAATGAGCGGCATTTTAAAAACGGTCGAACCACTTAAGTAATTAATAGATTCTCAAATTCTAAATTTTACGAAGAAAAAGAAAAAGAGACTGAAATGAATGGTTTTCTTCAGTATAACGGAGTTTTCTCCATCAAGATTCTAAAGAGGTATTGTACATAATAGTGCAGGTTATGAAAGTATAAACATCAACAAAACAAATAATAATAAAGCAAAAAAAAAGTTTGAAAAACATGAATTGAAGTAAAAAATGAAGTTGAGTTGTTGAGCTGTTAAGTAAAATTAATTTTATGTAGAGTATACAATGTGGAATAAATGGCCAAAAATGCAGTGATATCCGGGTACTTACGATAGATGCTATCCAAATCCTGAGGTACCCATAGTCTAAATTTTTTATCCTTGCCAGTTGTAGCAAGAATGTAATCCAAATTTATTTCATCACTTGTTGAAAGATTTTTAGAACAAGGTTGGAAGACTATTGAACAAACTTTTCCATCATGAGGGAGTTCTATTGATGAATTTAAGACGAAGCTAAAAAACAAAAAAAAGAAAAAAGCAAAATTAAAGCTACTGTGTGATAATTAGTTGGTAGTCTCATTTCTCTCTAGATCTCTTTCTCGTTAATTTCATTACATCCATCTCATTACATATTTTTCAGAGTGAGAGAAGGCTAGGTTGGTAGCATTGGATTGAAAGTGGATAGCTTAGGCAGTTGCCATTTAAGGTTGTGACTCTATTCCTATGAACGTTGTGATTCTAAGAGGCTCAAACCTTAGATTTATTTAAATAAGCCGACATTTTATTTTTTATTTAAATAAAAAACGGATCAATAATCCAATTTACAGAAACAATAATAATAATAACATAAATAACACAAATAGTTCTCAGGTCTATAATTTAGGTTTATAATTAGGCTTTAGCATTTTATTTTACCTTTTAGAGGTTATTATAAAGATTTATACAATACAAATAGTTCAAAAAAATTGTTGACATCTGGCTTTGTTTAGAAAATTTTGTGTATCTGTGCCAAAGAAATCGAAGTCAAAATGATTGGCTGTCCGCATCATACAAAAGATAGGGGAGTAAAAAACGTAATTATGTTTGCAGTACGGTACATTGAACGGAGAAGAATGTCGTGTAGTATGGGATGAGATATTAAAAGAAATTAGAGAAAGAAGGTAAGGACAGTCTATTTGAGAATGGAGAAGTTTGCAGAGGAAAGAGAGGTCATAATAAATACTTCTGGTGGCAAGTGGAGGAATATTTTATTATATTTACTTTATTTTTTATATTTTTATTTAATTTTTTTTTGCTCAGAAGGGCTCTGAACAGCCTCCTCACAGATGATTAGTAATATATGGACCCAGATAGGCTTTAGATTACGTTTCCCATTCTACTCATAATAATAATAATAATAATAACTAAAATAATAATATGAGGGAAAGAATTAGCTAAGCGGTTAGAGTAATGGATCATTGGGAGGTCCTGGGTTCGAATCAAGCTGCTGTCTAGACAGCTCACTGTCTGGTGATGGACAGTGTTGTTTGTAACGAGAGAACACTGTCCGGAAGCACTAAAATAAGCTCCGGGCACCAATAACCTTTAGATGTTGACGCGCCTTAAATCATTAATAATAATAATCATAATAATATTACTTGTGTTTTACGTTCAGAATTTTTTGTGATTTAAAGAGCTATAGAGATCTAATTATCCATGGACTTATTTCAAGAACAGTTATTATTATTTTTAGATACCCAAATTACGAATAAGATTATAAATAAATCCTAACCTTTTTTTGGAATGAATGAATTGCCAGAATTTCAATCTAAGTTCTAAAGCAACGTCAGTTTCATCTCTAGTTTCTATTGTAGCTAGCCATGAACCATCACACGTTATTGCACTATGTGTAACTTCTGTATTTACTAACACCAGACCCCTTTCTTGAGTAATATAGTTTCTACACGTTACGTCTACCTGCAAAAAATAATTATTTGTTTACAGTAAAAAAAACCTTTGCCGGGTTAATAGCCTTTTTTTACAAGCAAAGTTGTCATCCAGAGACAGTTTATCAAATAACAGATTCTAGATATTTAAATAATAATAAAAAAAAATTACTTTTAAAAGCATTGTTTCCGTTGAGGGTGAATAAAACTGTAAATGACCAGGTCGTCCGTTTAATACAAGAGCTCTTGATCTTGGTTCATAGGAGATACCGGCCGGAAATAAGGTGCTGTATGGTGTAGGAAGTATTCCCCAAGCAAACTGCTGAAGTACACATTTCAGCCTTATAGGTGGCTCCACTACTTGTATAGCTGAAATTGATTTTAAAAGAGAATTAAAATTCTAATAATTCGCAAACAAAATGGCAACTTTTTACGAAGAACGTCACATTTTAATTTGGGTAATTTGTGTTTTTAAAGAAATAACCTTAAACTAAATACCATTATCTAATGTGGCTACAGCAACCAATTCGTTATTGCAAGATACACTTATGTGTACAATATCGGCAGACAATCTTGGTAAAAAATATCGGGTGTTCGGTTTTTCTAGATGCCATTTTACTAATACATGTTCACCACCACCACTGTACATTGATGAGCCTAAAAATGAAATCACATAACTATTTCCCATCAGTATATCAAATTTTCTAATCATAAGCATTCTCCTCCTGTAAGTTACCTGCTGGTGAAAAAGCGATGTCTTGACAAGATAAAGTGTGCCAATGGTAAACAGCAGTTGGTATCTGTTTTCCTCTATTTCCAATAGGATTAGTGTAAACAACAACTCGACCGGTATTGTCTCCAGCAGCTACAATTTCTTCGGTAGGATGACATCTTACACAAGTCCAAATACGACCTCGAGATTTTAAACTAAAATAATAAAACATTTCAAAACTCCAAATCCTGAGTGTAAACAAATTACAAATTGACTGGGCGTGCCAGTCTTATCGTGATAAGACCCAGTCTGTGATGGGATAAGAGGAACAATCTCTTCAAAAGAAACTGATGTAATAGCTAGTTTGTGAAAGTGACCTCTAGCACTTGATGGCCAAAGGAGATTTCAGAAATGAACGACGGTTAGCCATGAAAATGGTAGAAAAGGAGAGGTTTCTCTCTCCAAAAATACAAGGGCTTCTTTTGGCTGCATCGCCTGGGAACACGACCCGCCCCATGAACTGATCTAATTTTTAAATAAAGTTTACCTGTTATTCAGTTTATCTATTCAAATTTATAATTGATCAGACCATAAATTGTACACATACATTTAAATAAATATTGCAAAACAACTCACTTAATTACTCGTTCCCTTCCAATTAGCGAATAAATACTTAGTCCCTCTGAAGAGAGAACAGCTAGAATACTTTTGCCATTCTGACCGCCAAACGATAAATTATGTTTTCCATTCGCTCTACATCTTATAGGACCAAATATAAAATTTAGAATCATTGAATATTAGAAATATAACATTATTATTTATAATACTAATACACTTACTCAGTATAATTCAAATGATGTTGAAGTTTATTACCAGAAAACGGATTGAAAAAAATGATATCAGCACTCTTCTTGTTTTTAAGAAATGTAACGCACATATCAAATTGATCTGAACAATTTGATGGTATTAGACAAACATTTGCTGGAAACATTTTGGGCTGAGCAATTTTCTGCAATTAAAACATTAAAAACCTAATAACCTAATCTTTAAAAATATAATATAAATATTTAAGAGATGTAAAGTTTTTCTTACACAAGTATGTACAATTTTTCCAGATATCCCTTCCCAAGATACTACCATTCCTTTTGAAGTTAAGGCAGAAGGTCGCATTTGAAGAAGAAACAAATCAACGACTCTACCAAATTCGGTAGCATCATAAACTTTAATAGATTCGCCAGTTTTAACACTAAAAGCTCTTAAGCCCCAGCCGCAATTAACGTATATGTATCTAAAATAAATTATTTACAATCAATTATAACATTTGATGAAAATTAACATTCGAAAGTTAAAAAAAAATGATAAAATATAATGTTACTACTTACTTGGCATCATGAGAGAAAATAGGTCTACTTTCTATTAAAGTTCCGCCTCCCTGACGCTTTGTAACCACTCCTAGTTGTGGAAATTGTGTTCCTGCTTTTGGCTTGTGTTTTCCATCTTCATTAGCAGTATCATTTTCAACACTTTCATTCACATCTGAACCACTACTTACAACTTTTTGATCCATTTCTTTGACTATCATAGTTACTTCCCAAATAAAAGAACTTCGACATTCGTTGTTTTGTAAAACAAGAAACAATTAAAACATCACAAATTGCTAATCACGTGCATTACCCCTAAGTAAAGGAAGGTTACTTACTGCAACTTAACCTGATGATGATTAAATTCACCCATTATTACTTCCAAGAGTTGTCAAGAGATAGTGCGCACATGCAATAATGGCTCTAAATTTGTCTTGTTAGTTTTAATTTTAGTCAAGAGATGTCGCAAAGATGTAAAACTTGGCAAAAGTACTTTGTACAAAAGTATTTTCCTGATTTGTTGAAACCCTTTACTTTGATAAAATGAAATTTGTTTATTTAAATTTCACAATTTAATATATCATCCAATAAAATCATTTATTAGTTTCGACATTCTTTAAAATTAATTTCAAAAAATTTAGAGTAATAATAGGAGAATCTTACTGCAACAACTTTTTAATGGAAACTGGTGATAGATACTAGCTGCCTCACAATAAATGAAGTCAACGTAATAAACAGCTGCAATTATTGATAAAAATTTTCACTGAACATTATTAATGGAATCAGAGGTTTTTCTCTCATGATTTCCTTTAATTTATTTACTTAATATTAGATAAATATGTATGTCGCAAATCCAACTGTACTTATAATACTTCAAAACAACACTTTACTCTGCGATGAATCATTTTTAAATTTGTGAAAGTGCATTTATCCTTAATTAAGGAAATTTTGTGACGATTTAAGACTCGTTCGATTCCTCCGTTTATTTGTTTCAAAAGAAATAGAAAAACCATCATAACCATGAAGTTTACATTTAATAATCTTAAATTCTCTTTATCATCATATTTTTAAACTTACTTGTATTGAATTGATTACAACGTTGGTATACATAGAAAAGCTTTAAAATGTAAATTTAATTTAATAATTCACAAAATTTAAATTAAACTGGATTTTTTTTTAAAGAAATAATGTTTGTTGAGGTATAAAAGGATGTCTGATTATTAATTCATTTCGATTCAAATTTGAAGCTGTTCTAGTGAAGGAAAACTGATCTGATCTTGCTAAAACATTTTCTTCCGAATCAGTTTTAACATTAGTCTGATCATTATCATCATATTTTTCCGATTTGTGAGTGCGCAAAATGAAAAAATAGAAAATTTCAACAAAACTTAATAAACTTGCTCCTACAAACAGACCAGCTGCTCCTCCCATTGATACTGTAACAGTTTTTAGAAGTTAATTAATTTTAAATGGATATTTGTAATAGTCCAATAAATAATTCATTTTAGCTAGGTCTAAGCATAGACGTTTACTATTATTCAGTGGTGCAGCATCTAAATTTTCAAGCACAAATTAAAAACATTCAAATGAAATTTCCATTCAAGATACCTTCTGTTAAAGAACTGCAAAAATCATAATTTAATAATAAAAATATTTACCAACAAGATCAAGTCGTGTTCTAACCACATTTCGTTTGTAACGCTCACTGGGTAGACGATCGAGAAATATTTCAATGGTTGAATAATTGTTTGTACTTCTTTAAAAAAAATAAAAAATAAAGAACATTAATCAAAATATTCACGGAATCTAGAGAGATTTTTAACCAATTTTTAGGAAAATAAAAATGAAAAACTTGAAAAATTAGACTAAGAAATTTAAGATAAAACTCATTTTGATGCCATCAGAGTATGGTAAGAACAAGTAAAAAAGAGTTCTCGAACCAGATGTTTGTTTTATTTTGAATATTACACTACCACAACATTGCTGAATGAACAAAACCATCATTTACCTACTCCTACTCCAAAAATATAGGCACAGGTAGCTTGTTAACTTTTCAGAATTGAGTTTTTCTTGACAAATACTGGATTTGAGATGTGATTTAATAACTTAAACCCTAGACTGATTCGTTACTTTAATATCATGAAGTTAATAACTCACTCTTTAGAAGTTGAAGTAACTGTATTGTACTGAGCATCATTACAAGCTGGTAAACAATCACACAACAGGCCAATGTTGTCTCCCCACTTGGTTTTTTGGCCGATATATTCAGCTACATTATTATTTAAACAAAGTATACCATCTAAGTCACATTTTTCGGACTCTGCTGCAATTTCGATATTCACATTTATACGTTTAATATTTCTAACCAAAATAGAACTACTATGAGTAATTCTTTTTATTTTATAGAATAAGAATTTAATGATATATTAAAAAATAGTAATAGACAAACTACCAGATTCTTTATGGTTATTCAAATTAAAAAAATAAAATAAAACTAACGCGTTTTGGGCATCAAATGTGAAGAGCAATTACACAAACGTAATTGTTCTTTTTTACGACAATCTACCTCACAAGAACTGTAAGCATAAACATCAGCAATCTGAAAATAAACAGAGAATTTAAAAGTTTGTAGTGTACATTTTTGTAGTGTATGATAATGAATTACCTCTAAATAATTCTCTTCAGGAAAACGACATTTACGTTGATGAATACTAAGTTCTCTAACTTCTGGTGGATTTTCTACATCAGTTACGGCAAAAGCATGTTTATAATCTCTTGGGGTTTGAAATATTTTTAATATATCTGTTGATAAAGTATTTAAATAAGGAAGTTCTGATTCTGAATGTATATAAATCTGTAAAAAGAAATATTTACTTTTTAAAAATCTTGATTTTTTTTTGTTTTTTTCCTAGAAACTGCTTTTATTGTGGTCAAGAGAAAGTTATGCGTTCTATAATCAAAGGAAATGGTACAATTGAAATACAATATCTTGAAATGTAGAATTATAAATATCCTTGAATTCGAGTTTTCGAAAGTAAATGTTTGAGCTACCAAATAAAAGATACAAAAATGTTTTCAACAAATTGGTCGCATGTGAACAAATACTTGAAAATAAGAGTTGCCGTCAACTTGAATTTGACATTCCATTTAAGAATATTCATTCCTTAGGAGGATAGATCAGTTACTTAAAGTATTTTGATTTCTTTGTTGGTTAAGAGCTTGGAGCTTGGCATGAACTAATAATTGCTAATAGGAGGTTAGGTTTGTTCGAGACTTGCAAGAGTTTTTTTTTTGTTTGCATTGGCTTCCACCATACAGCCAGCATCGTCTAGGTGCTTATCACTAGAATATCACTCACTCTCCATTCTTACTTATAAATACATTCGCTTCACACATTCATCCCTCAACTATATACAACTATTTACATAAACTACAAGCTAAAGGATGGATCAGTACTCTATATTCCTGCCATCCTTATAGCTAACCGAAATTAAAATCACGTAATCCTTCTCTAATCATTTTCTTCCATTCATTCTATAACTTTTAAATACATTCACATTTCATTGCTAGCTCTGCTATAGATTTAAGCACATAGATGTTGGTGGAGAACATTATGTCTTCGTAGCGAAATGGTGTATCTAAATACCCTGTATATGTCGTCAAACATTCGTTTCCTTTCTACTACATAACGTGGGACATATTATTATATATGTTTGAAATCCTCCTTCTCATTGTAATCTACGCAAAAAGGAGAGAGGACCTTTTGTTGATCCTGTGAAGATACGATCCGCACACAGCTCGTGGTTCGTTCTCAGGCTGCTTATTGTCGTAACAACCCATTTATTAGTGACAGTTCCCTTATAAACCATGGTTGTCTAGGTAACTGATCTGCTATAGTTTTCTAGAATCTCCCTTTATTACCATTACTGTAATCTGTCTGCCATTTTTGTAGTTCTGTTTTTGCAATTATACACTTGATATCGGTGCAAGAGTTCTGTGTAGGAACTTCAATTTAAAGGCCTGCGTGAATTTTATAAAGATTTCTACCACGATTTTATTTTATATTAGTTAATAAATAAATTAACTAACTAACTAATTAATAAATCTGTGAATCAATAATATTAAATTTATGCGAATTTAATATAAAATATATCCAATGTGAACATTACTTGACCAGGTACGTTGATTTGAAGAGATAACATAGCTAACCCTGATTTCATACTTGAAACAGTTATAATGTGAGAAGGATCACCATTTTTCCAAAGTTTCCTGAAAAAAATCCTGAATTAATATCGATTAAACAATACTCTTTATATTTTTAAATTTGGATAAGTACCTTTCATTATTAGAGCTGAACATATAACACGGACCTAATTCGGTTTCTGTTTTTACAAAGTGGGTACAGCAATCGAATGGTTTGCCTTTCCAAAAACAAGCGTTGAATATTTCACTACAATTACTTCTTGCCTTGAATTATATGAAAATATCTGAAAAAGTCTGTCTGTTATTCAAAAAATAAAATAAAATTTTTGAAACGTTATATTTACCTTGTTGATTAAATCATAGAAATTATCTTTAGGACAATCAAGATCCCCTGAAAAACAGAATTCTTTTAAGTAATAAACTTCTCCACGAAAATAACTTAGTTCTTTCAGTATTTCGTCTAGATTATTATCATGATCAACTCCCCAAATCCTGCAAAACAAAAGAGACAAAAAAAAAAAAAATTAGACGTTTTTAAATAGATATTTACATAAAACAAGTCATATATTTACTCACTCTTGAGATATGTCATAGATTTTTTGCATGTTTCCTTCTTCACAGACAGAAATTGAGGGAAATGTAGTATTGGTATTTAAGTAACTAGTCTCAACTACAAAACTGACAGCATTCGTTTGAAATGAATCCCATGAAGAAGAGATTAACATTCCCGATCCTAACCAAGATATCAGACACAAAGTTAGCCACAAGAGCCTGTCAAGCATAGAAAAAAAATATCATTTAAAAAAAACTGTTATTTATAGCTTTTGATTATTAAATAAAATCTGCTCATAATGAGAAATATATAAAATTCACAGGGGATATCATGAAATAATAACCACTTATTCATTATTATGATCAGTAATTATTTACATAAATTTCTCCAATAAAATGTAAATTCTGTTGCAATATTATGATAGAATATAGATGAACGAAGGTGTGAGGACAAATTATTTTGCTTGTAACAAAGGATTCTCATTTTAGAAATAAAATTTTAAAATTCTTCCAATTACTGATTTGAATGGCTAATTTCATGAAATTCGTTATATACATAATTATTATTATTAGAACAAACGCGAGGAATACACAAAAAAAAGAAAACAATTTTTAACTATTACAACTTTTACTAATAAAAAGTTAGAACAAAAATCAAAGTTGGCCACTGGGATAATTATTATAGGGCAGTTCGTGACTTTGGGTAGTTACAACCAACTAACGTGCTAGCCACTCCAATCTTGGTAAGATCACATTTATGGATACTTGAATTAATTATTTGCTATCAATATCGCGTGTGGAGCAAACTATTGATATATATTTTTTTTTTCCACGTACCAATTGCAATTAGTCAGCACACATAAGTCAATTAGAAATTTAGTATCTTTCATCGTAGTAATAAAATCCATTTAGAAAATTGTCTTCTAACTATTTGCTTGGTTAACTCACAATTTATTTTTAATTTTGTCGAAGTTGGTATTTAACCTTGACTTAATTCAGTGCCCTTAATACTTCATATTTCATAAAAAGCAGGGATTTTGTTGACATGTCCTAAGCTTTTGATCAAAGTATTGACCTCATTGATATTTTAGAAAACTTCGTAATCATGATAAGTTCTTTTCTTCATTGCATTCTTTCCACTTATACTTTATTTTCATTTTAAGGCAGGCCAACATCTGAGATGTTTAACGAATAGAGCTTTTTAAAGTACAGCACAATCCATCACTAAACTCTGAAGCAAGAAGCTGCTAGAAGAGAAAATTTTAGGTGGAATGCCGTACACCAGCGTTTCCCAGCCTGTGGTATGCGTACCGCTAGTGGTACTAATGGCGGACATAAAAAATATTTAAAAAAATTAAATTATAAAAATATAGAAACGTTTTTCCTATAATTCATAAAAATTATTTTAATTAATAATATTATACAGTAAAGTTGTTAATATGTACAGCAATAAGGTTAGTCTGTCTCAAGATATACCAGAAAATAAGATAGCACATTTAACAGGATTAAAATTGCCTTTCATGGAGTATTTTCCAAAACCCGAAAACACAAATGTTAATTGGATTCCAAACCCCCTTCTATAAAGAAAATTTAGGAAAAGCTACATCATTATCAATAAAAGATAAAGAAAATTTAATAGAATTATCATGTGACAGAACTTAAATGATAACTATGTAAAGATCTGCTTAAAGAGACTGGATTGTAATGAGTAAGCTCTATCCAAGCAACATTAAATTTAATTGGTACTTACAGGTAGTTGAATGCTCAAAAGAATACGTATAATAATCCTAAAGAAGAAAACTGTAAATTAATTAATAATTTTGAAGAGAAAAATATGTACACAATTTTTAATTATTTAAAAAAAGTGTTAAAACTAAGATCTTACAGTTTATAAAGTGAACATGAACTTGGAACTCCTTTGTAACAGATACATTGTATCTCTATACAAATAAAGATAATAATAATAATAAAAATAAAATAACACACTCGGGGAATAACAGATTTGCACGAAATACAATACAATCATTTTTAAGAAGTGGTACAATTTAGCATGATGTACGTATTACCAAGTGGTACGCGAGCCAAAAAAGGTTGGGAAACGCTGCCGTACACTAACCACAGAGCTAATCCCTTTCCTCCTAACTTATAATTGGTTAAAAAAAATAATCGTTCTTTGGCCTGGAATAAGAAATATGTATTGAATAGACAGCCCATTAATAATATAAAGCATTCAGTGGTCCTCTCTTTTTAACATAGGATTTGCCTTTAAATTCAATATATGGATTAACACTTTAGCGGAGAATGCATTGCAAAACAAAAAAAGTTACCTATTTGATATCAGAAATTTATGGCTGGTGAATAAATGGTTAGGATCGCATTGAAGGGTGAAAGAAGGAGTCTGAAACTATAAAAATAAAAAAAGTGTTTTGAATTATAAATTCATTCTTTTAATTACCATCTAAGGTAAAAAGCTTTAAGAGTGAACTTAGAATAATTTTTTTCTAAAGAAGCCAATTGATCTGGATGTAAATTTTTCTTTTCCCCTTTAACATTTAAGGCTAAGATACTCCTCTCCTTGTTTCATTTTATTTAAATAATATTTAGTTTTCAAAAACTCCTATAAACTACGTCTTTAGAAAGTATTCATAAAAATGTAACTTAAAGAAATATCAATTACACTGAAAGTTGTTTCATTCAATTGATTCAGTGGGTTAGTTTGTTGACAAAATCATAGAAAGCGCAAGTATAGCTATTCAGAAATTAAAACCACAAACCTTTCTGTCCAGTGTCTTTCACCTTCAGCAATAAATCTGAGACCGTGGAAACTTGTATTAATACAATAATATCTTAAAGCATTGAAAATAGAGCGCAACATTTTCAGTAAGAGATTCATTTTGAAATTTTCTAAAAATTATTTAAAAAAAATTATTTTTAAACAAACTAATACAGTAAACAAATTGAAACTGACTGACAACTCTTCTACACCTTGTGTAGCCTTTAAACGAGTAATAAAATATTCATAATATTGACAAAAAAGATATTAATCTTTCATCTATTATAATATATAAATCACGAGCTCATTTGATTGTTCCGTGTAAATTATTTTTCTACCTAATTGTTTTCAAATTATTTCAACGACGTAAATAATTTAAAACATAATTTTATATTTTTTTCTGAGCTAAAATCTTGAAAAAAACAAAAAAAACGCACTTTGCTTCCGAGAAAACTTAAGTTTTGAGCTCAGAATATCGGGAAATATAAAACTGAAATAAAATTATGTTTTAAATAAAACAATGATTGAAAATAATAATAATATTTCAAGAAAGGATATCTGGGTTTTTGTCTTTCTGGCAATAAATTTAAAAATGTAAAAAATATTAGGTTCACCTTATTAAAAATGTGATCTCTCATGTCTATTTAATCATTCTACCTCTCTTTATCTTCTTTACAAATTATCTCTATTACTTTTCAATTATTTAACATTTATAACTAAATTTTTCCAAAATAGTTAAGTGATTTTAATAAATTTAATATAATTTTTGCCCTCTAAAAATATGAAACGTTAGTGTGAATATTGGACGAAGCAGTTTTACACAACGCCGTTCGCGAAAGCCTCTTTAGCTCAGCGGCAGAGCACTGGTCTTGTAAACCAGGGGTCGTGAGTTCAATCCTCACAGGAGGCATTAAATTTTTTTTTCTATATAAATTTTAAATATTTATTTCTACTAAATATACTTTTTAAAGGATTTTAACTTTAAAAAAATATTTATTGATGTGTAAAAAAAAAAAAAAAATAATAATTAGTACGAAGTTACCAGTAAATACTCTCATTTAGAATCTAAATAGCAATTTTTCCTACGCCCTGTAACTTCCATCTATTCTCAAAAGTTTATAAATAATAAAAGAAAACTTTAAAGCATAATGAAAAAGGTGATAGCTACTATTGATGCCATTTTGCACACCCTTCAGAATCACATTTCAGGGACGGAACCTATTCAATTGAAAAACGTGAACCAAAAGAACTACGCAGAGAAATTAATGCATTTTTGAAGTTTTTTAAAAAAAGAAAACAGTTTTTACAGCTGGTTTGAGATTTTTGTTTTTCTTACCCAGACCTCGCAATAATGAATATCCTTACTTTGAAAGTGGGCACATTTTATTGTTATAATTTGAAGTCTTCTTGCATTGATAGGATATAATACTGTCCATATTCTCAAATTTATAGAATAATAATAATAATAGTGTTTTTATTTATATTAAATGATACACAGATTAAAATAAAAGTGAAAAAAATAAAAGAAATAACACTTTTCAGCATGGATAAAAATCCGTCTGCCGAGTTGCTACAACGAAAACAACAAAATAATTCATCCTCGGTAGTACGTTACAGCAAAATAATTTAAGAAATTAACCAAAAAATAAATTAACCATTCATTGAAATTCCTCCATAATTAGTCTTCTATATAGTAAAGCTGCCTTTAAATATTTATACAAGTTGTCCCAATTTTTCCCATTAAGAAAAAGAATGACGTCTTCCTGTGTTAACTTTTTCCCTCCCAGATATTGCAATCTATAAGGGGCCAGGATGGGGCATATCCCAATTTATAGAATAACTTATAAGACAAAAATGAGCTTTCTTAGTTGTTAATTGTAATAAGTCTGTAACGCCTACGTACATATTTTTTTTAAAATCTTATTGTTGACATTTTTTGGGCTCATAAAACAAAGTATCAGTTAAGATATTTTCAAAAATTCATTCTGTGACTATCAAAAAAAAACAAACCTTCTTATACTTTAAGACGAGAAAATTTTAGAAACTAACAAAAACTATAACTTTTTACAAATGTTTTTTTTTCAGACTGCAAACACTTCTTAAACTGAACATTCTACAGTCTTACCAGGTTTATTAAAAACAATGTTACCAGAAAAAGTAAATTTTGGGGAATAAATATTTTGTTTCTCTTTAAGGTTGTTGCAGTTCTACCAGTGTTCAAAGTTAAGGGAATTATTTTGAATAAAAAACTTGCAGCGCAAGCTAATAATTAGAATTTTTATACCAGATTCTATTTTTGTAATTCTTTTATTTTTTTAGAAAGATTGAAATTTCTCTTCTCTTAATTAATGTTTTCGATTCAGTATAGAATATCATTCAAATATTATTAATATACAGAATTCTAATCATGCAAACTAGCATGCAGGTTGCACTAAGTTATATTGCCTTATTTCTATAATATAATTAAATCTTCTCATCTAAAGGAAGAATATAAAATTAATAAATTACCTTAAATCAGGTCATTCTTGCATATTTATTATTTATTTATTTTTTAAATTTTTTTAATGGCCAAGTATTCAGTTGGTACATAGACATAGAAATAAATATTTATTTATATGATGAAAACATGCGAATGTGGTACACATATGGCGGTACAGAATCAAGCGGATTAAGATTGCCTTCAGATAAACTACTTGGTTTATCACTTGAAATAAATCAGTTGTGGGCGAATATAGAAAGAGCGTTCAACTTTTAGAAATGGTTATTTTATTATTTTGTAAACATGTTTGTTCTAGTAAACCACAGTAAATTGATAAACATTGATCAAACTATTATTATTATTATTTTATTAATTTTTCTCTTCTATTTTTTTTTTTTTCTCACAATATCGTAAGATGGCCTCGGCACTTTCCCAGGTAAGCCGGTAACGTTGACCCTGCTGTAATTTCATTCCACGCCTGCGCCTTAATTATTAATGCACTGAAGCAGAAATCTCCATCTTTCCACCTAATTAGACGAGTATTAATTTCTTTTCCTATAATTTTACAATCATAACTTCTAATTTAGGCAACCCTGTGTGCAAATTCCACCTCTGACTTAATTATTAATTAACTAATCTTTCTCCTTCATTTTTTCAAAACTAGAGAATTTTTTATTTTTCCATTAATTTTACAATCGTAACTCAAAATTCAGTCTACCCTGTGTATACATTCCATCTCTGATTTAATTATTGATACGCTGAAGCCGAAATCGTATACTTTGCAGTAAAATTAGACGAGATTTCATTATTTTTGCAATCGTAACTTCAAATTCAGGGCTACCCTGTGTGTACATTCCATCTCTAGCTTAGTAATTAAGTGTATAAAGCAGAAAACTCAATCTTTGCAGTAAAACTAGCCGAGAATTCCTTATTTTTTCTATTATTTTGTAACGATAACTCAAAATTCAGGAAGCCCTGTGTATACATTCCACCTCTGGCTTCACTGAAGCAGAAATTTCTGTCTTTCCAGTCAAATTAGATGGAGTTTCTCATTTTTCCCTTTTATATTGCAATTGTAACTTCAATCACGGAGTACCCTATTTGCACTATCCAATTTTCGCATGCATTTTGAATCCCCATTACAAAATAGTCGGTAAAATAAGTCATTCTGGTCAAGTTGTGAAAACAAGTTTTTGATGTCTTCTTCAGTTTATTAATAACTACGACCAAGGTAAACACAGGGTAGCCTGAATTTGAAGTTACGATTGCAAAATAAAAGGAAAAATAAGGAATTACCGTCTAGTTTGACTAGAAAGATCGAAATTTCTGCTTCAATGTATAATTATATAAGCCAAACGTGGATTGTACACAAAGGTTAGTCTGATTTGAAGGTACCATTAAAAAATTAATAGGAAAATAACAAATTACCGACAAGTTTTACTGCAAACATTGAGATTTCTGATATGTAGATTTAATTAGTAAGCAACACCCTTCTTACTTTTACGAGGGTCGTTTGAAAAGTCCGTGCAAAGTCAGAGAGATAGCACCACTGGCGCGTATCGAGGTTATGTTTAGTTAGTAGCATCTCTTGGAAGAACACACACCAAGTTTCAGCCAGATCGGTCTATTTCTTTGTGTTTGGCATTTGTTTGAATCGAGGAAGTCGAGTGATTTTCAAAAAATGGACGAAAAAGAATTTCGTGTGTTGATTAAACACTACTTTGTGAAAGGCAAAACGCCTCAGGAGACTAAAGAGAAGCTTGATACACATTATGGTGACTTCGATTAGAACAGTTTATAAGTGGTTTCAAAATTTTCGAAGTGGCCATATGGGCACAAGTGACGCTGAACGTTCTGGACGCCCTGTTGAGGTTACTACTCCAGAAATCATTGATAAAATCCATGATATGGTGATGGATGACAGAAGAGTGAAGGTGCGTGAGATTGCTAGTGCTGTGGGCATCTCGAATGAACGGGTACATAATATTTTGCATCAACATTTGGACATGACAAAGCTATCCGCAAGATGGGTGCCGCGATTGCTCACGCTTGACCAAAAACGAAATCGTGTGAAGTGTTGCAAGGACGGTTTGCAGCTGTTCCAGAAGAATCCGCAAAACTTTAAGCGTCGTTTCGTCACTGTGGATGAAACATGGATACATCACTACATTCCTGAGACCAAAGAACAATCTAAACAATGGGTTACCAAGGGGGAATCTGCGCCAAAAAAGGCGAAGACCGTTCCTTCGGCCGGAAAGATTATGGCGACTGTCTTTTGGGATTCGCAAGGAATAATCCTCATCGACTATCTGGAAAAGGGTAAAACTATTACAGGTGCATATTATTCATCGTTATTGGACCGTTTGAAAACCGAGCTGCAAGAAAAACGCCCACGATTGGCCCACAAAAAAGTCCTTTTCCATCAAGACAACGCACCAGCTCACACCTCAGCAGTTGTGGTCGCAAAATTAATGAATTGGAAATAGGGTTCCAACTCGTTTCACATCCCCCCTATTCTCCAGACTTGGCTCCCTCGGACTACTATTTGTTCCCCAATATGAAGAAATGGCTGGCAGGAAAAAGATTTTATTCAAACGAGGTGATTGCAGAAACGAATGGCTATTTTTCAGACTTGGACAAATCCTATTATTCGGAAGGGATCAACAAACTAGGTAAGGTTGGACGAAGTGTATAAGCCTAAAAGGAGACTATGTTGAAAAATAAAAAAGGTTTACCCCAAAAAATTAAGTAGTTTTTATTTTTGCACGGACTTTTCAAACGACCCTCGTAAATGCCCCGAGCAATCAGGACAAAATTGAAGACATGTAGGTTAGGTTGGGTTGGGTTAGGTTATGTTAAGTTAGTTTAGTTTAGTTTAGTTTAGATTAGGTTAGGTTAGTTTAGTTTAGTTTAGTTTAGTTTAGATTAGGTTAGGTTAGGTTAGATTAGGTTAGGTATTTTTTTTGTATTTTCCAAAGATCCAAAATCTCTGTTTCTTTTTCGTCCTGTTTACCTTTTACAAGCTGACCCTGTTAAAAGACAAATCCAATGCACATATGACGTAAGGAACATTTTTTGATTCAAGAAACTTGAATTGCATTCTAAATATAATTCTCTAAACTAAATATTAGACAGATGAGAATCAAAATAGATGAATATTGAGATTTCTTTCTTCATTCTTTTGCAATCTTTCTTCTTCATTTGTTCAAAACTAGAAGACAATACCTTATTTTTCCATTCAATTTTCAGACATAATTTGAAATTCATGGCTACCCTGTGTATACATTCCACCAATGGCTTAATTATTGATACACTGATGCAGAAATCTTTATATTTCTGATCAAAATAGGGTAGAATTTCTTATTTTTCCATTATTTTTGTAATCGTAACTCAAAATTCAGGTTACCCTGTGTATCAGTGCTGGTTCCAGCTCTCTGTGAGCCCTTAGGCGACTCAGCGGGCCACTTTGTAGAGGAAATCATATAACGACAGCCAACTAGTTTAAAATTTATACAGTAAATAAAACGAACTAAATAAATAGGCCACGATCTCGGACGCTATTTTGTGGATTAGCCATCGTCTTCTTTTGCAGTCATTCTCTTTAAAACCATGTACATTGTGCTTTGTTGATTTAACTTCTTGATTCTCTTTAATCGCTCCTTCTGGGCCTTGCATTCGGCCTCTATAAGCGATGTGAAACTCGGCACTTGCACGGGTAAGCCGGATGCTGACGCTAGACCTAATAGGATTCTTTTCTTTTACAGTATTGGTACTAATGAGATGGTAGTAATAAATGTTTGTCTCTTAACACTGTATTCATTCTGAATTTATTGTTTTATAACATCCATTTATGTATAGTTGATTAACTTTTACGTTTCAAGAAAAATACTTAGCAGATTCTGAGTGTTTAGCGATTTTAATGTAGATTTTTGATAAAGATTGTATTTCACACTGAACTATCGAAGAAAAGTACACACCCTCAATGTTGATGAACGGAAGTTGTGGAACATGTGTGTGGCATATGGGAAAGAGCTTTTAAATCATTATGTTCCAGGTACCTGGAGTTGGTCCCTTCTTTTCTGTAAAAAACTATGTCACTTTCAACTGAGTGTTGCTACAAATTCTGAAACGTGATATCAATGACGAAGTCTACCACGCATAAAGCTGAGAAAATTATCGGAACAGTCTGTAAAACAAACGTATTGAAGCGTCAGTATACTTTTTTGATGTGATTTTCTTTAAACCTGTTCTGATCTTTATTATTTTTTAATCCCAATACCTTTAATTAATATGTACGATCACATTATTTCACTAGTTATAGCAAAAATTGCTGGCATGATAAGGTAAAAAGGGCAAGCCAAGAAATATGGGACAAATAAATTCCTTACCTGTGACACTGTCAGTTTCTGGTGTTGGACAGTATTTACTGTAATCAGGTAAACAATGACCAGTGGCAAGAGTGCTCGGAGCAGGTGGCGACCTCAAATTTAAATGCGGTGAAATTTAAAACAAAAACTGAACTAATATTTAATTACAAATTAGAATTTTTGAAAAAATAAAAAAGAAACGAGACAGCACATTAATAAAGAAATATGTATTGCTTTTCACTAGATATTTTGGTATAAATAATACATTGTTGGACAAATAAATTTTCAAATATTTGTGTATATATATTTTTTTTAAAAATAACAATTACCTTATTTAGTGTTAAATGGTATAATAATTATTTAGTACTTCTCTTTGTATGCCACATACTTAGAAAGTCTAATGCCATTATGATTACCAATTCAGAAATATTTACATATCATTTGAATTTATAACTAGTCTTTAGTGAAGTTCTTCTTACACTCATACATACCCTTTTATGTTTTTCTTTTATGAACAATGAAAATTTATTTAGTCAAACAATTTTTTTTAGAGCAAACAGATGATGTTTCAAAACTCTTGTCTACCCAGAAATAGTACCCTGGCATTAATGAAGTCGTTGTAATGTAAAAGATTCCTTTTGTCTTTAATTTAAGGGCTACAAATCTAAATATTGGCGTATAGAGCCAACTCATCAACTGGTTTCGGACAATCTTCTTTTGTTTTTAAATAAAACTGTCCCCACTTCTTTAAATAAGTGTACATTCTCGTAAGTTGAGTAAACTCTTAAGGTAGCACATGTTGTTTTGAACTTAAAACTCGAGCTCTAAATAACCATTTTTCTAAGATAATATCTTATATACAAATAAATAGGCCACGCGCATCTTGTAATATTGCCACATTGTTTATGCCTGAAAATCAATGGGTTAGAGATTTCAAAAAATACCTAAAGTTCCACATTTATTCCACAATTGATTTAATTTAAATACCATGATCTATACAATAAATTATTCTGTTAAATGAAGAAGAGATGACATCACAGAATCCTAAATAAATGTTTTCTGAAAAACAAAAATTGTAGAACAATATGAAATCATGTAGAAGTTCCAATAAAACCCTTTAGTAACTATTAAAAAAATTCACTGAAACCCGTAAAAAAAATTATATCAAAGCCACTATGAGAGGACAGTTTATTTCAAAGGAGTTACAGATCTTGACTCGATTCGATCATTTTGGATTCCGTTAGAATAATATCTTACCATATTTCTAGGAATCAGATAAAGGGAATGTTCTCTTAATTAAAACTGTCCGGTAGGACAGTTGTATAAGGGTTGATCGTCAAAAACTGCACGAAAAAGCGTAACGTTGAAAAACTCCCAACTTTGACAATTTTTTTCTCTTTTTCTATAAAAGATAAAATTCCCAAATTTTCTTTAAAATGTAGGGCAAATCCTCCTTTACAACTGTAATTTTTTTGCAACAACACAGATATAATAGATTTCGAGAAAAAAGTTGCTGAAAATGTGCAAAAACGGCATTTTCAAAAATGGTTGTTGTTCTTGTTGTTGTTGTTACCTTTTTTGTAAACTGCGTAGCGCCTAAACGCGTGAACCGATTTTTATGAATGAGGTGTCATTCGATTCGGAATTTTAAGTAGATGTGCCTTTTGGGGGTCTCGACGCTGTACATCGAATGGGAGAGGAGTTAGCCCCCTTTATGTAAGGCCCCCTCCAAAATTATTATTTCTAATTTCTCTGTAAATCTTGGCCCGATTTTGATAAAATTTGGTAGGATCATAGGGTTATGGCTTCCCTACGTAACATTAAAACGACATTCTGCTCTTACACTTGTTAAGAGGAAGTATAGCAATCGTTTCAAATTATCGAGACGTGAACCGATTTTCATGAATGAAGTGTCATTCGAATCGAAATTTTGTTCAGACTTGTATTTTAATAGTCTCAACGCTATGCCTCATAAGGAGGGGAGTTTGCCCCACCCAAATAATAGACAAAAAGAAAAATCTATCCAAAAGGTACAAAAATCTCCTTAACAAAAACTTACAGTTTAAAATGTTAAGTATAAGGGTTGATTAAACGCCAAAATGCACACAAATCAGCAGGTAACCAACATTTCATTCATACTTCATTGATATTATTTAAGTAATTTTACTGCATTAACTTTTTATTAAATTTTTTAGAATTTATTAGATGTCACAGACCCAGTTCATTCATAATCTGTGACATCTAATAAATTCTAAAAATGTGAAGGAAAAGTTAATGCAGTAAAATTACTTAAATAATATCAATGAAGAATGAATGAGATGTTGGGTACTTGCTGATTTGTGTGCATTTTGGCGTTTAATCAACCCTTATACTTAACATTTTAAACTGTAAGTTTTTGTTAAGGAGATAAATTTACATTTATTAAACCTTGATAATATTTATTTCTATTAAATACAAATATTTATTGATTGAATAATGTGTTATGTTCTAGCAATCTAATCTATTTGAGTAGCACACATATTATTGTTAATTTTCACATTAGAATTACTTAATTGATGCAATTGAATTGCACTAGTGCTAACCAGCTTGAATTTACTACTCATTACCAAAATTTATGAGACATTCATACACATAGAAAATTAAAAAAAAAAGAAAGAAATGAAGTAGCTTGTCAAAAACACTCTAGTCCCAACATGTTTTTGTACATAAAAAAAACCCCACACATGAAAAAACATCCTCTTCTTTTTCAAACCCTAACTAGCTGGTTATCCATACTTTATCACTTCAGTAAACAGTAACCTTATCAGGGAAGGTTTTCTTCTGGGTTAATTAAGGACTAAGTAAAAGAAATTAAGTTTTATCCAGTAAATACGTTGGTTGTCTCCAGTAGCACTTAAAAGTTATTCTACATTATCTCATTAGAACCTTCTTAAGAAGAGTTTTTATCTATTTTTATTTTATTTTTTTGAACCTCTCAAAAATAATATAGCCGCCTTCAGACTCTTAAGTACGAGGGTCGTTTGAAAAGTCCGTGCAAAAATAAAAACTACTTAATTTTTTGGGGTAAACATTTTTTATTTTTCAACATAGTCTCCTTTTAGGCTTATACACTTCGTCCAACGCTGCTCTAGTTTGTTGATCCCTTTCGAATAATAGGATTTGTCCAAGTCTGAAAAATAGCCATTCGTTTCTGCAATCACCTCCTCGTTTGAATAAAATCTTTTTCCCGCCAGCCATTTCTTCATATTGGGGAACAAATAGTAGTCCGAGGGAGCCAAGTCTGGAGAATAGGGGGCATGTGAAACGAGTTGGAACCCTATTTCCATTAATTTTGCGACCACAACTGCTGAGGTGTGAGCTGGTGCGTTGTCGTGATGGAAAAGGACTTTTTTGTGGGCCAATCGTGGGCGTTTTTCTTGCAGCTCGGTTTTCAAACGGTCCAATAACGATGAATAATATGCACCTGTAACAGTTTTACCCTTTTCCAGATAGTCGATGAGGATTATTCCTTGCGAATCCCAAAAGACAGTCGCCATAATCTTTCCGGCCGAAGGAACGGTCTTCGCCTTTTTTGGCGCAGATTCCCCCTTGGTAACCCATTGTTTAGATTGTTCTTTGGTCTCAGGAGTGTAGTGATGTATCCATGTTTCATCCGCAGTGACGAAACGACGCTTAAAGTTTTGCGGATTCTTCTGGAACAGCTGCAAACCGTCCTTGCAACACTTCACACGATTTCGTTTTTGGTCAAGCGTGAGCAATCGCGGCACCCATCTTGCGGATAGCTTTGTCATGTCCAAATGTTGATGCAAAATATTATGTACCCGTTCATTCGAGATGCCCACAGCAGTAGCAATCTCACGCACCTTCACTCTTCTGTCATCCATCACCATATCATGGATTTTATCAATGATTTCTGGAGTAGTAACCTCAACAGGGCGTCCAGAACGTTCAGCGTCACTTGTGCCCATATGGCCACTCTGAAAATTTTGAAACCACTTATAAACTGTTCTAATCGAAGGTGCAGAGTCACCATAATGTTTATCAAGCTTCTCTTTAGTCTCCTGAGGCGTTTTGCCTTACATAAAGTAGTGTTTAATCAACACACGAACTTCTTTTTCGTCCATTTTTTGAAAATCACTCGACTTCCTCGATTCAAACGAATGCCAAACACAAAAAAATAGACCGATCTGGCTGAAACTTGGTGTGTGTTCTTCCAAGAGATGCTACTAACTAAACATAACCTCGATACGCGCCAGTAGTGCTATCTCTCTGACTTTGCACGGACTTTTCAAACGACCCTCGTAGGTTCACATTGTATTAGCTACTGTGACATAAGACGTATTTAAGTATAAATAAATAGTGTTACGGGTGTCAAAATCTTCATTTACTTTTTTGCAAATCCCAATTTTTCTCTTTATGATTTCTTATTATTATTTATTTAATATTTTTCTAACACAATAAAACAATATTTGTTGAAAAACTAGAAAACGAAAATCATATTATGAGTTCACTGGAATTAGTTTTTAAATTTTTTCTTTTTTATTTCTACTTTTTTTCCAATCTTCAACATTCTAATTCTTATTTATGTTAATGATATTTTGTTTATTTTCTTTTTCATACTATAAAAATAGAATGTGTTTTATAACCTAAACTGGTGACTTCTGTTATTAAATTATCACCTAAGAAATTGATGACAAATTTTGCAATTAAGTTTTTATAAAATAATAAAACAAGATGTCTTTTGCTTGTATATGTCTTTTTAAATTTAAAATGTGCGGAATCTTTTTATCAGATGTTGAATGAGTTTTATTATAATAAAAAAAAAAGATGAGATACTGTCGCAATTTTTGCTTGTTTGAATTTAGTTTTGTAACTTCTGTTTTTATTTATTATTTTTTGTTAAATTTAAGGCGCATCCACTTCTGAGATTATTGGCACTCGGAGCTTATGTCGTACCCTGCAGGTCTCTGGATAGTATTTTCTCATTGCAGATATCACCGGTAAGTGAGCTGTAAGAAGTTGCTAAGAAGAAATAAATCAAAGACCTGGTGGTTGCTGGATGCTCAAACCCAGGATCTCTGCGTAGTATTCCAGTACGTTAACTACTTGGCAAATCCCTTTATTATTTCTATTCTCAAAACCATTTTATCTCCATCCTTAACCCTCGAGCCGTCACCTTATGTGGAAGTGCTATAATCCGTCACCTCGGGTCATATTGACCCAGCATTAAAAACTATTAAATAAAAAGGAAAAACTAACTAATATCATGTTATAGGGAATAGAAATCGAAGACAAAACATTTATTTATACTTTAATAAAACAGAAATACAAATTAAACATAAAATCAATAACATAAAGATGTAATTTCTAAATGAGGTACTGCTTAGCATGTAATGTAAAACAGAGAAAATATTTACAGTTTACAATTAAAATTAAAACAGTTAATTAATTACAATTATTTTTACAGTTTCTGCAAAAAGTAGGATATTTATTGTCCCTTGTACTAGGGCATATGTGGCAGCTTCTTCGTTTTTTAGGGTTAGGAATGTCTTCTCCATTTGTTGCAATCGGAAGAATTGTTGCACCTTCTTCTTGCAGATAAATATTGATCCTCACCTCCAAATCCTGTGAGATCACGGTGCTCAGCGACCTTCTGATAATGATGTTTCGCAATAATTGATGCCCCAAACTTTTAAGGAAGGTGCATCGGTCCATTTTGAAATTTATATTTTTACGTTGAGCATTATTTTTATATGTGATATACGCATTAAATCCTACCCCCACTCCCACTGGGGTCGCTCCCTTAGCTTTTACACAGTGGTGGACCGCGATAGACTTCGGTCACTAAACTCCCAGAACAATCTCCACGGACATTAGCTAAACTCCCCTCGGCTGCAAGGCCATTTTGATACTCGTACAATATTATTAATAGCAATAACAATAAACAAAATTCCTTTTATTGTATAAAATTAAAGAATTACTTGCTTCGGAAACAGTTTTATTGGGGAAGAAAAATGTTACTCAAGGAATCATCTCGGGTCAAAACACTAAGAAATGAATGACACAAGCCGTCACCTCGGGTCAAAATGGCTGGTTCGAGCCCGTACAGCAGGCAGCGGGGAAAAATCCTATGCCATCTCAATCAAATACGTCACAAAGAGATAAATAAAAATGTCGCGAGCCCAGCCCTTATAGATATTAAAATAGAAGGCTTGAAAGTATGAGTCGGGTCAATATGACCCGGCTGAAGGGTTAAGGATATTTATTATTTTAGAATAATTCAAAAATAATTCATGGCACTTCCCGATTACCTATCCAAGCTAGATTAGGTTGCCACTAGTCTGTGCTTAGCCCTCCTTTTAGGCTGGAAACATAGTGGAGCGGCGGGCAAAGCGGCGATGATAGCGAAGAGCAAAGCGGCGAAATCAAACACAAGTAAACATATGGGACCGCGCATAGTGGCGAGAAAGCGAAGATAGAGCAACGCTATCTATAGAGAGTAGAGCGAAGCGTTATGACATGTTTGATTTCTTCGCTCTCATCGCGTTCAATTTGTAAAGGTTATTTTTCAAAGGTTATGGATATTGATACATTATTGGTTTAGTTTGTTTAAAGAAACCTCTGTGGGGCCATAGTATTTGTGAAGCTACAATAGTTTTTAATAATTAATAGTTTAAATTAATTAACAATTAGAAGTTAATGGAGAATTCAGGTAATTTTTGCTACATTTAATTTGGTTCTCAATCCCTTAATGCTAACTTTCATCTAAATACTAGGCAAAATTAAATTACATTTTCACGTCCTACTACTTCTGATCAGGACGAATTCTCCCAATCCTTCTTCTGTAGCGTCCTACAACTCCAGTTTTTCAGATGTACAACATTAATTTACGACAAATCATGGTGTAGTGATTTAATAAAATTATTGTGTTTTTTTAATTGACTAATTTCTTTTTATCTGCAATATATTTCTATTTTATTTTTATTTATTTTGATTTTCTTATCTTAAAGTAACTGCTAGGATTAATGGGGTTACACAGATTTGTATTTAGTTAATTTTTCTATATTGTGCCTAACTTTTGTTGTGAGTTGTATTATTCAAAAGCAATAAAATTTGATTTTGATTAATGGGGTTACACTGGGCTAGTATATAATCAAATGTTGATAAGACATTCGAAAATACGCATGAAACTTGCCAGGATGCTCCCGAAGTTGGTACAAGTGATGAAATTCACCAAGTTCATTTCTAAACTTATTTATGTCATGTACACTGCAGCTCCTACTATTAAGCTGCTGCAAATACCAAAGTTTCAACGAAGAATTTTCATATAAAAATAGTTTCTCCATCTTGTTTTGTCAAAAGGAGAACGCGACTAAACTCGTCACTATGTGCATGCGACTCTTTGCTCGCTGCTCGTCGCTCTCTTTGATATGAAGCAGCTATCATCGCCGCTCCACTATGTTTCCAGCCTTATACAGCCTATTTACATTTACTGTGCACCCTTACTTTGCCCAGGGTACCATCAACCATCAACACTTAAGCTGGCTTCTAAATAATTCGAGTAATTTACAGATAACACTTATCGTACAACAAAACTAGGTGCAAGAACTTGAGTTTTTAGCGATCCCACATTCTCCTTCTTTGTAGATTATTTTCTTGTTTATAGTAATCTAATCATCCATCTTGACCTCAACATTACCTTTGTTCCTTGAACATTCCAAAAACAAACATTTCAAAAAACTTATCAGTAAACCATTCAGAATGTTTCAGTAAGTTTTTACTAATGACACTAATTTCAAAACTATTAAACTGCTTTTAACAAAACGTAAACATTCTTTCAGCATAAAAGAAAAAACAAGCTACTGGTCCTGAACCAGCGACAGCATTGTATAAACATCAATACAGCGGATGCTTTTTGTTTTTTATTTTTGTTTTATTTTTTTTAACATGTAAACATCAACTTTTAATTACTTTAACAACTGTGAACATTTATGCTAGGAACAAAAGAGCCGTCTACTATTTAAAAATACAGTACTAATTATGCAATACAAAAAAAAAATGGGCGTGTGATGAGTAAAGCCAGTATGATGTTGGCCATGAATGGTGTTGGTTCCACAAGAATGGAACTTTTGAGATGTTTATCTTAGTTTTTTCTAATCACCTAGAACTTTTTGGGGAGTGGTAACATTAAAAATGTGTATTATAATTGATTGGGTAAACTTTAAAGTTATTGTTTTGTTATTTATAATACATATAAATTGTACATAATATGTATTGTAGCAACAATTTCGTTTTAAAAGAAATCTTGGTTAAACTAATAAGCTACTTTGGTAAGAGACTTTCAAATCCAAAAATCAGCCTGAACGTATCTATATAAAATAATAACTTACATTTACTGCAATAACCCAAGTTTTATTATTGTAAATGATTTATATTTTTAAAAAATGCTGTTAACTTATTCCATAATAACTGAAATGACTGGTAAACTGCCTTGGTAATTTTTGAAAGAGGTTACAATTTCCACCATATGTTGCACTCTGTCCACTTAATAAAGAACTACTATAGTCACATATGTTTGGTACTAGAGCCTTTTATGTTTACCAGGCAAAATTTACAACAAAATGTCACAAGATATTTTTCAAGATTTATGTCTTTAAGCTAACATATGCGATAAGTGAAGTAGAAAATTAATTATTTATTACTAAAGGCTTTGAAATACGAGTTCAATACTACAGTTAAATAATTAGAAATTACACCTTATTTTTGTGTGCAAATTGTAATTGAGCTGATTTTCTATTTTGAGATTTCAAGTAAGTGTACATTTTGAGGTACATATAAACAAATGATTTCAATAATGGTTAATATACAATTGTAAAGTGAATTAGTTCTAAAATTAAAACAAAGACATTGCAGAGCTTTAGATTTAATGTTAAGATAATGAAACACTCCAATTTTAATATTTTTATTATGAAAGTTCATATAATTTGAAAACATTGACATATTATTGGGCAAAATATGAAACTGGGTACTGTTTCTAAATTTACAACCCAAGTATTTAAAATAAAAGATTTAAGTACAGGTCTTACCCTACAGGTTATATTTTACAAATACAAGAAGGTAGCTTCTTTTTCTTTTTCTATCTTTAACCAAAAAAAAAAGCAAAAAATTGTTGTACATAGTTTTTGTCGTTTTTATTGTATTTTCTCCTTCTGGTTTAGGTCACACATTTTGCCCATAAAGTTGCCTTTAACAGCGTTGTGTAATGTCTGGTAGACGGCAGCTGGTTCTATTGTTTATAGTAAACCTGAAATAATATTTATTTATTTTTTTAAGTAAAGAAGAATAAACATGTCTATAAGTTTGCATAAATAAAGTTTTTACATATGCAGCTTTCAGCATTAACTTTTAACACTGAATTATTTAATTTATAATTTAAATGCTTATTTACTAAAAAAATGCTAATTTATTTTTTGCCAAGGTCTTTGCAGTTTGCTACTTACTACAAGTATTAATTAGAAGGAAGATTCTTTTTTGAGGTGGGGAGGGAATATTCGGTCAAATTTTGTATTTCGATTTTTTACGTTTTTTGATGTCCACTGAGTCCGTCAAAAGTGTTTTTTTTTTTACAAGTTTGATCAGCATAAATGAAAAAAGAAAACCGCATTAAGTTCAAAGTTGACTTTAGGTCTAGATAAACTTTTTAAGGTAGACAGCTAACACGCGATGTTCTTAAAACTTGACGCAATTACAAGCACTATACTTATCTGTTAATAACAATTTATATGAAATATTTTTACGGGGGAATTTGAGTGAGGGAACTTTTGGAGGAGAGAAGTAATTGGGATTTACTAGAATGTATTAACTTGATAACTATTGAATTTTAGTAAGGATTGCATGAGTAATTATAATCCCAAATTTGGAGATAATTGCTGAATACTACTAAAGTAAAGTAATTGCCTATTTTTTCAGGCAGTCTTTACGTCCAATTACCAATTAGGTGACTGTGGACAGAGGCGACTAGCAAACCCATACTTTACTGTAAATTTCTTTTATTAACCATTAAATAAAATCCAAGGCTTAGAGACCGGGAATCGAACCCACTACCACAATGCATATTAACTTTAACTTTACAGGTCTCGCCTCTTAACCCGCTCGGCTACCGTGGCGCCTCAGAAATACTACTATATTTCACTTGATAGATTTAATGAAGTTATAGGCGATTTCTTCCATACTCTAGAGAATTATTAAGAGAACATCGTGTTAGTGGTTCAAACCTTTTATTTTTTCTCTGAACAATGTCTATTTGCAATAAAAGTATGTAAATAGTAGTTTTTACGTAATAGTTTTTTTCCTCCATTTTGACTATATGGTTGCTTAGTGGTATGGCAGGTCTTTCTGGTGATATTGAATCGAAAGCTTAAGCGCCTCCATGAACGGCTTCAGACGATTTATTTTCAGCATTCCCCAGAGACACTCGCATTTCGCCACTGCTACGATGAGTTGAAGTGGCTTTTTCCCTCTCTACTGGCGCCAGTATTTTGTGGCTTCATTCCTTTTCCAAGTTATCCAATCTCAAAGGCCATCTTATATTTACCAACTCTTCAAGTTCAAATCCCTCGATCTATTCTCGTAATACTGGATCTCGTTCCTCTGATCTCTATATTCCCTCACGCCGTACTTCATCCTTTGACAAATCCTTCCTAATACGCGCTACCTCTCTCTCTGGAACTCCTTACCATCATCTGTCCGCCATGCTACTACTATTTCAATCCTTTCTACTCAGCTTCCTCCGAAATAATAATTGAATGCATTTATTTCCTTAATTTTAATACTTATTTTTGTAAATATTCGCCTATTTTTTGTTTATAAATATCTAAAATACAGGCCAAACCAATAGGGTCTCCAACTGTACATGTTTTTATTCTTAGGGGACAATAGTTTTATTTTTCTATTATCTTAGGGGATAATAGATTTATTTTCTTTCTTCTTTCTTTCAATATTTTTCCATTTAATTTGATAAACTTTTAATCAAGAAGGCTTTTGCAAAAAGATGAGAGTTAATTTGTACAAGATTGGCTCATAATGTAGGTAGAAACCTGAGTAAATGAATGTGTGCAAAGGTAAGAAGAAGTCAGACAGTACAAGTGGGTAGAGTTGTGGTCTAAGAATACTGCATGAGCCATGAGGTTATACGATTCCCTAGAGCCGATAGGTTCCACGGCAATGGCAGTGATAGAAATAAACTAATTTAGAATAGAAAATAAAGGTCACATGAGCTAATTTACAATGATAATAAGAATCTAAAAATAATAAGATGAATCATTAAATGAAATGATTAAACTTAACCGTAATTTCCACAAAATGGATGTGTGTCTTCTATTGTGAGCCTCTCTTCTCAGTACATACAGTTGTGGAAGTAAACAAATACCCAGTCAAACTGCACAGATCATGTGACCATTTAAGTCAATGTTTGCAGCAAGGTGATCAGCTGCACCTACACAATTAAGACTGCCTGACTGCCTACGCTCTTCCACATCTTTTTGCCT
The DNA here is from genome assembly GCF_049639745.1 of Rhodnius prolixus. Lineage (NCBI taxonomy): Eukaryota > Metazoa > Arthropoda > Insecta > Hemiptera > Reduviidae > Rhodnius > Rhodnius prolixus. The sequence goes on from NW_027411582.1 coordinate 22,781,590, forward strand.
ACAGCTGCTTTTTTTGGATTCAATTAAACCAAAATTGTAAAATATTTAGCGATTATTATAAAATATTTTTTTTTTACTTTATTTCATTTAGTAAAATTTTTTTTTTACAAAATTGGTGTTAATGTGTGTATTTGAGCTTAGGATAATATTAAAAAAAGTGGAGTTCAATGACGTATTGGCCAACTTCATATTTTCCTCTGTTCTTGAGTGGCGTCACTTAATTTTTTTTTCCCCTAAAAACATTACTTTTTTTTGCAATAAAAATGTTATTACTCAGAAAGTTTTAGTCCGAATTCGTTTCTGATGACACGGTTAGAAAGACAGATAAATTTTCTAAAAATTGACACCATTTCGAAGCATAAGTTATTCTCCAAACAGCCTCAATCTTCCTCCTGGATACTGGAAAAATAAAAGTAATCGAAATTTTTAAGAAAACTCATTAGGCCCCTTTGTGATCATTATCAGACCTAGGTGCTGGCACTTTTTAGTAAAAGTTTCCTTGTCTAATGGGCTTTCTAACGGTATATCATTTTCCAGGATTCCTTTTATCTTCGTATGAGAAATTACGTTTGTTTTACCAGAAAACGTGTTCACGAGCACTCAACAGTGTTAGTTATCAGGTCGTTTAATTCATTGAAAACTCTTTTAGATGGACCAGTAGTCAATTTTTAAAGTAGGCTGCCTTAAAATAAGGAAGTCAAAGGTTACTAATTGCACTTTAAACATTTACATCTGATCTCTCTGAAATATTTGAGAAAATGTTAGGAAAATATGAAGTTGGCCAACACGTCATTGAACTCTACTTTAGATGTACTACACACAGTAGGCCTATGGACATTACTTACTGGTTCACCCTGTATACCTAGTTCACTTTTAAATTGAATTTTTTTTTAAGAAATGCCTTCAACAATTCTCTTTGCGTGCTTATCACACAATCTTGGAGATACAAAACGGCTTCAACAAAATTCTCTTTGCGTGCTTATCACACAATCTTGGAGATATAAAACGGCTTCAACAAAATTCTCTTTGCGCGCTTATCACACAATCTTGGAGATATAAAACGGCTTCAACAAAATTCTCTTTGCGCGCTTATCACACAATCTTGGAGATATAAAACGGCTTCAACAAAATTCTCTTTGCGCGCTTATCACACAATCTTGGAGATATAAAACGGCTTCAACAAAATTCTCTTTGCGCGCTTATCACACAATCTTGGAGATATAAAATGGTTTCAACAAAATTCTCTTTGCGTGCTTATCACACAATCTTGGAGATATAAAACGGCTTCAACAAAATTCTCTTTGCGCGCTTATCACACAATCTTGGAGATATAAAACGGCTTCAACAAAATTCTCTTTGCGTGCTTATCACACAATCTTGGAGATATAAAACGGCTTCAACAAAATTCTCTTTGCGCGCTTATCACACAATCTTGGAGATATAAAACGGCTTCAACAAAATTCTCTTTGCGTGCTTATCACACAATCTTGGAGATATAAAACGGCTTCAACAAAATTCTCTTTGCGCGCTTATCACACAATCTTGGAGATATAAAACGGCTTCAACAAAATTTTCTTTGCGTGCTTATCATAATCTTGGAGATATAAAACGTTTATTTGAACTTTTCTCCAATTAAAATGTGAGTAAAATTTTGAAGAAAAATCATAGCCCAGGTATTTTGGTACAAGTTTTCTAATAATGTGACGTAAAAGAAATATTACTACCAGAAATGTTATTTCGACCTCGAAATTGAAAATATCTACAAACTAAAAATACTATTTTTATTCTATTGTGTTTCTTTTGCCCAGAAATTTCGTCCGTTCTAAGTTAAAGTTGTTCTAATCATTACTGTCGACTGTGGAGTTGATTAAATAATTTCTACGATGATCTTAAAATGCATTTTTTCAAATATATATTTTTTTTTTATTTAATTTGAAAAACTAAATCCAGAATAGTGTGCAGAAACAATTTTAAGTCCATATTGCTGTGTTGTGAGTTACAAAACTATTCGGGTTTGCTGTGTTACAAATAGAAGGACACAGCTGGCGAAGTTATAATGCTTAAATTACCAAGGCTAGTTCCCTCAAACAGAGGAGAACTGCTCTTTCTAAAAGATGGTACGTGCGTGTAGAACAGTCTGTTTACTTTGACAGATGTTAGCATTGGGTCATCTGGGTTCTAACACTCTAGTAATAATCTAAAAAGGAAATTAGACTGCGACTTCCCTTTTTTAGTTTTATTTATGTCGAACGAAAAACATTATGCGATTATAAATAAACGTTAATTTTTTTAAATTATGCTATTTACAAGCGAATTTTTTCAAACTAGTTAGCAAATTCCTATCTCCTCTTAGGAAGAACAGCAGCTGCAACTCACTACTGGGCTTCTTGTTACATTAGGAACCCGCTCATCTTTTGTGGTAATTTACAAGCCATCTCCATCTTGAACGGAAATCACCTCTGTTTATACGATACTTGGCCCTTCTCAACAGGAAATGATTTTAAGTTGAAAAATGTCTGCCATATTAAATTATACTTACGTCGGTGGTTCTAAAGCGAGTTATTGTCGCTTGATTACTAAGTGGAAGTAATGCAATCGTATAAAATATTCGATATTATGTTTTAACCAAAAATATTTAAACGTTTTTGCAGGGGCGGCTCTAGCTCGTGTAGCGCCCGTGTGCAATGAAACCCTGGCGCCCCTAGGCCTGACTCCCCCCCCCCCAGCGGCTATAACTATTAACTAAGTTATCGCGTTTGATAACTGCCGCCACCGCGCTGGCTGGCCGCTTCTGTCATATCATTGTTGTACCATGATGGTCCAAGACGATGCTCTTAGCTGCCTCAGGGAGCGCCGCGGCACCCCCTGAGACGGCGGCGCCCGTGTGCATTGCACACCCTGCACTATAGGTTAAGCCGCCCCTGCGTTTTTGTGGTTTCTTGAAATTAGCCAGTGTATGCATGTGTGTTTTTTAAATGTTTCTTTTCCACCATATTTTGCTTTAAAATACTGCATGCTCAAATGCATTTCATGCTGAAACGGTAGATCTGAGCAAACAATGGTAGAGGAAACATTTGTTGCCCGTCACCTCTAGTTTCAGAATATGGTTCTTGATTTTAGATTCCTGTCCGCATACGCGGCAGACGCCCGACCAAAAGTGAGGGTTCGCAGTTGACCCCCATTTTCATATACACAGTTTTAAAGAATATAAAAAGTTATGAAAGAAACCGGAAACCGCAATTCGATATTTTCAAAATCTGGTATTTATTAACCATATTCAATTTTGGAGATATCTTCTGTGCATTACTTTGTCCCGAATATTTTATAAAATCTTAGGGGTGCGTTCCATTAAGCGCTCACAACTATCAAAATATACCTTCAGCCGTTCCTCATGACGACCGCGGTCGTGACGAAAACGTCACTAATGACGTCATAATTTTCGCTCACGCGAAGCTCACAACGCTCCACCTTAAGAGCTGGGTCGAAGTGGGCGTTCAGAAATTTGGCGCAATTTTTAAAAGCAAAGATGGCGATCGAAAAAATTATATCATGTCATGAAAGTATTATCTCACGTAAATAATTGAATGTGTTTCTCGAAAGTCTAAAAAAAATAATAAAATGAAAAATTACTTATCCCTTTACATATTAAATCACTGAATAACGACCCAATTACACTTTGATAGTTAATAATACGTGGTCTAAGTTTTCGCTTTTTACCATTGCGATTTTGTAAAATTGCATTCCACTCTTCGTCGGAACTAGATGAAGAACTTTCTAAAGCATTATTACGTTGCATTAATAAATATCCAACTGTTGCCACAAAAGACATTTTAATTTTATTTAAACGTAAATTTTATTTAATAAAGTTTATTATAACTGCTTATAAACGGTGTTAAAATTAAAAAACAACCTCTTCAACCTTCTGACTTATTTTCGAGGTCGCCATTTGTAATGTTTACATAAATGGTTAAAACGCCCCACAGTCCATTCCACTTGAGTTTTCCATTGTAACGCTCGCAAGCAAGTGGAACGGGCAAAACCGCGGTCGTGAGCGTGATCATTGTGAACGCTTAATGGAACGCAACCTATGTCGACTTGAAACGCCAATGGCTCCTAGACTTCGGTAGTCGCATGGGTGTTCATGACAAGATTTTTATGTCAGCTTATGAAGTCAGCTAATTTTGAAAAGTTCTTACCTTATTAAATTTTATTATAGTTGATAATTCCTGTTAATAATAGAGAAGGTACTTGATTCCCAGGTGAAAATCCTAAGTTCGAATCCAGCTACCAATTCTCACAATGCAGCTACCAATTCTTTTTACAGCTCACAATGTTGTCTGCAACTAGTGTAACTCTGAATACGGAAACTGCAATTGCACTGTAAAAAAAAAAAGCACCAGGCACAATAACTTCATACGTTGACACGCCTTAAAGGCGGAAAAAAAAAGAGGAGAATACTAGATCGTATATTAACCACCGACGATTCCAAAAAGGAGTTGCACGATATCCAGGATTATAACACTGTTTCTGTAGAGAAGTGGGGGATCACTACTTTACGAGAGGGAAGGTTATATTCACGCAGGCATTCTATTCTGTTATACGAGCTGCACAGTATCAACAAACAGTGCTGCCAGTTGCTTGTTTACTATCATAGTGATAACATGTGCCGGTGTTTCAGTGTGCATCGATATTATCGCCGGCAATAGTTAGATTTTTTTTATTTAATTATTTTACATATAATTTTTTTTTTTGTATAGTGATAATGTATTCCTATTATTTATTAATACTAATTATTAGTGGTTTATTATCCACTATAAGTACCTTCAATTTGGATTCGATAACACATCGAAAATATCGAGGTGATAAAGGTTCTATGTTTGGATTCAGTATTGCGCTACATAAAAGTGGACAACGAAGAGTGTAAGTACTTCTTTTTTTTAAAACAAAATTACTGTGGTTTAAAACAAAATTACTGTGGTTTAAAACAAAATTACTATGGTTTAAAAAAATATAAAATTAACCTCATTCTATTAAATATTTTGCTGAATAGGTAGTATGTACTTGCAAAATACGCTGAGTTTAAACGAAAAAATTATTGGCAATCCATTATATTCTACGTATTCAATAAAAATCATCTCTTTTTAGTTTTAATTTAAAGACCTTGGAATTATTAGTTGTCGCTTTTATAGAACAATAAATTGCCAGTATGTTAATCGTGTATCATGACAGATGATGGTTTTCTTTGCTTAAATTTCCCTTATTGTAATAGAAAGTATCGTATTTCGAGATTTTATCGAAAATATCCCGTTTTGAGTCCAAAAATGTGGATTGTGTGGTCAGCATAAAAATCCGAAAAAAATAGAAGGAAGTTCATTATTTAAAATTTGGTTTAGGTGGTAATATTGGTCTCACCATAAAAAAAATATAGATTTTGAAGAAAAACCAGATTATCGAAAGTGCAACTTAGATATAGATCAGTTTTTTGAGTTTTTTTTTTTTCGAAAACGACTCAACTCAGTACGTTACGGATTCTTCAACTCTTATTTAAGGACCTTTCCCTAAATTTAAGTGGTAGAACTAATATTCTTTTATCATTTCACATTAACATTTACGTGTAATTTTTTCTGCCTTATTAATAATGTTCCGTTTATTATATATTAATACGGATTAATGTCTCTGAACAGATTTTTGTGTTTTTAGCCAATTTTTAATTATTTTTATTTTTAAATGCTACATTTAAAGTGAGCCTTTATATAAAGTTATCCACTATTTGGGTTTTCGAATTGTTGGTTTATAGACTCTATTTGCATTTATCTCGCCGCATTTTGTTTTAAATAACTTTTTGGTTTTTGTACTTGTTCTAATAATTTTTGACTAAGGGAAGCAATTCTTTGAATGCGAAAGATTGATAAGACTTCTCTGTAAATTATTATGCAGGATTCTGTGTTTTATTTATCTAAAGTATTATTAAATTTTTTTTGCTAAATTTGTTTTCAGTTTTCCAGAAATTCCCACTTTCTGAAGTACCCAATTTAATCAATAATTTTTTCTATTTTCTTAAATTTTTTTTTTCTCGAAATTCTTCCAAGAGTTTTTCCTAAATTTTAATATATACATTACCCAATTTTTTTTTTTTAAATTAATTTTCTATCTTCGTAATCAGGTTTTAAGAGATTGAACACTAAACCTACCGACATTTATGCATAACTATTCCTACCATGACCGGTCAAATGGCCGGACTTTAAAATTACTTAAATTTCTTTGTTTACAATAAAGATAATAATTATTTAACTATGAAAAAGCGTAGTTTCTTTTGTTTAAAAATAAATCTCGTAGATTTTACTCTTTATTGCGTCATTTTTTTTTATAATTATAGCTTTCTAAATTGCACATTTCCCGCATACGTATTTTTTACATTTTAGGCTAGCATTTTTTAGTCTTATTGCCTGTGCAGTATCTTATTTGGCTATTTTCCGACCACTTGTTCGTGTACTAATATGTGTCATGCTTTTGTAATGGTAACACAAATTTTGCCTTGAAATTTCACTTTCGGTAGTTTTTTATACAAAATCCACGCATTTATCCCGGGGCTAAGTCTAGGATATTGAAAACTATTTGTTGAGGCCATCTCCGAGATTTACCACGGTTATATTTCTACCACTAGCTGTATACATTTCTGCTAATTTCAGAGCGACAAACTCCCCTAGCGGAACTGTTGGTTTTCTCTGTTTTCAAGTTTTTCCCCAAATATGGAAAGCCTTTTTATTACATCGAACTAGCTAGCGCCAAAATTGATTACCAAAATTTGTCCGGTTTATTTGGCATGTACTGAGTAAATCTGCATCTTGACTTTGTTGGGAACAAATGTCCTTGGAAGAGATATATGCTCTTGGTTAGAACAGTTTTGACTGTTCTCTACGAATTTGTTCCAAAATTTAGAAATCAAAGCAAATTTATCGGTTTGTAAGCGATTATTTCTTTGATCCACTCGAATAAACCTCAAAATTTCCGTCTATACATTTCTGCTCACAGTGTTTGGGAAGAATGCTCGTCCCTATTTCTTGTTCCATAGAAAAGGGCAATATCGTACATTTTTTGCCTCAAATGCAAATAATAATCCGATAAATGCATTATCAAAGTAAGTTTACGAGAGAATTCTGTTACAAAAATATAAATAAATAAATAAAATATTTAAATAAGTAAATAAAATGAAAATATTCTCAGCCGTTCAAATGACCGGTCGCGGTAGTTAAGACGGACTACAAATTTTTCTCAAAAATCAAACACTAGGTAAAGAATTGAATATTAAAAAAACAATTGAATACATATTTTAGGAAAAGTCGTGAAGTTTAATGGCGGTATGATAACGCTGTAAATAGAAAATTTAAACCAAATTTAAAAAACGGTCAATTGACCAGTCGGTGGTAGGTTTAGTGTTAAATGATCGTACGAGTTTGGTTCAGTGATGTTAAAACTCTGTTAAAACTGTTTTTTTTACTAAGAATGCCCCTTTCTCTAGTGGAAATCTGAGTCACGCCTTTTGGCGACACGCTACGGGTGGATCATTCCAGCGTATTCATTATTAATTAATTACATGTTTATATAGTACCGTTCAATGAGGCGGAAAGAGAGCTAGCGCCTCAGGCGCCAAATTTTAGAAGGCGCTAAAATCTGAGTGAGAAAATAAACAAGAACATGTTTAAAGAAGAAATTAATTATTCAGGTTAAAGATGCGTAGTTAATAATTTTAATTTTGAGGGCAGAGCTAAAATCAGATTCTTTTAGGTTTTGTTAGAATTAAAATCGACAAAACAACCAAATAGTACTTGAAAGCGGCACATTTAGACGACCTTATTTGTTCAATATTATAATTTGACTTCAACTCGTTTTAGTAAAAGTGATGAAGTAGGATGTACAAGATCGTAACATGGTAGTTCAAAATATTGCTCAGAATAGCCTTGGCTTAAGCCTAAATTTCCTGGAAATATATTTAAAATGAAAATTACTCGTATTTAGTTATAGGATAAAATAGGTCTAGGTTTTTAAATTACTAATAAGTCTTTTTGTAGTCCAGGGTGAGTTTTGATCTGTTGTCTAATAGTAATTTAAAAACCGGCTGAGAATATTTTCATTTTATTTACTTATTTTAATATTTTATTTTATTTATTTATTTTTTAGTGATAGAATTCTCTCGAAAACTCAATTTGATAATGCATTTATCGGATTATTGTTTGCGTATGACGCCAAAACTGTACGATATTTCCCTTTTCTATGGAACAAAAAATAGGGACGAGCATTCTTCTCAAACACTACGAGCAGAAATGTAAAGATATGTCATTGTTATAAGAAACGTTCTGAGGCTCTGTGTTGAGCAAATTTATAGGAAATTTAATGCTCTTTTGTTTGGAATAAGCAGATTTGTTGTAGGATAAAGGATAGAAAAGATACGGCCGTTTTTATGGTGAAAAACGTGAATATCGACGGAAAAGTTAAAAATGCAAATATCTTGGACACTATTGAGAATCGGGCCATAGTGAAGAGAATATTTTTTGTTGCATTTGAGCTGTAGAATCACCTCCCCAAGTTTCGGCCACTCCTCCGTATTCACCCTGTATATGTAAAAATATTAAAGCCAGTCTGGGCTTATGGCGTCGAACTGTGGAGATTAAACCAAACGCTCAAATCTCTCCAAAGGATCCCAGTCCTTGCAGTCTAGAATTCTTCGCTCTGCAGTTTGACGCTTCCTTTCTACGTCACCAATCAAAACCATTCACACAGACTTAAACATTCCTTTTCAAGTCGCTGAAAACACGATACAGAAAACTCGCATCTTAACATTCAATCTCTTCACAATACCACTTGTACAACATCTATCTTCCAGAATATTTTTCAGACAACACTTCGTAGACGTCTTAAAAGACAGTGTGGCCTCGCGATCTCCTCACTGATGACGTGAGACTATAGATAGTGAAATGTTATTGGAGTGTTACCGCTGGGTAACTTCTCCACTCTGAGTTATTTATTGTTATTACAGCTTAAAATGCGTTACTTTTACAGTTGCAGGTACGTACATTATGCTTTTTTTGTTTTAATGATAACTAAAAGATCTGATAAAAATTGACGATTATGGCCAAAATAGAACTAAGTTTGCTACTATTTCTATATTTTTTCCTGGTCTAGGATGCCCAATGATTAGAAGGCCGTGGATAAAAAAATTTTCGCGCACAGAACAAAAATTGGTTATACGGTGACTCCCCCCAATCAATACTGATCTAAAAAAATCATTTCCATCGTAGAAATCATAAATAAATACAATATCAGCTGTAATGAGTAAATTCTCCATTTTCCTTTAAATTCTGTACAAATAATTATTGTAGGCATTTTGCTTTTTCAAAAGCTGATGATTTGATTTTGTTATTTTTTTATTTAGTGTTAATGGATGTAAACACTGATCTGTGTTGGTATAACAGTTGGTATTACTTAAATTGACTTCCCAGCAAATTCCAAATGTTTGTTTTGCGAACTGATCAGTGTGTATAATTGCCAAAAGTTAGGTAATTATTTAAAAATTTGTTTCCAATACTATAAACAGCAATAAAAAATTCGAAATCTAATAAATTATTATGACAAAAGTGGTCAAAACCAATTACAAATTGAATGAAACACCAAACAAATCATCTTATCTCTCATAAAATCATTCTCCATCACCGTGATCTGGCCTCCCAACTATTGATGATCTAACTGATGATCCATCCAGTCCATGGCCACGCCTCATAGTTCACCTGTTCTTCTTATTACAGGCGAACATCGTTGATGTCTTCATCAAAGTCTGAGTCAGCATTTTTTAATCTTATAATTTCTCATTCACGATTATAAAAACAATCAGGACATCAATAAAACACTTTTTTTCTGCAACCATGTCGGGAAGTTCTCATTACTCAATTAAAATCAGCTGTGTAATGCCCAACTTCCCACACTAGTGGGGAAAAATTCCCATTAGTGTCACTTTCCGCACTAGTGTGTGGAAAAACTTTATTGTGCTTCCTTGATATAAGAAGTTTTGTTATTAACATAAATATTTTCTGTAAAACTTTAATAAGCTTATTTAACGTAACTAAATAATTAAAAAACGAATATTAAAAAATAAAATAAAAATTGAAAGGAATATAGAAATAAAAATAATACTTTAATAAATAATTAGATATTTTTAATTATAACAGTTAAAAAGGTTATAGTGTTACCTTATAGAAATTTAAAATGGATTCTTGCGATTCCTGTTTAGAAAACACTCCATCAATAAAAGAAACAGCAGAAAATGTAATAAGTAATGTGAATACGTAAGTAATGTAAATAATTGTAATATAACAATAAATGTTTATAATAAATAAATTACTTTTTGTAGACTGTAAAAATGAAATTTTTAATTTTTTTAGTTAATAAATCTAATGGTTGCAGAAAAAATATAATATTTAACTCGAATGTAAAGTATTTTCCTCACACTCGGCAATTTGCACTTGCACTCGCCTCGCTTCGCTCGCTCGTGCGTGCAAACCCTGCCTCGCGTGAGGAAAAGTACTACTTTCCACACTTGTTAAATAAATAACTATTTTTGCTTATAATTATGATTAATTAATTTTTATTCCGGATTATTTCACCCAGGTTCCTTTTTTAAACATTTGCCATAATTTAAATATAATATCATTAAAAGAAAGAAGATGTTTTTTCATTTTTTTTAATGATTTAAAGCGCCTCAACATCTGAGGTTAAATGAGGATATCTGTGACGCCCGGACAGAGTTCGGTTACAGACAAAACACTGTCCCATTTCGGGACAGTGAAGCTGTAAGAAGCTCTTTAGGAAGAGATAAATAAATCTAAGGGCCAGCAGCTGGATTCGAACCCGGGATCTCTGCGTGGGAATTATTGTTATTTTTTTTTTTTTTTTTTTTTTTTTTTTTTTTTTTTTTTTTTTTTTTTTTTTTGGCGCATCAACAGCTGAGGTCATTAGCGCCCGGAGCTTTTTCCAGTGCACTGCCGGCCTCCGGACAGTGTTCTCTCGTTACAGACAACACTGTCCATCACCGGACAGTGAGCTGTAAGAAGCTCCTAGGAAGAGAAAATCTAAGGGTCAGCTGCTGGATTCGAACCCGGGACCTCCGCGTGGGAGTCCAGTATGCTAACCTCATAGCTAATCCCTTCCCTCAATTATTGTTATTATTATTTTTAATAATACAAAATAATTAGAAACATTCTGTTTCTACCTCCAAAAAAGGTAATAACTCATAGAGATCAATGAAGACGGCCCCGTTAATTAGTGATCTACCACTATATCTATATCTTCATAAATAATGCACATTTGTTGTGGAAAGAAAAAAATGCATTTCTCATGAAACCAATTAAAGATGTGTTTTAAATAATTTATAATTTTTTGCAATAAATGTCACGATCTTCCTATTTGCTTAGTTGTAAGCAATAATTTGAAATAAATCCTTATCATTTGAATATAAAAATATTATTTTTTTATCGTTTAAATAATAATAATAATATTAAAAAAAAGAATGCTTATCAACTTTTGGCGCCATGTCAAACTGTATGTTCATTTCTAGTATTTTTAACGCTTTAAAAAGTCGGGCTAGCTAATTTTAGAGTACATCTTTGGCCAACAAGTTCACGTTAAAACATTATTTATTAGTTTAGAAATTTACTAGAAATAAGTAAAAAACTATCGCGCGCCAAATTTTCTAAATTGAATTTTCATAGACAATAAATTTTTTTGTAGGTTTTACCGAATTTGAGAGTAAAAAGTAGAACTAGCTTTTCTCAAGGGTTTTTAAAACAAAATGTCGGTCCAAATTATCTTCTTTAAATGTTGAATGAATGAAGGAATAAATATTTATTTAAATAAATATACACATACGAGGGTCGTTTGAAAAGTCCGTGCAAAAATAAAAACTACTTAATTTTTTGGGGTAAACCTTTTTTACTTTTCAATATAGTCTCCTTTTAGGCTTATACACTTCGTCCAACGCTGCTCTAGTTTGTTGATCCCTTCCGAATAATAGGATTTGTCCAAGTCTGAAAAAATAGCCATTCGTTTCTGCAATCACCTCCTCGTTTGAATAAAATCTTTTTCCCGCCAGCCATTTCTTCATATTGGGGAACAAATAGTAGTCCGAGGGAGCCAAGTCTGGAGAATAGGGGGGATGTTGAAACGAGTTGGAACCCTATTTCCATTAATTTTGCGACCACAACTGCTGAGGTGTGAGCTGGTGATGGAAAAGGACTTTTTTGTGGGCCAATCGTGGGCGTTTTTCTTGCAGCTCGGTTTTCAAACGGTCCAATAACGATGAATAATATGCACCTGTAATAGTTTTACCCTTTTCCAGATAGTCGATGAGGATTATTCCTTGCGAATCCCAAAAGACAGTCGCCATAATCTTTCCGGCCGAAGGAACGGTCTTCGCCTTTTTTGGCGCAGATTCCCCCTTGGTAACCCATTGTTTAGATTGTTCTTTGGTCTCAGAAGTGTAGTGATGTATCCATGTTTCATCCACAGTGACGAAACGACGCTTAAAGTCCTGCGGATTCTTCTGGAACAGCTGCAAACCGTCCTTGCAACACTTCACACGATTTAGTTTTTGGTCAAGCGTGAGCAATCGCGGCACCCATCTTGCGGATAGCTTTGTCATGTCCAAATGTTGATGCAAAATATTATGTACCCGTTCATTCGAGATGCCCACAGCACTAGCAATCTCACGCACCTTCACTCTTCTGCCATCCATCACCATATCATGGATTTGATCAATGATTTCTGGAGTAGTAACCTCGACAGGGCGTCCAGAACGTTCAGCGTCACTTGTGCCCATATGGCCACTCCGAAAATTTTGAAACCACTTATAAACTGTTCTAATCGAAGGTGCAGAGTCACCATAATGTTTATCAAGCTTCTCTTTAGTCTCCTGAGGCGTTTTGCCTTTCATAAAGTAGTGTTTAATCAACACACGAAATTCTTTTTCGTCCAATTTTTTGAAAATCACTCGACTTCCTCGATTCAAACGAATGCCAAACACAAAGAAATAGACCGATCTGGCTGAAACTTGGTGTGTGTTCTTCCAAGAGATGCTACCAACTAAACATAACCTCGATACGCGCCAGTGGTGCTATCTCTCTGACTTTGCACGGACTTTTCAAACGACCCTCGTAAAATAAATAATGAAGTGCCAATGAACAATACATAATAACCTTCGTAACAATGGTATGTGGAAAGCTTAAGATGTGGAGGATACAGAATGCTGGGGAAAAAGGAAGGAAAAACCTGCAGCTAGTGTAGAGAGAGTTAGAGAAGGATGTGTTTTAGTCTTCTGTGTCTGTAGGAGGATAGAAGGATCTATAGGAGGCTATGTCGCGGCATAGTGGATAAGGATTGACAGCCTAGGATGGAGAGGAGTTTCAGCAGACTGATTTTTGGATCATAGGCGTGTAGTGGGGGATTATGGATGCAGTCTCCGTGGTGTGAGTCGATTTTAGTGCTTCGAAGAGAGTCTGAGAAATTTGTTCTGTGTTGTCCTGGACTACTATTTGTTCCCCAATATGAAGAAATGGCTGGCGGGAAAAAGATTTTATTCAAACGAGGAGGTGATTGCAGAAACGAATGGCTATTTTTCAGACTTGGACAAATCCTATTATTCGGAAGGGATCAACAAACTAGAGCAGCGTTGGACGAAGTATATAAGCCTAAAAGGAGACTATGTTGAAAAATAAAAAAGGTTTACCCCAAAAAATTAAGTAGTTTTTATTTTTGCACGGACTTTTCAAACGACCCTCGTATATTGGGGAAAACCCAGTTAGGATAATCATAACTTTGCAGAGATATATCAAAAAAATTCACAAAAACAGTTCCTACTGAAAATAGTTTGGGGTCAGGCGAAGCTATAGATGAGTTAGACTGAAAATTTTGTCTTTCTAAGTTGTAATATACTGAGCTCTAGTCATAACTTCCTAGGAATTTACAAGTTTTTATGTAAGAAAATCATAAATTGTTGTTATATTTCAAATCTTTTTGCAGCTAAGTAAAAGAAGCTTTCAGAGCAATAATTGTTCTTAGTATTAGTTTTACAACTTTAAATTATCACTGGGATTTCAAATTTTAAAGGATATCGGTTAACTGAAAGAGCAAATTTGCGGAATGATTCCCATGATATTTTTTCAATTACCACTTCCATAATTTCGATATACTTAAATGCTGCATTGTAGCCAATAACTTTTTATTTATTTTTTGAAATTTTTAAGACAAATTTTGTAAGGGGTATGTAGGGTTAAATAGAGGTAACATAGCTCTCTGTCCGATGAAAGTGTTGTCTCTTTCATCCGGCAGTGTACCGTAAAAACCTCTAGGGGCCAATGATCTTAAATATATATATAAAATAATTTTAAATTAACAGAAATCTTATGAATGATAAAAAACTAAACAAGGCCATAAATAAGAACTGCATTTCAATTGCATTAATGCATTTTTTTTTTAAATAATGAAGGTCAACTTAAAGGGAATTTTTTAGATCATAAAGATTTAACTGTATATGACATGCCACCTAGATATATCGTTCTAGTCTATTACTTATCTCCAATGTTCTGTGGATGTAATGGTTTTATATATATCGTAATAAAAACAGCTTCCAATTATTTGTAAATCAGAATCTCTTTTAAGTGTTTCATTAGAAATCTGATGTCGCATAATTCTTGGATCAAAAAATTGCCAGATAATTGTCGTAATAATCGATTTTATTGTATATTTATAAAATAAATATTAAATATTAATTCCTAAGTTTTCGTTTGAGTAATACGTTAACTGTGTTACGACATATACAGGGTGATTCATTTAAAACGCATCAATCGCTAATAACTTTTTAGGAGAGCGGAATTCCGAAAAAAGTCACGAAGTAAACTATATGTTTTCTTGGGTCTAGTTTTCAAATTTTCCACCATCGATGCTGTATCTTTATTTTTGGCTGAGTTAAGGCCAAAAACCTGATTGGGGTTTCCTAAGGACCACTGGTTTTGACAATGATTATGAAAACTACATAAAAAATTGTGTAAAATGACGTTAATCCCGTTTCGATATCCCTAATATTAGTCGAGATATTTAAGATCAAAGTTACAATTTTATTTATTCGCGATCGGTTTTCAATATTAATTTTCCACCAGAAATGCACCAGTTTTGAGAGGTCCTCTGACTGCAAAAAATGGTATTTGCGATGCAAAGAACAAAAATATTAATAATTGAAGATTTTAAAACATGTAGTGTAATGTAATGGTTGTGGGGGAATCAGGATAAATTTGTTTTATCATTAAATAAAAGTAACTGTCACATCATTTTAATGCACCCAGTATGCAAGACTTCTTGACCTATGATTACGGTACGATTAAATTGCCAGGGAAGGGTGGGTGTTGGTCTAATGGTCAAGAGCGTGGCTTTGTAAGTGGGAGATCAAGAATTCGAATCCCGCGTATGCAGTCATTCTTATTACTTAAAAAAACCATATTATTTTCGCGGGATCGAATTGCTTTTATTTGAAGATTCACCCAAAACCATTATATTACAGTATACATGTTTTAAAATCTTCAATTATTATTATTATTGTTCTTTGCATCGCAAATACCATTTTTTGCAGCCAGAGGACCTCCCAAAACGTGTATTTCTGGTGGTAAATTAATATTGAAAACCGATCGCGAATAAGATAAAAATTGTAACTTTTGTCTTAAATATCTCGACTAATATTAGGGATATCGAAACGAGGTCAACGTCATTTTACACAATTTTTTATGTAGTTTTCATAATCATTGTCAAAACCAGTGGTTCTTATGAAACCCCAATCAGGTTTTTGGCCTTAACTCAGCCAAAAATAAAGATACAACATCGATGGTGGAAAATTTGAAAACTAGACCCAAGAAAACATATAGTTTACTTCGTGACTTTTTTCGGAATTCCGCTCTCCTAAACAGTTATTAGCGATTGGTGCGTTTTAAATAGATCACCCTGTATAATCACTGCTCTATCAACATCAATTAGTCTTCCTCTTATAAATAATTCTTATAATTAACTCGTATTAAGTTTTGAAGAGCTGTATTCTGCATTTTGCTTTAGTCTTTATTTGTGGAAATAGAACACTTTGTATACAATTAATCAAAATATTTCTGCTGGCAATTTTTGTTGTTTGAAAAGCCAAATTACAGCCTGCAGTTGGACATTTTAATTATCCGTTGAAATCAGCTGATTGTGCTAATGATTTTTGTGTTTCATCATGGGTATCCTGTCAAGGTCACAGTTTTTTATCATTTTTTATTTTTTTCTGATTTTTTATACCTTTACCCGGCGGACATTCCAGTTGAACTCCGGTAACCTCCAAAATAAATTTTAGGTACAATTAGAACTATATTTGGGTCACCATGATAAATTAAGAGCATCGTTTTGACTTCCTGAAATTAAAAAAAATAATAATGTTATTGGCCTCTTGAGCTAGCAAATCAGCCATTTACATTCTTTCGAAGCTTCTTTAGTGTATTGAATATTTACAGAGTTATCTTGTTGTTTGTAATGAACTCAAAGAGCTCTGTGTAAATGCTGCCATCATCAGCTGCCAGAATAGTATTTAAATTGGGAGGTAGCGGACATCCAGTCGCTATCACAGCCCTCCAACAATCGTTCCCTCCCTTTCGTGTTGTTAGCCCATTCCAGGATTAGATGGTTAGCGTCTGCTATTACTCCAGAAGTACAGGAACACTGGTGAGATGTTTCCACTCCCAATCCTGGCTAGATGGGGCGGCGAATAATTGTGGTTAAACCTCATTCTAATGACTCTGCTAACAAACTTCCTATTGTTGTTCTTATATCTGTAAAACCATGGTCTTTTGGGGACACTAGATTGGATGGCTGTGTAAAATTGGTCTTTTCTCGCCTTTGACGATTCTTATATCCGCTGCCATTTTGTAAAGCACTCCGCTTTTGCATAATTTTTTAAATTATAAAAAAAAATTAATCCTACCAAAAACTGTTTAATTTCTTTCCATAAACGGGCTCCATTTTCAAAACCTATGCTTAAAAATTATTAAATTTATCGTTGAATGCATTCGAAAGATCATGGTTTGAAGTGTTAACGCTGCATTGCCAAATGCTCGAACTTAGTCAGTTATTGCCAATGTGGAGTCATATTGACTCCATAATTTATTTTTATCTTTTTTTTATATTGATTTCAATTTTAATAATAAAATTTGCATTAAAGGATGAGAAAGAATAGGAATTAAGGACGAAAGAACAAATTTTGGAGCTGTCCACAACATTTCACACAGAAGGAATTAACTTCAACTTAGGATCGCAGTGAATTTCCCTTTTCTAGAACCCTGATTTGACTGCCTTCTGATCAGGGACTTTTTCATTTTTTTCAATTACTGTGCGCTGTTGACACGGATCGGAAATTACCCAATTCGCTGCAAGTCTTTGCTGCAATTCGGGCAGAAAATCAATTCTAGAAAGAGGCTTTTTTTTTGTGCCTTGATACTTTCTATGAAAATTATGTAATCTTTATCAAACAAGCATTTAGGCAATAATCTGGAGTCGAAGTTAATAACAAAAAATCTACTTATATTACCAATCAGGAGTCGAAATGACTCCGATATATTTACGTGTAATGCCAAATCTGGAGTGAAAATGACTCTTATGATTCAAGTAAACCAATCTGCAAAAAAAAACTAAGAATTCCACGGTCTTCAGCTCGTGACTATCGAATGGTGAGAGAGTGGGGATAGCATATCTAAGAGCATTTTGGGATAGCTATGAGATGTGGGGAAACAGAGACAATTCCTATTTTTTTTGGGGAGTCAAATTGACTCCGGATTGGTAATGCAGTGTTAAACAAGCAGTTTGGAAGAAGACGTATTCTTCATTTCGGCCTAAAAACAATTTAGATTTCTTTAATCAGTTAGCGGAGTTGAGTTCGTAAGAGCGGTTCTAGAGAAAGAGGACGGTCCAGGATGAACTGATTGCTGTATTATTGAGGACTGTGGTGGTTTTCTGGCGTGCTGGGGATATCAAGTGCCGAAATATAGGGTAGTATGACAACAAGAAGATGAGCTTAAAGTAACATGCAAGAAATGGTCGCCCAGTTACGAGTTCAGAGCAAGGAAGGAGGTTACTGAACTAAGTCTTAATAAAATCAATATTGACCAATGAAATTACGTAAATCTTTAATGAAATCCTTCCAAGTAATGCGGGTTAGATATGTACTCAATAAGTTATAGCTAATTGCCCACTAAAACCATTCCCTTATTATTATTATTATTTTTGTATGATTAAGGCGTGTCAACATCTAAGGTTATTGGCGCTCGGAGCTTTTTTCAGTGCACTTCCGGCCTCCGGACAGTGTTCTCTCGTTACAGACAACACTGTCCATCACCCGGACAGTGAGCTGTAAGAAGCTCCTAGGAAGAGAAAAAACTAAGGGTCAGAAGCTGGATTCGAACCCGGGACTTCCGCGTGGGAGTCCAGTATGCTAACCTCATAGCTAATCCCTTCCCTTGTTCCCTTATTATTATTATTAAATACCTGCTTGATTTAATCAAAATCATTGAGCTGAAACAACCAGTTATTTTGAAGTATTCTAATTTTTTAATGCTTCATTGAAAATACGTACCTGATTTCTAACTATCTCTGTCAATGTCATTAATTATGTTTCGATAGTTATTTATTTCTTGTAACGTATGACAGGAGACAGGTGGTTACCTGTACGGGTAGGCAGATGGTTTTAGATATTCTTTTAGAATAAGATATATTGGTAGAACTGGTTCTGTTCACGGATACATTTTATTATTATTGAATTTTGGTAGTACAGCTTGCCAACTTGTTGAGAGAATATTTCTTTCTTTAAAAACTATTAGCTTAACTCGGAGGATAAAGCCTGAAAAGTAGAATTCTTCTAGCTGGTAAAAGATAATTATTGTTTTGAATTTAGAATTTTTTTGGCATCCTCGCAGCGGATTTTGGCTTTCCTCATTATACCCATACGCAGCCATTATTGTTATTGTAATTATTGGAACAGAGGATCATTTTCAAGCTCAGTTGCATGGATCTTCTCTTTCTTTTTTGACCCAGTATTTTAAAACTGTTCTTTTGTTTTGTTCAAGTTTTTTAAGACTTTGTTCTTTTATTTCTATTTCTGAGCGTGTTTAGACTTCATTGGCAAGCGTGTCGAATTGGTACCACATATTTTAAGCATGAACCCTACTAATATATGAGTGTGTCGTTAGTTTTAAAATCATTCACTACAATGTTGTCTTTACTTTTCAACTTTACCGGCCTCTTTTTGTTCCCCCTATTTGTTACTTTCTACAACTCGTCCACTCTGCAACACTGTTTAAAAAATATTCTTTTTCTAAATAATAAAAATAAATTAAGTCGAAACTAAGTTAGTTCAATATTACGAGAAAAACAGAAGTAAAAAAGATACATAGCTGTTATATTTCTGTCAATAACAACCTTTGATTTTAATAAAAAAACGTTCATGTGGCTAGGTTCTATTTTAATATTTTATCTAATTTTACTTTGAAAGGGAACGGATTAGCTATGAGGTTAGCGTAATTGATTCCCACGCGGAGATCCCAGGTTCGAATCCCGCTTGCTGGCCCTTAGATTTTTCTCTTGCTAAAGAGCTTCTTACAGCTCACTGTCCGGTGATTGGCAGTACTGTGTGTGTGAGGAGAGAATACTGCACGAAGGCCGGCAGTGCGCTAAAAAATAACTCTGGGCACCAATAACCTGAGATGTTGGCTGGCGCCCCTTATATCATTAACAAAAAACATATATATATATTACTTTGAATAAAAGTGAATAAAACTAGCTTTTATTTAGTACCAATGCACCTTGAAGCAATATTTCTGAACAATTTTAAAATTTAAAAAAACAGAAAATATTACAAAGAATAAAAAATTGATGAGGCAATTCTATAATAAATTTGGCATTTTCATTAAATTACAAAACGTGAAAGCACGGTTTTAAAATTCTATTTTGCCCAATGAATCCACAAAATTCAGGCTGTATTAATCACATTGGTTTCTGCTATATCACATTTTACTGAAAGGTTCGTCTAATTACAATTTGTAGATATACGAGGGTCGTTTGAAAAGTCCGTGCAAAGTCAGAGAGATAGCACTACTGGCGCGTATCGAGGTTATGTTTAGTTAGTAGCATCTCTCGGAAGAACACACACCAAGTTTCAGCCAGATCGGTCTATTTCTTTGTGTTTGGCATTCGTTTGAATCGAGGAAGTCGAGTGATTTTCAAAAAATGGACGAAAAAGAATTTCGTGTGTTGATTAAAAACTACTTTATGAAAGGCAAAACGCACCTTCGATTAGAACAGTTTATAAGTGGTTTCAAAATTTTCGGAGTGGCCATATGGGCACAAGTGACGCTAAACGTTCTGGACGCCCTGTTGAGGTTACTACTCCAGAAATCATTGATAAAATCCATGATATCGTGTGAAGTGTTGCAAGGACGGTTTGCAGCTGTTCCAGAAGAATCCACAGGACTTTAAGCGTTGTTTCGTCACTGTGGATGAAACATGGATACATCACTACACTTCTGAGACCAAAGAACAATCTAAACAATGGGTTACCAAGGGGGAATCTGCGCCAAAAAAGGCGAACACCGTTCCTTCGGCCGGAAAGATTATGGCGACTGTCTTTTGGGATTCGCAAGGAATAATCCTCATCGACTATCTGGAAAAGGATAAAACTATTACAGGTGCATATTATTCATCGTTATTGGACCGTTTGAAAACCGAGCTGCAAGAAAAACGCCCACGATTGGCCCACAAAAAAGTCCTTTTCCATCACGACAGCGCACCAGCTCACACCTCAGCAGTTGTGGTCGCAAAATTAATGGAAATAGGGTTCCAACTCGTTTCACATCCCCCCTATTCTCCAGACTTGGCTCCCTCGGACTACTATTTGTTCCCCAATATGAAGAAATGGCTGGCGGGAAAAAGATTTTATTGAAACGAGGAGGTGATTGCAGAAACGAATGGCTATTTTTCAGACTTGGACAAATCCTATTATTCGGAAGGGATCAACAAACTAGAGCAGCGTTGGACGAAGTGTATAAGCCTAAAAGGAGACTATGTTGGAAAATAAAAAAGGTTTACCCCAAAAAATTAAGTAGTTTTTATTTTTGCACGGACTTTTCAAACGACCCTCGTAACTAAAGCGCCACATTTAAATGAAATCTCTTATAAAAACGCGAACTGGAACAGAAAACATACAAATTGGTAAAGAGAAATTTCAAGTTAATTATAAAATATCCGTAGATTTAATTTTACAGAGTTCTAATTTTTTTTTACTATTTCTGAACGATTTAGAACCTTTATTCATCGTCAGAGGTTTATTTCTCAGTAGAAGTACAGTTTGATTTGCCAATTACATACTTTCTTTCATAAAAGTGTGTAATGAAACTAAATCAAACTGAAAATTTTATATTATTTTCAAATTGTATTATTTTTCTTTTAAATTAATACAAAATACTCTTTTACCTGTTGTTACTGCGACCTATTTGGTCTTACGGCATCGAAGTATGGGGATCAACTAAACGATCCAATTCTTTACGCATCCAGACTTTACAATCAAAAAATACTACGAAAACAACGCTCCATTCAACATTTCTAACCTCACCACTCATAATGATATCAAAATCCCTTTCATTAACGCCCTTACTAAAACTCGTTTCTTAAAATTTCATTCCTTTACAGCGGCTCATCCTAATCCTTTAATTGAACACACCTATCTTCTTCCACATTACCAGGTAATCCTCCAAGGAGATTGGAAGAGAAGATGGCCCCACGCGATCTACTCTCCTCATAATAGTATAGTGGATCTGATCACGTTAATGGAGTGTCGCCACTGGGTGCCTTCTCCAATCTTCAATCAACACACTGTACGTATTTCATCACATTTGCTTGTTGCAACAACCGTTGCAGTCGCAAGTTTCGATAAAAGATTAAAAAAAAAAAAAATTAAAACTGTCCGGTAGGACAGTTGTATAAGGGTTGACCATCAAAAACTGCACGAAAAAGAGTAACGTTAAAAAACACCCAACTTTGACAATTTTTTTCTATTTTTCTATAAAAGATAAAATTCCCAAATTTTCTTTATAATATAGGGCAAATCCTCCTTTATAACTGTAATTTTTTTGCAACCACCTAGATCTAATAGGTTTCGAGAAAAAAGTTGCCGAAAATGAGCAAAAACGGCTTTTTCAAAAAATGTTCTTGTTCTTGTTCTTCTTCTTCTTCTTCTTGTTGTTCTTGTTGTTACCTTTTTTGTAAACAACGTAGCGCCTAAACGCGTGAACCGATTTTCATGAATGAGGTGTCATTCGATTCGGAATTTTATGTAGATGTGCCTTTTGGGGGTCTCGGCCCTGTACGTTGAATGGGAGAGGAGTTAGCCCCCTTTATGTAAGGCCCCCTCCAAAATTATTATTATTAATTACTCTGTAAATCTTGGCCTGATTTTGATAAAATTTGGTAGGATGATAGGGTTAGGGCTCCCCTACCTAACAATAAAGCGACGATCTGCTCTTACACTTGTTAAGGGGAAGTATAGCAATCGTTTCAAATTATCGACACGTGAACCGATTTTCATGAATGAAGTGTCATTCGAATCGAAATTTTGTACAGATTTGTACTTTAAAAGTCTCGACGCTATGCCTCATAAGGAGGGGAGTTCGCCCCACCCAAATAAGGCCCTTTCTAAAACTATTATTACCAATATTTCTACAAAGCTTAGTCCGATTTTGATAAAATTTAGCACGAAGAAGTGATTAAAGCTCCTCTATGTGGCTGTGAAGTGCCATCATGCTCTTACACCTACTAAGAGGAAGTACTGCAATCGTTAAAATTATCAATGAGTGAACCGATTTACATCAATGAATTGTCGTTCGATTCAAAATCTTTGCCTTTTAGGGAGAAGTACTGTAATCGCAGTTTATTTTTCTTGCTCCTCTTAAAAGGAAGTACTGAAATCGCAGTTTAATTTTGCTATTTACGTACAAATACCTTCCTATTTTATTCAAAACGCTTTCTCAAAAAAATGGTTATTGAGGATGGTTTGGGGACCGTAACTATAATCATTCTTTAAAAAGATCTCTCCAGTGGTAGTTACGGTTCCGATTTAACACCTTATCAGGTTATAATGATAGAATAGCTTATTCCAAATTTTAAAAAATCTGTAAAGCAGACGTAACTTTGCAAATAGACAAAAAGGAAAATCTATCCAAAAGGTACAAAAATCTCCTTAACAAAAACTTACAGTTTTAAAAGTTAAGTATAAGGGTTGATTAAACGCCAAAAGGTACACAAATCAGCAGTTCCCAACATTTCATTAATACTTCATTGATATAATTTAAGTAATTTTACTGCATTAACTTTTCCTTCACATTTTTTAGAATTTATTAGATGTCACAGACCCTTATGCTGGCCAGTTCATTCATAATATTTTTTTATTATAATTATGATAAAATGAGTGATGAATTATTCTGAGTAGTCACATATACATGCATGTTAAAGTAGAAAAAAACAAAGTTAGAGTCGGCCACTTTTTAAATTTCAATCACGGAGGATTCAAAACAATATTTCAGTCTTAAATTTGTCTTACCGAAATATTCGTGAGCACAAATAACATACATTTAATAACAAGTAGATTATTCAACAATATTTACTCATTTCTCAATTGTAATTTAATTTAGTCCCCCTAATTTTACTTATGGTAAAATACTGGAATAATTAGCTGTCCTAAAAATATGCATATCTTTATTTTCTTTATTTTATATTACATATATATAACATTGTGGGAAGAACACCTAGATTGAGAATGTAATTGAAGAAAACTATATTATTTGCGATAAAGCCAGATTATTTATTACTTATTATTACAAACGTTTGACTACAACATAAAATAACAATTACTTTAATCGAAGAATGAACTTAAACCAATGATTTTTATTTAAAAATAAAAATAAATGCATAAAATCATTGATGTAAAAAAAGTTTATGAATTTTTTAGCCTCTTATTTTTTTTATATTTTTTATAACGTTTTCTTTTTCACCTGTGATTAATAGTTTGATTATTATAGATAAATAGATATTACAGTCAATCTAAGTTAAATGGTGTGCTACTTGAGTAAATATTTTGTAGACGAAAATGGCCAGCATAAGGGTCTGTGACATCTAATAAATTCTAAAAAATGTGAAGGAAAAGTTAATGCAGTAAAATTACTTAAATTATATCAATGAAGTATTAATGAAATGTTGGGAACTGCTGATTTGTGTACCTTTTGGCGTTTAATCAACCCTTATACTTAACTTTTAAAACTGTAAGTTTTTGTTAAGGATACATATTTAGTTTTAAAAATTTTACAAAACATTCCAGTTATCTATAAATAATTTCTTTAAAAATAGAACTTATTGAGGAGACATTTTTCTTATCCCAGACGATAGCCCTTAAAGTGAATGTTCTGACCCTAAAAGGGAATTTATAGATAACAAAGATATTTGATAAAAATAAACGAATATAGTTGAAAAAGTTTACTTCTATTAATCATTGATTATTTTATCTGTAGTTTTTAAATAGAAATGTCGTGTCAAGTTTTCACTTATTTTAGTAATCAAAAAGGCAACTGGGCAAGGAAAATTGAATAATTATTAATGAAATTCTTTCATTAATGTTAAAACGTTAAAAACCAAAGTTACTTTGGATATTTACGTCAGATTTTAACGTCACTATTTCAATTTTCTTGGTGGTTAGTCTCTGGCTAACTTTAAATTCTTAAAAAGAATAATATTTTGCTGTTAAATTTTTCTTTAGATGGTGTTCCTTCTACATTTTTCACTCAATTTAAGATTAAAAGTTGCTAAAATTATCGCGATTTTTTAAATGTTTTTTCCATTGGTTTTAATAGGATATTTTATGTAACTGTAATGCAATTCTATAAATAAAAAGACCTTGAAATTGTATAGAGATTTCGCAATGCATATCAAGAATAGAGGGCTACATCCTTCCTCAGTAACTTTTTATGCTATAGATATGTGATATCATATTTCCTAAAATCTTACTGGCATTTTCCCAGCTGCGCTATAGTTAGAAACGTTTACAACTATTATTTAGGTTAGGTACTGAACTGTCTTTAAGGAAAAAAGAATCTGTATAGTTAAAATACGAGTATTTTAAAAGTATTTCAAGTTCCACTATAAAATAATTCAATAATTTGTTCTTAGTTTGACGATAAATATATTAATACAAACATGTTTTAAAAGAAATCAAAACTTCGTGCTTCTCTACAGTTATTACAGTTCTGAAAAACGAAAAGATTATTTTAAAACCCAAATTGGAAAAAACGTCTAAGCTAGTTTTTTAGAAAATCTCTAAAAAGGGTTCCCATTCTGTTTTTTTTTTAAAAGGAAAATCCCCTTTTTATAAACTAGTACATCTAATTATCAAATTGTCTTTGAAATTGGGATTTTGGTTACTCATTTATCCTTACTTTAATTAAATATGTTAGTCTCAAAACTTTAGATTATGCCGAAATGGTACTTTAAAACTATAACTAACTAGTCGAGACCGGGGCTGGATTGTATGGGGTTAAACCTGAGGTACATATTGTGAGATCTCTTTGGGAGATACGCTATACGAGGGTCGTTTGAAAAGTGCGTGCAAAGTCAGAGAGATAGCACCACTGGCGCGTATCGAGGTTATGTTTAGTTAGTAGCATCTCTTGGAAGAACACACACCAAGTTTCAGCCAGATCGGTCTATTTCTTTGTGTTTGGCATTCGTTTGAATCGAGGAAGTCGAGTGATTTTCAAAAAATGGACGAAAAAGAATTTCGTGTGTTGATTAAACACTACTTTATGAAAGAGAAGCTTGATAAACATTATGGTGACTCTGCACCTTCGATTAGAACAGTTTATAAGTGGTTTTTAAAATTTTCGGAGTGGCCATATGGGCACAAGTGACGCTGAGAACGTTCTGGACGCCCTGTTGAGGTTACTACTCCAGAAATCATTGATAAAATCCATGATATGGTGATGGATGACAGAAGAGTGAAGGTGCGTGAGATTGTTAGTGCTGTGGGCATCTCGAATGAACGGGTACATAATATTTTGCATCAACATTTGGACATGACAAAGCTATCCGCAAGATGGGTGCCGCGATTGCTCACGCTTGACCAAAAACGCTTGATCCAATAATAGGATTCGCAAGGAATAATCCTCATCGACTATCTGGAAAAGGGTAAAACTGTTACAGGTGCATATTATTCATCGTTATTGGATCGTTTGAAAACCGAGCTGCAAGAAAAACGCCCACGATTGGCCCACAAAAAAGTCCTTTTCCATCACGACAGCGCACCAGCTCACACCTCAGCAGTTGTGGTCGCAAAATTAATGGTAATAGGGTTCCAACTCGTTTCACATCCCCCCTATTCTCCATACTTGGCTCCCTCGGACTACTATTTGTTCCCCAATATGAAGAAATGGCTGGCGGGAAAAAGATTTTATTCAAACGAGGAGGTGATTGCAGAAACGAATGGCTATTTTTCAGACTTGGACAAATCCTATTATTCGGAAGGGATCAACAAACTAGAGCAGCGTTGTGTGTATAAGCCTAAAAGGAGACTATGTTGAAAAATAAAAAAGGTTTACCCCAAAAAATTAAGTAGTTTTTATTTTTGCACGGACTTTTTAAACGACCCTCGTAGTCTTCCAGACCGAGGTCTTTGCCTGATCAAAACTTGGGCTGAGGAAAACCTGCGAATGAATCTTAGAAATAGGGAGATTCGCTTCTTTTCGGACAGCCAAGCTGCCCTGAAGGCCTTTTCTTTCTTTGGAACTACCTCTTCCCTGGTTTGGGAATGTAAAAAGGACCTGGAACAACTGGCTCCGCACAATAATGTTCTCCTGGTTTGGGAATGGGTGCCGGGTCATGTGGGGATTAAGAGGGAATGAAATTGCCGATCTGCTGGCCAGGAACGGAGCTAACACTCCTTTAATTGGCCCGCAACCTGTTCTGAGGGATCATCAAGGATGCAGTTCAGAGACTGGATCTGTAGAGAACATGAAAAGAACTGGGTGATGTTCGCTGGGATCAAACACAGCAAGACTATGATGTATTGGCTGTGCTAACAAAGTGCCAAAGAGACTGTACTTATTCACGGGGCATCGTAGATTCAGGAAGCAGTTCTGAAGAAGGTGGGGTGCTTATTAACTCGGAACCATTGTGTAGAATGTGTCAGGAAGAGGAGGAAACGGCCTCTCACTTGCTTTGCAATCGAGTGGTTGCGCTATGAAATCTTTAGCTCTTTGAGACCAAAGGTGAGTGTTGCGCAAAAAGAACTAGTAGGAAAAGTCTTCAACCTCTTTAGGTAGGGGAGGTTTCGTCTGCTAGATCCAAAGGGGAATGCCGTGGGGCATAGGCCCCGTCCCGTTTGTCTATACTATTCTAAATATGTTAGTCACAAAACTTTAGATTATGCCGAAATAGTACTTTAAAAACTAAGCCTACCTTTCATCCAAAATTGCCTTTTAAAAAGTTTTCTGGGGAATAATGTTTTCGAGGAAATGTTGAAGGACCTTTTGAGCACAATGTGAGCACGTAGTTTAAAGAAAATGAAGTCATTTTCAAGAAAATAAAAAAAACAAATATGAAAAAGCCATTCATTGAATAGTTAGTTCCGTTTACAGGATATTGCTTTCAAGGTTACAGCCGGATCTTCTGATTTTTTAAGAAATCAAACGTTGCAGAATATCTAAGTAACATTAAGAATTTTATCGTTTGTTTATTGATTTTAACGCCATCTTAAAATCAACGCAAATGTCATGTCCGTGACCTACATTCAGCAACTCCAATGATCCAGATTATCTCTTTACAAAGTTCACTTGTAAGTTGCTAATTAAGTAGAAGACACGTAGCTGATGTTTTCTTGCTAAAATTGAACGATTAATTGGATCATTAATTAGAATAGTTACAATAAATTCAGGTAGAAAAGAATGTAAACTTTACAATACCATATAAAGGTATTTAAGAGGAGTACAAAAAAATATCACTTGCGAGGAAGTTAACCTCTTGAATGAGGGGCAGTTCTGATCCATATATGTGTGTGTATTTAGTGGATCGTGTACAAAGTAAAGATCACGGCAGCCTAGTATTGACAATATCACGATTGTGTACATGTAATCTAGTCACATTTTCAAATCTTGGTGACTTCCAAGTGTATATATTGTCAACATTCTCGCTGTACTTTCAAATTCACTCGTGCCACACGAGATGCCTTTCTTATGTCGTGTAACTAACTCCTACTTTTGCCAGCCATTTGTGATTTATTTAAAATAAAATTAAGTCATAAATAAACAGTGATAATTGGTTCTTTCATCAATGTACAAAGTTTAAAAAATTAAGTATAATGGTTTATTAAACCATTAAAAGGTACACAAATCAGCAAGTATCCATCATTTCATTGATACATCATATGAAGAGAGATATGGAGGTTTAAAATTTGAACGATTTCAAAACCTCCAAAATTAAACCTTAAATAACTCAATAACTATAATTATTAAAACATTGTCATTTATACCAGTTAAAGAGTGGACTTTTCTCTACAATTTGGTAAAGGAATCATTACAATCGGATGAATAAGAAGAGAGATATAGAGGTTTGAAATTTGAACGATTTCAAAACCTCCAAAATTAAACCTTAAATAACTCAATAACTATAATTATTAAAACATTGTCATTTATACCAGTTAAAGAGTGGACTTTTCTCTACAATTTGGTAAAGGAATCATTACAATCGGATGAATAAGAAGAGAGATATAGAGGTTTGAAATTTGAACGATTTCAAAACCTCCAAAATTAAACCTTAAATAACTCAATAACTATAATTATTAAAACATTGTCATTTATACCAGTTAAAGAGTGGACTTTTCTCTACAATTTGGTAAAGGAATCATTACAATCGGATGAATAAGAAGAGAGATATAGAGGTTTGAAATTTGAACGATTTCAAAACCTCCAAAATTAAACCTTAAATAACTCAATAACTATAATTATTAAAACATTGTCATTTATACCAGTTAAAGAGTGGACTTTTCTCTACAATTTGGTAAAGGAATCATTACAATCGGATGAATAAGAAGAGAGATATAGAGGTTTGAAATTTGAACGATTTCAAAACCTCCAAAATTAAACCTTAAATAACTCAATAACTATAATTATTAAAACATTGTCATTTATACCAGTTAAAGAGTGGACTTTTCTCTACAATTTGGTAAAGGAATCATTACAATCGGATGAATAAGAAGAGAGATATAGAGGTTTGAAATTTGAACGATTTCAAAATCTCCAAAATTAAACCTTAAATAACTCAATAACTATAATTATTAAAACATTGTCATTTATACCAGTGATAGAGTAGTCTTAGCTCTACAATTTGGTAAAGGAATCATTACAATCGGATGAATAAGAAGAGAGATATAGAGGTTTGAAATTTGAACGATTTCAAAACCTCCAAAATTAAACCTTAAATAACTCAATAACTATAATTATTAAAACATTGTCATTTATACCAGTTAAAGAGTGGACTTTTCTCTACAATTTGGTAAAGGAATCATTACAATCGGATGAATAAGAAGAGAGATATAGAGGTTTGAAATTTGAACGATTTCAAAACCTCCAAAATTAAACCTTAAATAACTCAATAACTATAATTATTAAAACATTGTCATTTATACCAGTTAAAGAGTGGACTTTTCTCTACAATTTGGTAAAGGAATCATTACAATCGGATGAATAAGAAGAGAGATATAGAGGTTTGAAATTTGAACGATTTCAAAACCTCCAAAATTAAACCTTAAATAACTCAATAACTATAATTATTAAAACATTGTCATTTATACCAGTTAAAGAGTGGACTTTTCTCTACAATTTGGTAAAGGAATCATTACAATCGGATGAATAAGAAGAGAGATATAGAGGTTTGAAATTTGAACGATTTCAAAACCTCCAAAATTAAACCTTAAATAACTCAATAACTATAATTATTAAAACATTGTCATTTATACCAGTTAAAGAGTGGACTTTTCTCTACAATTTGGTAAAGGAATCATTACAATCGGATGAATAAGAAGAGAGATATAGAGGTTTGAAATTTGAACGATTTCAAAATCTCCAAAATTAAACCTTAAATAACTCAATAACTATAATTATTAAAACATTGTCATTTATACCAGTGATAGAGTAGTCTTAGCTCTACAATTTGGTAAAGGAATCATTACAATCGGATGAATAAGAAGAGAGATATAGAGGTTTGAAATTTGAACGATTTCAAAACCTCCAAAATTAAACCTTAAATAACTCAATAACTATAATTATTAAAACATTGTCATTTATACCAGTTAAAGGGTGGACTTTTCTCTACAATTTGGTAAAGGAATCATTACAATCGGATGAATAAGAAGAGAGATATAGAGGTTTGAAATTTGAACGATTTCAAAACCTCCAAAATTAAACCTTAAATAACTCAATAACTATAATTATTAAAACATTGTCATTTATACCAGTGATAGAGTAGTCTTAGCTCTACAATTTGGTAAAGGAATCATTACAATCGGATGAATAAGAAGAGAGATATAGAGGTTTGAAATTTGAACGATTTCAAAATCTCCAAAATTAAACCTTAAATAACTCAATAACTATAATTATTAAAACATTGTCATTTATACCAGTTAAAGAGTGGACTTTTCTCTACAATTTGGTAAAGGAATCATTACAATCGGATGAATAAGAAGAGAGATATAGAGGTTTGAAATTTGAACGATTTCAAAATCTCCAAAATTAAACCTTAAATAACTCAATAACTATAATTATTAAAACATTGTCATTTATACCAGTGATAGAGTAGTCTTAGCTCTACAATTTGGTAAAGGAATCATTACAATCGGATGAATAAGAAGAGAGATATAGAGGTTTGAAATTTGAACGATTTCAAAACCTCCAAAATTAAACCTTAAATAACTCAATAACTATAATTATTAAAACATTGTCATTTATACCAGTTAAAGAGTGGACTTTTCTCTACAATTTGGTAAAGGAATCATTACAATCGGATGAATAAGAAGAGAGATATAGAGGTTTGAAATTTGAACGATTTCAAAACCTCCAAAATTAAACCTTAAATAACTCAATAACTATAATTATTAAAACATTGTCATTTATACCAGTTAAAGAGTGGACTTTTCTCTACAATTTGGTAAAGGAATCATTACAATCGGATGAATAAGAAGAGAGATATAGAGGTTTGAAATTTGAACGATTTCAAAACCTCCAAAATTAAACCTTAAATAACTCAATAACTATAATTATTAAAACATTGTCATTTATACCAGTTAAAGAGTGGACTTTTCTCTACAATTTGGTAAAGGAATCATTACAATCGGATGAATAAGAAGAGAGATATAGAGGTTTGAAATTTGAACGATTTCAAAACCTCCAAAATTAAACCTTAAATAACTCAATAACTATAATTATTAAAACATTGTCATTTATACCAGTTAAAGAGTGGACTTTTCTCTACAATTTGGTAAAGGAATCATTACAATCGGATGAATAAGAAGAGAGATATAGAGGTTTGAAATTTGAACGATTTCAAAATCTCCAAAATTAAACCTTAAATAACTCAATAACTATAATTATTAAAACATTGTCATTTATACCAGTGATAGAGTAGTCTTAGCTCTACAATTTGGTAAAGGAATCATTACAATCGGATGAATAAGAAGAGAGATATAGAGGTTTGAAATTTGAACGATTTCAAAACCTCCAAAATTAAACCTTAAATAACTCAATAACTATAATTATTAAAACATTGTCATTTATACCAGTTAAAGGGTGGACTTTTCTCTACAATTTGGTAAAGGAATCATTACAATCGGATGAATAAGAAGAGAGATATAGAGGTTTGAAATTTGAACGATTTCAAAACCTCCAAAATTAAACCTTAAATAACTCAATAACTATAATTATTAAAACATTGTCATTTATACCAGTGATAGAGTAGTCTTAGCTCTACAATTTGGTAAAGGAATCATTACAATCGGATGAATAAGAAGAGAGATATAGAGGTTTGAAATTTGAACGATTTCAAAATCTCCAAAATTAAACCTTAAATAACTCAATAACTATAATTATTAAAACATTGTCATTTATACCAGTTAAAGAGTGGACTTTTCTCTACAATTTGGTAAAGGAATCATTACAATCGGATGAATAAGAAGAGAGATATAGAGGTTTGAAATTTGAACGATTTCAAAATCTCCAAAATTAAACCTTAAATAACTCAATAACTATAATTATTAAAACATTGTCATTTATACCAGTGATAGAGTAGTCTTAGCTCTACAATTTGGTAAAGGAATCATTACAATCGGATGAATAAGAAGAGAGATATAGAGGTTTGAAATTTGAACGATTTCAAAACCTCCAAAATTAAACCTTAAATAACTCAATAACTATAATTATTAAAACATTGTCATTTATACCAGTTAAAGAGTGGACTTTTCTCTACAATTTGGTAAAGGAATCATTACAATCGGATGAATAAGAAGAGAGATATAGAGGTTTGAAATTTGAACGATTTCAAAACCTCCAAAATTAAACCTTAAATAACTCAATAACTATAATTATTAAAACATTGTCATTTATACCAGTTAAAGAGTGGACTTTTCTCTACAATTTGGTAAAGGAATCATTACAATCGGATGAATAAGAAGAGAGATATAGAGGTTTGAAATTTGTACGATTTCAAAATCTCCAAAATTTAAACTTAAATAACTCATTAACTATTATCATTAAAACATTGTCATTTATACCAGTGATAGAGTAGTCTTAGCTCTACAATTTGGTAAAGGAATCAGAACAATATCAAGAGAGATATAGAGGTTTGAAATTTGAACGATTTCAAAATCTCCAAAATTTAACCTTAAATAACTCATTAACTATTATCATTAAAACATAGTCACTTATACTAGTTATAGAGTAGACTTTTCTCTACAATTTGGTAAAGGAATCATTACAATCGGATGAATAAGAAGAGAGATATAGAGGTTTGAAATTTGAACGATTTCAAAACCTCCAAAATTTAACCTTAAATAACTCATTAACTATAATTATTAAAACATTGTCATTTATACCAGTTAAAGAGTGGACTTTTCTCTACAATTTGGTAAAGGAATCATTACAATCGGATGAATAAGAAGAGAGATATAGAGGTTTGAAATTTGAACGATTTCAAAACCTCCAAAATTAAACCTTAAATAACTCAATAACTATAATTATTAAAACATTGTCATTTATACCAGTGATAGAGTAGTCTTAGCTCTACAATTTGGTAAAGGAATCATTACAATCGGATGAATAAGAAGAGAGATATAGAGGTTTGAAATTTGAACGATTTCAAAATCTCCAAAATTAAACCTTAAATAACTCAATAACTATAATTATTAAAACATTGTCATTTATACCAGTTAAAGAGTGGACTTTTCTCTACAATTTGGTAAAGGAATCATTACAATCGGATGAATAAGAAGAGAGATATAGAGGTTTGAAATTTGAACGATTTCAAAATCTCCAAAATTAAACCTTAAATAACTCAATAACTATAATTATTAAAACATTGTCATTTATACCAGTGATAGAGTAGTCTTAGCTCTACAATTTGGTAAAGGAATCATTACAATCGGATGAATAAGAAGAGAGATATAGAGGTTTGAAATTTGAACGATTTCAAAACCTCCAAAATTAAACCTTAAATAACTCAATAACTATAATTATTAAAACATTGTCATTTATACCAGTTAAAGAGTGGACTTTTCTCTACAATTTGGTAAAGGAATCATTACAATCGGATGAATAAGAAGAGAGATATAGAGGTTTGAAATTTGAACGATTTCAAAACCTCCAAAATTAAACCTTAAATAACTCAATAACTATAATTATTAAAACATTGTCATTTATACCAGTTAAAGAGTGGACTTTTCTCTACAATTTGGTAAAGGAATCATTACAATCGGATGAATAAGAAGAGAGATATAGAGGTTTGAAATTTGAACGATTTCAAAATCTCCAAAATTTAAACTTAAATAACTCATTAACTATTATCATTAAAACATTGTCATTTATACCAGTGATAGAGTAGTCTTAGCTCTACAATTTGGTAAAGGAATCAGAACAATATCAAGAGAGATATAGAGGTTTGAAATTTGAACGATTTCAAAATCTCCAAAATTTAACCTTAAATAACTCATTAACTATTATCATTAAAACATAGTCACTTATACTAGTTATAGAGTAGACTTTTCTCTACAATTTGGTAAAGGAATCATTACAATCGGATGAATAAGAAAAGAGATATAGAGGTTTGAAATTCGAACGATTTCAAAACCTCCAAAATTTAACCTTAAATAACTCATTAACATTGCTATTTATACCAGTTATAGAGTAGACTTATCCCTACAATTTGATAAAGGAATCATTACAATCGGAACACTACGAAGAGAGATATAGAGGTTTAAATTTTGAACTAATCACGTGTATATTCTGACTCATGGTTGACATAAAAATCTGGCATCTTTTTCCAAATTTTGTGCCAATTTTCATCTACTGCCAAAAAGTGGACTCACCTTAGCCAAATTGAACTTCCGGTTTTAAATGAAGACTCTATTCCTTTTTATCTGTGACTCATAACTTTATCCATTTATTCATTATTTATCGAAATTATAAATAGATGTGTCTTTTTTCGAGTAAAGTGCACTTTAAGTGCAATTTAAATCAATGTGGGTGTGGGTTTAATGTATTGACTCACAGAACTTGAGATTATTCACTCATAAAATATTTTATGCATTACTAAAGTTGAGTCAATTTAATTTTCTACGTAGGCTACTTTGGGTGTTACCTACTCAATGACCATGGGGCCTAATCTGGCAAACAATAAATGATTGTTTTGATGTTAAAACAATGATGTTGTGAGAGGAAAGAGAAGAGTTCAGTGGTTTTTGGTACTGAATTCCCTCAGGGAGATCCTGGATGCTAGCCCTTAGAGCTTCTTATAGTGTCCAGTGATGGTCAGTATTGTCTACAGGGTGACCAGAGTTATATGCTCCACCCACTTTTTTTTTTAACGGCGGGAAATTTCGAAAAAATAAAAAACACGTATTTAATCATTTTTAGTCTAGTTTATTTTCAGTGACTGACCTATTTTTTTAAACTCCTGAATCTCGAGATACAGCATCCAACTTTTGTTTTTCAAATGGAACGTTATATTTTTTTTGCATATTTTTATAGTATTTGAGCTCCTAAAATAAACAAAAAAATTTTTTTTGAAATCGGTTAGGTTTTTCAAAAGTTATGGTAATTTAAAATATGAAAAAAAAAATTCACCTTATGGTCAAAATTACATTATTTTTTTAAAGAATCTGTTCAAACTGGGCACAATCAACGGATAGGCAAGCCAAAACTCTGGACTCCCATGCTTTGCTTGTAGCAGCACTTATGGTGGCGAAGTCAAGATCTAGGCAGGCTAGAGTTATTCGACGTTTCAGATCATCGACTGAAGCCACGGGATTAAGGATACTTTACACTTCATTTTTTAGATATCCCCACAAAAAATAGTCCATTGGGGTTAAGTCCGGAGATCGAGGTGGCCATTGGATGGGACAATTGAAAAGTCCCTAAGCACTTTTCATGGAAATTTCTGTCCAGGTAACCTCGAACCACTCTCGCCGGGCAACCATCTTGTTGAAAGTACTTATCTGGCCGATGTTGTAGATGAACATCTTCAAGCAGAATTGGCAAAAGATCGCTTAAAAAAAAGTTAGATACCTTGCACCAGTTAAGTTCTCTCTGTAGAAGTATGGGCCGATTAGTTGATTTCCTAAAACTCCACACCAAACGTTTGTAGGAAAAACAACCTGAACGTCGAATAACTCTAGCCTGCCTAGATCTTGACTTCGCCACCATAAGTGCTGCTACAAGCAAAGCGTGGGAGTCCAGGGTTTTGGCTTGCCTATCCGTTGATTGTGCCCAGTTTGAAGAGATTAAAAAAAATAACGTAATTTTGACAATAAATTGAAAGTTGTTTTTCATATTTTAAATTACCATAACTTTTGAAAAACCTAACCGATTTCAAAATTTTTTTTTTTTGTTTTTTTAGGAGCTCAAATACTATAAAAATATGCACAAAAAATATAACGTTCCATTTGAAAAACAAAAGTTGGATGCTGTATCTCGAGATACAGGGGTTTAAGAAAAATTGGTCAATCACTGAAAATAAAACAAACTAAAAATGATTAAATACGTGTTTTTTATTTTCGGGAGCCATCGGATATGGACGCACCTTAAAGAATAATGGGTAAAAAAAAAAAATCTAACGTATTGTGACAAGGTAAAGTAGTTAAAGTCAAATTCTATACTCCAAAGTTTGATTAATTAAAAAAAGTTTCCTCCGATGGAAATAATCAGCCATATTATCTAGCATGGCTGACCTAACCACATTTTCCAAACTTATTATACTATTCAGGTTCGTAAGTACTGCATGAAATTTTATTTTATTCTATCTATGCTTTTAGGCGGACACCTAAAAAATCAATACGTTTTCCGTAGAAGTTGTAGATAATTTTGTCTGAGCAGAATTATAAACAGTGAGTCACCATGCACGTAGTATATTATTGCATTAAGAGGGCTATGACGTAGTTTTTCTTTTTTGTAATTGTTCAATTCTGCCAAAGGAAGGAAATAGATAGGCTAGAAATAGATAACGGTGGGAGTTTGGCTTTATCTAATCGTGTGGTAGTTTTCATCTACTACAAAATACTAAAATAATAAAATAAAAATATAGTGTAAAATTGTAGATATAAGCACAAAAATAAAAGACAAAAGTGTAATCTTAAGTTTTCGAGAAATTTGGGGCTTTTTATCATGCTTATGATAAAGTTACTCTTATTATCTCGATCACCCCATAAATTGCTGATTAAATAGCTACTGGGTAGGAGTTAATATCTCACATTAACCGTTAGATAAAATCCAAGGGCCTAGAGTACTGGAATCGAACCCACTAAACCAACAATACGAGGGTCGTTTGAAAAGTCCGTGCAAAAATAAAAACTACTTAATTTTTGGGGGTAAACCTTTTTTATTTTTCAACATAGTCTCCTTTTAGGCTTATACACTTCGTCCAACGCTGCTCTAGTTTGTTGATCCCTTTCGAATAATAGGATTTGTCCAAGTCTGAAAAATAGCCATTCGTTTCTGCAATCACCTCCTCGTTTGAATAAAATCTTTTTCCCGCCAGCCATTTCTTCATATTGGGGAACAAATAGTAGTCCGAGGGAGCCAAGTCTGGAGAATAGGGGGGATGTGAAACGAGTTGGAACCCTATTTCCATTATTTTTGCGACCACAACTGCTGAGGTGTGAGCTGGTGCGTTGTCGTGATGGAAAAGGACTTTTTTGTGGGCCATTCGTGGGCGTTTTTCTTGCAGCTCGGTTTTCAAACGGTCCAATAACGATGAATAATAATATGCACCTGTAATAGTTTTACCCTTTTCCAGATAGTCAATGAGGATTATTCCTTGCGAATCCCAAAAGACAGTCGCCATAATCTTTCCGGCCGAAGGAACGGTCTTCGCCTTTTTTGGCGCAGATTCCCCCTTGGTAACCCATTGTTTAGATTGTTCTTTGGTCTCAGGAGTGTAGTGATGTATCCATGTTTCATACACAGTGACGAAACGACGCTTAAAGTCCTGCGGATTCTTCTGGTACAGTTGCAAACCGTCCTTGCAACACTTCACACGATTTCGTTTTTGGTCAAGCGTGAGCAGTCGCGGCACCCATCTTGCGGATAGCTTTGTCATGTCCAAATGTTGATGCAAAATATTATGTACCCGTTCATTCGAGATGCCCACAGCACTAGCAATCTCACGCACCTTCACTCTTCTGTCATCCATCACCATATCATGGATTTTATCAATGATTTCTGGAGTAGTAACCTCAACAGGGCGTCCAGAACGTTC
The DNA here is from genome assembly GCF_049639745.1 of Rhodnius prolixus. NCBI lineage: Eukaryota > Metazoa > Arthropoda > Insecta > Hemiptera > Reduviidae > Rhodnius > Rhodnius prolixus. The sequence goes on from NW_027411582.1 coordinate 22,819,741, forward strand.
AGCGTCACTTGTGCCCATATGGCCACTCCGAAAATTTTGAAACCACTTATAAACTGTTCTAATCGAAGGTGCAGAGTCACCATAATGTTTATCAAGCTTCTCTTTAGTCTCCTGAGGCGTTTTGCCTTTCATAAAGTAGTGTTTAATCAACACACGAAATTCTTTTTCGTCCATTTTTTGAAAATCACTCGATTTCCTCGATTCAAACGAATGCCAAACACAAAGAAATAGACCGATCTGGCTGAAACTTGGTGTGTGTTCTTCCAAGAGATGCTACTAACTAAACATAACCTCGATACGCGCCAGTGGTGCTATCTCTCTGGCTTTGCACGGACTTTTCAAACGACCCTCGTACACATCTTAACGCTTTGCGAGGTCTAAATAAATGGAAATCGGAAAACTATCCAGCAAAATAAATTGCCAAGACTGTGACAGTTGGTTATGAAGGCCAGACAAGTCCAGTATCTTAAGGCAAGGTTGTAACCAGCATCAATATGATTGTAAGACGAAAAAAAGATGACAATTCCACCGCGCTACTTAGACACCACTTTGACAATAAACACAATTTTAACTTCCAGAATGTGACAGTACTTGATAGGGGAAAAGAACCAGTACAAATGTAATTTTCTAGAAATGTGCCACATAGTGAAACAAAACAACACAGTTAACTTTAGGACAGACACATACTTCTGCACACAATTATTGCTGCGTTCTTTTAAATTTACTAATCATTTGGTTCTTATGTTATTTAGTTCATAAGGGTTTTTGGTTTTTCCGGCTTTTTTGTATTAAAAGAAATTTCCCAATATCTATTTTATTGTCAAAATTGAACATTGTAATTACTCTATTGTATCTGTCCCATTGTCATTACCAATATTCCCGTGTAAGTCCCGCTAAATCTGTATATACAGGGTGATCCATTTAAAACGCACCAATCGCTAATAACTTTTTAGGAAGCGGAATTTCGAAAAAACGTACGAAGTAAACTATATGTTTTTTTTGGTCTAGTTTTCAAATTTTCCATGCCCGATGCTGTATCTTTATTTTTGGCGGAGTTACGGCCAAAAACCCGATTGAGGTTACATAAGGACCATTGGTTTTGACAATGATTATGAAAACTACATAAAACATTCTTGACTACAATCATAGGTCAAGAAGTCTTGCATACTGGGTGGATTCAAATGATCTGATGATTGCTTTTATTTGATGATAAAACAAATTTATCCTGATTCACTCACAACCATTACTTAACACTACATGTTTTAAAATCTTTAATTATTATTTTTGTTCTTTGCGTCACTATCAACATTTTTTGCAGTCAGAGGACCTCCCAAAACGTGTATTTCTAGTGGAAAATTAATATCGAAAACCGTTCACGAATAGATAATTGTAATGTGATAATTGTGATAATTGTAACTTTGATCTTAAATATCTCAACTAATATTAGGGATATCGAAACGGGGTTAACGTCATCTTTCGCAGTTTTTTATGTAGTTTTCATAATCATTGCCAAAACCAGTGGTCCTTATGTAACTCCAATCAGGTTTTTGACCGTAACTCCTCAAAAAATGAAGATACAGGATCGGGGTTATAAAATTTGTAAACTAGACTAAAAAAAAAACATTGGGCATAAGTGACGCTGAACGTTCTGGACGCCCTGTTGAGGTTACTACTCCAGAAATCTTTGATAAAATCCATGATATGGTGATGGATGACAGAAGAGTGAAGGTGCGTGAGATTGCTAGTGCTGTGGGCATCTCGAATGTACGGGTACATAATATTTTGCATCAACATTTGGACATGACAAAGCTATCCGCAAGATGGGTGCCGCGATTGCTCACGCTTGACCAAAAACGAAATCGTGTGAAGTGTTGCAAGGACGGTTTGCAGCTGTTCCAGAAGAATCCGCAGGACTTTAAGCGTCGTTTCATCACTGTGGATGAAACATGGATACATCACTACACTCCTGAGACCAAAGAACAATCTAAACAATGGGTTACCAAGGGGGAATCTGCGCCAAAAAAGGCGAAGACCGTTCCTTCGGCCGGAAAGATGGCGACTGTCTTTTGGGATTCGCAAGGAATAATCCTCATCGACTATCTGGAAAAGGGTAAAACTATTACAGGTGCATATTATTCATCGTTATTGGACCGTTTGAAAACCGAGCTGCTAGAAAAACGCCCACGATTGGCCCATAAAAAAGTCCTTTTCCATCACGACAACGCACCAGCTCACACCTCAGCAGTTGTGGTCGCAAAATTAATGGAAATAGGGTTCCAACTCGTTTCACATCCCCCCTATTCTCTAGACTTGGCTCCCTCGGACTACTATTTGTTCCCCAATATGAAGAAATGGCTGGCGGGAAAAAGATTTTATTCAAACGAGGAGGTGATTGCAGAAACGAATGGCTATTTTTCAGACTTGGACAAATCCTATTATTCGGAAGGGATCAACAAACTAGAGCAGCGTTGGACGAAGTGTATAAGCCTAAAAGGAGACTATGTTGAAAAATAAAAAAGGTTTACCCCAAAAAATTAAGTAGTTTTTATTTTTGCACGGAATTTTCAAACGACCCTCGTATACTAACTGCATTCCAATATGGTGTAATTTAATGAAGAACTGTTTTTTTTAACCCTTTAAGGGTTATCATTGAAAGAAGATTCCTCAAAATTCTTTCATAAATTCTGTAAAAATAGTTCATAAATTTAGTTTAAAATGGTTTCTACCGTAATAAATATGTTTTTGCTTAGTTAGCCATTGCCGCAGTTGAACATGAAACATAACAATGAGTCATAAAAATTTATAACTTTGCTTTAGAAGACCTCCAAGTTTCCGACATCACTTTATTGCCTCATAAAATTAGTTCTAAAAATTGAAAAAGAACAAAAATTCTGTTTTTTTTTTCACTTTTCAGATGTTTTAGCTCCCACATTAGCTGCTTTGATTCATTCTAAGCTATTACTTCGTCTTTTGTTGACGAATATCAGAAAAATTGATTATTTTAATAGAAAAAGAATAATTATTTATTTCCTGTTTTAAGTTAAAATACAGCATTGTCGCCTGCTCCTAACCTGAGGTTTCCACCCACGTCTATTTTGAGAACATGTTGTGGAATTTCACAGTCTTAAAATACTGGACCCAGATCCTATGAGGATAAAAGAGGAAAATGTTCTGGACCAGAGCAGAGCTGTCATCTCAAATTCATTTCCTGTTCTGAATGAACGCCCCGGTCACCAAGGCAATATCAATAACTCGGATCAGTTACAATCAGTCTTAAATTAACTTCATTAAGAATTGATTGCCAAATAGAGTAGCCAAGATTTCTGAGGAAATTACGTCAATGGTATTGATCATTTCTTTCTCCGAGAATCTCATTTAGTCTAGTTTTTGCTAGGCTTACCCAGAGTATCATACCCACTAATTCTTGCTAAAAGGCTTCTACTCCGCACTTGATGTCATTATCGACATCATCAACATTGGATTTCTTGTAGAAAGTGCTGCCGCTGGATAGTTTCTTTTCTCCAACTCATCACGCATCATTTACATCATCAGATCATCAACTATTATATACACTTATTGCCTATTTTTTCAGGCTGGCTTTATGACCAACTACCAATTAGGTGTCGCCACGGTTGCCGAGCGGTTAGAGGCAAGACCTGTGAAGCTAATATATGCTGTGGTACTGGGTTCGATTCCCGGTCTTCAGGCCTTTAAATTTTATTTAATGGTTAATAAAAGAAATTTACAGTAAAGTATGTTTGCTAGTCACCTCCGTCCACGGCGTTTTTTTTTTTTTTAATTGGTATCAGTGTTTACACTATTAACCAATCAACTTGTATTTGTTTTTAGCAATAACTGGCTGGTAGGTTTTTAAATATTGTAATGTTTAATAAATTCTACCAAAGAAGAATACACGTAGATATTATTTGAGAATATTATCTCCTTAAAATGGAGGTGAACAGTGTAATATCTCGAGATTTCGTTAAAAAACTTTTCCCTTTCTTTACTATAATTAGGGCAAACCATAACAACGTGTTCAAAATCCACCGTCTCATTACATCTCCTACAAAGAGGAGAGGCCAATTTACCTATTCTAAACAAATATGACTTACAAATACCATGGTTTGCTCGCATTCTATTTATTATGGTAACAATTCTTTTGCCAAAATAACCATCTTTAAACCACACTTTATGGTTAACCTGTGGTACCATTGTTTTATAAAATAAGCCCTTATCCGAATTTTCGTATTTCCACTGCCATTTTTCCAGGATTTTTCTTTTTACCCAGCACTTTAAATCTGATGGTGGAAGAGGGATCGCTAAGTAATCACCAGAACTACAGGCCTCCTTAGCAAGTAAATCTACTGTTTCATTATTAGAAATACCACAATGAGCTTTGCACCAACCAAAATTAATGTTCTTTCCTTGATTTTCCAGATTTTCCAAGAGCTTCGGCAATGTTAATTATTAAATGATTAGCTGATGCTAAGTTTCTTTTATTAACCATTAAATAAAATCCAAGGCCTAAAGACCGGGAATCGAACCCAGTACCACAATACATATTAGCTTTACAGGTCTCGCCTCTAACCGCTCGGCTACCGTGGCGCCTTTATATATAAATAAAAAGACTGTATTTGTTAATTATATACGCAAGTCAACACCCACTTTATTTTTCACAGTAATAATTACAATTTTAATTAACAAATTTTCTGTCGTTCATGTACAATATAAAAAAATCTAGCAAATCGCAATTCTTTAATGATAACTTATGAATACCAAACTGTTAGAATGTAATGCAACAAATCTTGATGTGGCCACTAGCCTACGGCTATGTTGCTGATGTCGGCCTTGACCGCTAACAGAATAATTATTATTAGTGTTAGTTATGCAACGGACGCCCTCGCATGATTATTATGACCGAGTTTTTACTGTTGTAAAACTCTTAGCAGCTTTTTGATAGTCATGAAGACTTTAATTTTTTTTTATTAACTCTCCTATTTTAATGTTTAATATAATTTTAATAATTGCCTATAATTTTTTCAGGCGGGCTTTACGTCAAACTACGAAGGCGACTAGTAAACATACTTTACTGTAAAATTCGTTTATTAACCATTAAATAAAATCCAAGACCTAAGACCTGGGAATCGAACCCACGATCACAATACATATTAGTTTTACAGGTCTCGCCTCTAACCGCTCGGCTACTGTGGTGCCTTAATGTTTAATATAATTTTGGAATATAACTTCAACTAATATACGATTGATTCATTACTAAATTTTACTTTTAAACATTTTAGCGCAGTAAATGAAATCTATCGAATACATCAATCACCTACAGTTTGCAATTTTTTTATTTTTAAACGGAAGTGGTTTTGAAAGAAATAATTTCCTGTACGGATACGAATAAAGCTGGTTAACTAAAATTGATATTAATAAGGTAAGATTAAATAAAATAAAAAATGGCGTAATCATATGCTAGCTGCAATCAGACAATAAAAAACTATTGTAATTAAATAAAATGATAAAAATGAAAAACTATCTTATAAAAAGGAAAATAAAGTAAATAAATCAAATTCATACAAATGATTTTACAAGAATAACTTGCTATTTTTCTTTTTAATTTATTTGTTCTTCACAATCTACAAAAAGAATAAAATGTAATCAGTGAATATGATAAGAGAAGACTTCATGACAGGATCAGCTTGAGGAGAGAAGCTGTCCACCGGCAACACTCTCGCTGCAGTTTCTTGCACTACTGAAGCTGGTCACGAGGCCAACAGCGTGGAGGACGATCTGGAATCTGAATGTGGAGGCAAGATTTCGAACAAGAGGATTTGTACAGAATGGAAGAGAGTCAAAGAATTTTCTATATTTTCAGATTTAGATTCGTCAGTTATATATGAGATTTTGAGATCGTTATGGAGGGTGGAGTTAGAGACATACGAGGGTCGTTTGAAAAGTCCGTGCAAAAATAAAAACTACTTAATTTTTTGGGGTAAACCTTTTTTATTTTTCAACATAGTCTCCTTTTAGGCTTATACACTTCGTCCAACGCTGCTCTAGTTTGTTGATCCCTTCCGAATAATAGGATTTGTCCAAGTCTGAAAAATAGCCATTCGTTTCTGCAATCACCTCCTCGTTTGAATAAAATCTTTTTCCCGCCAGCCATTTCTTCATATTGGGGAACAAATAGTAGTCCGAGGGAGCCAAGTCTGGAGAATAGGGGGGATGTGAAACGAGTTGGAATCCTATTTCCATTAATTTTGCGACCACAACTGCTGAGGTGTGAGCTTGTGCGTTGTCGTGATGGAAAAGGACTTTTTTGTGGGCCAATCGTGGGCGTTTTTCTTGCAGCTCGGTTTTCAAACGGTCCAATAACGATGAATAATATGCACCTGTAATAGTTTTACCCTTTTCCAGATAGTCGATGAGGATTATTCCTTGCGAATCCCAAAAGACAGTCGCCATAATCTTTCCGGCCGAAGGAACGGTCTTCGCCTTTTTTGGCGCAGATTCCCCCTTGGTAACCCATTGTTTAGATTGTTCTTTGGTCTCAGGAGTGTAGTGATGTATCCATGTTTCATCCACAGTGACGAAACGACGCTTAAAGTCCTGCGGATTCTTCTGGAACAGCTGCAAACCGTCCTTGCAACACTTCACACGTTTTCGTTTTTGGTCAAGCGTGAGCAATCGCGGCACCCATCTTGCGGATAGCTTTGTCATGTCCAAATGTTGATGAAAAATATTATGTAGCCGTTCATTCGAGATGCCCACAGCACTAGCAATCTCACGCACCTTCACTCTTCTGTCATCCATCACCATATCATGGATTTTATCAATGATTTCTGGAGTAGTAACCTCAACAGGGCGTCCAGAACGTTCAGCATCACTTGTGCCCATATGGCCACTCCGTAAATTTTGAAACCACTTATAAACTGTTCTAATCGAAGGTGCAGAGTCACTATAATGTTTATCAAGCTTCTCTTTAGTCTCCTGAGGCGTTTTGCCTTTCATAAAGTAGTGTTTAATCAACACACGAAATCCTTTTTCGTCCATTTTTTGAAAATCACTCGACTTCCTCGATTCAAACGAATGCCAAACACAAAGAAATAGACCGATCTGGCTGAAACTTGGTGTGTGTTCTTCCAAGAGATGCTACTAACTAAACATAACCTCGATACGCGCCAGTGGTGGACTTTTAAAACGACCCTCGTACAATGGAGAATTCGTAATCTGACGGAGTATTTTGGATTGGTAGGACTGGGGATCTTTTGTGAATTGGAAAGTTTGGCTGAACCCCACAGTTCGAGGTCCGTAAGTCCAGATCGGTTTGAATAAGCTGTTGTACATTAGTCGTTTATGTTCTAGTGGTAATTTAGATTGTCTGCCAATTAACTTGCTAATTAAAAACAAGAATAATAATAAAATAGAACAAAAGCTAAAAATATAGATTAATATTATTGTAATTTTCATAATCTTAGAACAATAAAAAATTGAAAAAATTGGTGAACGTTCATCCATTGGACTATTATTTGATCCTAACTTGAGCATATTCTTCTACTCTGAATTTGGGTAAAAATTATGCTGCGAGGCTTCGTCAGATTCGGGGACTTAAATGATTCTTTTAAAAAATACAAGCCAATAGAGAGATAGATGTGAATAGTAAAAATATCTCCCAGAATGTTTTACTTTATTAAGTTGTTTATTTACTGTTATACCCAATAGTTAAATTCTATGTTTATATTTAAATATTCCATTTTTATTTATACAAAATATAAAAGGATGGCATGTACGAAGTGAATATCGCGTGTAAATTTAAACTATTTTAGATTCAAGAACTAATTTATTTATAGTGGAGGCTCGTTAAGTTGGTGAAAAGACTTCAATATCTTGTATTTTGTTGACAGAATTCGTTTTTATAACTTACTAGGACATGCGGGTTGTTCTTCGGCTTCAACATCATAAACTGAAATTATAGGAAACTATCGCAGCGGTTTCTTCTCCAGCACGGTGGTGACATTAAATAAATCTAATATGGAACACTTTTGCTTTGTTTTTCTCTTTTAATATTGTAAATATTAAAATTATGTTCTTCTTTAAATGGTGGATATTAATATGGGGAATACGTAATTATCAGGCTGTATTTACTGGGGAATTTATTATTCATAATAAACTTGCTGCCTAATTATTCATAAAAAATGTTTGAATATTTATTTACATATTATTGGTGTAACGGAAATGTGATAAAAATCGTAAAACTGCTAATAATATGCGTTAAAAGAGAACGGATTCCAACGAGCATGTTTACTTACTGGACTTCCATGGGTTCAAATCCAGCTGCTGGTCCTTAATTTTTTTTTTTTTTTTGTTCCTGTAATGGACCTGGCTTTTCTGGAACGAGAGAACGCTGACCTGAGCAGTGCACTGATTTCTTATTGTATTTTTTTTTTTGTTTAAGGCGCATCAACATCTGAGATTATTGGCGCCCAGAGCTTTTTTAGTGTTAACTAGTTAGAGAAAAGACTGCCCATTACCGGATAGTGAGCTGTGAGAAGCTCCTGGGTAATGACATTCTAAGGGCCAACAGCTGGGATTCGAACTCGTGATCTCCGCGCTGGAATCCTGTACACGCTAACCACCTAGCTAATCCCCTTATTTTGAAGTTTTATAAGAAATTTCGTCAATAATGGTCCTTCAAGTGGCCAATTTTAGTCCAATATTCTCTAGTTTTCCTTACAAAAAACAGTTACATAAATAGTTGAACCATTTTAAATTTTTCTTATCTCTACTTAACCAGTTTAGCGTGGAATTTAGTTTTTTAAAAAAAACCCACAGTGTGCGGAATTAAAATCAGACAATGACGTGTATACACGTGTCGAACGCAGCGGCAAAACAACCAATAATTTACAACGTTGTAATAGTCACTGCAAGCGACTTTTTCTGCAATCTCTCTGGGAGCTTGAGATTACAGAGCATTCTGTGCTCATTCAAAAAATCTTGCACCGTCTTCACGTATGCATTGCTCCTAGTTAACTAGGGGCGCAAGAGCTTTTACAAGGAAGAAAAGAGCTTTTGAATTCTCTGTGCAAAATGAAAAATCATGCTCGTACTGAGGTCTGAATCTCTATCTAAAAGATAAAAACGGGCATTGCACAAGGGTTGAGAGCTTCTATTTGTGTGCGTAATTCCCTAATCTCTAATGCGGAGACCAAACATGTACCAACCACTTATCATTTGGCTGACTCCCCTCCGTATAAGATACTTAGCAGTTCTATTGGTAAGATAAAGGAAACCAACCCACCAAATAATATTCTTATTGTATTTTATTAAAATTTCTAGTTTTTCGTAGTTAATGGCAATTTTATATTTTTCACAACGAGTATACACGTCGAACGTACCGTAATAGAGATTTAGTTTGACGTGTATACACATCAAACACGCTTAACTGGTTAAGTAAGTAGCTCATTTTACAGCGTAAACTTAAAAGTATAGCCGACACAATTTATAACAGTCAGAATTATATAGAAATAAAAACAGAACTACCCTAGCAAATTGTTCAAGAAATTCTTTAAGAAAATAATTATTTATTTTAAATACAAATTATGATGGAAATAACTAGACGACAAGTATAAAAACTTGGCTACTTATTTTGTAATAGTATGGATCAGTGGTTAGTAGTGCAAGCACAGCGTGCAGTCTGCACTCCAGTGCAACGGATGCACTCTCGGCTAAGTTAGTTAGGTATGTACCTGCTGGAATACTTGTGACTTTACTTTTGTTTTATTACCCGGTTACAATATCTTTTTATGTTCAACTTTATTTTTTAAAGATTAGTTAGTTAAAATTAATATCTTTTATAACAACTACCTTTGTGGTGCATTATTTCCGTTTCTAGACTTATTTCTTTAGTCTTTAGCTTTCTTTGACTGCATTTCTAACGTGCAAAAAAAGCTATGTGCAACCATATGTTATGGATTAGAAAAAATAACACCTGTGGGAGAATTTATTTTTCTGTTTCATTATAATAAAATGCCCATAACTATTATTCCGAAAGCTCACATAGAATTTATATTCTAGCTTCTATTAGTCGACTAGTTTTTCTAATTGTACAGATGTTCAAATTTTTTTGTTTTACTTCTCACTTGAAATATCTAAAATATAAAAGTGTGAATTAATTGATTTGAGCAATGAACAGCTCAAGTATGACTCAAATGTTTACTGTATTTTGTACAAAATTTGTGGGTTCGAACCTTGAGAATAATGTTAGTGTTTAATAAGGATCTGTTTATTGCAATCTTTTATTAATTATAATTAATAAGCGTTCAATAAAATATACATAGATTAAGGCCCATTCATGAGGACTAGTATTAAATTTTAATATTTCACTAGTGTTTGTTTTTATTATTATATTCGACGCCATGTTGAGGGATCAAGAAGGCAGCTGTGTTCCCATTTTTTCGTTTAAAAACAACTCATTTATTAAGAAAAAAGATAAATCTCTCCATACTTTTGAATTTAATAAATATCTCTTTGAAAAACATTTGTAAAAAAAAAAAAAGACACGAATATATAAAGATTCTTTATTAAAACTGACGCCACAAAGAATTTTTACATGCAATTTAAATAATGTTCTTTCATGTCAAATACTTTAATATGACATATGCTCATTGAAATACTAAATCATATTTATCTTTCTGTATAATACTACATGTCGGCGATAATTGCAATTTGTAAGAAACTCTTCTTTGCAGATAATACAATGAAGTATTATTATATTTATATGTTGCCTTATCTGTATAATACATCTATAATACTTCACTTCATATATCTGTTAAACTTAATAATACATATTTGTTGGTTTTTTTTTCATATATATAAATAATAATACTAAGATATGCTAATTAATATTTAAATAATTACTTTACAAAAACTATTAATACTTTTCTATTTAAGATATTTGAAGATTGAATGAGTAATAGATTGCTACCTCCTATTACAATCTAAGTCTAAACAAATATTTTGGCATAAAGGTTTGTGACATATACTAAATTGTAGACAATATTAATGAAAATTTATGGGCGGTCGTTGGTCTAGTGGTCAAGAGCTTGGCTTTGTGTGTGAGAGATCGTCAGATCGAATCCCGCGTATGGCTACTTTTTATTTGTTAAGAAAAATTGTTTACAGTAAATTATGAGCTTTCGCTCCTTTCCACGATAACTAATTGGTAGTTAGAAGTTAAGCCCTGCCTTCAAAAATTGGTAATTACTTTATTTACTTACTACTTAATAAAATAGCTTTTTGGAATGTTAAATGGCTGAAAGTACGGCCTGAATTATGAATGAAATGTTGGGTGTACCGTTAGCTGTTAAATCAACACTTACACTTAAATTTTAACTGTAAGTTCTTGTTGAGGAGATTATTAATGTAAAAAATCAAAACTTACTAATTTAGCTTACATTTTCAGATACTGAAAATTGAACTTTTTCCACTCATTTTTGTCTAATAATGGGCTTTTTTTAATTCAAGGGTTGCAAAAAACAAGTATTTTTTGGTTCGATTGAAAGATATTATTGTCATTTTCACAAGATGAATGGCCTATATTTTTAACACCAATGTAGGAGTAATAATTGAAGTAATCTATCTATTAGGATCTTTAAAAAACAAAATTAATTGGACAGCCAATTTAATAAATAGAATATAATTGATGTTACGTTACTGGTTATTACTTAAAGTTATAGTTATATATATAATATATATCTTTTATATATATATAAGAAATCCTCGCAAGTAAGGTGTATATTTAAGAGAGTCTACTGCCAAAGGACTAAATTTAACTTCTTCATCTGAGTCATATCCCTGTCTCTAAGTCTATTTATATTAGGTCCGTCCTTTAAGGTTTGTCGTATCGTCTATCCTGTACATGCAGGGTTAACTGCACACGTGTGAGAGATTTTATATATACTCAAGTTTTAAGATTAAAACAAGTTCTTTACTTAGCGTCTAGCTTGCTGGGCTTAAATAATATATTTAATATTTGTATAAAAAAAAAAAGAAGAAAAAAAGTTAATGTGTTATCAAGAGTAATGAAATGCATCGTAAAATAATATTCAGAATTTTAAAGTGCATTATCCCAATTGTGAAACGTTGATTAGTTGAATGTTGAAATGGCGGAAACTTACGTCAACATTTTTTTAATTTTTTTCAAAGAAACAATAGTTATTTTGAAACTTTTACCCTTACATTTTCTTTAGTTAAGAATACAAGATAATTGGTGGGAAAATACTTTAATTTTATGGTATTTCAATAAAAAAATTGTTTTTATTGTATAATTTGATATTTCAACAAATACCTACGGGGGGAAAATTATTTTAAAAAAAATTAAATTGAATTATTCATAGAAATAATTAAGAATAAAGAATTAGCCAATCACCGAGAAGTATGAAAGTGTTAAAAGTAGGTTGGATTGATAAGCCAATCAGAAGCGTCAACTATTCATTTAACCACGCCTACAACATGTACGTCACAACCACGCCTCTTTTGCCAGGTCATTTTCTGTACTTTCGACTGCCAAAATTGTAGCGAATTATCAATCCTTCTTTCCCATACCTCTACCACTTGCACAATTTTGGTTCGTCCGGTTTTGTAATAACCAATGCTTGCGGACCATTAAATAAATAAAATTTAGTGTACGAATTATTCCTGAGCTAAGTATTTAGTAAGTGTTAAAGGAATTTGTTCCTTTCTTCATGCTTTTAAACACTATTATATTTTAATGGAATTAAATGTATAAGATTTGATGGTCAGAAATTGCACGAACAAGCGTATTGTAGAAAAACAACTCAACATTCAAGATTTTTTTATAGAATTAATCCAAATTTAACTGTAACTGCATTTAGACTTAGTTTACATTCTTTATTTGCTAGACAATAAAAGACAAATATAGTTGAAAATAACCTGCCTTAAAATAAATTTCTTAACAATATAATAAAACAGAAGTTATTATTTACGTTTCCCAAATTAAAATCAATAAAAATATCCGTCTGTAAATCTTAAAATTGCATTCAGAAGTTTAAAAAAAACAAAAAACAAACACTAATAAAAAAAAAAAGTTAAAAGTGTTGGAAGCCATAAAGTAGGTTCCATATTTGCAAACTCTAAAAGTGATGATGTAAACATTAAAACTCATGTTTATAGTAGATGAGGGCAACTTGCATTGGTTTATACAGGCTGGCCAACATAGACACACATAATAATAATAATAATAATAATAATCTGTGAAATTGAAGTTTATGTAAAAGGTATTTTGAAATTTTACGCTTTAATTTTATTTGTAAGTTTTCTTTTATGTTCAATGTTCTTTGAAAAGTATTATTCTATGTACTTATTTATTTTAATCTTTTTTTTAATTCGCTACCATTTAAATGGTAACCGTAAAATTTCAAAAATTATTCATTGAAGCATTTTATTTCTAATTCTTTACACTGGATTTGAATATTAGATATTTTAAAAGTCGTTCGCTTGCGTTAAATATGTACGAGCGATTTCCATAGAGATTTTCTTTTAAAAATAATTGGAGATTCTGTAATGTTGCTGGCTTTGAAAAAGTTGTATTATATAATTTCAGACACATCAAAGTTTACAGCTAATACACTAATAATAATAATTCAATTTGATGGAAAACAACATCTCAGTGCTTTTTGAGAATATATAAATAATAAATTGTGTTGGTAAGATTGATTGCAATGGAAACGAAAAATTTGTGTTACTTTCTCTTTTAGTTATTTATTTATTTATTTGTAAAAAATAAAGTATTTTTATCGCACACTTTCATTTTTTTTTTCAATTTTGTGCCATTTTTGCGGTCACCTAAATCGTGAAAATTTTTTATTTATGAGCAGCATTACTTAAAAAAAATTAAATTCTCGGCAATTTAAAATCTAAAATATTTCATCTTGGACGCGACAATATAATTTTGAATAAAAAAAAATCAGCCAATAGAAATTGTCGTACTACAGTGAATAGATTTTTCAGTTATTTTGATTGGTTTTCTTCACGTTTTTATTATGCTTATTGGAATGGGTTTTCTTCACGTTTTTATTATGCTTATTGGAATGCCTGTTGATAATGCTTCTTAATGCAAGTTATTCTCGATGATAAAGGCTTCTTTTTTAAAGTTTCTTTCAAGTGAAATGGCCGGATTATCATTATCAGTTTAATAATAATAAATATTCACAGTTTAAGTGAGATTATTAATTTAAAGACTTCACTGGAAGTGACACTTCTACAGTTTTTAGTTTTCAGTTCTTGTTTTTTTAATTTTAAGTTTCAAAACACTTTGATGTATTTCGGCTTTTCGTAAGTTCCACTATTTGGTTTTTTTTGAATAAAATTCCTGATTATTTCCTTTAACTCTCCCAATACTAAAAACCCTCATTTCAAGGTTTTCCTCGAGCAGAAATCCTTTAAGTTTAACCTAGTTCAGCTTAAATTTTAAATTTAATTAAGATTACGGCAGTGTCGTCAGCGAAGGTGTAAATCTCTCCGCACACTCTGACCCTATCCTCGCAGTACGCTCACTACAGTCCCACCTTCACTCAATAGAACCTTGGTTAGAAAACTGGCGTATAAAAATTAACCCAACTAAGTCTAAATACATAGTCTTCACACTCAAACAACAAACTCCACCACCTGTCTTCTTACATCACACACCTATCCCACCAGCCGACCATGTGCGGTACCTTGGAATGTACCTAGACAAGAGATTTACCTGGGAACCCCCATACGAGACTTAAACGTACCGAACTAAACAAACGATACAAAACTTCTAGCCAGACTACTCGACAAACGCTCAAAACTCTCACTACAGAACAAACGACGACTCTATACAGCTCTTCTCACACCAATATGGACTTACGGAATCGAACTTTATGGAATAGCTAAAAAATCCAACATCAATAGACTGCAAACACTCCAATCCAAAATACTCCGCCGTATAGTAGACGCTCCATTCTATGTTAGCAACCACTCACAATACAAACAGATCTCCAAATTCCACTCATCTACGAACTTGCCAAAATCCAATATAAATATTTTCATCAAAAACTCACTTCATCCCAACCCTTTAGCTGCAAACTTGTCTTCAACTACACTAACCTCCAATCCTCGAAGACGGCTGAGGCGCCGTTGGCTCCGTGACCAACTGGGTGACTAATGGCGGCCATCACTGGATGACCGTCATTCAAGTCTGCCACGTTACTGTATACATACATTTATCTCATTTACTTATCGTACCTTGTAGGTACAGGTGTAAATTTCAATAAAAGGATATTTAAAAAAAAATAATAATAATAAGATTATAAGGATCTTACATCTTTAAAAATCAATTCTACGCTGTACAATTTTTTTATGGTATCTTTTTCTATTTTAAAAAGTAATTCGTTGCAATTCCTCTTTTAGAATTGAATAAACAGTACAGAAAAAAGCTTAAGAATATGAAATACTTCCGGCTTCAATGCTTTTATAATAGCTCCTGTTTTCAAAATAAAAGAAAGAAATAGTGCGTCACTATGAAGACCACATGTTGATCTCAAACGCAGATGTAAACTATTAATGTTGTGTTCTTCAGCAATGGCACTCGACACACACTCTTCGGGCACACTTCTTATAAAAATTATTCCTGTACGTTTTCTCAGTCTATCATTGAATCTACTATAGTAAAAAAGGAATGATTATATCGATTTTATGGAATAATCGAAATAGAATGAGTTTTGTTGAGTGCAACTATAAAAACATGGAACATGGCAAGAGGTTAATAATTTAATGGTACATTTAGTTGCTAACCTGTTGCCTGAGAACACAAATCTGTCTTAACTCCCGAACATTGACATTTTCACAGCATTCATCTTGATTAATGAACTAGATGTCTTGTTGGCCATCTATAATGCGGCTTAAAGCTCCAAGGACTTACGGGTAAGATCATACTGGGTCTTTCACATAATTCTCTGCCACTTTTGGGTAGATCTTTTGCACGAATTTGTGGTTTTGGGAACCATCTTTATGTATTAATTAGGTCATCAGATCTTATAGCAGAGTTGGTGAGGCTAAGAAAACATCTAGTACGAAATATACAATCCACTTTCTGTGACTAAAATATCTTTAAGTTTCAACACTTACCTGTTTTTCAAAATTAAGTGTGTTTTCGAAACATGTTAAACTATTATTAATATTAGACACTTCGTAAAATTGTGTATTAAACTGATGAGGCTTTTTTAGAACAGGTCGCCTTTTATAAATATAATATTGTATTTAATTTTTTTCTTAACTCAGTATCATGAACTATTTAATATTCACCACTCTCAACAATTGAACCCTTTACAAACAAAAATAAAGG
Organism: Rhodnius prolixus; assembly: GCF_049639745.1. NCBI lineage: Eukaryota > Metazoa > Arthropoda > Insecta > Hemiptera > Reduviidae > Rhodnius > Rhodnius prolixus. The sequence continues at coordinate 22,836,131 of NW_027411582.1, forward strand.
CTAAGATACTAACTGTTAGTAGGTACTTAAGACGATTAATTTGATAGATTTTGTTGCAAATATAACACATTGGAACAAAAAACATTTTATTAAATCTAGTGATAATAACAAATTAAAACAAGATTGTCTTCGGCACCACGATTTGTCTAAAGCTAATAAGTATTTTGTGGGTTCGATTATCTGGTTAGATTTTATCTAATTGTTAATATGAGAAATTTGTAGTAAACTATGTTTTACATAATACAGAATTTGGTAGTTACCACTTAAAGCCCGCCTAAAGATGACAATGTTAATGCAGTAATTATAAGTTTCTGCTACAGAGCGCGTTGTTTCAACTGTAACCAAGTACAACCTTCTAGCCGGTTTAGAGTTTTTTGTGGTAGATTTTATTTATTAGTGTGATTAAATTTTGTATTTTAGAAATATAAGTGTACATTGTGACTTTGTTTATTTGGAATGAGGATTCAGAAAGAAGATAAAATTTGGTAAATATCATTATGATTTGTATTCGTATGTATTTGTCTAAGTACATACTATATGCAGTATAGTTTCAGAAATGAGTTTTACTACCAAAATACTATGTTGCACATTATCTTTGATTATTTTTCATGGATCTACAATAGACATTGCTTTATTATATATTTATTTTTTTACAAGATAATTCAATTTCAATTGCTCATAATTTCAACCACATTTTCAAAAATATTTCTGCTAGCCGAGTGTTAATGAGCTTCAGGCTTAATTTTATTAGTTAATTTAAAATAAATACAAAAAAACAAATTTGAAATCAAGATACAATTTAACATTTTACATTCAAGATGCAGTTGATAAATTCCACACCTTCAAAAATATATTCTTGAACTTTGGCCTTTTAAATGTACTTTTTATCACCTCAACGTATCTTAGTTTATTACTCAAACGATTTTTATTTATTAGTATGATTCGTTTCGTTATAGGTGGTAAAAAAAAGTGAAAAAAATTGTATCACTCCATATTTTAGTAGATTCAATGTCCGTAAAGCTATGCTGCACTTATAAATTATGTATTCACTAATAAAAACAATACTATCTTTCACATTTTTTATGGACATGGTGATTAATTGAAAAATTTTATTGCCTTTTGAATCACATAACTAACTTTCTATTCGGTTGTAACAGAAAAAAGTAATTGATTCTAAAATGTTATTATAGTATGTGAAAATATTATAATTAGAAAAATTTGACAGACAACCTGTCCAATCTGTTAAAGTTCTATTTCTCGCTGTAAAAAGGTTATATCAAGTTACCATTATGCATGAATTTTAACATCAGAGTATTCAGAAAGCATTGCTTTGCTCATGCAGTGAAAATAAGATTCCAAAAACTCGAATCGTTTTGAAGTTAAGAATGGATGGGTTTGTGGGTCCCATTTATCATTGAATTTACTGTTCAGCCCTCATAGAAAAGAGAAATCCATATATTTCTCTTGATGGCGCATCACCATCTCCGTTCCGGATTCTTTTTCAGTGATCGGTCAGACTTCGGGCAGCTGGATTCGAACCAGAACGCTAACTGAGCTAATAATCTTCTATGAATCTTTTGGCATTGCCAAGTGCTTTTTATTGATTCTTTTAAATATTTGTCACTCATGACAGTCCAATTAGAGCCTCTCAGCACTCATAATACATCTTACATTCAAAAAAATAAACGTTTTTGTCTAAAAATTAAATTCATACCATGTCTTTTCTCGTTTTCAATGCTAAGTATTTATTTATTTTATAGTTGATATTTGTTAACTAAATACAAAAAAAGAATTTGAATGAGGACAATACGTGGGCGACACCATTGCATAGTACCACGTACATATATGTATAATACTAGACAGTTGAGTACTAATCTAAATTCAAACGGTCCCCGGTGTTAATTACTTGGTCAAAAAAAATATAGAGGAAATAAACTAGTCTTTAACATGCATTCACTATGTATCTGGGAGTTTGCCGATATAGTTAGAATATAAGAAAAGGTTTAAGTTACATTCTTGTATTATTTTACATATATATATATATGTATATCTATAGTTAGCAGCGTAAAGAACTTATTTTAAAAGATGTTATCATTGTTAGTGCTATCTAGGTAGCATTTTATATGCTCACAAAACACAGTATGGTACAACTTGAATATCTGAACTCTTACATCTATTGTCTTGCTCTCTATAGGTTCTGTCCCAGTGATTGAGTCATACATTATACTTTTACTAAGTAATAGAAAGTTACTTTTAACAGTACAATTATTCGAAAAATAGGATTTCTCTGTCTGTTTGTATCCACCATAACTAAAATTGATATTAAGCAGAGGGGTTACCACAATAATGTTTTGGTTGAAAATCAGCTAGACCAGGTGTGCCACTACATAGAATAGAATTATTCGTATTTTAAGATTCATTTGCAAACGCCTTCTATAATCATTTTATTTAAATTTTGTATTGTGATTTAAAAAAAAAAAAAATTACAAAATTTACGGTGAAACACTATCCACAGGCCGGCAATGCATTAAAAAAAAGCTTTGCGTGCTAATGACCTCAGATGTTGACATGCATTAAATTAAAAAAAAAATTACTTAATTACTTAAAACACTTAATGACTGCAAATGCAGCTTGTCAAGAGTTGTAATGACAAAATAATGACAGTCGATTACATCATAAATAAACTAATCGAAAAAAATAGACCAGAATAAATCGATTTGTAGAAACTTTTAACATTAACTTACTTAATTAGGTTAACTATAAAAATTTTAAAAACACCATTAAAAAAAAACAACAAATAAATAAGCACATTTTTTGTTAACAGAAAATAATAACAACACTATAAATAAAAGAACTTGGAGCTCTTGATTACTAAAATACTAAAAAATGGGTTAAATGAAGCACCAATTTCTTCAAATCTCAATTTTTGTTTCACATTTAATCCTAAGTAATGTTTAAAAGAAAGTAAGTCCATATATTACAGCGAACTGGCGTTATCTGACTGACCCACCACCCCCTCCCCCAAAAGTGCCCTTAATCGAAGTATCTTGAAAAATGTTTCAGATAAAAGTTATAGAGCTATTTGTGAGCTATAAGTATACTAAGTTTGGAGAAAATCCAAGGAACAGTTTTTCTAAAAATGTTATAAAAGTGAAAAATCTATTCAGTAAAGAGGTACTTCCGGTGCACCTATTTGGACTAAAAATTTATTGACGTTTCCCCTGGTGGCACTTGAACAAAATATCAAATTTGAAGTCTCTGCGATTTTCCGTTCCTGAGATATAGCGTATAAACTAAGTACAGAGTAGTAAAGTCAATCCAAACCTATGCCATTAAAGACGGATGGGTTAGAGAACCTCAAATTCCAGGAAGTACTGGATCTGTAACCCATCGTGCCTTAGCCGTACTTTTTAACATCAGATTTCTCTTAGTTCTCTCTAACAAGCCGAATGCGTTCGGTTTTTGTCGGCTATTTTCGGCCCATTGACCATGATTAATAACTTTATTTAAGATTTAACAGCTAATATGCACACTCACACGACTTTCTTCTCTTTTCTCTCTGACAAACCGAATGCGATCGGTTTCTGTCGGCCACTTTCGCTCATTAGACCATGATTATTAACTTTATTTAATATTTTACATCTACTGGGCACACTCACACGACTTTCTTTCTCATTTCTCTCTAACAAGCCGAATGTGATCGGTTTTTATCGGCTATTTTCGCTCAATAGACCATGATTATTAACTTTATTTAATATTTTACATCTACTGGGCACACTCACACGACTTTCTTTCTCATTTCTCTCTAACAAGCCGAATGTGATCGGTTTTTATCGGCTATTTTCGCTCAATAGACCATAATTATTAACTTTATTTAATATTTAGCATGTACTGGGCACACTCACACGACTTTCTTTCTCATTTCTCTCTAACAAGCCGAATGTGATCGGTTTTTATCGGCAATTTTCGCTCAATAGACCATAATTATTAACTTTATTTAATATTTAACATCTACTGGGCACACTCACTTTCTCTAACCAATATAGTTGTGTTTTCTTGTCTACTAGTATTTTTACCAAACAGTAGTTATTTTATATTACACAATACATTGTAATGGAACTATTTTAGAAAAATCTAAAGTTGGTAATGCATTCTGCCATATTTTTTATTTTCTATAATAACGTCATAATTATCATATTTTTTTTTAGCATCATTTTAAAAACATGTTCATGATTAGTTTAATACCTTTTATTACTATCATATACAAATATGCTATATAATGCATTACTAACTATTGGAAGGTACCATTGATTCTGGTTAGGAGGTACACGGAAAGAGATGCATTTAGTCACTGTTGCATATCCTTTTTGTATGGAAAGTCACTGACAAACTACACACACCAATGGAGGTGTGGTATGTAGATTAGACATTACAGATAAAATAGTCACAATTCGAATAGGTTTGACAAGTGGCACTAAAGTTGTCGTGAAAAAGGAATCGTGAGCTAGTTTGGCGGGGGGTGAGGAGAGGAAAGGGATGCAGCCCATTAGGTGGAACGTCTCTCATATGTTATCATCATGCATTTCTGTTTAGTTGCATTAGAACTCTTCTTGCTGTTAAGCGCAACTTGGGATAGTTCGTGATGCAGCTTCTAGAAATTGTATTCATTGTTACCTACTTTTGTGTCATTTACTCTTCGGTTATAATAATCTAAGATTTGCAATGCTCCATTTCTGTTCTGAAAGGACGGTGCCCCTTGAGTATTTTTTTTTTTTTGTTTAAAGAAAGGGAACGATTGATGTTTTTGCAATTTGTTTTCAAGAAAATGCAGATCTTAGGTGATGTAATTGTTACTTTTATTTTTGGAAAATCCGTATTATGGAGACTTCTGGGGATGGATAGTTTTATAACTATAATCATTTCAATATTAAATAGTTTCACTAAGTTATAAATATGTTTACAAATTCTTGAGTGTTAGAAAACAAGGCAGAAGTTAAAATTTTCAAAATAAGAGACAAAAAAAATATAAAGTTGACTCCAACTAAATAATAAATCACTAGTTCACATGGATGATATCAAATCTGACCTTTACGAGAAGGATCCGAAGAAGAATTTTTAAGAAGACCTAAATTTAATTCTTTCGTAGATTTTAAATTGAGATCATGTTTATTTCTCTCTCCCCTCCCTAAGAAGGAAGGGTGTCATTGGCATTACCCTTTTCAGAATAATGTCATCATCGTGTAATTTAAAAAGATGAATTTTATTTGTAGAAGCCAAACTCAAGATGAATCCCTCTTTCGCTAATATCATCCCAGTTCATCTAAAATTTGCATAAATATGTTTATTTTGTTTGACTAGACCTTATAAAAGATTCTATCCTTGTATTCGGGCGGAAGACAATTCTCCAGATATAGATCTTCTTGGTCTTTCTCTTTTTTTAAGTTTATTATTATTTTTTTGAATAACTGTAAGCCACATTGGTATATCCCAACTGGTATAGCTGGTATGTCCCATTTTTTTTACCACATTTTTGCAATTCAGAAGTTCGTAAAGATTTGATTAAATTATGATAATAAAATGTTGTGACCATACCAGTTTTTTTAAAATAAATGATTTAATTAAAGAACGATCATAAAATGAATTTACTGCTTAAAGAAGCATCACGTTTGATTTCAAGAATGCCTTTGGTTCTAAACTGGTTTGTGTATTCTTTTGTGCCAAATGTTTTTGTATAAAATTATTGAAATGGAGTTGATATTTTGTTCTCTTGATTACAAAAAAAATAACAGGTTTTTTGTTTCATTTAACAAGTCTTCTCTCTTTCGAAAATCAGGGTTCTTGGCAGCCGCCAGGGGCGTATTCCCCTAACAATAATATTTGGCCCTATTCATTTTCCTGTAAAATAGGGTAATGATTAAAATAGAGAATAGTTTTGTGTTCTTTTAGAAGCGCCTAGTTTATCAAAAGTCAGCAATTTTTTTTAATAAATTAATTATCTTAATAATTTACTTACAAAATGACATCTTCTGGTTTCTTCCAATAGAATGTCTGGACCAATTTTTTTGATATTACGAAGTATGCGCACCACTGAAATTGGCAAATAGTAAGAAGTTTCTGTTGAAAAAAAAATATGTTTGCCAAAAGAAACGCCTCCTCTACATGTGTTTGTTTACTTTTCATTGGCTAAACATAACCCACCAATCATATAGCTTTATTTCAAAAGGTTTTATTTGATTGGTTTTATTTGTAATTTTAATAAGCACTGTCTAAACCAATACGGTGAACCTTATTCTCTTTTTCAATTTGTTTTTGTATTAAATTAATTCACTAATGTTGATATTTATAATGTTTGTTATTGTTACTTTAAGAAATAAACAAACTATAATTGTCTTACAAGGCAATAAAGTTCTCTCTTCTCCTTTCATTTCAAAAGTATAAAACAAATTAATACCAAACATTCCTTTATTATTGAAGATTATTTTATTTTGAAGAATTTGTCGGTGAAGAAGGTAAAATTGTTGATTACTAGGTCCTAACCTATACTCATGTCTAAATCACCATTCTAAACAAGTGCTCTGAAACTTTAGGTGACTGGCATACAAAATTTGTATGGCCAACAATCACCTACAATGTAACAACAGACTGTCATGTTTATTAATTGTATGGAAAAGAATAACAAGAAGAAATAAAGTAAATAGAAGAAGAAGAATAAGAATAACAAATAAAAAGGTTAAAATTGTCCGGAAATTGTCGTCACACTTTAGGATGTTTTTTTGTTTTGTTTTTATTGTTGAGAGAGAAATGACTATTTATTATTGTAGTCACCTTTGTTTTGTGGACTTTAATGACAGAACAGGTGGCCATCTGAAATAGTCATTATTACCCGATTGCTTTTAATTAATTGTTCGTATTAATAGCAATTTATTAGGAGCAATAAAATTTAAATTGCACTTCTTGTCTATGCACGATTTTGGCGATCCATTATCAAATATACACAATTTAAAGAAAAATCTAAAATAAATAAAAACTAAGCAACTCATTGAGTTGAAGTGATTTCCAGTTTTCTAGTAGTGAGGAAGTGGACTAGCCACTTTTTCGGGGTATTTGGCTAGCCTACCGGATATCCTCATTCTAACTAGTGGTTCACACACATAAGGTTGTAGCATTAATTTGGTTCTAAGCTCATCACGTCATGGCTTATCCTTTTTTTTCCCTAATCTACAACCTATCCTTTATTAAATGTAATGCAATTTAGCATTTTGCTATATATTAATAGTAATAAAATCAATAATTCATAATTTTATTTAGCTAAATTTATAGATTTAGGCGCATAATCAGTTTAAAGTTCACTGCCAGCCTACAGACTAATTTGGAATTAGAAGAAAAATCTAATTGGTCGACAGCTGGATTTGAACCCGGAATCTCCGCGTGGGAATCCAATGCTCTAACCATTGTGCTATCCTTGCTCAATTCGTCGGTAATATTTATTCCATAAATACAGTTATCATTTGTACTTGTAAATTAGAAAAAAAAAACAAAAAATAAATTTATGAGACTTTCTTTTCAAAGAAAGCTGTAATTATCTGTGGTTTATGATGTTCTTTCATATTTTCTTTCTTCTTTTTTTTTTTACTTTTGAATAATAATTTCCGTAAAAGTTGAACACTTGGTTATTTTTAAAAGAAAAATTGATGTGAGAATTGCAAGGTCAGAGTTCATATCTTTAGTACTGGAGTGACCTATAATCTTAAAGACGGCTTGTCAATCTTTTATATTTCTTTTGATTATTTTTTTTCTTTTTTTTTTTCTTGTTAACGTATTGTCCAAACAAGGTGATGCCATAACCTATCATCAGTTTACAGTTCTGGTATTATTATCGTTATTTTGTTTTTTTAAAGATAAGTTTACTGGTGGTCTATGAATTGCAACGTGTTCAGGCGTTATAATTGTTTGAGCGAAATTTCTCATGAGACTTATCGTATGCTTACCACTTACCGTAATTTTTCTTCTTTTCCCAATCTTTGTTGTAAAACACCTAAAGGTCAGAATTGGAACTTGAAACGAAAAAAAAAAAAAAAAAAAAAATAACTATACCCTGAGGAAGTCATGATCAACTCTGTATTGGCAACAATATCTTCATTATTTTGCAAACAGAAACAGATGGTAATTTGTGGTTCCACGTACGTATTTACAAAGTTCCCTTAAATGGTAAAAAAAATTTAAATTGCATAATTAAAAAGTCAATGTGAATCTGGCTTGTAATACTGCTGGCCTACATCTGTTTTTTTAAAATTTAAATGATTCTTTCTATGATGTGGCGAATATCCATTTTTATTTTTTTTAATGATTTAAGGCGCGTCAACATCTAAGGTTATTGGCGCCCGGAGCTTTTTTCAGTGCACTGCCCGGCCTCCGGACAGTGCTCTCTCGTTACAGACAACACTGTCAATCACCGGGCGCCCATAAACTCAGATGTCTTGACACGTCTTAAATCATAAAATTATTGTGACAATTAATTCCAAAATATAAATCCTCAGATCCTCCACAAAAACTAAACACAAGAAAAAAACAAAAAAACCCACAAAGTAACCACAATAATTTTGTCATTAATTACTTTACCATCTTTGTCGGTTTTCCATTAACAGTAAAAAGAAAAAAAAAGATAAAAAAACCGTTTTATAACGGTCATTTTTAAATTATACCTCTCTATTCTTATGGCAAAATTCTAGGAAAACTGAATTTATAATCAGTAATCACATGATTGATTTATTTGAATTAGTTGGCTGATTCTTAGTAATAAGTATTAAATAATAATTTTATTTAATTAAATATAGGTAATTATTAATTAAAATTTAACACTAGGTTTTAAACAAGTTTAAACATGAGTAATTTTGTATTAGTTTGATCTTATTCATACATTTTATTACTTTTTCACGTGAATTAATTAAAGAAGAAATAATATATTCAATTTGTAGTTATAATAAATCTAATCTCATTTGTTTTTATTCTATCTTCTTTGTTTTTATTTATTTTTCTTACTATCCTAGGTTTCTCGTCAATTATTGCAAAGATTTGCTGCTTTAAAATTGCTATACTTATTGCAAACACACTTCTCATTCAAAGATTTCCTCCCGGAAAAATTTTTGAATAAGTATTTTGTTGATTTCTTTCACGAATTGTACATGTCAATTAATTTTTAGTATCAACTAAATATGTTTTGAAATTTTTAAGGTTTTGAAGAATATGTTTCATGCTAATTAGTATCTTGGGAATTTAAAGTAAAGGAGAATCTAATTCTGATTTTTAAATTACGATCTAGCCAGCCATTTGTCTTTCTTTGCTTTGAGCTCGAATTGTAGATAATCTGCGAAGACTTAGGAAAAGGTCAGTAGTGTGATTAGACCACCTCGAGGAAATATTTGGATCGATTATTACTTGAACCACAAAATTATCGAATACCAGAGCCTTATAAAGTAGAGCCTCCGCCACTTTGATCGGTCTCGTGCATTCCATTCATTGTTAGCCATATTTTGTTATAAAAATATACTTTTGAGAAAATGGTTTACAGATTGGCCGTAAATTTGGTTACATAGATTTTGTCTTCCATAATCTTGGAACAGATAATTATTCTAGAAAGACTTGAGCAGACTTAATTGATTTGAGGAGACAGTTGAAGCTGGTAAACAGTTATAGTTAAACCTTAATCTGGTCTTGGTTATAAATTATCTTTTATTTTCGGTTAGATCAAAGAACCCAGGGTTTTTGCTAAAGGGGAAGCCTCAAAAAATTGATCTTTGATTTAAATTTAAATCGTGCCGTCCGATTTAGTAACCCGTTTTCCGATATTTCTGTCACTGGCAAGATAGTAACTTTGCTGCAGAATATATTTTTATCTATTAACTGCAATGATTTATTTATTTTTTTTCTTTTCTATTTGCTGCGGCAGTTACTCAGAAACCAGCATCTAAAGAATTCCATTCAAGGAATAGTAGCTAACTGTACCCACTGACACGGAACTCGTCTCGATGTTGTTGTTGTTTCCTTATTCAGCTATATTATTTCTCAGTATAGCTCTGAATTGAGAGAGAGAAAAAAAAAATTGCATCATTCATGTCTTAACATGCGCAAGATATTAGCAAATTAATTTGTGTTTCAATATGTAAACAAATTGATTGTTATATTAAAATATTAATAGTTTGTAGATTTTGAAATATCTTTAGTTAATATATGGTTTCAATAAATCATTATTTATTTTCAGGTAAGTACATTATTTGGTTGTTTCATCAGTAGAAGTGGCATTATTATATATGTAAGTGAAAATATTTATTATTTATTTTGCAAATGCATAATTTACGTTAATATGTTAAGTTTTTTTAACTAATATATTTTCTTCAAACCACAAATTTGTAAAACCGAACTTCAAATTAAATTTAAAAATTATAATTTAGAACTATGCTTATCACTTCGAACTTATCAATTAAGAACCTAAACGAATTTTTGTAAAAAATAAAAGTAAGTAATAATATAAATAAAATTTTGAAAGATTTGAGCAAATAATGTAAATGCGAAGTTTATAAAAAATCCTAATGATCGCAGACGTCAAAAAAAATAAAATCTATTAATCGATAAAATAACACGCATTTCCTGTGTAATTCTAAAATTTAATAAACACACGAGACTCAAATACGAGGGCAAAAAAAAGTCAACAATTTGCGCCAAAATTTTAATCAAATCTCTTACTTAGCCTAGATGAAACAAAAAAAAAAAAAAATTAAAAACCTGTTCTAAAATCCTGATACTGTAATCTAGTAAAGTAGACGAGCGATTTCAGTTAGCTTATCTAATTTAATTAAGTGCAAGTTGTATTTTTTTTTCTTTAATTGATTTTATAGGACATTAAACTTCACATTGATTGATTTACATCACGCTATAAATATGTATTTCTTCGCTTACATAAATAACTTTTCAAACTAATTGATAAACATTTGTTGTCTAGCTAGAAATTTCGTCACTAAATTAATAAGTAATATGACGCAAATACTTTACAGTTTTTTACGTGCTTCAATATTATAATCTTCAAATTATAAATGATTCATATTTATGAGTATTTTTAAATTTTCTCGTAAATTCATTCAATCATTTCATTAAAACGCCTTTATGATCCATCGAGCCAAAATTAAATTGTGAGGCTATCGCTTTATTAATTAATTAATCATTAAACTAATTATTTAAATTTAAATTAATTTTTAATTTAAGTTCATTTGATTCTTGTTAAAAATTTATATTTGTATGAATTAACTTACTGCTAATTCTCAGAAATCCTTCTTTCTCTATCCACGGATAAGATTTTTGTAGCTATATTACTCGTACATTAGCCTATTTCTCAAAAGTTTTACCAACTTACCAATATCGTTGCATTTAACAGTCTTAAACTAAACAAACATTTAAGAAATAAGAAACCATTTAACTGTAAAAGATTCTATCTAAAACTACGGTTAATTCCACGTTAACAATATTTTGTATAATATTTATCATGTCTACAAGTTTTTTTGTATAACGGAAATTATGAATGGACTACAAGGCTGTAAGAGTAATATCAAGGTCACAACTACAAAGATTCATTCATAAAAACTTGAACTAAGAAGCAAATGACCCCAGTTAAGGTCATTTCTTAAACAACTTCTAAAATCAAATTAGTTTTAACTGGTAGTATTTAATGAATTGTGTATTTACAATTTAATTATTTTTTAGTTTTTAATTAATTAATTTCTATTGCAAATTATTTGTGCCCTTTGGTTTTGTTTGCATGCTAACCATTCTTTTCTTTTGGCTTGAATTAAAACTGACGTTCAGACATTGGTAGCTGTTGTTTTCTTCTTTCTCGTTACTGTCCTTATATTAATAGACCAAAACCAGCCTTATCTTTTCAATTTTATTTATTATTTATTTTTTAAATCTTCAGCCTCTTCTGTTTCTCGCTTGAGGATAAGAATTCTTGAATGCTATAGACCCTTTGCTCGCTCTGTTCTTTTAACCAATGTTCTATTTGATCAGAGATGGTGAAATTTAGGCTTCTATGTTGCCATATTACTCAGCCAAATTCTCTAAATCTGTAAATTTGAAATAATAAATGTACAATAGCGCTTTTGGATTCATGATGACAAGAATACTTTTAGCGTAATAAAGGAATCATTAATTTCAGGCAGATTGCCGATTGTAGCCTTTTTTTCCCCACAATCTTCAAGAATATCGGCTTTAAGTAGATTCAAGGCTGACTATCAGCCTAAGTGCTCTTCGTTTGGCCAATTGTGGAGTAAAACGCCAATTCAATGAACTGTCAAGAAGTTACGGTTGAAAATTATGGTTAGGTCCGCATAACTCGATAATATTACTCGATAATATCGATAATATTACTCAATATCGATAATATTACTCAATATCGATATTACTCAATATCGATAATATTACTCAATATCGATAATATTACTCAATATCGATAATATTACTCAATATCGATAATATTACTCAATATCGATAATATTACTCAATATCGATAATATTACTCAATATCGATAATATTACTCAATATCGATAATATTACTCGATAATATCGCTTATCGTAGCCCGCGTGTTTATTGTATCGGAATTTCATCCATCATTAGAGAGGTTAATTAAACAGTTGTGTCTGTGTTTATCTGTGAATTTAAAGAACACAATGAGCAAAACAAATGATCAGAGAAGTCTGCTAGACATGAGTAGCAGCAGGAGTACCCATTAGTAGACAATATCGACGCGACATCCATCTTGCTGTGGTCATTCTTGAACAAGAACTGCGTTTGAGCAAGCTCAGAGAATTGTTAGGAATGAGTTGGTAACTGTGGCGAGAAATTTTGACTAAAGAATTGCGTTTTTAGTTCGAACATGAACAAGAAAAGTGGTACATATCTCTTTTCTTACAAGTAATGCGGCGCTTAGAATCTATCAATAGATTTCGAAAAATAATTTTAACCATATGAGTGCATGGAAGAAATAATGTAAAAAAAATTAAAGAAAGAAAATCAAAAATCAATAGAGGGAGCAAGAAAATGGCGTAAAATCGAAAAGAAGCAAAGAGGAATTGGTGTAACCTCCATCTATAGAAGGTTCTTAGCTATGAAGTGGTGCCAACCTTACAGAATTAGATTCTAAAAGCCGTGTTCACTCGTAAAAACCTCACCTAGCAATGTAATTACCATCTCATATAATTAAATGAACATTTAAAAAAAAATAGATATATAAACTGTTTATGGGCAGCTAAAGACATTCAACCAATTGTAGTAATCTATTTTCTGTAAGTTATTTTATTTTTTCTTAAATAATGAGATAACATTGAAATACTGAGAACAAGTAATTAAAATTTAAAATATTTCTTAGAAATGACATAAATTATTAAGAAAAAATATAATACTATTCGAAGATTTAAAATATCAGATGATAGATTTCTCAGGATAGGTAAACAAACTAACCTAATCTTTAATTAACAAAATAAACTTCTTCCAAATAATCAAGAATATCAGCCATTCCTTTAGTAAATTATCTTTTACAAGCAATATTTTATAGAAAGTATAATTATTATTTATATTTCTATACCATATTTAGTATAGATCAATATATCTTAGGCTCCCCAAATAAGACATTTGTATTAATCAGTGATTAGGTGTTGATTTCCTTTCTGATAATAATTAGTTATTTAAAAATAAAAACCCTTTAAAGGGTCATTTAATTGTTGGCCTTATCAGTATTTATTTATTTTTTTGAAATTTAATATCTGTTATTTTGATAGCTTATTATAAAGTTAATTATTACAAGACGTTAAAATATCTAGTGGCTGATTAGTTAATATTTCTAGGAATAACTAACTCCTCTTTAGTTGACAAATAAGTAAATACACCTATCCCTCGATATACACGGTACTCGATTTACACGGTACTCGATTTACACGGTACTCGATTTATACGATTTCACTTTTACACGGTTTTTTAAATATGAAATTTTAAAAAGAAATTTCCACACATTTTTTAATTCCGTTCGATTTGTTTACATTGGTAGTAATAATTCTAGGAATTCCATTTATTCCAACCGTTCTAAAAGGATTTGACCAAAAACCAAACACAATTGTTAATTACGGATTTCATTACGAAGGTTCAGCGATCTGAAATTGCTTCTTATTCATCTAACAACGAAAGTGAATTGCACCAAATACGAGGGTCTTTTGAAAAGTCCGTGCAAAAATAAAAACTACTTAATTTTTTGGGGTAAACCTTTTTTATTTTTCAACATAGTCTCCTTTTAGGCTTATACACTTCGTCCAACGCTGCTCTAGTTTGTTGATCCCTTCCGAATAATAGGATTTGTCCAAGTCTGAAAAATAGCCATTCGTTTCTGCAATCACCTCCTCGTTTGAATAAAATCTTTTTCCCGCCAGCCATTTCTTCATTTTGGGGAACAAATAGTAGTCCGAGGGAGCCAAGTCTGGAGAATAGGGGGGATGTGAAACGAGTTGGAACCCTATTTCCATTAAATTTGCGACCACAACTGCTGAGGTGTGAGCTGGTGCGTTGTCGTGATGGAAAAGGACCTTTTTTGTGGGCCAATCGTGGGCGTTTTTCTTGCAGCTCGGTTTTCAATCGGTCCAATAACGATGAATAATATGCACCTGTAATAGTTTTACCCTTTTCCAGATAGTCGATGAGGATTATTCCTTGCGAATCCAAAAAGACAGTCGCCATAATCTTTCCGGCCGAAGGAACGGTCTTCGCCTATTTTTGGCGCAGATTCCCCCTTGGTAACCCATTGTTTAGATTGTTCTTTGGTCTCAGGAGTGTAGTGATGTATCCATGTTTCATACACAGTGACGAAACGACGCTTAAAGTCCTGCGGATTCTTCTGGAACAGCTGCAAACCGTCCTTGCAACACTTCACACGATTTCGTTTTTGGTCAAGCGTGAGCAATCGCGGCACCCATCTTGCGGATAGCTTTGTCATGTCCAAATGTTGATGCAAAATATTATGTACCCGTTCATTCGAGATGCCCACAGCACTAGCAATCTCACGCACCTTCACTCTTGTGTCATCCATCACCATATCATGGATTTTATCAATGATTTCTGGAGTAGTTACCTCAACAGGGCTTCCAGAACGTTCAGCGTCACTTGTGCCCAT
Organism: Rhodnius prolixus; assembly: GCF_049639745.1. NCBI lineage: Eukaryota > Metazoa > Arthropoda > Insecta > Hemiptera > Reduviidae > Rhodnius > Rhodnius prolixus. Next base: position 22,851,332 of record NW_027411582.1, read on the forward strand.
ATGGCCACTCCGAAAATTTTGAAACCACTTATAAACTGTTCTAATCGAAGGTGCAGAGTCACCATAATGTTTATCAAGCTTCTCTTTAGTCTCCTCAGGCGTTTTGCCTTTCATAAAGTAGTGTTTAATCAACACACGAAATTCTTTTTCGTCCATTTTTTGAAAATCACTCGACTTCCTCGATTGAAACGAATGCCAAACACAAAGAAATAGACCGATCTGGCTGAAACTTGGTGTGTGTTCTTCCAAGAGATGCTACTAACTAAACATAACCTCGATACGCGCCAGTAGTGCTATCTCTCTGACTTTGCACGGACTTTTCAAACGACCCTCGTACTATCGAGTGATGAAAGTAAACAGAAAGAAAAAACGAAGAGTCTATGAAAGTGATAGCAGTACATAATGAAATTTATAGTTCAATTTTTTAATTTACATATATTTCTTGTTTCTACACGTAAAATTAATTATATACACTATTATTATTTTTATGTTTTTTAAGATGTAGGTATTTAGTTTTATTTTACTTTGAAATAAATAACTGAATTATGCACATTCAGTTTATTTTCGATTTACACGGTTTTACGTATAAAAATCATCGATTTCGATTTACTCGGTTTTCTCTGGAACCTATCTTCCGTGTAAATCGGGGGATAGGTGTACTTTCGAAGTATCTCCTCTCTGAACTTTCATTAAAAAAATCTGTGCACACTGATAGACTTCTTTTTTTTACCATAATTCATTTTTTTTTTTTTGGAATTCTTCGAAAAAAATTAAAAAGAATCAACAATGGTTGAAATTCATTTGATTTTACATGTTCAGTGTTTAATGAAATTCCACTTGATACTGGTTATAGCCCCTTGGTATTTCTGGTTAGCTAATTTTACATTGAAATTAATTCTTGGGCCCGATATTTGTGAAATCTAAACTAATTGTCTAATTTAAATCTTCTGTAATTTATTTTTTTATGATTTAAGGCGCGTCAACATCTAAGGTTATTGGCGCCCGGAGCTTTTTTTAGTGCACTGTCGTTACAGACAACACTGTCCATCACCGGACAGTGAGCTGTAAGAAGCTCCTAGGAAGAGAAAATCTAAGGGTCAGCAGCTGGATTCGAACCCGGGACCTCCACGTGGGGGTGTAATTTATTATTATGATTTGTTTTCTAAAAACCAGTGGTTTTCGACCTAGACATTTCCGGCGAAAAACTCGATTACGTATATTGGACACGATCGCAATACTTAGCCTTACCAATTTGAACCTTTCTTTCACCTTACTAGTGTTTTAAAAGAATATACAAAATAAAATAAGAAAATAGAATAGTGGCTACTCCATTATTTGGAAAATGGATAATTATTACAATCGTACGACCAAGCACAACAAAAGCGTTGATCTTAACTGAACGTATTTGTACGTACTGTATTTCTTAAATATTTAATTTAAAGAAAGAATTTTGCTATATCATTAAATCATTTATTTCAATTATTACTATTTTACTACAATCATTACATTAAATTTTATTTTATGTTCAACAACAGAATTAAAAAAATTTTTTTTGCGTTGTGTAATCTTTTTTCTATCTGGTAGAAGCGCCGCTGCTTGTTACGCTAATAACCAGCCATTATCTTGGATTACTTGGAGATTATTATGAAGGGGGAACTGTGTTTAAATAAAATATTATGGCGGTTGTAGCCTGTAAAATAGAATTATTTGCTCTAATATTTTTTAACATCGAGCAAAATTATTAAAGAGTATTATTGCAATATTTTGGGGTGTGTATTTATTTTTTTAATATTAAAATGATTAATTTTCAATCTTTAATTATTCGTATAACTGAACACTAATGGGGGTCTGTGATTTTTTAATTCATTGGAGGGAAGTGAAATAATTAAAAACAAACAAAAAAACAAAAAAAATGAATAAATTACAAAAATAATGAATACAAAACATAATAATACTGCAGGCGCCACGATAGCCGAGTGGTTAAGAGACTAGACCCCGCAAAACTAAGATGTATTGTAGTTAGGTTAGTAGGTTCGATTCCCGGTCTCTAGGCCTTGGATTTTTTATTTAATGTTTAATATTAGAATTTAATAGTAAAAGCATGTTTGCTTCTTCCACGATTCCTAATAGGTGGTTAGACGTAAAGGGCGCCTGAAAAAAATAGATATTATTAGTTTATTCTTACATAAACTTCTGAAGCTTAAGTCTTGATTTTCCCCGGAAGAGTAAAAAAATTCTCCGTGTACTTAAAGATCAGTTAGTAGCATTACTGTTACTCAAAGTGCTCAAATCGCACTGTAGAATAATCTATCTAATTGGCGTTAGAACCCTTGGTGGGTCCTAGCCTTCCCAATGAGTCCATTCCATAGTTCCCGGTCATTTGCGGCCGCTTTCCAATTTCTCACCTTTAGCAGGTTTCTTGCGTCACTTATGACACCATCCTCCCATCTCAACTTTGGTCTGCCAACTCCTCTCTTTCCGCCTATATCCATCTCGAGCGATCTTCTGGGAATCGATTTGCCATCAATTCTCGCAACATGCCCCGCCCAGCTCAGTCTTCCCAACCTTATCACAACTGTAGAATAATGCTATTTATTTATTTATTTAACTTTTTAACCTATTATTTATTTACTGAGCTATCAATTTTATAAAGTCAGTTAAAGTTGTTGAAAGATATTTGAAAGTCTTGTTGAACTTTACTTCTACAACACGCCTATTCTTCATATCTTTCCGTTTTCATCTAACTGTAATTCTAACATTCTGATATAAAATTTACAAAAATAAGTGCTCGTAAATGTGTTTTAAGAAATGAATCACGCAATTGACCGCTTATAAAATCAAATTTTACTGGTCAACAGTTTATTTAAATTTCTTTTCTAGTATAAAGATATGTTGACAATGTAAATTAAAACCCTTCACTAAGACCACCCACTAAAAGAATTGCACATTTATAAACGAATCCTTAAAAGCGGGTCATTCGATATCTAAAGCGTGCCTTTATTTTCTGAAATAACTGCACCAACCATTTTATGTGATTTTTATTTTTCTTTATCGTCTTCCATATGTCACTTAGGTACGGCTCGTGTACACGTAGCGCAAGCTAGGAATCTCAAACTTAGGATGTGATTACCACACTTTTCACTCTCGTCTTTTTTACTTTACAACGTGTACTATTAAAAGAGATGGACTTGAGAAGACGTGAGAACTTGCCAAGCAAGAGCGTAGTGAGAGATAGAGAGAGACAGAGAGGCCATCTTACAAGATGTCGCTGACATTTCACACACGGCTTTAAAGCCGTATTTAGAGTGCCGACTGTCTAATGTGATAAGCTGTGACTTTAAACAACGTATAATTCACCTACACCAGTGATAAATGTTTATCAGCGTAGAAAGCAGATCGCCAGCAGATAGTTTAAATCGCTGCAATTAAATACGTCGCAGCTAACAGTGTTTTTAGATTTATTATTTCCTTCTTTGATTTATAAAACTAAAATTCTCAAGTTTATTTTTGCTTTTAGTTTTTATAAACTTCGAAATTATTGAGATTATCGACTTTAAACATTTATTTTTTCAGTCAGGTTTTACGCCCAACTACCAAATTAGGTGCCGTGGATGGAGGCAACTAACAAACACACGTTACCATAAAATTCCTATATTATTTAACATTAAATAAAATTTAAGGGCTAGAGACCAGGGATCGAACCTATACAACAATACATATTAGCTTGGCAGTTCACGCCTCTAACTTCTCGGCTACCGTGTCACCTTCTTGTCAACAAGTATTTTTACCAAATTAGTATTTTAACTATTTTAGAGAAATCTAATGGGCACTTTCTTACGATTTTCTCTTACCACCGAAAAACATTTTCTATTATTTATACAATCTCTTACTAAATTATTTAAGGTTTTTTATTGTTTCATTGATTTTAGTGGCTGATTCATTAATCCAAAAAGAGCAAAGAATATTGCCAATTTCGGACATTATTTTTTGCCGAGCTTTAGATCTACGGATTATATACCATCTTCAGGGGCTCAGGCTTTTCGATAAATTACATTTTTTTTTCTCTCTTTTTTGTTGTAAGTTTGGTGGGTCTTCTATCTGATAATGTACTGAGTGTCCCTCACGTACGTTCATGAAACGAACGGTACGGGACTGCCAAATGGCGAATGTCATATCAAATCCCTACCTACCTACCTACTCCATGGCGCTACGGCCCTACAAGGACCTGGGCCTCCTCCACTATTTTTCGCCCTTCGGCTTCTTCGTAGGCGTTCCTCCGCCATCTTCTGATACCCATCCCTCTCATATCTTCCTCCAAACCATCTCATACGAGGCCTCCCGTCTGTTACGGCTTCCTCCTGGCTTTCCCTCCGTAAGTTACCTTGGAATCTTATTTTATGGCACCTTCTTTCAACATGTCCAAGCCACCTTAACTGGTTCTTACTTACAAAAGATACCAGATCTGGTTCCCCCGAAACTCTGCCGAAGTTCTTCATTTTTTCCAGATTCTCCAGTGCCCATTTTCGCAGACAGGCCCAAATATTCGTCGAAGCACTTTTCTTTCCCATATATTGAGAAGTTTTCCCGGTAGCTTTTGTAAGATCTTAGCTTGTAGTTTGTCAAACTCCTGAATTTGAACGGCTTCTAGAGAGCGAAGATGAAACATCTGTTGCCTGCCGCCCGCCACTCGTGCTTTTATTTCTTCTGCAGTTTCGTTATTTTTTCAGTCACGAGGTGCTCCCAGATATTTAAACTGGCATGCGGATTTAAACACATGATTTCCAAGGTTCACGCTAGATTCCACCCGACCTGGTCATATCAAATCCCAATAATCCAAAATCCTACGTAACCATTTCTTCGTATCCAGCTTAGTCAAGTCTCGTTATCTATTCCAAACCAACTCCTCATTCTAATCCGTTCATCCAAGCCACCTCCCCTTCAACTCCCACTAAACCCGCCAAGACCATCGTTGATGGCCATGCAACCATCTGGAAGTCTGGACGACGGCTATCCAGAGACACCAATAACTCTTTAATGGCCTATTACGGCTGTCATCGCTGGATGGCCGCCGTTCACGTGTCCAAGTCATTGTTTAGGCGCTGGCCTTAAGCCAACTTACATACTTTATGTACGCGTCTGTTATACTTGTTGAAGCATATAGTACACAGTAAAGTTGTAAAATTCTTAAAATAAAGTAAAATACTATTAAATGGCTCACGATAATTACGTTTGGAATAGATCAGTGTACAATTCATTACATTTACGAGATCATAAAACAATAAAGAAGTAAAATTCACGGACAGTAAAACGGTGCTACTAGAAATGATTTGAATACCATTAAGGTTACTGACTAGACAAAAGGGACGACCCTATAAAGGAGAACTGAGTCATCCTCAGCAAGAAGGCCCAAAGGCAGTTGTTGAGCGTGCACTTATAGCGATATCAGCTTTTAAGTGCTATTCACCGGACAAAAGCACTCATCTGTAAACGGATGCTGTCAAACAATAGATAGGGGTCCTCGACTACTGCTGCTGTTGCACGAGACCTTCTTCCTACTTCAAGGAGAGTATAACCACCACCTCCGCCTTCCTCCTTATTGCCTACAATCATTTTATCATCAACAACCTTTTGTTCTAGAGAACTCTTTCTTAGTGTTAAGTTCTTACAGAATATTTTAATTTCTCTTTCTGTGTCTTCAGTGAATAGTTTAAAGGATACTCCTATACTCTTCTAGGAATGTAGATAATCTTTTTCTTTTCTTCTTTTTTTTAACGATTAACTGACTGTGTCATATAAAACTATTGTTAATAACCTTTTCATGTTTTTTAAAACTGCATTAGCACTTCATTAAAACTTTTAAAGCGCCGCAATTTTCACATCTTTCACCACTACGCTAATTTGTTTTCCATTTACGTTATTTTAAGAATAATTTTATACCATTTTGTTTCATTATATGAGCCGTTTATTTTGAAAGTGGGGCAAGTCCATTTTTGAAAAAAATGAAGATAATGGTAATTATAGATAAAACTTAGCATGATCTTTTTATCTGTAAACAATTTAGAGTCAAAAAAATTCAGAATCCTAATATTTGGGAGATGGAAGTTTTAGCTCTTAACAATATTGTAAATACGAGGGTCGTTTGAAAAGTCCGTGCAAAGTCAGAGAGATAGCACTACTGGCGCGTATCGAGGTTATGTTTAGTTAGTAGCATCTCTTGGAAGAACACACACTAAGTTTCAGCCAGATCGGTCTATTTCTTTGTGTTTGGCATTCGTTTGAATCGAGGAAGTCGAGTGATTTTCAAAAAATGGACGAAAAAGAATTTCGTGTGTTGATTAAACACTACTTTATGAAAGGCAAAACGTCTCAGGAGACTAAAGAGAAGCTTGATAAACATTATGGTGACTCTGCACCTTCGATTAGAACAGTTTATAAGTGGTTTCAAAATTTTCGGAGTGGCCATATGGGCAGAAGTGACGCTGAACGTTCTGGACGCCCTGTTGAGGTTACTACTCCAGAAATCATTGATAAAATCCATGATATGGTGATGGATGACAGAAGAGTGAAGGTGCGTGAGATTGCTAGTGCTGTGGGCATCTCGAATGAACGGGTACATAATATTTTGCATCAACATTTGGACATGACAAAGCTATCCGCAAGATGGGTGCCGCGATTGCTCACGCTTGACCAAAAACGAAATCGTGTGAAGTGTTGCAAGGACGGTTTGCAGCTGTTCCAGAAGAATCCGCAGGACTTTAAGCGTCGTTTCGTCACTGTGGATGAAACATGGATACATCACTACACTCCTGAGACCAAAGAACAATCTAAACAACGGGTTACCAAGGGGGAATCTGCGTCTAAAGAGGCGAAGACCGTTCCTTCGGCCGGAAAGATTATGGCGACTGTCTTTTGGGATTCGCAAGGAATAATCCTCATCGACTATCTGGAAAAGGGTAAACTATTACAGGTGCATATTATTCATCGTTATTGGACCGTTTGAAAACCGAGCTGCAAGAAAAACGCCCACGATTGGCCCACAAAAAAGTCCTTTTCCATCACAACAACGCACCAGCTCACACCTCAGCAGTTGTGGTCGCAAATTTAATGGAAATAGGGTTCCAACTCGTTTCACATCCCCCCTATTCTCCAGACTTGGCTCCGTCGGACTACTATTTGTTCCCCAATATGAAGAAATGGCTGGCGGGAAAAAGATTTTATTCAAACGAGGAGGTGATTGCAGAAACGAATGGCTATTTTTCAGACTTGGACAAATCCTATTATTCGGAAGGGATGAACAAACTAGAGCAGCGTTGGACGAAGTGTATAAGCCTAAAAGGAGACTATGTTGAAAAATAAAAAAGGTTTACCCCAAAAAATTAAGTAGTTTTTATTTTTGCACGGACTTTTCAAACGACCCTCGTATTATCGATTATCAAGTAAGTTGTGTTTTGTGCTCGGTGTACTAAAAAAAGTTTCATTATTTGAAAATTAATAACGGATTGTGGTTTATTTTATAAAAAGAAAAAATGGCTGAAACCGATTACAACGGTAATTATAACTCTGATGCATCTGAAAGTAAAATAAAAATACTTTTCTGGGTAATAACGCCATTTCAATAAAATCCTCATTTGCAAGTAATTTTATTATGTTTGTAGAAATAAGACCCATGACAATCGGTAATAAAAGAAGAATCTTGGAATCAGAATCTGAATACGAAGGCAATTCGGACCAAAATGATTCCAAAAAAAGAAGAAGAATAGAATAGGTATCTTATTCCAGAAAAAGAAAATTTGTGTTAGGTTATTCTATAAAGGCTTATTGTTCAACTATTGTCTATTTTTTAATATCATATTTCGGTTTGTCTGTACGAGTATAATAAATAACCTTAGTTTGTGATAATAGTTCATGAAGAAAAAATGTCCACAATTAATTTGTTGGTTATTGTTTATTGTATAAATTCGTTTACAAAAAGGTTATCATGTTACACAAACTTGTAATAAATGGCTAACGTGCTAACCCAAGTATCCATTAAGTAGATTAAACGCCCACAAATACTGGTACGAGTATATCAGTGCCAACTGATTACCCCCTACGCCCGACTGACAGTAGATGAGTCCAAAGATAATGTTTGGGAAGTATGTCAGTAGAAATTTCGTTTTGGCTATTAATTATTTTTATGGACAGCATTTTAAAGTAATAAGTGAGAGTAAAGCTAATATTAAATGCCCATTTAGAGAAGGGATTAGCTATGCGGTTAGCCTATTGAATTCTTATGAGGATATCCCCGGTTTCGAATCCAGCTGTTGGCCCTTAATATTTTTGCTCTTCCTAGGAGCTTCTTACAGCTCACTGTTCGGTGATAGACTTTTGTGCTTTTTCGTCGAAACCACATCATCAAATATCTCTTCTAAGAAGAATATTTCTTTTTTTTTCTAATTTTCAGACTAGCCTCTATTTTTGTCTGACTAAATATTAAACTTGTTCATCTAGGTCAGATCTAATTGTTGACATGTGCCATTTGTGTCAGATGTTTTCTGTTAAAGTCGCGACATTAATTAAGTCACTTAGAAAGTCTTGCTTTTTTAAAAAAAATACTTTTCTAAACAGATGTCATTTCCGATATCATTCATTTTTTTATTTGCATAAAACGTCTCAATGCCAATTAAAAGTTTACGACTATAATAAATGAGTAAAAATGGCAAGCAGTCTCCAAAAACATGTGCATAGATTTTGGCGACAACATCAGTTTGATGTTAAATTATTAAATGAAGTTAATTAATCATGGTCAATTGAACTGTAAGTGGCCGACAGAAACTGATTTACATTCGGCTTGTTAAAGAGAAATGAGAGAAATCTGATGTTAATAAGTACGGTTAAGGCTTGATGGGTTAGCAATGCAGTAATTCAAGGGATTCTCCTCTTTTCCCTAGTATTTTGCTGTTCTCCAACCCATCGGTATTTGCTGGCTTAGGTTTGGACAGAATTTACTGCTCTGTAGTGAGTTTATCGACTATATCTCAGGAACGGAAAATAGCAGATAATTCAAATTTGATATTTCGTTCAGTTACCACCAGGGGAAGCGACAATAAATTTTTGGTCCAAATAGGTCCACCGGAAGTAGCACTTTACTGAATAGATTTTTCACTTTTTTAACATTTTTAGAAAAACTGCTCCTTGGATTTTCTCCAAACTTAGTATACTTATAGCTCACAAATAGCTCTATAACTTTTATCTGAAACATTTTTCTCTAATACTTCGATTAAGGGCACTTTTGGGGGAGGGGTTGGTGGGTCAATCAGACATAACGCCAGTTCGCTGTAATATATGGACTTACTTCCTTTTAAACATTACTTAGGATTAAATGTGAAACAAAAATTGAGTATTTGAAGAAATTGGTACTTCATTTAATCCATTTTTTAGTATTTTTTTTTCATAGAAGTGGCTTTTCTTAGAATGGCTTTTCATAGAAGTGGCTTTTCTTAGAATGGCTTTTCATAGAAGTGGCTTTTCTTAGAATGGCTTTTCATAGAAGTGGCTTTTCTTAGAATGGCTTTTCATAGAAGTGGCTTTTCTTAGAATGGCTTTTCATAGAAGTGGCTTTTCTTAGAATGGCTTTTCATAGAAGTGGCTTTTCTTAGAATGGCTTTTCATAGAAGTGGCTTTTCTTAGAATGGCTTTTCTTAGGCTATTTTTTACTGCCCAATCTCCATAGACTGACACCCACTAAATTTGTAGAAATCCCTTTTTTGGATTCTAGGAGACCTTAAAACGGATTGGACCGATGTAAACTCAAAAGTAAAAATTTAACATTGTTTCCGGAATTAATTTTTAATTTAAAGGAAAAGTAAGAAGAAAAAATATTTTGGGAATGTATTTCCTTTTGTAATATGATGAATATTATTTGAAAACTAGAACTAAACATTGACTTAGTAATAAATACTCTGTTCAATTTGCAACACATCGGGAAGTATAAAAATTGTTTTAGAAGATAAAAAAACAAATTATATATAATAAGCATTCGATTTTATCAAGCATCACGTAGATAACTATGTTTAAGCAGTGAACTAACAATTACTAAGCAGTTGGTGTGAAATTTGTTTAAGTTGGCTGTGCATAAAATGTCCGGAAGAATATAATAATCTATAATAATACAGACCTCGTTGAACTTCTTAAAACAAGCATTGTGATGCAAATAACGGGGATGTAAACACCTTGTTTTAACAAAATCTATTCTCTCGGTTTTTGTACACCCATAATTCATTTCCATTCAATAAAGAGCTAGTCATATTTTTTAAAAAACCTATGTTTAGTTTTTGGTGACGCCGTCTTCCGGTAAACTCAAGAATTAACTGGAGTAAATTATGTAAATAATTTTGAATCTATTTTTCTTCTTCTTTTTTTTTTGCCATTGTTTTATTTGATGTATGTGAAAATATCACATTAATGAGTGGTTTACTTTTTTAGAAGAATAGTGTTATTATTGCCTTGACCGGTTGTGTGTTATTTAATTATTTATTTATTATTTTTTAATGATTGAAATAGTTCACTGTGACAATGACTCATTCGTGCTAGGCGCCACAGTAGCCGAGCGGGTAAAGGCGAGACCTGTAAAGCTAATTTGTTTTGTTGGTTAGTGAGTTCGATTCCCGATGTCCAGGCCTTGGATTTTTTATTTAATGGATAATTAAAGAAATTTACAGTAAAGTATGTTTGCTAGTCACCTCCGACCGCGACACCTGTTTGGTTATTGGACATAAAACCTGCCTGAAAAATTAGGCAATTATGTTACTTTACTCATTCATGCTTCCTTCAAGTCTTAGACCTTAGAGAAATTATACTTTTCTCCAACTATCCAGGAAAACAGGAAATCCTAAGATTACTCTTACTACAGGCCTATTCACGGGGCACGGTAGGTTCAAGAAGCATCTACACAAGGTGGGGCTTATCCAATCGAGCGTTTGCGCTATGAATCCTTTGGAACGTTGAGGCCGAAGGAAATAGTAGCACAAAAAGGACTAGCAGGAAAAGTCCTCAACCTCTTTAGGAGGGGAGAGTTCGCTTACTAGAACTATGAAGGGGCTGGCCCCTTTAAGTGTTCTATGGCTGCGGTGCCGTGGGGCGTAGGTCCCGTCCTATCCGTTATCTAATCTAATCTATCTAATCCAGAGAAATCTATACGTTCTCAGAACTATATAAGCCTCGCAGAGCGTCAGGAAATGAATTGGGAGCCTCTTCCATTTGTCGACAGAACCTACAGATAATGTCCGCGTTACAGGACACAGCTCCCTATAGAAACGGGAAATCCTAGGAACCATTTTAGGGAAAGTAAAAACAATATATGACAGCGTTTCCCAGCCTTTTTTGGCTCGCGTACCACATCATGCTAAATTCTACCACTTCGTAAAAATGATTGTATTTCGTGAAATTTGTTATTCCGAGTGTGTAATTTTATTATTATTATTATTATCTGTATTTGTATAGAGATACAATGTATCTGTTACAAAGGAGTTCAAGTTCATGTTCACTTTATAAACTGTAAGATCTTAGTTTTAACACTTTTTTTAAATAATTAAAAATTGTGTACATATTTTTCTCTTCAAAATTATTAATTAATTTACAGTTTTCTTCTTTAGGATTTTTTTTTTTTTTGCGCATCTACAGCTGAGGTTATTAGCTCCCGGAGCTTTTTCCAGTGCACTGCCGGCCTCCGGACAGTGTTCTCTCGTTACAGACAACACTGTCCATCACCGGACAGTGAGCTGTAAGAAGCTCCTAGGAAGAGAAAATCTAAGGGTCAGCTGCTGGATTCGAACCCGGGACCTCCGCGTGGGAGTCCGGTATGCTAACCTCATAGCTAATCCCTTCCCTTCTTTCGGATTATTATACGTATTCTTTTGAGCATTCAACTACCTGTAAGTACCAATTAAATTTAATGTTGCTTGGATAGAGCTTACTCATTACAATCCAGTCTCTTTAAGTAGATCTTTACATAGTTATCATTTAAGTTCTGTCACATGATAATTCTATTAAATTTTCTTTATCTTTTATCGATAATGATGTAGCTTTTCTTAAATTTTCTTTATAGAAGGGTGTTTTGAAATCCAATTACCATTTGTACTTTCGGGTTTTGGAAAATACTCCATGAAAGACAATTTTAATCCTGTTAAATGTGCTATTATATTTTCTCGTTTATCATGAGACGGACTAATCTTATTACTGTACCTATTGACAACTTTACTGTATAATATTATTAATTAAAATAATTTTTATGCATGGAAAAACGCCATTATTGATTATTTTTCTCATACCACCAGTGGTGGAAACGCTGATCTATGGAATAAAGAGGATTTCCAGTAGAGAAATTAGGAGTGGGAAGGAATTGCTTCAGCTTGTATAATAGTCCTGGTCCTGGGTGCCACAGCCTGTCTAAATCCTGATTTTAATTACTAAAGATCAGTGTTCACATAGATTTTTTAATTGATTTTTGGAAACCCTTTTACTTTTTTTTTGTAACTAGACCCATTGTTGCAGGCCTTAGTATTCATCCCATATTGATAAGTTGGGCTCTATTCACGGAACTAGACCTAGAAATAGAATGCAGAGAAAATGTCAAAACCAACAATGGCTGGCCTAATTACCTTTAGAACGTTGCGAAATTTGGGTAAACTCGTAGTATATTACTAAAGTGATACGTTGCTAAGAGGAGGTAGGGTAAGTGTCATTTAGAAGTAGAAGGTAGAGGTAATGATACCTAACAACGACCTTCACCTAATCTCGTGTTGTATGACATTTAGCAATATAATCTGCTATACACTTGCATGTAAGCTATATTAGTTCGTGAAGGAGCCGATGTTATCGTTCTAATGTAGAGTATTTTTTGAAATTGAAGTTTTTAAATTAAGATTCAAGTTAATTTCGGCAAACTAAGCTAATCAAGTAAAGTCAGTGTTACACTATTAACTTAATTAGGATGGAAAGGTTTATTTCTAACTTAGCCAAGGGGTAGCTTCATCAACTTTAGATGTAGCTGGAACCTAAACATGAAAAAGTAACTGTCAGGTTCAGTCATATTTTTTTTTTTTTGTATTGTGCCGATCTTTCGACCTAGGGACTAGGTCATCTTCAGGGCTAATTTACAATGTAATATTTTTACATCATTAAAAGGGTTGGTCTGTCTTCTGTCTTGTCTGTTCATGGACTGAGTGTGATCTGTTTTTCATGTGTTTGGTTGTGAGGAAAGTCAGTGTTGCCAATTGTCAAGTATTTTTTTTAGTAAGTTGGCGTATATGTTGTTTAAATTGTTCGTGTCAGTTTTTGAAATTTTAGACTGTATTCTGTCTTTGATACGAGATGTGGCTATTAAATAACGAGGACTGATGCTGCTACAGAAAAAACTATGCATGCGCCAAATCCTAACGGCCGACAGTTGTGTAGCGTAAAGCCTTTTCTCTTTCGATTGCAGCGTCTCACGTGTTTGTAGATCGGAAATCTGTCTGACTGGAACCGTCGTTTGTGTAAGAGGTGTTAGTTTCGTTTTGCCGAAAACATGATACTACACATGTAGTAGAGCAACGAATTGTCGTGAAATTTCACATCAAAACTGGGTAAAACCGCTACTGAAACTCTTATCTTTTATTTAAAGAAGTTTATGGTGATGAATGTTAATCACTTGCGCGAGTTTTTGAGTGGTTCAAGCGTTTTCAAGATGGCCGAGAAGACGTCGGAGATGATTACCGCCCGGGTCGCCCTTCCACGTCCAAAACGGATGAAAATATCGATTATAATTAATCAACATTACTACCGGTGAGGTACTTGCTCAACTCCGTGAAAGAGTAAGGAAAAAACGACCCGATTTTCGGGAGAACCAAGTCACGGGGTTCTCCATCAAGACAACGCGCCGGCTCACACTGCATTATCTATCAAGAACAGTTTCTAGCCAAGTACAACATCCCAGTTTTAGGGCCATCCGCCTTATTCGCCTGACCTGACCCCATGTGACTTTTATCTGTTCCCCAAAGTAAAATCTGCATTAAAAATGAACACGATTTCAGTCCGTTGAAGCTGTGAAAGAAAAAGCGGCACGCGTCATGCAGGAGCTCACAGAAAAAGACTTCCAGCACTGTTTCGAACAATGGTAAATTCGCATGGAGCGTTGTAGGGATTGGGGAGGGATGTATATTGAAGGTGATAATAACTAAATATGTATAAATTTAAAATAAAATGTTTTACAGCAATAGTCTCGTTATTTAATAGCCACACCTCGTATGTGTATCATTTCTACTACTTATTATTACTATATATTGTAAATTATGTTACATTATACATATTTCATTTTAATATAAATATTGTTACCACACTGTAAATATGTGTAATGAGGCCCATGTAAATGTGTACACTTGACCCTTTTTTGAAACTGTCGCCATGATCTTGATGATAAATTTCCTGTCCTGAATTACTATATCTTTTGGACCAAAATTATAGCATATTTTAAAAACAGGAGATTGAGTCAGCAGTGTAAATATGTCGAGCAGGTTCATTGTACATTCAGTGTTATTCATTGAATGACGATGTTTCTTAAGCATTTTTTATTCTTAGCCTGAGGCTGTGTTTCAACTAATTCTAACTCATATTCTGCTTTAAGAATGCTATTTCTAGTAAATTTTTTACACTTTTTAGAGCTGATATTTTTTTCAGTTTTATATCTTACTACTGGTTAAAGAGAAGTATTGTGATCGTACTAAAATTTGGTTTTGTGTTTTCAAAAGAACTTTACAGTCTACATTTTGGCTAGGGAAAACCCTAGGCATAACAACACTATTGAGAAAGGTGGTTTTTTGGGGTTTCTTCTAATGTTCCACTTTAGAATAGAAAACGGGACGGAACCTAAACCCCAAGGAACCGCAGCCCCAAGTAGCTTATTCTGCCTTCCTCTTTTTGAGTCTATTAATCGAAACCTCCTTTACTAAATTGTTTCCTTGTCACAATAAGTTAGATTTTTTTTTTTAAACATTACACTTTAAGGCGCGTCCATATCCGATGGCTCCCTGAGCTTTTTTTCACGGCACTGACAGCGTCCGGACAGTGTCCTCACCTTATAGACAATACTGACCATCACTGGGCACTATAAGAAGCTCTAAGGGCTAGCATCCAGGATCTCCCTGAGGGAATTCAGTACCAAAAACCACTGAACTCTTCTCTTTCCTCTCACAACATTTTTACATCAAAACAATCATTTATTGTTTGCCAGATTAGGCCCCATGGTAATTGTGTAGGTAACACCCAAAGTAGCCTACGTAGAAAATTAAATTGAATCAACTTTAGTAATGCATAAAATATTTTATGAGTGAATAATCTCAAGTTCTGTGAGTCAATACTTTAAACACACGCCCACATTGATCTAAATCGCACTTAAGTACACTTTACTTGAAAAAAGACACATCTATTTATAATTTCGATAAATAATTAATAATTGGATAAAGTTATGAGTCACAGATAAAAAGGAAAAGAGTCTTCATTTAAAACCGGAAGTTCAATTTGGCTAAGGTGAGTCCACTTTTTGGCAGTAGATGGAAATTGGCACAAAATTTGGAAAAAGATGCCAGATTTTTATGTCAACCATGAGTCAGAATATACACGTGATTAGTTCTACTGAAAATTAATGAGTCTTACCTACATTTAAATTTCTTTGAAAATATATAAAATTTGGTTTGGTTATACGTTTGATAGGTTACTTTTTATATGTTTTTTATGAGTGGAAGGTTAATGCACTAAAATTCGATACAAATAGGAACAAAGGGAAGGGATTAGCTATGAGGTTAGCATACTGGACTCCCACGCGGAGGTCCCGGGTTCGAATCCAGCAGCTGACCCTTAGATTTTCTCTTCCTAGGAGCTTCTTACAGCTCACTGTCCGGTGATGGAAAGTGTTGTCTGTAACGAGAGAACACTGTCCGGAGGCCGGCAGTGCACTGGAAAAAGCTCCGGGCGCTAATGTCCTCAGCTGTTGATGCGCAAAAAAAAAAAAAAAAATAGGAACAAGATTTGTCTTATTTAAAAGTATGATACGCTGTCCAGAATAGAAAAACGGGACGGGACCTGTGCCCCACGCCATCGCAGCCACAGGAAGCTTATTGTGCCTTTCCCCTTTTTGGATCTAGTAGACGAACCCTCTCCTACTAAGGAGGTTGAGGTCTTTCCGTACTAGTTCTTTTTGTGCTATAATCTTTTTTGGTCTCAAAGATCCAAAGATATCGGTAGCGCAGCCGCTAGATTGTAACGCAATCGAATAACAAGTGAGAGGCCGTTTCCTCCACTTCCTGACATAATCTGCACAACGGTTCCGAGCTAATAAGCCCGGATGCGTTCAGGTGCAGATGCTTCCTGAACCTACCGTGCCCCTGTAAATAGGCCTATGGCCAGAGTAATCTGATTTCTGCCCAAATTCAGTCTCTTTGGTTCATTGTTTACACTGCAAGGGCATAATACTCTTGTTTTATTTGACCCCAGGAAGCGTCACCCAGTTCTTTTCACGCTTTCTCCAGACCCAATCTCTTGAGAGCCACACGAACTACACCATTGGTGATCCCCAGTGAAAGGAGTGTTAGCTTCGTTCCTGGCAGTTGATCCACAGGTTTCATTCCCCCTTAATCCCCACATGACCCGGCACCCACTCCAGTCGGACTTTATTGTGCCGAGACAGTAGTTCTAGGTCCTTTTTACATTCCCAGACCATGGAAGAGTTAGTTCTGAAGGAAGTAAAGGCCTTCAGTGCAGCTTGGCTGTTCCGAAAAGATGCAAATCTCCTTATTTCTAAGATCCATTCGCAGATTTTCCTCAGCACAAGTTTTGATGGCCAAGACCTCGGCCTGAAAGACGGTGGCGTATCTCCCAAGAGATCTCACAATGAGTATCTCAGATTTGACCCCATACACTTGCATCTCCGGTCTCACAGGCCATAACGTTCCAATTTAGTTTAATGCATGGATTTACCACCTATTAAACATGAATAAGGAGTAAAAATAGAAGGAATTAACTGATTAGTTAGCTTACAGGACCCCAGATTTGGGTTTGAATCCATCTGGTGGCTCTTATATTTACTTTTTTTTGAAGCTTCTTACTTCTCACTATTCAGTGATGAACAGTTTCATCTCTAACTTATTTTAGGGCGAATTCCTCAAGAGGAGAATTAATCCGTCAAGGCCGTGGGGTTATAAGGATAATTGTAGGCTTATTAACTGGCCACACTGCAGGCTCAGAAAACACATGCTTCGCATGGGCCTTTGTAAGTTCTGCCAGGAAGAAGAGGAAACTGCAGTCTGCACGTGTTGTGTCAGTGTGAGGGGCTTGTATGGCTAAGTGGCTAAGGATGTTATTTCTCGGGGAGGAAATACCAAGGCCTGTGAGCTTTACCCAAGAGTCGCTCTCCAGCATTAAGAGTCTGATTAAGCGGACGGGTCTGGAGGGCTAACTTTAGAGTGAGGGGAGCCACAATAGATCCAAAGGAATCGCAGTGGCGTAGGCCTTGAGGCTGCCCTAATTTAATCTATTCTATTCTATTCATCTCTAACGATAGACCACTGTCTGAAAAAAGTTGAGCAATGACAAAATTCTAAGACCACCTATGATTTCAAGTTATTGACGTACCTTAAATTAACTTTCAAAACAATTCAAATCCTAAATTTATGGAAAGTGGGCATGAGCAATCTTTGGATATGGACCTTTTGTTTGTGTCCAGTGCCAACTTTGTGTACCCAGAGATTTTACTTTACCGTGACGAGTCCTTCAAGGCAGTAAAATAGATAATGCTCTCCTAATTAGAAATATAAATAATAATAATAAATAAAAAATGGTACAATTTTGGTAAAAGACCATTTAATACGATGTATGTCCAATTCATTTTTTTTTTATTAGATTCTCTAACAATAACTTTACGAGGGTCTTTTGAAAAGACCGTGCAAAAATAAAAACTACTTAATTTTTTGGGGTAAACCTTTTTTATTTTTCAACATAGTCTCCTTTTAGGCTTATACACTTCGTCCAACGCTGCTCTAGTTTGTTGATCCCTTCCGAATAATAGGATTTGTCCAAGTCTGAAAAATAGCCATTCGTTTCTGCAATCACCTCCTCGTTTGAATAAAATCTTTTTCCCGCCAGCCATTTCTTCATATTGGGGAACAAATAGTAGTCCGAGGGAGCCAAGTCTGGAGAATAGGGGGGATGTGAAACGAGTTGGAACCCTATTTCCATTAAATTTGCGACCACAACTGCTGAGGTGTGAGCTGGTGCATTGTCGTGATGGAAAAGGACTTTTTTGTGGGCCAATCGTGGGCGTTTTTCTTGCAGCTCGGTTTTCAAACGGTCCAATAACGATGAATAATATGCACCTGTAATAGTTTTACCCTTTTCCAGATAGTCGATGAGGATTATTCCTTGCGAATCCCAAATGACACTCGCCATAATCTTTCCGGCCGAAGGAACGGTCTTCGCCTTTTTTGGCGCAGATTCTCCCTTTGGTAACCCATTGTTTAGATTGTTCTTTGGTCTCAGGAGTGTAGTGATGTATCCATGTTTCATCCACAGTGACGAAACGATGCTTAAAGTCCTGCGGATTCTTCTGGAACAGCTGCAAACCGTCCTTGCAACACTTCACACGATTTCGTTTTTTGGTCAAGCGTGAGCAATCGCGGCACCCATCTTGCGGATAGCTTTGTCATGTCCAAATGTTGATGCAAAATATTATGTACCCGTTCATTCGAGATGCCCACAGCACTAGCAATCTCACGCACCTTCACTCTTCTGTTATCCATCACCATATCATGGATTTTATCAATGATTTCTGGAGTAGTAACCTCAACAGGGCGTCCAGAACGTTCAGCGTCACTTGTGCCCATATGGCCACTCCGAAAATTTTGAAACCACTTATAAACTGTTCTAATCGAAGGTGCAGAGTCACCATAATGTTTATCAAGCTTCTCTTTAGTCTCCTGAGGCGTTTTGCCTTTCATAAAGTAGTGTTTAATCAACACACGAAATTCTTTTTCGTCCATTTTTTGAAAATCACTCGACTTCCTCGATTCAAACGAATGCCAAACACAAAGAAATAGACCGATCTGGCTGAAACTTGGTGTGTGTTCTTCCAACAGATGCTACTAACTAAACATAACCTCCATACGCGCCAGTGGAGCTATCTCTCTGACTTTGCACGGACTTTTCAAACGACCCTCGTATATCTTCTGAATATTTCTTTTTGTTAGTAATATCAGGTAAAATACTGTAACAAGAATGCCCAATGTTTTAAATAATCCATAAGCACAATAAGTTATTTAATAAGTTTTGTTTTATTTTGTAAAAATGAAAATATAATATTTAACGACTAGTTTCTGTTTACGGCCAACAGTAGGATCAACTAAATAGTTATAGTAAGATAATTAGATAATTGGTTGGTTGTCTATTCGGTGTACCAACATGGAATTAGTCAGCTCTATCTACAGACAATATCTCTCCATTTTTAGTATTGTTGTAAAAAATAAGAGAGGTGTTTTTATTACTGCTGTTAAGTAATAATGTGGTGGAAGTCCCACTTTGTCATTTTAAAAAAGGTGACTGACCAATTCATTTATAGGCATTTTATTTTTTTTTACATTACTTTATTCTTACAAAAGCTGAAGATTTTGATGGACAATTTAGTGCATTAAATTGTGTGTCACATATGGATGAAGTTAGTCAGGATGATTTCTTTCTAAGAGAGATGAAGCTAAAAAAGACCAAGGTTTCTTTGACAAAAAAAATCTACATTTAAATATTTAAAACCCTAGCTTAAGTTAAGATAACGTCCGCCTACATCAATTATGATTCCAAAAGAAGGAACTGGAAGAGTTGAAAAGAGGAACTAAGAACCGAATAACCTAAGAGTAGCTTCGATTCAAATAGAACCTTTTTTTAATTTTTGCTTAGTTCTTGTCAAATCTTAACCCATTAGATAGATTTAACGGGCGGGACGGGACCTATACCCCACGGCCCCGACTTTCCCTACCAGTTCCTTCTGCGCTATAATCTCCTTTGGTCTCAAAGTACCAAAGATATTGGTAGCGCAGCCGCTCCATTGCAACGCAATCGAATAACAGGTGAGAGGCCGTCTCCTCCTCTTCCTGACACAATCTGCACACAACGGTTCCGAGCTAATAAGCCCTAATTTGTGTGCAGATGCTTCCTGAACCTACCGTGCCCTGTAAATAGGCCCATTACCTTAATTAATCTTAACCCATTACCGATCTCCAAATTAGTAGAACTTCTACTACAAGTTCTCTAGGTTTAGAGGTTGGTGCCCAGAGCTTTTTTTTTTTTTCAATGCATTGAAAAACACTGTCCATCACCGGACAACCAGCTGTAAGAAGCTCCTAGGAAGAGAAAAAAACTCGAAGTAATAGCAGCTGGATTTGAACCCGGGATCTCCGCGTGAAAATCTAATAAGCTAACCGCATAGCTAATCCTTAGTTCTTATTAATTAAAACTTGTAACTTATTATACCTAATTTCTGCAATTAAACTTTTATCTATCTAAAATAGTTATTAAGACTAAAAAGAACAGAAATAAACAGACGCTATAGACTACTTAAAAGACTCTTAGACGGTAGATCAAAACTATCTCTGGACAACAAAAGACTAATTTGTACTACTATTTTGAAACCCATCTCGGCGTATGGAATAGAGCTGTGGGGTTTAACCAAACGCTCTAATCTCCAAAGGATTCAATCTCTTCAATCTAAAATACTTCGAACTATTGTAAACGCTCCATTTTATGTCTCCCAACCTGGACTATACACACTGACCTTAACATTCCTTTTGTCACCCAAGTTACTAAAACAAGATACAGAAAACTCAACTTCAACCTGCAATCTTATATAAATTCTCTAGCTCCAAAATCTTTCTTATAGAACTCTTCCTGATAACCCGGACAAGACTTCTTAAAAGACAGTGGCCTCGTGATCTCCTCTCTAGTGAAGAGAGTGGGACTAACAGTCTAATGTTTTGGAGTGTTACCACTGGGTTAACCTCTCCATTCGTTTACTTCAACCTGCAATCTCATATAAATCCTCTAGCTCCAAAATTTTTCTTCTAGTACTCTTCTTGATAACCCGGACAAGACTTCTTAAAAGACAGTGGCCTCGTGATCTCCTCTCTAGTGAAGAGAGTAGGACTAACAGTCTAATGTTTTGGAGTGTTACCACTGGGTTAACCTCTCCATTCGTTTACTTCAACCTGCAATCTCATATAAATCCTCTAGCTCCAAAATCTTTCTTCTAGTACTCTTCCTGATAACCCGGACAAGACTTTTTAAAAGACAGTGGCATCGTGATCTCCTCTCTAGTGAAGAGAGTGGGACTAACAGTCTAATGTTTTGGAGTGTTACCACTGGGTTAACTTCTCCACTCGTTTACTTCAACCTGCAATCTCACATAAATCCTCTAGCTCCAAAATCATTCTTCTAGTACTCTTCCTGATAACCCGGACAAGACTTCTTAAAAGACAGTGGCCTCGTGATCTCCTCTCTAGTGAAGAGAGTGGGACTAACAGTCTAATGTTTTGGGGGTGTTACCACTGGGTTAACTTCTCCACTCGTTTACTTCTGTTATTTATTGTTACTTTTATCACTGTTACTCATAGCGCCAACGCGCTGATTGTAGCAAAAAATAGACGCCAAATATTATGATAATTTTAAAATTGAAAAGGGTTAATTTTATTGGTCCTTTTAAGAATTAACTTATATGTACAAAATAGAGCATTCATATTTATTTTAAATATGTATTATACTTCTAAGAAAGGATGTAAAACATTCATTATGCATTTCTTTTAAAATACTGTTTTATTTTTGGCAGCTGTATTCGAGTCATAAGAATGCAATTTTGTCAGTAGTACAGAAATAAGTGGCATGCAACTATTTATTGGAAAATAACGGAAAAAGAGCAAACCAAATAAAAAAATAATATTTTTCACGGTTTACTGAAATATTTCACAATCGTTTTGTACTGTAAGCCATTATTATTAGTTATTTTGAATCCCCCCTAGAGGAATTCGTGCAAAGCTGTGCGGCGGCTAAAGTAACTCTTTTTGCTTTATTTTATTATTGTTTTTTTTAATGAAAGGGTTAAAAAAACAAAAAAGAGTTTAGCCTGAGGCTCACTTTGAAAAGTACATAAAATACAAGATGATTTATCGATATGACAAGATTGAAGAATATCGAGAGAAAATAAGAGGGATCGAAATGCTCTAGTAAATATTGTAAGCCATTTTGTCAATATGTAAACATCGATTAACATCTGTTATTAATAGCAATGATTAAGCACGTTCAATATAAAAAATCGATATACTCCACCATTTTGATGAAATATCTTAAATTTAAGTATCAAAGCACTTGGTTCAGTCACACTGCTTTATGTATTTAAAATAA
Source organism: Rhodnius prolixus (assembly GCF_049639745.1). Classification (NCBI taxonomy): domain Eukaryota; kingdom Metazoa; phylum Arthropoda; class Insecta; order Hemiptera; family Reduviidae; genus Rhodnius; species Rhodnius prolixus. The sequence continues at coordinate 22,873,778 of NW_027411582.1, forward strand.
CTTTCCAAAATAATAAATATTAATTAATACGATTAAATGGCAAAACATTTTTTTTGGCCATTTCAATAATAAATAATTTATTTTTGAAGCCATTTTGATTATCTTTGTATTCTACTTGTTGTTCATTATTTTTGGTGACTGATTCATTATTCCAATAGGATGAAAAAATAATTGCCATTTCAGTCGAGTAAAATTTATTTTGCCGACCTTTCGACCAAGGGACTAGGTCCATCTTCAGGGCTGTGGAACATATTTACAGTTTGTTAACAATGTTTCTATTAAAATAATGATATAATATGTATAATATAACTAAATTTACAAAAATTATTTACCTAGTTTAGAAAGTAATACTTTTTACATTTCAGGGTTGGTGTGTCTTCTGTCTTGTCTGTTCATGGACTGAGTGTGATCGGTCTATGTGTAATATGTGTTAGGTTGTGTGGAAGTCAGTGTTGCCAATTGTCAAGTATTTTGTAGTAAGTTTGCGTATATGTTGTTTAAATTGTTCGTGTCTGTTTTGAAATTTAAACTGTTTTCTGTCTTAGATATTTATATCATTTCTATATCATATATAGAAATGATATACATATCTAAGACAGAGTATATCATACATATGTAGAATATATCATACTCTAATGAAAATCGTTACAAATAATTCAACTCAAATTCTTGTAACAGGCGCTGGAATGATAACTGTAAATTTATTTGAATTTATGTATATCATAAACAGGAATTATAAAACATTATTTCATCTCATCGCATTTCTCCATTTTTTTAATTTTTTTAAATAGTTAATTGAGTTGTCCAATGAACGGCTCAATTAATACATAAAAAACTTTACTCCAAAAGTTTGCCTGCCGAAATGGACATTTTTTTTTACATTGAAACCTCTAAATTTGACAGTCGTTATTTTAATTCTTTTGTATTCATACGATCAAGATCGATGTATCGATGTCTAAACAAGTGAATGCATAAAATCGATTAAGTGCACTTTCGATTTATCGATTTGGAACAATTTATCCTTCTTTTAATTCCAAGTTACCTAGAGAAAATACACAAACCAAAAATCTCTCAATCAAAATTTCTCTGTCTCCGTCTATTGAAAGAAAGTATAGACCATTTACTTTACTAATCCGGTGATGTACATTTTTTAAACCACTTTAACTTGCCTCTAACCATATTATGTAATTAAAAAACTATTGTTAATTCTCCATCTTTGATTAACCAAATGAAACATTAAATATGCTAAAAACCAAAAAGGCCAGTAATTTTCCTTCTAGGATTCTGTTTGTAGGCGGACAATAATGGAACTTTAAAAAACGTTCTGAGAAATAAATTTACATAAAGATGTGAGCATTATCATTAATTAATAATAATAATAATAATAATTAAGTGTTTTATTTTTAATTACTATATACATAATCTTATAAACAACAAAACATATTTACACAAAAGCATGGACAGCAGTCCATCTGCTTGACCAAATTCTATTTAAAAATTTACAATATAAAAATAGCAGCCAGAACTTATCGCACAATTTACATTACATTCTAATATACACTAAGTGTTATATTCCTGTATGAGGAAACTTCTGTACTTCCATGCTCTCATGTGATAGTTATATAGTTTATCCCAGTCGCTTCCATTTAAATATTCTATACACTCTGATTCAGATAGTGCTTTCTTTCCTAACCATCTTACTCTGAATTCAGACAGTACAGGACAGACGCTTACATAATGAAAGGTATCCTCAACCGCAAACTGGTTACACATGGAACATAAATGTACAGCTTCATCTCTGGCAACATTAAAATTCAGATTCAGCAATTGTCCTCTTAATTTGAAAATAACTTTAATAAAATTTATTTTAAATTTATCAGAAAAGTAATTGTTCTGCTCTAAGTCAATATTAAGTTTTTTATACAATGTGTGATAAGTAGAGTTTTGGGCCTTCGAAATTAAATCATTTCTAAACTTAGTTTTAATATTTTCAAATAACCCATCAAAACTTTGTTTGTTTCCACTAATCAAGTAGTCACTGTTTTCCCAGTCATATTTCTGGCAAGTAATCTTAAACTCTTTATGCCAAAAACAGTTTTTCATAATAATTTCCTCAGCCAGGATCTTTGGCAATCTGTTATTGGGGAGTAACAGGACTTTTTGAATATAACTGAGGTGCAACTGTAATGTGTATAGGAAGAGGGGGTAGGCTCCTGTTTCTAAATAGACTATATAGTTTGGCGTACCTAGGGGCAGCGCTAACATCTTCTTTATGAAATAAGTGTACAACTTTTCAGCCTTCTCAAAACGCATGAAACCCCAAACCTGTGTAGCGTAACAAAGCACGGATCTACAAACGCTGTTAAACACTTCCAACTTAGAGGACAACGGAATGATATTATTTTTAAAAAGCTTATCGTACGTGGAGTGTATTCCAAATTTTGCGGTACCAAGTCTTTCATCCAAATGCTTCGCGAAGGACAGTCCCGGAGTTATCATTAATTTGAATTCACTTATTCTAGTTTATTATTCGACTGTTCAATGCAGAAATGATATTTTTAATTTTCTGTATTATACATTATTAGATTGTTATCTATCTGTACAATTTAAGATCTTCAAAAATTTATCTCTTTTTCATACGTTTGTGTATAAATTGCACTTTTTTCCCCGCTCAAATTTCATTAGAAAAAGAATTTATAATTTTAATGCACTTTTGTTGCAGTCATAGCCCTTTATTTTATTACTGCGTTATTTATTAGGAAGTCATTGTGAAACCACAGGCATCGAAGTATGGGGGATCGACTAAACCGTTCTAACTCTATGCGCCTCCCAGGCATTACATTCACAAAAATACTTCAAAAACTAGTTAATGCTCCGATCTATGTATCTAAACTCACTATCCATAATGATCTCAAAATCCCTTTCATTACAGATCTTGCTAACACCCGTTTCCTCAAATTCATCATTCCATTCTACAGCAGCTCATCCTAACCCCTCTCATAGAACACCTATCTTCCTCCCACATTACCAGGTAATCCTCTAAGGAGATTGAAGAAGAGAAGATGGCCTCTCGTGATCTACTCTTATCGTGAGAGCAGTATAGCAAGAGCACGTTACTGGAGTGACACCACTGGGTGCCTTCTCCACTCCCATATCCTGATATTTTTTTAATCATGTACACCACATTTGCTTGTTGCAACAATCGTTACAGTTGTAAATTCCAATAAAAGATTTAAAAAGTTTGAATTTTTGTCTTTTGCATCAAAGATGCATTTATTAATTGCAATTAGATTTTAACAATCATTTGTAATGATTTTTCGTCTCTCTTTTCCAGGTGAGTATATTTTTGGACATTTTTAAAGAAGATTACACTTTTATGTGAGTTGCTAATTTTTGTTATTACATAGATTAATTATTTATTACTTAATTGCTGTGGTGCCATACTTGATTCGAAATGTTGTTAGCAAGAATGTAGCAAAAAAGCTAAAACACCTCTCTTTGTTACCACTATCTTTTCTTTCATTATTCTATCTGTTTTCGGATCTCCCTTGATCCAACTTAAGTCTTCAAACAAATTTTTGAAAAATAAAATTCTATAGATAGCTTTGATATTCATTAATTATATTACGTCATTGAACTCAGGTATCCAGCAATAGCTACCTCCACGGACAACGAGTCCACTACGTCCACTTCTTACAAGAGGAACTATCCTTCCGGTGTCTCCCCCAAAAAAATCAAAAAAACCAAAAGTTCACGGAACGCCTCTGCCAAGAAGAGTCCTCAGTGCCCCATGCGCACTGCAACCTGCACTGCGGATCAACCGCAAAACCCTCCTGTTTTTGTTCAGCCAGCAACACCCCTCGCTCAGAAACCTGAAGTCTCAGCGACTGTAACAGCTCCCCCAGGAGTGCTAACCAATAATCCCTTCGCTCCTTTGGCTGATCTACAGGACATGGAAACTGCAGCGCCCGCCTCAATACGTGTCCACAAGCCACCTCCTATCTACGTGAAAAACCTCAGTCAGTACACTGTTTTATGCTCTGCATTATCGCAACTCGTGGGAAGAGATACCTTTATATGCAAAGCAAGAATCACAGATCTAGTCATACACGCAAAAACAATCGACAGCTACAGGGGTATCATCAGGTACCTCAAACAAAATAAAGCAGACTACCACACATTCCAACTGGAGGAGGACAAAGCCTACAGGGTAGTCTTAAGACACCTCCACCAAAGCGTGCCCGTAGAATATATAAAGGAAGAACTTAATGAGCTGGGCCACACTGTTCGAAATGTGGCACCAGTTATTCACCCAGTCACCAAACAGACATTGCCTCTCTTCTTTGTGGATCTCGAGCCACGGCCAAATAACAGAGATGTTTTTAATATAGAAACTCTTTGTTACTCGAGAATTAAGGTCGAAGAGCCACACAAGCAACGGATTGTTGTGCAGTGCAAGCGCTGCCAGGAGTACGGGCACACGAAGAGCTACTGCCAGCACAAACCAAGGTGCGTTAAATGTGCCGGTGAGCACTTTACTCAAGATTGCGGCAAGATGCCAACCACACCAGCCAAGTGTGCTCTCTGCAGCGGCGACCATACAGCCAGCTATAAAGGGTGTATGGTGTACAGAGAGTTGCAGCGAGCTCGGAGACAGCCTCCCGTGTACGAACATCGCTCAGCACAACAGAGTACTCCACAACCACCGCCGACAACACAACAGTCAAGAAACTTTCCTCCTCTGCATACTCCCATCACTAACCAAAATCTATCATATGCAAGGGTGGCCGCGGGACCTCAGCCGCCTCCTATTTCTCAAATGCCCACGACCTCATCCACAGGAGACATCAATACACTTCTCACAAGCTTCTTAACAGACTTCAAATCCCTCATCACACCTCTGATATCTCTCCTTACAACTGTCGTTTCCAGACTCCTTCCTAACCAATCTCCTTAATGGCTCTTTCACAACACTCTCTTACCATCATCCTCTGGAATTCTAATGGACTGACTAACCGCAGACATGAACTAGAAATATTACTACGAGACAAACGTATTGACATCGCCCTTATAACTGAGACGCACTTCACTGACAGATCAAGATTTTTCATCCCAGGATACACGACTTACAAGACCAATCACCCTGACGGAACTGGACACGGAGGAACTGCAATACTTATTCGAACTTCTTTACAACATTTCTTAATACCCTACAACGCTACACCCTTCCTACAATCTACAGTAGTCTCTTTACTGACAGAGCCCTTCTCCTACACTTTTGCAGCTGTTTACTGTCCTCCTAACCACAATATCCATCAAAACGATTTCTCATCCTTTCTCTCTTCTCTTGGGTCTCGTTTCATATGTGGTGGCGATTACAACGCTAAGCATCCGAGTTGGGGCAGCCGGGTGGCGAATCCGAGAGGTCGAACTCTTTGCACTATCCTCAATCAAAATAGTTACATTTCCTTATCCCCTTCTCAACCGACTTACTGGCCAACTTCTCCTCGCAAAAGACCTGACCTTCTTGACTTCTTTATCTGTTCTAATATTACCTCTTTACACACTGACATACAAACATTAAACGACTTGTCTTCAGATCATAGCCCCGTCATTCTAACCCTTGACATTCACCCGAAACAAGCTCTTCCCCGACAAACCCTAATAAACGGAACTATTGACTGGGACTTATTTCGAGAAACTCTTGACGAAAAACTGAACTTAAATGTGTCCTTAAAAACTCCTCAACAACTAGACGATAACGTGGCATACTTGACTACCGCTATTCAGCAAAGTATTTGGCATTCTACTCAACGGACTTCACATAACAGAACTGCACCATTACCTCTCAATCTACCTCTTCACTTGAGAGAACTGATAACGCGCAAACGTCGCGCTAGAGCTCTTTGGCATCGCACCAGATATCCCTCTCACAAAAGACTGTTTAACCAACTTACTAGAGAACTGACAACAAAACTAAGGGACTACTTTAACGACCAATTCTCTGATTATACACAATCACTTACAACTGAAGACAACTCTCTGTGGACAGCAACCAAAAGAATTCTCAAATACAGAAAAACTTCTCACCCACTAAGACGCCCGGACAATTCTTGGGCTAAATCCGACGAAGAGAGAGCCCAGTACTTTGCCGAACATCTTTCTACAGTCTTCACTCCTCATCCCGACGTACAAGACTTACAACATACTGAAAATATTCTCAAAGAACTGGAAATCCCTCTACAACTTTCACCTCCTCCTAAGCCATTCACTCCTAAAGACATCATGGACGTAATCAACTGTCTTCCCAAAAAGAAAAGTCCGGGCTATGATCTGATTACTGCTAACATCCTTTTACAACTCTCCAGGAAAGCAATAGTATTTCTAACTACTCTCTATAATTCTGTACTTCGAACCACTTACTTTCCTATTCTCTACAAATTCTCTTCTGTAACAATGATCCCTAAACCAAATAAACCTTCTCATTTCCCCAACTCTTACCGACCAATCAGCCTTCTACCCATCCTGGGGAAAGTCCTCGAAAAACTTCTACTACTCCGCCTCCAAACTGAAATAGCCCCTTTAAATATCATTCCTGACCATCAGTTCGGTTTTCGGAGTTGCCACTCGACTGTTCTCCAAGCACATCGAGTAGTTGATGTAATCGCTACTTCCCTTGAATTAAAGCAGTATTGCCCGGGTGTCTTCCTTGACATATCTCAGGCATTCGACCGGGTATGGCACGCAGGGCTGCTTTATAAACTCAAACGCCTACTGTCTTCTACCTTTTATCTCATTCTTAAGTCTTATCTCTCCGACCGTTTCTTCCAAGTTAAACAAGGTTCTTCTTCTTCTCTTATCCTTCCAATACTTGCTGGAGTTCCTCAAGGAAGCATTCTAGCCCCCTTACTTTATATTCTCTATACTGCCGACTTACCAACTCACCCGACTACAATTACTTTCACATTCGCCGACGACACTGCAATCCTTTCTCCTCATCTAGATCCTGTAATAGCATGCCGTGCTCTCCAAACTCACCTAAATCTTCTCGAGCCTTGGCTGCAAAAGTGGAGAATCAAAGTGAATGAATCAAAATCTAAATACATAGTATTCACTCTAAACAAGAAAACTCTCCCTCCTCTCTCCTTCCACAATACTTCTATACCAACGACTAACCAAGTACGATATCTCGGACTACATCTTGACAAACGACTGACGTGGAACCCACACACGAGACTCAAACGAATTGACCTCAATCTCCGATATAAAATGTTGAAAAGGCTACTCGACAAACGATCAAAACTGACCCTGACGAACAAACGATCTTTATATACCGCTCTACTTGCCCCAATATGGACGTACGGAATACAACTCTACGGAAGTGCCAAAAAATCGAACATCAACCGACTTCAGACCTTACAATCAAAAATCCTGAGAACAATAGTTAACGCTCCTTTCTACGTCTCCAATCATACAATACACACTGATCTCAATATTCCTCTCGTTTCTGAAATAGCACAATCTCGCTACACAAAACTCCACTCAAATCTACACAGTCATTACAACCCTCTTATCCACAACATGTCTACCACAACACTTCCTTCTAATCCTCATCGCAGACTAAAGCGGCGGTGGCCACGCGACCATCTCAACACAACGCCGACCTCCTAGGATGGTTGCTGTGTAAGCTTGCCAATCAGGCGAACTAACGGCTTCCATCACTGGATGGTCGTCGTTCACTCCACTCACGCCTCTTGGCGCACATGCATATGCGCGCGCGTGTATATAAGTGCATATATGTGCGTGCCCGTGTATTTGCGCCATTTCCTTACTCTCATCCCTTTTGCTTGTTATATCTATTATAGTTGCAAAATAAATAAACAAATTAAAAAAAAAAAAAAAAAAAAAAAAAATTTTACAAAAAAAAAATTGCCAAATCCATTTACTTTATTTCCTTCTCTTACTGAATTATTGTTAATCGTGCAGATTTTCGACTTCCGGAAGTATCCATTCTGAGGTCCCTCTTCTCCCCAAAAAAGTGGTATTTAAAAATCGGTTTGTTTGTGTGTTTTGTATGCTTTGCTTCCTGTTTGAGAAGTCTGTGATCAGCTTAACTGAAAAAAAAGACAAAAAATCACAGATAAGTGCCACAATCGGACTCGAAAATAAAACTTTTAAATAAATTCGATAGTGCCACTTTAATAAATCGATTTATATAATATATAACACGCAAGCCAGGTTAGCCAGGAGGTTATCAACTGCTCTCTGTATCTGAAGAGGCACCTTTGAAGGCACATTACATGCTTCACAAGTTGAGTAAAGTGCATTATTTGATAAATTAAGGAATAAATTTGATCACTTAAATATGTGGCAGGAGGTTTCCAATTTTTTTGGCAATTAAACGCAACTCTCCCAAAATTACCAAATAATTATTAAACCTTCTTGTTTGTAACAGATGTAAAATTATTTTTTAGCCATTTTGGGTATGTTTGAGAACATCTATAGCTCTTAACATTTGACTTTTCTTAGAAAAATCACTCGGAAAACGACTTATTTCCCGATATTAAGAAAAATACTAGCTTTACGGCCTTGGCAATATTTTTAGTAAAAAATGGGATGAAAAAATACATAAAAATGACCTATCGCGTGCTCTTCTTTCTCTTTGATAACAAGTTAAAAAAATAGAAATATGATTAATAAATACCAGATTTTGAAATGGCCTAACACCTTTAATTTCTAAAGATATCGAATTGAGGTTTCCGGTTTCTTTCATTACATTTTATACTCTTTAAAACTGTGTATATGAAAATGGGGATCAACTGCGAACCCTCACTTTTGGTCGCGCGTCTGCCGCGTATGCGGGCAGTAATCTGAAATCAAGTCACATATTCTGAAACTAGAGGTGACGGGCAACAAATTTTTCCCCTACCATTTTTCGCTCAGAACAACCGTTTAAGCATGAAATGCATTTGAACCGTCTTAAAATGAGCACCCTGTATAAGTAGATATTTAATATAAGTAATTGTGCTTTTATTAATAACTTTTTCTTTGCTTTTATAATTAATATGTTATAAACATTTACTGACGAAAATTCTACTAAAGGCACTTTTGTACCGGGATTGTTGTTAGGCTTTACTTTGAAAGGGCCATTTCACAGCAATTTATGGAGTTTATAACTCATTAGACTTTATTAAGGATTCACTGCTTAACTCAAAATCCTGCTGCCTAAATCAATAGATTTTTGATGCAGCGATTTTTGTTTTGTTTTTTGCACTACTTAAAAATCAATTTGCTGAGGGGTGAGGAGTGAGGAGAATATTTTTATTTCTTGTCTGCCATTTGTAATTTATAAAAAAATCTGGGTGTAACCTTGTATTATTTTTTAGAATTTAAAAAATACGAAAAATAAATAAATATAATACGCTCCTTTATCTGATGGCCAAATTGGTTTATGCAACATTGGAAGGTTTTCCTTGGGAGTAAGCCGATATGAGTATTGTGGTTTTTTGGAAACCACAACCGGATTTAATGCATATGATTACGTCATCACCTCTGTGACACGGCTTTAAAAAGTAAACAATAATTTCTCATATTAGCCTGTAATTAATGTTTTGTTAATTTATTATTTTAATAATTAATAAAGAATAGAAGCCAAGGCATAATTCCAAAAAGTAAATATAATTTAAAATAAATAATAATACAACTGCAGATTAATTCCAGCCTAATATTAAGTGTAGACAATAGAGGCGTGACTAACTGTGGGTGGTTTTAATTGATCACGCAATCTCTTGAACAAAATAAATGCTTATGTGCGTGCAGTAATATACGTGTAATGCAACTGAGTAAACATGGATGACTTATTATTTATTTTAAGTTATTTATTGAAGCATATTAATAGCAATTATTATTTGTTTCTTTTTAGAGGGGGAAAAAATATGTTATTTTCATAATTATAATACTGGTTTTGGATAATTTAAAATGAAAATTATCCATAACATAATAAGAATCTATTTCGAACCTTAATTTATTTTGTCTAAAATTTAATAAAGGACACCTTAAATATCATAAAATGTTTTAGTGTAGAATTTCAGAAGTAAATTCTTAACTCTTTTAATTGGGTAAGAATTTGGCAGTTCAGAGGGACTCCTATTTTACCCTAAAACGGTATAAATGATCAGGTGGCTATAAAAAGGAATTTCGAACCAAAACAGGACATTAATTCGCTTTAAAAATACCCAACGATTGTGGAATCATAAAAAATAGAGCACAAATGGTACCGGTAAAATGAATTCCATTGATTTTGCTAACCATAACTGCATATAAACACAAATAAGCGTTACATAATTAAAACTCACCCAACTGTGATGAATTCACCTTAAAAAAAAGGGTGGAGTAATAAAAAATTATCATGATAAATATAATGATTCATAATAATACGTCATTATACAGTAGGTGGAGCTGGGTTAAAGAGAACCAATATTAGGGAGAGGCAATGTTGGAGCTATTTTTAATAAGTTTGCACTAACTGGTCATGAAATTCTGCATTATTAATTGTTGAAGTCTATATTTGCACCAAAACGCATAGAAATAGATAGAAATCGAGATATAACGAATGGAAGATTAGGGTATGTGAAAGATCCTCAAATTTCAACTTCCAATATTTCCTTTACTATTCTACTTTGAATGTTCTAATTTCTCTCAATTGTAGAGGTAGTTGTAGTCTACATTTGAACCAAATTCTATAGTTTTCCTATGAATAGAAATCGAGATATAACGAGTCAAAGTTTAGGGTATGTGAAAGATCCCCAAATTTCAACTTCCAATATTTCCTTTACTATTCTACTTTGAATGTTCAAATTTCTCTCAATTGTAGAGATAGTTGTAGTCTACATTTGAACCAAATTCCATAGTTTTCCTATGAATAGAAATCGAGATATAACGAGTCAAAGTTTAGGGTATGTGAAAGATCCCCAAATTTCAACTTCCAATATTTCCTTTACTATTCTACTTTGAATGTTCTAATTTCTCTCAATTGTAGAGATAGTTGTAGTCTACATTTGAACCAAATTCTATAGTTTTCCTATGAATAGAAATCGAGATATAACGAGTCAAAGTTTAGGGTATGTGAAAGATCCCCAAATTTCAACTTCCAATATTTCCTTTACTATTCTACTTTGAATGTTCAAATTTCTCTCAATTGTAGAGATAGTTGTAGTCTACATTTGAACCAAATTCCATAGTTTTCCTATGAATAGAAATCGAGATATAACGAATCAATGTTAAGGGAATGTGAAAGATCCCCAAATTTCAACTTCCAATATTTCCTTTACTATTCTACTTTGAATGTTCTAATTTCTCTCAATTGTAGAGATAGTTGTAGTCTACATTTGAACCAAATTCCATAGTTTTCCTATAAATAGAAATCGAGATATAACGAATCAATGTTAAGGGAATGTGAAAGATCCCCAAATTTCAACTTCCAATATTTCCTTTACTATTCTGCTTGGAATGTTCAAGTTTCTCTCAATTGTAGAGATAGTTGTAGTCTATGTTTGTACCAAATTCCATAGTTTTCCTATGAATAGAAATCGAGATATAACGAGTCAAAGTTTAGGGTATGAGAAAGATCTCCAAATTTCAACTTCCAATATTTCCTTTTCTATTCTACTTTGAATGTTCTAATTTCTCTCAATTGTAGAGACAGTTGTAGTCCATATTTGTACCAAATTTGTGCCCGAGTTTAAATTCTCAGCATAAACAAATGCGGAAGCATTTAATGGGAATATTTAGAATTTACCATTCATTCTCGGCTAAACTATCAAATAATTTAAAGACTATATTTCTTAATTTAAAATTACTTTAATTTAGCAAATATTAATGAGTTAATACCCATTAATTGGGTCACAATGAATCACTCCATTAATTAGAAACATCCCTTTTCAAATGAAACCTAGTCCTTGAGCTTTATGTTTTAGTTTTTTTTATCTGTAACGCGTGGGTGTTGCAAGTTAGAATGTGTCACAGTAAACCATTTTGCTTGAAAATACATAAATGTCCTCAAATGAAACAGGAATTTGATACAGAAAATTGAAAATATAATTATAAGTAGTTTACGATATAACTATGTTTTCTGTACAGTAAATAACTAGTTAAAGATTTATGGTGTATCTTGAGAGATTCTTCCCATGCACGTTGCTGATGTGTACCTGCAATACTGGTTTTAATTAGTTGTAGCTTCTAACTAGATTATAACGGCTTCAGGTCTATTTTGTTCTCTCTTTTAAGAGATATAATTTACATCATGCTCGATTTATGCACCCTATACTATTCATTCTGCTAAAAAAAACCTTGTGTTTAATTACTTAATTTTGATCTTTATCACTATTTTAGTGCAATATCTTATTAAAGTGCATTGCGTAAAGGACATTTAATCTTTTCACCTTAATTATTGCCCAATTGCATTGTTTTTTGTTGTTTACCTAATTTTATGAGTTAAGGCTGTTTTTTTTGAGGGGGAAGCAGTTAGGTTTTCCTTTATAGATCATTAGGGTTTACTCGTATTTCATTGGCTGGCCACCTACATGTTGCTTAGATTAATTTTGTAAAGATTTTTCTGTATTTTGAGATAACTCAAACTTTATGTAGCGATTACAAATACATAAATTCACAACTTTAATTGACATATTTCTCAAAAATTCCATTAGAAGTGCTTCAAAAGTTAGAAGAAGTGGGTAGATTCCTTCTGAAGTACTAAGAATTAAATATGATTCTAACTTGTGAAGTTTAAAAAACATCTTGTACAAAGGAAATTGTCACTAATAAATGGGTTGTTACGACAATAAGCAGGCTGAAAGCGAACCACGCGGTGTGCGGATCGTATCTTCTTCACAGGATCAACAAAAGGTTCTCTCCTATTTGCGTAGATTGCGATGAGGAGGAGGATTTCAGGACATATAATAATGATATGTCCACGTTATGTAGTAGGGAAGGAAACGAATGTTTGACGACATATACAGGGTATTTAGATGCACCATTTCGCTACGAAGACAACAATATTCTCCACCAACATCTATGTGCTTAAATCTGTAGCAGAGCTAGCAAAGAAATATGAATGTATTTAAAAGTTATAGCCGATTAGAATGAATGGAAGAAAATGATTAGAGAAGGATTACGTGATTTTAATTTCGGTTAAGCTATAAGGATGGCAGGAGCACAGAGTACTGATCCATCCATTAGCTGTAAGGTTTATGTAAATAGTTGTATATAGTAGAGGGATGAATGTGTGAAGCGAATGTATTTATAAGTAAGAATGGAGAGTGAGTGATATTCTAGTGATAAGCACCTAGACGATGCTGGCTGTATGGCGGAAGCCAATGCCAAAAAAAAAATCTGTTAGTTATAATTGTTGAGAAAAGTAATTAGAAAAAGTCTTTTTAATGATCAATCCAGATTTCTGACTATTAAAATAATAATTATAATTAAAAAAAAATCTACCAAATAATAATATTGTTCCTTCTATTTCTAGTTGGTTCCAGTTATTGTACAATATCCATATTTACATAGAAAGAGAGATGATGACGTACACGGTGATATCGCGTCATAATGTAGCTACAAACAGATGGTCCCCGTGGGCAGACTTCCTACACAACTCGGTCGGTCGTTTTAACTTGCGAAATCTTTGAACACTGTTATTGTATCACCAATAGCGTCAACCTTCATTTCGCTGGAATTATTATAGCTTTTGCCCAAAAATAAAGTGCTCGTCTCTCGTAGATGCATATTATACAATTGGAATGTTGATTGTTTCTTTTAAAAAAATATATACGAGGGTCGTTTGAAAAGTCCGTGCAAAGTCAGAGAGATAGCACTACTGGCGCGTATCGAGGTTATGTTTACTTAGTAGCATCTCTTGGAAGAACACACACCAAGTTTCAGCCAGATCGGTCTATTTCTTTGTGTTTGGCATTCGTTTGAATCGAGGAAGTCGAGTGATTTTCAAAAAATGGACGAAAAAGAATTTCGTGTGTTGATTAAACACTACTTTATGAAAGGCAAAAGGCCTGAGGAGACTAAAGAGAAGCTTGATAAACATTATGGTGACTCTGCACCTTCGATTAGAACAGTTTATAAGTGGTTACAAAATTTTCGGAGTGGCCATATGGGCACAAGTGACGCTGAACGTTCTGGACGCCCCTGTTGAGGTTACTACTCCAGAAATCATTGATAAAATCCATGATATGGTGATGGATGACAGAAGAGTGAAGGTGCGTGAGATTGCTAGTGCTGTGGGCATCTCGAATGAACGGGTACATAATATTTTGCATCAACATTTGGACATGACAAAGCTATCCGCAAGATGGGTGCCGCGATTGCTCACGCTTGACCAAAAACGAAATCGTGTGAAGTGTTGCAAGGACGGTGTGCAGCTGTTCCAGAAGAATCCGCAGGACTTTAAGCGTCGTTTCGTCACTGTGAATGAAACATGAATACATCACTACACTCCTGAGACCAAAGAACAATCTAAACAATGGGTTACCAAGTGGGAATCTGCGCCAAAAAAGGCGAAGACCGTTCCTTCGGCCGGAAAGATTATGGCGACTGTCTTTTGGGATTCGCAAAGAATAATCCTCATCGACTATCTGGAAAAGGGTAAAACTATTTCTGATGCATATTATTCATCGTTATTGGACCGTTTGAAAACCGAGCTGCAAGAAAAACGCCCACGATTGGTCCACAAAAAAGTCCTTTTCCATCACGACAACGCACCAACTCACACCTCAGCAGTTGTGGTCGCAAAATTAATGGAAATAGGGTTCCAACTCGTTTCACATCCCCCTATTCTCCAGACTTGGCTCCCTCGGACTACTATTTGTTCCCCAATATGAAGAAATGGCTGGCGGGAAAAAGATTTTATTCAAACGAGGAGGTGATTGCAGAAACGAATGGCTATTTTTCAGACTTGGACAAATCCTATTATTCGGAAGGGATCAACAAACTAGAGCAGCGTTGGACGAAGTGTATAAGCCTAAAAGGAGACTATGTTGAAAAATAAAAAAGGTTTACCCCAAAAAATTAAGTAGTTTTTATTTTTGCACCTCGTATAAATGGACCAAATTAATTAAGACTCTTAAATAATAGTTAATTTACGTGCAGCTATGGAAGTTCAATTTTAATCATGTTTAAATTTCTTTAATTATTTGAATAAGATTTTTGACTGATGAAAAGTTCCTTAAGAGAATTTAAACGGATTTTGGGATGAATAATTGATGCTTAAGAATGGATAGGATTTCCAATTTAAGGGAAAGGGATAAGGAGAACAGTATAATAAGGGCAATCAGGAAATATCAGAGAGAAATTAGCCTAAAAACAAAAGTATTATTGGGCAATCACCAAATAGAACAAAATAAAGTTGATAGAAGATAGGAATAGAGTTCAAAAAATGAAGAACTATAAGTAAACTGATGGGTGGGTGGTTTTCCATTTCCCGAGACATTGACGAATTCAACGGCAATTGAAGAAGCTGTTTCTGTGTAAGGCGATGATGTTACCTTGTAGACTCTGTGAAGAGATGTGGAGCAAATTCCAATAAAACTCTAAATACGATGCGGTTTATTCAAAAGAAAGATTCAGGCTCCCAGGAGCCTGCCAGTGATTAGAATGTAACCTCCTACTTCTTGAACTTAACCATTAAGAGGTTAGGTTTTGTCTACCATTATGGGGGACACTATAATCTTCGAAGGTTACTATAAATTTCACGCTAAATAGAGTAAAACTATACAATTCAGTGAAATGATAATAATATTAATAAGAAGAAAATATGAATTTTCTTCGAAAATTATAGTGGTCAACTTACTAAATTTAATAATACAAAACCCCTTCGCGAAATGGGGTCCATTCCATCGTCTATAGCTTTGAGATCAGAATTTCGACAAGTATTAAATCCTCTTTAATATTATTTGAAAATATCTGGACATAGATCCGTACTTCACACTAAAAAAAAAAGCACAGTAGAGGCCTTAAATTGAAGAGATTCCGGGAAAAATATTTAAATTAAATCCATATATTCCATATTTGTTATGATAATTATTGTAATATGGATTTATAAAAAGAGAATAATGGAAAGTGGATTCAGTTATATTGTTAGAAGTGGAATAGTTTATGCCAAAAAAAACTTATTTCAAGAGTTCGCCAATAAGTAGCGTCTAAATGAACATCAAATTTGGGACTACTGACGATTTTTTTTTTTTTCATTCAGTCAGAAGATTCAAATCCATTTAAATTTTTTCGAAACCCGGTTCCGAAAAATGGAAAATAAAAATTAATGAACAAAAATCAGTGCACATTACTTTTACTTTACGAGTAAATCTGCGAGTCCACCAGTTCAACTGAACGGAGTAACGATTCCTCCAGCTGACGTAGTACGATACTTAGGGTCTGTACATTGACAAGAGACTCACTTGGAACCCACATACTCCACTGAAACGACAAGACGTGAACAGACGCTGCGAGCTACTTACTAGACTACTTGTCCGCAGATCCAAACTTGACTTGAATTTACAAGCTGATAATCTACAAGTCACTGTTAAGACCCGATATGGACATACGGAGCAGAAGTGTGGGGCTCAACCAAACCCTCGTAACTCCAAACGACTGCAGACACTACAGTCTAAAATCCTGAATGCTCCATACTTTCTAACCTTACCATACACACTGACCTTCACATCCCTTTTGTCTCTGATCTAATAAAGTCTCGCTACCACAACTTTCACAGCCTCCTAGCTCTCTCCATCCTAATCCTCTTGTATAACAACCCTCCTCTCCACACCTTCCAGACAATCCTCCTCGTCGCTTGAAGCAGAAGTGGCCTAGGGACCTACTGATATAAGTGCAATCCACCGAGAAAGAGTTCCATCAATGGGTGGTTGCTCTAACGTGACTTTCATGTGAATTTAACCAGTTTCATTAAATTTCCTTGATGCAACATTTGATGTAGTTGTAGATATTGCTAATAAAGTGAAAACAAACAGTTTGGCCTACTCAAAAAAGTGTATTTTCCTGCAAAAAATTAAAGTTGAATAATTGTGCTCGATTAAAATATTCGGTATTGGTTAACATTTAAAAGCATTTAAGGCAGAATCTTTAAATATATTCGTTGGCTACCTAATTTTATTCAAATTTACTATAAAAGCAGGAAAAAAAATACAAACTAAAATGAAGCAATTGTTTATTAGCCAGTGGCAAGATTTTTTTTCTAAGATCCAGGTGAGTCAAAAAGTTGGCCAAGATAGTTGCAGGAAATTAAAAGGGTTGGGCCGTGAATTTTAAACGCTGCCTTCATAATATAACCAACTATACTTTGTGAATATCAAGGACGCACCCACTCAAAGCGCTAACTTGGCGCCCACCTGTCCGTTTTTATAGTTTATTACTTATATAATAATTTTATTTTAATGTTACTCTTTTTTTAAAAAAAAATTTAATACGTTCTAATGAACCTCTTTTTTTATAAACTCCTTCTGTAGTGCCGACACCAATTCGAAATACAAGTGATTCTTTAAATGTGTCACATTAAAAGCTACAAAATGAGATACTGGGTACATAAAAACTGATTTGTCGTTGTAATAATCATAATTTCACTTTAACTGACAATATTCACGCAAACTCGGCGAAAAGGTGTTCACGATTAGATCTAGGTGTCGTAAGGTATTTTTATATCCAACACCTGATTTTATATTTCATTTTACTGACATATCTCTCTAAAAAGAACCCTTAAGCTATTTGAAGCTGTAATTTAATGTGTTATATACCATAATAAAAAGAAAAAGCTAGATCTGTAATTGAGTCATGTTTTAATTAGGTTAGTACGAGGGTCGTTTGAAAAGTCCGTGCAAAAATAAAAACTACTTAATTTTTTGGGGTAAACCTTTTTTATTTTTCAACATAGTCTCTTTTTAGGCTTATACACTTCGTCCAACGCTGCTCTAGTTTGTTGATCCCTTCCGAATAATAGGATTTGTCCAAGTCTGAAAAATAGCCATTCGTTTCTGCAATCACCTCCTCGTTTGAATAAAATCTTTTTCCCGCCAGCCATTTCTTCATATTGGGGAACAAATAGTAGTCCGAGGAAGCCAAGTCTGGAGAATAGCGGGGGATGTGAAACGAGTTGGAACCCTATTTCCATTAATTTTGCGACCACAACTGCTGAGGTGTGAGCTGGTGGGTTGTCGTGATGGAAAAGGACTTTTTTGTGGGCCAATCGTGGGCGTTTTTCTTGCAGCTCGGTTTTCAAACGGTCCAATAACGATGAATAATATGCACCTTACCCTTTTCCAGATAGTCGATGAGGATTATTCCTTGCGAATTCCAAAAGACAGTCGCCATAATCTTTCCGGCTGAAGGAACGGTCTTCGCCTTTTTTGGCGTGATTCCCCCTTGGTAACCCATTGTTTAGATTGTTCTTTGGTCTCAGGAGTGTAGTGATGTATCCATGTTTCATCCACAGTGACGAAACCACGCTTAAAGTCCTGCGGATTCTTCTGGAACAGCTGCAAACCGTCCTTGCAACACTTCACACGATTTCGTTTTTGGTCAAGCGTGAGCAATCGCGGCACCCATCTTGCGGATAGCTTTGTCATGTCCAAATGTTGATGCAAAATATTATGTACCCGTTCATTCGAGATGCCCACAGCACTAGCAATCTCACGCACCTTCACTCTTCTGTCATCCATCACCATATCATGGATTTTATCAATGATTTCTGGAGTAGTAAACCTCAACAGGGCGTCCAGAACGTTCAGCGTCACTTGTGCCCATATGGCCATTCCGAAAATTTTGAAACCACTTATAAACTGTTCTAATCGAAGGTGCAGAGTCACCATAATGTTTATCAAGCTTCTCTTTAGTCTCCTGAGGCGTTTTGCCTTTCATAAAGTAGTGTTTAATCAACACACGAAATTCTTTTTCGTCCATTTTTTGAAAATCACTCGACTTCCTCGATTCAAACGAATGCCAAACACAAAGAAATAGACAGATCTGGCTGAAACTTGGTGTGTGTTCTTCCAAGAGATGCTACTAACTAACATAACCTCGATACGCGCCCAGTAGTGCTATCTCTCTGACTTTACACGGACTTTTCAAACGACCCTCGTATATCATCTTTGGGAATAGGTTCTTAGTTTTCTAGATCAATGCTTTCTTAATTCATAGACTCGGCCTACTGGATTTTTAGACATTGGTTGTTTTATTTCCATTTCTGCCATGGAATTAAGATTATAAATATATTTTAGATCGAATAGCCAATTAATGAGTTGGCCATTCTTATTCATTTTAATTGGAAGATAGGCTGAAATCTGTTCTCCAAGGTAATAAGCAGCCTTAAGATAGGCTGACTAGAACATGAAATCACCTTCTCTTTAAGACGTCCCCGGTTTCACCTGACTATTCGTTTTTTACTAAAAGATCTCTTCTAGTTTCAACTTGTCAAAGATCTTATGCCAAAACCTACCGGTTTTTAAGACGTTAAGAAATAGAAGAGCCATTATTTCCACCACTTCCTGGACAGCGTCTACACAATGGTGGGTATACCGTTGGCATTGATGCACAGTAGAATGATGGTCTATGTCTAGGGCAGGGGTCTTCTACACTTCACCTCACCAGTAGTAATGTTGATTAATTATAATCGATATTTTTATCCGTTTTGGACGTGGAAGGGCGACCCGGGCGGTCATCATCTCCAACGTCTTCTCGGCCATTTTGGGGAAACGCTAGAACCACTCAAAAACTCGCGCAAGTAATTAACATTCATCAACATAAACTTCTTTTAATAAAAGATAAGTTTCAGTTGCGGTTTTACCAAGTTTCATGTGAAATTTCACGACAATTCGTTGCTCTACTACAATGTGTAGTATCATGTTTTCGGCAAAACGAAACTTAACACCTCGTACACAAACGACCGGTTCCGGTCAGACAGATTTTTCTACAAACACACGTGAGACGCTGCAATCGAAAGAGATGGCTTTACGCTGCACAGCTGTCGGCGCATGCATAGTTCTTCTGTAACAGCATTAGTCTCGTTATTTAATAGCCACACCTCGTACGTATGTATTATTTTTCTTAATTGCAAATTTTAAGCACATCGAATGAACTAATGCATTTTTCTTTTTTTGCAATTACATCTATTTTGTAAAGGACAATAATTTTAATGGATATAAAACAAAAATTGCTTACCAAATGGAGTAGTAGATTTGCATATTTCGAAAGTATAAAAAAAGAAGTATATGTGGGCGAACTAGTAATGGTATTTAGGGCACGCGAAGGGCCGCGACGGTTACCTGAAATTATTATTTCTAGATCACATTTCTGTTTATTAATATTTAAATTTTGTTATAGATTTGTAGCCATATTTGTTTATTCTCTCTCGGTGTATATTTGTGTAAAAAAAAAGAGATTAGGAATACTCTTACGACTTCTCTTATAACTGTTAAGTTTTTAACTTGCAGTAACCATCCCGTGTTCATTACCGAGCTGCATTTCTTATTTGTAGCAGACTTTAGCCCTCAGTCCTATTATAACAAAATTTCATTCCAAATTTTCCTTATATCTTGATTCCCTTAATGTAAAAGCGAGTTCTGCATTCAGGCTCTCTCGTCAAATCCTGCCTGATTCAGCCTGATAATTAAGGAACGGATTTTTATGTATTTTAAAATGCCAAATATTTAATTAAAATTTGCATTTATTTTCGTCAATTATGTGGAAAATATGTGATTTTCTTAAAATATTTCCTGGAATATTTAAGTAAAATGGACATTTTTTTTATGAAAATGGATTTTTTTTGGGGGGGGGGCAAGTTATAATTATTTATACAAGAAAAGAACATTTTTACAATTTATAATAATTTATTAGGAAAAAATAATTTGTTTTTACAAGTTATAATGATTTATACAACAAAGAACATTTTTACTATTTATAAAAAGATGTTAAATTTTCAATTTTGAAAACTTCACTCTTCGAAATTGTTTGCAACCACATGAAATTTCAAATGTTGGAACGTAAAGTGACGACGATCTGGGCGTAAGATGGACTTGTAACGACTAAAAGATCGTTCAACATCTACAGATGTTATAGGTGCCTTGCTGAAAGAAGTTATCTCGTTGGTTGTAAAGGGTATACGATGTTCTGAGGTGACTTCTGTTTCACTGATAATATCAGAAATCTGGCAGATGGTCTCCCACCCTTTGTTCTTACTCAGTACTTCTACCAGTTTTGATCTGATCAGATCTCCCTTACTCCCAGGTATTCCTTCCACCTTTTCGATGACTTTTTTAACGTTGGACACGTTTTCTGTCAGTGGAACATTTTGGGACTCAAGTTGGGTAATGGCTTGTGCAAGAAATACGCAATTGTCAGAAATGAATGCAAGGTCGTTCCTTAAATTAGGTTTCTCGAATAAAGACTTGGCTGTATTTATCGCTACTGCTTCGTCTTCGAGATGTGAAAGGACATTCTTGATTTTATTGTAGTTTTCATAGTAATACTGAGCTGCTTCCAGCCAAGTACCCCATCTAGTCAATATTGGTTCTGGTGGAAGGCACAAGTCTGGATAGAGATCTTTTAGCATTTTAATGCGACTTGGTGCTTTTAAGAACACTTTTTTAACCGAGGAGATTAAGGAATCTACGTCACTGAACAAAGATCGGACAGTTTCTGCTACTCGATGCAAGGCATGAGCAATACACGTCACATGAATTATCTTAGGATAAAATGCCTGAATAGATTGCCCAGCCTTGACCATGTTGGGGACAGCATCAGAGAGAAACAAAAGAACTTTTTCGTTCAAAACTCCACTGGGCCATAGGATATGCATTGAGGCATCGAAGAATCGTGAAATGGTGGAATGATTGCATTTTTCGAGAACCTCACAGTTCAAAAGGAATGGCTTTGAATCCACATCAGCATCACTGTCAAGTTTTCCAATATACCTGCCCTCAACGTCAGTGGTTTCATCAATTGACACCCAAATCGGTCCATGTTTGATATGTTCTCGAATTTTGGTTAGTGTATCTTTATAGATATCTTCCAGGTAGTTTTTCCGCAGGGTGCTCTCGTCAGGCATTTTTTTCCCAATATAGGTCTCTAAGAATCCTTTGAAATGAGGATTTTTAAGTTAGTGGAAAGGGATATCTGCTCTAACCAAAGCCCGACACAGATCTGTACTCAGAGTAGACTTACTTGATGATGGAGATGTAAGAAAGGCTTGATAAAAAGTCCTCTCAAAATAATGTAGAAATATTTATTTATTTTAATCAAATATGTATAAATATGCGATAACATCCAAATATGTGAAATAAAAGTAGACTCAAACGGCTTAAAAAGTGTCAGTATGAATACTTCTAGTTGAAAAACGTCTGTAAATTGCCTAGAAAAAAATATGTAAATACATACGAATCCGTTCCCTACTTATAATGGTCTTGGTTTGTTCATTGTTCATAAAATATGTAATTAAATATTATTTTTATTGCATCTGAATGCATATCTAAAAGGCTAAAAACTTTCCATTAAATTATCACCTTATTATTTTTTGTTGTTGTTGTGGCACACCTTAATATGTTAGTCATTAACTTAGTCACCTCCTTCCGGAAGCGCCACTATCGTTTTTCCTTCTATTTTTTGTGTTTTTTTTTTTTACTCAAGTTTAACGGTGCGCTGAGAAGATCAAAAGATCACATTTTACAGAATAATCAACTATAAATATAACAGATAAATGGCTAGTTTAAATAAACAGTATTTAGATAGTGTAGTGTAATTATTTTAATGGTGCGCATACTCCTCGGAATTAGGTTATTTGTTAATGTTTTTTTTTTAAAATTAAAAAAACGTGTAATTGGACTTTGTAGTTATACTTTACGATTAGATTCAGCGAAACAGAACATTTTATCTGACACTTTAGCTCTCATTTGTAGATGTATATGTCAGTGTGAGGAAAAAATGGAATAAAAATGGTAATTTCCGCCATATACGAGGGTCGTTTGAAAAGTCCGTGCAAAAATAAAAACTACTTAATTTTTTGGAGTAAACCTTTTTTATTTTTCAATATAGTCTCCTTTTAGGCTTATACACTTCGTCCAACGCTGCTCTAGTTTGTTGATCCCTTCCGAATAATAGGATTTGTCCAAGTCTGAAAAATAGCCATTCGTTTCTGCAATCACCTCCTCGTTTGAATAAAATCTTTTTCCCGCCAGCCATTTCTTCATATTGGGGAACAAATAGTAGTCCGAGGGAGCCAAGTCTGGAGAATAGGGGGGATGTGAAACGAGTTGGAACCCTATTTCCATTAATTTTGCAACCACAACTGCTGAGGTGTCAGCTGGTGCGTTGTCGTGATGGAAAAGGACTTTTTTGTGGGCCAATCGTGGGCGTTTTTCTTGCAGCTCGGTTTTCAAACGGTCCAATAACGATGAATAATAGGCACCTGTAATAGTTTTACCCTATTCCAGATAGTCGATGAGGGTTGATTCCTTGCGAATCCCAAAAGACAGTCGCCATAAACTTTCCGGCCGAAGGAACGGTCTTCGCCTTTCTTGGCGCAGATTTCCCCTTGGTAACCCATTGTTTAGATTGTTCTTTGGTCTCAGGAGTGTAGTGATGTATCCATGTTTCATCCACAGTGACGAAACGACGCTTAAAGTCCTGCGGATTCTTCTGGAACAGCTGCAAACCGTCCTTGCAACACTTCACACGATTTCGTTTTTGGTCAAGCGTGAGCAATCGCGGCACCCATCTTTCGGATAGCTTTGTCATGTCCAAATGTTGATGCAAAATATTATGTACCCGTTCATTCGAGATGCCCACAGCACTAGCAATCTCACGCACCTTCACTCTTCTGTCATCCATCACCATATCATGGATTTTATCAATGATTTCTGGAGTAGTAACCTCAACAGGGCGTCCAGAACGTTCAGCGTCACTTGTGCCCATATGGCCACTCCGAAAATTTTGAAACCACTTATAAACTGTTCTAATCGAAGGTGCAGAGTCACCATAATGTTTATCAAGCTTCTCTTTAGTCTCCTGAGGCGTTTTGCCTTTCATAAAGTAGTGTTTAATCAACACACGAAATTCTTTTTCGTCCATTTTTTGAAAATCACTCGACTTCCTCGATTCAAACGAATGCCAAACACAAAGAAATAGACCGATCTGGCTGAAACTTGGTGTGTGTTCTTCCAAGAGATGCTACTAACTAAACATAACCTCGATACGCGCCAGTGGTGCTATCTCTCTGACTTTGCACGGACTTTTCAAACGACCCTCGTATTTTGTCTTAATAGAAAGAAATCTTTTAGTTTTGTCATCTACATTTCTACAATTTGATTTTTACACTCAATATACAACTTATTGATTTTTATTTATAAGATTAATAAATACTTTGTAGGCTCTACTCCTACTTTAACGGAGAGCTTTGGGTATACTATTTCGAGTTTTTGTTTCGTTTAAATATCATAAGTAGAAGCGAAAAAGAAATACTTGACAACTAAATAACGCGTTCCTCGTTGAAAATAGCTGACAATAAGATATCTGTTTAAACAAATTTTGTTGACAGAAAGAAGATTTTTGGGTCAACGGAGCTAGGTTAGGCGGGTTCCTTTTAAAATGACATATAATTACGTAGAAGTCTTCCAAAAAAAGACAGTAAAGATCTATTAATATTCGAACTTTTTTTAAAAAAATGAATAAACTAAGTACAAAGATATGAGAAACAGTCTTACATGCTAGATTTTAGTTATTTTTAAAGCTGAAATTGGGTTCATTTCTTAAATATTGGCTGAAAATGATTTGCTTATAAAAAATAATAGATAATAATAATAATCGCAGAATTTGAATTCAGCTGTTGTTCTCTCTGAATTTTTTCTTATTAAAACTGTCCGGTAGGACAGTTGTATAAGGGTTGATCGTCAAAAAAGTGCACGAAAAAGCGTAACGTTGAAAAAACACCCAACTTTGACAATTTTTTTCTCTCTTTCTATAAAAGATAAAATTACCAAATTTTCTTTAAAATATAGGGCAGATCCTCCTTTATAACTGTAATTAAAACTGTCCGGTAAGACAGTTGTATAAGGGTTGATCGTCAAAAAAGTGCACGAAAAAGCGTAACGTTGAAAAAACACCCAACTTTGACAATTTTTTTCTCTCTTTCTATAAAAGATAAAATTACCAAATTTTCTTTAAAATATAGGGCAGATCCTCCTTTATAACTGTAATTAAAACTGTCCGGTAAGACAGTTGTATAAGGGTTGATCATCAAAAAGTGCACGAAAAAGCGTAACGTTGAAAAAACACCCAACTTTGACAATTTTTTTCTCTCTTTCTATAAAAGATAAAATTACCAAATTTTCTTTAAAATATAGGGCAGATCCTCCTTTATAACTGTAATTAAAACTGTCCGGTAAGACAGTTGTATAAGGGTTGATCATCAAAAAGTGCACGAAAAAGCGTAACGTTGAAAAAACACCCAACTTTGACAATTTTTTTCTCTTTTTCTATAAAAGATAAAATTCCCAAATTTTCTTTAAATTATAGGGCAAACCCTCCCTCATAACTGTATACATTTTTTTTTGCAACAACCCAGCTCTATTAGAAGAAGCTTATAAGAAGACCTCAGATCTTGAGACGCCTTAAAATTAAAAATAATATTAACTGCTAACTGCTGTCCCGGGTTCGAATCCAACTGCTGACCCTTAGATTTTCTCTTTCTAGGAGCTTCTTTCAGCTCACTGTCTGTTGATGGACAGTGTTGTCTGTAACACTGTCCGGAGACCGGCTGTACACTGAAAAAAGCTCCGGGCGCCAGTAACCCTAGATGATGAGGCGCCTTAATCATCAAAAAATGAAAAATAAAATAACTATATAACGAATATTAATTTATAGTATAAATTAAAAAAACTGAAACATTCATTTAGAACAACTATTTTAAAAAAGAAGCGATAATGGGCACCATCGTAAATTTTATTAAAAATCAGATTTCTTAATTGGTACTATAATAATTTAGGGCCATTAGCCCAACAAAATTATATTGGATATTTTGAGATTTTTTTGCCCCAAATTAGAACATTATATCGTATTAAATTTATTATTATTATTGTATCTTGGTAATAAAATAAGGAATTAGAGTACTAACTTATATGGTGGCTAGAAAATTAAATTTTTTTTATATGTTTGGCGTAATTCTCGCAGTTAGATTAGACAAGTTGTTAAATCTTGAACTCTGGATAATAAATAACCAGTAGCGGGTCTAAAATAACTGATACGATGATTTCAGCCCAAATTCTATCTTACTAAGTGGACCAAAATAATTATCTAGAAGGCTCTGAATTTTTTTTGGATCCCCCAAAAATGGACGGAAGAAGTTAATGGGGCTCAAATTTTTATTCACTTAAACACTAATTACAATACTATAATTAAGAGGAATTGCATAATTTATTTTACTCGTAATTCCCTTAAATCAATTTACATTTTAAAAATATTCATTGTAATTTAAAAGAGTTGAAAGCTCCTTTACTAATTCATAATTAAAATGGCAAATATTCGGAATTCTTTAGCGGTAATAAAGAAATGTAAACAAGATAGGCTAACATATGTTTACAGTATGATGTAATGGCAGTTTCAGAGATCGTTTGTGGGTAAATACTGTATGATATTTTACTTTTAAAATTTGAGTTATTTTAATAAAAATTTTCTTAATTCTGGGTTTTGTAAAATTTTTTAAAAAAATTTCGGAACCATTATGATATTCTATTTTGCGGAAGCTATTTTGGAATAAATTTTCTTTGAATTTAGGATAAAATTTTGATTTGAGAGGGAATTTTGGGCAAAAAGTATTTTGAAATGGTACGAAATATCGTAACTGTTCGCTGGGGCATCAATATTTTTCTAAATATCTTCCTAAAACTACATCGTGTTTTTGGGATGCATTTTAAGATTAAAGTTCTGGTCTCATTTACAGCGTATTACAGACCTCTTTCAACCATCAGATTATCAATATTTTCAACCATCTGGGAAAACTCTGTTGCTGGTTGTACCTCTATCGCTAAGTTCTAGGTAAAAACGGCATTTGTCAGAATCCTTTGTATCCTAGTGACCCAATTTTTATATTGATGAAATAAATTGACTTGTTTCGAGTTGAATTTTGGTGGTAATGGTGCTAATTTTGATTAAATTTAACGATTATTCTATTCAATGTGTAGTTTTGTTGCCTATTTTTAGGCATTGGCTTCCGCCATACAGCCAGCGTCGTCTAGGTGCTTATCACTAGAATATCACTCACTCTCCATTCTTACTTATAAATACATTCGCTTCACACATTCATCCCTCTACTATATACAACTATTTACATACAAACTAATGGATGGATCAGTACACTATATTCCTGCCTTCCTTATAGCTTAACCCAAATTAAAATCACGTAATCCTTCTCTAATCATTTTCTTGCATTCGTTCTAATCGGCTATAACTTTTAAATACATTCATATTTCTTTGTACTGAGTTAACACAAAAGGTAAACTGAAAGAAGCTCTGTTCTGATACTTTTCACGGATACTAAAATAGGCTGGACAAACCATGAATATGTGGTACAAATCCTCTTTTAGAACATTACCACATAAAAGGCAATTACTGTTTGAATCTATCCTGTAAGCGCTATTTTTTAATTTTAATGAAAATGTGTATTTATTAATTGTCCTAAGTTGAGCAAATAAACGTGTGTATGATATGGGGTAATTGAGTAAGGAGATATTGTTGCGGGATCGAGCTATGGTTGAATACTTGAGAGTAAAAAATACTACAAGTGGAGCTATGTAGTCTATCCAAATCCTGATTCACAAGAAAGTGTCTATATTTTTCCAAAGTTGGAGAAATCATTCGTGAGAAAACTTCAGGGTCAGATATTCCCAGCAGGCTAGACTCATCAAACTGATCTAATAAATCCTTCAATCGTACAACCCAATTGTACTTAGCAGACTTTCGGGAACAAATATTTTCACTTCCCTGCGTGCAGGACAACATTTTATCTAGGCATGCTCTAGGGTATCTATCGCTACTAGTATTAAGTAATTTGAGGTACCATAGTAAACTATACTTTAACACGTACCAACTAATGTGGACTGAGCCGGTCTCGAGACGAACAATATAATTCGAGGTATTTGTGTGCAGACGCAGAAGGCTTTTATAATAGTTCAAGTGACATTTTTCTAAAGCTTCTATGTGAGCAAGTCCCCAAATCTGGGCTCTATTCTATACGGAGTTTATTAGTAGTAATAAAAGAAATTAAGAAACTTCATAGTTTCATTTGAAATACAATTATTGCCAATTCAGTTTTGACAGTTCTGATAGAACAGTGTAGAGTATAGTACCAGGGATGGCCAAAACGTGGCGCATTGGATGATATAACTAGTGGCACAAGCAGAGTTTGACAGATAAAATCCAAGCTCCAAGCTGATCTTATAACTCAGTACCCAAAACTGTGGCCCCAGAGTTATCTTCACCAAACGAAGACTCAATGGCGGATGAAGCGCCGTCATGATGCGATCAGGAAATCAGTTTTTGACTATATTGAGCTTCATTAAACTGACTGCAAATAAATTAATTTAACTGCTGCGATAAAGTTATTGCTTTTCGTCTCCTTAAGCGAAGCAGATTCTATCCTAATATCTATTTAACAACCCTTAACTATGAACGTAAGGTGATAAATAAAACAAAATTGGCGCAGATCATGCAAAAAGGTTGCAAAAGGGAACCCCTGAAGTCTTTGTATCTGAAAATAATTTGATGTCTAAAAAAAGTTTTCCATTGTCGGCAATGATTCTGCATTTCTTGGTTCAGAAATTTAAATTAATTCAAAAGTTGACTTTGTTGATTAAAACAAAACAGAAATAAAAAATGGAACGCAAGTGTTTAAAACCAAAGAAAAACGTCGACCTAAATTGATAACATGATTTTAGTTTTCATTCTGACGAACTCTTCATTGAGTTTAGCAGCAGGAAATAGTTAGACATTATTAGACTAGGAGTGGTTTTGCTATTTAGAATAGAAGACGATCCCTCTACTAAATAGAACTGTTTGTTTTATTGATCCTTATCCTTGAGGCAATTCTAATGTTTGTTATACCTACCTTAAGATTTATTGCAGATTATGTAAGAGTTTGTATCTTTTTTGACATGAACATATTGTTGAAGCTTCAATAAAACGAATAGTTTTCTGTATAGAAGTTCTTTTATTTTTGACCAAATATTTTGTATATTGAACCCCTAAAAGGTACATCTACATGAAATACTGAATCGAATGACACCACATTCATGAAAATCACGCGTTTAGGCGCTACGTTGTTTACAAAGAAAATCAAACTAGAACATTTTGTGAAAATGCCCTTTTTTTCCCAAATTTTCGGCAACTTTTTTTCCCCAAAATCTATTAGATCTGGGTTCTTGCCAAAAATTACAGTTATAAAGGAGGGTTTGCCCTTTATTTTAAAGAAAATTTGGGAATTTTATCTTTTATAGAAAGAGAGAAAAAAATTATCAAAGTTGGGTGTTTTTCAACGTTACGCTGTTTCGTGCAGTTTTTTGACGATCAACCTTTTGAAAAACTATCCTACAGGACAGACAATTGCTGATATTAGCAAAAACGGTGTAATGACCTAAATTGTGGTACAGCCAGTATCCTCCGTTCACAGTTCTTAACAGATTTGTTTAACTTTCTCGGGGTATCGCTAAACTGTTTAAACTTAAAACTTTAAATTGGACCTTACAATTTCTAGTTAGCCGGTGGAGGCTGTTGAGAATGGCGGATTCATTCATTCAGGTCAATGTTGAATCAAATAGAGAACGGTGTTGACGGTTTTACGATGAAATGTAACCTTACTTGCAGTGAACCTATTTTCTTCTACGAATTCTTAATCATTTAAAATAATAAAATTCAAGATAACTAAGGCAGTGGCAAACAAATAGAATTATCAACAAATTTAGGTTTAAACTAGCAAAAGTTTAAAAATAGCCTTCTTAAACCGAAAAAAAGTGAATTGTTATTATTAAGGATATAATTAAATGCAGGAGAAAAATGGACAAAGATATTAAGTAATTTAAAACTATACAGGTTGTTGGCGAGTGAATATAAGTGAGGTAGTTTGTTATAATTGTGTAATTCAATGCCAATTAGGTCAAAGACGATATAACGCGTTACCCCGGTTAAGATAATGATTGCATTTCATCGCTTCTTATATGTAGCTCGATAATTGATTCAAGCTATCCGCTTATTTATTTTTATTTATTTATTTATTTTGTAACATTTACCATAAATTCATTTTTTAAAATTCACATTTAGGTAAATAGCATAACGTGAAGTGTTTGATAAGGCAGACTTCCTCTCGGCCTAATTTATGTAATTAAATTTTGTTTTATTTTGAATCTGTTTTCTATCCAGTTTAGGCCTTCAATAAAATGTTGCTGGTTAAGTAATAATGGAGGTATCAAAGTTTGGCAAGTGTTGATCTAAACCAGTGGTGGGCAAACTTTTTTAATGGGGGGCCACAAAGTTTAAGAAATTCTAGAGGAGGGCCAGAATTATAGAAAAAATGCTTTTTGTGTTAAAGCTTTTAATCATAATATTATACGAGGGTCGTTTGAAAAGTCCGTGCAAAGTCAGAGACTCTGCACCTTCGATTAGAACAGTTTATATGTGGTTTCAAAATTTTCGGAGTGGCCATATGGGCACAAGTGACGCTGAACGTTCTGGACGCCCTGTTGAGGTTACTACTCCAGAAATCATTGATAAAATCCATGATATGGTGATGAGTGAAGGTGCGTGAGATTGCTAGTGCTGTGGGCATCTCGAATGAACGGGTACATAATATTTTGCATCAACATTTGGACATGACAAAGCTATCCGCAAGATGGGTGCCGCGATTGCTCACGCTTGACCAAAAACGAAATCGTGTGAAGTGTTGCAAGGACGGTTTGAGCTGTTCCAGAAGAATCCGCAGGACTTTAAGCGTCGTTTCGTCACTGTGGATGAAACATGGATACATCACTACACTCCTGAGACCAAAGAACAATCTAAACAATGGGTTACCAAGGGGTAATCTGCGCCAAACAAGGCGAAGACCGTTCCTTCGGCCGGAAAGATTATGGCGTCTGTCTTTTGGGATTCGCAAGGAATAATCCTCATCGACTATCTGGAAAAGGGTAAAACTATTACAGGTGCATATTATTCTTCGTTATTGGACCCTTTGAAAACCGAGCTGTAAGAAAAACGCCCACGATTGGCCCACAAAAAAGCCCTTTTCCATCACGACAACGCACCAGCTCACACCTCAGCAGTTGTGGTCGCAAAATTAATGGAAATAGGGTTCCAACTCGTTTCACATCCCCCCTATTCTCCAGACTTGGCTCCCTCGGACTACTATTTGTTCCCCAATATGAAGAAATGGCTGGCGGGAAAAAGATTTTATTCAAACGAGGAGGTGATTGCAGAAACGAATGGCTATTTTTCAGACTTGGACAAATCCTATTATTCGGAAGGGATCAACAAACTAGAGCAGCGTTGGACGAAGTGTATAAGCCTAAAAGGAGACTATGTTGAAAAATAAAAAAGGTTTACCCCAAAAAATTAAGTAGTTTTTATTTTTGCACGGACTTTTCAAACGACCCTCGTAAAAACATTACAGCATTACACACTTGTGTAACTACGCGGCTAGTTTAGCTTCACCTATAGGTTATGCATCTATTATTCTACTAAGTAGAATCTACTTTATACTTCTCGACCGTCAAAACGTAATTATAGCGGGCCATATACTATCCATGTCGATGGACCCTCGGCGGGCCGGATTAAATACTTTCGCGGGCCGGAGTTGGCCCGCGGGCCGTACTTTGCCCATCACTGATCTTAACAGATTTACATACCTACTCTACGGACCAGTATTACTTCGGTGTATTGCAGTGTTAATATTGCATATCTTTACTGTTTGTCAGGATTGCCAGTTTCGTTTTTAGCATACCTATACATTATTTTTGTTTTAATTCATTTATTTTCATTACTGCAACAAGTCCAGCTGTTACTTACATGATACACATAGCAAATACATGAGTTGTATCAGGAAAGAATTCGCCCAATGGTGGAAACTTCTAAAGAAGTAAAAACTAAGGGTAACGGCCATTCAACCATCTTGGAAGGGATACACTGGCAATATTGGGGAAAGCTTAGAGGAGGTTAGTATTTGAGGAAATGAAGGCTTGGATCTTGGACTTAGCGGGAAGGTTCTTGCAGTTTTAGAAGAAATAGAAGGGGATCTTGATGCTAGATACAGTTAGCAATGAAGTAGCTTCATAGTAATGTACGGTTTAAAAAACTACTAAATGTGGAATAAGATTAAATATGTTCGAAAATTTCAACTTCTAAATAAAGAATTTAGAATTTCGGGATAGAATATTGGTTATTGTGGTAAGAGTTTGAGGTGCAAGTATTCAGAAAAAAAAAAAAAAAAAAAAAAAATTAGGATTCTTTTTACTTCAAAGTATTATTATTTTTATTGAAGGCACGTCAACAACTGAGGTTATTGGCGCCCAGAGCTTTTTTTTCAGTGCACTTCCGACCTCCGTACAATGTTCTCTGGTTACAGGCAACACTGTCTATCACCGGACGGTACAGAGTATCTAAGAGGCCAGCAGCTGGATTCGAACCTGGGATCTCCGCGTGGGAATCAAATACGCTAACCGCCATAGCTAATCAGTTCCTACTTCAAAGTATTGCTTCAACTTTTTAGTTTCTAAATTATGGACAAACGCCTAACCTGGCAATCCACATACTAGACTCAAACGGAAAGAACTAAACAAGACAATTCAAACTTCTCTCTAGACTTCTTGACAAATGATCTAAACTTCTAAACTCTCACTAAACCAGGGGTTGCCAAACGTTTTTGATCATGGACCCCTATATAATTTTTTCGAAATCTCCATCGACCTCCCATAAAAGTAATTTTCAGTTAATTAAAATAAAACTATCCATTAGGTACTGTGTTTGTACATTTATTTTATGATTTTAAACATTTATTAAAGTAATTTTACATTGTGTAAGAATAGTTTTATGAAAAATATCTTAATGTTTAAATTTAAATACCTTAATATTTATTAAATAATAAGTAATTATAAATAAGTAAAGTATACTACAGTATTGTTTCTTAATTAATGAGATGGGTGTGCCTGATGTTTCTTTGCAAGGTTCGCTATATTGTGTTCGAAATTGTTTTTCCTTCGACCCCCTGACTCAGATCGACCCCTACTTTTGTTAAATAGACCCCTTGGGGCCTTTTTAGACCACTTTGGCGGCCTCTGCATTAAACAACAAACGACTTATCTACTCCAACCTGTCTCTACTCAAACCTGTCTGGACATGCTGAATGGAACTTTGGGGCTCAGCCAAAGCTTCCAATATCTACAGAATCCAATCCTTCCAGTCAAAAACACTCCGTAGAATCCGCTAATGCACCTTACTTTGTCTCTAATTCTAACCTTGCACCGAGATTTCCTTGTTCCCCTAATGTTTCAGAAGCTGCAAGATACCGTTACATTAAATTCCAACACATCAATCACCTCACATCCTAATCCACTAGTGTCCCAAACTTACTGCATTGCCTGGAAATACTCCTAAGATGGTTGAAGCGCAGGTGGTCACGCGATCTTCTTAATGAAGTAAGTGCCAATGTACAATAGTGAACCGTTCTTCTTTGGGAGTTTCACCAATGGATGGAATTCTCCCCTCATGCTATTCATGTATACATACTATGTATCATGTCGTATCAGCTTCACTTGTTGCAGAAATATACTGCAGTTATGAAAATAAATAAAGTAAAAAAAATAATTAGTCAACCTTAAAACAGATTCATTCTGCTTCTTATAAAGAGGAGGGGAGCTAACAAAATAAATAAATAATAAATAAAAATAAATGCAAGGAAACATAAACAATAAAGAAACAAGCAATAACATCAATAGATTGATTCATTCAATCAATAAAACTCATTTTCATTCATAAAACGACATGAGCATAAGCTGAATAACAACCGACTAACTCTCTTAACTTCGCTTGTAAAGCCGCACAATTGTTTTAACAATGGGCACAATAAAGGTATATTTTAATTTTATTTTTTCAACTTAGTATTGCCAATTAATTATATTATTCTAAACCACAATAGTATCATCTTCATCTTCAAACTTCTTTTCGCTAAATACTTAAAATTCATTGAACGGTTGCACCTATAAATTTAGTTGATTTCCGTTTCCTTGGGAGCCATGATGACGCCTTGTTGATTGTTATCCAACCACAAAGCTACGATGCTTCTTACAGTTACATTCCCAGTATTGCTGCTGACAGGTTAGTTTTGCTGAAGAGAATTATATTTCTTCTGCAAGAAAATTAATGCTCCTCGTAGCTGTCATCTAAATCATATAAATTAATTTCTTTACTTTATTATTATTATTATTTATTATTTATTTATTTTTTTTCCAACTTATTTATTTATTATTTTTTTTTTAAATAACTTTGTGGTTAAGATATGACGCTATAGTTGACCGTCTTCCTGTGGCAATCCATCTTAATTCATCTTGTTTCTTGTAGCCACTATCAACTTGCGGCCATATATCAAGAAGAAAATGCGCACCGAGTTCTAGTCTACAGACGTCTTCTTCTTCTGGTAGAGCAATTCCATAAAATCTTTAGGAGATCCTACCATGAACATAACTCATTGCCACATAGCTTTGTGCCTATCAAATACTTTTTTTATCAAGGGCAGAAGGATTGGCCTAAGGGGGTAAAAAAAAAAGTTCTTCTCAAATACTCAAAATCTATTTCCTGGATTTTTTTGGGGGGAAAAAAAGGAAATACAAAAAAATTTTTGTAAGTGAATAAAATCTGAGCGAAGTGAAAGTGGCAGATTGCCGAGGGAGCCCCGTATAAGGTAGTGCACCTCGACACTTCGTGACGTCACACAGACTGTGACCCACATACACACGTGCACCTGGGGTGTATTTACCGCCGCGTACATGTGCAACTACTCCCGTTTTTCTATTATCTAATTTTGTTTTTTTTTAATTTAAATATAGGTATATATATTTTTTTTGTAAATTAAAAATTTTTAATTAATACTTATACTGAACAAAAAAATAATAAAATACTTTTAATGCCTTCGTAAAATTACAAGAGATCCTGATTATTATATTCAACTTTTTTATTTTATTTTAAATTAAATTTAGTCGCGGCAATATCCGGTGATTTGCACTTCCTGCGTCAGGCTGAGTCGATGAACTCAATATTCTTCTTTTCCAGACAGCCAGCCGATAGGAAGGCTCCTTAAAATAAGGATCAAAGATCAACAGTCTCGAATCACTTCCTGTATTCATGTGTAGGGCACTAACCCTCACTAACTCTGGTACTTTAATTTTTTAGCACCACTTTCTACGGCGTTTCCATTTTGGTGAGTTTTTACATCAAGTCAGTTGTTTGTCTCCGCAGCCTCCTATCCAATTTCCAATTTTCAAGGCCCCAGTAATCTTCCTAACTTATCTCTTGCTCACAACAATATCCCCGGTCTTTCTCTTCTTTTTCCGGAATACCAAAATTAGAAATTTTGGCAATTTTTTTTAGTTTTTGTAGATACGAGGGTGGTTTGAAAAGTTCTCGGAATGTACTAGAAAGAAGTATCTTACCTCGGTGGAACTGCTTTTATTTTTCAACATAGTCTCCCTGTAGACTAATGCATTTGGTCCAGCGATGTTCCAGTGCCTTGATCCCATCTCGAAAATGAGATTCCTCCAGGCCTGCAAAATACCTCTCCAATTCGGCTGTCAGTTCTTCCGTTGTAGGAAATCTCCGTCCACCGAGGAGAATTTTCAGCTTGGGGAAGAGATGAAAGTCTGATGGTGCCAAATCAGGTGAATAAGGTGGATGTGGCAACAATTCGTAGCTCAGTTCATGAAGTTTTGCCATGGCAATAACACTTGTGTGCGGGCGGCCGTTGTCCTGATGAAAGATGACTTTTTTCCTAGCCAAACTAGGCCTTTTTTCGCGTATCTTTTCCTGTAGTTGGTCTAGGAGGTTTGCATAGTATTGGCCCGTAATTGTTTGGCCAGTAGGAAGATAATCTATCAGCAGAATGCCTTTTGCATCCCAGTAAACTGAGGCCATGACCTTTCCGGCCGAACGTACTGCCTTTGCTTTCTTTGGTGGCGATGACTCAGCATGTTTCCACTGCTTTGACTGCTGTTTTGTCTCTGGGGTATAGTAGTGGACCCAAGTTTCATCTGTAGTCACAACCGGCGCAAAAAATCTTGTTGGTTGCCAGACTTTGTTCGGACATTTCCAATCTGGTACGTTTATTGGTACAATGTCAAGAGCCGCGGCACCCATCTTGCAGATAATTTTTTCATTCCCAATTCTTCGGTTAAAATGTGATATACCCGTTCAGATGACATCCCTACAGCTTCATCGATCTCTCGCACTTTCAGTCGACGATCCTCCATGACCTTTTTTATGCACTTTTGCGATAAATTCTGGGGTCGTAGCACTTTTTGGCCGTCCACTACGCGGGATCATCATCTAAGTTCTCCCGACCAAATTTAAACTCGCTGGTCCACTTGGCAACAGTTGAATATGAAAGAGCAGAGTCCCCCAGTGTGTTCTGAAGGTCGGCATGAATTTCCTTTGCTTTCATACCTTTCTTTACAAAGTACTTAATCTCAGTTTTTTCCATTGTCACAAATCACTACGCGGGAACAACAACAAAGAGTCGTCACTACCACTCTCCTGCAGCAAGAGCACTGACGCGCCACGTGTTCATTCACAAAGGATGTGTGATTATTGCGCGGGATCCTCGTTGCTCTAGCACAGACATCTAGCGGTGATTCCGAGAACTTTTCAAACCACCCTCGTATTTACACTCTACATACACAGAGGACCAATTGGTAAAAGCTACATTTTTTAGGTGGGACTTGGTAGATCTCAAAATGGTTATTTCCGCCAAAATCTTCGCAACTACAATACGAGGGGGTACCCAAAAATAACCGGAATTGCGTTGCCGCGCATGGAGCTTATGTAATACGCATTTCTGCCGCTAGAAGTGTATAGCGCAATTCCTTGCCAGTTCAGTCCTGCCTGTGTTGTCTGCCTGGCTTGTTCTGTTCATCTGCAGTGATTGTTTTTACCAGCGCTGTTTTGTTCTTTTTTCGTTTTTTATGATGGCAAGTTTAAGTGAACAACGTGCAGCTCTGAAATTTTGTTTTCTACTCGGCAAAAATACTGCTGAAAGTGTTTTAATGTTGAAAACAGCTTACAAAGATGACGCTATGGGAAAAACTCAAGTATACGAGTGGTTTAACTCGGTTTAAAAATGGCGACATGTCGATTGATGACAAACCTCGTTCTGGACGTCCATCAACTGCCCGAATCGACGAAAATGTTGAAAAAATTCGAGAGCTGGTGTTCACAGACCGTCGACAGACAATTGATCAACTGTCAGAGAGTAGTGGGTTATCTTGGAGCTCGGTTCAGCGAATTTTAACGGAAGATTTGGGGATGAAAAGGGTTGCTGCCAAGTTTGTTCCTCGAGTTCTGACTGACAATCAAAAAGAACATCGAGTTGAAACATGTCGTGCTTTGAAACAACAGCTTGAAACTGATCCAGACTTTCTATCAAAGGTCATTACTGGTGATGAGTCATGGTGCTATGGTTATGACCCAGAAACAAAGCAACAGTCGAGCCAATGGAAGACGTCATATTCACCCCGACCAAAAAAATGTCGTCAAGTCAAGTCAAACATCCAAACAATGCTGATTTGCTTTTTTGATGCCAAAGGCGTAGTCCATTCAGAGTTTGTCCCCCCAGGTCAGACCGTCAATCAAACCTTGTATTTGGAAGTTTTGAAAAGATTGCGCAATAGTGTTCGCCAAAAAAGACCCGATTTGTGGCAAACAGGAGACTGGTTCTTCCACCACGACAATGCACCTGCACACACAGCCATCTCTGTTACACAGTTTTTGGCTAAAAATGGCATGGTTCCGCTGCCCCACGCACCTTACTCGCCTGACCTGGCTCCGTGCGACTTTTTCTTATTTCCACGCATGAAAAAGGGCATGAAAGGTCACCGATTTGACAACATTGAAGAGGTCAAGAAAAAAACGAAGAAGGAGCTGTCAGCCATTTCTAAAGATGACTACAAAAAATGTTTCGAACAGTGGAAGCACCGGTGGGACAAATGTATTAGTTGTAATGGAGAGTATTTTGAAGGGGATAAGGTTGTTCTGTAAAAAATTTGTAAATAAATAGCTTTTAAAAAATAATTCCGGTTTTTTTTGGGTACCTCCTCGTACCTTCTCATACTATAGTGTTGCGACTTATCTACTTCTCTGACTTCCTAAACTGCTTAACTTATCAGTTAAAAATTTTTATTTACCAATTTCTTCTCTTTTTTTAAATAGCATTAGCTATATAGTCCATCGGCTTTGAGGTCTTCAGCACATCTTCACCTTGTACCTATCATTATTTTTCACCCTTGCACAAAATTGAGAAATATTGAGGCTAACCCAAGCGAATCTGTCTTATAACTTTATATTTTCAAAATTTTAGCTCTTTTCTTAAAATAAATTTTACCTAACAAACTCAGTACCAATATGCATATACCGTGCCGCATTTGGCTTTGGACTGTGTATTTAAATGGATAATATAAGAATTTATTGGTAAGGAATTTATTATAAGGCAAAAGTAAGGAAGATTTTGGTTAAGGGTAGATCGGATACTTGGGGAACAAAAATGACCTTATTTGATGCGATGGTGGCATCTACTTTATTGTATGTGTCCGAAATTTGGAGCCTACGTTATCTTGACGCCTTGGAAACCGTTCAATGTAAGTTCCTTAAGTCCCTTTTTTACTGGCCCAAATGTACTCCTAACTATGTGGTTCGATTGGAATTGGGACGGAGTCAGGTTGCTGCAAAGGTGTTCAATGGGGTGGTGAATTATTGGATAAAGTTGATGAAATTACCGGAAAATAATCTGTTAAAACACTGCTTTAGAGCACTTTGCAAGCTTGATTCCGTCTGTGCTGATGTCAATTATAACTGGGTGAGCCAAGTAAAATGTCTTGCAGAAAATGGAGGAGATCCAGAATTTTTTACTACGTCGGATATACTCGTAAGTTATCTAATAGAGAATAGGAAGAACTTGTTGGAGAAGTTCAATAATAACTTGTTATCGGTTGATTTAAATAGAATTATTAACTCAAATTATCTGCCTTTTTATCGTAGAGTTTTTAATTTTAAATGTTTTGAGCCTGAGGATTATATAAAATTTTGTACAAGTTTTGAAAAAATAAGGATAGTCAGCCAATTGAGGGTTGCAAATGGTGACTTTCTAAGGTTTTATATAAAAGAGAAAATGTATATTTTCAAAGCAGAAGAAATTTGTAAATTGTGTAATAAGGTTATAGGCAATGTTTTGGAGCATCTTATTCTAATCTGTTCTGGTTGTTGTGACTACCGCCAGCGTTACATACAAAGATATATAGTTCATGATGATAATTTACAAAATGTGGACAGTATCCTGGATTATAACAATCTAATAAAATTAAATGATGTTTATTGTTATTTAGTGGAGGTGTTAAGAAGGAACGATTTTGTTTGATTTTATATTTACTTAGGGGTTGCTTATTTTATTTTATTTGTATGAAAAGTTATATAATGTTTAATTTGTTTATCTATTTTCTTTAAAGGACTATGTTATCGCCCCTTTTTACAATAGTTTTTGAATTATTTAATCTTGTAATTAATGGTTTTTTTCGAATCGTAAGCATTACTACTATTTATTTCTGCTTTATTTTGTTGTATTGTATATTAACTGAGCCAGACTCAAAATTTGTATAAGAATATTCTTTAACAAATAAAAAATACTACTACTACTACTACTACTGGTAAGGTATAGTTTACTAGTCGCCTCTATCCTTGATACCTAATTAGGTGATTAGACCTAAAGCCCTCTTGGGAAAAAATAGGCATTACTTCTTACTTTGTGAAATAGTTAAGGGACAAGGATCCACTTTTATGATAAACTTCGTCCTTATTTCGCCACATGTGGCATTTCTCTTCATTTCTTGCAAAATTGAATTAATAAAATATCTCTTAAGAATATAAAGCCCAGAATAGAATATTTGCAAAACTTAAATAATAAAAAAGATAAAAAAAAAGTATTTTTTTAATATATATAAATAAACTAAGAAATATTTATATGGGGATATTGCAATATCAAGTCAGCCAAGGACACATTACCTTTCTTTACAGGTTACCATGTATTTACTATTATTTTTAAGAACAAGGTTAGATAACAGATGTTGCACTTAATTTTCTTTATATTAATTAAAAATTTAAATATTTTGATGTTCTACCATTTAAAATGCCTAAGGATTGATGTAAACAATGATAATTTTTTGTAATAATATTTAAATTTAGAGTAAAAACATCTGCCCCGGTCTCTCCATTCTTTATTTAACCTTCAGTTTTTTAAGAAATTTGTAAATGATACGTTTTATGGAATTGTTGAGTGTACAGTGGAAGGTAACTATTGCGCATGTTTATCTGATAGCATGGAGATTGTTTGTTGCTATAAAGTCGTATTGCTAAATTTAGCTCAACTAAGACAAACATTTTGTGCAGAAGGTTTTTTAATTCTTGCAGTTTTTTGTAATTTCAAATATCCCAGAATTTTGGCGAGGCTGCTACAGTTATCAGAGAATCTGATTTTTGTGTTTTACTGTCAACAATTTTATTCAAAAAGTTTTGAATTCCTTCGAATCAAACTAGACGAATAAAGACCCTAGAAAAATTCTATACAATCCTTAGATGTGAACTAATTGAATTTAATGCAATTTTCTTCATAGAATATAAATATCTAAATTTGGGAAGTATTAAAATACTTTCAAATAAATATGATATTGTTTTTAACATACAATTTATCCAGAACTTCCTAGATCAAAGGTAGGCTTTTGAATTTGGTATTGTGATGCAAGTAAGAGCGGATAACGTGATTATGAACCATTAGGTCTCCAAAAAGCTGTCATTTAAGTAATCATGGTGTGACAGTTGAAACGGAATATCATCTATCGTTGCCAGGTTGTCAAGGTCTAAGGGAACAAGTTATACTCAAAAGCTGGAACGTTTCATGAAATCCAACTCGTTCTCATTTCAAAATGGATGACTAAGGTCCATGTTGACCACGGATTTTGGACTCACCCATTTTTAAATAAGTCTGTTGCAATGAAAACGATTGCACTTCGCTAAGATTACTGCTTAGCACATTATTTATGGTCTAGATAGGAATTATTTTTTGGATAACCTGAATATAATATATGTAAGATTAGAACAACAATAGCTACCTTCACAAATGTAGGCCTTGTAAAGACTGGGCGTTCTGGTTTTTAACCATTTTTGTAGAAAACTAAAAATGTAAAACCAAATATAGAAGTTATGGTTATGTAAGAGAAAGTTGTGGTATATGAAATATGGGTTTGGTTACCTTCTACTATAAGACGTCACTAACTTTATTAACCAATGAATGGCTTCTTGTGTAGCAGTGAAGCTTATCTCTGTATCTTTGCCATTTCTGGGCAAAGGCTTATCCCAGCTTTTAAATATTTTTTTTTATCTTGAGCCATTCTGCACCAGTTGTTGCCACCTACTAACCTCAGTTCATCTGGCCATCTTCCTCTTTTCTTTCTACAGTACAACTAGTGCTGCACGAGAAACGAGACAAATCTCGGTCTCGGTACCGAGACCGAGACCGAGACGAGACTTGAGCAACCGAGACCGAGACCGAGACCGAGATCGAGACATGATATATATCTCGTCGAGAAATCTCGGTCTCGTCTCGGTTTTTCAAATATTAATTTTTAGCTACAAAATTATAAAATTGTGTTCTTTATTAATAAATAATCATTACAGGTATTGAATTAATTATTAAAAGATACGATTTTATTATATATGTTCAATATTACTACATCTATTTGACTTCGAATTACATAAGTAAAGTAAGCAAAGTAAAGTAATCGCCTATTTTTTCAGGCGGGGCTTTACGTCCAACTACCAATTAGGTGTCGCGGACGGAGGCGACTAGCAAACATACTTTACTGTAAATTGCTCATATTAACCATTAAATAAAATCCAAGGCCTAAGACCGGAAATC
The DNA here is from genome assembly GCF_049639745.1 of Rhodnius prolixus. Classification (NCBI taxonomy): domain Eukaryota; kingdom Metazoa; phylum Arthropoda; class Insecta; order Hemiptera; family Reduviidae; genus Rhodnius; species Rhodnius prolixus. The sequence continues at coordinate 22,916,034 of NW_027411582.1, forward strand.
GAACCCAGTACCACAATACACATTAGCTTCGCAGGTCTCGCACCGCTCGGCTACCGTGGCGGCCCCCTTCGAATTACCTAATTTTTACATAAATTCACTAAATTTCACTATTTATATCATTCATTCATTCAGTTTCATAAATTTCACTATTAATAACCTAATACTTTGAACTTAGATATTATTTGAATTATATTTTAGAATTTTGGGATTAGTGAATTTGAAAAAAAAGACTATCACCTAAAAAATATTGCCACAAATTTTCGTTTTTAAGATACACTTTGCCCAAGCATTGATACATAAAAGAGCTTTTACTGAAGTTAGAGAAGATCTTCTATTGGTCATTATCATCTTTCCGATGGCACTGAAGTTGCACAGATACTAAAAATATCTTTCGCCATTCTAGACTAATTTTTGAAGGAATTCTCAAGTGTTTTCCACTATTCTAAAATGTCAACGTCTACTGGTGCTTGGTCTAATTTGGTGTAATTAATTATTTCTGTCTTCCATGCTTCGGTAATATTTACTGATTTTTGAGCAAATGGTGCAAAAATATTGAGGCAGTCGTCGTCGTCGTCAAAAGGTGAATCATCAGATTCTTTATCTTCACCAACAGCCATAACTAATGGAGCGGGAAGTTTGTTGGGAGGTGTATTTTTTATTTCACGAATCGACTTGTTATAGGAGGCAGATATGTTATTTGGGTCTTTCATTTGGCGCGTTTTTAACATCTTTTTGAAATTATATAAAGATATATAACAGTAATAGTAATATATGATGCATTGAAGTGTAAGTAGTTGTCTTCTTTTACACACATTTTCATTACCAATATATAAATTAAAATAATTATTAGAAAATAATAACATTTTTTGAAAAGATTATTAATAGCAAACCGCTTTTAATACTTAAACAAAAATTCAAAAAACCGAGACCGAGATATCTCGACGAGACCGAGACCGAGACCGAGATCGAGACTGCATAAAGTCTCGCCTCGTCTCGGTCTCGTGCAGCACTAAGTACAACCTCGATTAACAGGGCTGACTTCCGGCTATACCCTCTCCGGAAAAATGAAATCCCGGACCGAATACACAGTATTACATCGTAATACATTACGCGGTTTCCGGTTTCTTTCATAACTTTTTATACTCTTTAAAACTGTGTATGTGAAAATAGGGGTCAACTGCGAACCCTCACTTTTGGTCGCGCGTCAGCCGCGTATGGGGACAGGAATCTAAAATCAAGTCATATATTCTGAAACTACGAGGTGAGCTTACCTCGTAGAGGTAACGGGCAACAAATTTTTCCTCTACCATTTTTTGGTCAGATCAACCGTTTAAGAAAGAAATGCATTTGAGCCGTCTTAAAATGAACATCATGTATATTCTCTTTTAGGATTTATTTCAAAGATTGGCTGAAAAGAAGAGCCCAACTTAACTGATTTCATTGTACTTTACCTACTTAATGTTATCTAATGGTTTATTCAGTTTCATTTTATATTATTAATATCTATTTAATAAAAGTAAAATTTATACTTATCGTATAGTAATTTTATTATTTTGTTTTATGCTCACGTGCTTTATTGTTTCGTTTTTTGAAGTATCAATATCTTTTTGTATTCATAAGCTCAACTCTTGGTAGGTGATTTCACAAAATGAATAGAATAAATGTTTGTTTTCTGAATTTTTGGCAGGAAGTACGTCGTCACAGGGTATAGTTCTAATTAATTTCTTTATCTTTATCCATTACCTTTCATGGGAAAGAGATGAACAAAACCTAAGACATACCACCCAGGGCTTTCTCTATACAGTAGGCTGTTTAATAAAACCAGCCCAGAAATATATACGTTATGCAGAACATTTACCCTCTCTATACACAATACGTGTGTTCAACCAGCAAGAAGAAGAGGGTTCAATCAGTACAAGAAATCAGCTGGAGAACAGTTATCTTATAGACTGGGCTTTGATTGAATCGTCTTTCCGTCAGCTAGATCGTGTGTCAATTACTAAATACTTCTCTAGTTACAAAACAGAAATTGATCTTGTTCTTTTTAAGTGGAGTATAGTTAAAAGATAAATGCAAGTATATTGAGTTAACTATTTTAAAAAAAGAAGCTGAGAAAATAAACTTTTGAAATTACTGTTATTTAATTGAATTTCTCCGTTACCTGTACAACTATACCATCGCCATTTCAGTAATGAAATGATTGTAATAATTAAAACTGTCCGTAGTATTAATAGTATGATATAAAAGTAAAGTAATGCCTATTTTTGTAGGCAAATTAGTTGTCATGAACGGAAGCGGATAACGAACGTACATTATGGTAAAGAGGGGCACATTTGAACAGAATTTACATTTTCTGTTACAGAGTGCCCAGAATCTGTATTATTGAACCTTTTTATTTAGTTTTCTACAACTTTCAAGTCTTCTTAACAGATCTATATCAATAAACAGTTGGTACTTTACATACATATCTATATTTTTTTAATTTAAAAATGTTGTGTCAAATGTTAATATCTGCCTCACCGGTGGGGTAGCTTTGAACACAATATAAAATAGAAAGAAATGATATTACTTTACTCTGAATCTACCTTCTATCAGTTATTTCTCTCACTACTACATTACTTTCTCTTTTAAACCACTGAAATCTAGTTCAAAAATCAAGAATAGCTCATCGTGTGGCAAAAGAGTATGTAAAGCGTAGCTGGCAGCGCGAGTGGACGTCAGTAACCGACAACAAATTAAGAGCAATTAAGGAACCTGTGCACGCCTGGGACTCAGCATACAGGTCAATTAGAAGAGAGGAGGTAGTAGTGGCTCGGCTGCGAATTGGTCATACCAGGCTAACGCATGGTTACCTGATGTGTGACGAGCCTACCCCGTTGTGCAACGCTTGTAGCAGCTGTCTGTCCGTGCAGCATGTCATTGCTGAATGTCCATCCTACGCACAGGCTTGACGGAGTAATAATATTCAAAACGACATTGCGGAGACCCTTGGGAATGATCCAGCTCAGATAAACAGGGTGATCGGGTTTTTGAAGCAAATCAGGCTGTTTGATGAAATATAGCTTGGAAGGAAGATCTACACCTTGTGTGTGGTCTGTGAAGGGATGAGGAGAGAAGTGGGATAGAGAGCATAATAACCGTAAGGTTCATTGCTCAAAAAAAAAAAAAAAAAAAAAAAAAAAGAATAGCTCAGTTCGGGATGTTGTACCCGAAGTGATGGGTTTAGGAAGTTTAAACAAAATATTCGGTTTGTTGCGCTTCTTAATGTAGGTTCGGACCACTTTCCCCTTCTCTGCGATTAAACCAAGAAAAAAAAGTCACAAACTTGCAGGTCGGTAGGGCGGCACATTTTAACTGTGATGTTGAAATGTGCTCCCTCTCCTTCAATAAAAGAAAATATAATATCCAACACTTTTTTGCAAGCAAATAGACTTTTGTAAATACTAGATTTAAAAATACGAATTCCAAATGTTAATATGGACTAACAATACTTACACCTTGCCCACTACAATCTTCACAATACACTTCCAAAGCTGCAACAAAACGTTTACTTCCACCTTACAAAATATAACATTCCTCAATTCTGGACTTTACCAAACAATGAAAACGGAAGGGAAACTCTTGTCAATTATACAACAGGTCTACCACCAAAATATGGAGAAAATTACCAATCCATAAATGCTTTAAATATTTGGCCCCTACTACAAAAGTCCTCAATTAAATAAAATCCAAAGCCTAGACACCGGGAATCGAACCCACTATGCAACAATACATCCTAGCTTTGCAGGCCTCGCCTCTAACCGCTCGGCTATCGTGCCGCCCTGTTTCATTAAATGTAAAAGTTAAAACTTAACTAATTAAGCATATATACAGCAACAGCACAGTAAGCAGAGATTGAAATTTGGATTTTCTGCTATTTTCAAAATTTGAAATTGAATATCTGCTTCTCCCACTTACGCGGTAATTGATTAAAGTAATCACAATAAATCAGTACCAGTCTCTAATCGCAGCCACGCTAACTCTGATCATATGAAAAGTGAAATAAACTTTACAAAATATTGGGCCCCCTTCAAGTATTAATATGATCTTTTTTTTTTTGAAAGATATTTTGCAACTCAAAATAGTTGATACTGTCTCCCAGCATTTTTATCATTACTTTTTTTTACCCTCATCATTAAAAAAAATTAAATAAATAATAACCCTAACCACCCAGGGGGGCTGCTATCCTCTCAAAGACTGGATCCAAAATTATTACACCCAAGATCTTCTACCTATAATTAATAAATTCACCTTTAAACAGTTCACACGTTTTGCTTCTGTAATGTTAATGGAGAAATAGAGGTAAATTATGTTCTAGCTCACAGTTAGTAACTACCATTAGCTGTTCTAGAATATTGGCTGGGATTTAATTTATTTTTGTTTCTTTTTCTTTCTAAAAACTAGATGTAAATTTAGAATCTAGTTTTCTGAATAAAAGCATATTTTTATATTCAGAATATAATAAATACTGCTAGGGAAGGGATTAACTGTGAGGATAGCGTATTGGATTCCCACGCGAAGGTGCCGGGTTCGAATCCCAGCTGCTGGCCCCTAAGATTTTCTCTTCCTATAGTGCTCCTTACAGCTCACTGTGTCTGGTGATGGACAAGTTTTGTTTATAACAAGGGTGCACTGAAAAAAAGAGCTTCGGGCGCCAATAACCTTAGATGTTGACGCGCCTTAAATCATTTAACAAAAATAAAATAAATAAATATTTTTATTGATCGCTAAATATACCTCAACATCCAAATACCATCCTTTCCAATATATCCTGCTCCTGCCTTTCCTGAATTCATTCATCTTTTATTCTTCCTACAGATTGTAACTAAATAATTTTTTTTAAAAAAATATTGTTTTTGAGCCCTGTGAATTGTTTAGATAGCCAGTTATGTTAAGTGAGTGTCGAACCAGGGTTTTGTTCCGCGGGGGCTCTTAATATAAAATATAAGGTCAAAAGATTAGGAAGTTAGGAGTGAAAAGGTTAGTAGTCAAGAGTTAATATTAAAGAAAAAAGAAACACCAGGCGAGTAGCACATTTTGTGCGGTGAAGACGAAGACAAAAGGCCTGGAACACATTTAGGTCGATTAACAAAGAGCTAGGGGTTCAGAGAAAGGAAATTACTAGTAGAACTAGGTCAGTCGTTTCCTTCCTGGGGGCAGTCAACTCCGCCTCCGCTCTGCCAACGAGGTAACCATTATACCCACTGCTAGTTTCCGCCCCATTTTACCCCTAAACGTAATGTTGGGCCCCATTCTATTAATAAGCTAGACAGATATTGCTCAGGATTTGTTTTCTTGGGTTATTAATGTCATTTGGTCAGTTTACCTTAATGATTTCCGATTCTTTTAAAATATTGTTTGCAGGGTTTTTCTTTTTTTATCTGCTTAAGAATGTGGGCTGAGCACTCATCCTGAACACTAAAATTACATTTCAGCATTCACCGGATAGCTACCATTTTTGGTCTAAGCATATATTGTTATCAAATTTATAAAGTAATAATAGATAAATACTAACCTTCCCAAGCATACAAAATGTTTAAAAATGTTAATTTTCAAGAAAATAGGTACAAGAACTGTTAATTTCTGCGCGGCCCTACCACAGTCTACGGTCGTGTTTACTTTGTTCCCTTTCAAGCTTTATAACAGTTTATTACCTTCTAGAACCGGCATAAACCTTATATAAACTGATACTAGACAAGTTGTGGCATATGTTCATCATATTTTAATTCAAATGATATTCCAAGAGAGTTCTGCACAAAGCTAAAGATTATGTGGCAGAAATGCAACATGATGCACTATAGGGTTAATATCATGTGGACCAGAACGTCTTATTTGAGCGTAAGTTTTAATAATTTTTAAAATGAACTGAAAAGGAACATGAATATTTTACTATTCATTGACATATGAAATAACCTTACATATCATGTGATCTCAGTCAGCAAGCGAACTACGAGACGTAAACATAAGTGAAGTCGAAATCTCTACCCTAAACTGTTTAATTTACCACTGTTGATGCAATGATACAATAAACACACATGGCTACGACAGATAATATGGGTCATCAGGTCCTATGAAGAATTCCTGTCAAAAAAGATTAAGTATGAGGCAGTTCCAGAGATTCTGGAACGGTGAAGTTGTATTCCTCGTCTGGGGGAAAGGCCATTCACAAGATCGTAATCCGCTTAATGGGCAGATTAAAAGAAATGATAAATGGTATCTCAGGGAGCTTGATAGAAGAAGATAAACTGGAGTTTAGGTTTTCTGCCAGAAGGATGAAGAAGTAGCGGTGCTGGCATTTTGTGTCATTGCGAAGTGCTGGTTTTGCTCTAGGATATCTTCGAAGGATAAAAAAAACATCCATTTTACATAATTTACCCTTTCATGTTCTCTCATAAATGTACATAGCTGAGTGGCTACAGTTTTAAACCATTCAGCTATCTCGTGGGGGACTCTGGTACGCTACTTTGGGCTCTTTATAGAGCAGAAGACTCACGTGGAACCCACAACACTAGACTTAAAAGACAAAGCAATGACGTGTTAAACTGCTTTACAAACTTCTTGGACGACGCTCCAAATTACAAATTGAACTCAAACGTTTAATATACAGTACTATCCTCAAACCAATGTGGACTTACGGACTAGAGCTGTGGGGTTCAGCCAAACCTACAACCATTTCAAACATACGGACTGTAAAAGACATTTCAGTCAAAACTCCTCCGACAGATAGCTGACGCTCCTTTCTACGGTGACTAACCTCCACTCTTCACACCGACCTCAACATCCCCTTCGTACACCAACTTGCCAAGACTAAATATCAAAAATTCCATACTGCTCTCTCTACTTGCTCAAATCCTCTTGTACAGTCTCTCGCCTCCTCTGACATCCCTAACAATACTCCTCGCCGACTGAATCGCCAATGGCCCCGCGACTTCCTCGAATTCTGAAGGCCTAAAAATCATATCCTGTAGAGAGTGCTACCGCAGGGCAGTTTCTTTCCTCCTGCCTTTCACGCATCCATTTATCCTTCATTCTCCCTATTTACTTATTGTATATTATATAATATAGATTGTAAATAACAAAATAATTTTTTTTTAAAAAAAGAAGTATAATAAGTATAATTAGAAATTAAAGATTTTCTAATTAGTGGGTACCACAAGCACCCTCTGGGTCGCTTTGGTGCTGTAGGCTTTCTGACAAATCCTCGTAGAATCTAATCTAATCGAATTAGTCAAGTTTAATCAAGTCACTTTCGATAAAAATGCAGGATGCTGAAACTGTTTTTCCTGATACTGAATTCGTATTTCCGGCCGAGTAACTTCTTATTAATTCTGTTACCAGCAGAAACACAGATTTACCAATCTTTTTTCTGATCTTCCAAAACTTCCCTTTTTGAAATTATATCTATATACTAAAGACGCCAGCTTTCTAGTTGCTAATAAATATGTGACTAGAGAATTGTAAGCGCCATTACCATTATAGAATACAAAATGATTAACTGGCACAAACAGTACTACGAGCTGGGACAATGTTTTCGACTAGAATACAGCGTTTGTGTTCCTCTTGTAAAGTTATTTCATTCTCGCATGTTCTTTTCACTATTCAGAGCTTGTATAAATATAATTTACGACACGTAACGGCTGATCTTCCAACTTCTTCTAATGGTAACTCAAGACAAACATTACCTGTTACAAATTATAAATACTTTTTCAGAAAGAGATATTGCTTGTTCTGATTTATTGATGAATTGTAAAAGATTATTCAAATTATAATATTTAGTATTCTTTAAGTGTATATAATTCAATTTTATTTGATTATTATTTAAATATGGTTGGACATATATTTAACATTTTATTTTCAATTTATTTCTGTTCAACGAAATTGGATCTTTTTAAATTCAATTTAAACTTTGTAGGTTTCTTATCCCTGATTTCCAGATCTTTGCAACTTTTTTCGTAACCTGATCAAAGGCGGCAAGCGATCTTTGTCGAAGGATAGATGTTAGTGAGGTGACTGTTGACAAAAAAATGGAGCTTCGTGTGCTCACTTTGACTTGTCTTTCCTACTTAAACGCGAGCTTTAGAAGGCATTTGGTTCTTTACAAAGCAAGTCTTTGAAAAGATAGGTTATATGTAACTTTCTCTAAAACGGAAGTGAAAGATGGAACCATCTTCCTTTCTCTTTAACATTTGGAGTACTTAAGTGACTGACATAGATGGGAAGACTCACATCAAAGTTTTTTAGCTTGGTGATTGACAAAAACTTAGTGGGAATTATTATTATTATTATAATATTATTATTATTATTGGGTTGTACGGAAAATAATGCAGGACTTTATGTTTTCTTTAAAATACCCCTCCAAATCCTCTTGTTCTAATTTTAATCCTCTTTCTTACAAAAATATTTGTTTACCTCTGAAACAGTTTGCTACTTGAAAATAATTAAATCTTTTACTAAGATGTCAAAGCGTAATTTTCGCATAATTTTTGTTTTACGAGTTCAAACTCGGCCGGAACGGGGGCCCCCAAACGGCCAGAAATATCAACGATATCTGGGGCGAAGGCCAGTATAAGTGAGTGCACTGTTCAAACGGTGGGTCCAGAGATTTTTGAGAGGGAGACTTGAGCCTTGAAGACAAAGAAAAGGCAGTGGAAGAAGTTCTGCCCTTGATGACTTTGTTGTTCTCCGAGCTTTGGTGGAAGAAAATCCCTGAACAACTGTTCCAGAGAACTGGCTGGGAAACTCGGGAAGTCAGCAAATCAACCGAGTTCGATGACCATCTCAAGGCGATTAGGAAGGTGAAAAAAGCTTGAAAGTTTTGGGTTCCTCCACACATTAAACGACCGCCAAAAAAGATCAGCGGTATGGAATTCGTGCTGCACTTCTTTGCCGAAACAAGAGCGATCCTTTTCTGTCCAGAAATCCTCTACGACAACAGCAGGACGCTCTGGACAGTGGCTTGACAAAGGAGAAGCAGCACACAATTTTCCAAAGCCCCCAAATCATCAAAAAAACAAAGGTGATGGTTACTGTTTGGTCGGTCTGATTCATTACAGCTTCTTGAATCCTAGCGAAACCATCAATGCCGAATCCTATTGTAACCAAATTGACGTAATGCATCCAAGAAATTGGCAATAATGAAGCCATCTTTAGTCAATCGAAAGGGGACCCCATTCTGTTGCATGACAACGCTCGGCCTCACATATCTCACGTTTGACTTCCCGAAAATTGTTGGAGCTTGGTTATGAGACTCTGCCACACCCGCCCTACTCACCGGACCTCTCGCCTACTGATTACCATTGTTTTTTCAGACACCTGGACCGCTATTTACAAAATAAATAAAATTTATTGACCAAAGAACATTAGAAAATGCGTTTTCTGAATTTATAAATTCTAAGGATTCCAAATTCTATACAGAGGGTATGGGAAAAGTTACCCAAACGTTGGCAGAAATGTATAGAAAGTAATGGAGACTATTTTGATTAATAAAAACAGTTATAAATCATTAATTTTTATTTTTTTTCTTTTAAAACCATAATCCTGCCTTATTTTCCGGACAACCCAATATTATTATTATTAATTATTAATACTTCTTTTTTACGGAACGCCAATATCATAGACATAGAAACCGCAATGACAGCTGTGTACTTTCAAAATATAAAAGTCTCCAACGTTTCACAACTACCTTTGTGACAAACACGCTTTAATGCTACAAAACTCTTGTTTCGTAATCACACTATCTCCCTCTTCCTTGCCAGACGAAGGTGTCACACATCTCTGGCCTAAAGTTTTATCTTTCTGCAGGATAATCCAGTTTTTAGTCTAGCACCAATGGCAGAGTTATTTATTTACCTTACAGTTAATACTCACTTATTTTCTGTAAAAGGCAAAAAGGTATGTTCTAAAATATTGAATAATGAAATTAGTCTATAATAGTGGTTATAAATAAATAAAAAACTATCTCTTCCGAACAGTTGTCCTAACCAAATTTGGAATGTGAGGGGGCACAAAAATATTCAACCCACTCAAAACCAAAAAAAAAAGATTTCTACAAACTTACTTCCACTACGCTGACATTGAAGAGAGATTTCAACATCGGCGACTGATTTCTCCCTTTTAGCTGATTCCTTTCCATGATTCTATTTAGTTTTATCGCTATTATTTATTTTCAGCTGTCAAAAATTTTGGGAGCAACTTTCTTTAAAGCGGAATTGAAAGATGGAACCATCTCTCTTTATCTTTAAACATTTCTTCTCTATTTTGGGCTGTTTTCTCGATTAGATGTCTTTTTTTTAAGTTTGTAAATACTTGTTTGTTTAAAACGTTTAAGTTTACACTATCTTTTGTATTTTAAGAAACTATTTGTTTAAAAAAAACGTAACGAAGCCATATTTGTAAACAAGCTTGTAAAATAAATCTCTAGCTCCTGTCGTTTATGAATGGAGCTTTGAAAATCATTAGAATAGTGGAGTTATTTTTTTGGAAGTGACTAAAGTTGTGCTTTTTTTGGGCATATACAACTTTGAATTTGATTCATGTGCAATGAATTAAATATTTTTATCATTTGTTTCTATGTAATAAGATAAGTTTAAAAGTATTTTTCTGCAACCATGTAGGGAAGTTCTCATTACTCAATTAAAATCAGCTGTGTAATGCCCAACTTCCCACACTAGTGGGGGGAAATTCCCATTAGTGTCACTTTCCGCACAAGTGAGTGGAAAAACTTTATTGTGCTTCCTTGATACAAGAAGTTTTGTTATTAACATAAATATTTTCTGTAAAACTTTAATAAGCTTATTTAACGTAACTAAATAATTAAAAAACGAATATTAAAAAATAGAATAAAAATTGAAAGGAATATAGAAATAAAAATAATACTTTAATAAATAATTAGATATTTTTAATTATAACAGTTAAAAAGGTTATAGTGTTACCTTATAGAAATTTAAAATGGATTCTAGTGATGCCTGTTTAGAAAACACTCCTCCATCAATAAAAGAAACAGCAGAAAATGTAATAAGTAATGTAAATACGTAAGTAATGTAAATAATTGTAATATAACAATAAATGTTTATAATAAATAAATTACTTTTTGTAGACTGTAAAAATGAAATTTTTAATTTTTTTAGTTAATAAATCTAATGGTTGCAGAAAAAATATAATATTTAACTCGAGTGTCAAGTATTTTCCTCACACTCGGCAATTTGCACTTGCTCGCTCGTGCAAACCCTGCCTCGCGTGAGGAAAAGTACTACTTTCCACACTTGTTAAATAAATAACTATTTTACTTATCCATAATACACTGTGAGAAATAGTTTATGTTTATTTTCAATATAAAATAAAATAATATGTACCTACGAAGTCTGTAATTTAAGTGATGAGACTGATTTTTTTAAATTTTTTTATTCAAAAAGAATTACAATTCTATATTGTCACCTTCAAAATAACTTCCTTCTGAAGCCACAGAGCGCTGGAGACGTTTCTTCCACTCCTCATAGCAGTGCTCGAACTCCGATACTGGAATAGCCTTCAGCTGGTCGGTTACAGCCGTTTGAATGTTTTCGACTGTCCCAAAATGAGTTCCCTTGAGGTGATTTTTCAACTTCGGGAAGAGCAAAAAAGTCACAAGGACTCAAGTTAGGCGAATAAGGAGGCTGGAGGAGCCACAGGAATGTTTTTACTGGCCCAAAAACTCTGGTTTATTGAAATTGCTGTGTGACAAGGAGTATTACCCGTGATGCAACACCCACTTGTTCTTGATGTTTGGGTCTCACACGAGAATGACAAAGAGTTTCTACCTCTAGGTCAAACGGTCAATCAACACTTTTACCGAGTGGTTCTTGAAAAAGTTCGAACAGTTTTGGGTTGCAATTTTTCTTGAAAATATTTTATTTACTTTAAATGAACGATGCATTCACTCAAACCGGAATGAAATACCTAATCTTCAATATATTTTACTCACTTTAAATACATCGTCTTAATGTTTTCTTAAATAATAGATGGCAAAAGTTGAACTAAAAAGAAAAACGAAGCACTATTCTATTCGCTGAGATAATCCTCACGAGATATCTTTACATTTAAAGATCCATCTCTTTATGTTTTTTTAAATAGTCTTTTATAGTAAGATTGGGGTCAAGTAGTTCCAGACTATATACACAAAGTAATATTACGTTTAGGTGGTCTTCAGTAAACAAGATTCTGGCTTGGAACACAGTTCAGGCTGTTCTTTATAAAGTATCTATTCATAGATAGGCCTAGTTCCTGATTTCTAGGATTTTTTTTTGCTTTTAAATATACATCTTAGTGTTTGTTCTGCGGTTCTCTCTTTTATAAACAGTTGGAATATATTTATGCCAACATTAGGATGTTCAAAATGTATAGAATACACACTGTTATATATTTTTCAATAAATTCAAAGTTTAATTTCGTTTTTCCTACATAAATAAAGAATTATTATTACCATATTTTTATTATTTTAATTTTTACAATCGCTTTAAGGAAAGTATTGCGATAATATTAAATTTTTGAAATCGAAATTTTATAGAAAAATATATAAAAAGTGGTTTTCTTAAAAAAAGGCCAATGCCTTCTAGTTCTCCTGCTAGTTAGCATTTGACAGAAATCTAGAAGCTTAGACTTCAGCGGTTTTTCTAGTAAAAGATTGTCTCAGTTCATATTATAAAATCATCTTTATTTTTAGGTGACTCAACAAAATATGTTATCTATATTTTTTTACTTGTGTATAAAACCAATACAGGGTGATCCATTTAAAACGCACCAATCGCTAATAACTTTTTAGGAAATCGGAATTTCTAAAAAACCCACGAAGTAAACTATAAGTTTTTGGGTCTAGTTTTCAAATTTTCCACTCCCTTTTTATATAACGCTATAACTTTATTTTTGGCGGAGTTACGGCTAAAAACCCGATTGGGGTTTCATAAGGACCACTGGTTTCGGCAAAGATTATGAAAGCTAAACAAAATCTGTGAAAAATGACGTTGACCCCATTTCGATATAGTTCCTAATACGAGGGCCGTTTGAAAAGTGCGTGCAAAGTCAGAGAGATAGCACTACTGGCGCGTATCGAGGTTATGTTTAGTTAGTAGCATCTCTTGGAAGAACACACACCAAGTTTCAGCCAGATCGGTCTATTTCTTTGTGTTTGGCATTCGTTTGAATCGAGGAAGTCGAGTGATTTTCAAAAAATGGACGAAAAAGAATTTCGTGTGTTGATTAAACACTACTTTATGAAAGGCAAAACGCCTCAGGAGACTAAAGAGAAGCTCGATAAACATTATGGTGACTCTGCACCTTCGATTAGAACAGTTTATAAGTGGTTTCAAAATTTTCGGAGTGGCCATATGGGCACAAGTGACGCTGAACGTTCTGGACGCCCTGTTGAGGTTACTACTCCAGAAATCATTGATAAAATCCATGATATGGTGATGGATGACAGAAGAGTGAAGGTGCGAGAGATTGCTAGTGCTGTGGGCATATCGAATGAACGGTTACATAATATTTTGCATCAACATTTGGACATGACAAAGCTATCCGCAAGATGGGTGCCGCGATTGCTCACGCTTGACCAAAAACGAAATCGTGTGAAGTGTTGCAAGGACGGTTTGCAGCTGTTCCAGAAAAATCCGCAGGACTTTAAGCGTCGTTTCGTCACTGTGGATGAAACATGGATACATCACTACACTCCTGAGACCAAAGAACAATCTAAACAATGGGTTACCAAGGGGGAATCTGCGCCAAAAAAGGCGAAGACCGTTCCTTCGGCCGGAAAGATTATGGCGACTGTCTTTTGGGATTCGCAAGGAATAATCCTCATCGACTATCTGGAAAAGGGTAAAACTATTACAGGTGCATATTATTCATCGTTATTAGACCGTTTGAAAACCGAGCTGCAAGAAAAACGCCCACGATTGTCCCACAAAAAAGTCCTTTTCCATCACGACAACGCACCAGCTCACACCTCAGCAGTTGTGGTCGTAAAATTAATGGAAATAGAGTTCCAACTTGTTTCACATCCCCCCTATTCTCCAGACTTGGCTCCCTCGGACTACTATTTGTTCCCCAATATGAAGAAATGGCTGTCGGGGAAAAAATTTTATTCAAACGAGGAGGTGATTGCAGAAACGAATGGCTATTTTTCAGACTTGGACAAATCCTATTATTCGGAAGGGATCAACAAACTAGAGCAGCGTTGGACGAAGTGTATAAGCCTAAAAGGAGACTATGTTGAAAAATAAAAAAGGTTTACCCCAAAAAATTAAGTAGTTTTTATTTTTGCACGGACTTTTCAAACGACCCTCGTATATTAGAAAAATTGTCAATTTTTTGGTCACGCAAATTCAAGTAGTAATAGATTTGATCAGAATTCAAAGAAATTTATTAGATCTTCATCCTTTAATAATACAATGTACCTAGAAATATTGCAATCCTCAATAAAATGCACTCGGTCCCACAAAGAGCCGAAAGAATCCTGAATAATCGATACATTTGCCAGGATACATTAAGTTGCAAATATCGGATTGGAACTTCTAGTTAGAAAATTTATTGTAATTTTAAATCTAATCGATCTGTAAGAACGGAAATACTCACTCTTCTCATTTGGAAATCCGGCTAACGGAACGATTGTGCAGCACATCGATATTTCGATTAAATTACCTCGATCAATTTACAGTAAAAAAAATGTTCCGTCAAAAGATGTTTGCCTCGTCTAATTGATTTATTGTATCATTTATGCTACAATATCTCTATTTTACGTCTATTGAATGTTAAGTGTATTCAACTACATAATATAAAAATATTGATGATTATTATGTATTCATTGGATGTACAGTTAAGACTTGTGTCCATGTATAATACACCTGTCAATAAACGGCTGGAGGAAACACCTATATCAAAGTTATGCTTCTTGAATGATAAAATTCTTCAGTTCAAAAAGGATTGTTATAGATTATTTAAATTATTTTTTAATTCATAAGAAGTCGCATGTCTTTAAAAGTGACAAGTATATTCAAAGAGGAACTCCTTAAAAGCACGTTCGTTTTTGAGCTTTGTTGAGCTTTTATAGCTCTCAATAATAATGACGATTATTCTAACAACAGGGCAGGTAAATGAGCTGCATAACTCAATGTAAAGAAAGATACAATTGTTGCGAAAGACCATTTACTAATCTAATGGCTGGATTAACATGGTTTTAACCCACTATTTCCGAGCTATTTCTATGTCAGAAATCAAAAACAGGAGTGGTTATGTTATATCTAATTGTACGGACATTGCTTTCAAGGTTGATTGAAGTTACAATATCTCGGTTAGCCGTAGATGTTTTTTAGATTTTAGAAGCGGAACGGGGACCTGTGCTCCAAGGCACCGTAGCCACAAGAGACTTGTGCCTTCCCTACTAGTTCTTTTTTGCGCTACTACCACCTTTGGTCTCAAAGTTCCAAAGATATCGTAGAGTAGCCGCTCGATTGCAACGCAATCGAATAACAAGTGACAGGCCGTTTCCTCCTCTTTCTGACCCAATCTGCACTCCGGGTTCGAACTGATAAGCCCTCTCTTAGATTAGATTAGATTAAATTAGGGCGGCCTCAAGGCCTACGCCACCGCTACTCCTATGGATCTATTGTGGCTCCCCGACTTTAGAGCTCACCCTCCAGACCTTTCCGCTTAATCAGACTCTTAATTCTGGAGAGTGGCCCCAGGGTAAAGCTCTCAGGCCTAGGTTTTTCCTCCCCGAGAAGTAACATCCTTAGCCGTACAAGCCCCTCATACTGATACAACACGTGCAGCGCCGCTTTCTCTTCTTCCTTACAGAACCTATAAAGGACCTACAGACCTACCATGTTCTGTGAATAGGCCTGTAACCAGAGTAATCTGATTTCTGCCCAAACCCAGAGCCTCTTTGGTTCTTTGTTTACACAGTAAGGGCATAACACTCTTGCCGTGTTTACCTCCAGGAAGTGTCACCCAGTTATTTTCATGTTCTCTCCAGATCCTAGTCTCTGAGAGCCACACAAACTGCACCCTTAGTGATCCCCAGGACAGGTTCCAGGCCAATGAAAGGAGTACTAGCTCCATTCCTTGCCTGCGATGCATGTGTTTTCTGAGCCTGCAGTGGCCGGGTTAATAGGCCTACAATTATCCTTAAAGCCCCACGGCCTTGACGGATTAATTCTGCAGTCAGCCTCGGTGACTAGCCCCTAATGAACTCCTTCGCCTGTCTCTGCCCAATGGTGGTGGCAAACCACCACTCCTGAGCCCTACTCTGCAACCATAAGTATGGCCGCAGAATTAACACATTTCGAAACCCCAAAGCAGGGCTCCGTGCCAACATGCAAAGCTTCCCGGGCCAATAAATCTGCCAAGCCCGCTCTTGTGCAGGTGAATAGGCCTGTAACCAGAGTAATCTGATTTCTGCCCAAACCCAGAGCCTCTTTGGTTCCTTGTTTACACAGTAAGGGTATAACACTCTTGCCGTGTTTAACTCCAGGAAGTGTCACCCAGTTTTTTTCACGTTCTCTCCAGATCCCAGTCTCTGAGAGCCTCAGGAACTGCACACCCTTGGTGATCCCCAGGACAGGTTCCAGGCCAATGAAAGGAGTACTAGCTCCGTTCCTGGCCAGTTTATCAGCTGTTTCATTCCCTCTTGATCCCCAAATGGCCCGACACCCATTCCAGCCGAACTTTATTGTGCTTGGCCAATTGTTCTAGGGACTTTTTACATTCCCAGACCAGGGAAGAGGTAATTCTGAACAATGGTTTGCTAGCTGGTTAGTTATGATCTCGAAAGCCTAGATAATTATTTTGAGATTAAAACACAGTCGTAATTTTTTTAAAGAAGATATTGCCTTTTAAGCCAACCTATAATTAAAAAACTAATTAATCAAAAAATATAAAAATTATCTACGATATTATATTGCATTAAGAATTTTACCTAAATGTTGGAGCGGTCGTCCAGTTGGTTACCAGAGTCGTCCTTTTTCCATTTAAGAAACAAATTAATCAAAAGTCCAACTCAGTCTTACCAAGCCATCTAATCCAGTATTCCCAGAGTATCGGACACACGGTTAGGAAGATGAAAGAACTCTCTTTTAACACGTAAGTTACATATGGTACGATTTCGGGAATGAATCCTCATTTTCCCATGGCTTAAAAAGTTTAGGTTCAAAAAAATTGGCATCTTCGACCAAAACACCAATCTCTTCAGAAGTCACTAAAGGCGATTTTAGGCTATAAAAATACAATAAATTATTGTAAAACCCAAATCAGGACGTCAAACTAAAAAAAAAAAGAAGACAAAGACACTTGTCTTAAAGTGATTTTAAAAAAAGGAAGTGAAACACTTTTAATAACTTAATCGTTCAGACCAAAATAAATAATAATAATTATTGAAACGCATAACAATGGATTTAAATTAAAATGCAACCTGCATTCTTTAAAATTATTAATATCACCTACCGGAAGTGATAGTAAGGTAGAATTTTATGCCTTCATTTATATTTTTTACGTTTCTTTTGTACTAAAGTTAACTACTTCCTTCGGAAGTGTTCGTTGACCTAATCGTACAATGACTTGGAAACTATTTAATTATTTTCAATGTATGTCAAAACACTTTTACGTTGCTGCTGCTATTGTTGAGGGGCTTTTCTGAAATTGGTTACTAAAATTTTTAAAGCATTTTATTAAAAATATCAAGAACATTAAACATTTATTGCTTGTTGGAAGGTAACCTAGAAAACTCTATTTAGGTGACGTCATATTTTCAATTAACAGATTCTATTCAATTTAAGCCAGGGGTGCCAACAAACTCAATTTAAAACACTGGCCAATTGGTGCTACAGGCAAGATTCACGCGGGCCACATCATATTTACAAATTTTGTTAAATTTAAATCCTGAACTGAGGATTCAGGAATATGGATAGAATAATTAAAACACTATACTATATAATTGCTTTTATATAAGGTATTCATAAAACTAAAATTATCCGTTTTTTGAACTCGAAAATTGCCAGCGCTTTCCTCTGTTTTCCAATAACTGGATTCAGAGGCTGAGAACAGATAATCTTCATTTAGGTAGATAGATGTTTATCCAATCAATCTTGATCTGTATGTCGTTTAATTTGATTTCATATACGGAAATAGTTGCCAACGTAAGTACTTACTTCAAAAATTACATAAAATGTGTACAGCAAACTTTTTTGGGTATTTCTCACCTAAATAAGATTATATTTTGGGAATTCCTATTCCTAGCTCCGCTATCGTTACAGTTGCTCGCTTTGTCTGTGAGAGTGTTAAGACAGCTTCTAAGGGTACCAGTTAATCAAGAGGGTTATCTATTCAGGGATGCCTGTAGAAATGGCTGATCCAACTTTCCCTTAGGGCAGGGGTCGCCAAAGTGGTCTATATAGACCCCCAGGGGACTATTTAACAAAATTAGGGGGTCGATCTGAGCCAGGGGGGTCGAAGGAAAAACAATTTTGGAACCCAATATAGCGAACCTTGCAAAGAAACACCAGGCACACCCATCTCATTAATAAAGAAGCAATACTGTAGTTACTTTACTTATTAAACAATTACTTATTATTTAATAAATATTAAAGTATTTAAATTTCAACATTAAGATATTTTTCGTAAAACTATTGTTACACAATGTAAAATTACTTTAATAAATGTTTAAAATCATAAAATAAATGTACAACTCTATTCTCCATTTACAACTCTATTCTCAGAACTACTTACTACCCTTTACTCTGGAAATTTTCTACAGTTCGAATGATACCTAAGCCCAACAAACCGACTCGACTACCTTCTTCTTATCAACCGATAAGCCTACTGCCTCTCTTGAGCAAAATATTCGAGAGACTTCTGTTACCACGCCTCCACGAAATTACAGAATCTCTCGGAATTATACCGGACCATCAGTTTGGGTTCAGAAGCTGCCACTCGACGATCCAGCAGGCCCATCGTGTTGTAGACACCATCGCTTCTTCAATCGAGCGAAAACAATACTGCGCTGGAGTATTCCTTGACGTATCGCAAGCCTTCGACCGAGTCTGGCACGAAGGTCTCCTATGGAAACTCAAACGCATCCTTCCTAGCACTTATTACCTCAAACTCAGCTCTTATCTCTCTGACAGATTCTTCCAAGTTCTTCAAGGCACTACTCACTCTTCCATCTATCCTGTACTTGCTGGTGTGCCACAGAGAAGTGTCTTAGCTCCTCTACTTTACACAATGTACACTGCCGACTTACCTTCTAACCTTAATACCTCCATTTACACCTTCGCTGATGACACTGCCATTCTCTCCACACACTCTGACCCTATCCTCGCAGTACGCTCTCTACAGTCTCACCTTCACTCAATAGAACCTTGGTTAGAAAACTGGCGTATTAAAATTAACCCTACTAAATCTAAATACATAGTCTTCACACTCAAACGTCAAACTCCACCACCTGTCTTCTTACATCATACACCTATCCCACCAGCCGACCATGTGCGGTACCTTGGAATGTACCTAGACAAGAGACTTACCTGGAACCCCCATACGAGACTTAAACGTATACCGCACTAAACAAACGATACAAACTTCTAACCAGACTACTCGACAAACGCTCAAAACTCTCACTGCAGAACAAACGACGACTCTATACAGCTCTTCTCACACCAATATGGACTTACGGACTCGAACTTTACGGAACAGCTAAAAAATCAAACATCAATAGACTGCAAACACTCCAATCTAAAATTCTCCGCCACATAGTAGACGCTCCATTCTATGTTAGTAATCACACAATCCATACAGATCTCCAAATTCCACTCATCTCCGAACTTGCCAAAATCCGTTATAAAAATTTTCATCAAAATCTCTCATTTCATCCCAACCCTTCAGCTGCAAACTTGACTTCAACTACACTACCCTCCAATCCTCGAAGACGGTTGAGGCGCCGTTGGCCCCGTGACCAACTGGGTGACTAATGGCGGCCATCACTGGATGACCGTCATTCACGTCTGCCACGTTACTGTATACATACATTTATCTCATTTACTTATTGTACCCTGTGGGTACAGGTGTAAATTACATTAAAAGGATAAATAAAAAAAAAAAAAAAAATGTACAAACACTAGTACCTAATAGATAGTTTTATTTTAATTAACTGAAAATTACTTTTATTTCGGGGCCGATGGAGATTTCGAAAAATTATGTAGGGGTCCATGATCAAAAAAGCTTGACGACCCCTGCCTTAGGGGATATTTTGAATGAAGAATGATTTCCCATTTCTCCCCTTATGGGATCATCCTAGAGGATAGTAGGCTCTATGATACTAGGGTACCCATAAAATTTTCTTTTATGTCATGTAAAACTTATTTTTCGTTCTTTTTCCCAGAGTGCTGATTGGAGCACCCGAAGCGCAGACTGACCAACCCTATGTAGAAAGAGGAGGAGGAGTTTACTATTGCGAAGTAAACGGGGAATCCTGCGCTCCTTTGATTTTCGACAGTACTGGTAAGTGTCTAGTAATTACTTGTAAACTTATATATGTGTGTTACAAATGGTCGGAAAATAGCCAAATAAGATATTGCAAAGGCAATAAGACTATAAAATGCTGTCTAAACTTTAAAAAGTACGTATGCGAGAAATGTGCAATTGAGAACCGTATAATTATAAAAAATGATGCAAAAAAGAGTAAAATCTACGAGATTTATTTTTAAACAAAAGAAACTATGCTTTTTCGTAGTTAAATAATTATTATCTTCATTCTAAAATAAGAAATTTAAGTAAATTTAAAGTCCGGTCATTTGACCGGTGACGTTAGGAATAGTTATGCATAAATGTCGGTAGGGTTAGTGTTAAGGAACTAGAAAGAAATTAATAGATGACGTAGAAAGAAATGAGGTCTAGACGAAATAACATATGAAGTAGGCAACAGCTGCAACATTACTGCAAGGACGACATAAGAAATGCCCAGGAGAACAGGACATAAGTGTCGAATGATTTATTGTAAAAGGATGAAGAAGGTCGCCACAGAGTGTATGAAGACAAAATATTTTTTTTCGCTATTTCCGGTTGCTAGCTTAGCAAATGGCAGGAAGTAAATAAATAAAACATCAGTTATTTTTTGGCCAGTAAAAAATTGTTTTTTGTGGCAATAACAACGGACATTTTGGCCAGCACTAAGTGTTACAAACTGACGTAAACCTTTTTCTTTTAACTCATTACGAAAAACGAAGGAATAAATTAGAAGCTAACAGCCAGTCTGGCCTTAAAATGAAAACCTTAAAAAATATCTCGTTATTTTAATAAGATTAAAATGATGTTTTGGGTATGTGACAGTGGTCAATTTTAGGCCAGTACAAAATGTTATAACTAGGGTTGTCCTTTATTCTGGCTCCTATTCTTTATTCCATTTACACTTCAGACATACTAACAGTTCCTAACACCACACTTCTCACATACGCAGATGACACCGCCTTACTGTCCTCTAATCATGATCCTGCAATAGCTCACAGAAATCTGCAATCACATCTCTCCTCATTAGAACAGTGTTTCAAGAAATGGGCTATAAAGCTTAATGAAACCAAGTCTCAAAACATCACCTTCACTCTTAGGCGCATTACTCTTCCTCCAGTCTTCTGTAACCTAACACCTCTACCAGTAGTGAACGTTGCCCGCTACCTTGGGCTTTAGCTTAGACCGAAGACTTTCTTGGAACCCCCCACACTAGACTTAAAAGAACAGAACTGAACAGACGCTATCGACTACTTAAAAAGACTTTTAGACGGAAGATCAAAATTCTCTCTGGACAACAGAAGACTGATTTATACTTTTATTTTGAAACCCATCTAGGCGTATGGAATATAGCTGTAGAGTTCAACCAAACTCTCAAATCTTTAAAGGATTTCAGTCCCTTCAATCTAAAATACTTCGAACTATTTTAAACGCTCCATTATGTCTCCTAACCTGGTCTATACACACTGACCTTAACATTCTTTTTGTCACCCAAGTTGCTAAAACAAGATACAGAAAACTCCACTTCAGCCTGCAATCTCATATAAATCCTCTAGCCCAAAAATCTTTCTTGTAGAACTCTTCCTGATAACCCGGACAAGACGTCTTAAAAGACAGTGTGGCCTCGTGATCTCCTCTCAAGTGAAGAGAGAGGACTAACAGTCTAATGTTTTGGGGGTGTTACCACTGGGTTAACTTCTCCACTCGTTTGCTTCATTTGTTACTCTGTTATCATTGTCACTTATAGCGCCAACGCGCTGATTGTAACACAAATAAACGCCAAAAGGGGGTTGTCCTTTTTCTTTTAACCCGATGCGAATTAATAAAAGTCCTATTAAAATCTGAAAATTAAAACAAAACATAAAAAAAAAATGGAAGATAAATCTATTATCACCTGTTAATGGTTGTTGCGAGAGTAAGAAAAAAAGAAGACCATACTCGTACACCTGTACAAACACGATCTCAGTTATGATGTATAACTTAATGTATAGTTATCGATGATATACACTTATATAAGTATAGTGGCAATATAAACAAGACTTTGAAGTAGGTAATGATGGTGAAGTTTGACTGGTTATAAAACTCTACAGAGAACTAACGAGCCTTCTTTTGAATTACAACCACTTAAAACATATCTTACCACCTTGCTTGTAGATATTAAAGTGCAGCTTCACTGCCATATATGGTAAGATTTTTCAATCATCTTAACTATGGCCGTTTATTTTATCTATTCATAAATTATTTTATAATAATTCCCATATTGTTATAGTAAATATTAACCTCTTTAAAGGAAAACAAACAATAATAATCGCAAAAGAAAAGAGAAGAAAATAATTATTGAATGTGTTCTAGTTATTACTTAATCTAGAAAATCATTTTAAAGAAATGAATACGAGGTGTGTTCAAAAAGTAACGGGAATTTTTAAATTTCGCGGGTTTGGAGAGTCTGATTGTAAAATTTTTTTTTTTATTATGTTGGTACACATGCCCCTGAAGTACGATAAAATTTTCAGTAATATTCATTGTTTACTTCTTAAGTGGCAGCCGTTAAGGTTAGACGTGTTTTTCGAGCTTGGCGATTTTTGTTTGTTAAAAAAAATGGATCAAAGAATTTGTATTAAATTTTGCGTAAAAAATGAAATAAAGTGTGTGAAATGTTAATAAAGGCATATGGTGAGTCTGCTATGAGTAAAACAAGGATTTACGAGTGGTATAAGCGTTTCCAAGATGGCCGCGAAAACGTTGAAGATGACGAACGACCTGGACGTCCAAGCACATCAACAACCGATGAAAACGTGAAAAAAGTGAAAGAAATGGTTATGAACGATCGCCGAATCACAATCAGAGAAGTCGCTGATGATGTTGCCATATCAATTGGCTCATGCCATGAAATTTTTTCGGATGTTTTGGGTATGAAACGTGTGGCAGCAAAATTTGTTCCAAAATTGTTGAATTTCGAACAAAAACAGCGGAGAATGGAAGTTGCTCAAGAGTCACTCAATGAAGTCGACAACGATGCGGATCTACTGAAACGTGTTATAACAGGTGACGAAACATGGGTTTACGGATATGATGTCGAAACTAAGGCTCAATCGTCCCAGTGGAGGCATTCTGGATCGCCAAGACCGAAAAAGGCTCGACAAGTGCGGTCGAATGTGAAGGTTATGGTCACTGTGTTCTTCGATTTTAATGGCATAGTGCATCATGAATTCTTGCCACAAGGTCAAACAATCAATAAGGAGTACTACCTACAAGTTCAACGCCGTTTGCGTGAAGCAATCCGAAAAAAAACGCCCGGATTTGTGGCAAAACAATTCATGGATTTTGCACCACGATAATGCACCTGCTCACACTTCATTGGTTGTTCGTGAATTTTTGGCCAAAAACAAAACTTTAACGATGCCCCAGCCTCCATATTCGCCAGACATGGCTCCATGTGACTTTTTTCTATTTCCAAACATAAAGAGAACATTAAAAGGCCGTCGTTTTACAAGCATAGATGACATTAAAAGCGAATCGCTGAAAGAGCTGAAAGCTATCACAAAGATCGAGTTTCAGAAGTGTTTCGAGGATTGGAAAAAGCGCTGGCACAAGTGTATTGTATGCGAAGGGGACTACTTTGAAGGCGACAATATTAATGTAGATAAATAAATAAATATTTTTTTCAAAAAACGAAAATTCCCGTTACTTTTTGAACACACCTCGTATAGTTGCAGAGGTAGCTGGAGAAGTTAAAGGCGATATCTGTTAAATTAGATGTAGAAACAAGTGCATTGTGGGAAATCTATAATGTAAAGCAAATCGGATACGAAGAAAATTACAAAAATTCAACCATTTACTGGTTCTGTTGAAACTCAGAAAAAACAGTGAGCATTTTTACAAGAGGTTACAGCTGAAAGTCTAGCCCAAAATATCTTAAAAATCATTCGTAAAGTATGCCTAAAGTAATTAGAAGATTAATCCAAAGAAAGGTAAGGTTAATGTGGCAGGTTATAGGCAAATTAACAAAATATTGTCTGTCTGCGATGTAAATAATTAATAGTGTACTTTTGGAGCAATTTCGTTGTTAGAATGTGTTTCAGCGCCAAGCATAAGATGGGCTATAAATTATTGCTATAAACGTCAAATTAAGCATTCACCATCGAAAAAAGATTAAACCAGTTGACCAGTTATGAATGAAAGCTCAAAGGATGCGTTAGTAGTAGGATCAAGTGGTCCTTTAACCAGTTAAGAGTGGAATTTAGTTACAAAAAAAATAAAACCCACAGTGTAAGGAATTAAACTCAAGACAATGACGTGTACACACATCGAACTTAGGGTAAAACAACCAAAAGTTTACAACATCGTAATATAGTCACTGCAAGCGACTTTTTCTGCTATATCTCTGGGGGGGCCTTGAGATTACAGAGCATTCTGTGCTCATTCAAAAAAATCTTGCACCGCTTCACGTATGCATTGCTCTAGTTAACTAGGGACGCAGCAAGAGCTTTTACATGGAAGAAAAGAGCTTTTGAATTCTGTGCAAAATCAGGTCTGAACCTCTATCTAATGGTGCAAGAACGGCATTGCACAAGGGTTGAAAGCTTCTATTTGTGTGCCTAATCCCTCAATCTCTAATGCGGAGACCAAACATGTACCAACCACTTATCATTTGGCAGTTCTATTAGTAAGATAAAGGAAACATCCCTCCAAATAATATTCTTATTGTATTTTAATAAAATTTCGAGTTTTTATAGTTAATGGCAATTTTATATTTTTCACAACGAGTGTATACAAGTCGAACGCACCGTAATAGAGAATTGGTTTGACGTGTATACACGACAAACATTCATAACTGGTTAAAGGAACGATATAAATAATAAAACATGCTATCTGGAATAACAAAGAAGTTGAATAACTGGGAGCTAATGTTACACTACAGCAAGAAAAAACTTCAATTGTTAGCAAATTAACTTCAAGTTACAAGGAAAAGAATTAATTAAAGGATACCCGAACTTCATTGTGACTGGACCAAAAGCAATGTAAACAAAAAACCGCTCTTTTTTGGGGGGGCAACCCCAGTCTCACGAAGATTATGACTACCTTCCAGATCACAGGATTTGTGGTTCATTGAAGCTTGAAGGTTGTACCATCAATTAGGGGAAGTAGAACGGCGTTATTGAGACAAGATGCTGGCATTTTATTAACCAAATCAAGAAGGCTGTGAAGAGACTTCCGGCAGTTTTTCGGTAATTCAATTTCTCCAAGTGTTCACTTATTGTTTATATCTCAGTCAACCTTCAACTTCGTTTTCGCTTTATTCCAATCACCGTCATTAAATTTTGTTTTGAAACTAATCTCATCAAATTCATTTGTAATTTATAACTCCTTTTTTTATTAGGAGTTCTAGTTTTAATGAGTCACTCGCTTCACCATTCTATTGCAGTAAATCTTTATTGTTTAATAAAAACAGATAAAATTTAGTAAAATTTAAAATTTTGGATTTTTTTTTTCACTTTGTCATATTTACACCTACAACAAATGTTGCATCAAGTAAATTTGATGAAACTGGTTAAATTTTCACATGAAAGACATGTACGAGTCACCACCCATTGATGGAACTCTTTCTCAGTGGATTGCACTCACAACCGTAGGTCCCTAGGCCACCTCCGCTTCAAGCGACGAGGAGGATTGTCTGTAAGGTGAGGAGAGGAGAGTTATTGGATGAGAGGATTAGGATGGAGAGCTAGGATGCTGTGAAAGTTGCAGTAGCGAGACTTTATTAGGTCAGTGTCGAAAGGGATTTGAAGGTCAGTGTGTATGGTAAGGTTAGAAAGTATGGTGCATTCAGGATTTTAGACTGTAGTGTCTGCAGGCGTTTGGAGTTAGAATGTTTGGTTGAGCCCCACACTTCTGCTCCGTGTATCCATATCGGTCTTATCAGTGTCTTCTTGTAAATTGTCAGTTTGTGATTCAAGTCGAGTTTGGATCTGCGGTCAAGTAGTCTAGTAGCGTCTGTTCACGTCTTGTCGTTTCAGTCGAGTATGTGGGTTCCACGTGAGTCTCTTGTCAATTTACAGTCCTAAGTATCGTACTAAGTCAGCTGTGGCTCAGGCTTTTGATCGGGTCTGGCACTAAGTTAAAAATCATCTTCCTTTCACCTACTACTTGATCTTAAAATGCCAAGGGCCAGGCCCTCTCGTCCTTTATACCCCATAAACGCTGGAGTCCCTCAAGGAAGCATTCTAGGCCCTTTCCTTTTACTAATATACACTGCTGACTTAGATTAGATTAGATTAGACTAGGGCGGCCTCAAGGTCTACGCCACTGCGACCCCTTTGGATCTATTGTGGCTCCCCTCACTTTAAAGCTCACCCTCCAGACCTGCCCTTTTAATCAGACTCTTAATGCTGGAGAGCGACTCTTGGGTAAAGCTCACAGGCCTTGGCTTTTCCTCCCCGAGAAGTAACATCCTTAGCCACACGAGCCCCTCACACTGACACAACACGTGCAGTGCCGTTTCCTCCTCTTCCTGACAGAACCTACATAGGCTATCATCTGCCAGGCCCATGAGATGCATGTGTTTTCTGAGCCTGCAGTGGCTGACTTACCTTTTTCCAAAATACAATAGTTTCAACATTCGCTGATGATATACTTTCATCTCACTCCGATCCAGTCCAAGCCAGTCAGAACATTCAAATCCATTTAAATCTTCTCGAAACCCGGTTCCGAAAATGGAAAATAAAAATTAACGAGCAAAAATCAGTGCACATTACGTTTGCTTTATGAAAATCTGCGAGTCCACCAGTTCAACTGAACGGTGTAACGATTCCTCCAGCTGACGTAGAATTTTTGATTAAATTTCGTAATTTTAGTTGTTGTCTGTGCTAGAAAGTCAATCACAAAGACTGCTCTTCTGCTCTATTATAATTAAAACACCTTAATGTAAGAAACTTGAAGCTTCAGGTGGCCAATAATCAGAAAAATAGGCCAGTAGTTAAGTGACAAATTTTTAATTGAAGCACATTTATATGCAGAAACTAATTACTATAATTAAACAAAAAAATAAAGGTTAAAAAATAAATCAAACCAATTAACAACTGATTGGCTATAATTATCGGACACAGGGAGAAGAAATAAAAAAGATAAAAACTCATGAAATAGATAAGGCTAATTATAATTCACAGGTAATTGCAGTTTGCGTTTTCTTCTTATTAATATGCACTTTGAAAAAAATAAAATAAACAAATATCTTAGGATTTCTATTTAATGGCTTCTTTTAAAGTAGTCATTTTAGATGAATTTCAAAAATGTATTTATTTTCCTGATTACTAGTTAGGTGTCCAGTGTTAATTAGAAATACAAACAACTATTTCCGGCTCACCATAATTAACAACAAAGATGGTGATATTAACTCGATCTAATTTTTTTTCCCCAATTATTGGGCGGTTTAAAATTTAACTAAATTCAGAAACACTGTGGGGCAGTTAACATTTTGTTTTAAAATTATGTTGAACTCTTGCGTGTAAGTTTAATTATATATTTATATTTATTTAACGATAATGAGATGAAGTCAAAGAAGAGTTATATTGCCGGCCACATTACTGCTTCTCGCTTCCGTGGATATGAACAATGGGTTCTCTACGTAGGGATATTTTCAAAATAGATAATAAAATGGTTTAGATGTACTCTGTCAGCTTGGATGCGTCCAATGAACGAATTTAAGGAATGATTGCTTAATATTTTTGACAAAGTTTGTTTTTATTATGTTTACATGTTCAAGTTCTAATTGTAATTAATATTGCTGAAATCAGCAATACGAGGTGTGGCTATTAAATAACGAGACTGATGCTGCTACAGAAGAACTATGCATGCGCCAAATCCTAACGACCGACACAGCTGTACAGCGTAAAGCCTTCTCTTTCGATTGCAGCGTCTCAAGTGTATGTAGAGAAATCTGTCTGACCGGAACCGTCGTTTTGTGTAAGAGGTGTTAGTTTCGTTTTGCCCGAAAACATGATACTACACATGTAGTAGAGCAACGAATTGTGAAATTTCACATGAAACTGGATAAAACCGCTACTGAAACTTATCTTTTATTAAAAGAAGTTTATGGCGATGAATTGTTAATCACGAGTGCGCAAGTTTTTGAGTGGCTCAAGCGTTTCCAAGATGGCCGAGAAGACGTCGGAGATGATGACCACCCGGGTCGCCCTTCCACGTCCAAATCGGATGAAAATATCGATTATAATTAATCAACATTACTACCGCTGAGGTGCTTGCTCAACTCCGTGAAAGAGTAAGGAAAAAAAAACGACCCGATTTGTGGAAGAACAAGTCACAGGGTTTCTCCATCAACACAACGCGCCGGCTCACACTGCATCGTCTGTCAAGACGTTTCTAGCCAAGTACAACATCCCAGTTTTAGGGCCATCCGCCTTATTCGCCTGACCTGGCCCCATGTGACTTTTATCTGTTCTCCAAAAGTCAAATCTGCATTAAAAGGAACAGCCAGATTTCAGTCCGTTGAAGCTGTGAAAGAGAAAGCGGCACGCGACATGCAGGAGCTCACAGAAAAAGACTTCCAGCACTGTTTCGAACAATGGTGAATTCGCATGGAGCGTTGTAGGGATAGGGGAGGGGTGTATATTGAAGGTGATAATAACTAAATATGTATAAATTTAAAATAAAATGTTTTACAGCGATAGTCTCGTTATTTAATAGCCACACCTCGTAAAATGCACAATTTTGCATAATTTCTTTATAGCGTTATCTATTTTATATTGGTTTATTCCTTTAATTGAATGCAATTTCTAATTGCATATTAGTTCACTTGGATTTATTTGCTTTGCTAGAGAATTTTCTTGTTCCCTCCTACGCTAGAACAAACTAGACTCGGTAGTTCAAGAATGGGTGACACTTCTTCTCAACTTGAAACTCGATGCTGTAGTAAACTTGTATTCCTTCGTTATTTTGAGGCTAAAAACCCCGATCTATCTACGCGTCATAAAGAATATTGTTGTAAAAAAAAAAAAGATTATGTGATTTTATTAATTTTAATAATGTCAATACAGTTCAATCGTTCATAGAATAATCTCAAATTTTTAATAATCTAACCTTTAATCTTTAATTTAAACAATTTATTATAGGCTAAAATTTGCAACTACTTTATTTGACGAGCATAAATGTTTCAATGTGTATCTTCCTGACTAATGAGTATTAATTATAATTAAAGTATATTTATACTTTACCACAAACCTTCTAATGATTCTGTGGAAGATGAAAATATAATCTATCTACTGAAGATAACTAGAGCATTGCTCTATAAAATAAATTTAACATCTACTCAAATAGATGAAAAAAGACTGAAATGAAATATAACTGCAGCGCATCACACGCAGGCGAAAATTTAATATAGCTTTATATATATTTTAAAATTATATTCGTTAATGTTCGCGTGTTATAGTTAAACAGTAACTGGTTATTTTAACAAATATAAAAGTTAAAAAACCTAAACTAAAAAAGAATTAAATAAGAATATTGGGTGGTCTTTCAAGTAATTTACTCAGTTTGTGGTAAAGAATGTAATTATGCAATCTGTTTGTCTCTCAGTTCTTCCAAATGGTACGTGGCTCTGTTAATATATTTCTCTCCTTTTCTTTTTAATATGATCTAATATTACAACCTCTTCATTAATATATGTCCGTATTTCTGTTTGTTAGTTTTATTTATAGTACTATTAAAGTCAGTTTATTGTCTAGTAAGTGCAGTAGGGTAGTCTGTTTCGTTCTGTTTTGTACAGACAACACTATCCTCCCATGTAGGAACAGGGGTAGTGGACTGTCTTATTAAAATATTAGATTAATATAATATTTAAGTAAAAATTACAATATTAATATAAATTGGATAAAAAGGCAGTTGATTGTAAAAAATAAATATAAATAAATATTTTATGGATTAAATAAAATCTTGAAATTCAGTAAAAGTCACGTGCTTCAAATACACCAATCAAGACGCATTAATTATTATAAAATTTAGAAGTTAATTATTCATAAAATATATTCTAGAAAATAATTAAAATAAAACCTGATTCTCTACCTACACTATACAATTATCTTATTAAGATGTTTGTATTAAGATTAAATAAAGATACAAGAATAATTTTGGGGAATTTTAGCAGAAAAAAGCTTCGATTAAACTATTTTATCTGCTACTTAAACATTGAAGTTCCTTCAAGAAAGACCATAGAGCTCCAAGGGTTCCTAAAAGTGTAGAAAGGTTGAAGACCCCTAATTCGCTACCTCACTGTACAATTGTCTTATTAAGATGTTTTGTATTAAGATTAAATACAGATACAAGAATAATTTGGGGAATTAGAGCAGAAAAAAGTTTCGATAAACTATTCTATCTGCTACTTAAACATGAGGTTCCATCAAGAAAGACTATGAGCTCCTAAGGGTTCCTAAAAGTGTAGAAAGGTTGAAGACCCCTAATTCGCTACCTCACTATACAATTGTCTTATTAAGATGTTTTGTATTAAGATTAAATACAGATACAAGAATAATTTGGGGAATTAGAGCAGAAAAAAGTTTCGATAAACTATTTTATCTGCTACTTAAACATGAGGTTCCTTCAAGAAAGACCATGAGCTCCTAAGGGTTCCTAAATGTGTAGAAAGGTTGAAGACCCCTAATTCGCTACCTTACTGTACAATTGTCTTATTAAGATGTTTTGTATTAAGATTAAATACAGATACAAGAATAATTTGGGGAATTAGAGCAGAAAAAAGTTTCGATCAACTATTTTATCTGCTACTTAAACATGAGGTTCCTCAAGAAAGACCATGAGCTCCTAAGGGTTCCTAAATGTGTAGAAAGGTTGAAGACCCCTAATTCGCTACCTCACTATACAATTGTCTTATTAAGATGTTTTGTATTAGGATTAAATACAGATACAAGAATAATTTGGGGAATTAGAGCAGAAAAAAGTTTCGATAAACTATTTTATCGACTACTTAAACATGAGGTTCCTTCAAGAAAGACCATGAGCTCCTAAGGGGTCCTGAAAGTGTATAAAAGGTTGAAGGCCTTTGGTCTATACAAAACGTGAGTCATGAATATTTTTTATTTTATTTTTGTTTAAATCACAATTGTTTAATTGGGTGACTAGAAATGTAATAATGTTCATCTATTGTGCGTCATAGAAAAGTACATCAAAATAGAGATTCTCGACAAAGAACAATGAATCAACTTCCGTTAGTTAGTGAATCGGAGAATTTATTGCGAGTGGGGGATAGTAATGGCCAGTTTTAGTAAACTCTGGGTAGTGACTCGAAATAGAGATTTCTGCGTGTTCATCCTGTATTTAAATATAGAACTGTTACTAATCGACATCTTGACGTCCGCTCCAGTTCGTATATCAAACTAGATCCCTTATATAAATTGTTTACACACAAAAAAAACTACCAACTGAAAATGCTAAAGTCTAAGAATGAGTTATTTTTGTTTTTCTTTCCTAACTGTTCTAACTTTCAATAGAAAGTTTCATGATTTTTTTCTTTTAATCATCCATTTATTAAAAGTACACATTTTTATGCAAAGTAAAGTATCCTCAGATACAGAGAGCAGTTGATAACCTCCTGGCTAACCTGGCTTGCGAGCCACAGGAGACACCTTTGAAGGCACAGTACATGCTGCACAAGTTGCGTAAAGTGCATTATTTGATAAATTAAGGGGATAAGTTTGATCTTTTACATGAAAGATATTGATTTCTCAAATATGTGGCAGGAGGTTTCCAATTTTTTTTTTGGGTAATTAAACGCAACTCTCCCAAAATTACCAAAAAAATATTAAACCTTCTTGTTTGTAACAGATGTAAAATTAATTTTTAGCCATTTTGTGTATGCTTGAGAACATCTAAAGCTCTTAGAACATTAGATCACTCGGAAAACGACTTATTTCCCCGATATTAAGAAAAATATTAGCTTTACTGCCTTGGCAATATTTTTCAGTAGAAAGGGGATGAAAAATACATAAAAATGACCAATCACGTGCTCTTTTTTCTCTTTGATAACAGGTTAAAAAATTGAAACATGATTAATAAATACCAGATTTTGAAATGGCCTAGCACCTTTAATTTTGAAGATATCGAATTGCGGTTTCCGGTTTCTTTCATAACTATTTTATACTCTTTAAAACTGTATATATGAAAATTGGGGTCAACAGCAAACCCTCACTTTTGGTCGCGCGTCAGCCGCGTATGCGGACAGGAATCTAAAATCAAGTCACATATTCTGAAACTAGAGGTGACGGGCAACAAAATTTTTCCTCTACCATTTTTTTTTTTTGCTCAGATCAACCGTTTAAGCATTTGAAATGCATTTGAGCCGTCTTAAAATGAACACCCTGTATATTCGTATGTGGGGCGAGTGTTGGTCTAGTGGTCAAGAGAGTTATAGTAAAGTTATACCTAATTGGTAGTTGCAACGTTTAAGCCCCGCCTGAAAAAAATATGCACTACTTGTTTTAATTATACATAAAAAAAGCATAACAATTAAAAAAAAAAAAAACAAAATGGATGAGGTTGAACAAAATTACACTGTTTTTGTTATTATTATTATAACTGCAAAACTGAAACTTACCCGTAATAACTCGCGCCTTTAACAAACTAGAAAGATGCAATCTACTGCTAGTTAAATGCGTTCCGCTTTCAAAGGCTAACTATATATCATATTCAAGCCCCCGCCGGAACACGTCATTGAATTGTATAAGAACAACGAAACGAAAAAGAAATAGTCCTATATACTATATATGTATTATAAACGTAGCGTTTCATATTATAAAGCAGTTCTGCAGTAATTTTCAGTTTTGACACACTGTTATTTAAACCCTGAGGCAAAACTACGCTAACTGGGTAACAAATAGATCTTGTAAGATAGTTGACTAGCATAAGGTATAGTTGTTATAATACTAAGCAATAGAAAACAAAATGGAGTAATTTAAAAAAAGTAAAATAAAAATAAAATTTTAACAAGAAGCAAGCGAATCAATCAGCAGTTATCTAGAGTTGTAAAAGATAGATTGTAGGTAAGTGTAAATGAAGAATGATGTTAAAGGAACAGATCTCAAAATGATGTTCTGTCTAGTTAAAAAAGAGCAGGTAGCATAAGCGAAATTTGGTAGCTTGTTAAAAATACTGACAGCAGTTTATGATGCATGATGATAGGGCTCCGGAGAATTGGGAGCAAAACTTCTTTATTTTTTTATTTATTTATTTTTTTAACGAGGAATTTCTGCTCGTTATTAACAACATCCTTCTCTTCAAAAATAATCTTAAAAGATATCACAGTGAACATAAAAACTTATTAGCATTTTTCTCTAATTTGTTAATCATAAATAATGTGCAGTCAGTATTTGAAAGATTACTTAATTATATGCATTAACCAGTAAAAAAAAACAAATTATGTTTATGTAAAAGATTAAGGATTGGGGTTTACTTAATGACGACAAATTGAATATAAAGTTATAATATGACAAGATAATCTGTTATATTATTTGTTGAATAATACAAATGAAAACTATTTAAATTATTTTACTAATTAGGAGGCTGTGATTTGATAAAAAGTTATGTTGCAAGCCCTGAACTACGCCACTTAACAAAACAGAAGCAAGAATGTTTATCTTACGTCATGTTATATATTCGAATATTCATTGGAAATGATATGTTTTGAGGTTGACTGTATCTCTATAATGCCCCATAATGCACTAGTTATTCTAGCAGAACTTACTCGTAATCTTAGATTGATAGCATGAAGTAAATTGTTTCCTCTGACGTGTTACATTTCCGTTTATTTCAAAAACAGAAAATTCAACTACCAAAAACAAATCTTTCATTCTTAAAAAAAAATACCATCAGATCTGGCTGGCCGCCAAATTATTCACAGCTTCCTAAATATTGATGGGATTTTTTTTGGAATCTATTTTATGTGTGGTATGAATTGTTTTTATTATTAATTTAATACACGTAAACTTTTGGGTCATTACCGCGCACGGTAGGGCTTTTTAAGTGCTCTGTTAGACCTTACTCGTCAAAGGCAACACGATCATCGGTGGGGACCCTGAGCTGTACAGGCTTCTAAGAAGAGAAAATTTATGGACAGCCAGAGGCTTGTAACATCTGCGAGGTGAATTTGCCCAAAGCACTAAATCACTGAGTTACTGCTTGGTACTTTACTGTTATTGTTTAGTAAACAATTGCTTCTATATTTGCATGATTATTCTCGAAATACTGTAAGTCCCCCTTGGGCATTACAGACAGATAGCGCAATGTGTTCAAGACTACTTCTCTAGGAATCTCTTCATCCTTATTACTATTTAAAAAAAATAAATAGTAATTTCAATTTATAATTAGAAAATAAATAATATCAAGATAATAAGATTTGATAAAATAAGTGTTTAGGAATTTTAAAACTGTGACACTCCCGTTATAATGTAACACGAGATATGATCGTCCTTCATCACATTTGATATACCGTATATACATACAAACAGGCAGGCTATAATAAAATTTAATAAAGTATATATATTTCTATTTTTATGGTATGTAAGTGTTAAAGAAAGAAACATTCCTTTACTGAATCTGATTATTACAGTTTAGGGTCTTCTTTAAGTTGGCTAGAAATATTATTTTAAGTATTCAAAGCTAAAAGGAATCCATGCTGTTTTCGTTTTTTATAAAACTAGTTGCAGATGAAATTCCGATTCGATTTTAATCTAGAAAACTATTTCTAATATTGTACACCAATTAATAACACTATTTCAAATTTCAGAGTAAAGTAATATTTCAAGAATTGTAACTGTAATAGAAGAGTAAAATTATGTCACCAATGTCTTTCTAGTTACAAAAACTACCAACAGAGTGCAGACTCTGTCAACGTTGGCAAATTGACTGGCAAAATGGCAGCCGTTGTTATTAAAAGGATTAGTTTGTGAATTTTTATTATTTGTGGACATTTTTTAACAGTTTTCTAGTTTGTTTTTATTGTCAATTTTTGTTTTGGCTTACAATTTCTTTTTATGTGGTGATCTATAGCTTTAATATTCAGTGATTTCTTGTAACTTTTGTCGATAAAAATGTTTTGCTTTGTCGCCCAAAACATTTTCTTGACTATGTTTTAATATTGCATTTGGTTGACGCACCCAATCTTGACGGTAAGTTAAGTATATTTATTTATATATTTTAAGCATGCATTGACGGTAAATATGAATAGTTTTACATTAAATTTTAATCAGCAATATTGTCTGGCAAATCATATTAAATGTAAGATTCTGTTTGCTGACTTTGTAATAATCTTTCTGCTTTGGCAGCCGAATTTGTCTCATATCAGACCAAATTAAGTAGCTTACATTTCAAAATAAGTACTAGGTGAATCAGTGAAGTCCATTCAGACAAACGGCCGAACAAGTGACCTAGAATAACTATTAACAAAACTGTACTTGAACAAAATTGAATGAGGAGATATTGCACCCTCCTTTTAAGATAATAATATAATAATAATAAAAACATAAAATGGAGGATAAACAGAAAATATTAGGTCAACGTGAAAGGGTTAAGCGTTTGTGGAACCATTACACAGTTGAATGGACACATGAGATACGGACCAGAGTACGGAACACTCCCTTACAAGATATGTAAATAAAATGTATCCTACAATATAACAATATATATATATAATGCACCAAACATTAGATAGTATGATAGAAATACAACAGGCTAGTTCGCTGCAAAAGTTGTCCATCTTTTAAAAAAAACGTGCGCACAATTTTATGCAATGGACTTTACTACCTGTGTAAGCGCATATACCATCAAGCTGCATGTCCGTAGTACTAAGTTATCCTCTAGCTGCAACTGTTGCAACTATTATCATACTGCATCTACATGCTTGTACCTACCATGTACTCTAGCAATTCACCAGCAACCAAAAAGTAGATAAATAAAAGCTTAGTCATTTATAACATTTTGTTGGTAAGCCATAAATTAGAGATTATTGCTTAAACTAAGTAAAAGAACAACAAAGTTAATTATTACAGACAAGACAATTTCTTTGACATTTTTAAAGCATTCCATTCAAACAATTAATTATAGAATAAATATTCCCACTTCAAAGTTCCTATTTTGATATCCTCCATTACCTATAACCCTCGATTCCTTCATAACCTTCGTAATAATATAACCTTAATTTCATTTTTTTTAAAGAAGTAAAAACTTAAAACGACTGGTGCTCAATATACAATTAAAAGGTCGACGAAGCCCTCAGGTTTAAATTCAATGTTTTTGAATTATTTTTAATTAAAACGTTTCGTACCACCTTTGGTTCATCTTCAATTAGATATTTTGTTGTTATTTGCCATTTTTTTTACATAAGCATGTTTTAAAAAAAGCACTTAACTGACATCAAAACTATACGAAGCAAATTCGAGGCTGTTTTTAATTAAAAAAATATGATTGTCATTTAGATAATGGTGTTCCTAACCATTTCGGGATCGATTGAAGCATGCTTACTGAAAAGTTGTTTCAAGTTTTATAAAATCAAAGAAGAGTTCTCTTGAAAATTTGTGGCTTAAGTTTTCAAACAGGACTTGTCCAATTTCTAAAGCAATTTGGAATTTTATCAAGTTCTATCCATGTTACACTGCTTTGAAATACGACTTCGTACTTCTTGGTACTTCTTGTTTTAGTTTAAGGAGGTTGCAGTAAATATTTAACGTCTTGTTGCTCTTCTACTACATAACAACATGTACGATAGACTTACTTTTCCTGAACCACATCTGAGCAGAATTAGTTTTTTTTCTTCATTTTCCCTAAAATATTAGATTGGATTGGACTAGGGCGGCCTCAAGGCCTACGCCACTGCGACCTCTTTGGATCTATTGTGGCTCCCCTCACTCTAAAGCTCACCCTCCAGACCTGTCTTTTTGATCAGACTCTTAATGCTGGAGAGCGACTCTTGGGTAAAGCTCACAGGCCTTGGTTTTTCCTTCTCCGAGAAGTAACAACCTTAGCCCCACGAGCCCCTCACACTGACACAACACATGCAGTGCCGTTTCCTCCTCTTCCTGACAGAACCTACAGAGGCTATCATCTGCCAGGCCCATGAGATGCATGTGTTTTCTGAGCCTGCAGTGGCCCAATTAATAGGCCTGCAATTATCCTTATAGCCCCACACGGCCTTGACGGATTAATTCTGCAGTCAGCCTCGGCGAATAGCCTTTAATAAACTCTTTCGCCTGTCTCTGCCCAGTGGTGGCAATCCACCACTCCTGAGACCTACTCTGCACCTATAAGTTAATGGTCGCAGTCTTAACACACTTCGGAACCCCAAAACAGGGCTTCGGGCCAACGAAGTGTCCCGCAGAGCATTCCCGGGCCAATAAATCTGCCGCTTCGTTTGCCTTATGACCTGAATGACCAGGTACCCAAACCAGAAAGACCTTATTGTGGTCACTGATTTCCTTCAGGGCACCCAGACAGTCGCAAACCAGCCTTGAGTTGACCTGGTAGGAAAATTACGACCTTGGAATTGCAAGTCTATCTAATTTTTCTTATTTCCCTTAGCCATAAATAAGATATATCGTTGAAATTGATGACAATTAAACTATTTTCATGTAGAATTTTTTATTGCATATTCCGATGGTTTATCAAATACCTATGGGGGAAAAATTAGTAAAAAAAATCTAAACCTTATTTTTGTATGAAATAATTAGAGTTAAACAATTGACCAATCAGAATGCAAAGTTCAGAGTTGTGAAAATGGGCGTTTAGATTTGGCCAATCAGAAGCTGGTACTTCCATGGTGACCACGCCTATAGCTCTTTTACTAAACTGTAATGGCCGCTTGTTTTAAATGTACTAAGCTTCACAGTTCTTCACAAATCATGTAGGTATATATCTTAAATAATTTTCAATAAATATTTTATTCACAATATGTTTCTCTGCATATATATAATTTTTTTTTTTAATTTCAAACATTTCTTTGAGGGAAATATTTTTTGGTGAGTTCTGAGGTCTGCAATTGTGAGTTCTGAGATTTATGAATGAATGAAAGTACGAACATTCTCGCTAGATGTATTTATTGTAGTTTTTTATAACGGAATTTTATTTTTATTATTTTCAAAAAGAGAATTACATTAATTTGTAAAGAATTAGGTTAACTTTTTTTTCGTCTTTTCGTCAATAATTTTACTACAGTTATAAATAATTTTATGAGAAATGGGTTTTTTTATAGGACGTTTTGGGTAGTGATATTGATCCAACCCTCCAATTTGGGCCCTCATATTTCAAAATCTTGTACATCCTTGTTATAGTCAGTCGCAAGACGGTTCCGCCTGAATTTTGACATGGTTTTTAGGTGTAGCATTTTAGTTTCATACATTTTTATTAGGAAATTCTAATTATATGATGTACTAGAGGGGGCTATGACGGATTTTTGAACTACTAATTTTTTTTAAGTGAACAAATTATATTGCTGAAATCAAACTATTTTCTTCAAAAAAATTTGAAGTTTCACGGAAATTTAATTACGTAAAATGCGGTAAAAATTGAAGGAATGTTTACGTCACATCCTTTGGATTGATTTCGAAAACGGAAAAAAAAAATTTCTCTGCTTCATCAAAAATTATAATTTTTACTTCTAACTTGCCGAATGTTTGGCACCATGATAAAGCTACTTCCATCTTTTTAATCTTTAAATAAACGGCAGACTTTGAAAAAAACAAACAAAGAAGTTATAGTTCTACTAGGTTAGTTAGAGTAAACTGGGATGTTTTATAACGCTTAGCTAGGGCAACAAAAAGTTGTATTTCCGGCGGGCAGATTTGCTCTGGTTTTATTTATTTTTATCAAAATCTTTTCACATAAATTTTATTATATTACTCTCAATATTTATCTAATTATTTAAATTAAAACATAAAATATCTTAATAGGTCTATAAAAATCTTCTTTATTTTGTATTTTGTTTTTTGCGGTCATAGAAAGTGTTAAAAGAATCGAATTGGAATAGTATCACGTCTTCAGATAGTTAAAATGGACTTTTAAAAGACTTTTAACATCAAGTTTTATGCATTAGCTTGAACAATTTCTAATGTTAAATGTATGTAATCTATTTATCTATTGTGGAATACATTGAACAGGTTTATCTATGTTTTTATACATTTTATTACTACGCAAAAACAAAAATACTTAACTTTTAATTGCAATATAATAAAACCACCTTTTATGAAATAGCTGAATTTATGTTACTATTTTTGTTGCTTAAATTGTGGCAAGAATAAAGTTTGATTTAGTGCCGTCAGATGGTGCTTCGAACTGTTGTTAAACTTAGTAAAAATAGGCGCCACGATAGCCGAGCGGTTAGAGGCAAGGTCTGCCAAAAAAGTGAATATGTATTTTGTGGTACTGGGTTCGATTTCTGGTCTAGGCTTTGGGTTTTATTTAAGTGTTTAAGTATTGTTTGGTAGTTGGACGTAATGTTAGTTTTTTTAAAAAAATAGGCATTACTTTTTTAGTTAGTAAAAAAGGGTTAAGCGTAACGTCATAGTGCTCAATTTTCAATTTCTATTTGTGACGTAATAATTTTCTAACAATGAGAAACAGGACGTCAATTTTCAGGATCTACGAGGTCTGTAGATTAAGTAATGAGACTGATTTTTTTTAATTTTTTCTATTCAAAAAGAATTACAATTCTATATTGTCACCTTCAAAATAACTTCCTTCTGAAGCCACACAACGCTGGAGACGTTTCTTCCACTCTTCATAGCATTGCTCAAACTCCGATACTGGAATAGCCTTCAGCTGGTCGGTTGAATGTTTTCCGACTGTCCCAAAATGAGTTCCCTTGAGGTGATTTTTTAACTTCGGGAAGAGAAAAAAAAGTCACAAGGACTCAAGTCAGGCGAATAAGGAGGCTGAGGAGCCACAGGAATGTTTTTACTGGCCAAAAACTCCCCAAGACCTAAAAAAGCAAGGATGGCCGAAGTCGAAGATCAAATGCATGCTGATTTGTTTTTTTTTTTTTTCGATAACTCTTTCTCTTTAACTATTGGAAATATATATTGGAGTCCTTTGATGGACTCGGATGAGTGTATTCTGATGTTAGAAGAATTTATTAGATTTCTAGATAATTCGGAACACATAATAATTGGAGGTGACTGGAACGCAAGGGTTAGCGATTTAAATCAGATAGAAGATTCAATATTTGAAGGTTATAATGTTACTGGCTTTAGGAGTAGTTTAGATGCATTTTGTAATACTAGAGGAAGGAAATTAGTAAGATGTATGGAGGAATATGGTTTTATACTGTTGAATGGTAGGACAATTAGTGATAGCCCAGCTCAGTTTACTAATATTACAGCTAATGGTTGCAGTATCGTGGATACTGTATGGTTATCACCTGATTTAATTGAGTTAGTGCATGATATGGAAGTCTCCTCCATTCCAGAACTCAGCTATCACTTACCTGTAATTCTTTCTCTAAATAAATTAAATAAACATCTAATAGAATGTAAGGTTCATGACAGAATGGAAAAATATTGTTTATTTTTTAATGAAACAAATATCAAAAATTATTTATCTATATTAGCTCAAACAAATAATATTTACTTTAATTCTGACTGCTCTGAATTGTTGTATAATAATATGGCAGACTGTTTTATGTATTGTGCACTTTCGTCCGGTCTTATAAAAGTGAAGAAAAATGTATGCTCGAGTTTAATTTTCAAAAATAAGTTATGGTATAATGAAGAGTGTAGAACAGCTAAAAATAATGTCAAAACTTGTTATAAAAATTTAAAGAAAAACGGATATTCTGAGTACAATTATATCTTACTTTCCGATAGTAAAAAACAGTTTAGAAAATGTTTAGAAGAAGTGAAAAAGAAATTTTATGATGAGAAATTAAACTGTTTATCTGACGTCAAGAACTCTAAAACATTTTGGCACACTATTAAATTTTTTAATAAGAATAAAAGAACAGATATCCCAGTTTCTATTGAACAGTTTAGCTCCTATTACAAAGATTTTTATATGGATAAAATTACTTTGAATAATGATTTATTCTATGTTTCAGACCCAGTTTTAGATGGGGATATTACACTTTCAGAATTACAAATAGCAATTGGTAACTGTAAATTGAATAAAACGCCAGGGTCTGACAATTTATCTTACGAAGTCTATAAAATAATGCCCCCAAACTGGGAACATTACGTCTTAAATTTATTTAATAACATTTTGCATACTGAAATAGTACCAGTTAAATGGACTGAAATCCTAATGTTTCATTTGTACAAAAAAGGTGATCCTTCTGATCCTGGTAATTATAGGGGAATTGCTTTAATAAATTGTATTGTCAAACTTTTCACGTCGATATTAGCAAATCGTATAATGAATTGGGCAAATAATAGCAAGATACTTCCTGAGGAACAAAGCGGGTTTAGACCAGGAAGGGGATGCGTTGACTGTATTTTTGTCTTAAATTCAATAGTAAATATTAGTCTGGGTTATAGAAATAAGAAGAATATTTTTGCAGCATTTATCGATTTCAAACGTGCGTTTGATTCGCTTGATTATAGCAAGTTATGGCCCAAACTTCATGAGATTGGTCTGAGCGCTAAAATTATCAAAACTTTAAAAAGTTTATATGACCGGGCAACTATAGTCCTAAAAGATAATTCTACAATGGAAACTGTAGACGTGACTCAGGGTGTCCTGCAGGGTGATTCGTTGAGTCCCCTAATATTCTCCCTATTTATCTCGGACCTGATTGTTCACCTAAAAAATAGTGATTGCAATGGCGTTAATGTTGACCATCATACTGAGATTACTGCGTTGATGTATGCCGATGATCTTGTATTACTTGATGATAATTGGGCAGCAGCAAATAAAAAACTAAAATCACTTTCTGTTTATTGTCACCAAAATTCTTTAACAGTAAATCCTGATAAATCTAAAATATTGATTTTTAAAAGGGGAGGTAGAGTGAAATCTATGAAACCCCTTTTTTACGATAACTTCAAAATTGAAATAGTAAAACAATACATTTATCTCGGAGTGCTTTTCTCTTCTTCAGGCCTTTTTTCACTTACAGCTGACCATTTTATTAGAAAATCACAATTAGCATCCCGTAAAGTTAGAGAAATTTTAATAAAGTCAAAATCGGATTCGCTAGTGACAAGAAAAAAATTATTAGAATCTATGATTAATTCCGTTTTATTATACAGCGCAGAAATTTGGGCTCCATTATATTGCAGTAAGTTAGAATGTGTTCAGACCAGATATTTTAAATCCATCTTCCATTGGCCACGAAATGTGCCTAATCATTATAGAAGTTGGGTTAGAGTCTATTGAAACTGAGGTTCTAAAAAAGATGGTTAGATGGTGGCATAAAGTTCAACTAATGGATGGTAACCGCCTCCCAAAGATATGTTTGAATATTTTAAAATCCCTCAGTATTGACAGAATATCTATGGTTAAATTTAATTGGTATACTCAGTTAAAAGGAAAATTGGATTCTATTGATGCAGTTAGCTTGCTAAATACTAGCGAAATGTCACAATTTAAGGATGAATTCAGCAGTAGCATTCTGAAATTTCAGAATAATAAATTTTCTTTAGACATTAACGCTGTTCTGCATTCAAACTACAATCCAGACTTCAGAAAGATAAGTAGTCTAACGCTGGGTGAGCAATATTTGTCTCTTAGGGTGCCAATTATAAAGCATAAATTAATTAGTCAAATGAGGTTATGTCAGCCTCGTTCATTTCAAATCACTTCTTCTGGTTTCAGAAACAGTTTTCAAACAGATACCTCCAATTGCCCTATATGCAGTATTCCCGAAAGAGAAGATTTACAGCACTTTTTATTAAAATGTTTAAGGCTGCAATCTTATAGAGATAAATACTTGAATAAATACATCTCTAGTATTTCAGATGTAGATGTTCAAGTTCAAGCTCTATTAGATGTAGCCGATATTAACAAATTAAATGATTTATTTTATTTTATAACAAGTGCCTTCAAAATGAGGAATTTCGTTTTAAGTTTATAAAAATACTTTTATAATTTTGTTTTGTTTCTAATTTTTTATGTTTTTAAATTTTGGTTCTTTTTATTTTCATTCGATTAGAATGTATATTTTTAGTTATCAATTCAAGTTTTTATTTATGTTTTATAAGGTTTTATTTTGTTGTATTTAACCAAACTCCATTTGTATAGGGTAGAACCCTTAAAACAAATAAAATTATTCTATTCTATTCTATTCTATTCTATTCTGATTTGTTTTTTCGATATCCACGGAATCTTCCACAAACGAGTTTCTACCTCAAGGTCAAACGGTCAATCAACACTTTTACCGAGAGGTTCTTGAAAAACTTCGAAAAAGGGTCATTCGTATGAGACCAAACATCAAGAATAAGTGGGTGTTGCATCACG
Source organism: Rhodnius prolixus (assembly GCF_049639745.1). NCBI lineage: Eukaryota > Metazoa > Arthropoda > Insecta > Hemiptera > Reduviidae > Rhodnius > Rhodnius prolixus. The sequence goes on from NW_027411582.1 coordinate 22,960,050, forward strand.
ATAATGCTCCTTGTCACACAGCAATTTCAATAAACGAGTTTTTTGGCCAGTAAAAACATTACTGTGGCTCCTCAGCCTCTTTATTCGCCTGACTTGAGTCATTTTGGGACAGTTGAAAACATTCAAACGGCTGTAACCGACCAGCTGAAGACTATTCCAGTATCGGAGTTCGAGCACTGCTATGAGGAGTGGAAGAAACGTCTCCAGCGCTGTGTGGCTTCAGAAGGGAGTTATTTTGAAGGTGACAATATAGAATTGTAATTCTTTTTGAATAAAAAAATTTTAAAAAAATAAGTCTCATCACTTAATCTACAGACCTCGTACGTATCTTGATTTAAGCTATCATTCCCTAAAGGCTATAGGTACTTAACCCAGCTAGCTAAGCCATTTCACGTTTGTAATTTATTTCCGCCCAAGAGGAACACCCTGGAATAGTACAAGAATTGGTTTCTTCACAAAGGAATGCTAATCATTCTTACCACTTTATTTCTATTCTAAGGAATAGAAGAAGAATGTGTCTTTGAATGGCAAGATAAACTTCAATGATTGAAAAAGGAATAGGTACGAATTTGTCATGCTGTGATCTCTCTCTCCCAGAAGAGCGGAGGTAGATAATACAATGTCAACGCCTGTTTTGTAAAGAGCCGCTGGAAAACCAGTATGGTAATATGTTTGTCTAGTGTCTAAAACAGTCGCGTCAAAGCGCAATATTAATTGTACGTTTATTTACAATCAAAACTTCATTTTTAATTTGATAATATCGTAAGGATTTCCATTTATTTCATTTTATTTAACATTCATGCTTAAATTATATGAAGTTGGTGAAATAGATCATATAAAAATGATTAAAATAGCGAGGATTCGGTCAAAAAAACCTATAAAGAAAAATAACTCAGTCTTTACGCAAACATTTCGACAAATTTATTGCTTTCCTTCAAGGCCTAGATATAATAATACAAACAATTAGACTACTGAAACACAGGAATGAAAATACGTAACGTCTTATTGTAAAAAGACTATAAGAAATAATATTAATTACAGTTACTTAGTTCTCACGTTGTTATGTGAGGTGTCGAATACAAACAATTAGACTACTGAAACACAGGAATGAAAATACTGTAAAGTTTTTCCCCCCCCCCAAAAAAAAAACTTTACTTTCACAACTAATGCCTGCCACTAGTTATTAAATATGTGGGTTTGATTAAATAATAAAACTCGCTAAAGTTGTAAGTAATAACCTGATTTATTAACACGTTAACATTACTCACATTAACATTTACAAGCAACTAACGCTATTCATTACAGTCACCATTTACAACAGTCACAACAGTTTACTGTTACTTACTCACTTCGTAACGCCACAAAACTGTTCCCCGACTGACCACTGGTCCGCACTGCACCGAATTGCACTAGTCTCAGCTACACTAACACAGCTCTACTCATCAACTGACTAATTGCCCAACTAGCTACCACTGAAGCACTCCGCAACACTGACTCTCCAAGACTAACTCATAAACTTGACTAATAACTATAAACTCTAATAACTCCTTAAAACTTGCTTGAAACTCGATTAACACTGACTCAATTGAAACTCAATTGAAAAACTTAATTGAAAACTCCTTAAAAACTGACTTCTCCAGCTATGTCTGCCTCCTTTTAACTGCGTGCCTCCCTCCAACTGGGACTGCCCTCCTCCAACTCTCTGAGCATAAGTTTCCACGCCCTCCTGATGTTCATTGGCTGGAGAAAACATACTGCCACCACCTCAGCTGTGAGCCGCCTCCTCCCATTCTCCGTCTCTCTCCAACTCCGTCTGTCTCCCTCTCACTTGTCAATCACAGGCTGGGAAACACATATGCCACCACCCCAACTGAGGCCTTTCTCTTAGCTGGCTTTTACACAGGTCACTAACTCCTTGAACAATCTAGCCCTTTCCTTTCTAGTTCAATAAAGACCGGCCCTTTTGTCTACACAGTGGTGGCCTGTTACCGGCTTTAGTCGCTTAACCCCTAGAACAATCTAAGCCTTTCTTTTCTGCCACAAGTAAAAACCGGCCCTTTTGTCTACACAGTGGTGGCCTGTTACCGGCTTTAGTCGCTTAACCCCTAGAACAATCTAGGCCTTTCTTTTCTGCCACAAGTAGATACCGCCCCTTTTGTTTCTGCAGTGGCGGCCTGTTACTGACTTTGGTCGTTCAACCTCTAGAACAATCTAGGCCTTTCTTCTCCGCCCAGGTCAACTTCGTTACACTGCTCCCCTCTTAGAACTGTTCGTCCCGAACAGAAGTCTCCTTCGTGATGTTGGGCAGCAATCGGTCCAAGTGTACCACCTTCATCTTGGATCTGGGCGTGCGTTGAATCCGTTACACCAGGTCGTTGAGCCGACAGACAATGGTGCAAGTCCCTTCCCAGCAACTTAGGAGGTTTTCCCTTTTTGCGGACACGTTTGTACGACAAAACTTCCTCACCTCTCCGGAACGTTCTTCCAATGACCTGCCTGTCATACGATGTCCTCGTCCGGTCGCTGTCCAGTCTTTTCCTGCCGCGTGCCTTTCCACGTGCAGCTCTCCACTTCCGGCGAAGTTCCGCAACGTAGCCGCTCACGTCCGACTCTTCAGCTTCCAAGCTGCCTTCTAAAATGTCACAGGGTAGTGGAAGCTCCCTACCGAACACAACGCTAGCAGGTGTCCGGCCAGTGGTCTCCTGAACTGCCGATCGGCAGTCCATCTTTATGGGAGGTGTATGTTCATCCCAGTCCTCCTGATGTTTACTCCCCAAAAGCCTCCGAGGGCCTTCTAGGGTCCTGTAGATTCGCTCCACCATGCCGCCAGAGTGAGGGGGTAGCGGCGTTGTCCTTGTTCTCCTGACGCCGGGGAACTGGTGAACAGTCGATGCTGCAGCTGCCGTTGACGCATCCTGATCCGCTAAGACGTAGGCCTCTGCCCACTTACTGCAGTGGTCCATCGAAAACAGGTTACAGCGCATTCTTCGTCTGTAATCAGGCGAAGGTCCTGCCATATCGCTGGCTATCCTCTTGCACGGAACTCCAACCTTGTATTGCCTCAGGGCACCATGGGTTTCGCGGCTGGGTCCCTTCCTTGCTACCCACTCGGTGTACCGACTAGCCCAGTCTGCACCATCTTCCTGGTAGCCTACCCAAGAGAACCGCTGCCTCCGCTTGGCTCTTGCCCTCTTCAGTCCAAAGTGACTCCCGGCGATACCTCCGTGAATTTCCGTTGATAGCTTCTCTTCCTTTCTCGATCCTGGCAGGATTACTCCATTCCCCTCTTCTTTGCTGTCCACCCATTTTCGGTCTGTTTCTTCCTGACACTTGAGCACAGACACAATGTTCTCACCCTGGTGTTGTTCCTCCCTGGTCGCTTCAGTGCTACATTCCACTCCTGGTTGAACAATTGTTCTGTTACCTTGATTTTTCTCTTCCTGTCCGCTGCAGTTTTCTATGCTTTCTTCTTCCCTTGCAGCTTCCTGAACTTCTACATAGCTACTTCTCCCTTTAATCTGGTCACATTTACCTATACATTGCGACCTGCTATCTCCACTACCTGCATCATCCTTGCCGCCTTCGTCTTCTTCTTGGACTTTACCTATTTCATTCTTCATTTCTTCTTGCATCCTACTTATTCGCCTGGTTATATCCCTTGTTAGTTCTTCTTTCATCTTTTCCTGGCCCTTGTTTCTTTCATCTAAGCGCTTGTTCATCTCATCTTGGCCCTTTCTCATGTCTTCCATCATCTCCCTCATCAGTGTCATTAACTCTTCCATGTTCTGCTTCCTAGTACTCACTGGCATATACCACTAGTCTGCCTTCCAAAACTTTTCAGCAATTCACACGAACTAATAGTATCAGCACTTACTCGTCTAGCGGTTTTACTATATCCCACTTCTGACACCAATGTAAAGTTTTTCCCCCAAAAAAAAAAAAAACTTTACTTTCACAACTAATGCCTGCCACTAGTTATTAAATATGTGGGTTTGATTAAATAATAAAACTCGCTAAAGTTGTAAGTAATAACCTGATTTATTAACACGTTAACATTACTCACATTAACATTTACAAGCAACTAACGCTATTCATTACAGTCACCATTTACAACAGTCACAACAGTTTACTGTTACTTACTCACTTCGTAACGCCACAAAACTGTTCCCCGACTGACCACTGGTCCGCACTGCACCGAATTGCACTAGTCTCAGCTACACTAACACAGCTCTACTCATCAACTGACTAATTGCCCAACTAGCTACCACTGAAGCACTCCGCAACACTGACTCTCCAAGACTAACTCATAAACTTGACTAATAACTATAAACTCTAATAACTCCTTAAAACTTGCTTGAAACTCGATTAACACTGACTCAATTGAAACTCAATTGAAAAACTTAATTGAAAACTCCTTAAAAACTGACTTCTCCAGCTATGTCTGCCTCCTTTTAACTGCGTGCCTCCCTCCAACTGGGACTGCCCTCCTCCAACTCTCTGAGCATAAGTTTCCACGCCCTCCTGATGTTCATTGGCTGGAGAAAACATACTGCCACCACCTCAGCTGTGAGCCGCCTCCTCCCATTCTCCGTCTCTCTCCAACTCCGTCTGTCTCCCTCTCACCTGTCAATCACAGGCTGGGAAACACATATGCCACCACCCCAACTGAGGCCTTTCTCTTAGCTGGCTTTTACACAGGTCACTAACTCCTTGAACAATCTAGCCCTTTCCTTTCTAGTTCAATAAAGACCGGCCCTTTTGTCTACACAGTGGTGGCCTGTTACCGGCTTTAGTCGCTTAACCCCTAGAACAATCTAGGCCTTTCTTTTCTGCCACAAGTAAAAACCGGCCCTTTTGTCTACACAGTGGTGGCCTGTTACCGGCTTTAGTCGCTTAACCCCTAGAACAATCTAGGCCTTTCTTTTCTGCCACAAGTAGATACCGCCCCTTTTGTTTCTGCAGTGGCGGCCTGTTACTGACTTTGGTCGTTCAACCTCTAGAACAATCTAGGCCTTTCTTCTCCGCCCAGGTCAACTTCGTTACAATACGTAACATCTTATTGTAAAAAGACTATAAGAAATAATATTAATTACAGTTACTTAGTTCTCACGTTGTTATGTGAGGTGTCGAATACAATTAGACTACTGAAACACAGGAATGAAAATACGTAACGTCTTATTGTAAAAAGACTATAAGAAATAATATTAATTACAGTTACTTAGTTCTCACGTTGTTATGTGAGGTGTCGAATACAAACAATTAGACTACTGAAACACAGGAATGAAAATACGTAACGTCTTATTGTAAAAAGACTATAAGAAATAATATTAATTACAGTTACTTAGTTCTCACGTTGTTATGTGAGGTGTCGAATACAAACAATTAGACTACTGAAACACAGGAATGAAAATACGTAACATCTTATTGAAAAAAAGACTATAAGAAATAATATTAATTACAGTTAGTTCTCACGTTGTTAAGTGAGTTGTCGAATGTAAATTTGTGGAAACGTTGGCATAAAGATAGAGTTGGTTTTTATTTTGACCCAATTCTCGCTGTTAAGCCGCGTACCATCCTTTTTCGGCGGTACCGTTTGACAGTTCTCCATCTCGCCTGTTTCTATTGCTCTCTCTCTCTCCTTATTCCAATTCTCGTAGTACGCCTTTGACACTGATCAAGCTAGTTTGTATGTGCCTCTGTACCTGCTTTACAACGCATCTAGTGCGCTTCCGCCGTTCTGCATATTGCCCCACTCAACAGCACTGTTCTGCCTGCAAGCTCCAGCTGTTCGCTTCAACTACTGTTACCGCACTTCCGCTTCAACACATCATCACCGGCCGCTTCTCGCACTTCTGGGCTCTATACCTGCTTCGCCTTCCCTTGTACCGCTAGCCATCTTCGCTTCCTAGAAACCTTCTACGAATTACTTCTGGTCTGTTTCCGCCTATTTGACCCTTACTTCCCCCTACGCATCTCTTTGCTGAAAACACACGCACACACATTCAATACACATTCAAACAAGCACACCCCTTTCCTCCGTTTTCTTCCTTTGCCATCCCCTCAACAGCATCATCTTCATCATCAAGCTGAGACTGAGTACCTTCATCTACACTACCTCAAAGGTAAGTGCATTCTTACCCTTCTCTTTTCTATATTTCTTTTAAGTATTTCATCTATCTTATTTGCGTTACTTTGTCGCGGTGTCAACCTCGGGCACTTATCGATTCTTAAACTGCGTTTACGCTCGCTTTCCTCTCTGCATCTGGGTGTAAGCCCTACGCGCTTACACTCGCTATTTCAATCCTAAATAAAAACCATGAATTTTCTTAAAAATTTAGAAGAACTACATCTTAGTTATCGCAAAAATGGGTAAGGATTTATTGTAAAAAAAATAAAGATGTTTACGCATGACTATTTACTAAACTGTAATCAAAACTGTAAACAAAATAAAACACGTAAAATGCGCAACATCTGTTTCATTTTGGCGCGTATTCTTTTTCTTGAAAATTAATAACTTGTCAAAATACGTAATCCTATATAGATATATATAAAAAGATCCAATAAATACATTAAAAATAAAACGCTGAAAGATGTTTTATCTCCGGCAAGATCTAAAGAAGTTGTGCCGCCTACTGTATCCGCTTACATCATTGAAAAATATCAAAGGACTTTTTAGAATTTTGTATTGTGTACGTTCTTTTTTCTTTTTTTCATCCAGACAGATAGAAGATGCTGCAACAATAAATCTGAAATGGCAGAGCAATGGTTCACACTGTACAAATGTTAAGTTTAGTCTTCTGTTCTTACTTTTTTTTAAAATCTTTTATGTGAATGGCTAAGATGACGGAATTTTAGAAGAAGGAAAAGAACACTGCTTAACGTTCAAAATGCAGGAATTCAGATATTTAATGGAAGACGACCTGAAGTTCTTCTGGTATAATTCAGCCATGTTGGACCATGAACACGCTCTTTACCATAACCTACCTTCCCTGCAGAAGAACAAGATATTGTTTGAAAAATTTCTCCGTTAAGAATGTTTACAAAATATAGAAAATATTATTCCATTAAATTATTATTATTCTGTAATATAAGACTAACATACGAGGGTCGTTTGAAAAGTCCGTGCAAAAATAAAAACTACTTAATTTTTTGGGGTAAACCTTTTTTATTTTTCAACATAGTCTCCTTTTAGGCTTATACACTTCGTCCAACGCTGCTCTAGTTTGTTGATCCCTTCCGAATAATAGGATTTGTCCAAGTCTGAAAAATAGCCATTCGTTTCTGCAATCACCTCCTCGTTTGAATAAAATCTTTTTCCCGCCAGCCATTTCTTCATATTGGGGAACAAATAGTAGTCCGAGGGAGCCAAGTCTGGAGAATAGGGGGGATGTGAAACGAGTTGAAACCCTATTTCCATTAATTTTGCGACCACAACTGCTGAGGTGTGAGCTGGTGCGTTGTCGTGATGGAAAAGGACTTTTTGGAATAATGCACCTGTAATAGTTTTACCCTTTTCCAGATAGTCGATGAGGATTATTCCTTGCGAATCCCAAAAGACAGTCGCCATAATCTTTCCGGCCGAAGGAACGGTCTACGCCCTTTTTTTGGCGCAGATTCCCCCTTGGTAACCCATTGTTTAGATTGTTCTTTGGTCAAGCGTGAGCAATCGCGGCACCCATCTTGTGGATAGCTTTGTCATGTCCAAATGTTGATGCAAAATATTATGTACCCGTTCATTCGAGATGCCCACAGCACTAGCAATCTCACGCACCTTCACTCTTCTGTCATCCATCACCATATCATGGATTTTATCAATGATTTCTGGAGTAGTAACCTCAACAGGGGGTCCAGAACGTTCAGCGTCACTTGTGCCCATATGGCCACTCCGAAAATTTTGAAACCACTTATAAACTGTTCCAATCAAAGGTGCAGAGTCACCATAATGTTTATCAAGCTTCTCTTTAGTCTCCTGAGGCGTTTTGCCTTTCATAAAGTAGTGTTTAATCAACACACGAAATTCTTTTTCGTCCATTTTTTGAAAATCACTCGACTTCCTCGATTCAAACGAATGCCAAACACAAAGAAATAGACCGATCTGGCTGAAACTTGGTGTGTGTTCTTCCAAGAGATGCTACTAACTAAACATAACCTCGATACGCGCCAGTAGTGCCATCTCTCTGACTTTGCACGGACTTTTCAAACGACCCTCGTATTATAAACTTAAACTGCTGAAAAAAAAAGAAGCTACAATAACGAAAGGTTATATTAAAAACACAGCTGTAAGGAATTAAGACTTCCTTTAAAAACCATATTTTAAAACAACCGCCATTTTTTTTCTCGAAGGAGGATAACCTTCAATCAGGAGAAAACTAGAAAGAATAAAATATAATAAAAGAATTATTTTTACAAAAATTAAAATATTGTAATAAATAATTGGATAATTGTAAAAGGCACAAGGTAGATATTAGCCCCCTCACATAATATTTCTAGAAGCTACAACATCTTGTCTCTCCCCTCCTATTATCTCCCCTCTAAATCTCTAATACACGTCCCTAATTATTATAATACTTTCACCGCCTATTATATTATTAAACAAGAAAATAATAAGGAGAAATAAAATTTAATATTGTTATAAAAATAGACTAGCTTCGGGTTCGGCGTATTAAAACATCTTTGATCAGAAGATCAAACGTGCGCAACGCCGATAATAATATAAAGTAACAAAATGAAAATTAATCAATTTTTATAGTGCACGGCCATCTGAATTTGTTTATTTTAATCAGCTGTAACATCTAATTCGATCATTTTAAATTATTAAGATCAATATCTAGAACATGTTGAAAGAGAGGTTTTCTAGTTTATTAATAATATATTCTCTGAATTTTGATTAGCAGTTTTCTTCCTTTTAATTATATCTTTCTGGTTAAATAGTCAATTTAAACAAACACAAAATAATTAAAAGTTTTATAGGTATAATTAAAACTGAAAGAAAGTTTGGACTTTTTCTATTTTTTTTTTTTGCAATCTGATTCTTGTTTATAGAACTCTTAAGTTATAAATTAATGGCCATCTTTTATTCGATTAAATAAGCAGTTATATTGTAAACAGAAGTTAAATTTAACAGCCTCTAATTCTGGTTGATATTATCAAACAGAGGGATTAACGGTTATTTATTTTATTTTATTTTTTTTTTATGATTTAAGTCGCGTCAACATCTGAGGTTATTGGCGTTCGGAGCTTCTTTCAGAGCACTGCCGGATAGTTCTCTCGTTACAGAGACAACACTGTCCAGCGCCGGACTGTAAGAAGCCCCTAGGAAGAGAAAAAACTAAGGACCAGCAGCTGGGATTCGAACCCGGGTCCTCAGCGTGGGAATCCAGCATGCTAACCGCATAGCTAATCCCTTTCCCTTTTAACGGTTATTGATTGTGTTCTTTTAATTCTTCTATTTTCTCTTTTGTAATTAGATTAATAATTAAAATTATGTATTAAATATTTAATTCTATAGATTAGTAATTTATTTGTTTTTCAATCATTTATTTAATTACAATCAAAGCATTGCGTTATAATCAACAAGGGTAACAATAAGCAACATATCGGGAAGGGATTAGCTATGAGGTTAGCATACAGGACTCCCACGCGGAGGTCCCGGGTTCGAATCCAGCAGCTGACCCTTAGATTTTCTCTTCCTAGGAGCTTCTTACAGCTCACTGTCCGGTGATGGACAGTGTTGTCTGTAACGAGAGAACACTGTCCGGAGGCCGGCAGTGCACTGAAAAAAGCTCCGGGCGCCAATATCCTTAGATGTTGACGCGCCTTAAATCATAAAAAAAAAAAAAAAAAAAGCAACATATCACACAGATAAGAGTGGAGAAGTTACCCAGCGGTAACACTCCAATAACATTCTACATTCTACTGACTCTCTTCATCAGAGAGGAGATCGCGAGGCCACTGTCTTTTAAGACGTACAGGAAGTGTTGTCTGGAAATGTTCTGGAAGATAGATGTTGTACCAGTGGGATTGTGATGTGTTTGAATGCTAAGATGGAATTTTCTGTATCGTGTTTCAGCCACTTGTGTTGCACGAAGATTAGATTAGATTAGAAAAGCCGGGGCGGGACCCTATCCCCACGGCACCGCAGCCACAAGAGGCTTATTGTGCCTTCCCCTCAAGTCTCATAAGTGAACCCTCCCCTTCTAAAAAGGTCGAGGGTTTTCCCTACTAGTTCCTTCTGCGCTATTATCTCCTTTGGCCTCAATGTTCCAAAGATGTCGTAGCGTAGTCTCTCAATTGCAACGCAATCGAACAACAGGTGAGAGGCCGTTTCCTCCTCCTCCTGGCACAATCTGCACAACGGTTCCGAGCTAATAAGCCCTATCTTGTGCAGGTGCTTTCTGAACCTACCGTGCCCTGTGAATAGGCCTGTAATCAAAGTGATCTGATTCCTGTCCAAACCTAGAGTCACTTTGGTTCTTTGTTTGCACAGCAAGGGCATAACCCTCTTGCTGTGTTTGACCCCAGGAAGCATCACCCAGTACTTTAAATGTTCTCTCCAGATCGAATCCCTGAGAGCCTCACGAACCAGTGGGATTGTGATGTGTTTGAATGCTAAGATGGAATTTTCTGTATCGTGTTTTCAGCAACTTGAGTTGCACGAAAGGAATGTTGCAAGTCTGTGTGAATGGTTTGATTGGTGACGTAGAAAGGAGCGTCAAACTGCAGCGCGATTTTATACTGCAAGGACTGGGATCCTTTGTAGAGATTTGAGCGTTTGGTTGAACCTCCCACAGTTCGATGCCATAAGCTCAGACTGGCTTTAATATTCTTACATAAATAAGTCTTTTGTTGTCCAGAGTGAGTTTTGATCTGTTGTCGAGTAGTCTTTTCAGTTGTCGCAAGCGTCTGTTGAGTTCTGTTCTCTTAAGTCGAGTACGAGGATTCCATGTATTTTGTCAAGATAAAGCCCAAGATTAGTAATTAAAGTTCAAAAAAGGGAGTTTTATCTCTTTCAAGGGACCTCCTTACAGATCACTGTCACGAGACACTGGCTCTTATTGTTACGAGAGAACACTGTGCCTGGAGGCCGGCAGTGTACTGAAGAAGTATTCTCTGCGACCTAAGATAAGATAAGATAAGATTCTTACAAATCTGGTGAAAAAAGTCAAAAAAAATCCTGTCCCTCTCAAAATTTTGTAGAGAATGATTATTTTAAATTTAAGGTTCCATTATTTACAGTTTTTTAATTTGAAAGTAAAAGAGACTTCAACATAAAAAAAAACTTGCTCCTGTGTATATTATTGTATAAGATTGTGTTAAAAGGACAAATTGCCTTACACATGTTATGCCTGGATTAATTGTGTCTATTCTGATTTGTTAGCTACTTCTATTCTTGTGTTCCGATTGTGGAGAACATGCCAATTATAGAGAAACATATTGGCCACATCCTCTACAACTCCGAGTTTAAGTCGCTTCTTTTGGACATCGTTCGCTCTAATTATCTTCATCTCTTTACAATTCTCTTTTTCTTTATCTTCGTTTTCTTATATCGACTTCCAATTTGTGAATGGAGTTTTTTGTAGCATTGATTTTGGTAATTAATCACTATTCTCGGTTTTTCCTTTATAGTTGCTTCATTTTAATTGATAATTTTTAAACGATGATCGATTGATTTAGTTTACAGATTTAAAAAAACTGTTTCTGCGGTGATTGCAATTGCTGTTAATTAAGTTAAATACCGACATTACCTTGTTCTGTTCGGCGCCACTGTAGCCGAGTGGGTTAGAGTCTAGATCCGCAAAGCTATGGTGTACGTGGTATGACTTTTCAATAACGAGACTATCGCTGTAAAACATTTTATTTTAAATTTATACATATTTAGTTATTATCACCTTCAATATACACCCCTCCCCTGTCCCTACAACGCTCCATGCGAATTTACCATTGTTCGAAACAGTGCTGGAAGTCTTTTTCTGTGAGCTCCTGATATGGCGCGTGCCGCTTTTTCTTTCACAGCTTCAACTGGACTGAAATCGTGTACCATTTAATGCAGATTTGACTTTGGGGAACAGTTCTAAAGTCACATGGGGCCAGGTCAGGCGAATAAGGCGGATGGCCTAAAACTGGGATGTTGTACTTGGCTAGAAACGTCTTGACAGACAATGCAGTGTGAGCCGGCGCGTTGTCTTGATGGAGAACCCGTGACTGGTTCTTTCACAAATCGGGTCGTTTTTTTTCCTTACTCTTTCAGGGAGTTGAGCAAGCACCTCACCGGTAGTAATGTTGATTAATTACAATCGATATTTTCATCCGTTTTGGACGTGGAAGGGCGTCCCGGGCGGTCATCATCTCCGACGTCTTCTCGGCCATCTTAGAAACCCTTGAACCACTCAAAAAACTCGCGCACGTGATACAACATTCATCGCCAAAAACTTCTTTTAATAAAAGATAAGTTTCAGTAGCGGTTTTACCCAGTTTTCGTGTGAAATTTCACCCCAATTCGTTGCTCTACAACATGGGTAGTATCATGTTTTCGGCCAAACGAAACTAACACCTCTTACACAAACGACGGTTTCGGTCAGACAGATTTCTCTACAAACACGTGAGACGCTGCAATCGAAAGAGAAGGCTTTACGCTGCACAGCTGTCGGTCTTTAGGATTTGGCGCATGCATAGTTCTTCTGCAGCAGCATCAGTCTCGTTATTTAATAGCCACACCTCGTAAATCAGCTCCTAGAAAACAATTTTCTACATCGAAAACCAGAATTCTAATTCTATTCAAGTAGGGATGGTTGTCTTTCCACATAGAGATTGCAATAATTATCTAGCAAAAGTTCTTTTTTAATAATGTTAATTTATCTTCTTCTTCTTCTGGTAATCTCAAGAATTAATCTTACCTCAAGACAATTGTAATAATCACTAGCAATTGTAAATCCTTAAATTGTCAGGAATAACTGAGGAAACGAGAGACTGTACAGATGGATTAGTGCAAGTTGATAGAGAGCAGTATGGAACTCATGATGTTTTTCTTATACGAATGAGGACGTAGAGGTTATTTTTAAAGAGTAAGGTTTGTCTTTTCAAATATCTGTCGACAAAAGTTTTGATTGGAATGTCTTTGTTAAGTCCGTATGTTTGTAGGTTTGACTGAGCCCTGCAGCTTTAGTTCTTTAAGGATAGTATTGTTTATCAATCGTTAAGTTCTATGGACAGTTAGGAGCTTTTGTTCAAATAGTCTGTAAAAAAGTTTTGCACGCTTTGCTTGTCTTTTAAGTCTAATGTGTGGGTTCCACGTGAAACGTTTGTCAATGAAGTGCCCAAGGTAGTGCTCCAGAACTGTACAATGAAGAGAATTGCTGTTGAAAAGGACAGGTGGACAGGAGTTCTCCTTTTTGATATTTCTGTGGGTTCATAATTTGGCATAACGAAATTTGAGTTAAAATTCGTCAAATTTAGATCTCCTAATTTTGTTATTCTATTTCATTTTTTTGGCACTTCGACAACTAGGCTGTAATAGCGTCGCCTCTTGCATCTAAATTCATTCATGCTGCAATGACATCTCCATTTCTATCTGCGACGTAATGTGGAGTCGAGAAATCTGTACAAAACCTTTTCTCTTTAGCTTCGATTCCTAAACGACGGAATTTGTGTAATCAAATTTTAATTCAAAAAAGTAATAAACATAAAAAATAATAATTTTGTTAAATAAAAAACTACCTGTTTTAATTAAAAAGAAATACCATTTTAAAATTGTTAAATAACAAATATAAATAAGCAGCAATGAAATTAACCAAGAAGTTATCAAATCAAGCAAATTCCATAAATAATTTCAAGAATTCAACCTTTTATGTTTAACCGATACATAGCTATCCTTTGATTTTATTATTTACCAACTCCTTTTTCAATTTAATGTATGTAGATGTTTTGGCTAAATAAGGCGAGAGTTTAGTGCTTAAACAAGACGATAAAAAAAGATAAGCTCTATGTATTGAAAATACGATATTTAATATCGATCGCAGGAAAGGAGAATAATCGATAAATATTTTAAGTGGCGGTAAAGTTAGTGGCCAACTTTTTAATATTTGTATTGGCCGACATGAAGGCGACAGGTTCGTTCCAACCAAGTTAGACTAAAGATTACATTCAGATTACACTTATTAGAAATGAAAGCTAGGAATGTGGTCCTTTTTAGGCCTGTTTGGAAGGCTTTTTTCAAATAGCCTCAAAAAATAAAAAACAAAAATACTAAGATCTATTTAAATGATTACAATAGAATGGCATCATCAACTTTTCTTGTATTTATTTTTTTGTGAAGATTGTAACTTATCTACTGCAACTTATCTCGTTTGGGAGGTCGTTAAGATGTTCTTAATAGCTACAAAAGTTTTGGATATTATATTTTGTGAACCCACGTTATAATGTTCTGTAAAAAACTACGTTGAGACCAAACGAATAGCATAGAACAAGAGCTTGAATTGAATTCTGTGTTCGTTTAGTGTATACGGTTCTCCTTAAAACGATCGTGATGCCTATGTTCTTTCGATCTCGCCATTTACATTGTTAAGGTAGTCGAGCGGTTTGAGGTGAGACCTGTAAAGCTAAAATGTATGGTGGTACTGGGTTCGATTCTCTGTCTTAGACCTTGGATTTTATTTAATGGTTAGATTTAGATTTAAATTTTGAAAGGCGGGACGGGACCCATGCCCCAAGGCACCGCAGCCACAAGAGGCTTATTGTGCCTTCCCCTATAAGTCTAGTAGACGAAACCTCCCCTTCTAAAAAGGTTGAGGACTTTCCCTATCAGTTCCTTCTGCGCTACAATCTCCCTTGGCCTCAAAGTTCCAAAGATATCGGTAGCGCAGTCGCTCGATTGCAACACAATCGAACAACAGGTGGAAAGGCTGTCTCCTGCTCTTCCTGACACAGTCTGCCCAGCGGTTCCGAGCTAATGAGCCCCACTATTAACAGATGCTACCTGAACCTACCATGTCCCCGTGAATAGACCTGTAATCAGAGTAATCTGATTTCTACCCAAGCACAGGGTCTCTTTGGTTCTTGGCTTACACAACAAGGGCATGACACTCTTGCCGTGTTTGACCCCAGGAAGTGTCACCCAGTTCTCTTTTCATGTACTCTCCAGATCCAATTTCTGAGAGCCTCACGAACTGCACCCAGGACTGGTTCTGGGCCAATGAAAGGAATACTAGCTCCATTCCTGGCCAGTTGAACAGCTATTTCATTCCCCTCAATCTCCACATGACCCGGCACCCATTCCAGCCGAACATTATTGTGCCAAGCGAGTTGTTCTAGGGCCTTTTTACAATCCCAAACCAGGGAAGAGGTGGTTCTAAAGGAGGTAATGACCTTCAGTGCAGCTTGGCTGTACGAAAAAATGCAAATCTATAAAAGAAATTTACAGTAAAGTACGTTTACTAGTCGCCTCCGTCCACGACACCTAATTGGTAGTTGGACGTAAAGTCCGCTTGAAGAAATAGGCAATTATTTTACAGAAAAATTTATGTTTTGTACATTATAAATGAAACTTAGAATCGTGTTAAACAGTTAACCATTCTTTGGAAATAGTTTAATAAATTCATGTGAAATTATACTAAAATAGAAGCAAAAATCTTCTTCCTTCGCAGGTTCTAGAATGGAAGACCTACGGCTACTAAAACTCAGCAACCAGGGAATTTCTCTGGAAACAAAACGATATAGAATTTCGCTACTTTGGCGTAATCCTAGATAAACAACTTACCTGGAGACTGTACATGAATAGAAAACTGTAACAAGCAATACACTCGACTGAAACAGTTATAACCCCATTAATTAACAGAAACATATTGCTTAAACATTGCTATCCTGCTTTGCATAACAAGATGCTCCTTTGGGGTACTTAACTATAATATACTTCGTACCCAGTCTGGATTACAGTTAGCTCAAAGCACTGGCTGAAAGACTACTGACTTTCCATAATAAAGTACTACGAATAGCCAGTTAGTAAGTAAAGTAAAGTAATTGCCTATTTTTTCAGGGCGGGCTTTACGTCCAAATACCAAATTAGATGTCGTGAACAGAGGCGACTAGCAAACATACTTTACTGTAAAATTCCTTTTATTAACCATTAAATAAAATCCAGGCGTCTAGACCAGGAATCGAACCCAGTACCACAATACATATTAGCTTTATAGGTGTCGCCTTTAACCGCTCGGCTACCGTGGCGCCTTCTAACCACTAAATTCTCCCGTCGTTTACTAGGAACACACAAATCTCTCAGAGAACTCGAAATTCAAGGCCATTTATAAACTCGCATGATCAAACTAGTGGACAATTTCTTCCACACATACTGCAATTCACACCTCAATGCTATCTTGGCTATAAGTACGATTGCAACTTCCTTTTTTTACGCTTAATAAGAGAAAATAAAATTATGTATAAGTTAAAAAAATATAGCACAGATTGTATAAAATACAACGCCAGTAGTGTTGAAATATGCTTTAATCTAAAAAAGAAGTTAGTGAACAGTCAGGTTAGTGTTGTGGGGAGTAGCAAACCATGTTATAAGAATAGAAAGAGCGCATCGTATAACACATGTGTCTGTTTGTATGTATATTCACCTTAGGAAAAGGAAATAAGTTTTATGTTATGTGGTGATGTTTGCCCCGGGTTAACAGTTGCCCCTAAAGTGGGTATGTCTGTTCTTTCAAATTTATTGCAAACATAAGCTACATCGATATATACTGGTTCAGATTTCAGTTCTGCAGCTTTTCTGTTTTTAAGAATTGTTACAGGAAGAAATTTTAGTCTCAGCTGTTGCATTTTAATAAAAAACTTCAGTTTAGAATTCTTACGAAAGACTAGTTTAATTTTTTTTGGGCAAGTCAGTTTTAAGAATATTGACGAAGTCAATTTTAGATTGACTTAATAAAATTTAATGACTATATTTAGGTGAAGTTTTTAGGTGAATTCTATAAGCTACGAGGGTCGTTTGAAAAGTCCGTGCAAAAATAGAACTACTTAATTTTTTGGGGTAAACCTTTTTTATTTTTCAACATAGTCTCCTTTTAGGCTTATACACTTCGTCCAACGCTGCTCTAGTTTGTTCATCCCTTCCGAATAATAGGATTTGTCCAAGTCTGAAAAATAGCCATTCGTTTCTGCAATCACCTCCTCGTTTGAATAAAATCTTTTTCCCGCCAGCCATTTCTTCATATTGGGGAACAAATAGTAGTCCGAGGGAGCCAAGTCTGGAGAATAGGGGGGATGTGAAACGAGTTGGAACCCTATTTCCATTAATTTTGCGACCACAACTGCTGAGGTGTGAGCTGGTGCGTTATCGTGATGGAAAAGGACTTTTTTGTGGGCCAATCGTGGGCGTTTTTCTTGCAGCTCGGTTTTCAAACGGTCCAATAACGATGAATAATATGCACCTGTAATAGTTTTACCCTTTTCCAGATAGTCGATGAGGATTATTCCTTGCGAATCCCAAAAGACAGTCGCCATAATCTTTCCGGCGAAGACCGCTTTTTTGGCGCAGATTCCCCCCTTGGTAATCCATTGTTTAGATTGTTCTTTGGTCTCAGGAGTGTAGTGATGTATCCATGTTTCATCCACAGTGACGAAACGACGCTTAAAGTCCTGCGGATTCTTCTGGAACAGCTGCAAACCGTCCTTGCAACACTTCACACGATTTCGTTTTTGGTCAAGCGTGAACAATCGCGGCACCCATCTTGCGAATAGCTTTGTCATGTCCAAATGTTGATGCAAAATATTATGTACCCGTTCATTCAAGATGCCCACAGCACTAGCAATCTCACGCACCTTCACTCTTCTGTCATCCATCACCATATCATGGATTTTATCAATGATTTCTGGAGTAGTAACCTGAACAGGGCGTCCAGAACGTTCAGCGTCACTTGTGCCCATATGGCCACTCCGAAAATTTTGAAACCACTTATAAACTGTTCTAATCGAAGGTGCAGAGTCACCATAATGTTTATCAAGCTTGTCTTTAGTCTCCTCAGGCGTTTTGCCTTTCATAAAGTAGTGTTTAATCAACACACGAAATTCTTTTTCGTCCATTTTTTGAAAATCACTCGACTTCCTCGATTCAAACGAATGCCAAACACAAAGAAATAGACCGATCTGGCTGAAACTTGGAGTGTGTTCTTCCAAGAGATGCTACTAACTAAACATAACCTCGATACGCGCCAGTAGTGCTATCTCTCTGACTTTGCACGCACTTTTCAAACGACCCTCGTACGTCGAACGTAAGTTGAAAATCAACAGAAAAATACACAATTTCAAAAAAAATTGTATATATTTTTTATTTTACTCAGTAAGTAAAGTAATCATCTATTTTTTCAGGCGGGGCTTAACGTCCAACTACCATTTACAAGGTGTCGTGGACGGAGGCGACTAACAAACGTACTTTACTATTTCTCACTTAACCATTAAATAAAATCCAAGGCCTAAAGACCGGGAATCGAACCTAGTACCACAATACATATTAGCTTTGCAGGTCTCGCCTCTTAACCGCTCGGCTACCGTGGCGCCTATTTTTGTTGATTTTATGATTTTACTCAGTTTGTATCTATATTAGTGTAATCTTCCATTTTGTACAGACCCTGAAGAAGGTAATATAACATATTTACCGAAAATACTGTATGAAGAAAGAAATTGTGTGAATTGACCGCACATCAATATTTCCCAAAATGACCAATTTAACCAGTTAATCGTGGAAATTAGTTTTTAAAAAAAAAAAAAAAAAAACCCACAGTGTGCGGAATTAAAATCAGACAATGACGTGTATACACGTCGAACGCAGGGGGCAAAACAACCAAAAGTTTACAGTAGACATAATAGTCACTGCAAGCGACTTTTTCTGCAATCTCTGGGGCTTGAGATTATAGAGCATTCTGTGCTCTTTCAAAAAAATCTTGCACCGCTTCACGTATGCATTGCTCCTAGTTAACTAGGGGACGCAAGAGTTTTTTTACAAGGAAGGAAAGAGCTTTGAATTTTTGAACAAAATGCAATCATGCTCGCACTGAGGTCTGAACCTCTATCTAAGGTAAAAACGGGCATTGCACAAGGGTTGAGAGCTTCTATTTGTGTGCGTACTTCCCCAATCTCTAATGCGGAGACCAAACATGTACCAACCACTTATCATTTGGCTGACTCCCACCGAAGTTCTATTGGTAAGATAAAGGAAACACCCTTAATTTTATTTAAATTTCGAGTTTTTATAGTTAATGGTAATTTTACATTTTTTTACGACAAGTATACACGTCGAACGCACCGTAAAAGAGATTTGGTTTGACGTGTATACTCATCAAACACGCTTAACTGGTTAACAACGGTCGAAAACCAAACTTATCATTAACAAAATTTAAACTCTTAATATACTGAAAATGGCATCTGGTTGGTTTCTAAATGTTTTAAAAATTAACAACAGTTTTAAGGGGAAGGATTAGCTATGTGGTTAGCGTACTCGATTCCCACGCGGAGGTCCCGGGTTCGAATCCAGCTGCTAACCCTTAGATTTTCTCTTCCTAGGAGCTTCTTACAGCTCACTGTCCGGTGATGGACAGTGTTGTCTGTAACGAGAGAACACTGTCCGGAGGCCGGCAGTGCACTGAAAAAAGCTCCAAGCGCTAATAACCTCAGCTGTTGATGCGCTAAAAAAAAACAAAAAAAAAAACAGTTTTGTTAGGAGCTGAAAATGGTCCTTATAAAATCGCACACTTTCAGTCTATAAAATTAGCACAAGAAAATAATTATTTGTGTTTTTTTTATGACAAAATGGGTGCAGGTGGAGGATTTAATATTTGAATGCGAAGAATTAATAATATGTCCATTACTAAGTTATCATTCTGGAGTTTTCTGAAGTAATTGAGACGGATATTATGGCATCATTTTCCTTTGAAATTCTTTTTCTCTTATTTTTCTTCTGTAATAATTAGTTTTCTATCTGAAATATGTGAAGAACACTTACGAGAACTTCTAATTGTTAATCAACTCAGCTTCAGTCTTTTAAATGGAATCTGATTTCTTCTTCAACTACTTCAGGAATTTATTTAGTGAGTTTATTTTCTTTTTGCTTTTTATTTTGTAAAGCTTCTCTCTCCCCCTATTCCTTAAAAAAAAAAAAACAGAATCGCTAGGGATTTCTCGGCCATTTTGTAAAAAGAGGAAAGAATTCTTGGGCACTCTGAAAGTACAAAGTGGTAAAGTCCGACATTTTGTTTCCATTTAACCTTTTTTCCCCTTTTAAATACATTTAGTGGCACACCGTCAAAGTGGCCTACAACAGACAATGTCTCCTTAAGGAGCTGCAAGGCAGCGCTCCTTTCTCTGCAACATGGTGCAGATAAAAACAGACCAAAACAATACCAACTCCCTTTTTGCAACTTCCTTTGCTTTTGTCCTCTTTAAGACTTAGATTTATACTCAGTTTGAAACACAAAGGTATTGAAAGTTATCAAAGCTCCCCTTATACCTTAAACAGAATAAAATAAACAAAAATACTTTTGGCGCACCATTGTTGCTGTTAGATTTTTAAAAAAATGCCTACCCGTTGTACTATTATGGAATTCTATGTCTAGATAGATAGATAGATAAAAATTTATTTAATATACAAAATCTCCATTTACGGGGCAGTTTTTGGATTTCCCCGTTTTACCCCTATACGAGGGTCGTTTGAAAAGTCCGTGCAAAGTCAGAGAGATAGCACTACTGGCGCGTATCGAGGTTATGTTTAGTTAGTAGCATCTTTTGGAAGAACACACACCAAGTTTCAGCCAGATCGGTCTATTTCTTTGTGTTTGGCATTCGTTTGAATCGAGGAAGTCGAGTGATTTTCAAAAAATGGACGAAAAAGAATTTCGTGCGTTGATTAAACACTACTTTATGAAAGGCAAAACGCCTGAGGAGACTAAAGAGAAGCTTGATAAACATTATGGTGACTCTGCACCTTCGATTAGAACAGTTTATAAGTGGTTTCAAAATTTTCGGAGTGGCCATATGGGCACAAGTGACGCTGAACGTTCTGGACGCCCCTGTTGAGGTTACTACTCCAGAAATCATTGATAAAATCCATGATATGGTGATGGATGACAGAAGAGTAAAGGTGCGTGAGATTGCTAGTGCTGTGGGCATCTCGAATGAACGGGTACATAATATTTTGCATCAACATTTGGACATGACAAAGCTATCCGCAAGATGGGTGCCGCGATTGCTCACGCTTGACCAAAAACGAAATCGTGTGAAATGTTGCAAGGACGGTTTGCAGCTGTTCCAGAAGAATCCGCAGGACTTTAAGCGTCGTTTCGTCACTGTGGATGAAACATGGATACATCACTACACTCCTGAGACCAAAGAAGAATCTAAACAATGGGTTACCAAGGGGGGAAGCTGCGCCAAAAGAAGGGCGAAGACCGTTCCTTCGGCCGGAAAGATTATGGCGACTGTCTTTTGGGATTCGCAAGGAATAATCCTCATCGACTATCTGGAAAAGGGTAAAACTATTACAGGTACATATTATTCATCGTTATTGGACCGTTTGAAAACCGAGCTGCAAGAAAAACGCCCACGATTGGCCCACAAAAAAGTCCTTTTCCATCACGACAACGCACCAGCTCACACCTCAGCAGTTGTGGTCGCAAAATTAATGGAAATAGGGTTCCAACTCGTTTCACATCCCCCCTATTCTCCAGACTTGGCTCCCTCGGACTACTATTTGTTCCCCAATATGAAGAAATGGCTGGTGGGAAAAAGATTTTATTCAAACGTGGAGGTGATTGCAGAAACGAATGGCTATTTTTCAGACTTGGACAAATCCTATTATTCGGAAGGGATGAACAAACTAGAGCAGCGTTGGACGAAGTGTATAAGCCTAAAAGGAGACTATGTTGAAAAATAATAAATGTTTACCCCAAAAAATTAAGTAGTTTTTATTTTTGCACGGACTTTTCAAACGACCCTCGTATGTTTCACCCACCCACCAACGACCACCTTATTATTAAAAGTTCCGTTGACGCGGTGATCAAAATAATTATCCCCTCTCAAGTTTTTGTTTTTTTTTCTGGTTTCTCGTAAAGTTTCCCTTATAAGCTCCATACATCTTGCACCATTTTAATCATTTTTCAATACAACTTTGGACGAACAATATTCCTTTTTTCCGATATATCTCCCAAACGAAAGTGGTTAACTCTAGAAGAGAAAATAAATGTGTTGGAAGATTTTGCAAAAACCAAATCGAGCCATCGTCAACTTGCCGAAAGGTTTGTTCTATTTATCTAATAATAGATGATAGCATGATGATAATTTTACCAGCATCATATCATAACTATCACTAATAATAAGAAGAAGGGAAGGGATTAGCTATGCGGTTAGCATACTGGACTCCCACGCGGAGGTCCCGGGTTCGAATCCAGCAGCTGACCCTTAGATTTTCTCTTCCTAGGAGCTTCTTACAGCTCACTGTCCGGTGATGGACAGTGTTGTCTGTAACGAGAGAACACTGTCCGGAGGCCGGCCGTGCACTGAAAAAAGCTCCGGGCGCCAATAACCTAAGATGTTGACGCGCCTTAAATCATAAAAAAAATAAAAATTAAAAAAAAATAATAAGAAAATAATGGCGAATCCATGAAATTCGCTGTAATATTGCTTTACAATGAATTCCTGAAGCAACTTATTTTTCACAACACTCTCAGAATAAATATTTCTTTGTTGGAAGAAAACTTCGAACCAAAATTATATTCAGCTTTATTAAAAGTTATTATAATAATTTTTAATGAAATCAATTGTATTGGTTTTCGAAAAAATTGCGGAAAACAGTAAGAACACTTCCGGTGGCGCCATGTTTTAAAAATTTAGAAATTTTAGCCACTCATGTAAACATCATTAAGATAGGCGACTGATGTCCAGAAATAGCCTAATATCTAAAAAATCTTTTTGCATTTATTCACCCACTGCCTACTTGATAAATCATTAGGCCCAGTACTGTGTGAATTATAGTTAATCATGGTAGCCAGTTAGCTAATGTTTTCCCGAATAGATAATGATAGCCAACAAAAGAGTGAAGTCAGTCTCTTGTGATGCGACGAGCTTCAAAACTCACACGAACTTGCCCACCATATTAGGGATGCCTCTCTATATATAGAAATGGCGGTGTAGTAAAAAAAGATTTCAGAACAATTACCACCGCGAAATCAACACTAGCCTTCTTCCACATCATCTCTTGTAAAAGAAAGAAGTTTTTCACACTATGGGTTATATTAATCTGTCGTCGAAATACTGTGATGTCTGGAGGCGAAGAAATCTTATACACTAATTGTATGTTTTGATGGGTGATCATCAAAGAAATCTTGATGATTTCTTTCTCTATCTACCTGCCTTCTGTTATAAGAAAATGACATCGAACTAATGATGTTCATTGCGTCCTTCTTTGCAAGTCATGCTCTTTAACGTTTTATTGTAACTAATTTTGTATTTCTCTTTTTGACTGCATCTCTCTTTGATGTATTAATGTTAATTTCTCTAACAATTGTACATTGTTGTTGGGCAACGTATATTGATTATTGGAGAATAACTGGGTGCAACGTAGTAACTATTTGTGTGGGACATACCTGCATTTCTTCTATTTCTTCGATGCCCATCAACTGCAACGTGTTCATCCATCCTTTCTTCAGAACTTTACACCTAGGATTTAACTTGTTCACTTCGTTGTATTCCCATATATAGACCCCTTGGATCTAAAAGGTCCTTCAAGGACCTGGACCTGCTCCTCTTCCATTACTCCTCGTAGTTTTTGGTTCCTATTTACAGCCCTCAACCTAGAAGCTCCCAGGCCATTTTGAATTCGGCATTTCCGTCTTCTAGGCCAGTCGGTAGCGCTACACCTTACAGAGAGTTTAATCTGTCTTTGGGTTTTATTTCAGAATGCCCTTCATGCCTAGATGGGTCGCCTTCACCACGGCTTTGAGGCCCATTTCCTCATTTCCCTTAGGAGCAGCTTAACGTCTAACCCAGCTCGTCTTCCCTTATATTTATTAATAATTTTTCTAGTTTTTTTGACAGTTCCTAAGGAGAGACTAAAATAAGCTTTCCTGTATGTTTATTAAAGTAAAATAAAGTAATCGCCTATTTTTTCAGGCGGGGCTTAGCGTCCAACTACCAATTAGATGTCGCGGACGAAGGCGACTAGCAAACATATGAGGTCTGTAAATTAAGTAATGAGACTGATTTTTTTTAAATATTTTTTTATTCAAAAAGAATTGCAATTCTATATTGTCACCTTCAAAATAACTTCCTTCTGAAGTCACACAGCACTGGAGGCGTTTCTTCCACTCCTCATAGCAGTGCTCGAACTCCGATACTGGAATAGTCTTCAGCTGGTCGGTTACAGCCATTTGAATGTTTTCAACTGTCCCAAAATGACTCAAGTCAGGCGAATAAAGAGGCTGAGGAGCCACAGTAATGTTTTTACTGGCCAAAAAACTCGTTTATTGAAATTGCTGTGTGACAAGGAGCATTATCGTGATGCAACACCCACTTGTTCTTGATGTTTGGGTCTCACACGAATGACCCTTTTACGAAGTTTTTCGAAGAACCTCACGGTAAAAGTGTTGATTGACCGTTTGACCTTGAGGTAGAAACTCGTTTGTGGACGATTTCGTGGATATCGAAAAAAAAACAGCATGCATTTGCTCTTCGACTTCGCCATCCTTGCTTTTTTTGGGCTTTGGAGAGGTTGAAGTGTGCCACTCCATGTTATGTCCCCCATTTTTTGGAACGTGTCATTACTGGTGACGAGTCTTGGGTGTTTTGAGTACGACCCAGAAACCAAGCGCCAGAGTATGGAGTGGCACACTTCAACCTCTCTGTGACCCACCAACTGAAGGCTATTCCAGTATCAGAGTCCGAGCACTGCTATGAGGAGTGGAAGAAACGTATCCAGCGCTGAATGGCTTCAGAAGGAAGTTATTTTAAAAGTGACAATATAGAATTGTAATTCTTTTTGAATAAAAAAATTTAAAAAAATCAGCCTCATTACATAATTTACAGACCTCGTACTTCTACTGTAAATTTCTGTTATTAACCATTAAATAAAATCCAAGGCCTAAGACCGGGAATCGAACCCAGTACCACAATACATATTTACTTCATAGTTCTCGCCTCTAACCGCTCGACTACAGTGGCGCCTTACTGTAAGTTTATATTTCACTGTAATGAACAGTTTTAACTGTTCAATGCAGGAAATAATTTGATATGGCTTAAATATTTCTAAGCTAGAATTTTGAAAATAATAATGTTCGTGTTCACATTCGAGAGTATTTAATCATTCCATTGTACATATCGTGTAAAAGAATAAAACTATAAATCAATAAAATAAATTCCCCATACGTTTGACATAAGGTAAATAATAAATACATAAGTTAACTATTGTAATAAAATTGTAATATATATAATTCTGACGTGCACAAACATGTCAAGACTTTGAATGCAACACTTTGCCCGTGCTGGGAGAAGCCCAGCTATTCAGTTATCCCAGCATCCAGCCACAGCCTTTCTTATAGCATATCTTCAGTATTCACACATACACACAGTAGTTGGTATAGAGATGGCAGTGAATCTTCTTTTTTAAGCTTTGGCTTGTCTCCTCTTCAATATTATTATACCTTAAACTCACTTTGTGAAATCGTATGCAAAACATACAACTACCTTAGTTGTATGATTTTTGTTTTGTTTTGTTGTATGACTGCCTTTAAATTGAATTATATTCTTCTTGCACTATTAATATTATTTGTAAAGTTAAAGGATTCATTTTAATCAGGAAAAAATTGATTCGCGTGGGCCATTTAATCAGGAACTGTTACCAGTAAACAGAAAAGGAATCTAGCTTAAAACATAACTATGTCTCAATTCAATGCTCATATTTTCCCATCGATTCATTTTCTTTAACAACATATTTAATTCTCATTAATTTCAAAATAGATCCGACTTTTTTTGACGTGAATACGTCTTTAAATTAGCTATCATATGGAGGCAATCCAAAAAAAACCTAATGATAACAAAATCAGGGGATACAGTTTGGCATTATAGTTTCCAATCTATCTTCTACATCCAAAATTAAATTAGATTACTGGATAGCTAAAGGATCAAAGAATTCATTACGATAAGCGAGGACTGTGATGCATCGCGCGAGGTGGAGGGGGAAACGCCGCCATTTTGAGATCATTTTGCTGCGTATCGAGATTTGCAATTAGTATAACTTTTGACTCGGAGTAGCTACGAAGTTCGTTTAAGTTTTAATCGTCAGCTGTCGTTACAATCTATCGATTGTAAGTAAAACATTAGTATAAAATAGTGACAGTGAATATAATAAGGTGTTAGAATAAAAAAATATTATCAAAAATATATAATATCGGCCTATAAGCGTCGAAAAGCCAAAACCAAATACAGAGATCGTATACGGTTGGAAAGGGCTTCTCAAGAACAATCGAATGGTAATAATAAAACACCATATGATCGAGTCAAGCTGTGCTGGGAACGTAAAAGAATGAATGCGGCCGAACGGATCAACTGACGGTGTCAGTACATCTGCAGCTGGGGCGGTTGAAATTATGGAAGTGGATGATGAAATCGCTCCTACATCGACAACGGACTGTACAGGCATAGATTGTGTTCAATCGTCGATTATGAAGACACATTGTTTCATCCTAAATACATAAATAAAAATATTTTATATAAAAAATATAACCCGTTACGTAAACGTATACATGACGTCCATGACACAGCCTCAGTTTTTTTTGGTTATAAACAAAGAAGGTAGGCTGCTCTATATAAATCTGGATCCTTCCTTTCTGGTGGAAGATGGATGAAATCTCCAAATAGATCAGAATGATACAGATCAAGCAGGCCATGACGAATAAAATTCTAAATTTCTTTTAAAAATAGACGTTTTTAAACGCCATTTTCTTTGTGTTTTTTTCCGAAATCATTCCTTTCTTTGCAGCCCAATAAAGAGAATGAACTGTTTTGTCCATTTAAAAGCATTCACTGTCAATATTTGCAAATAATCTTTTAGGTAAATCACAACAGGCTTTGGTTTCACAAAGATGTGCTAATCATGCATTGAATAGGTTTGTAAATCCATCTTAGCCAGTCAGCAGTTTTAAAAATTTGCCACTCAAAAAAAGTAAAGTAATTGCCTATTTTTCACCAGGCAGGTTTTACGTCCAACTACCAAATTATGTGTCGGTGGACGGAGGTGACTAGCAAACGTACTTTACTGTAAATTTCTTTTATTAACCTTTAAATAAAATCTAAAGCCCTAGACCAGGGGACTCGAACCCACTAAACCAAAAATACATCTTAGTTTCAATAGGATGAAAAAATAAATGCCAGTTTTGAGTCGAGATACATTTATTCAGCCGAGCTTTCGACCTAGGGACTAGGTCATCTTCAGGGCTGTGGAACATGTTTACAGATTGTTAACAATGTTTCTATTAAAATGAATATGTATAATGTAACGAAATTTACAAAAATTATTTACCTAGTTTACAAAGTAATACTTTTACATTACAGGGTTGGTGTGTCTTCTGTCTTGTCTGTTCATGGACTGAGTGTGATCGGTCTGTGTGTGATATGTGCTAGGTTGTGTGGAAATCAGTGTTGCCAATTGTCAAGTATTTTGTTGTAAGTTTGCGTATATGTTGTTTAAATTGTTCGTGTCAGTTTTGAAATTTAAACTGCTTTCTGTCTTAGATATGTACGAGGGTCGTTTGAAAAGTCCGTGCAAAAATAAAAACTACTTAATTTTTGGGGGTAAACCTTTTTTATTTTTCAACATAGTCTCCTTTTAGGCTTATACACTTCGTCCAACGCTGCTCTAGTTTGTTGATCCCTTCCGAATAATAGGATTTGTCCAAGTCTGAAAAATAGCCATTCGTTTCTGCAATCACCTCCTCGTTTGAATAAAATCTTTTCCCCGCCAGCCATTTCTTCATATTGGGGAACAAATAGTAGTCCGAGGGAGCCAAGTCTGGAGAATAGGGAGGATGTGAAACGAGTTGGAACCCTATTTCCATTAATTTTGCGACCACAACTGCTGAGGTGTGAGCTGGTGCGTTGTCGTGATGGAAAAGGACTTTTTTGTGGGCCAATCGTGGGCGTTTTTCTTGCAGCTCGGTTTTCAATCGGTCCAATAACGATGAATAATATGCACCTGTAATAGTTTTACCCTTTTCCAGATAGTCGATGAGGATTATTCCCTGCGAATCCCAAAAGACAGTCGCCATAATCTTTCCGGCCGAAGGAACGGTCTTCGCCTTTTTTGGCACAGATTCCCCCTTGGTAACCCATTGTTTAGATTGTTCTTTGGTCTCAGGAGTGTAGTGATGTATCCATGTTTCATCCACAGTGACGAAACGACGCTTAAAGTCCTGCGGATTCTTCTGGAACAGCTGCAAACCGTCCTTGCAACACTTCACACGATTTCGTTTTTGGTCAAGCGTGAGCAATCGTGGCACCCATCTTGCGGATAGCTTTGTCATGTCCAAATGTTGATGAAAAATATTATGTACCCGTTCATTCGAGATGCCCACAGCACTAGCAATCTCACGCACCTTCACTCTTCTGTCATCCATCACCATATCATGGATTTTATCAATGATTTCTGGAGTAGTAACCTCAACAGGGCGTCCAGAACGTTCAGCGTCACTTGTGCCCATATGGCCACTCCGAAAATTTTGAAACCACTTATAAACTGTTCTAATCGAAGGTGCAGAGTCACCATAATGTTTATCAAGCTTCTCTTTAGTCTCCTGAGGCGTTTTGCCTTTCATAAAGTAGTGTTTAATCAACACACGAAATTCTTTTTCGTCGATTGTTTGAAAATCACTCGACTTCCTCGATTCAAACGAATGCCAAACACAAAGAAATAGACCGATCTGGCTGAAACTTGGTGTGTGTTTTTCCAAGAGATGCTACTAACTAAACATAACCTCGATACGCGCCAGTAGTGCTATCTCTCTGACTGCACGGACTTTTCAAACGACCCTCGTATATCATTTCTAGCACTTTCCTTTTTTGTGTGTTGGTTTCTGATTTAAGTATCTTTGTGAGCACAAAAATGATATACATATCTAAGCTCGGCAGAATAAATGTATCACGACTGAAATGGCAGTTATTTTTTCATCCTATTGAAACTATGAATCAGTCACCAAAAAGAATGAACAACAAATACAACTTAGCTTTGCGGGTTCAGCCTATAACTGCTTGGCTACCGTGGCCCCTATTTGTCGCTAATAGAAGCTACTTTTCGGGTTAGTTCTGGTAAAAATATTAGAAGTTAAAGATTCTTTTGCTTTCTTAATTCCGTTTCGTATAATTACATCCAGGCCGTGGCCTTATAGTTACGCAAGTAACCTGGTTTCCTCTGGTAACGATAAAACGCATCCTCAGTTTGTGTCACTCTGTCCAATCAGTTCCTGATTCAATTATACCGCAATATAAACTCGTCCGATTCTTGCGCAATTTTCGCACTCTGCATGCAGTATATTCTACTATTATCTATATTATAAGAAAGTACAATTAAATTTGATGGTATACCAGGTTTATTTCAACTATAATAATGTTAGTTATCTGTTATTAGGAAGCAATACCCACGAAGGAGAACTCATAGACAACAAATCAAACCAATGGTTTGGAGCAACTGTACGAAGTTCTGGTTCCATTATTTTGGTAAGTCAATTTATTAAATTTTTAAAATTTATTTAGCACTCTTGTCATTTTAAAATTTTTGAATAATAACTACGAAGAACTATTCGTGACGTATGTATATGTTATAACTAGGGAACGGATTCGTATGTATTTACATATTTTTTTCTAGGCAATTTACAGACGTTTTTCAACTAGAAGTATTCATACTGACACTTTTTAAGCCGTTTGAGTCTACTTTTATTTGACATATTTCCACATATTTGGATGTTATCGCATATTTATACATATTTGATTAAAATAAATAAATATTTCTACATATTTAATCAAAATATGTACATATTTTTCATTTTGGGCATATTTTCATAATTGGGAGGTGGTTGACAGGAACTGTCCACAGACTGTAGGGCTGTGAATCACAGTGGGTACAATGGTTATTGTAATTTACACAGAATGCTGCTAAACAGTGACGGGCACTTGTTAGTTCTTTGAAGTTGTCTGTCGTTGTCTGTTCTTTCAGCTCGTTCGTTGAAGTGTCCAATTCATTTCGTTAGGTCACTTAGTGTATTCTTTTTTGGGTGAAATGATACGAACATCGGCCTCAAACAAACAACTGGTTGCTAAATATCTTCGCGAGTTTCCAGCAGAACTTTTTCGAAGTGATAGAGACATTTTGTACTGCACAGCTTGTGACAAGCGCGTTTCTTGCTCTCAACTTTCCCAAGTCACCCAACATATTGCCACCGGATCATAGAGAATAAAAACAGAAAGAAAGAGAGGACGTCCTATCAAGCCTTCCTTACATCTCCATCATCAAGTAAGTCTACTCTGAGTACAGATCTGTGTCGGGCTTTGGTTAGAGCAGATATCCCTTTCCACAAACTTAAAAATCCTCATTTCAAAGGATTCTTAGAGACCTATATTGGGGAAAAAAATGCCTGACGAGAGCACTCTGCGGAAAAACTACCTGGAAGATATCTATAAAGATACACTAACCAAAATTCGAGAACATATCAAAGATGGACCGATTTGGGAGTCAATTGATGAAACCACTGACGTTGAGGGTAGGTATATTGCCAATGCAGTTATTGGAAAACTTGACAGTGATGCTGATGTGGATTCAAAGCCATTCCTTTTGAACTGTGAGGTTCTAAAAAAATGCAATCATTCCACCATTTCACGATACTTCGATGCCTCAATGCATATCCTATGGCTCAGTGGAATTTTGAACGAAAAAGTTCTTTTGTTTCTCTCTGATGCTGCCCCCAACATGGTCAAGGCTAGGCAATCTATTCAGGTATTTTATCCTAAGATAATTCATGTGACGTGTATTGCTCATGCCTTGCATCCTTGCTGTAGCGATAAATACAGCCAAGTCTTTATTCGAGAAACCTAATTTTAGGAACGACCTTGCATTCTTTACTTAAATATTCCAGAAAATATTTTAAGAAAATCACGTATTTTCCACATAATTGACGAAAATAAATGCATATTTTAATTAAATATTTGGCATTTTTAAATACATAAAAATCCGTTCCTTAGTTATAACAAACTTTTAACCATACAAGAACAAAAAATCAAAATACTGATTATATCTAATAACAAATATCACCGACACAAATTCCATCATAAATATGTATTATTTAATGTATATATAAATACATTTTATTACAAGATAAAGGGAATTTTATACACCAGTTTGCTTATCGTTAATATTTAAAAAAAAGCTTGCTATGTACGATTTTTAGTGTCTATATAATCCTCTTAAGTATATAGTTGATTTAGGATGTAAACAGTTTCTAAAGATTGTGCTAGCTGTTATAATATTTATTATATTTTTATCTTGTATGCATTTTATTATCTATCCCAGTTACTGTAGTAATTATATTTTGTAGTAAGTGCACTCGTTTTCTCTACTTAGCAAGAGGATTATTGCAATTTATAAGCAAGACTTTAGAATCAGTGTGTATCTCGGCGTTTCATTTAATGTATTCTATTTTTGAATTTTATGATCTGGGTTACTTAAAAAATTTAATAATTTAAATCATTGTATAAAAAAGATTTGAGTAGACCATTTCTGAGCGAGTAAAATTGTATTAACTATATACAGACATTCATCTGCTTTTTTAGAGAAATTTTCTCAAGATTACATTAATTGATGTCTCTTTTTCTTTATAAGCTAGTGTTGCCTATTGGAAACAAATTAAACGAGATTACAATATAAAACAAAATAGTTTGGAAGATTTGAATAAGGTGCATTCACAAAGATGCAATGCGATACCATCAACGCTTCAGATTACGTAAATATTTCAAGATAATCCTAAGTTCAGGAAAGGTTAATTATGACAGTGGTTTCTGCGGGGACAGTTTTGGTGAAACATGAATTGGTTTGGTAAAGAACAAATGGGATTTTTTGGTCAGTGTGGTGTTTAGGATTTTGGATTACAGGGATTGGATTCGGTAGAAATTTAGAGCGCTTCGTCGTTCTGCACAGATCAAGTTTGAATTTCCAGATTGGGGGTAGAGTCAATTTTTATATTTTGATCTTTCATTTACGTCAAGTTAAATGCCTGACGCTTAAAATGGGATGTACTAGTTCCAAGTGAGATGTTTGTGGAGGTACGAGGGTCGTTTGAAAAGTCCGTGCAAAGTCAGAGAGATAGCACTACTGGCGCGTATCAAGGTTATGTTTAGTTAATAGCATCTCTTGGAAGAACACACACCAAGTTTCAGCCAGATCGGTCTATTTCTTTGTGTTTGGCATTCGTTTGAATCGAGGAAGTCGAGTGATTTTCAAAAAATGGACGAAAAAGAATTTCGTGTGTTGATTAAACACTACTTTATGAAAGGCAAAACGCCTGAGGAGACTAAAGAGAAGCTTGATAAACATTATGGTGACTCTGCACCTTCGATTGGAACAGTTTATAAGTGGTTTCAAAATTTTCGGAGTGGCCATATGGGCACAAGTGACGCTGAACGTTCTGGACGCCCTGTTGAGGTTACTACTCCAGAAATCATTGATAAAATCCATGATATGGTGATGGATGACAGAAGAGTGAAGGTGCGTGAGATTGCTAGTGCTGTGGGCATCTGGAATGAACGGGTACATAATATTTTTCATCAACATTTGGACATGACAAAGCTATCCGCAAGATGGGTGCCACGATTGCTCACGCTTGACCAAAAACGAAATCGTGTGAAGTGTTGCAAGGACGGTTTGCAGCTGTTCCAGAAGAATCCGCAGGACTTTAAGCGTCGTTTCGTCACTGTGGATGAAACATGGATACATCACTACACTCCTGAGACCAAAGAACAATCTAAACAATGGGTTACCAAGGGGGAATCTGCGCCAAAAAAGGCGAAGACCGTTCCTTCGGCCGGAAAGATTATGGCGACTGTCTTTTGGGATTCGCAAGGAATAATCCTCATCGACTATCTGGAAAAGGGTAAAACTATTACAGGTGCATATTATTCATCGTTATTGGACCGTTTGAAAACCGAGCTGCAAGAAAAACGCCCACGATTGGCCCACAAAAAAGTCCTTTTCCATCACGACAACGCACCAGCTCACACCTCAGCAGTTGTGGTCGCAAAATTAATGGAAATAGGGTTCCAACTCGTTTCACATCCCCCCCTATTCTCCAGACTACTATTTGTTCCCCAATATGAAGAAATGGCTGGCGGGAAAAAGATTTTATTCAAACGAGGAGGTGATTGCAGAAACAAATGACTATTTTTCAGACTTGGACAAATCCTATTATTCGGAAGGGATGAACAAACTAGAGCAGCGTTGGACGAAGTGTATAAGCCTAAAAGGAGACTATGTTGAAAAATAAAAAAGGTTTACCCCAAAAAATTAAGTAGTTTTTATTTTTGCACGGACTTTTTAAACTACCCTCGTATTTATACGTAATTTGTGCTCGCGTTTTCCTGTATTGTCCATTTAACAAACCTGGGTTGGAGGTTATGATGATTAGATGGATTAGATGGCAAGTATGGAATACAAATTATAGGACAGTGTTACCATATTGTTGTTTTAGCGCATAGTTACACACTTGTTTACAATTTTTTTCTGTTCAAATTTTCGTTTTATTTCAAGCATAAGATTCGCTTTGCACCGCTACTATTGGTTCGGTAGCAATTTCAAATTTGTATTAAATGTATGTCTAGGATTAACTTGTACTGATGTTAAAAATTCAGTTTGAAAAACTGTTAGAATTAATTAGAAAACTGAAAGAGACCGCCAATCTATTTTATATTCATTTTTGGAATTATATTAACAGAATAAAAGACCTTTCAATAATTCTTCAGCTTTTTAGGATACATTATTCCTTTCTATACTTAGGAGAAGTAAATATTTCATATCCTAAGAAGTACATTCTTTTATACAACCACTGGCAATCATTTTTAACTTTTCCTTGAGGTAAAATATTGGCCTTGCATCTGTTAGGCTGGAAACATAGTGGAGCGGCGAGCAAGGCGGCGATGATAGCTGCTTCAAATCAAAGAGAGCAACGAGCAGCGAGCAAAGAGTCGCATGCACATAGTGACGAGTTTAGTCGCGCTTCTCCTTTCGACGAAACAAGATGGAGGAACTATTTTTATATGAAAATTCTTCGTTGAAACTTTGGTATTTGCAGCAGCTTAATAGTAGGAGCTGCAGTGTACATGACATAAATAAGTCTAGAAATGAACTTGGTGAATTTCATCACTTGTACCATCAACTTCGGGAGCATCCTGGCAAGTTTCATTCGTATTTTCGAATGTCTTAACAACATTTGATTATATACTAGCCCAGAGGTCGGCAACCTATTTCAAGTAGAGAGCCATTTCTCCTTAAATAATTTTAATAAATCTTACCAAGAGCCTCAAGGATGATAGAGTGTAAACAACTCTCTGAAGCTCATTTGTATTCACAAATTATTATTTTATGTGATATTCAATAACATTTAAATGTTTTATATATTTATTTTCACATATTGCAAAGTAAATAAAGAAATAAATAATAACTAAACATGTATTTGAATGAAAATGGCGGCAGTTCTATATATTACGTACTGTATTTTAAAAGAATTCTATTCAATTTCAAACCTATCTCATTTAAAATTCTTTTTGGAAAAATATCTTCATTTAAATAAATGAAATTTGCATTTGTTTCAATAAAATTGAAATATACAATTTATTTTGGACAGGCTGAATAGCCACAAAATTTGGTTAAAAGAGCCACACGCGGCTCGCGAGCCGCGGGTTGCCGACCCCTGTACTAGCCCAGTGTAACCCCATTAATCAAAATCAAATTTTATTTTTTTGGAATAATACAACTCACAACAAAAGTTAGGCACAATATAGAAAAATTAACTAAATACAAATCTGTGTAACCCCATTAATCCTAGCAGTTACTTTAAGTTTAGAAAAGAATAAATAAAAACAAAATAGAAATATATGCAGATAAAAAGAAATTAGTCAATTAAAAAAAACAATAATTTTATTAAATCACTTTATTATTACTAATAATTATTAAATCAGTCGTAAATTAATGTTATTCATCTGAAAAACTGGAGTAGTACGACGCTGCAGAAGGATTGGAGAATTCGTCCTGATCAGAAGTAGTAGGACGTGAAAATGTAATTTAATTTTGCCTAGTGTTTAGATGAAAGTTAGCATTAAGGGATTGAGAACCAAATTAAATGTAGCAAAATTTACCTGAATTCTCCATTAACTACTAATTGTTAATTAATTTAAACTATTAATTATTAAAAACTATTGTAGCTTCACAAATACTATGGCCCCACAGAGGTTTCTTTAAACAAACTAAACCAATAAATGTATCAATATCCATAACCTTTGAAAAATAACCTTTACAAATTGAGCGCGATGAGAGCGAAGAAATCAAACATGTCATAACGCTTCGCTCTACTCCCTAGAGATAGCGTTGCTCTATCTTCGCTTTGCTCGCCACTATGCGCGGTCCCATATGTTTACTTGTGTTTGATTTCGCCGCTTTGCTCTTCGCTATCATCGCCGCTTTGCTCGCCGCTCCACTATGTTTCCAGCCTTATACATTTTATGACTTACAATATTTTGTAGAAGTTCAACTTTAATCGATAAATCGATTTATATTACTTTATATTATTTTTAATTATAAAATTTATTAAGAAGGCAGTTATTAAAAAAAGAAATTAAATCTTAAATGAAGATAGTAAAGCAGAGCATTTATTCTTATTAATTAAATTTATTTGTAATCTAAATAAAAGTAAATAATTATTTTCCTAATTGTAACGGTGTTTCAAATTATTTAAATTATAGATTCTCCAATACTACAGTTATGCCTTAGTTGACTCAAGATGGCGATCTTTAGAGAATTGAAATAAAAGTCCGTGTTTTATTCTAGTTTTGAATTTACTGTATTGCTAAAAATATTGACGTTTTAAAACTATAATAAAAGTGAGACCGAATTATCAAGCTAAGTAGTTGTGAATCGTAAAATAAGGTAATAATGGTCACTTATTGGGAAGTTAATATTTTTTTTAATACTCTAAACGAAATTGCCTCATAATTATAACCCATTCGCTGTTCGTTAATTTTTCTTTTTAAATTAAGGAAGCGGTAATTAGTTATCAGGAGTCACTTCTGGTTTATGGTTAACACCATCCCATATCAGGATGCTTTTTACTAGAAATAAATTTTAAGATCCTGCGACTTTCATCGCGTCTAGTCGAGCGCTTAACATCCTTGATCTTAATTTTCTTTAGAAAGCTGAGGCCTCTAAACCTAAAGGTATTGTCGAGTCTAAAGCTATCTGAAGAAGCTGAGTGTGGAAAGTGATGATATATGTATCTTTGAATAGACTTGATCCTCGACTTCAAATGATATATAAATATCAAGTACACTTTACAGATTTTTTAAGGACCTCTTTTAATATTCTAACACATAAATGACTGCGAATTGCAGGTTGATTTTCAAACTAATCTGTGTACAGTCGTTGCTTTTATTAGACATATAATAATTTTAGCACTCCTTGCCATTTTTCTAACAGCCTAATTTTATAAATCTCCTTAACAAAAACTTAACGTTTTAAAAGTTAAGTTTAAAGGTTAATTAAACGCCAAAAGGTACCACAAATCAGCTAGTACCCAACATTTCATTCATACTTCTAGTATCATATTTTTTAGAATGTATTAGATGTCACAGACCCTTGTGCTGGGCCTTTTATCACCCATAAATATTTTTCTGTTAGAATAATAAAAGATGTATCTCATCCATCATAGTTAGTATTAAAAGGCACTTCATTTTAATTCTAATCCAAATTATTCTGGTGATTTATCTTTATTCTGGAATAATCATCACATTTACTCGCACATTAAAGAAGACAAAGGGAAAGTTAGGGTTGGTCTTTTACTGCAGTGATTTGAATTATGAAGTTAAAACGAAATTTCAGTCTTGAATTCGTCTTATGTGAGCACAAATTACGTATAAATACGAGGGTCGTTTAAAAAGTCCGTGCAAAAATAAAAACTACTTAATTTTTTGGGGTAAACCTTTTTTATTTTTCAACATAGTCTCCTTTTAGCTTATACACTTCGTCCAACGCTGCTCTAGTTTGTTGATCCCTTCCGAATAATAGGATTTGTCCAAGTCTGAAAAATAGCCATTCGTTTCTGCAATCACCTCCTCGTTTGAATAAAATCTTTTTCCCGCCAGCCATTTCTTCATATTGGGGAACAAATAGTAGTCCGAGGGAGCCAAGTCTGGAGGATAGGGGGGATGTGAAACGAGTTGGAACCCTATTTCCATCAATTTTGCGACCACAACTGCTGAGGTGTGAGCTGGTGCGTTGTCGTTATGGAAAAGGACTTTTTTGTGGGCCAATCGTGGGCGTTTTTCTTGCAGCTCGGTTTTCAAACAGTCCAATAACGATGAATAATATGCACCTGTAATAGTTTTACCCTTTTCCAGATAGTCGATGAGAATTATTCCTTGCGAATCCCAAAAGACAGTCGCCATAATCTTTCCGGCCGAAGGAACGGTCTTCGCCTTTTTTGGCGCCGATTCCCCCCTTGGTAATCTATTGTTTAGATTGTTCTTTGGTCTCAGAAGTGTAGTGATGTATCCATGTTTCATCCACAGTGACGAAACGACGCTTAAAGTCCAGCGGATACTTCTGGAACAGCTGCAAACCGTCCTTGCAACACTTCACACGATTTCGTTTTTGGTCAAGCGTGATCAATCGCGGCACCCATCTTGCGGATAGCTTTGTCATGTCCAAATGTTGATGCAAAATATTATGTACCCGTTCATTTGAGATGCCCACAGCACTAGCAATCTCACGCACCTTCACTCTTCTGTCATCCATCACCATATCATGGATTTTATCAATGATTTCTGGAGTAGTAACCTCAACAGGGGCGTCCAGAACGTTCAGCGTCACTTGTGCCCATATGGCCACTCCGAAAATTTTGAAACCACTTATAAACTGTTCTAATCGAAGGTGCAGAGTCACCATAATGTTTATCAAGCTTCTCTTTAGTCTCCTCAGGCGTTTTGCCTTTCATAAAGTAGTGTTTAATCAACACATGAAATTCTTTTTCGTCCATTTTTTGAAAATCACTCGACTTCCTCGATTCAAACGAATGCCAAACACAAAGAAATAGACCGATCTGGCTGAAACTTGGTGTGTGTTCGTCCAAAAGATGCTACTAACTAAACATAACCTCGATACGCGCCAGTAGTGCCATCTCTCTGACTTTGCACGGACTTTTCAAACGACCCTCGTATCTTCCTGAGTGGTACTTAAAAAGATCCACTTTTAATAGAAGCTGTGCGCTGCCCATTGTTTGACAAAAGGTTGCATCTGGTGTGTTACGTATCACAGTTTGGAAAGACATTACATTATGGATTTAGTGCATAGAATTGGCTTACCATTAACTGAATTTAAATCCTACTGGGTTGGACATCTGGATTAGTGAGAAAATTATTTTTTTTGTTAAAAGATTTGTAGTTGACACAACAATTGACTCGCAATAATAATTTATATTGAACTAAAATGGCATCTTCGAACTGTTACATTACAATGACGATACAGGTATACTTTTACAGCTTTGACCAGAGACATGTTCAAATATTTTATTTATATTCTGAATATTAATGTCCTATTGTTCTAATACAAATCGAACTGTATTATTTTTTTTTTTAAAGAAAGAAAAAATGTCAACTGTTTTTTGCATCAACAATGTGAACGGTTGGAGTTTCAGTGTTAAGAATTTATAGTTATCCAGTGTTTGACATATAAATGTTGTCTTTATTTTGGAATTTCAAGATTTTTACCTTCTTCCACACTTTATTCTCCCTTCGTCCATCTTGTCTTTTTACTTTTTTATTTATTTATTTATTTTCTTCTTTGCGGAACATTTTAAAACGCTTTAAAGAAAATGTCTTTTAAGCACAATTTATCAAACGTCTCTTTTTCTGTTTATCCTTTTATTTAATTTGATGGCCAAGTTGACCTTTTTCTATTTATTTTACAAAACTGTAATTATTCGACAAAGACATCGAATGCGTTTAATTCTGAACAAATAAGGTAACATTATCTGATTATTTTTGCCTCTCTTCTTTCATTTTGGTTGAATTAACCGGTTTTTCGGAGGAACGCTTTTTGGTAGAATATTTCTCGTGTAATAACACTAGATAAGTTACAAATTCTGGGCCTTAACTTTTGTAAAGGAGTAATTTGATTTGAAATTTTTGTTAAAAAGGACCTTTCTTACGTGTGTTGTGTTAGCGGGTCTTGATTGATCTTGTTCTATTAATCCTCTCTAATCTAATCATTGGCGCTACAGCCCATTAAGGGCCTTGGCCTCCATCAACAAATCTCTCCACTCGGAACGATCCCCGATTTTCCTCCTCCACTGCCCAATACGGAGTCTTTGGAGGTCTGCCTCCACATCCTGCAGCCAGCGCAGCCTCGGGCGACCCCTTGGCCTTCTCCCTCCAGGATGTCCCTCATATATTTTGTGGGGCCATCTCTCCCTCTCCATCCGGTGCAGGTGACCCAACCACTGGAGCCTTCTCAATTTTACACATGAAACCAAGGTGTCCTCTCCGAACAGTTGGTATAGCTCACTGGGCCGAATAGGCATTAATCCTCTCAGATCATTCAAATTTTAGCAATGCTGTTGATTCTGCTACTAAAGTTGCTCAAAATCCAGAATACAGAAAATTTCACTTTAGAGCGATTTTTCTGATTTTTTTTAAAAAATTTTTTGGCGTACTCAAAAAATGGCATAATCGGTTTTCCATAACCTTCCTGTCCTATCTCTCAACCTAAGTGCTTATCATTTTTATTTGAAGCATTTTTTTTTCAATCAAGGATTATATTAGATTTAGATTTAGAAACGGGATGGGACCCCCTTTGGATCTTGTAGACAAAACTTTCCCTCCTAAAGAGGTTGAGGACTTCCCCTACTAGTTCTTTTTGCGCTACTAACATATCTCCTTTGGTCTCAACGTTCCAAAGGTTTCATAGCACAACCACTCGAGTGTAAAACAATCGAACAACAAGTGAGAGGCCGTTTTCTCCTCTTCCTGACACAATCTGCACACAACGGTTCCGAGTTAATAAGCACCTTGTACAGAATTGCCTCCTGAATCTACCATGTCCCCGTGAATAGGCCTGTGATAAAACTAAGCACAGTCTCTTTGGCACTTTGTTAACACAGCCAAGGCAAGTCTTGCCGTGTTTGACCCCGAGGACACATCACCCAGTTCTTTTCGTGCTCCCTCTAGTACAGATCCAGTCTCATAAGAGCCACACGAACTACACCCTTGGTGATCCCCCAGGACTGGTTCTGGGGCCAATTAAAGGAGTGTTAGCTCCGTTCTTGGCCAGCAGATCGGCTGTTTCATTCCCCTTGAACCCCACATGACCCGGCACCCATTCAAACCGAACTTTATTGTGCCGAGCCAGTTGATCCAGGGCCTTTTTACATTTCCAAACCAGAGAAGAGGTAGTTCTGAAACAAGTAAGGGCCTTCAGCACAGTCTGGCTGCCCGAAAAGATGCAAATCTCCCTATTTCTAAGATCCATTCGCAGGTTTTCTTCAGCACAAGTTTTAATAGCAAAGATCTCGGCCTGGAAGACGGTGGCATATCTCCCAAGAGCTCTCTCAATGAGTACCTCGGGTTTAACCCCACGCACTCCAGCCCCAGTTCCACAGTCAATCTTGGAGCCATCGGTAAACCAAATGACTCCCTTCCGGCACTGCTCCGTCCTAAATCAAAGAACTATAGCTTCAATCACCCCTTCTAAAGTGTCACTACCCTGCAATGGTACGATTTTATAAGGCTTTGTATAGTAATGAGGGACGATCTATTTTTTGCACTTCATTTTCACTAGCAACTCAATGAATTATCACTGTTCCAGTAGCTAGGATTCATGTTGTAAGAGTCATTATCGATAATTATTTTCTTTCTTTACGATTTATCGACATTAAAAATCGAAATTCCAAACCCAGAAAGTAAATCTGGGCAAACCGGAGAACTTGTCAGCAGTGTTGATGAATTTAATTTTAAACCCAGCGAGTTGTTAGTTTCCTGGATACGTGTGCAAAAGATTAAATCTCTTTGGTAGTTTGATTACTACCAAATGACTACCACGGTAGCCGAGCGGTTAGAGGCAAGACCTACGAAGCTAATATGTATTGTAGTACTAGGTTCAATTCCCGGTCTTAGGCGTTGGATTTTATTTAATGGTTAATAAAAGAAATTTACAGTAAAGTATGTTTGCTAGTCGCCTCCGTCAACGACACCTGATTGGTAGTTGGACTTTAAGCCTGCCTGAAAAAATAGGCATTACTTTACTCTTTTTTTTTACATAATTCTAGATGTCGATTTCTCGAATTACTGATACAACGGAGATGTGCCTGCAGTTAATCGTGGCTTGTTAAGAGGCTGAGACAAACCACTGAATCCCACATCATGGATGGTTCATGAGAAAAGTTTGGTCATCCTTATTGCTCAAAGTTTTCCTTATCTTGAACGTCCTGACTATGCTTGATATCTACTGTTTCATTTGTTCTTTTAAAGCGCTTGCTGTTTTATAAATTCAACTCGTAGTCCTTTATTTACCTCCTAACCAATCTCTGATGATGGCAGTGGCTCAGTCCTACCATCATTATCTTCCTTTAATATAGAATCAGAAAACAAGATTAACTCAATTTTGCGCATAGGTTTATCCTTTTAATTTGACATTATCTTCCCAGTTAAATTATTATTCCATTAAGCTAACCTACTTA
This sequence comes from Rhodnius prolixus, assembly GCF_049639745.1. NCBI lineage: Eukaryota > Metazoa > Arthropoda > Insecta > Hemiptera > Reduviidae > Rhodnius > Rhodnius prolixus. Next base: position 23,002,058 of record NW_027411582.1, read on the forward strand.
ATATTGACATTTTATATTAGTCTAATTTATCTTTATCAGCGCATGAAGGGCGAAGCCAGTTTCTGTTGGCAATTACCGCATGGTATTTTTACTTGCCCTAGCTTCAAAGTTCATTCGAACTATCCACTTCTCCACATGAAATTGAAGAGCTTGGTGCAAAAAGGAGTTATTTAGTTTTTTTTTTTACAATTTTTAGTAGGGACAAAAACAAAATTTACTTTAAGATGTATTCCTCATGTTGTGTCTACTGTAAGGATTAGTTAATATATTGTGATGGGGGTCGTTTGGGGCTCAATTTGAACTTTCTAGGGCATTTTTTTTAAGCTTGCTATAAGCAAAAGTTATTTTGCAGCTAACTAACTCTTTTTTTGCACCAAAATCATAATTTTCAGTAAAACTTGAGTACATATTAAGTACTTTAGACAACAGATTTCTTGTTTTTGAGCTTTTAAGTGGCATTTTGTGTCTCTTGTCGAAGCGAATGTTAGATATATTATTATGCCTGTCAAAAAGAAAAATAATAATATCTACCAGTGCACTGGAAAAAGCTCCGGGCGCTAATGACCTCAGCTGTTGATGCGCCAAAAAAAAAAAAAAAAATAATAATATCTACCTAATATAAACATTAAATACACCTAATAAAAAAATTGATGGCGTCATCTTTTCTGTTTGGAGCAAAAGAAAGCTATCTGCAGTAGATAAACTCCTTTTTGCTCCAAATCTAACCTAGGTTAGAGAATATGTAATAATAAACGAGTCTGCATAAAGATTCGTTAATGCACCAAAAGATGTAGAATTGAACATACAATAGGGGGCGCCACTAAACACATTTTCTGAAAAAAAAAAATGTAGATAACTCCTTTTTGCACCAAGCTCTTCAATTGGGACTGAAACTTATCTAGATCAATTTGGAGAAGATCTGTATATCAAAATTTGTGTGTTTATATTTCATGAAACTTGCAAAAATTTAAAAAGTTAACAAGGCCTACTAGATAGCATAATTTTGTAGTTAGGAAAGTTTACGCCCCAATTTAAGGTATTGGTAGCCATTTTTGTTTTTTACCAATTCGTGGTGGTGGGGGAATTTTATGGTGAAAGTTTTATCACCATAGTAACCAGCCGTGACTTGTTTTAATAGATTTGATTGGTCTTTAGCATTCAGTTTCCTGTTTTACAACTATCTTTCTTTGAACTTTATAACTGACGTAATTGATTATAATTTTTTTCCCCTACACAAACATAAGTTTCTAAAACACATAATAATTAAAGAAATAGCGCTAAAACAAATTAAGGATACAGTAAATTTAATAAATATTCAATGTAAATTTAATATTGAACCGGTCTTTTTAAAAAAAACTTGCGAGTGCTATGATGAAAGATTATATTAAAAGTTAATGCTATATATACACCATTATACACGGTCTGTTTGCATCTAATTTTATAGATTTCTCTCATTAGGGTGTTTAGTTAAGTTGGGGGTTAGTCTCCCATCTTGTACAATCGTCTAGCCACAATTCACTACTGGATGAGAGATATCTACTACACCTTGCCACCACTCTAGGCTCTGTTTAAATATCTTAACTTTCTGTATTTCCTGTTTGGTTTTTATAGAATATAAAAACAGGAAATATCTGCAAATTTCTCTTTTTCTAAATAAAATGCTAAAGATTTTTGTATTATTTAAGTTTAAAACCAATAAATGAATATTTAGATGAACTAAAAAGGTTCACTGGTAATTACGGTTGGCCATCAGGTTCGCCGGATGTAATTGTTTTATTAAAACAGTAAATTTTTATTAATAGGTTTTTTTAACTAAAAAATTCCGATGCTGTTGTACGAGGGTCGTTTGAAAAGTCCGTGCAAAAATAAAAACTACTTAATTTTTTGGGGTAAACCTTTTTTATTTTTCAACATAGTCTCCTTTTAGGCTTATACACTTCGTCCAACGCTGCTCTAGTTTGTTCATCCCTTCCGAATAATAGGATTTGTCCAAGTCTGAAAAATAGCCATTCGTTTCTGCAATCACCTCCTCGTTTGAATAAAATCTTTTTCCCGCCAGCCATTTCTTCATATTGGGGAACAAATAGTAGTCCGAGGGAGCCAAGTCTGGAGAATAGGGGGGGATGTGAAACGAGTTGGAACCCTATTTCCATTAATTTTGCGACCAGGTGTGAGCTGGTGCGTTGTCGTGATGGAAAAGGACTTTTTTGTGGGCCAATCGTGGGCGTTTTTCTTGCAGCTCGGTTTACAAACGGTCCAATAACGATGAATAATATGCACCTGTAATAGTTTTACCCTTTTCCAGATAGTCGATGAGGATTATTCCTTGCGAATCCCAAAAGACAGTCGCCATAATCTTTCCGGCCGAAGGAACGGTCTTCGCCTTTTTTGGCGCAGATTCCTCCTAGGTAACCCATTGTTACCATGAGGCTAAGCCAACGAACCGTTTAATTTGCCTCACCGTCACTGGTCTTGGGTAATTCATCACAGCCGACACTTTATCTGGTTCAACTCTCAGCCCATCTTGGTTAACTTGAGCTCGCTCCGGCAAAAGTAACTTTTCTCCCAGTTAATCAAGAGGCTGGATTCCGTTAATCTTCCGAAGACTTCTTCCAGGATCTCTAGATGTTTTCCGTCACGATGATTATGTCGTCTAGATAGATTAGGACGTACGGTGCCAAATCAGCCCTCAAAATGTTGTCCACCAGGCGCTGCCAAGTCGTAGGCCCATTATGCAGTTCGAACGGCATCCTCAGAAAATGGAAAAGCCCACTTCCTGGGACGGTGAACGCTGTTTTCTCTCTGCTGATTTCTTATAAGGGTACCTGCTAGTAAGCGGGCTTAATATCGATGGTCGACAGGTATCTGGCATCTCTCAGCTTGTCCAGTGTGACACTAACAAATGGCAGCGGATAGGCGTCGTGTTTGGTAACCGCATTCAGCTGACGATAGTCTACGCCAGAACCTGTGCGAACCATTGGGCTTCTTTACCAGGACCACTGGTGATGACCATGGACTGCTGTTCGGTACCACCATTCCATCCTTCAGCAGCTGATCTAACTCCTTGTTCATCACTTCCTGAAGAAGGATAGTATCTTTACTTTATCGGTTTTTGGTTCCCTGTGTCGATGAAGTGCTCCACCCTACTGGTGCATCCAGGTTTACGCCTTTTCCAATCGTTGGTTAGCGCGCTCAATCTCTTGCATTGACCTTCATCCAGAGAAGACCCGCTATTCAGTGCAGGCGGTTGTACTACTCCTTCTTCCACTGCTCCTCCGAACTCCCAAGTTCCCCTTTTCAAGTCTGGCTTTTCAACTTAAAACCTAATTGAACCCAAAACAAAAAATCCAACTTTTTTTAATTCTTTTTAAGACTTCGAAAATTTTGTGTAAAAAAGAAGACAAATAGGTGACAAAATGGCCGATAGCCGGAGAGGCCATTGAAATCCTCTTCGACTTAAATAGAAATTGAAGTACGCCCTGACAAAAAATGGACGATAAATATGTCCCAACCTGTTTGAGCATACTCCTTCATTGCACAAATAATTTTGATCAAACGTTTGGGACAAAATTGATGTGGTAGGTTATTTGGAACAATAAAAGAGTAGCTGAAAACGTCAAAAATCAGCCATCAATTTCAGTCTCCACTCCTTCTGAATCCTTAATCAAAACATTTATTTATATTCCCTATAAATAAAACTTTCTACCATTTCACGATCAAATAAAAGTAAACATCGTTAAATAGAAATAATAAAAAATAAAATAAACACAAAACAGAAAAACATTTAAAATCTATCCACGTTCAAACGTTGCGCAGGCCATTAAATCTTTGATAATGTTTTACTCATTTAGCTATAAAAAATAAACCCTATTTTTTATGATTCCCTTTAAATCTACTTTCAATGGGTTATTTGATGCGATACATTTGGTTTGTACATGGTTATATGTAATAAATATTCTCCTATTTTTCGTTACAGTTATCATTTTAGAATTAATCATTTGTTTTCATGTTCAATGATTTTAATTAACTATAAAATTCTATCTCCATCTTTAGTTGTCAATTAGATTTACGTCATAGAAAGTTTACTATTGACCTTTATTGAAGGGTTAATCTTTGCCAGAACTAAAAGTTAAACTTTTTTAAACAAATTGGTTGATGAGAAAATTTCAAAATACTTTAAAATCTATTCTGTAAAGTAAATTTAGTTTCACATTGATTTCTTATTAATATTATCATCTATCAAGATGGCAAGTTGGTACAATTTACCTAACTTAGAGCTAAGTCTAATCATACCTGTTTTAGAAATGCCTTAGACAAGGTTTTGGGGTAAAAAAAAGTTTTCTGCTTTATAAGCTGAAAGAAAATAGCGAAATTCTGGTAGATGGACTTTGAGTAAAATGGATTTTTTTGGCGGTATCCTCTGTTGGCAACTAAGCAAAATATCTAATTTGAATTTCCCGCGATATTTTGCTTTAAAAAAAAAAATACGGTAGATACAAATACACACGCAGATTTTATATGATTACTTTACTTCCACTTTCTAGTAGAGATAATAAACACAGCAAGACTATGATGGTTTGGATGATGTAATCAAAGAGCCAAAGTGACTGTGCTTGGGCAGAAATCCAGATTACTCTGATCACAAGACTATTCACGGGAGCATGGGTAGGTTCAGGAAGCAGTTTCTGTACAAGGTAGTGGTGGGGGAAAGCTTATTAGCTGTGGAACCGTTGCGCAGATCGTTGTTTCAGGAAGAGGAGGAAACGGCGTTGCAATCGAGTGGTTGTGCTGTGAAACCTTTGGATCTTTGGTAAAAAAGGAGATAGTAGCGCAAAAAGAACTAGTAGGGAAAGTCCTCAACCTCTTTAGGATTAGTCTACTAGATCTATAGGGGGGAAGCCACAGAAAGACTCTTTTGGCTGCGGTGCCATTGGGGTGCCAGTTACCGCCCAACTATTTTAATCCTTAATCTTCTAGTAGAGATTTAAAATTTAGCATTTGTAAATTAGGTGTCGTACACGGGGGCGGGGCGGAAGCTCATACTTTACTGTAAACAATTTTTTTGTAACAAATAAAAAGTAGCCATACGCGGGATTCGAACTGGTGATCTCTCACACACAAAGCCACTCTCTTGACCACTAGACCAAACCAGCCCCTAGAAATTATACATTTGTTTCCACACTTTGTTTTTTTTAAATCTTATTTTAGTTCTTAGAAATTTATAGTAATAAACTGATTGATATTAAAGGTGAGTTAATAAGAAATTTCGCAATAATCTTGTTGAACTTTCCAAATGAAAGCTTGTAGATTCCTGATTGTATAAGGGTAGGAGGTATTCATAACATCTGTTACGTGAAATTATCGGTTTCTTGTTGGTAATTAGCCAATTATAAAACTGAAAATTAGCAAATTTTATAGATTATTATGTATCGGAAATATTCTATGTATAATTTAATAAAATTGTGTAACTTTTATAGAGATGTCGGACACCATAAGGTGATGAAGAAATGCTTTATAGTAATGTAACGTTTTACTCCTTTAGATATGAGCCTGGGGACACTGGCTACGTATGGAGAGAGGTGGCTGTATTGCCCGAGAGCAGACAGGCCCCAGGTTGGCACATTAATTCAGTAGCCTTTTTTAAAAATAAAAATACAATGGTCCACAAACCGCACGTGCCACAAAAGGAAACTCGTCCTTTGGAACAAGATGGCTTTTCCCAGGCCAATCGCCTCGTCTTTGGCCACGCCTCCTACTTCCTTCACCAACTATATCTCTGCGCCAATAATTTCTTTTTCTATCATACCGGGTATGTACGTCTTTTTCCCCGAATCGCTTAACTTTCAACTTTTACTCGCCAGCTGTGGTTTTTTTTAAAAACGTTGTAGCATTCCTTTTTGATTGGCTGAGGGGATGGAGTCAGAGGTGGGGGATGCGAGTAAAAACAATTGAATGTTGCTAAGAGGATTGTTGCTCTGCAAAATGACGTTTTTTTTTTACCCCTCCTTTACTTTCTTAGTCCATCTTCAGAGGATATTCTGCCAAGGGTCTTTACTCAGTAACTTGTTGATTTATTATTGCAACTAACATGTGTGACTATTCTTGAAAAGAATTTTCTATAGAAAAACAACAAAAAAAAACATTTCACTGGACGCATTGCTTCTTGATTTCACTTGCTTGAGCAAATATTAAAGTCACTTTCACAGTATAATATTATACAAAACCCATGGGTAAGACCTATCACAAAGTTGAGTTGAACTGATGGTCAAATAAAAGTGCATATAATGGAAGAGATTTAATTTTATAATTTTGAGGAAAGCTTGAACACCTTTTTGTAAATAATACAGATGGTTCATTTTAAGACGGCTCAAATGCATTTCATGCTTAAACGGTTAATCTGAGCAAAAAATGGTAGAGGAAAAATTTTGTTGCCCGTCACCTCTAGTTTCAGAATATGTGACTTGATTTCAGATTCCTGCCCGCATACGCGGCAGACGCGCGACCAAAAGTGAGGGTTCGCAGTTGACCCCCATTTTCAAGTACACAGTTTTAAAGAGTATAAAAAGTTATGAAAGAAACCGGAAACCGTAATTCGATATCTTCAAAATTAAAGGTGCTAGGCCATTTCAAAATCTGGTATTTATTAATCCATATTTCAATTTTTTTAACTTGTTATCAAAGAGAAAGAAGAGCACGTGATAGGTCATTTTTATGTATTTTTTCATCCCCTTTCTACTAAAAATATTGCCAAGGCAGTAAAGCTAGTATTTTTCTTAATATCGGGAAATAAGTCGTTTTCCGAGTGATTTTTCTAAGAAAAATCAAATGTTAAGAGCTTTAGATGTTCTCAAGCATACACAAAATGGCTAAAAATTAATTTTACATCTCTTACAAACAAGAAGGTTTAATAATTATTTGGTAATTTTGGGAGAGTTGCGTTTAATTACCAAAAAAAAAATTGGAAACCTCCTGCCACATATTTAAGTGATCAATATCTTTCATGTAAAGGATCAGACTTATTCCTTAGTAGCATGTACTGTTCTAATCGAAGGTGCAAGTCACCATAATGTTTATCAAGCTTCTCTTTAGTCTCCTGAGGCGTTTTGCCTTTCATAAAGTAGTGTTTAATCAACACACGAAATTCTTTTTCGTCCATTTTTTGAAAATCACTCGACTTCCTCGATTCAAACGAATGCTAAACACAAAGAAATAGACCGATCTGGCTGAAACTTGGTGTGTGTTCTTCCAAGAGATGCTACTAACTAAACATAACCTCGATACGCGCCAGTGGTGCTATCTCTCTGACTTTGCACGAACTTTTCAAACGACCCTCGTATAACAGCCGTATGAACTGAGTTTCAATTTTCTTGTTTACTTTTGGCGGTTTTCAGAGCAATTTTTAGTTTTTCATAGTGAAAAGTAAAATTTTATAACATCAAACCGAAGTGTTTATTCACAAAAATAGTGAATATAACTATCAACCACGTCTGGAATAATAATCTCCGCTAAATAGTGAGTAGAATACTTACATTATTTTGATTTCTATTCCTAACCTAAAATTTAGATCGTAACTTTTGTTCAAACACGTACCATCTTGTACCTTGAAACAAACATGCATCCTGTACGTTGGAACACTACTCTTTTGCAAAAGGCTATTTATTTTATTCTATTTGTTTATAGGTAAAGATGCCTCGCAGTAAAAAAGGTAGGATAAGGCCCCCTGTTAATTCTAATGCCATTGAAGTAGCCGTGGCCGCTGTTACAACTAGTTCTAAAAAACAAGATTTCTTTGAGAGAAGCATGCAAAATTTATAAAGTGTCTCTCGCCACTTATTCCTTAGCAGCATGTACTGTGCCTTCAAAAGAGCCTCTTCTGGCTCGCAAGCCAGGTTAGCCAGGAGGTTTCTACTGCTCTCTGAATCTGATCTGGCACCTTTCCGGTTTCTATCATAACTTTTTATACTCTTTAAAAGTGTCTATATGAAAATGGGGGTCAATTGCAAACCCTCACTTTTGGACGCGCGTCAGCCGCGTATGCGGGCAGGAATCAAAAAATCAAGTCACATATTCTGAAACTAGAGGTGACGGGCAACAAATAGTTTCCTCTACCATTTTTTTGCTCAGGTTAACCGTTCAAGCATGAAATGCATTTTAACCGTCTTAAAATGAACACCCTGTATATTCGTATCTTCTGCGTAATTACAAAGACGCTACAAACAATTCTGATCTGGTTAATTGAAAGTATCATAAGAATTGAATTTCTAAGGATTTCCTGTTTGTTGTTCGACCAGGGTCGCGAGGATAAACGGCGCTTCAGTTGCGGAATAAGGGATTCATGATGTAGCTAAAGTTTGGAGTGGAATTTGATATAGTGAGGGGGACCTTGGGCAAGGACAAGAATAAGATGGGATTCGCTAGTTGGTAAAAAGATTGATGTATGGTTGCTCTCAGAGATGCTTAGGATTTTGTTTTGACTGGACGATTTGTGGGATCCTGTTTAGATTTGTAAGTTTTGCGGTGCCGTACAGTTTAATTCCGTAGTCTTTTTTGTTTTTAGCTAAAAAAAACTTTTGAGAAGAGATTTAATAAGAAGAAAATGAACTCCATACAAGAACTGTAAGGGGGACCACTTCAGATTAAGATTAATTGCATGAGACTTCGGTGGCCACACCTTCTTTTTTGCCTGTATTCACTGTTTTTACAATTTACGTGAATGCATTTCTAAATAATCCTATTGCAATCAGCTGTTCAGCAGTTCCATTTTAAACTACTTACGAGTATAACACCTCCTAACGGGTTATTTCTTTTGTAACACAAATTATAAACACCCCGCACCATCCACAACTTGTGATGACTTGTTTCCCAAAAAATCCATTCTATCCTGCTGTCGCGCGGTTCTGCGCTTTAAAAGGATTTATCCGGCAAACCTTTTTACTTCTCCCTGGTGACATTAATATATAAGAGACGTTTTTTTGAAAAAAAAGATCAAAACCAGTTTTTAAACATACCACGGAACCAATAGTGTCTCCCTCTGCAAACCTGTAGCGTCTGTACGCTAACCGTGTGCACGTCTACAAGCTAACCATATTTCAGTTTTGCCGTTGAAGCACCTCTTTCTAGAAAACTTTTAAGCTCTGTTCGATGTCCAGTATCGTCTATTTGACAATCACATTTTTTGTTGTCTTTTCCTTTTACTAAATTCTTTATCGTTAGCCATTTCTTTGTACATGGTTTTTAGATTTATAAAAAAGAATCCTGATTATAAATAGAGGTTTATAAAATAAATAAACGTATCTTTTTAACTAAAAGACGATTATATGTTTATATAAATATTAAATTTCATTAATGATCATCTCTCTTGAATTTGTTGGCAATTTATTGTTAATATTTTAAAATATTTTAGCCATCTTAATATTATCTGACTGGAGTTGATTTAAAGTTACCTTGTTTAATAATATCTTAATGAAATTCATTTAATCATAGTCTTTATCTCGATGTATTACAGCATCTAGTAAGTTGTTAATCCTTAAGTTTTACATGATGATGAGATAATTGAGGATTATACAACTTTCTTAGCAAATTTATCTGGGCAGCATCCTTTAGAAGTGTATAGAAATTGTAACAATTTAAAGGTTTGTTTGTTAATTGTTTCTAGTTGTTAATCACTTTACTCAACTTGTGAAGCATGTACTGTGCCTTCAAAGGTGCCTCCTCTGGCTCGCGAGCCAGGTTAGCCAGGAGGTTATCTACTGCTCTCTGTATCTGAGGAGGCACAGTACATGCTTCACAAGTTGAGTGAAGTGCATTATTTGATAAATTAGGGAATAAGTTTGATCCTTTACATGAAAGATATTGATCACTTAAATATGTGGCAGGAGGTTTCCAATTTTTTTTTGGTAATTAAACGCAACTCTCCCAAAATTACCAAATAATTATTAAACCTTCTTGTTTGTAACAGATGTAAAATTAATTTTTACCCATTTTGTGTATGCTTGTGAACATCTAAAGCTCTTAACATTTGATTTTCTAAGAAAAATCACTCGGAAAACGACTTATTTCCCTGATATTAAGAAAAATACTAGCTTTACTGCCTTGGCAATATTTTTAGTAGAAAGGGGATGAAAAAATACATAAAAATGACCTATCGCGTGCTCTTCTTTCTCTTTGATAACAAGTTAAAAAATTGAAATATGATTAATGAGTATCAGATTTTGATATGGCCTAGCACTTTTAATTTTGAAGATATCGAATTACGGTATCCTGTTTCTGTCGATAACTTTTTATACTCTTTATAACTGTGTATATGAAAATGGGGGTCAACTGCGAACCCTCACTTTTGGTCGCGCGTCAGCCGCTTATGCGGGCAGGAATCTAAAATCAAGTCACATATTCTGAAACTAGAGATTTGCGGGTAACAAATTTTTCCTCCATGAAATGCATTTGAGCCGTCTTAAAATTTCAGATATTTACTTGTAGCAATAGATTGCCATTGTGAATTTCAATTTAAGAACAAAATTCACTTAGAATGTGTCAGTTTAAGCAAATTTCTTGAATGTACTAAGTTATGTAATGTTAACTTATAACTCATAAACTTTGATGATCTTTTGACTAGCGGTATTTCTTTTAAAATTAATTAAAAGAGATTAGATTAATTGGACATAGTCCTGTTTAAAAATGTTCAAAAGATAAATTAAAAAAAGAGTGAAGAAAAACGTTAATTCCCTAAAAGAAATTAGACACAAATTGGCCTGTGAATTAGAGGCACTTATTGTACCACAGTAGAACTGCCTACTTGATTTTTTTTCCCTCTTTAAAGATGGCCATTCATTGGTAGTAGAAAAGAGACGGGACTTCCTGGGGCGAGAAATAAAACTATACCATGTCGGTAAACCGAATACTAAATTAAAAAATATATTAACTATATCGTATTAAATAAGTTTTAGTAGAAGAAAGGTGGCCATATTAAATTATGTCTTTTAAATTTATTAATATATTCACTTTACCAGTAAGCTGTTTCTGTAATATATAAATCATGTATGTAAAGTTGTATCTCTTTAATAGTGTGAACTTGATTCAAAACTTTATGTACATAAAGAATACAACACAATTAAAACTGGTTCTTTTTAAATATATATATATATGTATATTATTTATAACTGAGCAGTTTATTCGAAATAACTGTGCAAATGTATGGAGCGGAAAAGGAATGGAACTTTTAACTTTGTGCTCTGATTTTTTATTTTGTATCTTTAATACATAAGGCTGTGGCATCTATATTATATATGGCCAGTTTGGCTAAAAACTATGTTTCTTTTTTGTTTTTTGTTTCGTTAAATTACTTTTTTGTTGTAATTTATGATATATTGCTATTTTAATATGGCCGTGAGCATTTTGAAACAATATAGATTTTAATAGTTCCGGAAGGTGGGATAGAAATACAAAATAGTTTTGTATGCTGGTCAAAAAATGCTGGCCAGATTATGGAATACTTACTTTAAGGGGTTATAGGCAGTCAGAGGCGCCAAAAAAGTCATTTTTTCAAATTTTTTTTGGGGGGAAAAACGTGTTTACTCTTTTATTCGGGAACTTTTGCGTCATACGAGGGTCGTTTGAAAAGTCCGTGCAAAGTCAGAGAGATAGCACTACTGGCGCGTATCGAGGTTATGTTTAGTTAGTAGCATCTCTTGGAAGAACACAAACCAAGTTTCAGCCAGATCGGTCTATTTCTTTGTGTTTGGCATTCGTTTGAATCGAGGAAGTCGAGTGATTTTCAAATCGTGTTGCAAGTGTTGCAAGGACGGTTTGCAGCTGTTCCAGAAGAATCCGCAGGACTTTAAGCGTCGTTTCGTCACTGTGGATGAAACATGGATACATCACTACACTCCTGAGACCAAAGAAGAATCTAAACAATGGGTTACCAAGGGGGGAATCTGCGCCAAAAAAGCGGTCTTCGCCGGAAAGATTATGGCGACTGTCTTTTGGGATTCGCAAGGAATAATCCTCATCGACTATCTGGAAAAGGGTAAAACTATTACAGGTGCACATTATTCATCGTTATTGGACCGTTTGAAAACCGAGCTGCAAGAAAAACGCCCACGATTGGCCCACAAAAAAGTCCTTTTCCATCACGACAACGCACCAGCTCACACCTCAGCAGTTGTGGTCGCAAAATTAATGGAAATAGGGTTCCAACTCGTTTCACATCCCCCCCTATTCTCCAGACTTGGCTCCCTCGGACTACTATTTGTTCCCCAATATGAAGAAATGGCTGGCGGGAAAAAGATTTTATTCAAACGAGAAGGTGATTGCAGAAACGAATGGCTATTTTTTAGACTTGGACAAATCCTATTATTCGGAAGGGATCACCTAACTAGAGCAGCGTTGGACGAAGTGTATAAGCCTAAAAGGAGACTATGTTGAAAAATAAAAAAGGTTTACCCCAAAAAATTAAGTAGTTTTTATTTTTGCACGGACTTTTCAAACGACCCTCGTATCAGTCTATGTTTATAGAACTTATTGCAATTTTTTCGTTACAAATTAATAATAATTGTACTAATGGCGAATATTTTAATGCAACACGTCAAAAAAAATGCAACCCTCTCGTGGACATGATATCTTGAGACTGGGTCATCTGAAATCAAAATTTCGAAAAGATTTCGGTAGTAGATGACTTTATCTCGTACTTGACCGAAGGATTTAAAAAAAAAAATGAATTTTTAATTTGTGGGACAACTTTAAAGTTTGAGTTCACGATTTTCACTAAAAAAATTGACCATTTTATGTTTGTAAAACAAGTTCTATTCATTGAAAAAAAAAAATCCTTCGTCCAAGTACGATTTTAATATGTGTAAAAGAAATACGTAAAATTTCTAAAAGATCGGTGCAGTAGATTTTGAGATATCGTGTCCACCCACTTTGAAAACGTAGTTTTGAGAAAAACGCGTTTAAAGTTTTCAGGCGGTTAAAGGTTTGCGAATAAAACCTGGATAATCTTTTTTTCAACTTACACAGTGTCATCGATTCCAGGCCCATAAAATAAGTCCTCCATGTCTTCCAAAATGTCGCAAGTTTTCCGATTTCTGCTGTCTGCGTAGGATTCTTGCCTCCCGCGTAGCAAGTTGAGCTCTGTGCTCAGCGATGGTAATTCGAACGGTCGGGGCTTGTAAACACTTTCACTCTTACAATTTTGCTCGGATCGACTTGAAATTTTAGGACAACATTCCTGAGATACTATACTTTAATATAAATAAAAAAAAATCGATTTTTTCAAATTTTTGACTGCCCATAACCCCTTAAAAGAAACCCTTGTAATTGTCAGATCTCAAGCTAATTGTGCTGCTCTGTAATTGTCAGATCTCGAGCACACACTTAATTGTTTGAAGTCTTCAGTTTCCCTAAGTAAGGACTTAGTTAGGAGTTTAGTTCATAGGATTAAGCGGGATCAATTGAAAACATCATAATTCTAGGTGTGACGCCTGCACATCAGCTTTTATACGAAATTTTGTTGCTATTTAAATTAATAATTTACTGTAATCGAAATTAGAACGTTTCAAAATGAATTCTAGATCGCAAAATGAATACTTACTACTAAAATTTATAGTTTTTCCAAACTAGCTCATTACGAAATTTCAAAACTCTCAAAAATTTTTAAGAAGACAAGGAAAAAAATAAATATATTAAAATTAAATGGAAAATAAATGGTTTTTGAAGCACTTCTGTTTCCGGGAAGTTACTCGACGAATCCAAAAATGCATTTCTAAGTAAAAAAAAATTGGGCTGAAATGTAATTAAATGTAAAGTAAATTTAGAAGTAATGCCTATTTTTTGAGCTATTTTACCATCCAGCTACCTGTAAAAGGAGTTACGGAACGAAAGCGACTCGCAAACGGGAATCGAACTCAGTACCTCAGTACGAGAGGCACTATTTATATTTTGAGCCTAATAATAAAAAAAAACAGTAATTTGCCATTGAAAATGACTTTATTGTTTTTCAAAATATTCTCCTTTATGATCTATACACTTCTGCATGCGTTCGAACCACTTGTCAAAGCATGTTTTCCATTCCGCTTGAGACTCCTCCAAAACATGGTTTTTGAATGCATCAACGGCTTCTTCTGCCGACGAAAATCGTTGTCCACGTAATTTATTCTTGACGTTCGGAAACAAAAAGAAGTCATTTGGTGCCAAATCAGGACTGAACGGCGGATGACCCATTAATTCGATTTTTTGAGTGCTCAAATAGTCGGTTGTTAGACGAGATGTGTGACAGCTGGCATTGTCTTGATGAAGAATGATCCGACGGCGCTTGTTTGTTTTCCTTATTTCATCGAAGACTTCCGGCAAACAAATGGTTGTGTACCATTCAGAATTGACCGTTCTACGTTCCTCTAAAGGCACATGACCAGTTTTTCCGAAGTGCTTCGAGCGCGAACAACTTTTGTTGGATTTGGTTCATCTTGAAACACCCTTACAGTCGACTGCTGTTTACTTTTCCGGCTCATACGCATATATCCATGACGTCACCTGTTACAATCTTATACACGTCTTTTGAAGCACCGCCAAATGTATTTCTAAAGCATTTGTTTGCACCAATCGACACGAGCATCTTTTTGTGATTTTGTCAGATTATGTGGGATCCAATTTGAACAAAACTTTTTCACGGCTAAATGATCATGCAATATTTTATATATGCTGGTGGAACTAAATGCCTAAGGTTGCCTCAATCTCACAGTATGTCACATGACGATCTTGCATTGTTAGTTTTTGCACAGCATCAATGTTTTTTGACACAACAACTGATTTGGACGACCTTCGTCGGTGAGCGAACGACGACCACGATTGATACCAGCGTTTCACAGTGGCAAAGGATGGGGCTTTATCGCCAAAAGTGGAAGTAACTTGATCGATTGCACTCCTGTTCTTGATAATCCACGTCAATAAATCATTGCACGAAAATTTTCACGAGTTAATTCCCATTTTTTCGCTGAGACACAATTTTCAAGTGACTGTAAACAACATAAATCGCGCTCAAATAACAAAACGTTCTGAAGAAGGTTATGGTCAAAAATGTCAAACTTTCAAGTGGAATCGTCAGATAGCACCTGACAACACTCTGTGTTGCCAAGGCTCAAAATATAAATAGTGCCCCTCGTACACCATTATCTCGCCTCAAAATGCTCGGCTATAATGGCACCAGAAATGCAATTAAGTCGCCTCATAATTTAAATACAGTAATTTTTTTTTACAAAATACAAAAATAAAGAAAATTATAACAGTATTAATAGGCATGGCTAACGCCGTCTGCCAGAGTTTGCTAGACATTGAAATAACAAATTATCTCAACAAACTAAACAAGATTAACTCAATTAATGTCGAAGTAAAAGAAAAAATTAATTGTTTCACAATAAAAAATTATTACTCTGCTCAATAAAATTAAATAAAATTAAATACTGGATTTTAAATAAAGAATAGTGTAAATAATTATCAGATACATATGTGATCTTTACTGGGAGGTAAATAATTTAAATAAGAGATTAAATACAAGAAAAATAGAAATAATTTGAAGTTATATGAAGTGCTTAAAATATAAATAAGGAAGTGAAAATATTAGTAAATAAATGAACTTTATAACTTAAGTAATAAACATGAGAAGTATTAGGAGGTCAAGTTTTTCCTCAAAACCATAGCCCTACGAGTATATTCAAGCAAAGGTTTACACGACTTGGAGGATAACATCTGCACTATGTCACTCCCTTGAAGAGTGGCACTACCAAGGAAACATTTTCTCAAATCACTTAGAGCGGGACATTCTACTAAAAAGTGATGAAGATTTTCTTTACTGAAAAAACACATATTACATAATTCCTCCTGATAATCCCTCTCTATACAAGGAACCGAATTTAGCTTCAAAAGTTCACCCTTAATTTTCAGCAATAGACTCAAATCGGACAAATTCATATTGACATCAGAGTGAGGCGCGCAAAATCTTCTGGGCTCCTCCTCAACCTCCATAAGAGCTCTATACAATAGAAACTGTTCAGAACTCTTTGCACGACTAAGAGAATCTGCGATGTAAGACGATTTTATTGCTGAAAGCAGATCATCGAGCTGCCCACGCCATAATAGCTTATTCGTCAGTTGAGAGTCAAAGTTGACCGCATACCTTTGGCACAATAAGACCCAAGACGAGAACCACGAAACCCTCTGTCGTACCACCTCCTGAGCCACCACCTTGGGCAAACGATGAGAAGGGAGATCCAAAGTACGAAGGCAATAATTTATATGAAGCCTCAGAGTATGCAAAAACACTGGATCTAGAGAGGTCTCAATATGGAGCATGAAGTTGGGAGTAAAGGCTGGAAGAAGAAATAGTTTTTTGATAAAATAACGCTGAAATTTTTCCAGCGATTCGAACCTTTCATGACCCCAAACTTGGGCGCCAAAACAGGCAATAGAACGGGATACAGACTTGAAAACCTGAAACTTAACATGAATTGGAACTTCATTTTGCGAAATTAACTTAGTCCAAACTGTATTAATACCAAGTTTTGCGGTAGAGATTTTTTCTTTAAGATGTTCTTGAAAAGAGAGCTGACTAGATAAAGTAACTCCCAAATATTTGAAATACAGTAATTAAAAAGTGAAAATAATTTTTTAATGTGAAAGTGAACAATTCCAAAATAACAATAAAGACGAAGGTTGTCTTGTAAAAGCAGTCAAAGGAAAAAAACAATATTAGTTGAAATTATAGATGAATAATAACAGTTAAATACACGGGGATGTACATTATGTGGTGTATTAAATATATAAGTATATAATTTTATGGTCGAACAAGAGTAGCCTGTATTGTAAGGGTACAGTTACTACGGACAAACCATATTTGTAATAGGGTATTAATTTCAAGATAGGCATATTTGCATCATCATCATTGCCTACCAGTACCAAGGCTCTTTTGCCTATTCTCTTTTTACTTCTTGTGTTCGTATTTGTTTTTATAAATTATGTACGTTTATTTTCTCGTATCAAATATGGAGTCAAGTTTCATATTATAGTCGTTTATTTTCCTTATCTTCTCTCTGTCTTTCTCTGTGGCTCTGTCAGAATGTTTTATGAGTACCATTAAAGATGCTTCACAATTCAGGCAACTTAGCTTAATTAAACTTAGCTGTTATGTGAATACGTTTGTAAAAACGTAATGGACATTACTTATCAGAAAATAAATAAATACCTATGAAGCGACCATTTCCATTTTATTTTTTATTTTTAAATCTTTTTGGGCGAAGTAAATAAAACAGAATTCTTGGAAATTATTTCAGAAAACTTTAAAACAACGTTTTTTCTATTAAAAGCATTCCGGAAAAGAGCATTTCTTCTAAGACAGTGTTCCCAACCTACACAACTGTGCCACGGCTACGGTAGAAGTGTGCCGTGGCAAAAAAATACAAAAAATTATAATGGCGTTGCATTAAAATTAATTATAAGTTAAAGTAGTAACATAAAATGATGCGGATATACCATTAGTTTCGACACAAAACAAACCTCACTTCATCAGTTCTGCTTGGCGGTGGCGCTCCATAACAATTTCAATAGTGATGGGCAGAACGAGTCCATCTTTGGAGTCGTTAGATTTGAATCAGTTCCAGGGTTGGAATCGATTCCAACAACTCTGATTTCACTGATTCCAGTCTCTGTACTTACCCTAAGCATTAGTACAAATGTCCCACAATTTATTAAAATATATCATTAAAAGCTAGCTTTCCCAGTAAATAACAAAACTATATTTCTTTAACACACATAAAGTACTATCCCTAATTCCCAAATGCTCCGATAAATATAAAAATTAACCACGTAACACAAATATTAACCCAAAAAATAGGCTAGTCAAATTATAAAATTTAAAGCAATGCAGTTTAGTCATTATCTAGCTTGACCACTGTAAGACTGGAGTTAACTTGCTTCAAGAGGATTCAAGATGGAGAATTAGTCAAATATGTCACAGCTTTCGTTCTTCTTTATTGGCTGTTTAGTTTTTGGTAACTTTAATCTCAATTAGAGGGGCTTTTAATCACTTTCTTTTAGTTACGGATTTACAATTTTTTGCATGAATTACAGGCACTTCTTGGCATTAAAATAAAGAATTTCTTGGTCATAAGATTCATTGCTACTGTATAATATGTAGTTAATTGAATTGACAGAGAACGGGTATAGTCAGGTAAATGATTGGGTTCTTATTAATGTTACAGCCTGCCACGAAAACTTGTATTTTTCTAGGATTGTAATGGTGTTGTTATTACAGCACTAGTTGAGCATAATACGTCATTTTAAAATGAAATGGAAGCATTTCAGTTCCAGTTACTGTTTGGTATCTGAACTAATGGTGCCATGACCAGAAAAAGGTTTGGAAGCACTGCTATAAAGTGTTATTTCTGATTATTGTACTGTCTTACCACCTCTACAATATTAACAAGAATTCAATGTTGAACTAAATTTCTTAAATTCGTAGACTGTCAGCTGACCCGAAGGGCAATTTTACCGTACAGATGTATCTATATTTTGATATTTTATTGCCAATAGCTCTGATGATTTTTCACTTTGGATTGTGACTACAAACACATAAATCTACAGACTTTTTTTTTGCCCTAAAAATTCGATTAATACGTAGTACTCCTGAGAGAGGAGAACGAGTTGATTACTTCCTAAAGTGATAAGAATTAAATATGATTGAGTTCACGAGTTTTTGTTAGATATTAATAAGATACAAACTTGAGAATTGTTTTAAGGAAAGGTCGGATTCAGCCTTTACTTAACTCGAAATAAAGTGCATTCCAGATCAGCTAGTCTCCAAAAAATTGCTGCATGACAAGCCAGAATAGCGAAGATAGAAGGCACAACCTTGGCTGTTGTGTTGTATGTGTGGGATATCAGAATGCTTGGAATCAGAAAATGTGGCTATACATAGAGCCTAAGACAGAAGTAAATGGCGTCCGTTAGGAGTAAGGCCGAAGATTTTGGAGCAAGAAAGAATGAGAGATCAAAGAAAATGTATTAACATGTCAAAACATGTCTATTTTCCAGGATCCTTTGAAAAGCTAAGATGATTTACAGATCACAAAATCAGATCCACAAAGAGTGATGCTGTGATTAGCGATGAGTTTAAAATAAATCTATGATTCCTACAACTTCTTTTGTCACCATTGGTGCAAATTTATCTTAACAAAAATAGGTAAAAACCAAAGAATACAAGAAAAATGTAATTGAATAAATTCCCTTACACTTCTTCTGAAGCTCGTTATTGCTACTTAAGCAAATTAGTAAAATATAAATAAGAAGATAAGAAACGAGGAAGTGTCCACTGACGTAAGTATAATGTAAATCACCGGGAAGGTTAAAGTACAACAGAGAGGTTACAGATTTAGAAGGCAGGATTATTTTAGTTACAAAAAAAAAGAAATCACAAGTGCGTGTACAAGACAATAAAGAGAGCATTGTACAAATCTTTTACAATACAGAAATTCTTCCTTGTAAATTGTTGGTTACTTTGAAAGAAAACTGACCAGACTGGATTGTAATTCGCTTAGGTAAAAGAGGGCAAAGAGGTCGACTGATTTACTATGGAACTTGAATAGCTATTCTCATTGGAGAAACATTGCGACCAAAGTATCTCCATTCTTTACTCCTGCGTTTTAAATAGAACTAAAAAACTGAAACGGAACTTTATTCATTCAATATTATTTTAAGATTTCTTACTAAACAATTTGGTGGAATTGAGGGAACTTTTAGAATATTCAAAAACTTAATCAGTACCATTTTTCAATTCGTTTAAAATACTGATAACTTCTTGAGCAGTAGTTTTACTGAATGCGTAGATTTTTTTTTTTTTAATTTATTTGTAAAGTTACACCAGCTATAAGACATGCTATAAGTAACAATGACAATAACTGACATCAAACTAACTAATTGAGGGGAGAAGTTACCCAGTGATAACACTCCCTAAGTCGTCACCCAGGATTAGCTACTCTCTTCAGAAGAGAGAAAATCGCGAGGCCACTAGCTGATTTTAATCGTCTGGGAGGATGATAAATGGCGGACAAGAGGATTGGAATGAGAGTGCAAGTTCTGGATGAAAACTTTTATAGCGAGTTCGTGCAACCTGGACTTACAAACGGAATTTCTAGGTCTGTGTGAATGGTAAGATTTGAAACGTAAAATGGAGCGTTTACGATATGCGAAGAATTTTAGACTGAAGCGATTCGTTGAACCCCACAGTTCAATACCGTACGTCCAGGCGGGGTTTTAGTACAGAATTGTAAATCAGTCGTTTGTTACTAAGTGAAAGTTTTGAACGTTGGTCTTGTAGTCTTTTAAGTAGACGATAACGCCAATTAACTTTAGTTCGTTTAAGTCGTGTGTGCGGGTTCCAAGTCCAGTCTTTTTGTCTAAATACAGCCCCAAGATAACGGACACAACATTGGCAGGAGGAATTGGAATTGTGTCATAGAAGATCGGAGGAAGAATGATGCGGCGGAGAGTAAAAGTAATATTTTGAGATTTTGGAGTAGATTAAACTTTGTAAACTCTTTGGAATCGTTATTTTTGTTACCATTTGTTTAGATCTGCCCATGACAGTGCGGTTGCAAAAAGATTTTATAGTATTTACGTGAAACGTCATCAAGGACGTTCAAAAGAAAAAGAAGAGTTTGTGGATTTAAATAGGGTTAAGATTGTTCAAAAATTCCAACTTCATCGTGAACATAATTTTCTAAAGCAATCCATTCAATGATACCACAGATTTTTCTCAGTGATTGTCTTAATGGTAAAACGCTTCAGTTATCTGGTGGGCTGGTTTTTCTGGTCTCAGAAAACATCTGCACAGTTGGGAAGGTTATTTTAACCTGAAACGTTCATGTAGGCTTTGCCACGAGAAGAACCAGGATATGGGTACTCATATTCTGTTTGGTAAAAGTCTTAGGCGACTAATGACATCTGTCTCCCTTTCTCTCACAAGGTTATGTATGAGATTTTTTGGCTTTCTGCGGCCTGGAGGGGATCCAAATCCTAAAGAAGACTTAGAGGGAAAGATCCTGGAGCTTTTTAAGATGGGAAGGATTTATTTAGGAGATGATATGATAAGGCTCTCTGACTGCAGCGTGCCTTGGAGACTCAGACCCACTTCTTTTGATCCAATAACATTCTGTAAACATCTTTTCCAGCATCAACTTTGCAACAGCCACCCAGGACCGAACTTGCTTTACCAACATGAGAGAATATTTATTTCTTTTCCGCTGAACGCAAATATAATGGCAACTCATCATCTTTCTCGTTACGCCTCTATGTGTTTTGAATGGTGTGGTTCTTGGACTTAACCAAGAGGCTAATCCACTACCTCCCTATGTACTGATTAGCCAATTTCTTCAGGAAATGGTTCCTTTGATTTTCGTGTTTCTTTCATTCTTGCCAGAGACGAGGATATAATGAAATCTACTTGATTATTTTTGTAACTTAAATGTAAATTAGTTGATTAGATTCTATTTAGAAGCGTTACAGCTATTTTAAGTAAACATTAAGTAAACAGTAAACATTTTATTGATATCCCCCTATAAAAATAACAGTAAACATTGTCCAGGATGTTTAGCTTGTTTTCGCACACAAAATATATGATTGTTACTTCAAAAGATTACTGTAGGTATAAAAAGAAATCTTGGGTAACGTTGTGACAACAAAACATGCTTGGTAACTTCCAAGAGATGGACGATTAAAATGTTAAAAGGTAACCATAAAGTGGTTGAAGCTTCTACAGAAAGTAAGGGTGCATATAGGAAGGCTACACCATAAGCAATGTAAGAAGAGGAAGAAGCTGGAGAGGATTCTGCATCACTTCTTAGTGTCCTTCTTTTCCATTTCCAGAAGAGAGGTCATAGGTCGCCCAGGACACGTATATGCACCTTTTTTTTTCTTAAGTGTCCTGTATCCTTAACACCTCCAGGATATTAATTATGCACAAACTACTTGGCTTTCTCACATGTTTATGAAGAAATAAATAAAAGATTGTTTACCGCTAATGCAATAAATAACTTCTTATGGCTTCCACTCTAACACTTTTCAAAAAATAATAGTTTTTGCTATTTATTGACTAAAAATGGTTTGATTTTTTTCAATTTTGTTTACCCGTTGTTTATGCTAATTGAAGATCATCCAATATTAGTTGGCGCAGTAAATTATCCGATCTTAATGGGTTGGACCTTCCTTATATATTAGTTTCTTACCTAGATAAGATTCTAGTAGGGCTCCCACCACTCTAGGAGCTCACTCTCCAGACCCGTCCTTTTAATCCGACTCTTAATTACGGAGAGCGACTCTTGTGTAAAGCTCACAGGCCTTGGTTTTTCCTCCCCGAGAAGTAACATCCTTAGCCACACGAGCCCCTCACACTGACAAAACACGTGCAGTGCCGTTTCCTCCTCCTTTTCCTGACAGAACCTACAAAAGGCTATCATCCGCCATGACCCATGTTTTCTGAGCCTGCAGTGGCCCAGTTAATAGGCCTACAATCATCCTTATAGCCCCACAGCCTTGGATTAATTCTGCGGACAGCCTTGGTGAATAGCCCGTGATGAATTCCATCGCCTGTCTGCTAGCCACCTCAAAGTAGTTGCTTATCTAACTATCTATTCTTGCCCAAAACTTGCAGAACCTTTGACTGAATCCATTAACAACTTCAGCCCACCAAAATCGAAACTAGAAACTTTACCCGAAAACTAGCCCAGGGTTATCCTCTTAGGAAATGCAGTCAAATTCAGGGAAATACCTCTAGTTGTCTCCTAGAGTGTCTTTATTTTTCCTGCGTATTACCATATCCATTGAAACTGGTTTTTAGATTCTTAGATGTTTTAGGTGAGCTCATTTCCTTTTGAAATCATCAGTTTTTTTCCAGCCCAATAAAGATCCAGTTCGACAGAGGAGATAAACTAGAATTTTAGCCGACATTACTATAACTATCTATTTGTCTGTTTTCTGTCTGTCTGAACACCAAAAATCTAAAAGAAGAGTGTACATTGAAGTGCATAGTTTTGAAATAAATTTAGCCCAATGCATGTAGTCAAAAATAGGATTTTGTTTATTGCACTTCCTGCAGTTAAAAAGGAACTCTATTGGTTAATTAAGTGCCCATTTAATTATGAGTTATTTTGAAATTACTAGAAGTGAAAGTAAGAAGAAAAAATTTTTATTTTTGTTCTGACGTCACCTCTTTTTTAAATTCTAGTGTGAGAAAAAATAATTTCATATTTAATGATCATCACTCAAAGTAAAGACGTCATTAAATACGTCATCACGGTTGACGTTATTACTTTAAGACATTTGTTGCGAGAGTATGCAGTAATTCCTTATATAGAATTGAAAAGTTATGCACATAATTGTAAATTGTAGTGCATTTCATCATATAAGAAATATTATGGGAGCTTAAACATTTATTTTACTTTTATTATCATTTTATCGCCATATCCCATCTTGGCTCATCTTAAATCATGCTTAAGATGTTTCACCACTTTCGTTTTTTATCTATTTCTTTATTTCATTTGAAAGCTAGAGAAGAAGTTAAGCTATAGTTTTTGTAAGTTAGCTCATTTAATAAGTCATAATGCTATTTATTCGTACAGTTAGTTCAATACTGATTAGGAAAACTGTAAGAGATGAATTTAAGGGAGTCGATCAGGGCTTAAAACTGAAATGATGTGAGATTGTTTTAGCGTAATATCAGCATTTTTGGGAGGAAAATGAAGGACATATCGAATAAAATAAAATAAATACTTTATAAAATTAATAATGTTAAGGTGACCAATTTTTTTACAATGAAAATGAGGACAAAAAAATTTAAGAAAAAAGTACAAAGTAAATAAGTGAAACATTTTATTAATTCAATTATTTACAAATTATGCTTACTATATTTATTTAATTAACCCATTAACTGCCACGATCCCCAATTGGGGATATTTTTTTATATATTTGTAGAACTGTTTTTTTGGCGGAAAATAACAAATTAATTTAGAGCAGTAAGTAGTAAACTGTATTGATGGTAAACATTTACATTTTCTTGTCTAGTTTTTGGTCAATAAGAAAACAAAGTGAAAATTTCCAGGTTAGTCGTTCATAGCAGCCATGTTACTTTTCAAGTTTGTTTTTTATCAATTATTTTTGTAATAATTAAACTAAGCGTTTTAGCACAGTTAATTCAAAGGTTCTAGTTGTAGGAAACAATATTATCTTCCATAAATATTTTAGAGAATTAGAGAAAATGGATTTTGAACAGTGATCCCCAAATGGGGATCGTGGCATATAGGGTGAACAAATTTCCGAGTTATAGAATACTTTTAGTATTTATTTATAGAAATGGGAACCAAATAATTTTATACATTCAGTGAACTAGAAGAAGCAGTAAAAGGGCCTTCAATGAGAACCGCGGCTTTCGAAGATTACATTTCTTCCCATATCGTTACAGATTACATTTTATCCGGGCTCATATCGTTTATTTACAGATGGGTCCAAAATCAATAATAAAGTCGGAAGTGCTGTGTATGATCCGGTTCGGAACTATTTTACGATAATTAAATTAGAAGATGAGGCGTCCATCTATACAGCGGAGCTAATTGCTATTTTAACGGCTTTAAAATATATTTATTCGTTGTCGGAGAAAAAATATACCATTATTAGTGACATCCAGAGTGCGTTGTGTAAATTATCACATATACACAACCAGTCTGCAGGAATGAATCACATTATCGCAGAGATTGTAGAAACTATTGCCATTTTTAAAGAGAAGGGAGTCTGCATTAATTTTTTGTGGGTAAGGGGTCATTGTGGTATAAAAGAGAATGAAATGGTTGATACACTTGCAAAGGAAGCCACCAATAGTGGGGAAATGGCTAATTATAAATTACCACACACCGATATCAAGGGTATAATTGCAAAAGCAGCACTACAAAAATGGCAGACAGATTACAATAATGGTGATAAAGGTAGATTCTATAAAACTATGGCAGATCAGTTACCTAGACAACCATGGTTTAAGGGAACTGTCACTAATAAATGGGTTGTTACGACAATAAGCAGGCTGAGAGCGAACCACGCGGTGTGCGGATCGTATCTACACAGGATCAACAAAAGGTCCTCTCTCCTCTTTGCGTAGATTGCAATGAGGAGGAGGATTTCAAACATGTAATAATGATATGTCCCACGTTATGTAGTAGAAAGGAAACGAATGTTTGACGACATATACAGGTATTTAGATGCACCATTTCGCTACGAAGACATTATATTCTCCACCAACATTTATGTGCTTAAGTCGATAGCAGAGCTAGCAATGAAATATGAATGTATTTAAAAGCTATAGCCGAATTAGAATAAATGGAAGAAAATGCTTAGAGAAGGATTACGTGATTTTAATTTTGGTTAAGCTAGAAGAATGGCAGGAGCACAGAGTGCTGCTCCATCCATTAGCAGTACTTTATGTAAATAGTTGTATATAGTAGAGGGATGAATGTGTGAAGCGAATGTATTTGTAGGTAAGAATGGAGAGTGAGTGATATGCTAGTGATAAGCACCTAGACGATGATGGCTGTATGGCGGAAGCCAATGCCAAAAAATGTTTCAAAAAAAAAAAGGGCCTTCACTTTTTAGAGCAGTTTGACTTTGAGTCTGATACTGATTCAACAATAGATATTGTTGAACAGCCTCCGGACTTACTAGATATTGTTTCTGATGTTGAAGAAATTGACGAAAATGAATTAGTTCATTGCCAGCCAAAGGATGTCCCGGAGATATTAGAGCTTCATTCCAGTAATTTTTCTGTAGAGTTCTCTTTTATGAAACCAAACACTGTCAGTTATAGCCCACCAAATCAGATCAAGGATGTACAGAGAGTGCGATATTACGGTCATCACTTTTTGAATCAGTTTATAAGAGGGAAACCAATACGATTTGACTTCAAGCAAGGGGTCATGTACAACCGGTTACTGTTTTCGTGCTGAATAATACGAAGGCAAACAAAACGTTGCGTTTCAAGTTGAAAATTATGGTGCTTCCGTCATATTGAAAAATATTTCAATCATTGATAATCCTTCAAATCTATTTTCTATTACTTATTTTTAAAATTTTCTATTACTGACAAATAAGAAAACCCGTTAAATCCACAGAGCTAATAAATACATGTTTCAATGAGACGTAACAACCTGTACTCAGTTTTGAACATCCAATCTGCCACGATCCCCAAATGGGACTTTTTTAAAAAAACCTTTTATTTTTTTATATAATGCATTATTTCATAAATTTCACTTATGAATGACAATTTTGACTCAAACTAAACATGATAGAGCAAGAAAAATATATTTAAAAAATTTGGCAGTTAATGGGTTAAATGAGTATTTTTCCATTGAATGGATATTTTTTGTCAATATATCATTTTTTAACAGTATATTGGAAATTCCGGAGCAAGAAATATCCTTCATATTGAACTTTACAGTAAGTGCTGCAGCTAGAGTATCAACATTCAATCTTGATTTCTCACTTAGCCAAAAATCATTACCCATTGAAAAAACTCTTCCAACCGCTGCATTTGTTCCAGGGCAGCACAACGTAAATTCAACAGGAATTACTAAATTTTCATAGGGAATGTGTTCATTTTTGAAATGGTTAAATATTTCCACCCATCTTTTATCAATTTCAACATGTTGATTTTCCCATTGTTCTAATTTATCAGAATTTAAATACGAGGGTCGTTTGAAAAGTCCGTGCAAAAATAAAAACTACTTAATTTTTTGGGGTAAACCTTTTTTTATTTTTCAACATAGTCTCCTTTTAGGCTTATACACTTCGTCCAACGCTGCTCTAGTTTGTTGATCCCTTCCGAATAATAGGATTTGTCCAAGTCTGAAAAATAGCCATTCGTTTCTGCAATCACCTCCTCGTTTGAATAAAATCTTTTTCCCGCCAGCCATTTCTTCATATTGGGGAACAAATAGTAGTCCGAGGGAGCCAAGTCTGGAGGATAGGGGTGATGTGAAACGAGTTGGAACCCTATTTCCATTAATTTTGCGACCACAATTGCTGAGGTGTGAGCTGGTGCGTTGTCGTGATGGAAAAGGACTTTTTTGTGGGCCAATCGTGGGCGTTTTTCTTGCAGCTCCGTTTTCAAACGGTCCAATAAAGATGAATAATATGCACCTGTAATAGTTTTACCCTTTTCCAGATAGTCGATGAGGATTATTCCTTGCGAATCCCAAAAGACAGTCGCCATAATCTTTCCGGCCGAAGGAACGGTCTTCGCCTTTTTTGGCCCAGATTCCCCCTTGGTAACCCGTTGTTTAGATTGTTCTTTGGTCTCAGGAGTGTAGTGATGTATTCATGTTTCATCAACAGTGACGAAACGACGCTTAAAGTCCTGCGGATTCTTCTGGAACAGCTGCAAACCGTCCTTGCAACACTTCACACGAAAGGTGATCGTATTTATTAGCTAATATGAAAAACGAATACTTGAAGAAATTTGAGATACATGAAACTTTAAGGAATCAAGAAAACTTTAAAGTCAATCTATGTCCTTTAAAATGGTAAATTCGGATTTAAGTATCCTTGGAAATATTATTCAGTGTAACTATTTCCATGCTTTTTGATTTCCAAATCAACACTCAGCATTCATCAGAGCAATAGAATAAATTAAAGGCCACCATTTCTAGTTAATAAAATCGCACGCTACTTACAAACTAAATGGCCTTAAAGAGTACACAATAAAAACAGCTTTCGGTCGGCCCTAATGGAAGGAGACAAAGCACAGGAAGTCGTCAGGTCCTAAAAAGGATTGTTAAATGTTATTTTATTATTGAACATAACTATTGTATTTAAGTTTTTAAAAAAATAGCCATGAAATATGGGTTGAGCTTTTTTTTTGTATTTATGTAGGTACTAAAAAGCTCGTACTTATTTTGTACGTAAATTTTTTTTTAATGTAATTATCTTATTTTTTGACGGTTTTTAAGCATCAAATTGAAAAAATTTAAAGTAAATAAGTTCGCTAACTTTAAGGAGGCTAGTAAAAGTTGTTTTATAACTTCATACTTATTACTGAACTATTTATTTTTTTACCATTTTCTTTTGGAGGACATTTCCTTTTTCTTAAGAAGTGAAGCCATCTTGGCAATTGTTAATGTACGCTGTACGAAGTACGATTTATTAAGTGTATTGTAGAGATTTCATGAACGAATCATTAATGCTCCGAGAGAACCGAAATAGATTTTGGCCTATCATGTAACTTTTTTTGGTCACTCAACGTTACAGTCACAATCGATTCCAAAATATATCACTAAAACTGTACGAGGTGTGGCTATTAAAGAACGATACTGATGCTGCTACAGAAGAACTATGCATGCGTCAAATCCTAACGACCGACAGCTGTGCAGCGTAAAGCCTTTTCTCTTTCGATTGCAGCGTCTCACGTGTTTGTAGAGAAATCTGTCTGACCGGAACCGTCGATTGTGTAAGAGGTGATAGTTTCGTTTTTCCCGAAAACATGATACTACTCATGTAGTAGAGCAACGAATTGTCGTGAAATTTCACATGAAACTGGGGAAAACCGCTACTGAATGTTATCTTTTATTAAAAGAAGTTTATGGCGATGAATGTTGTATCACGTGCGCGAGTTTTTTGAGTGGTTCAAGGCGTTTCCAAGATTGCCGAGAAGGCGTCGGAGATGATGACCCCCTCACGTCCAAAACGGAAGAAAATATCGATTATAATTAATCAACATTACTACCGGTGAGGTACTTGCTCAACTCCGTGAAAGAGTAAGGAAAAAAACGACCCAATTTGTGGAAGAACAAGTCACGGGGTTCTCCATCAAGACGACCGGCGCCGGCTTACACTGCATTGTCTGTCACAAGAAGTTTCTAGCCAAGTACAACATCCCAGTTTTATGCCATCCGCCTTATTCGCCTTACCTGGCCCCATGCGACTTTTATCTGTTCCCCAAAGTCAAATCTGCATTAAAAAAAAAGGAACACGATTTCAGTCCTTCGAAGCTGTGAAAGAAGACGTTTGACGTTTTACTTTGACTTATTTTAATACTTCTTCCCCTTCAATTACAAAGTTTATTTTCCTGGTGGTTTCGATAGCATAACTTTCCACACCACTGGCTTAGAATTACTAAAATTTTATACAATTACAACTTAGAAGGCTTATTCATTAAAAATGCATAAAATTTGCCTAAACTTTTCAGAATGAACACTAACTATTTCGCAAATAAATACATTCATACCAGAAAATACATTATTACTAATACATACACGCTTTCTACATTCACTCTGGAGAAGTGTACTTGATATTCCACTCCTCGCTTAAGATATCCTAACCTAACTTATCTAAATTTTACTATATAATCGCTATTCTTCAAAAAGACAAATAGCCTTCCTAAATAAGGGGAATCCTTTAATATTGCTCGCGAGGCACATGGTAGCCCTGTTCTTTGTCTTTTTCCTTTGAGTGCCTGATATTCTTCTAAATATTTGGATCACCATCAATCTTTCTCCACATAGTGGGCATTTTGGTTTTTCTTCTGTTCACTAGTAGATCTCCAAGTCTGGTGAGCACTACCGACTCTCTAGGCAGTAAGTTCTCTATTATTCGATTAAGTACTTTTGGCTTATTTTTCTTCAACTTCTCTTTTAGGGAGATCCCGTAGGGATTGCCACTTTCTGTACATAGCGTGCTTCGCAAGTAATTGTTAAAAGAGCTATAGTGAATTATTACACCAAAAGAAAAGAATAGAAGTGCATTTTACAGAAAATCTTGCAAATAATTCCTTATCTTTCTAATGCAAATTTAATTTGCCGAGATTTACAACAAACTTTGGTGGCAAATTCCGCATAAACAATTTAATACAAAGTGTTACACTGTATTTATATTATTGGCTAATAAATAAATAAAAAGCACATAAACAAATACCAAATTTGCATTTTACAGATATTTAAATTATATAACAAGTATGTAAAAAAGTAAAGATAACAAAAACGTCCATAAATATAAAGCCTACTGTTTGGATTTTCTATTACCTACTGAGAAAAAAAACTCCATTACTATTATTCCAAAGTGTTTTACATTTATCATATAGGCAGTGGGATATTTTATTGAATGCAAATTTTCTAGAAGTGGTCGCGCCGCTTTTTCAAAAGAATTCCATTCTAAACTCACAATCCTCGTGTCTTGTACGCTTTTCTCTTCTATCCTTCTATATATAATTCTAGTTGTCCTTTTTTTAACATTATGAATAAAAGATTATCCTTCCTCAGCATTATTTTACTCAGAAAAGGAACCAACGTAAACTTGGAATGTTCTCCAACTACATTGATATACATGTCCTTAAACTAAAAACTGTATACTTTAAAATGGCAGATGTAGGATAAGAATAGCTGTATAGTTTGCATTTTAAACTATTTCCTTCAATAAATGAACAACCTCACAAATTTTAAGTATTTTTTTACCAATTTTTGAAACTTCAAATGAACTCCTTTGGCAACTGCCTAGGAAATTAATGTAAAAGTGAAAAAGCCTTAAATTGATATTCTTCCTCCTCGAAATTTTGGTTTGATATTAAAAAATACAAAAAAAATTGGAGGATTAAAGTGAATTTACAAAACGCTAGATTGCGGCCCCATCGTTTATTTAAATCATACTGCACTTCCTTTTACTAACTCTACATTACTAAAAACAACTGACGTGGAATCTGAAAAGAACTGAAGAAACGCATTAGCATTTCTAGGTATCGCTCTAGCACCGTCTACTTCAAAACTGAACACCAAACTACAATGTACAGATATAAAACGCTCTACTGTAACTGATCTTGGACTTACGAAATGATCAGCCAAACATTCCATTATACGAGGTGTGGCTATTAAATAACGAGACTGATGCTGCTACAGAAGAACTATGCATGCGCCAAATCCTAACGACCGACAGCTGTGCAGCGTAAAGCCTTCTCTTTCGATTGCAGCGTCTCACGTGTTTGTAGGGAAATCTGTCTGACCGGAACCGTCGTTTGTGTAAGAGGTGTTAGTTTCGTTTTGCGCGAAAACATGATACTACACATGTACTTAGTAGAGCAAAGAATTGTCGTGAAATTTCACATGAAACTTGGTAAAACCGCTACTGAAACTTATCTTTTATTAAAAGAAGTTTATTGTGATGAATGTTAATCATGTGCGCGAGTTTTTGAGTGGTTCAAGGGTTTCCAAGATGGCCGAGAAGATGAAAACCTGATAATCAACATTACTACCGGTGAGGTGCTTGCTCAACTCCGTGAAAGTGTAAGGTAAAAAACGACCCGATTTGTGGAAGAACAAGTCACGGGGTTCTCCATCAAGAAAACCGGCGCCGGCTCACACTGCATTGCCTGTCGCAAGACGTTTCTAGCCAAGTACAACATCCCAGTTTTAGGGCCATCCGCCTTATTCGCCCGACCTGGCCCCATGTGACTTTAGATCTGTTCCCCAAAGTCAAATCTGCATTAAAAGGAACACGATATCAGTCCGCTGTGAAGCTGTGAAAGAAAAAGCGGCACGCTTCATGCAGGAGCTGACAGAAAAAGACTTCCAGCACTGTTTCGAACAATGGTAAATTCGCATGGAGCGTTGTAGGGATAGGGGAGTGGTGTATATTGAAGGTGATAATAACTAAATATGTATAAATTTAAAATAAAATGTTTTACAGCAATAGTCTCGTTATTTAATAGCCACACCTCGTAGCCCAAAATTTTCGACAAATAACTACTCTGCAACTGCACTATCGATAATTACATTCAATCAAGAGTTTTATCCAGAATTTCATAACAAA
Organism: Rhodnius prolixus; assembly: GCF_049639745.1. NCBI lineage: Eukaryota > Metazoa > Arthropoda > Insecta > Hemiptera > Reduviidae > Rhodnius > Rhodnius prolixus. Next base: position 23,033,924 of record NW_027411582.1, read on the forward strand.
AACAATAATTTTCATTCTAAACTTTCTGTTCCTATCTTAACCTCATAATTCACCAGCCCTCATCTTAAGTTCTACCTAAACTGCATTGATATTTAAAGCGGTCCTGTCGGAAATATCCCTTATTACGTGACCCAGTAAAATTACTTATGAAGGTGCAAATAAATTGTTCTGCAAAGTTTAAATCAATATTTTTGTAATTCTTTCATTTTAAGGATTGATTTTTAACAGCTGTTAAACAAAAAACACTAAAAATTAGTTTTAATAACTTTTAAACTCTATTTTGGATACCACCTTTTCAAGAACGGCATGTTTTCAGCGTGTGTATCCTGCATTCTGAAGATATAGTACTTAACAAAATTGTAGAGTGACAGAATATCTGTCATATCGTGGAATTAAGGCTAAAGGACAGATTTTATTTAATTTATTTCGCATACAAACTTGAAATGAATTATTGTTTTTAATGAATATAGTAATAAATAATATGTATTATAGTTCAAGTATATCCAGTAATAGTAGACAATGTTAGACATTAGAATACAAACAAGAATTCAGAACTGTGTTGTTTGTGTAATTCAATAGAGCTATTTGTTAACATCTTTCTCTAAACTTCATTCTCAAATAGACCCCTATTTAGTTATATCCCCCATTCCTGCGGTTAATGGGCGTATAAAGGTGATAATAGATGTGTAGATCCTGGTTACAACTGTTTACACTATCTACTATTGTAGATGTTTTCATTGTCTGCCCTTAATTTTTTATTTCTTTCCAAACAAATTTTGTAATCATAACGATGTACATAAATTTTGTGATTTAATGAGATAGATGTTTACTTATTTCTGCCCACGTATATTTTAATACTAGAACGATTAAGTTTATTCAAAGGTAATTCAACTGTTATTAATTACACCCATTTGTTGTTTCTTACTTCAATTACGATTATACTTTTTAGTAGTTTTAACGATTGCAGTTTTGTTTTATAATAATCCTGCATTCCATTTATTTAAAGATCCAAGCTATCGGAGACATCCTGCCTTCATCTTCAAGGCTGTTCTTTATCACAATAACAAAGCAAGATGATAAATACTCGTACATTATATGGTTTCTATTTATAATAAAGGACAGTTAACGTATTAAATAACGTATATACTTAACGCATTAAATAAAACTTAAGACTTGAACAATAGGAATTGAACCCAGTACCACCAACATGTTAACTTGGTGGACCGTGTCTCTAACCACTCGGCTACCATCTAGTTTACGATTGTATTATCTAAAAAAAACTTAGTAAGACAAACAAGCAGACGAAGAGTCTGGCAAAAATTAGTATATATATTATAATAATATTTAATGTAAATAACAAATTCACACTTACCTATACCTTTTTCTTTTTATCTTTTATTGGAATTTACAACTGCAACGATTGTAGCAACAAGCAAATGTGGTACCTGATGACAAAAAATGCGTGAAAATCATAAGTGAAGAAGGCACCCAGTGGTGTCACTCCAGTAACGTGCTTTGCTCTCACGATAAGAGAAGCTCACGACTTCAAGGCCATCTTCTCTTCACAATCTCCTTAGAGAATTACCTGGTAATGTGGAGGAAGATAGGTGTTCTATGAGAGGGATTAGGATGAGCTGCTGTAGAGTGGAATGATGAATTTGAGAAAACGAGTGTTAGCAAGATCTGTAATGAAAGGGATTTGGAGGTTATTATAGATGGTGAGGTTAGATACATAGAACGGAGCGTTAAGTAGTTTTTGAAGTATTTTTGTGACTGTAATGTCTGGAGGCGTAGAGAGTTGGAACGCTTCGATGCCGTATGGCTAAACAGGTCGCAGTAACAGTAGATACAAGAGTCTTTTGCTATGCCGGTTGAGTTTAGAACGTTTGTCAAGTAGTCTGGCGAGAAGTTTTGTAGCGTTGGTTAGTTTCTTGTCTTTTCAGGCTAATCTGGGGGATTCCATGTCAACCGTTTGTTCTAGGTGCAGTCCAAGGTAGCGTACTTTGTCCACAGTTGGTACAGGAGTTTGGTTCAAGATGATGGGAGGTAGGATTTTCCGTCTGAGAGTAAATACTATAAATTTTGATTTCGTAACGTTAGTTTTGATTCTCCATTTGAAAAGCCAGTCCTGTAAGTGGTTGATGTGTGTTTGTAGAGCTCGTGTAGCGAGTTCCGAGGATCGGAATGAGGTGATAAGATTGCAGTATCGTCAGCAAAGGTGGAGAGTATCGTCTGCTGTATATAAGATGTAAAGAAGAGGACCTAGGACACTGCCTGAGGAACACCACCTCGAGCTAGACGGATATCAGAGTCTGCTGCTCCACAGTTGACTCTGAAATACCGATCTTTTAGATAGGATTTGAGGATGAGGTAGTAAGTGTGAGGAAGAATCTCCCTCAGCTTAAACAGTAGTCCCTCGTGCCACACCCTGTCGAACGCCTATTGTGGCAATTCTGGCTATTATAATTTACAAACTTTTACGCCGTGTTGCCTAAAAAAAAATTGACATTAAGCCTTACCATTTTGTCTCTCATACTTCATTGCAAAGATCAAAGGCCGATATACTTGATATTTATGCCAAAGTCACTCTTAAATGATATGGATCCCAAAAATTAATACAAACTTCTTTATCAATGTCGTAACATTCTGCTCTTGTTCCAATTTCTTAGGCCGCTATTTAATCAAATAGAACTTTAGAGTTCTTTACTTTATGGTAGACCATTAATCTTCAACAATGAAAAGAATTGGACCACCATGCACTTTTATTATGCTTTTGTGTAGCTTTAAGCAAACTGACAACTTAAATGGCTTTGGTTTGTTTTCATAATTACAGGGCCAGATAAATGTGAAAATTATCTTTAAGAATAAGTTATTTGTATTTTTTATAAAATATGGAAAAGACCGCCCAGGGTGCTAAAATAGCTCTGGGTATCATAGTAGAAAAAGAGCGCGTTCTATTCACCCTGATCATCGCCGAACAAAGAACTCCCTTGCCTTAAATTCCATTGTTCCACAGTTATTTGTTTGAATCATTCAGCAGGAGTTTCACCTCAAACAATAAGGATAGAAAACTGCTCCGTTTTGAGGCCCTTTTTTGTTTAATAAAAAGATAATAATTCGGTATTTAACCTTCTTTTGAGATAAGCTTAGATCTGCTTACAAAAATACTTCTCGTAATTTATATTAGATATCCGCATTTTCAATCTTCTCAATTAGGAAGTGTTATATCTGAATGTATCCACTACCGCCCAACTAGCCAGAGTTGTAGACGATGTCACCGAGGCCTTTACTCAACGCAAGCACACTGGCATGATTCTGATGGACATCCACAAGGCGTTTGACACTGTCTGGCACGTTGGAATAATGGACAGGGGGATGTGAAACGAGTTGGAACCCTATTTCCATTAATTTTGCGACCACAACTGCTGAGGTGTGAGCTGGTGCGTTGTCGTGATGGAAAAAGACATTTTTGTGGGCGTTTTCTTGCAGCTCGGTTTTCAAACGGTCCAATAACGATGAATAATATGCACCTGTAATAGTTTTAATCTTTTCCAGATAGTCGATGAGGATTATTCCTTGCGAATCCCAAAAGACAGTCGCCATAATCTTTCCGGCCGAAGGAACGGTCTTCGCCTTTTTTGGCTCAGATTCCCCCTTGGTAACACATTGTTTAGATTGTTCTTTTGTCTCAGGAGTGTAGTGATGTATCCATGTTTCATCCACAGTGACGAAACGACGCTTAAAGTCCTGCGGATTTTTCTGGAACAGTTGCAAACCGTCCTTGCAACACTTCACACGATTTCGTTTTTGGTCAAGCGTGAGCAATCGCGGCACCCATCTTGCGGATAGCTTTGTCATGTCCAAATGTTGATGCAAAATATTATGTACCCGTTCATTCGAGATGCCCACAGCACTAGCAATCTCACGCACCTTCACTCTTCTGTCATCCATCACCATATCATGGATTTTATCAATGATTTCTGGAGTAGTAACCTCAACAGGGCGTCCAGAACGTTCAGCGTCACTTGTGCCCATATGGCCACTCCAGAAAATTTTGAAACCACTTATAAACTGTTCTAATCGAAGGTGCAGAGTCACCATAATGTTTATCAAGCTTCTCTTTAGTCTCCTCAGGCGTTTTGCCTTTCATAAAGTAGTGTTTAATCAACACACGAAATTCTTTTTCGTCCATTTTTTGAAAATCACTCGACTTCCTCGATTCAAACGAATGCCAAACACAAAAAAAAATAGACCGATCTGGCTGAAACTTGGTGTGTGTTCTTCCAAGAGATGCTACTAACTAAACATAACCTCGATACGCGCCAGTGGTGCTATCTCTCTGACTTTGCACTGACTTTTCAAACGACCCTCGTAACACCAACATGGACTATGTAGAGTGCACTGAATTCCCACGCGTTCAAAATCCAATCGGTATCTACAGCTCTTAGATTTTCTTCTTACAGTTCAGTGTCTGATAATAAGCAGCTTTGTCTGTAACGAGAGAACACTCTCCGGACTCTCGGCGCCAATATCCTCAAATATTAAACATAAATAGTTACCAAAAATAACCAGTTTGTAAATTCGCAAATACGTTTATATCCTAAAATCCATCCAAGCTGAAAATAATGTTTCTAATAACAACTAAATTTCGTAGATTTGTTAAGAATCCTTACCTGAAATGCTTTGATAAAAGAGCTGCAACGAGAACGTTACAGAAACAATATTAAATTATTTAAGAACAAAACATAACGGCTGTTTGAAAACGAGAAATAAATACAAGATTTTTTTTAGAAAGATCATTAATTCAAGTGACAGTAACACAGGACTTATGGTTTAATATTCAAAGTGTTTAAACTAAGTGCTTTCTTGACAGACAATACTTCTAACTTGGACTTGCCCTTAGTAATTAAGCTTGTCATGAACTGAACTTGATGAAATTTAACTTAATGATATATAGAATTTTTCTTTCTCCCTGATAATTAATTGAATAATTTTTGTTGAACAGTTGCTCGATATTACTGGATAAAACTATATTTGAGAAAAAGCAAGAGATGGTTTGCACATTCTTTTTGATACTTTGGTTATCATTTTAAGATTACGTTTAATGCCCAGGGTGTTCATTTTAAGACGACACAAATGCATATCATTTTCCCTTCATCTGATCTTGTACCAGAGACTCCCAATTTGACACCGTTAGATATTTTTTCTAATGGAGAGTATTAAGAAAATAAGTTTTTTGCGCGTCCATGACATCAGATGAGGTGAAGAATATCTGTGGTCTGCAGAGCCATTCCACCAGAGCAGATACAGAGAGCAGTTGATAACCTCCTGGCTAATCTTAATGAAATTCATTTAATCATAGTCTTTATCTCGATGTATTACAGCATCTAGTAAGTTGTTAATCCTTAAGTTTTACATGATGATGAGATAATTGAGGATTATACATCTTTCTTAGCAATTTATCTGGGCAGCATCCTTTAGAAGTGTATAGAAATTTTAATAATTTAAAGGTTTGGTTGTTAATTGTTTCTAGTTGTTAATCACTTTACTCAACTTGTGAAGCATGTACTGTGCCTTCAAAGGTGCCTCCTCTGGCTCGCGAGCCAGGTTAGCCAGGAGGTTATCTTATCTGAGGAGGCACCTTTGAAGGCACAGTACATGCTTCACAAGTTGAGTGAAGTGCATTATTTCATAAATTAAGGAATAAGTTTGATCCTTTACATGAAGGATATGATCACTTAAATATGTGGCTGGAGGTTTCCAATTTTTTTTTTGGTAATTAAACGCAACTCTCCCAAAATTACCAAAAAAGTATTAAACCTTGTTTGTGAACATCTAAAGCTCTTAACATTTGATTATTGCTTAGAAAATCACTCAGAAAACGACTTATTTCCCGATATTAAGAAAAATACTAGCTTTACGGCCTTAGCAATATTTTCAGTAGAAAAGGGATGAAAAAATACATAAAAATGACCTATCACGTGCTCTTCTTTCTCTTTGATAACAAGTTAAAAAATTGAAATATGGATTAATAAATACCAGATTTTGGAAATGGCCTAGCACCTTTAATTTTGAAGATATCGAATTACGGTTTCCGGTTTCTTTCATAACTTCTTATACTGTTTAAAACTGTGTACTTGAAAATAGTGGTCAACTGCGAACCCTCACTTTTGGACGCGCGTTTGCCGCGTACACAATCAAGGAATCTAAAATCAAGTCACATATTATGAAACTAGAGGTGACGGGCAACAAAATTTTTCCTCTACCATTTTTTACTCAGATTATCCGTTTAATCATGAAATGCCGTATTAAAATGTACACCTAGTATTTTATGAATGCAGTTGGAGAAAGAAATGAATAGTTAACTTTAACTTGCAGCCTTTATAAGTACTTAATAAAAAGTAGTTTTTAAGTATTATTTAAAGAAGTAATGTTTAATATTTCTAATTATATATATGTATATCTTTTAAAAGTTAACTCATTATGGTCACTGTGAATGAACGAATATGGTTAGGGAATGACGCGTTATTTATTTTATATCACACTTTATGGAGTATGAAGTTTTTTTAAAAAAATGCAATGAGAGAATTTCTAGCACGAGGAAGATTGCTGCTTCAAGATTACGTCCCTACCTTAATGGTAGGATAAAATAGCTTAGGTATAAGAACAAATATGCCTGCGTTAGAGGACCTTATATTAATTGTTTTACAAGTTATACGGCCGCAGTGAGGTAGACAAAAAGAAGTATACTGGGAGTAGTCCACTATGAGATGTAAGGAATGTTTAGAGACGGTAGGTTACAGCCAGAAGGTTATTTTATGGTAGTTAAAAAGAAGATGGGCAATGTAAGAGCGAAATGTCCTACCTATTTAGAGATGCAGTTTATTTTTGTCTTTTTCTTTTTATATGTACAAGTATTAAGCGAACTCCATGCGGTCTTACTTCCAAAGAACGCTTACCAAGCCAGCAGCAACAATCCTTTGGCTTTATTTTTGATATGATCATAACTCTTGGAATACAGAAAAAAAGGCGTCTGTCATATCTTAAGCTTATCAATTAAAGTACCAAACTAAGTACAGTTATTCTAAGTGCACTCTCCCTTAACTGGTCATATCTTATAGATCTTAACGCTATCCTTTTACAGACTATTTTCTATTCAACTACTTGAAATAATATATCTTACGATAAACTTCGATTGCTTTCAAGTAGCGATATAATCGAAAAATGGTCATTTTCTTATCGTACAAATTTCTTGATATTCAACTGTTCTCACGGTATTTCTTGGCGTTGTATTTTTACAAATTATGTTTTAAATATTTGATTTGCTAAATCTTAAAAGAAACAATACTATAATTTGTTAGTGGATTTTTGTGGTTATTTTTATGAATGCGAATTGAAAATGAAAAGTTGTAGAAGAGTTCTAACTTGTTTTGGGTAAATCTATGTAACGGAAGTTGTCCTTACGAATACATTTTTACTGGCCAAAAACTCTGTTTATTAAAACATCAAGAGCAAGTGGGTGTTGCATCACGATAATGCTCCTTGTCACACAGCAATTTCAATAAACAGAGTTTTTGGCCAGTAAAAACATTCCTGTGGCTCCTCAGCCTCCTTATTCGCCTGACTTGGAGTCCTTGTGACTTTTTTTCTCTTCCCGAAGTTGAAAAATCACCTCAAGGAAACTCATTTTGGGGCAGTCGAAAAAAATTCAAACGGCTGTAACCGACCAGCTGAAGGCTATTCCAGTATCGGAGTTCTAGCACTGCTATGAGGAGTGGAAGAAACGTCTCCAGCGCTGTGTGGCTTCAGAAGGAAGTTATTTTGAAGGTGACAATATAGAATTGTAATTCTTTTTGAATACAAAAATCAGTCTCATTACTTAATTTACAGACCTCGTATGTAGTTGTAGAGAACATCGTGGTGGAGCCATTTTGTTTGTTGTTTTTTTAAAATGAAGAATTCAATTAATAAGGTGGTACTTTTGGCTTTGGGATTTCCCTTTAAACCCAAAATTTTAGCAACTGTCCTTTAATGTACAAAGACATTATCATACATTATACTAAAAATATGACTTCAGAGGAATTCAAGGGACCAACATTATAATGTAAACAGTTTATACTACCAAGAGAGAAAGATATTTAGTGTTAACAGCTCTCTGTTGGCTAACCTGAAAGAAGAAAAAATAAAATTGAATACATAGAACTTAGGGCGCCTGCTCTATTATCATAGTTAGATTCATAGAATAAACGTTACAACGGCTTTAATTAAATCTTCAATAGCAGTACAATCCATCAATCAATCCATCAAACTGCGCAATTTCAATTAAATAAGAAAAGAGCTGTCAAAGAGGGAAATAACTTGTTACAGAAAGAGACGACGGGGTCCTGGGTGACTTTTTATACATTCATCACCATTCACTGGGTGACTTGATTCAGTTTTACTTTCCCCTTATTTTAATAGTTATATCATCTGTTTTATATATTCTAGTACCTTAATGGCAGCCATTCCTCTGCAGGACATTTAGATGTCTTCTAGAATATAATATATTTCTACCAGCATTGTGCTGTCCGTTGCTTTCTGGAAACCATTTCCTGTACGTGGAATTGAAGCCCATCAAAACTAGTAGATAGTAATTTTTTTTTCTTTTAATTTAAGGTGCGTCAATATCTCAGGTCATTGGCGCTCGGAGCTTTGTTCAGTGCACTGCCGGCCTCCGAGACAGTATTCTTTCTTTACAGACAATGCTGGCCATCACCGGGACAGTGAGCTGTAAGAAGCTCCTAGCAATAGACAGATCTAAAGGCCAGCAGCTATATTCGAACCCGGTATCTTCGCGTTGGAATCCAGCACGCTAACCATTGTACTAATAATCCCTTTACACCAAAGCAAATGATTTCAATTGATATCATAACTATGAACTTTTCAAGGCGAAATAACAGAGCAAATCCTTAAGAAGTTAGAAATATTTCTGATATAAAACTTTTTTATAGAAAGGACGATCCTCCTAAGACTTACTGGACCATCAACCCGCTACAGAATAGCCAACCACACGACGACAAATAAAACCTAAATTATTTAGCATATATTGCATGAAGATGTACACTTCATATTTTGAAACGCATATTTTTTTCTTTAGTTATCTACTTTAGAAAAAAATGGCTTACTAAATAATAGTTATTTATTTAACAAGTGTGGGAAGTAGTACTTTTCCTCACGCGAGGCAGGGATTGCACGCACGAGCGAGCGAAGCGAGGCGAGTGCAAGTGCAAATTGCCGAGTGTGAGGAAAATACTTGACACTCGAGTTAAATATTATATTTTTTCTGCAACCATTAGATTTATTAACTAAAAAAATTAAAAATTTCATTTTTACAGTCTACAAAAAGTAATTTATTTATTATAAACATTTATTGTTATATTACAATTATTTACATTACTTACGTATTTACATTACTTATTACATTTTCTGCTGTTTCTTTTATTGATGGAGGAGTGTTTTCTAAACAGGAATCACTAGAATCCATTTTAAATTTCTATAAGGTAACACTATAACCTTTTTAACTGTTATAATTAAAAATATCTAATTATTTATTAAAGTATTATTTTTATTTCTATATTCCTTTCAATTTTTATTTTATTTTTTAATATTCGTTTTTTAATTATTTAAATAAAATAAATTTAAATAAGCTTATTAGAGTTTTACAGAAAATATTTATGTTAATAAAAAAACTTCTTATATCAAGGAAGCACAATAAAGTTTTTCCACACACTAGTGCGGAAAGTGACACTAATGGGAATTTCCCCCCACTAGTGTGGGAAGTTGGGCATTACACAGCTGATTTTAATTGAGTAATGAGAACTTCCCAACATGGTTGCAGAAAAAACTTATTTCTTCTCTCTATTGCAATCTAATTTTGTTTTATTACTGCAATAAAGTATCCTGAAAGTACCTATTCTGGATAAACCATGTTTCCCCAAATCTCTAGCCGCTCCATCCACATCCTGAAGTAGTTTAATAGTTCCCTGACACCTTTTTTTCCAATTAAGACCCTCTGGTGATATTGAAGCTAAGCTCAAGCGCCTCCATGAACTGCTTCATACGATTTATTTACAGCATTTTCCAAAAGACACTCGCATTTCGCGCACTACTACGATGAGTTGAAGTGACTTTTTCCTGCTGTCTACCGACGCCAGTATTTTTTGGGCTTCATTCCTTTTCCAAGTTATCAAATCTCAAAGACCATCTTATATTTTCCAACTTTTCAAGTTCTAATCGTCGATCTATTCCCGTAACACTAGATCTCGTTCCTCTGATCTCTATAATCCCTCACACCGTAATTCATCCTTTGACAAATCCTTCCTAATACACGCTACCTCTTTTTGGAACTCCTTACCTTCATCTGTCCACCATACTTCTACCCTATCCACCTTTAAATCCCTTCTGTTTAGTTATCTCCTTTCTACTCATTCATTTCCTTAATCTTAATTCTTATTTTTGTAAATACTTACTTATTTTTATTTATAAATATCTAAAATACAGGCCATACTATCAGGGCCTCCAACTGTACATGTTTTTATTCTTATGAAACAATAGTCCCAGGATAGTAAATGTATTTTCTATTCTATTTCTTTCTATGTTAAAGTACTGCATCCTTTAAATGGATAGTATGAAGGCAATTGAGTCTAAGCTCAGTGCTCAAATAGCTTTTTTCTGCAACCATGTAGGGAAGTTCTCATTACTCAATTAAAATCAGCTGTGTAATGCCCAACTTCCCACACTAGTGGGGGGAAATTCCCATTAGTGTCACTTTCCGCACAAGTGAGTGGAAAAACTTTATTGTGCTTCCTTGATATAAGAAGTTTTGTTATTAACATAAATATTTTCTGTAAAACTCTAATAAGCTTATTTAAATTTATTTTATTTAAATAATTAAAAAACGAATATTAAAAAATAAAATAAAAATTGAAAGGAATATAGAAATAAAAATAATACTTTAATAAATAATTAGATATTTTTAATTATAACAGTTAAAAAGGTTATAGTGTTACCTTATAGAAATTTAAAATGGATTCTAGTGATGCCTGTTTAGAAAACACTCCTCCATCAATAAAAGAAACAGCAGAAAATGTAATAAGTAATGTAAATACGTAAGTAATGTAAATAATTGTAATATAACAATAAATGTTTATAATAAATAAATTACTTTTTGTAGACTGTAAAAATGAAATTTTTAATTTTATTAGTTAATAAATGGTTGCAGAAAAAATATATTTAACTCTAGTGTAAAGTATTTTCCTCACACTCGGCAATTTGCACTTGCACTCGCCTCGCTTCGCTCGCTCGTGCGTGCAAACCCTGCCTCGCGTGAGGAAAAGTACTACTTTCCACACTTGTTAAATAAATAACTATTTTTTCATTAATAATAGAGGGTAATTCTGGAAATCAGAGACATCCCTTCCAGTAATTAGTAATTTTGTTCACTCCATTTTTGATATTTAAACTAACTGACTAATACGAGTATATTATATAATTAGCTGCATTATTTCTTTTAATTAAATTGCTTTTTTGTGACTGATCAAACGGTTGTTGTAAACTCAGAAGTTACTCTAATCTAATTACTCTTGGGAAAATATTTCATATAAAAAATTTGTAGAACTACTTTAAACCTTCTGAAAAGTAAAGAACTAAGTTTTAAATTTCTAAAAGTTTGGAAAATGTGGTTAGATCTCTGGTTCTGCATTAATATCACTGATTTTAACCGTCACTGTTTCGATAAAGGATAAACATGGTTCAGTAATTATGATGATAACTCCTTTGTAAGAACCAAGCTTACTAGTACAATGTCGATAATTAATAATTGCGGAATGGGAACACCAAATGAGTGTTGCATTCCAGATTTGCATTTAAGCAAAAATCGCTGAAAACAATCACATGAAGATGGTGCCATAAATAAAAAATATATAATTTAAAATACCTAAGTATTTAAAAAAAAGAAGTAATAATTTACAGTAAAGAAAGAGAAACCTATAATATGGCTTCTTACATAAATCATTAGTTTGAAAATTCCGCTACTGACATTCATTATCCGGCTATACACTGTGGTGTAAAATTGAATATTAATATATTCGCATAATTAGTATAATATATATTATATGTACATAAAATTTAATTACATTAGGCAGTAAAAATGTTATGGTATATTTAATAAACGGATAAGGGTTAAAGTATTATTGAAGTTATTAAAAAGAGCTATAAATCAAATTAGATGGTGCGAGACAAAATCACCTGTCTAACTAAACCGCCATTTTTTTTTTGTTTTTTTTTTAATGTAATAAACACTCTGTTAATTATTTAATTTCAGAAAATTTGTATAAACATTTAGCATCTTTTATATTTTTTGAAATATTTTTACTTTTTTTTTCTTAAATTAATTTAGGGTTGCGTTATATAAAACTCAATTGCACCGGTTACTGCAATTAATTTATAAATAATTGAAAATAAAAAGGTTCAGAATTTCTACTAAAAGTCAATTAGTTTAAATAGTATTTCGATGTAATCGGGGTTTCACTGTTCAGAATATTTTCCTCTCAATTGGTCCAGAATTATTGATCTTGAAAGGTTTTCATTTTTTGAAGAGGTACATTCGAGGAGTTGTGGTTGAAGTCGCTAGTTTGATGGATGATTCTACAAGATGGTCAGTAGTATTTGATTTTTATTATACCTGATAGGAACGAAGAAGTGGAAAGAAAGTGGACCATTTTTCCCGAGTTCAGACAGAAAATTCATTTATCGATTTTTGGAAAAGCTTTCACTGCTTTCTTGATTTATTTGTATGATTTTTTGACGTGAATACATCTTTAAATTTGCTATCATATGGAGGCAATCCAATAAACCTAATGATAACAAAATCGGGGAATACAGTTTGGCATTATAGTTTAGAATCTATCGTCTACATCCAAAATTAAATTAGACCATTGGTTAGCTAAAGGATCAAAGAATGCATTACGATAAGCGAGTACTGTGATGCATCGCGCGCGGTGTAGGGGAAAGCGACGCCATTTTGAGATCATTATGCTGCGTATCGAGATTTGTAATTAGTATAACTTTTGATACGATGTTCGTTTAAGTTTTAATCGTCAGCTGTCGTCACAATCTATCGATTGTACATAAAACATTAGTGTAAAATAGTGACAATGAATATAATGAGGTGTTAGAATAAAAAAATATATAATCTCGGCCTATACGCGTCGAAAAGCTAAAACCAAATACAGAGATCGTACACGGTTGGAAAGGGCTTCTCAAGAACAATCGAATGGTAATAATAAAACACCATATGACCGAGTCAAGCTGTGCCTAGGAACGTAAAAGAATGAATGCGGCCGAGCGGATCAACGACGGTGTCCAGTACATCTGCAGCTGGAGCGGTTGAAATTATGCAAGTGAATGATGGAAATCGCTTCTACATCGACAACGGACTGTATAGGCATAGATTGTGTTCGATAGTCGATTTGTTTCCTTGATTTCATCCTAAATACATAAATAAAAATATTTTATATAAAAAATATAACCCGTTACGTAAACCTATTCACGTACAACACACGGCCGTGTCCATGACCCAGCCAAACGTTAATTATTTTTTGTGTTATAGTTATATAGTTGGAAAATCATGATTAGCTTTCATTGAATTATTTGTATTCAATATTGAATATTATTTCTATTTGACAGTTGCTATAATTGAAAATGTAAATTTAATGAGTAGGTTAATATAATCTCTATTTCTCTTCCCTTATTAAAATAATTATAACGGATGTTTCTGTAAAGAAGTTTGATGGCTAATTTCACGTAATTTACAAAAATACATTTGTAGAGAGATCACCAAAGTAGTAGAAATCGATCCAAGAGGAGGTTGATCCGATCTAGTGGATCGATAGGGATCGATGGAATACCAATGCTTACTCAATAGCAAATTTACTGACAGCAACGCAGTATTTACAATTTGTGATTGGAATGCCATTTGTAATTTACAATAATGTAAATTTTGGACGAATATACGTATTATAAATATTACTCAAAAATATCCAAAACTTTGTAATGTCTTTTCCCAATTTTATTTTCATTCCCAAACTCATATATGGTTGATTCCTGGCTTCCAGTCAGGTTAATTCTGTATTAACAAAGCTGTGAAAAAGAGCTTCGTGGCGATTTAAGACTGAAACTAACCAAATTTCGAAACCAAACATTGCTAATCTTGCCAGGCGTCATCAAGCGCACTCTTCGCATTGATTTATGTCAAAATTTGATTTTTTTTTCAAAATATAATAATTGAATTAAGGCCACACATAAAATAAGAGAATTATTATTGTTCATTCTTTTTGGTGACTGATTCATAGTTTCAATAGGATGAAAAAAAGAGTCCATGAACAGACAAGACAGAAGACACACCAACCCTGTAAAGTAAAAATATTACTTTGTAAACTAGCCCTGAAGATGACCTAGTCCCTAGGTCGAAAGCTCGGCAGAATAAAATGTATCACGACTGAAATGGCAAGAGAATTATAATTAAAATTTTACAGAATGGATTTCTTACTACTAGAAAATTGAACATTCAATTTAGGTATAACATATCCAGAAAAAAAATTACACTATTTCCAAATGCAAAATTGTAATGAGTAACTCGGAGCTGGTCTAATGATTTTAATTATAGAACGGCCCTGAATGGCCGTATAACCTATCTAATGTTGCCTTGAAAGTAAAAGGTTATTGAAGATTACTTGGTGCAACAATTAACAAAGATTCAGCAGTTACTTCTTAAGTTCTTAATATGGTTAAAGCCACCTAACTCATTAGATGGAATGGAATCCAGCGTGTCTAAATAACCAACAGCAGCAGTAGAAGAACTATAAATAATTGAATCTTGTCAATCAGTATGGCCGCTGTTGGCTCATTATTCAATTGATTTCATGGTATGGTAGTTATGATCCCAGACTTCCAAGTTTCGCTTACCATATACGTATATCGGTCAAAGAGTCACATTAAACAAAACAAAGCAAAAAATAATGAGAAGATAGATAAAAAGAAATCACGAAATTATTAACTTTCTCATCAGTTATTATTTATACGACATGCCCTAGAAGTTAGTAGGAAATGATTAATGTATTCAAGTTTAGATAATACGGGAACGTTGCTATTTGGTAGGTCGGTTAGTAGAGGGTATTGGGAGACAGAGATAGATCTCCTGCTTGCTTCGCTTCACCTTTCACCTGATATTATTGATGACTTAGCAACAACAACGGTGTCACTGATCACTCTTGATGAAAATCTAAATTGATCATCCTGAGATGATTCCTTTGTCTGCCGTTGTACTGTTAATTGTTTCAAAGATAGTCCTGCCGCTGTTTGATGGGAACAAAGCCAACTTAACTATGTCTTTTATTGAATAAGCGTACAAAACTATATCAAACTTTTGTTCGCCCTTCAAAAGAGTAAACTTTTTATTAGCACTGGAATCTTGAAATGTCTAACTACCTTGTATTATTTTTCTAATTTAAAATACTTTTTGTAAAAACAAAATACAAGGTTATCTTTTATGCAGACTTACGAGGGTCGTTTGAAAAGTTCGTGCAAAGTCAGAGAGATAGCACTACTGGCGCGTATCGAGGTTATGTTTAGTTAGAAGAACACACACCAAGTTACAGCCAGATCGGTCTATTTCTTTGTGTTTGGCATTCGTTTGAATCGAGGAAGTCGAGTGATTTTCAAAAAATGGACGAAAAAGAATTTCGTGTGTTGATTAAACACTACTTTATGAAAGGCAAAACGCCTCAGGAGACTAAAGAGATGCTTGATAAACATTATGGTGACTCTGCACCTTCGATTAGAACAGTTTATAAGTGGTTTCAAAATGGGCACAAGTGACGCTGAACGTTCTGGACGCCCTGTTGAGGTTACTACTCCAGAAATCATTGATAAAATCCATGATATGGTGATGGATGACAGAAGAGTGAAGGTGCGTGAGATTGCTAGTGCTGTGGGCATCTCGAATGAACGGGTACATAATATTTTGCATCAACATTTGGACATGACAAAGCTATCCGCAAGATGGGTGCCGCGATTGCTCACGCTTGACCAAAAACGAAATCGTGTGAAATGTTGCAAGGACGGTTTGCAGCTGTTCCAGAAGAATCCGCAGGACTTTAAGCGTCGTTTCGTCACTGTGGATGAAACATGGATACATCACTACACTCCTGAGACCAAAGAACAATCTAAACAATGGGTTACCAAGGGGGAATCTGCGCCAAAAAAAGGGCGAAGACCGTTCCTTCGGCCGGAAAGATTATGGCGACTGTCTTTTGGGATTCGCAAGGAATAATCCTCATCGACTATCTGGAAAAGATTAAAACTATTACAGGTGCATATTATTCATCGTTATTGGACCGTTTGAAAACCGAGCTGCAAGAAAGTCCTTTTCCATCACGACAACGCACCAGCTCACACCTCAGCAGTTGTGGTCGCAAAATTAATGGAAATAGGGTTCCAACTCGTTTCACATCCCCCCTATTCTCCAGACTTGGCTCCCACGGACTACTATTTGTTCCCCAATATGAAGAAATGGCTGGCGGGAAAAAGATTTTATTCAAACGAGGAGGTGATTGCAGAAACGAATGGCTATTTTTCAGACTTGGACAAATCCTATTATTCGGAAGGGATCAACAAACTAGAGCAGCGTTGGACGAAGTGTATAAGCCTAAAAGGAGACTATGTTGAAAAATAAAAAAGGTTTACCCCAAAAAATTAAGTAGTTTTTATTTTTGCACGGACTTTTCAAACGACCCTCGTACGATTCTCAACAATGTGATCCCGTTCAAGGAATGAAGCGCTTCCGGAATCCGATTCCCTAACACATTTTTACTCAAAAAACTAGTACAAACCAATAACCACTTTAATTCTGCAATCAATTTTAATCGCGACTTCCCAAATACCCTGGTATTGACGCTTCTTAAACTTTTATTAAAATGAGTAAATTACTTTTACAAAACCAATTGAATACTATTATTTGGCAATAGATTATGCATTTAAATTAAAACGTGAAACATGAAAACAATTTCGTGATGTTACCAAAATATAAGCTACTTTTCAGACTTCCGGCAGAAGTCATGAATTTATTGTTAACAGTTACTAAAAATAGAAACCTAAAAAAGAAAAAAAAAAAGATTTACCTACAAAAGGATACCGCCTAGTTGTCCAGCGTGCACATGTGGCATATTAAATAGATACTAGTTGTTATGGAACTGTTTAGATCCGGCGATGACCATGATATCAAAATCTTCACTACCATAAACTAAAAACAAAGCAGCAGCAGGGTAACTTAGTATTCAGGTAGGGTGACATCGCGATCTCCCTCGATATGTCTTTAAGCGGTTGTAATATATAATTCTACGGCCAGGTGTAAACTTTCATATGAATATGGTTTTAAATAATCTATTCGTTTAGAAGAGGTTATTTTGTTGTATCATCACAGGCAAAGGTTATCTTACTAAACAAAAAACAGGGTATCAGATGAATATTTGTAAAAAAGAGAAAACAAACTCTAAAGTAGATAAGCACACGACTTGATTTTATTCATAATTTTTAAAATTCTAGGTCTTCCAAAGGTTTTTTCTCAAATAATAATAATAAGAAAAACTAGATTTGTTTTCCAAATTCATAATATTTCGTTTTCCATCATTTCCGCTTTGCACACTTCATAACATTGACCGTGCTGCTGAATGGTGTCCATTTTAAAAATTAAAAACTTGGCACGGTAGTGGTATTATTAATAGTCTTTATTGAATATTACATATTTTACTCATCTTTTTTGTCTTTTTCTTTTTTGCGTTTATTTGTGCTACAATCAGTGCGTCGGCGCTATAAGTAACAGTGTTAACAGAGTAACAAATGAAGCAAACGAGTGGAGAAGTTACTCCCAGTGGTAACACTCCAAAACATTAGACTGTTAGTCTACTCTCTTCACTGGAAAGGAGATCACGAGACCACTGTCTTTTAAGGCGTCTTGTCCGGATTATCAGGAAGAGTTCTTCAAAAAAGATTTTGAGCTAGAGAATTTGCTGCGTATAATTAAAACTGTCCGGTAGGACAGTTGTATAAGGGTTGACCATCAAAAAGTGCACGAAAAAGCGTAACGTTGAAAAACACCCAACTTTGACAATTTTTTTCTATTTTTCTATAAAAGATAAAATTCCCAAATTTTCTTTAAAATATAGGGCAAATCCTCCTTTATGACTGTAATTTTTTTGCAACCACCCAGATCTAATAGGTTTCGAGAAAAAAGTTGCCGAAAATGAGCAAAAACGGCTTTTTCAAAAAATGTTCTTGTTCTTGTTCTTCTTCTTCTTCTTCTTCTTCTTCTTCTTCTTCTTCTTCTTGTTGTTGTTCTTGTTGTTACCTTTTTTGTAAACAACGTAGCGCCTAAACGCGTGAACCGATTTTCATGAATGAGGTGTCATTCGATTCGGAATTTTATGTAGATGTGCCTTTTGGGGGTCTCGGCCCTGTACATCGAATGGGAGAGGAGTTAGCCCCCTTTATGTAAGGCCCCCTCCAAAATTATTATTACTAATTACTCTGTAAATCTTGGCCCGATTTTGATAAAATTTGGTAGGATGATAGGGTTAGAGCTCCCCTACGTAACATTAAAGCGGCGATCAGCTCTTCCACTTGTTGAGGGGAAGTATAGCGATCGTTGCAAATTATCGACACGTGAACCGATTTTCATGAATGAAGTGTCATTCGAATCGAAATTTTGTACAGATTTGCACTTTAAAAGTCTCGACGCCGTGCCTCATAAGGAGGGGAGTTTGCCCCACCCAAATAAGGCCCTTTCTAAAACTATTATTACCAATATTTCTATAACGCTAAATCCGATTTTGATAAAATTCAGCTCGAATAAGTGGTTAAAGCTCCTCTACGTTGCTGATGCTCTTGCACCTACTAAGAGGAAGTACTGCAATCGTTTAAATTATCAATGAGTGAACCAATTTAAATCAATGAATTGTCGTTCGATTAAAAAATCTTTGCCTCTTTGCCTTTTAGGGAGAAGTACTGCAATCGTAGTTTATTTTTCTTACTCCTCTTAAAAGGAAGTACTGAAATCGCAGTTTAATTTTGCTATTTACGTATAAATACCTTCCTATGTTATTCAAAACGCTTTTTCAAAAAAATTGTTATTGAGGATGGTTTGGGGGAACGCAACTATAATCATTCTTTAAAAAGATCTCTCCAGTGGTAGTTACGGTTCCGACTTAACACCTTATCAGATTATAATGATAGAATTGCTTATTCCAAATTTTAAAAAAATCTGTAAAGAAGATATGTAACTTTGTAAAATAGACAAAAAGGAAAATCTATCCAAAAGGTACAAAAATCTCCTTAACAAAAACTTACAGTTTAAAAAGTTAAGTATAAGGGTTGATTAAACGCCAAAAGGTACACAAATCAGCGTGTACCCAACATTTCATTAATACTTCATTAATAGTCAAGTAATTCTACTGCATTAATTTTCATTAATAAGTTATTTTTTAGAATTTATTAGATGTCACAGACCCTTATGCTGGCCACTTCATTTATAATATTTTTTGTTATAATTATGATAAATCACATATATATGTACATGCATGTTAAAGTAGAACAAGACAAAGTTAGAGTAGGCTACTGTCTTGAATTCGTCTTACCGAAATATTCGTGAGCACAAATAACACACAGTTAATAACAAGTAGATTATTCAACAACAATTATTCATTTCTCAATTGTAATTTAATTTAGTCCCCCTAATTTTACTTATAGTAAAATGCTGGAATAATTAGCTGTCCTAAAAATATGCATATCTACATATATATGAACAAGCATGTTAAAGTAGAAAAATACAAAGTTAGAGTAGGCTACTGTCTTGAATTCGTCTTACCGATATTACATATATACAACATTGTGGGATGAATATCTAGATTGAGAATGTAATTGAAGAAAACTATATTATTTGCGATAAAGCCAGATAATTATTACCTATTATTATAAACGTTTGACTACTACATAAAATAACAATTACTTTAATCGAAGAATGAACTTAAACCGACGATTTTTATTTAAAAATAAAAATAAATAAATAAAATAAAATCATTAATGTAAGTTTTTTATAAAAAAAAGTTTTGAATTTTTTAGCCTCATATTTTTTTTTTATTTTTTGTAACGTTTTTCTTTTTAACCTGTAATTAATAGTTTGATTATTATAAATAACTAGATATTACAGTCAATCTACAGTGCTACTTGAACATATTATATTTTGTAGACGAAAATGGCCAGCATAAGGGTCTGTGACATCTAATAAATTCTAAAAAATAACTTATTAATGAAAATTAATGCAGTAGAATTACTTGACTATTAATGAAGTATTAATGAAATGTTGGGTACACGCTGATTTGTGTACCTTTTGGCGTTTAATCAACCCTTATACTTAACTTTTTAAACTGTAAGTTTTTGTTAAGGATTGCAGATAGAAGTAAAAGTTTCTGTATCTTGTTTTCAGCGACTTGTGCGTCAAAAGGAATGTTAAGGACATAAAATGTGTATAGTCAGGTTGGAGACATAAAATGGAGCGATTAAAATAGTTCTTACTCATCTAAGAAATATAAATAAGACAATGAGAATGGTCATAGACCACGGCCCACGGTAGCCGAGTGGTTAGAGGCGACTCATCTAAGAAATATAAATAAGACAATGAGAATGGTCACAGACCACGGCCCACGGTAGCCGAGTGGTTAGAGACGGAGACCTGTAAAGCTAATATGTATTGTTAGTTTAGTAGGTTCGATCCCCGGTTTAGGTCTTGGATTTTATTTAATGCTTAATATGAGAAATTTACAGTAAAGTATGTTTACTTGTCGCCTCCGTCCACGACATCTAATTTGGTAGTTGGACGTAAAGCCTGGCTGAAAAAATAGGCAGTTCTTTATTTTACTTTACTTACTAATAGATCGTCGCTAGAGTAGTGTTATAATATAAGAGATAATGCAAAATTTATTCATTAAATAAACAAAACCAATTTGATTCAAATATATAAATAACTTGGCATGGAATTCCTTCTTATGCCAGAAACTATCGATATGTGCCACATTTGACATGTGTGCCAAGTGGTTCTCCATATCTTGTGTTAGTATTATTAAATATAATACCAGAAGTCTTCAATTGCTACCAAGAAAATAAAGCTGGTACTCAAGTGTCTTTCATTTGATTGAATTATAATCACATAGGCAGTTGCAAAATAAATAAATATAAAATTTGTTACTATTTATTATCTAGTGAACCAAAGCATCATCCCTAACTATACTGAACATTTATACTGTATGTCGCATCCCAATGGAATAAAAACTGAACGTTTATTTGACAACAGCAAACGACATTTCCATAACAAGTCGTCCAATGACATTTTCACATTTAATGTCAAACTTAGTATCTATCTAAATCAACCGCGCGTGACATCATCATCATGGGGTTAATGACATCATCTCATTGAGGAGATTCTGTCTCAACAACCTTTTTCTCTTCGTCACACTCATTGTTCGAATGGAATCAGGTTAGGGGTTATACCTTGTTATTAGACAAAAACCTTCCCTCTGATCGTGGTTAACTAGTTGTGGTTTTGGTGCGAAATAGATTGTAGATGAGAGTAAAATTGTTAGAGATTGGGGCAATAATTCGATCTCTAACTTCTGTGTTGCCCTTTCTGCAAAGTGCTCCTAATTATGGTAAAATGATGAAGAGCCAGTATACCCCAAATAAGTACTTACCCCAAATTTCTGTGTGGAAGAACATTGATATAAAACTTACTTAATACAAATTCCCAATTACTGCAAAGTTAATAAAACAAAAAAGAAATAGCAGTAAAATTTAATTAAAAAGATGAAGTAGATGTACAAAACGAACTCCCAACGGTACTTGAGAAACTTTAATTATTTTGTTTTTATTACAGGCATGCGCGCCAAGGTACATCTTCTACACGAACATGAAGAACAGAAGAGATCCTGTGGGTACGTGCTGGGTTGCTAGAAATGGATCCTTATCTGGAGCCTTGGAATATTCAGAATATGCTCCTTGCAGGACTAGTAAGTACTAAAAGAATTATATTTCAATTTATTATTATAAATTTATAATATAAAATAATATAATAATATAATATAATATAAATTTATAAACAAAATAAATTTAATGTAAAAACACACTAATAGTACTTTCTCCTACTGCATATCTCACGCACAATATGTGGAATTTACTACGGTGATTAGATAACACCGTAGAAACAATTGTCAAATAGTTTATGAAAAGTGAAAAATAAAAGAAAAATCGATAGTAGGTCGTCTCTGTTAAATCGATTTTTTCTGCAACTTTAGCACCAAAAAATTACTCATATAGACGAGGATTTACACAATATTTTAAACTAAATTTAGGAATTGTATCTTTTACAACCTACCAGCCAGTTTTTGTAATTAAATAATTGTAATTTTGTAATTAATTATTTTAATACAACCTCACTATTCTCTGAAATATTACATAGTAGCGGAGAGGGGAGCAAATTTGAACAGATTTTGCATTTTGTGTTACAGAGTGCCCAGAATCGTATTATTGAACCTTTTTATTTTGTTTTCTACAACTTTCAAGTCTTCTTAAACAGATCTATATCAATAAACAGTTGGTACTTTACGTACATATATTTTTAATTTAAAAATATTGTGTCCAATGTTAATATCTGCCCCACTGGTGGGGGTAGCCTTTGAACACAATATAAAATAGAAAGAAATGATATTACTTTACTCTGAATCTACCTTCTATCAGTTATTTTTCTCGACTACTACATTACTTTCTCTTTTAAACCACTGAAATCTAGACAAAAAAATCAAGAATGACTCAGTTCAGGGATGTTGTACCCGAAGTGATGGGTTTAGGAAGTTTAAACAAAATATTCGGTCTGTTGCGCTTCTTAAGGTAGGTTCGAACCACTTTCCCCTTCTCTGCGATTAAACAAAAAAAAAGTCACAAACTTGCAGGTCGGTAGGGCGGCACACTTTAACTGTGATGTTGAAATGTGCCCCCTCTCCTTCCATAAAAGAAAATATAATATCCAACACTTTTTTGCAAGCAAATAGACTTTTGTAAATATGTACTAGATTTAAGAATACGAATTCCAAGTGTTAATATAAACTAACAATACTTACACCTTGTCCACTACAATCTTTACAATATACTTCCAAAGCTGCAACAAAAAATTTTACTTCCACCTTACAAAATATAACATACCTCATTTCTGGACTTTACCAAACAATGAAAACGAAGGGAAACTCTGTCAATTATACAACAGGTCTACCACAACATATGGAGAAAATTACCAATCATAAATGTTTTAAATATTTGGCGAGAAATTAAAACTGTTCAAAGGTGAGCCCTCTCCACTATTTGCACAAAACACCGAAATGAACCAATGGTATACCTAAAAAGAATTTGTATACAACATTACCATATGTAGATAAAAGTTATTGATAACCCATAGGGGGAAATGGATTAGCCACTTCTTCAGGGTACTTGGCGTCCCGGCGGGTATCCCAGCCTAACAACATGAACTCCCCAAATACATTTACACAGTATACACAGGACATAGTCATCTGCACAAGGTGGGGGCTTATTAGCTCGTAACTATTGGGCAGATTGTGTCAGGAAGAGGAGGAAACGGCCTCTCACTGGCTGTTCGATTGCGTTGCAATAGATTGGTTGCGCTATGAAACCTTTAGCTCTTTGAGACCAAAGGAGATAATAGCGCAAAAAGAACCAGTAGGGAAAGTCCTCAACCTCTTTAGGTAGCGGAGGTTACGTCTGCTAGATCCAAAGGGGATGGCACAATTAGCCAGTTTTGGCTGCGGTGCCTTGAAGTATAGGTCCTTCCCCGATAATCTAATATAATCTAAAGTTATTGATATACTTGTATGTAATGGACTTAACTGTAGGACCAGCATTCTCATTAACTCACTGCCAAATACCCACTTATAATTCACCTTCTTTGTTCTTTTAAACAATTAACTTTAAAATAATTTGGGGGCCATTTTTATGAAACACAGCCATACTGATTATCAAGAAGTACTGAAATTCGTATCAAACAGTTCATCAAGGAGAATTTATTGAAGCCTAAACCGATTTGGTATTTCAGCACGTCGTAAGTACATGTTTATCACATTGTTTTTTCCCATATAAATGAATAGGACGATAAAATTGGTTAACAACCATTTGTAATCAAGGATGGTAATGATGGGTATTAAAATATGTTTATACATCAGGCAGTCAGATAGATAATTGTAGTAATAATAGGTGATCAAGTGAATGTGGGCGGAGCTCTACGCGGTGTCCAGTTTGATGAATAAAGACATGAACTTTTAATATGGATTTTTTTTTTTTATTATTCCATATTTTAAGTTAATGTTTTAACGCATCTCACCAGGACTAATGAAGACATGAAATGCTGGTTGTCTGAACTGACTATGTCTATTTCTCGAAGCCTTCATAAAAGAGACAAATGCATTTAAGCCCTTAAGGGTTTTTTTTACACTTCTCCTTATAGGCCCGCCCATCGATAAGTTTGGTTGTATAGAAGTTTAGCGTGACCGACCCATGTACGTGCAGAGATGTACGATGGTACGTAAGAACACATGTCATTGCCTGTTCCTCTCTCAGTTGAATCAAGAAGATGTCCCGCCTTCGTATGATACATACCAGTACATTTGTCTCGCCTATCAACAGAGCCACAGCTACGTCTTATTTAGTTCTTTTTTTATTTTGGTTAATGTTTATCCCTCTTTATTACTTACTCACTGCTACAAGAGGGTAAAAAAAAATGCTTTTCAGTCGGTGATAAATTCTTTACAATTTATAAATTAAAAACCTCTCTTCGCTTGATAACCTGCCGGAAATAAATTAAATACGAATGGAATTATAATGTGTTGAGCTGTATAATAAGGACCGATGAACCGAACCAGCTACTTAGCCGTTCTCAACACTAAACAACATCAAAATATAATTATGAACCCCAAAAAAGTACCAAAATCTGGCGTGACACACAAGGTTTTTCTTTTTCTAAAATTTTAGAAATACTAACTTACACTTCTTTTCCAAATTTCAAATGATTAAAAACATAATCTTTATTTTTTTTAAAAAACTGCAAAAAAGGCATTTTCAAAAATTGTCATTGTTACCTTTTTTTAAAAAAACAACTTAGAAAACAATTTCGGTAAACAAAAACGCTGATTTAGAACTTTTATTTAAAAATACATCAACTCTAAAAAAACTATTTGGGGAAACAAAGAATTATTTTAAATTAATAGTTGATTAATAGAATAGATTAAAGAATGCAACAAAAAAGATTTAGAAATCAACTCTAAAAAAACTATTTGGGGAAACAAAGAATTATTTTAAATTAATAGTTGATTAATAGAATAGATTAAAGAATGCAACAAAAAAGATTTAGAAATCAACTCTAAAAAAACTATTTGGGGAAACAAAGAATTATTTTAAATTAATAGTTGATTAATAGAATAGATTAAAGAATGCAACAAAAAAGATTTAGAAATCAACTCTAAAAAAACTATTTGGGGAAACAAAGAATGCTTATTTTAAATTAATAGTTGATTAATAGAATAGATTAAAGAATGCAACTAAAAAGATTTAGAAATCAACTCTCAAAAACTATTTGGGGAAACAAAGAATGCTTATTTTAAATTAATAGTTGATTAATAGAATAGATTAAAGAATGCAACTAAAAAGATTTAGAAATCAACTCTAAAAAACTATTTGGGGAAACAAAGAATGCTTATTTTAAATTAATAGTTGATTAATAGAAAATATTAAAGAATACATAAAAAAGATTTAGAAATCAACTCTAAAAAATTATTTGGGGAAACAAAGAATGCTTATTTTAAATTAATAGTTGATTAATAGAAAAGATTAAAGAATGCAACAAAAAAGAGATTTAGTAATGAACTCTAAAAAACCTATTTGGGGAAACAAAAAATGCTAATTTTAAATTAATAGTTGATTGAAAGAAAAGATTTAAGAATACATCAAAAAGATTTAGTAATGAACTCTAAAAAACTATTTGGGGAAACAAAAAACGCTAATTTTAAATTAATAGTTGATTAATAGAAAAGATTTAAGAATACATCAAAAAGATTTAGTAATGAACTCTAAAAAACTATTTGGGGAAACAAAGAATGCTAATTTTAAATTAATAGTTGATTAATAGAATAGATTAAAGAATACATAAAAAAGATTTAGAAATCAACTCTAAAAAAACTATTTTAGGAAACAAAGAATGCTTATTTTAAATTAAGAGTTGATTAATAGAAAAGATTAAAGAATGCAACAAAAAAGAGATTTAGTAATGAACTCTAAAAAACTATTTGGGGAAACAAAGAATGCTAATTTTAAATTAATAGTTGATTGAAAGAAAAGATTTAAGAATACATCAAAAAGATTTAGTAATGAACTCTAAAAAATTATTTGGGGAAACAAAGAACGCTAATTTTAAATTAATAGTTGATTAATAGAAAAGATTTAAGAATACATCAAAAAGATTTAGTAATGAACTCTAAAAAACCTATTTGGGGAAACAAAAAATGCTAATTTTAAATTAATAGTTGATTAAAAGAAAAGATTAAAGAATACATCAAAAAAGATTTAGAAATCAACTCTAAAAAACCTATTTAGGGAAACAAAGAACGCTAATTTTGAGGAAGGTTACGAAATGAAGATCTAAGAAACCTATAAACAACCAACAAATCTCTTTAGAATCAGAAAGATCCAAGAATGATACCTCGAGTTAACTCTTGGACGTCAACATATCAACCCAACTGACGACAGTTATAGCCACTTCTGGAAGTTGAGGAATCTGCATATCTCTTTTTTTGCATATAGGTACCTAAATAATGAACGGTTTTTTATTATTGTTTTGTTTAAAAAGTTAGTTGTATTAGAATTGCTCAGTGTGTTGTTAGTTGGGAACACTCTTATTCAATATGTCTGCTTAGTTTACTAGCCGCCACCTTGTAAAATGGGAGAACAAACGAGTAACTAATTCATTGTAGAATATATTTACAAGCAACATTTATTTATGTAAACCCATGTCTAGGTTTAATATTTTTACTATTGTCTACTTTTCTAAGTGCTTACTTTTTATTACAGGCGGTGTTTGTACAAATATTGTTTTTGTAAAATTGTTGAATTTATTGTTCAATTAGTATTGTAGGTTTTTTAGGTATGGTTTTAAAAAATCTCTTACGACCACTCGCACGACATCCTGTAACAATTCACGTTTACCTAGAATAATTCTTTTCACCTAATTTTCCTCTAATGCTGGATTTAAATGTACTTGTGAGGTACGAATGGTTGGTCTAGTGGTCAAGAGCTTGGCTTTGTGTGTGATAGATCACCGGTTCGAATCCCGCGTATGACTACTTTTTATTTGTTAGAAAAAAATTGTTTATAGTAAAGTATGAGCTTCCGCCCTCGTCCAAGACACCTAATTGGTAGTTAGACGTTAAGCCGCGCCTGAAAAAATAGGCGGGTTACTTTACTTTACTTTAAATGAACTTGTGTTGTTGACATCAATTGAAAATTTGGAAGTAGGGTTTTTTTAGATTGTAAACTGAAGTAAGGGTATTTTGTCGTCTTTAATAAAAAGGTTCATTTTCAACTTTATAAACCCTTCTTCTAAGGACTTAAGATGAAATAGAAGGTTCCTGTCGTTATGAGGGCAAAAGAATTGCAATCTCGGTTGCATATGTGAGAAGAATACCTTCCTGTTTTGTTGTGATGCCCTTGAGATGTTGGGCACCCGCTTCCCAACAATTTGTATGTTTGTTACAATTAAAAAAATAATTTGCTTTCGATCAAGATATAGTTTATCTTTGATTAGTCTGCTCAGCAAGACTTGCGTTCTTCCAAACTTTCTATTTTATTTCCAAGATGTGATATGAAACTAGCTATTATAAGAGTAATAAGGTCTATAATTCTGGTGGAGTGCCCATTTCAAGATAGTTGACAACATATCAGACCAAAATTATACACCCAATTTAACAATTTCATTGGCTAGTATAATTGGCATGATCGTAAAACGTGTTCAAAATAAATGTAAGGGCAATTTCAGCTAGAAGGTAAAAGAGTTTTTTGCTAAAAAATAAAAAATAAATATGATAGTTGAGAAGTTATACTATTTTACAAAGTACCAAAGTATGCATGAAGTAAAGTTGGTAAGCCTGCTGACGGTGGCTTTCTTGATGAACTTCCTCCACAGACTTAGAACTCTTGTTGGCTTTACTATATTATTACAACTCACCTAAACTCTACACTTATTAACATCGTCTCCACTTAATTTATCACTTATTCTATACTTCACTTTTATGTTTACATTAAAATACAAAGTAAATACTTTTTAAAAAGGAGTTTATTACACATTTTATATGTTTGTATGAATTGCAATTTTCTTTCATTTTGCGAGTGGGTTAGTTAAAGAACCATTTTATTATTCTGGTTATTTGATTTATTTGTTTTTACTGTTTTCTGAAGTTTGTTTTGCAAATAATCTTTATGTTATTTTACTACTGTACGTGGCCACCATTATTGTACATGCTGTTTTAAAATTCTGTATAAAATGGCGTTAAGTTCTTTATGAATTATTATCTTTAATTTTCAATTCAAAGGTTGTAGATTTAAACTCTTCATTCATATTTAATGGATGAAATTTACATTCGGTTACGAAGGTTTCAACTTTTTTTTGGGCATTGGCTTTCGTCATACAGCCAGCATCGTCTAGGTGCTTATCACTAGAATATCACTCACTCTCCATTCTTACTTATAAATACATTCGCTTCACACATTCATCCTTCTACTATACACAACTATTTACATAAACCTTACAACTATTGGATGGATCAGTACTCTATATTCCTGCCATCCTTATAGCTTAACCGAAATTAAAATCACCGTAATCCTTCTCTAATCATTTCCTTGCATTCATTCTAATTGGCTATAACTTTTAAATACATTCATATTTCTTTGCTAGCTCTGCTACAGATTTAAGCACATAGATGTTGGTGGAGAATATTATGTCTTCGTAGCGAAATGGTGCATCTAAATACCTGTATATGTCGTCAAACATTCGTTTCCTTTCTACTACATAACGTGGACATATCATTATTATATGTTTGAAATCCTTCTCCTCATTGCAATCTACGCAAAGAGGAGAGAGGACCTTTTTGTTGATCCTGTGAAGATACGATCCGCACACCGCGTGGTTCGCTCACAGCCTGCTTATTGTCGTAACAACCCATTTATTAGTGACAGTTCCCTTATAAACCATGGTTGTCTAGGTAACTGATCTGCCATAGTTTTATAGAATCTCCCTTTTCATTACCATTACTGTAATCTGTCTGGTCATTTTTGTAGTGCTGCTTTTGCAATAATGCTCTTGATATCGGTGTCTACACATAGTGGCTATCATTGGTGTTTGTACTAAGAATTTACGTTAGTTTGATGAGTTTGGGAGGACATGTTGGTGGGTGGGAATTTGATAATAACTTATTCTGTCTTTCAAAAGCGAATAGTAATATTGTATAAATATTACATAAATTAATTAATCTGCAATTAAAAACAATTGTAACCAAAGTGCATAAAATAAAGGAAATTAAGAAGTTAATTGCTTCTTATTAAAGCAAAAACAAAACAAAAAAATGGTTCAGACCCTTTTTTCGGTGGCATTAAGTTATAATGAGTTGTACAGGAGGGCTGCCTTAAGTTATATTCCCACATCCGGGGACAGTCAAATATGAAACGGAAGTTTATCTAGGCATGAAAAGGGACTCCTTGTTCCAAGTGCCGTGGGCAAAAAAGAAGGAAGAAGTTAACCCTCTCAGTTTGGTTTAGGGTCATGGCCTTACTCTCGTTTAAGCTGGTAATTTAATTCATAATCCGGAAGAATTTGTTTTGATTGTTTTGTTATTATTATTATTATTATTATTTTGTCAACATTCTCACAAGCGAGTTTAATCGTATAGTTTTGCTGTAAGATAATCTTTTTTACTAAGTAAATTTATCACTAGAAAAGGAAGGAGCTGTGTTGACAACAATGACTC
This sequence comes from Rhodnius prolixus, assembly GCF_049639745.1. Lineage (NCBI taxonomy): Eukaryota > Metazoa > Arthropoda > Insecta > Hemiptera > Reduviidae > Rhodnius > Rhodnius prolixus. Next base: position 23,064,136 of record NW_027411582.1, read on the forward strand.
CTCAGCCTATCGACGTTGTAGAACAGAGGCGGATCGATGGATTTTGAAAGAACACCGGAAACGGTGGAGATCCCCGAACTGATTGCCGTCAGGTTAAGGAAATTCTTGGTCTGTCTAAAACGGCTGTGGTTGGCTTTAGCAGCTCCTGGATCCGCCAGTTTGGTTCAGGTATTGGGTTAGACTTGCGAATTTTGCGTCACCAATCAGCGCTGGCTGTGGTGAGTCCAATGAGACCGGTGCGGCACTTTGTAGAGGTGTGTCCCGTTTATTCTAAAACTAGGTTCCTCGTCTTCGGGAGGTTAAATGTTTCCCTTCCCGGAGATTGTGGCATCTGGTAATCTTTGACAGAACTCTCTAGGTTTATTCAGTGTACTGTGGCGATTGAGTCGTCATGCTCCCTATTATCCTGTTACTACTTTATTAGTTTATTATACTGTTATCCGGCAATCTTCAGCCGGATTTGTTGGTCTTGAAGCCCCGGTATCTCTGATGAGATGATGGGTGGACGGGCAACAACGGGCATTTAGGATTGCCTGCGTTCCTTCCCCGTTTTGGTGGAACCGCCCTTCTAGAACAATCTACAAATTACGGAGATGAAATTGTAACAGATCTGACCAGTTTCATACAATAACAGATCGCATTAGTTACTTTAATTTCTAAATGAACTATTATTGGCGTTGCGAATATAATTTTTAGCATTATAAGGAGGTAGGCCTGCTACAACGCGGTAGGATACGTTCCTTAAAAATGCCACGTTGTGGAGAGACATCATCTTAATACAAAAAACTGGGATTCGGTTCTAAAAAAGAGAATAACTGCCATTTATGCTGTAACATTTTCATGATTTGAAGTCAAAATCAAAAAAGAAATATAATAGTAAAGAAAGTAATTGCCTATTTTTTCAGGCGGGACTTAACGTCCAACTAGCACAATTAGGTGTCGTGGACGGAGGCGGCTAGCAAACATACTTAACTGTAAATTTCTATTATTGACCATTAAATAAAATCCAAGGCCTAGAGTCCGGGAATCGAACCCAGTACCACAATACAACTTAACGTCCAACTAGCACAATTAGGTGTCGTGGACGGAGGCGGCTAGCAAACATACTTAACTGTAAATTTCTATTATTGACCATTAAATAAAATCCAAGGCCTAGAGTCCGGGAATCGAACCCAGTACCACAATACAACTTAACGTCCAACTAGCACAATTAGGTGTCGTGGACGGAGGCGGCTAGCAAACATACTTAACTGTAAATTTCTATTATTGACCATTAAATAAAATCCAAGGCCTAGAGTCCGGGAATCGAACCCAGTACCACAATACAACTTAACGTCCAACTAGCACAATTAGGTGTCGTGGACGGAGGCGGCTAGCAAACATACTTAACTGTAAATTTCTATTATTGACCATTAAATAAAATCCAAGGCCTAGAGTCCGGGAATCGAACCCAGTACCACAATACACATTAGCTTCGCAGGTCTCGAGAAGAAATATAATATTATACTCCACAAATTTATTCTTCATTGTTACCTTATTCGAGAACATTTGACCAGGTATTATTTCAAGATCTGTGCTTGTTTCATCGACAAGTTCCACTGCACTTCCGATATGGTTTAAGGTTTTGAAAATCTATCAGATTGTTTGCTCTTGCTTTGCAAATCTTTATAAATTTCTTGGTAGGCAATTTTGAAGTTTTCTTTTAAATATTTCCGCTTATCTCTGACAGAGGATCGTTCTCTAAAAAGTAAGAATTCTATCCGTTTCACCAAGTCCAAACATTTCCTGTACCTTGGAGATAGAGAAGTTTTTGCAATCGGTCATGTTTTGGTTATAACTACTCGTATCACCAAATCTGCTTCGTTTATTTGATTTTCTGTAACTAATTCTAGAATATCATGAACAGTTAAAGCTATTCAGTGAATTTATCGCCTCCTATTGCAAGTGTGCAAGGCTTACAATGTTATATATTCATGCTGAATTGGCTCAACAACATTTTCCTGACTGACCATTTCCAGTAACTGCGTTTTTTTCAAACCGCATTGTAGCAAAAACGCGTAGAGGAGGCCTACCTCTACAGTGAATTCAATTTTACTGTATAATATCTCTCTTACTTTAAACAACTAAAGCTTTACTTTTCAACTAAACTGAACATTTTTATGCCGCTTTTTGTAACTTGGTGGATATTTTGATCATTAACTCTAATATAAACTAGTACCTCACATGTTTTTTAGTTAGACAAAGATGATGCCTTACGAGTTGTATACGGTGTTTTTATTAAAGCAGGCTGTTGAAGTAGGGAGGTAACTGCATGTTTGTTTGTATAAGTTTAGGGTAGTCTCTAACTGCAAAGGACATGTGTTCCTTTAAACGTTATTCTTAGCCAAGGCTAACATCCTTACCTCCTTCTCCTCTTCCACCACAGCCTACTTGACTCCTGCCTTCCAGGACTACTGGTAAAAATGTGTTTTTCAACCCTCAACTTTATTGTTGTCACACTATGTGACTAATATATACAATATTTATGGGTGTTACTGGATATAGGCTGTCTGATTTGGTTTTTATTAAGGCCTTTGCCAGTACTAGAATACGTACATATATTCACCCCTTATAAGTCTAATACTTTCTTTGGCGCCTTGATTATTACTGTTATTTCAGTTTTACATTCCATTCCGACAACCCCTCTTTAGTTTTGTCTGATTTAAAGATCACTTTTGGAAATATTTTCAATGTAAGTTCCCTTATCTTGAGGCTACTTCACGAAAACTTCTTTTTCTTACGCCTCCTTCTCAAGTAATCTTTTCCTTTGAAACCTTCCGTTCCTCTCATATCAAAACGGAACTCATGTTACCGTACTTCTAAGTATTATCTTCTTTGTACATTTCATCTGTTTGGCCTTATTAGTTGGACTAAATACAATTTAATGCAAGAAAAATGGCTACGTTTGGAAAAAAAAAAATGGGTACATGGTTTTTTACATTTAAATGTCATTTGCATATCCCTGCCAATGATAAAACCAAAATGGATGAGATAACGCATTTCCGCTAGTAACAATAAGCTGTATTTCTAATTGATCCTCTCGCCGACATACATAACCAGCGTTTCTAAGATGTCAAAATTATCTGATAGAATCCGTCAATAAATTCAACCTTGGGGAACCCAGATTCTGTCGCTTTCCATCAGTAAAACTTATAGGCGGGCTTCTCCGATAATAGTTGAAAAATGGTATAGATGTACGAGGTCTATTAAATAACGAGACTATTGCTATAAAACATTTTATTTTAAATTTATACATATTTAGTTATTATCACCTTCAATATACACCCCTCCCCTATCCCTACAACGCTCCATGCGAATTTACCATTGTTCGAAACCGGGATGGAAGTCTTTTTCTGTGAGCTCCTGCATGACGCGTCCCGCTTTTTCTTTCTCAAGCTTCAACGGTCTGAAATTGTGTTTCTTTTTGATGCAGATTTGACTTTTGGTAACAGATAAAAGTCATATGGGGGCAAGATCAGGCGAATAAGGCGGATGACCCTAAAACTCGGGATGTTGTACTTGGCTAGAAACTGTTCTTGACAGACAATGCAGTGTGAGCCTGCGCGTTGTCTTGATGGAGAACCCCGTGACTTGTTCTACCACGTTTCCTTACTCTCTCACGGAATTGAGCAAGCACCTCACCGGTAGTAATGTTGATTAATTATAATCGATATTTTCATCCGTTTTGGACGTGAAAGGGCGACCCGGGCGGTCATCATCTCCGACGTCTTCTCGGCCATCTTGGAAACGCTAGAACCACTCAAAAATTGAATCCTTTAGAGATTTGTGCGTTTTGTTGAACCCCACAGCTCTACTCCATACGCCCAGATGGATTTCAAAATAGAATTATAAATCAGTCTTTTGTTGTCCAGAGAGAGTTTTGATCTTTCGTCTAAGAGTCTTTAAAGTAGTCGATAGCGTCTGTTCAGTTCTGTTCTTTTAAGTCTAGTATGGGGGTTCCAAGAAAGTCTTCGGTCTAAGTAAAGCCCAAGGTAGCGGGCAACGTTCACTACTGGTAGAGGTGTTAGGTTGCAGAAGACTGGAGGAAAAGTAATGCGACGAAGAGTGAAGGTGATGTTTTGCGTCTTAGTTTCATTAAGCTTAATAGCCCATCTCTTGAACCACTGTTCTAATGAGGAGAGATAAGTTTGCAGATTTCTGTGAGCTATTACAGGATCATGATTAGTAGACAGTAAGGCGGTGTCGTCCTGCGTATGTGAGAAGTGTGGTGTTAAGATATAGAAGTGCAATTGTAAACGAACTTGGTTGTAAAGTTGTGCTAAAACTGCATTGGCAACCATAATGACCCAATAAACATGGGGTGTAGCGTCAAACCTTTGGATTTAATAACTAAATGGTATACTGAATTACTTACGGTAATTCTCCACTTCTTTAAGGTAGAGGGCAACGTTCACTACTGGTAGAGAAGTTAGGTTATAGAAGACTGGAGGTAGAGTAATGCGACGAAGAGTAAAAGTGATATTTTGAGACTTGGACTTATAATTAAAAAGTTAGAACTACAAGAAATGTGGTTAAGATAAAATAATTATGTAGTAAGTTACGTGTTTTATTTGCACTCGTTTCTTAGGAAAAAAAAAGACATTTTGGAATACTTAAAAACTTTTGAAGTTTCAAAAATATTTTAATTACATAATTACTCAAATTTAGACGAATTCTCTGCAATTAGTTAGTGTTATAAAACGATAAGTAAAAATGGAAAACAAAAATATCATTTAAAAATTTAATAACTCTTAAATATCTAACTGACTGTTTTTATTTGTAATATTATAATAAGTTAATGAATTATAATATATTAAGATAACTTTAGTTGTGAACATCTCTATAATAAAGTTACTATAGTGCGCGCGCATGATCACGTTCTTCTTCTCTCATTCAGTTATTATGGCTAACGCCAACTGGTTTTTTGTAAAAAAAAAACATAATATTTATTTAAGCGAGTCCATTATAAATAATACTTTATTAACATATTAATAGAGTTTTATTATTCATCTAAGTTTTAAGTTATTTCCAATGTATACTTTCTTTTTATAGTACTTCTGTTTTGTTATCTTCTATTTGTTTTACGAAAAATCTTTTATTTATAAAGGAGAAATCTAAACGCGGTTTTTTGTAACCAAAAGAGAGCGTTTTTGTGATGTTTAACCAGGTTCATAGAAGTTTCTACCCGTTTTTTTGTAGTGAGAATAGAAGTCTTGAACGAAACATAACATGTACATCCACTGACAACTTAAAATAAAGTAATTAATAAATTACTCTGTCTCTACAAACGAGGCTAGAGCACCTCCAAAAAAACTATCTCTGTCACAAAGAATTATGAATTTCGAACCTCAAAATGATAAACGACCTTAACCACTAAATAGTTCTCCAAATAAGGTGTTACTACATTCTTCATTGTTATTTTTTTATTTTTTCCCCATTCAAAAATTTTAATACAACCCAAGTCTGGGGACCTAAAAACATAACTTTATTTTCTTCAACTATAATTCTAACCAAAAAATGAAATTAAATAGTATTTCCAAATTAGGATAACTTATTCAAAAACAACTTGGCGAACTCCATAAATATCTTTCAATTTTATTTTAATTTAAATCAAAAAAAGTGATAAATTTGACTAATCCATAAAAAAAAAAGTCTAAAATCAATAACATAATCGGGAAAAATATTTAATGTAAATTAGTCCAAAATAATTTCTGCAAAGATAAATAAAGATAAATGTTTTTCCCATATTAATAATAATTTATTATTTTATGCTAATTAAACATTTCTAGCTAATATTAATTCACCAATATGTATATTAATGAAATATTAAACTGTTTAGTAAACAGCCACATGTACTGTTTATAGCATAAGCTTAGGAAAAGTTGGTCATTTGAAAAGTCAGTGCAAAAATAAAAACTACTTAATTTTTTTGGGTAAACCTTTTTTATTTTTCAACATAGTCTCCTTTTAGGCTTATACACTTCGTCCAACGCTGCTCTAGTTTGTTGATCTCTTCCGAATAACAGGATTTCTCCAAGTCTGAAAAATAGCCATTCGTTTCTGCAATCACCTCCTCGTTTGAATAAAATCTTTTTCCCGCCAGCCAATTCTTCATATTGGGGAACAAATAGTAGTCCGAGGGAGCCAAGTCTGGAGAATAGGGGGGATGTGAAACGAGTTGGAACCCTATTTCCATTAATTTTGCGACCACAACTGCTGAGGTGTGAGCTGGTGCGTTGTCGTGATGGAAAAGGACTTTTTTGTGGGCCAATCGTGGGCGTTTTTCTTGCAGCTCGGTTTTCAAACGGTCCAATAACGATGAATAATATGCACCTGTAATAGTTTTACCCTTTTCCAGATAGTCGATTAGGATTATTCCTTGCGAATCCCAAAAGACAGTCGCCATAATCTTTCCGGCCGAAGGGGAACGGTCTTCGCCCTTTTTTTGGCGCAGATTCCCCCCTTGGTAACCCATTGTTTAGATTGTTCTTTGGTCTCAGGAGTGTAGTGATGTATCCATGTTTCATCCACAGTGACGAAACGACGCTTAAAGTCCTGCGGATTCTTCTGGAACAGCTGCAAACCGTCTTTGCAACACTTCACACGATTTCGTTTTTGGTCAAGCGTGAGCAATCGCGGCACCCATCTTGCGGATAGCTTTGTCATGTCCAAATGTTGATGCAAAATATTATGTACCCGTTCATTCGAGATGCCCACAGCACTAGGCAATCTCACGCACCTTCACTCTTCTGTCATCCATCACCATATCATGGATTTTATCAATGATTTCTGGAGTAGTAACCTCAACAGGGGCGTCCAGAACGTTCAGCGTCACTTGTGCCCATATGGCCACTCCGAAAATTTTGAAACCACTTATAAACTGTTCTAATCGAAGGTGCAGAGTCACCATAATGTTTATCAAGCTTCTCTTTAGTCTCCTGAGGCGTTTTGCCTTTCTTAAAGTAGTGTTTAATCAACACACGAAATTCTTTTTCGTCCATTTTTTGAAAATCACTCGACTTCCTCGATTCAAACGAATGCCAAACACAAAGAAATAGACCGATCTGGCTGAAACTTGGTGTGTGTTCTTCCAAGAGATGCTACTAACTAAACATAACCTCGATACGCGCCAGTGGTGCTATCTCTCTGACTTTGCACGGACTTTTCAAACGACCCTCGTATATCTTTTTTGAAATGTTGAAAGAATAATAGTTTTTTTAAACTCTTTTGGCTCCATATAGAAACTTTACACACCCTAATGATTACAGTTTTTTTTCTCCCATATTAACTAAGATTAATAGTTTAAGTTATTAATAATAACTCAGCAGAAAAGAACATTTCAAAGTTAACAACTAGCGGTAATAGTAAAACTTTGTAAGAAAAATTCAAATTCCAATCAACAAAAAAGTACAATAAGTAGCTTACTATTATGAAAAATATATATAAAAGTTTAATTTTTCTTTTATTGTACATGAATTCAAATATATTTGTAAGATTATGCCTAAATTGTGATAACTTATAGAAAGTGTTTTTCATCTTTTAGTACTGGTTAATCCTCATTTAGTACTGTGTATGCCATCTAGCGGCAAATTTAACAACTATTTACACTTAGAGCAGAATACTAATGGCTAGTATTTACATTCTCTTTAACTAATTTCGATTTCAGTCAAAATTAAAATGATGACCTGTGTTTATCTTGGTACAGGAGCAGCCTTACAGCCCATTTAGTTTATTTATTTATTTTTTGTTTTTCTTAATTACTATAGAAAATATTGAAAAATTATACTACAGTATTCCTTTAATGGAACTCCCAAACTAAATTTTTTTTGGCGTAATTACTTACTGAGCCGCATCAACGATTTCCTAAAGACAATTAGCATGATCACGTTTTTTTTTTTTGAAAGCCAGGTCAAAGGTGATCACTCTTAAAAGATTTCAGGTATAATTTAAGTATTTCAAACTAATCTGAATATAATCACGCGTAACTTTATAATCATTTCTTTTTTTTTATTTCTAAACTATCACCACAAACTTAATTTTGTTTATTTATTATTATTATTATTTTTATTTTTTGTAATGTTAATGATCACTTGGATAACTTGATGTATTGACGTATTTAAGACGGAAGATTTATAGGTGTATTTTATACTTCTCTACCATCTATTTTGCTGACGATTAAATGTTAAAAAATTATTTATATTACTTAAACCTGTGCTAACCCTAAAACGTAGCTAATATCTGCTTGAATTTATTAGATGTCGAAAAGAAATGAATACCATTAGGAGATCTACTTTTCAAATAAATTCTCCGAAGTGGAAATAGACTTTTGAATTCTAGTTTCAACAAGCTTAGGTATTTTTTAAAGTTTTACATTTTCAGCACAGATTGGTTTTATCCTCGTTTAAATGCTGATTTTTCATTTATAAGTTACAATCTTGATGCTGTAATCCTAATCTTAGTGAATAAAATTGAGTTTTTTTCTGTATACAACATCGACAATAAATTTGTTGAGATACGTTGGCGTAAAGTCGGAATTGTCTTTTTTAAATTTTGACCAAATCCTTGGTAGTTTAATCTTAAATTTTAATAGCTTACTGGTCAGTAAAGGATAATACAAAATTCGTATAATATCCCTCATTATTATTACACCTAATTCAGTTAATTTTACACTGAGTCAGTAGTTTTAATATTACCAAAGATAGTTAATATTTTACTTTTATGTTAACAGAAAATTGGGGATATCATAGACAAGGATCATGCCAAGCAGGACTTGGAGCATCTGTGTCCAAGGTAAGAAGAAAGTTTTCTTACATTAAAATCAAAAATTATGTTTGCTACAATATTGTAAGCGTCAAAAATAAAACAAAAGAACATTTATTTTTACAAAATCATTCCAAGAAATAAATAGTAATGGTATTGAATCATAGCCCCTTATATTCAATAAAATGAAATATTTGATTGGCCCCTAGGGGACTTTAACCATATTTTCTAACAACTATAGTTTGTTTTGTTTAAAAATAAGTTTATTGCATATTTCAGTGAGAGTTATGTTTAAAGTTTTCTAGTACTTTATTAGACAGTAAACAACAGTACCTTTGATTAGATACAATCATCAACACACGCTTCTACCACTGGAAGGTTATTTTTGTTTACTTTTTGTTTTTCAACTCTGAATAATGGATAATAATAATAGGCTTTAATTTTCTTTTGTTCATTTCACAATTAATTGCAAATTATTTTGGCGTTTCTTTTCTTAGAGTGACTTCATAGGGTGCGTTCCACTTGGCGACCACAACGACCAAAACATACTTTCAGGCGTTCCACTTGGCGACCGCGGTCGTTGTGGTCGTGGCGAAAACGTCACTAATGACGTCATTATTTTCGCCCACACAACGACCACAACGCCCCATCTATAGAGCTGGGTCGAAGTGAGCGTTCAGAGTTGGCGCAATTTTTAAAACAAAATATGGCGACCGAAAAAATTATCTCATGTAAATGAAAGTATTATTTCATGTAAATAATAGAATGTGTTTCTCGAAAGTCTACAAAAAATAAATAAATAAATAATTACTTATCCCTTTACACACTAAATCACTGAATAACACAAAATCATTTACCTGAAATAACTTTTAAATTCTTCATCTGAATAAAGACCAATTACTCTGATAGCTAATAATACGTGGCCTAAGTTTTCGCTTTTTATCATTGCGATTTTGTAAAATTACATTCCACTCTAATCGGAACTAGATTTTCTCTTCCTAGGAGCTTCTTACAGCTCACTGTCCGGTGATGGACAGTGTTATCTGTAACGAGAGAACACTGTCCGGAGGTCGGCAGTGCACTGGAAAAAGCTCCGGGCGCTAATGACCTCAGCTGTTGATGCGCAAAAAAAAAAAAAAAAAAAAAAAAATCGGAACTAGATAAAGAACTTTCTAAAGCATTATTAATAAATATCCAACTGTTGCCACAAAAGACATTTTAATTTTATTTAAACGTAAATTTTATAAATACTCCACTAAAATATAATATAAAAAATTGAATTATATATATTCTTTTAATATAAGTCAACTTTACCAATAATTAATAAAGTTTATTATAACTGCTTATAAATGGGGTTTAAATTAAAAAATAATCTCTTCAAGCTTCTAACTTATTTTCGAGGCCGCCATATGCAATGTTTACCACAGTCCGTTCCACTTGGGTTTTCGATCGCAACGCTCACAAGCAAGTGGAACGGCCAAAATCGCGGTCGTGGTCGTGGTCGTTGTGGTCGCCAAGTGGAACGCACCCATAGTGAGTTTTCTTTGTAGGTAACTATATTGTTACACAGCAATAATACAGAATTTGTTTTTTTGTTTTTTTAGTTTCATTTTTGTTACTTTACTCTTAGAGACTAAACAAAAAAAAAATTCACTGTAGATTTTACCAGATAAGATGGAGTTGTGTGAACTTACAAAACCTTTTTTCCTTCAACGTGTTAAGAATTCACAATAAACTGTTTACAAACAAAACATTTCTTTCTAGTTATTTTTAGTTTATAAACAACTTTATCATCAAAACTAGACTGGTAAGTTAATCTTGAATTTTTTTTTAAATTTATTTACTTCGTGTTTTATAACTTCAATGATGTTGAAAAAAGAAATACTTGGGCAATGTAAAACATTCTTTTTATGAATTCTTTTTTTATTTAGTTTATGAAGTTACGCAATCTTTTTTTATTAAATGTACACAGAAATGTTATCTAGTCAGCAGTAGCAAGAAATTTGGCCTTTAAATGCTAGACAATTTAGTGCAGAAAAAAAAATATATTATTGTGACAACATACTCAATTACCTTTTTTGTTAGATTTTCACATTACTCAGGATTTTATTATTATTATTATTTTATACATTTACAGGGTGTCCCAAGCTATATGGATAACGACTTTTTCTCGGAAACTAAGATAGCTAGAAAAAAACTAAAAAATACGTGTTCCCTTAGTTTTTTGTTAGAAATCCAAATTTAATTTGTAAATTTTTTTCGGTGCTTCCAGAAGCGAGATACAGGCACCAACTTCATTTTTTCATATGGGAAGGTGCGGTTTTTATTTCAGAAATAGATTCCTCTATTTTTTTTTAAGAAAAATTTACTCGAACAGTTCTTTTCTGTGAGCGATATTTTACAAATTATTAATGAAAACATAATTCTTATAAGAAATTTCAAAATGATAATATTATAACGGTTTTTTTGATTGAATAAGAAGAAAAGTACTATTTTATTACAAAATTTTGCTCCTCATTAATATTACAGATCAGGCTCGAAATAGCCTCCACCATTAGAGATGCATAGACATGCCCTTTCCTGCCAATTGTCCCTTACTGCCAAAGAAATAGATTCGGCTTTAACCGAGTTACAGGCATCTATTATTCTCTGCTTTAGTTCATCTACAGATGCAATCCCGGCTTGATTCTGATACACCTAGATTTAGAAATGCTTTTAGGTAAGCAGATATAAGAAAAGAAAGAAAAAAGTTATGAATAATCACCTTGTTTTTCAGGCATCCCCAAAGGATTAATGAGGAGTATTTATCATTAGGGAATATTTCCAAAAAAGAGTAATATAAAACACTTTTCAAAATTCTAGAATTAAGTATTCTTATTAAAACAAAAAATACGAGTATATCTCGTATATCAAGAAAGAGCGTAGTTAATAGTTTATTGCGAACCAATCGCTTAATTTTATTTCGGATCATTTTGTAGCAAAATTGTCTTGTTAATTCAATTGTTCAGCAATATTAACAAAGAGGATATAGTGATTGTAGATAAAAGAGATATTTATACGGGAAGGTAAACAATTATTGTTATTGTTATTGATATTATTGTTCTTACTTATTTTATTTCGGATCATTTTGTAGCAAAATTGTCTTGTTAATTCGATTGTTCAGCAGTATTAACAAACAGAATATAGTGATTGTAGAGAGATGAGATATTTAAACGGGAAGGTAAACAATTATTGTTATTGTTATTGATATTATTGTTCTTACTTATTTTATTTCGGATCATTTTGTAGCAAAATTGTCTTGTTAATTCGATTGTTCAGCAATATTAACAAAGAGGATATAGTGATTGTAGATAAAAGAGATATTTATACGGGAAGGTAAACAATTATTGTTATTGTTATTGATATTATTGTTCTTACTTATTTTATTTCGGATCATTTTGTAGCAAAATTGTTTTGTTAATTCAATTGTTCAGCGATATTAACAAAGAGGATATAGTGATTGTAGATAAAAGAGATATTTATACGGGAAGGTAAACAATTATTGTTATTGTTATTGATATTATTGTTCTTACTTATTTTATTTCGGATCATTTTGTAGCAAAATTGTCTTGTTAATTCGATTGTTCAGCAGTATTAACAAACAGAATATAGTGACTGTAGAGAGATGAGATATTTAAACGGGAAGGTAAACAATTATTGTTATTGTTATTATTGTTATTGTTATATTATTATTGAGTTCTTTCAAACATGACTTACTTTCTGCTAGTTTAACTAGATGCCCAATGTTTTTATAGGTTACCTTTGTCAGTTTTTTGTCGGGAAAACCCTCAACAATGGATCTTAACCATGTGAAATGTTGAACATGCCAGTAGGCTAAACTAAGAGAACTTACACTAATACAAAAGATTGGTTAAGCAGTGAAATGTATTTTCCAAATGTAAACAGTTCATTACTACGAACTCACCATTATTAGATGAATGTTAGAATTGATTTATAGAAGACGAATCTCTTGGTTCTGTTTCTTTAGAAAAAGTTTTGTAAAAAAAAAAAATACTTTTACATATGTTAGCTGTAAAATTGTAAGTCCTTTTTCTGCTTGTCAAGGTAACTTATATCAAACGTTGATTAGTTCTAAATTTGGAATCTACTAGAATACGTAAAGGACCTACATAATCTAATATGGGCGTGTTTCTATGAACGAGAATATAAGTGCATTTCTAATATGAACCACCCGCTGGTTAAAAGAGTTCATCTCATGTCTCGTGTCTAACCAGAGTTCTTGTAATAGATTCCCTACAACTGTTTATACTTGAAACGAACAATATAACTTTGTACGTTTTGTCCCATCTAACTTGGAACTATTTGTTCACCTGGTAAAGGGCGTGTCGTTTTGTTTTGATTCCAATCTAATAAATATGATCCACTTATGAGATCAATGTATCTAATTTGTCATGTATTGTATTAATCTTGAAATCATATATTATGATACATTTTTCTTTAGTACTCTGTTGTAATTTATTATCTTATTCTCCTTTCTGTAATGTGATATACTTTTATCAAATGGTCGATAGACCGCAGGGAGCACAGTTTAAGAAATTAAGCACCATAAATAAAAGTAACTAATATATTTAAAAATAGAATACACAGTTTACAATTTAATAATGGTTCGTTCAATTTGATTGGTTCATATTGAAAAGTCAATTTCGTAACTAAATTTGAAACATTTGACCATGTTTACGTTTGTTTCTGAGTATTTAAAATGCCTCCGCCGATTGAGAACCCTCTGTCGACCTCGCTGTAAATCGTTCTTCTTCATGCTAAAGATGTGAAAGCGGTTGCAAATTTTGTTGTAAGATCAGTGCAGTTCATGGAGGCAAACATTATTATAGCACTGCAATGGCTTTGTGCTTTTAAAGATGGCCGCACTATTGTTCATGATGTGGTAAACAAATTTGAGGCTACCTTTCAGTCATTATTATTGGAAGATTTTGGTGCAGAAAGTTTGTGAAAAAGAATAGACTACCTCATGTTTTCTACATTTAAAGATGCATCTGTGTGTTTTTTTTGCATAAATAATGTAGGAGTCACCAAAAGTGTACGTATTTAAGTGCGAGCAAGTTGCTATAAGATGACAAAAAATCGATAAAACTTCTAGCGATTTTAAAATTAAGAAACTAAGTAGTTTTCCTCAGTGAAACTAATTGGACATTTTAAATCACCTTTTTATATCGATATCTTGATTATTATTAGTGTTGTCACAAAATTCGTTAAAACCTTCATATTAAGGTTACAAGAGTACGATAACCTTGTCAGAGCTACTTACATCAGTAATTGAGGGTAATGCTAGAAAGGTGTGTTGCTTGCCGCTCGTCGTGTAGCTGTCATGTTCAGTACAGAACTAAATATGTATGTATACATTACTACTACATAACCCTATCTTATCGCATCTAGAAATCTTTAACCGTCTTATTTATTCAAACGGAAATCTCAACACTCCTTTTATTACGTAGTAGTATGCTGCTATCACTTACCGACATTTTGTAGTAAATTTATTAATTTAAGTTAATTAATTTTCTGTTTTCGCTTCCGATTTAGATCTCTTGATTAGGTTATATCTGCTGGAGATTATAAGTTGATGTGCCCATTGTGTTGTTTCAATATTTCAGTATTTTTCTTGTTTATTTCTGCTTCTATTCATTTAATTGATTAAGTCTCCTCATTTCGTATCATCATCAAATTTATGCAGCGATTTTTTTCTCTTCAGTAATTGTTTATCTAAACATTAACTGAATCTACTTACTTATCAACATCAGTTTAATAATAAATATGAGAATGTTCCTTAAATATTATTTATCTAATACACCTTTTTATTGTTCTTATGCATTAAGAAATGGTGATAAAGCAAAAGCACCGGCGCTAATCCATAGTTCTGATAACGTGTTAAGCTTAGGAAAACTGGCCATAGTCTTTTTTTAAGGCAGAGCTGTTTATTATGGATTTGTGCCTTCGTGATTTTAGTGAAAGATAATCACTTTCAGAGCCGTTTTTTGACTTGTTTTCAGACTGGTTCTATCAGATTTCCGCTGGTTTTTACTGTTCATTATTTTTGGTGACTGAATCATAGTTTACAATAGGATGAAAAAAATAACTGCCAGTTTCAGTCATGATATATTCTTTTACGAGGGTCGTTTGAAAAGTCCGTGCAAAGTCAGAGAGATAGCACCACTGGCGCGTATCGAGGTTATGTTTAGTTAGTAGCATCTCTTGGAAGAACACACACCAAGTTTCAGCCAGATCGGTCTATTTCTTTGTGTTTGGCATTCGTTTGAATCGAGGAAGTCGAGTGATTTTCAAAAAATGGACGAAAAAGAATTTCGTGTGTTGATTAAACACTACTTTATGAAAGGCAAAACGCTTCAGGAGACTAAAGAGAAGCTTGATAAATATTATGGTTACTCTGCACCTTCGATTAGAACAGTTTATAAGTGGTTTCAAAATTTTCGGAGTGGCCATATGGGCACAAGTGACGCTGAACGTTCTGGACGCCCTGTTGAGGTTACTACTCCAGAAATCATTGATAAAATCCATGATATGGTGATGGATGACAGAAGAGTGAAGGTGCGTGAGATTGCTAGTGCTGTGGGCATCTCGAATGAACGGGTACATAATATTTTGCATCAATATTTGGACATGACAAAGCTATCCGCAAGATGGGTGCCGCGATTGCTCACGCTTGACCAAAAACGAAATCG
The DNA here is from genome assembly GCF_049639745.1 of Rhodnius prolixus. Classification (NCBI taxonomy): domain Eukaryota; kingdom Metazoa; phylum Arthropoda; class Insecta; order Hemiptera; family Reduviidae; genus Rhodnius; species Rhodnius prolixus. The sequence goes on from NW_027411582.1 coordinate 23,079,687, forward strand.
TGTGAAGTGTTGCAAGGACGGTTTGCAGCTGTTCCAGAAGAATCCGCAGGACTTGAAGCGTCGTTTCGTCACTGTGGATGAAACATGGATACATCACTACACTCCTGTGTCCAAAGAACAATCTAAACAATGGGTTACCAAGGGGGAATCTGCGCCAAAAAAGGCGAAGACCGTTCCTTCGGCCGGAAAGATTATGGCGACTGTCTTTTGGGATTCGCAAGGAATAATCCTCATCGACTTTCTGGAAAAGAGTAAAACTATTACAGGTGCATATTATTCATCGTTATTGGACCGTTTGAAAACCGAGCTGCAAGAAAAACGCCCACGATTGGCCCACAAAAAAGTCCTTTTCCATCACGACAACGCACCAGCTCACACCTCAGCAGTTGTGGTCGCAAAATTAATGGAAATAGGGTTCCAACTCGTTTCACATCCCCCCCTATTCTCCAGACTTGGCTCCCTCGGACTACTATTTGTTCCCCAATATGAAGAAATGGCTGGCGGGAAAAAGATTTTATTCAAACGAGGAGGTGATTGCAGAAACGAATGGCTATTTTTCAGACTTGGACAAATCCTATTATTCGGAAGGGATCAACAAACTAGAGCAGCGTTGGACGAAGTGTATAAGCCTAAAAGGAGACTATGTTGAAAAATAAAAAAGGTTTACCCCAAAAAATTAAGTAGTTTTTATTTTTACACGGACTTTTCAAACGACCCTCGTATTATGCCGAGCTTTTTACCTAGGGACTAAGGTCATCTTCAGGGCTAATTTACAATGTAATATTTTTACATCATTAAAAAGATTGGTCTGTCTTCTATCTTGTCTGTTCATGGACTGAGTGTGATCTGTTTTTCATGTGTTTAGTTGTGAGGAAAGTCAGTGTTGCCAATTGTCAAGTATTTTTTTGTAGTAAATTGGCGTATATATTGTTTAAATTGTTGGTGTCAGGTTTGAAATTTCTGTCTTTGATATGTACATAGTTTTTACTACTTATTATTACTATATATTGTGAAGTACGTTACATTATACATTTTCAATTTAATATAATTATTGGTAACACACTGTAAATATTGTTCCACAGCCTTGAAGATGAATTAGTCCCCAGGTCGAAAGCTCTGAAGTTGGCAGTTATTTTTTCATCCTATTGAAACGATTTACAATAGAGTTGGATCAAAATGTCTTCTGAAATAGATTATTTATTATTTAATGGCTAAACAAATGTTTTGTTTTGGTGGAGTTAATCGATTTGTGCAGATGAACGGCTCATTTCTGAAAAAGCTATGATCATCAGATGGACAATTGTTAGATTTGTAGAACTTCTTTTTGATTCTTACATACTTCTTTAGGAAAAAGTTGACAGGGTACCTCGTTAATGCAAATAATCAGGTTTCACTGAATGGCAAATCATTATACTGGACAAGACGGGCATAGAACGTAGAAATATTCTAAAAAGTTCACCTATTGTAATATTATGTATCCAGTTTGATTAGGCTATGTTTACAAAAAAACATTAAATCATCCATAAAATGCGAACATACATGCCATTTATAAAGATAGGTAACTAGCATATATATACGCTCGTTTAATCCACATACTCGTATATGTAAAGACTTAATTCACATTAATAAGGGAAAAATAATTCAAGAGAATTGAGATCAGCTAAAGCAATATGTTTAAAGATTGTGTCAGTATAAGGAGGAGCTAGTAAATCAAAGTTAATACTCCAACCAGTAATGATGTCATCATTCAAGATCAACACAATGCACACCAGTGACGTTGCCCACCTACCCCCTAACCATTGCTGGGCATGTTTGTTGCATGTTTCTTATACGATATATTCCTCTTTTAGCTTGCCTCTCTTATCCCTGGTGCATCTATATCTGTATGGTTAAGGCAAGGTCAAGATTATGCTGCTGGTACTTGAGGTTGATATAAATATATAAGTGCAGCATCTTGCACAGATGCAAAATAATTGGCATCTCTTCGTTATTTTTCTTTATATCTATATATATATAACTTACTGTGGCCCCGAGATATCTGTTCTTCTTGGTTTTTATTGCCTTGAAAATAGTTGACTAGTTAGAGTGCTTTGAAAGTACGTATTTTCTGTTGTTTGATTAGTAAACAAAAGATATAATTATTATCCAAGACTTAGGTTTTTAAAGTGGGGGGCCATAGTACACGTTTAATTGGGTTAAATCTAGGGGGCGATCTTTATATCAAGGAGGCAGTGAAACCATGATGTTATCTCTAATTGCCAGCATTTGGATGCTTTCAATTCAGACTTCAATCAAAGATAATGTACATATCTAATAAATTTCGGCGTTAAAAAGTTCTAAATTTATACAAGAGGAATTAATAAAATTAATTAATTTAACATCATTTCTGGCTACAGAAGCAAATGAAGTCTTCCTGAATTAAGGATTACAATTCAAAAGTTATTTATCTCAACTTATTTAGTAGATCGTGGATTTGGTGCAATAAATATGCCAACTGCAAGTAGTTGAATGCAATAACCTTACGGGTAATACTGTCAGAAATAGAGCCGAACATATTACTGAAGGCAAAATCTTAATTCTTCCCACAAAACTACTTTTTAATATTGTTACGTTCAATAAAACTTCAATTTTGTTTAAAATTTTGTAATTTTGCGTTGAATTAATGTTAAATAATTCCAGTAATTTCATTTTCAAGGGTTTTATTTGTGACTAAATCTTTCAGGTTATTCTTATAAGTAAGGTAACCATCAAAATTTTTTACCTAACCATATACTCCCAGCTGTTCTTAAGAAATTGACCAAAAGAATTGTTCGAGCAAAAACTTATTACCTGTTAATTGGCTGAGAGAAACCGTCTAAAACCTTCCTTTGAATAGAAAACACTGATAAAAGAGTTCGAGGTATGGCTATTAAATAACGAGACTATTGCTGTAAAACTCAAAATTCAAAATTTATAAATATTTAGTAATTATCACCTTCAATGTACACCCCTTCCCTATCCCTGCAACGCTCCATGCGAATTTACCATTGTTCGAAACAGTGCTGGAAGTCTTTTTCTGTCAGCTCGTGCCGCTTTTCTTTCTCAAGCTTCAACGGACTGAAATCGTGTTCCTTTTAATGTAGATTTGACTTTGGGGAACAGATCTAAAGTCACATGGGGCCAGATCAGGCGAATAAGGCGGATGGCCTAAAAAAACTGGAATGTTGTACTTGGCTAGAAACGTCTTGACAGACAATGCAGTGTGAGCTGGCGCGTTGTCTTGATGGAGAACCCCGTGAATTGTTCTTCCACAAATCGGGTCGTTTTTTTCCTTACTCTTTACACGGAATTTAAGCAAGCACCTCACGATAGTAATGTTGATTAATTATAATGGATATTTTCACCTGTTTTGGACGTGGAAGGGCGACCCGGGCGGTCATCATCTCCGACATCTTCTCGGCCATCTTGGAAACGCTTGAACCACTCAAAAACTCGCGCACGTAATTAACATTCATCGTCATAAACTTCTTTTAATAAAAGATAAGTTTCAGTAGCGGTTTTACCCAAGTTTCATGTGAAATTTCACGACAATTCGTTGCTCTACTACATGTGTAGTATCATGTTTTCGGCAAAACGAAACTAACACCTCTGCAAACTCGTGAGACGCTGCAATCGAAAGAGAAGGTTTTACGCTGCACAGCTGTCGGTCGTTAAGATTTGGCGCATGCATAGTTCTTCTGTAGCTGCATCAGTCTCGTTATTTAATAGCCACACCTCGTATTACAACTACTCATGTCTACAGAAGTCTGAAACAATTCGCTTTCATCGTTAACGTTGCGGCTTCTTCGAGAAAATACAAAGAAAAATGATGTATCTGACTCGTGAGATGTAAAACTATAGCAAAAATACTGTTTTCTTTATTAAATAAATATATATTTTAGTTTGCTGTTTCCCTTCCAAAAGCTGCGCAAATACGTAAAGTAAAAATTTCTATTCTTAAAAAAATCCTTTAAAAGCTGAGTAAGTTACAAAATAAAAGAAGTATTTACAAATATATGTGTAATTACCTTTATTTATTTCTTTTAGATCTAGTTGACCACTGTTCATTGTCAGTGCATGTTCAGTAGTGTATTACCGTTGTACTCCACAAAAAGAAATAGATTTAATTATTCTATAGAACGGGTTAGTTGCGGTGTTTTTATAGCATTAATACCATATTTGGGGCCGATGTAGCAGTTAGATTACGTGACCTCCATTATTCTCTGCCAAGACAAAAACCTTCTTCTGCCTATTTGTATGTTTTGTAGATCTATTCTACTGTACGTTTCCATTCTGAAGATTGTACAGGTGAGGTTATTGATTTTTCGGTGATTCGAACTTCTTTTAAGTGAATATTCCGTTTGAAATAAGTTCATTGTATGAAACTATGTTTCAAGTTATAGCAAGAAGTTTCGAATATTATTTATTTTTATTCACTTATCCAACAAACAGACTTTTATACGAATATATGCTGAGAATAGTTCACCGTTTTTGGTGACTGATTCATTAATTCAAAAGGAAGAAACAGTATTGCCAATTTCAGTCAGTTTTGCCAAGCTTTCTATCTAGGAACTAGGTCAACTTCAGGGCTTACGCTATTGACAATAATATATTTTTTTACATTGTGATATCTAAGAAAGGTTTGTCTTATATCCTGACTGTTAGGTACTGAATGTGGTCTGTTTCTAAATGTTCCTATTTTACTTCATTTTAGAATATTTTAATACCAACCACACTCACCCAGGTTTGAACCAACTAAGATTTAAAGTTAAGTCTGAAAAATCAAGCAATCACGCTAAGGGAAACAATCTTGAAGATCCTTCAGCGTTAACATAAATCTGTGTCGAAAAGATTTAGAAATTTAACTTCTTCATACCTTAAAACCATCCGTCATAAGATCTTCATAGATATTTCCACATCCGTCTCACAAAGTTGTTCCAGGGCATAAGCCAATAAAGAAGAGATATCTCCTTAGTTGGGAATTTCTCCTGATCACCCTACAACATCTCTCAAGCGACCCTAGACAGGAATTAACATACAAAACCAATGTGAACAGCCTCCACATCACATCCTAGTAGCTGTATGGTTGAACTTGATTGAACAAGACAGGACTTGATGACAAAAAAAAAAAGCATTCTGCATTCTTCTCTTATAATCTTAGCAGCAAAAATATAAATTGCAAACTCTATCCGGCAGGCTCTGATCAATTTTCCTAAATTAGCTTACCAAAAAAGGCACTCGCCCAGCAACTCCGCTTTGTCCTATCTTGGAGCCTTCCGGAAAACCTCACAAAGTCATAACCATAAATTAATTACCCAATTATTAATGACTGTCAATTATTTTTATTTATTTTATAACTTATGATTTTGCACATTTTATAAATATGTATATTGTCAGAGACAATCTCACAAAAATAGTGATTCTAAATGCAAAAGAAATCTGGTATAAATATATTCTCAGAAACGATCTCACAAAGATAGTCGATTCTAAATGCAAAAGAAATCTGGTATAAATATATTCTCAGAAACAATCTCACAAAGATAGTCGATTCTAAATGCAAAAGAAATCTGGTATAAATATATTCTCAGAAACAATCTCACAAAGATAGTCGAGTCTAAATGCAAAAGAAATCTGGTATAAATATATTCTCAGAAACAATCTCACAAAGATAGTCGATTCTAAATGCAAAAGAAATCTGATCTAAATAGAAGAATATTTGGTCTTCATATTACTCTTGTAAAATAATCTAGTAGCTCCACTTCGACGTAAAAGTATTTTCTTTATTTACCTTTAGAAAATATTAAGCAACTAATAAAATAGATTAAATTGAATCATAAATATCGAAACAGCAAAGAAAATATACTCGTTGAATCTAAAAATCACTGAAGTTATTTGTGCCAATTAGATTTCTTACAAAAATTAAAGCAATAAATAAGTATTGCATTAATAAAATTATTACTGCACCATGGGAAAATTATATTAATACATATGTTACTTTTAAAAGAAAATGATTAATTACAGGTATATGTCTCTGTTTGGAAAGAATTATGGGCGTTAAATTCTAGTACATTAGTTTTGTTCCAGCATTATACGCGATACAGTAACTCTATACGTACAACTGTATAGCGGGATCTCTTATAGCAATACGAGTATAGTTTCCATATAGTGTATAGTATTTAATTAGGAAGTTCTCTTCGCAACTTACCACTATCTTTTGCACGAGTAATGTACGACCATACTGGGGAATTTGTAATTTATTATATCATATATTGTTCTCCTACCTCTTAATGTACAGCATATTGGTTCCAAGACCTTCTACAACCGCATGATTTATTACACAGTTCTGGTTGGACTTCTACAATTTCTTCGTTACTAAACTGGATACCAAAATGTTAAAAGATCTGGATGAAGTTATTGCCTGATGAAGAGATAGTAGGTGAGGGTTGTGATATTATAAAAGATTTCTTGATAAGTTACTTTGAATCAGTGGTCAGAAATATTTTAAAAACTCTTGTGTTTGGTCGCTCTGAACTCTAAAACTGGTTTTTAGAATAAAATGAATTTGAAAAATTAAATTGATTGCTTAAATTTGGCTCTTCCTAAAAAGAGTTTAGCTTAAATAATCTTAAGCTCTCAGTTGAGATTTCTAAATTGTCTGTCAGAAGACAGTAATGTAATTTTTGTTTAATAATTAATTTACAAATGCTACGAAGCGTAAAGATAAAATTATTTACAAATTTCCAAATACGTAAGTACATCTTAACCTGTACATGACATTATTTAAAATACTTTCTGTTAAATTTTTATAATACTGTGTGGATTTTTTGGGTTCGGATCTCCTGGAATTTCTACTGGATTTTGTCCAATCCAATCAACGCCACACCTTAACCATTTTTCCATTTTCTCTTGTTTAGACCTATGGGTTTCAGGAAGTCGTCATGGTCAGCAAATCAATTCAACTTTTTCTTTTGTAAAAGACAGAAATTGGAATTGGGAAGTTGGAATGAATTTGAAGCGTTTACAATTCTGTTAAGATAGAATCGGAATTATTTTCCTTTAAAAATGTAAACAGTCAATTAATTTCAATTAATGCGAGGTAAACAATCCTGTTATAGTAAAATAAATGCATGTCTGAACAAGTAAGAAAAATCAATTTTTAAATTATAAAGTTACATAGAGTTACAACTAAGTAATTAGCAGCCCTACCCGTATAACTTGGGAACTAATTAAGAATACTCCAAAATATTATTAATTATAATAAAATAAAAGTATCTACATAACTTGATGATCATAGGGGAAGGGGAATCATCAATCATATTTACACGATTGTATGATGATGATCATCATTCAAAACATGTCATAAAATAAACATCTTAAACATAATAAAAATTTATTTATTTATTGTCTTTAATTAATTACGTAATGTTATTTATCTATTTACTTGATCATTGTTGAACATCATCACCATTTAATATTGTGAGTTCATTGTTAATATCAATTTCAAAACAAAACTGGGTCTAAATTCAATCCCTGCATAAAGGACAAGTAAAATTGTAAACATATATTTATTTGTAACAATTCCTGTAAATTTAATGATGGCCTTGAACCAACACTTAGTTGATCTCTGTTTGAATTGTTTTAAATTGATTTAGAGCAAAGTTGGGCAAAAATTTAATCAAATAAAAAACAATTGAATTAAACCGAAATTTAATTTTGATCACGATTAAAATTAAAAAATTTAATCGGCCAAAATTAGTTGATTAAAATTAAATTCACTTTCAATTTAATCGGATATTAATCAAATAAAATTTTTAATCATAACTAAAAATTAAGATTAAAATTAAATAATCATAATTTTAATTGATTGAATTAAATTCCAAATTTAGTTTTAATCACTTTGGACGATTAAATTTTTTAATTTAATCAAAATTTGAGAGATTAAATTTTTAAAACCAAACATTGCCAATGGTTAAACCAGAATCGGACCAATGCATCTTTATTCCGCCTAGCTGGTGCCTCTTTTCAATATTATCCACCTTTCCCAAACTTGGCACCTTCATTCTACCAGTCTGGTGTCTCATATATACCATGTTGGTGACTCTCAAGACTTACGTAGGACCACCTTACACTCACATTTCACCACGATTACCACTCACTACACTTAGATAGGACCACCTATATAAGTCTAGTGAGTCGCCAACATGGTTAAATGTGAGTGTAAGATGGTGCTATCTATGTCTATTGAGTCGCCAACATGGTTAAATGTGATTGTAAGGTGGTCCTATCTAAGTCTAGTGAGTCGCCAACATGGTTATATGTGAGCGTACGGTGGTCCTATATAAGTGTAGTGAGTGTAAGCTGGTCCTATCTAAGTCTTGTGAGTCGTAAACATGGTCAAAGGTGAGAGTAAGCTGGTCCTATATAAGTCTTGTGAGTCGTAAACATGGTTAAATATAACCCTAAGTAGGATCTGTATAAATCTTGTGAGTGTAAGGTGGTCCCATATACTCGTACCTCTAGAGTAGTGGTTCTTAACCTTTTCATAGACGCGGAACACTAACATTAAATAATTTGAAATTCGGTATTTAGCAAGAACTTAAAATTAAATTCAAATTAAAAAAAAGGAACATATTTTTGTTTTCTGATCTTTCCTAAGTTTCTAAATTTCAATACATTTAAATTTGAAATTTCGCGGAACACCGGTTAAAAACCACTGCTTTATATCTTCTAAAATTATAGATCTGTGCACAAAAAAACTATAGTTTTTAATTGAGAAAAACAAAGTGTATAAGAGAACAAAATTCCATACCAATACGTGGTTCACAGAGGTAGATATAGAACGGCCATAATTTTACAGAATTTCATGACCCAAAAAATTTTCAACCCTTTATATCTTCTACATTTATAGATCTGTGCACAAAATAACTATAGTTTATAATTGAGAAAAACAAAGTGTATAAGAGAAATAAATTTCATATGAATACGTGGATCACAGAGGGAGATATAGAACGGCCATAATTTTACAGAATTTCATGACCCAAAAAATTTTAAACCGTTTATATCGTCTACATTTATAGATCTGTGCACAAAATAACTATAGTTTTTAATTGAGAAAAACAAAGTGTATAAGAGAAATAAATTTCATACGAATACGTAGTTCACAGTGGGAGATATAGAACGGCCATAATTTTACAGAATTTCATGACCCAAAAAATTTTCAACCCTTTATATCTTCTACATTTATAGATCTGTGCACAAAATAACTATAGTTTATAATTGAGAAAAACAAAGTGTATAAGAGAAATAAATTTCATATGAATAAGTGGATCACAGAGGGAGATATAGAACGGCCATAATTTTACAGAATTTCATGACCCAAAAAATTTTCAACCCTTTATATCTTCTAAAATTATAGATCTGTGCACAAAATAACTATAGTTTATAATTGAGAAAAACAAAGTGTATAAGAGAAATAAATTTCATATGAATACGTGGATCACAGAGGGAGATATAGAACGGCCATAATTTTACAGAATTTCATGACCCAAAAAATTTTCAACCCTTTATGTCTTCTACATTTATAGATCTGTGCACAAAATAACTATAGTTTTTAATTGAGAAAAACAAAGTGTATAAGAGAACAAAATTCCATACCAATACGTGGTTCACAGTGGGAGATATAGAAAGGCCATAATTTTACAGAATTTCATGACCCAAAAAATTTTCAACCCTTTATGTCTTCTACATTTATAGATCTGTGCACAAAATAACTATAGTTTTTAATTGAGAAAAACAAAGTGTATAAGAGAACAAAATTCCATACCAATACGTGGTTCACAGTGGGAGATATAGAAAGGCCATAATTTTACAGAATTTCATGACCCAAAAAATTTTCAACCCTTTATATCTTCTACATTTATAGATCTGTGCACAAAATAACTATAGTTTATAATTGAGAAAAACAAAGTGTATAAGAGAAATAAATTTCATATGAATACGTGGTTCACAGTGGGAGATATAGAAAGGCCATAATTTTACAGAATTTCATGACCCAAAAAATTTTCAACCCTTTATATCTTCTACATTTATAGATCTGTGCACAAAATAACTATAGTTTATAATTGAGAAAAACAAAGTGTATAAGAGAAATAAATTTCATATGAATACGTGGATCACAGAGGGAGAGATAGAACGGCCATAATTTTACAGAATTTCATGACCCAAAAAATTTTAAACCGTTTATATCGTCTACATTTATAGATCTGTGCACAAAATAACTATAGTTTTTAATTGAGAAAAACAAAGTGTATAAGAGAAATAAATTTCATACGAATACGTAGTTCACAGTGGGAGATATAGAACGGCCATAATTTTACAGAATTTCATGACCCAAAAAATTTTCAACCCTTTATATCTTCTACATTTATAGATCTGTGCACAAAATAACTATAGTTTTTAATTGAGAAAAACAAAGTGTATAAGAGAACAAAATTTCATACGAATACGTGGTCACAGTGGGAGATATAGAACGGCCATAATTTTACAGAATTTCATGACCCAAAAAATTTTCAACCCTTTATATCTTCTAAAATTATAGATCTGTGCACAAAATAACTATAGTTTATAATTGAGAAAAACAAAGTGTACAAGAGAACAAAATTTCATACGAATACGTGGTTCACGGTGGGAGATATAGAACGGCCATACTTTTCCGAATTTCATGACCCAAAAAATTTTCAACCCTTTATATCTTCCACCTTTTAGATATGTGCACAAAATACCTATAGTTTATAATTGAGAAAAACAAAGTGTACAAGAGGACAAAATTCCATATCAATACGTGGTTCACAGTGGGAGATATAGAACGGCCATAATTTTACAGAATTTCATGACCCAAAAAATTTTCATCCCTTTATATCTTCTACATTTATAGATCTGTGCCCAAAATAACTATAGTTTATAAATGAGAAAAACGAAGTGTATAAGAGAACAAAATTTCATACGAATACGTGGTTTGCAGTGGGAGATATAGAACGGCCATAATTTTACAGAATTTCATGACCCAAAAAATTTTCAACCCTTTATATCTTCTACATTTATAGATCTGTGCACAAAATAACTATAGTTTATAATTGAGAAAAACAAAGTGTATAAGAGAAATAAATTTCATATGAATACGTGGATCACAGAGGGAGATATAGAACGGCCATAATTTTACAGAATTTCATGACCCAAAAAATTTTCAACCCTTTATATCTTCTACATTTATAGATCTGTGCACAAAATAACTATAGTTTTTAATTGAGAAAAACAAAGTGTATAAGAGAACAAAATTCCATACCAATACGTGGTTCACAGTGGGAGATATAGAATGGCCATAATTTTACAGAATTTCATGACCCAAAAAATTTTCAACCCTTTATATCTTCTACATTTATAGATCTGTGCACAAAATAACTATAGTTTATAATTGAGAAAAACAAAGTGTACAAGAGAACAAAATTCCATACCAATACGTGGTTCACAGAGGTAGATATAGAACGGCCATAATTTTACAGAATTTCATGACCCAAAAAATTTTCAACGCTTTATATCTTCTACATTTATAGATCTGTGCACAAAATAACTATAGTTTATAATTGAGAAAAACAAAGTGTATAAGAGAAATAAATTTCATATGAATACGTGGATCACAGAGGGAGATATAGAACGGCCATAATTTTACAGAATTTCATGACCCAAAAAATTTTAAACCGTTTATATCGTCTACATTTATAGATCAGTGCACAAAATAACTATAGTTTTTAATTGAGAAAAACAAAGTGTATAAGAGAAATAAATTTCATACGAATACGTAGTTCACAGTGGGAGATATAGAACGGCCATAATTTTACAGAATTTCATGACCCAAAAAATATTCAACCCTTTATATCTTCTACATTTATAGATCTGTGCACAAAATAACTATAGTTTTTAATTGAGAAAAACAAAGTGTATAAGAGAACAAAATTTCATACGAATACGTGGTCACAGTGGGAGATATAGAACGGCCATAATTTTACAGAATTTCATGACCCAACAAATTTTCAACTCTTTATATCTTCTACATTTATAGATCTGTGCACAAAATAACTATAGTTTTTAATTGAGAAAAACAATGTGTATAAGAGAACAAAATTCCATACGAATACGTGGTCACAGTGGGAGATATAGAACGGCCATAATTTTACAGAATTTCATGACCCAAAACATTTTCAACCCTTTATATCTTCTTCATTTATAGATCTGTGCACAAAATAACTATAGTTTTTAATTGAGAAAAACAAAGTGTATAAGAGAACAAAATTCCATATGAATACGTGGTTCACAGTGGGAGATATAGAACGGCCATAATTTTACAGAATTTCATGACCCCAAAAATTTTCAACCCTTTATATCTTCTACATTTATAGATCTGTGCACAAAATAACTATAGTTTATAATTGAGAAAAACAAAGTGTGCAAGAGAACAAAATTCCATACCAATACGTGGTTCACCGGGGGAGATATAGAACGGCCATAATTTTACAGAATTTCATGACCCAAAAAATTTTCAACCCTTTATATCTTCTACATTTATAGATCTGTGCACAAAATAACTATAGTTTTTAATTGAGAAAAACAAAGTGTATAAGAGAACAAAATTCCATACCAATACGTGGTTCACAGTGGGAGATATAGAACGGCCATAATTTTACAGAATTTCATGACCCAAAAAAGTTTCAACCTTTTATATCTTCTACATTTATAGATCTGTGCACAAAATAACGATAGTTTATAATTGAGAAAAACAAAGTGTATAAGAGAACAAAATTCCATATGAATACGTCGTTCACAGTGGGAGATATAGAACGGCCATAATTTTACAGAATTTCATAACCCAAAAAATTTTCAACCCTTTATATCTTTTTATACATTTATAGATCTGTGCACAAAATAACTATAGTTTATAATTGAGAAAAACAAAGTGTATAAGAGAAATAAATTTCATACGAATACGTAGTTCACAGTGGGAGATATAGAAAGGCCATAATTTTACAGAATTTCATGACCCAAAAAATTTTCAACCTTTTATATCTTCTACATTTATAGATCTGTGCACAAAATAACGATAGTTTATAATTGAGAAAAACAAAGTGTATAAGAGAACAAAATTCCATATGAATACGTGGTTCACAGTGGGAGATATAGAACGGCCATAATTTTACAGAATTTCATGACCCAAAAAATTTTCAACCCTTTATATCTTCTACATTTATAGATCTGTGCACAAAATAACTATAATTTATAATTGAGAAAAACAAACTGTATAAGAGAACAAAATTTCATACGAATACGTGGTTCACAGTGGGAGATATAGAAAGGCCTTAATTTTACAGAATTTCATGACCCAAAAAATGTTCAACCCTTTATATCTTCTAAATTTATAGATCTGTGCACAAAATAACTACAGTTTTTAATTGAGAAAAATAAAGTGTATAAGAGAACAAAATTTCATACGAATACGTAGTTAACAGTGGGAGATATAGAACAGCCATAATTTTACAGAATTTCATGACCAAAAAAACTTTCAACCCTTTATATCTTCTACATTTATAGATCTGTGCACAAAATAACTATAGTTTATAATTGAGAAAAACAAGGGGTATAAGTGAAAAAAATTCCATATCAATACGTGGTTCACAGTGGGAGATATAGAACGGCCATAATTTTACAGAATTTCATGAACCAAAACATTTTCAACCTTTTATATCTTCTACATTTATAGATCTGTGCACAGAATAACTATAGTTTTTAATTGAGAAAAATAAAGTGTATAAGAGAACAAAATTTCATACGAATACGTAGTTCACAGTGGGAGATATAGAACGGCCATAATTTTACAGAATTTCATGACCCAAAAAATTTTCAACCCTTTATATCTTCTACATTTATAGATCTGTGCCCAAAATACCTATAGTTTATAATTGAGAAAAACAAAGTGTATAAGAGAACAAAATTCCATACGAATATGTAGTTCACAGTGGGAGATATAGAACGGCCATAATTTTACAGAATTTCATGACCCAAAAAATTTTCAACCCTTTATATCTTCTACATTTATAGATCTGTGCACAAAATAACTATAGTTTATAATTGAGAAAAACAAAGTGTATAAGAGAACAAAATTCCATACGAATATGTAGTTCACAGTGGGAGATATAGAACGGCCATAATTTTACAGAATTTCATGACCCAAAAAATTTTCAACCCTTTATATCTTCTACATTTATAGATCTGTGCACAAAATAACTATAGTTTATAATTGAGAAAAACAAAGTGTATAAGTGAAAAAAATTCCATATCAATACGTGATTCACAGTGGGAGATATAGAGCGGCCATAATTTTACAGAATTTCATGACCCAAAACATTTTCAACCTTTTATATCTTCTACATTTATAGATCTGTGCACAAAATAACGATAGTTTATAATTGAGAAAAACAAAGTGTATAAGAGAACAAAATTCCATATGATTACGTGGTTCACAGTGGGAGATATAGAACGGCCATAATTTTACAGAATTTCATGACCCAAAAAATTTTCAACCCTTTATATTTTCTACATTTTTAGATCTGTGCACAGAATAACTATAGTTTTTAATTGAGAAAAATAAAGTGTATAAGAGAACAAAATTTCATACGAATACGTAGTTCACAGTGGGAGATATAGAACGGCCATAATTTTACAGAATTTCATGACCCAAAAAATTTTCAACGCTTTATATCTTCTACATTTATAGATCTGTGCACAAAATAACTATAGTTTATAATTGAGAAAAACAAAGTGTATAAGAGAAATAAATTTCATATGAATACGTGGATCACAGAGGGAGATATAGAACGGCCATAATTTTACAGAATTTCATGACCCAAAAAATTTTAAACCGTTTATATCGTCTACATTTATAAATGTGTGCACAAAATAACTATAGTTTTTAATTGAGAAAAACAAAGTGTATAAGAGAAATAAATTTCATACGAATACGTAGTTCACAGTGGGAGATATAGAACGGCCATAATTTTACAGAATTTCATGACCCAAAAAATTTTCAACCCTTTATATCTTCTACATTTATAGATCTGTGCACAAAATAACTATAGTTTTTAATTGAGAAAAACAAAGTGTATAAGAGAACAAAATTTCATACGAATACGTGGTCACAGTGGGAGATATAGAACGGCCATAATTTTACAGAATTTCATGACCCAAAAAATTTTCAACCCTTTATATCTTCTAAAATTATAGATCTGTGCACAAAATAACTATAGTTTATAATTGATAAAAACAAAGTGTACAAGAGAACAAAATTTCATACGAATACGTGGTTCACGGTGGGAGATATAGAACGGCCATACTTTTCCGAATTTCATGACCCAAAAAATTTTCAACCCTTTATATCTTCCACCTTTTAGATATGTGCACAAAATACCTATAGTTTATAATTGAGAAAAACAAAGTGTACAAGAGGACAAAATTCCATATCAATACGTGGTTCACAGTGGGAGATATAGAACGGCCATAATTTTACAGAATTTCATGACCCAAAAAATTTTCATCCCTTTATATCTTCTACATTTATAGATCTGTGCCCAAAATAACTATAGTTTATAAATGAGAAAAACAAAGTGTATAAGAGAACAAAATTTCATACGAATACGTGGTTTGCAGTGGGAGATATAGAACGGCCATAATTTTACAGAATTTCATGACCCAAAAAATTTTCAACCCTTTATATCTTCTACATTTATAGATCTGTGCACAAAATAACTATAGTTTATAATTGAGAAAAACAAAGTGTATAAGAGAAATAAATTTCATATGAATACGTGGATCACAGAGGGAGATATAGAACGGCCATAATTTTACAGAATTTCATGACCCAAAAAACTTTCAACCCTTTATATCTTCTACATTTATAGATCTGTGCACAAAATAACTATAGTTTTTAATTGAGAAAAACAAAGTGTATAAGAGAACAAAATTCCATACCAATACGTGGTTCACAGTGGGAGATATAGAACGGCCATAATTTTACAGAATTTCATGACCCAAAAAATTTTCAACCCTTTATATCTTCTACATTTATAGATCTGTGCACAAAATAACTATAGTTTATAATTGAGAAAAACAAAGTGTATAAGAGAACAAAATTCCATACCAATACGTGGTTCACAGAGGTAGATATAGAACGGCCATAATTTTACAGAATTTCATGACCCAAAAAATTTTCAACCCTTTATATCTTCTAAAATTATAGATCTGTGCACAAAATAACTATAGTTTATAATTGATAAAAACAAAGTGTACAAGAGAACAAAATTTCATACGAATACGTGGTTCACGGTGGGAGATATAGAACGGCCAATACTTTTCCGAATTTCATGACCCAAAAAATTTTCAACCCTTTATATCTTCCACCTTTTAGATATGTGCACAAAATACCTATAGTTTATAATTGAGAAAAACAAAGTGTACAAGAGGACAAAATTCCATATCAATACGTGGTTCACAGTGGGAGATATAGAACGGCCATAATTTTACAGAATTTCATGACCCAAAAAATTTTCATCCCTTTATATCTTCTACATTTATAGATCTGTGCACAAAATAACTATAGTTTTTAATTGAGAAAAACAAAGTGTATAAGAGAAATAAATTTCATATGAATACGTGGATCACAGAGGGAGATATAGTACGGCCATAATTTTACAGAATTTCATGACCCAAAAAATTTTAAACCGTTTATATCGTCTACATTTATAGATCTGTGCACAAAATAACTATAGTTTTTAATTGAGAAAAACAAAGTGTATAAGAGAAATAAATTTCATACGAATACGTAGTTCACAGTCGGAGATATAGAACGGCCATAATTTTACAGAATTTCATGACCCAAAAAATTTTCAACCCTTTATATCTTCTACATTTATAGATCTGTGCACAAAATAACTATAGTTTATAATTGAGAAAAACAAAGTGTATAAGTGAAAAAAATTCCATATCAATACGTGATTCACAGTGGGAGATATAGAGCGGCCATAATTTTACAGAATTTCATGACCCAAAACATTTTCAACCTTTTATATCTTCTACATTTATAGATCTGTGCACAAAATAACGATAGTTTATAATTGAGAAAAACAAAGTGTATAAGAGAACAAAATTCCATATGATTACGTGGTTCACAGTGGGAGATATAGAACGGCCATAATTTTACAGAATTTCATGACCCAAAAAATTTTCAACCCTTTATATCTTCTGCATTTTTAGATCTGTGCACAGAATAACTATAGTTTTTAATTGAGAAAAATAAAGTGTATAAGAGAACAAAATTTCATACGAATACGTAGTTCACAGTGGGAGATATAGAACGGCCATAATTTTACAGAATTTCATGACCAAAAAAATTTTCAACCCTTTATATCTTCTACATTTATAGATCTGTGCCCAAAATACCTATAGTTTATAATTGAGAAAAACAAAGTGTATAAGAGAACAAAATTCCATACGAATACGTAGTTCACAGTGGGAGATATAGAACGGCCATAATTTTACAGAATTTCATGACCCAAAAAATTTTCAACCCTTTATATCTTCTACATTTATAGATCTGTGCACAAAATAACTATAGTTTTTAATTGAGAAAAACAAAGTGTATAAGAGAACAAAATTCCATACCAATACGTGGTTCACAGTGGGAGATATAGAACGGCCATAATTTTACAGAATTTCACGACCCAAAACATTTTCAACCTTTTATATCTTCTACATTTATAGATCTGTGCACAAAATAACGATAGTTTATAATTGAGAAAAACAAAGTGTATAAGAGAACAAAATTCCATATGGTTACGTGGTTCACAGTGGGAGATATAGAACGGCCATAATTTTACAGAATTTCATGACCCAAAAAATTTTCAACCCTTTATATCTTTTTATACATTTTTAGATCTGTGCACAAAATAACTATAGTTTATAATTGAGAAAAACAAAGTGTATAAGAGAAAAAAATTCCATATCAATACGTGGTTCACAGTTGGAGATATAGAACGGCCATAATTTTACAGAATTTCATGACCCAAAAAATTTTCAACCCTTTATATCTTCTACATTTATAGATCAGTGCACAAAATAACTACAGTTTATAATTGAGAAAAACAATGTGTATAAGAGAACAAAATTCCATATCAATACGTGGTTCACAGTGGGAGATATAGAAAGGCCATAATTTTATAGAATTTCATGACCTAGAACATTTTCAACCCTTTTTATCTTCTACATTTATACATCTGTGCACAAAATAACTATAGTTTTTAATTGAGAAAAACAAAGTGTATAAGAGAACAAAATTTCATACGAATACGTGGTTCACAGTGGGAGATATAGAACGGCCATAATTTTACAGAATTTCATGACCCAAAAAATTTTCAACTCTTTATATCTTCTACATTTATAGATCTGTGCATAAAATAACTATAGTTTATAATTGAGAAAAACAAAGTGTATAAGAGAAATAAATTTCATACGAATACGTAGTTCACAGTGGGAGATATAGAACGGCCATAATTTTACAGAATTTCATGACCCAAAAAATTTTCAACTTTTTATATCTTCTATATTTATAGATCTGTGTACAAAATAACTATAGTTTTTAATTGAGAAAAACAAAGTGTATATGAGAACAAAATTTCATACGAATACGTGGTTCACAGTGGGAGATATAGAACGGCCATAATTTTACAGAATTTCATGACCCAAAAAATTTTCAACCTTTTATATCTTCTACATTTATTGATCTGTGCACAAAATAACGATAGTTTATAATTGAGAAAAACAAAGTGTATAAGAGAACAAAATTCCATATGAATACGTGGTTCACAGTGGGAGATATAGAACGGCCATAATTTTACATAATTTCATGACCCAAAAAATTTTCAACCCTTTATATCTTCTACATTTATAGATCTGTGCACAAAATAACTATAGTTTATAATTGAGAAAAACAAAGTGTATAAGTGAAAAAAATTTCATACGAATACTTGGTTCACAGTGGGAGATATAGAAAGGCCATAATTTTACAGAATTTCATGACCCAAAAAATGTTCAACCCTTTAAATCTTCTAAATTTATAGATCTGTGCACAGAATAACTATAGTTTTTAATTGAGAAAAATAAAGTGTATAAGAGAACAAAATTTCATACGAATACGTAGTTCACAGTGGGAGATATAGAACGGCCATAATTTTACAGAATTTCATGACCCAAAAAATTTTCAACCCTTTATATCTTCTACATTTATAGATCTGTGCCCAAAATACCTATAGTTTATAATTGAGAAAAACAAAGTGTATAAGAGAACAAAATTCCATACGAATATGTAGTTCACAGTGGGAGATATAGAACGGCCATAATTTTACAGAATTTCATGACCCAAAAAATTTTCAACCCTTTATATCTTCTACATTTATAGATCTGTGCACAAAATAACTATAGTTTATAATTGAGAAAAACAAAGTGTATAAGAGAACAAAATTCCATACGAATATGTAGTTCACAGTGGGAGATATAGAACGGCCATAATTTTACAGAATTTCATGACCCAAAAAATTTTCAACCCTTTATATCTTCTACATTTATAGATCTGTGCACAAAATAACTATAGTTTATAATTGAGAAAAACAAAGTGTATAAGTGAAAAAAATTCCATATCAATACGTGATTCACAGTGGGAGATATAGAGCGGCCATAATTTTACAGAATTTCATGACCCAAAACATTTTCAACCTTTTATATCTTCTACATTTATAGATCTGTGCACAAAATAACGATAGTTTATAATTGAGAAAAACAAAGTGTATAAGAGAACAAAATTCCATATGAATACGTGGTTCACAGTGGGAGATATAGAACGGCCATAATTTTACATAATTTCATGACCCAAAAAATTTTCAACCCTTTATATCTTCTACATTTATAGATCTGTGCACAAAATAACTATAGTTTATAATTGAGAAAAACAAAGTGTATAAGTGAAAAAAATTTCATACGAATACTTGGTTCACAGTGGGAGATATAGAAAGGCCATAATTTTACAGAATTTCATGACCCAAAAAATGTTCAACCCTTTAAATCTTCTAAATTTATAGATCTGTGCACAGAATAACTATAGTTTTTAATTGAGAAAAATAAAGTGTATAAGAGAACAAAATTTCATACGAATACGTAGTTCACAGTGGGAGATATAGAACGGCCATAATTTTACAGAATTTCATGACCCAAAAAATTTTCAACCCTTTATATCTTCTACATTTATAGATCTGTGCCCAAAATACCTATAGTTTATAATTGAGAAAAACAAAGTGTATAAGAGAACAAAATTCCATACGAATATGTAGTTCACAGTGGGAGATATAGAACGGCCATAATTTTACAGAATTTCATGACCCAAAAAATTTTCAACCCTTTATATCTTCTACATTTATAGATCAGTGCACAAAATAACTATAGTTTATAATTGAGAAAAACAAAGTGTATAAGAGAACAAAATTCCATACGAATATGTAGTTCACAGTGGGAGATATAGAACGGCCATAATTTTACAGAATTTCATGACCCAAAAAATTTTCAACCCTTTATATCTTCTACATTTATAGATCTGTGCACAAAATAACTATAGTTTATAATTGAGAAAAACAAAGTGTATAAGTGAAAAAAATTCCATATCAATACGTGATTCACAGTGGGAGATATAGAGCGGCCATAATTTTACAGAATTTCATGACCCAAAACATTTTCAACCTTTTATATCTTCTACATTTATAGATCTGTGCACAAAATAACGATAGTTTATAATTGAGAAAAACAAAGTGTATAAGAGAACAAAATTCCATATGATTACGTGGTTCACAGTGGGAGATATAGAACGGCCATAATTTTACAGAATTTCATGACCCAAAAAATTTTCAACCCTTTATATCTTCTACATTTTTAGATCTGTGCACAGAATAACTATAGTTTTTAATTGAGAAAAATAAAGTGTATAAGAGAACAAAATTTCATACGAATACGTAGTTCACAGTGGGAGATATAGAACGGCCATAATTTTACAGAATTTCATGACCCAAAAAATTTTAAACCGTTTATATCTTTTACATTTATAGATCTGTGCCCAAAATACCTATAGTTTATAATTGAGAAAAACAAAGTGTATAAGAGAACAAAATTCCATACGAATACGTAGTTCACAGTGGGAGATATAGAACGGCCATAATTTTACAGAATTTCATGACCCAAAAAATTTTCAACTCTTTATATCTTCTACATTTATAGATCTGTGCACAAAATAACTATAGTTTATAATTGAGAAAAACAAAGTGTATAAGTGAAAAAAATTCCATATCAATACGTGGTTCACAGTGGGAGATATAGAACGGCCATAATTTTACAGAATTTCATGACCCAAAACATTTTCAACCTTTTATATCTTCTACATTTATAGATCTGTGCACAAAATAACGATAGTTTATAATTGAGAAAAACAAAGTGTATAAGAGAACAAAATTCCATATGGTTACGTGGTTCACAGTGGGAGATATAGAACGGCCATAATTTTACAGAATTTCATGACCCAAAAAATTTTCAACATTTTTTATCTTCTACATTTATAGATCTGTGCACAAAATAACTATAGTTTATAATTGAGAAAAACAAAGTGTATAAGAGAAAAAAATTCCATATCAATACGTGGTTCACAGTTGGAGATATAGAACGGCCATAATTTTACAGAATTTCATGACCCAAAAAATTTTCAACCCTTTATATCTTCTACATTTATAGATCAGTGCACAAAATAACTACAGTTTATAATTGAGAAAAACAATGTGTATAAGAGAACAAAATTCCATATCAATACGTGGTTCACAGTGGGAGATATAGAAAGGCCATAATTTTATAGAATTTCATGACCCAAAACATTTTCAACCCTTTTTATCTTCTACATTTATAGATCTGTGCACAAAATAACTATAGTTTTTAATTGAGAAAAACAAAGTGTATAAGAGAACAAAATTTCATACGAATACGTGGTTCACAGTGGGAGATATAGAACGGCCATAATTTTACAGAATTTCATGACCCAAAAAATTTTCAACTCTTTATATCTTCTACATTTATAGATCTGTGCATAAAATAACTATAGTTTATAATTGAGAAAAACAAAGTGTATAAGAGAAATAAATTTCATACGAATACGTAGTTCACAGTGGGAGATATAGAACGGCCATAATTTTACAGAATTTCATGACCCAAAAAATTTTCAACTTTTTATATCTTCTATATTTATAGATCTGTGTACAAAATAACTATAGTTTTTAATTGAGAAAAACAAAGTGTATATGAGAACAAAATTTCATACGAATACGTGGTTCACAGTGGGAGATATAGAACGGCCATAATTTTACAGAATTTCATGACCCAAAAAATTTTCAACCTTTTATATCTTCTACATTTATTGATCTGTGCACAAAATAACGATAGTTTATAATTGAGAAAAACAAAGTGTATAAGAGAACAAAATTCCATATGAATACGTGGTTCACAGTGGGAGATATAGAACGGCCATAATTTTACAGAATTTCATGACCCAAAAAATTTTCAACCCTTTATATCTTCTACATTTATAGATCTGTGCACAAAATAACTATAGTTTATAATTGAGAAAAACAAAGTGTATAAGTGAAAAAAATTCCATATCAATACGTGGTTCACAGTGGGAGATATAGAACGGCCATAATTTTACAGAATTTCATGACCCAAAACATTTTCAACCTTTTATATCTTCTACATTTATAGATCTGTGCACAAAATAACGATAGTTTATAATTGCGAAAAACAAAGTGTATAAGAGAACAAAATTCCATATGGTTACGTGGTTCACAGTGGGAGATATAGAACGGCCATAATTTTACAGAATTTCATGACCCAAAAAATTTTCAACTTTTTATATCTTCTATATTTATAGATCTGTGTACAAAATAACTATAGTTTTTAATTGAGAAAAACAAAGTGTATATGAGAACAAAATTTCATACGAATACGTGGTTCACAGTGGGAGATATAGAACGGCCATAATTTTACAGAATTTCATGACCCAAAAAATTTTCAACCTTTTATATCTTCTACATTTATTGATCTGTGCACAAAATAACGATAGTTTATAATTGAGAAAAACAAAGTGTATAAGAGAACAAAATTCCATATGAATACGTGGTTCACAGTGGGAGATATAGAACGGCCATAATTTTACAGAATTTCATGACCCAAAAAATTTTCAACCCTTTATATCTTCTACATTTATAGATCTGTGCACAAAATAACTATAGTTTATAATTGAGAAAAACAAAGTGTATAAGTGAAAAAAATTTCATACGAATACTTGGTTCACAGTGGGAGATATAGAAAGGCCATAATTTTACAGAATTTCATGACCCAAAAAATGTTCAACCCTTTATATCTTCTAAATTTATAGATCTGTGCACAGAATAACTATAGTTTTTAATTGAGAAAAATAAAGTGTATAAGAGAACAAAATTTCATACGAATACGTAGTTCACAGTGGGAGATATAGAACGGCCATAATTTTACAGAATTTCATGACCCAAAAAATTTTCAACCCTTTATATCTTCTACATTTATAGATCTGTGCCCAAAATACCTATAGTTTATAATTGAGAAAAACAAAGTGTATAAGAGAACAAAATTCCATACGAATATGTAGTTCACAGTGGGAGATATAGAACGGCCATAATTTTACAGAATTTCATGACCCAAAAAATTTTCAACCCTTTATATCTTCTACATTTATAGATCTGTGCACAAAATAACTATAGTTTATAATTGAGAAAAACAAAGTGTATAAGAGAACAAAATTCCATACGAATATGTAGTTCACAGTGGGAGATATAGAACGGCCATAATTTTACAGAATTTCATGACCCAAAAAATTTTCAACTCTTTATATCTTCTACATTTATAGATCTGTGCACAAAATAACTATAGTTTATAATTGAGAAAAACAAAGTGTATAAGTGAAAAAAATTCCATATCAATACGTGATTCACAGTGGGAGATATAGAGCGGCCATAATTTTACAGAATTTCATGACCCAAAACATTTTCAACCTTTTATATCTTCTACATTTATAGATCTGTGCACAAAATAACGATAGTTTATAATTGAGAAAAACAAAGTGTATAAGAGAACAAAATTCCATATGATTACGTGGTTCACAGTGGGAGATATAGAACGGCCATAATTTTACAGAATTTCATGACCCAAAAAATTTTCAACCTTTTTTATCTTCTACATTTATAGATCTGTGCACAAAATAACTATAGTTTATAATTGAGAAAAACAAAGTGTATAAGAGAAAAAAATTCCATATCAATACGTGGTTCACAGTTGGAGATATAGAACGGCCATAATTTTACAGAATTTCATGACCCAAAAAATTTTCAACCCTTTATATCTTCTACATTTATAGATCAGTGCACAAAATAACTACAGTTTATAATTGAGAAAAACAATGTGTATAAGAGAACAAAATTCCATATCAATACGTGGTTCACAGTGGGAGATATAGAAAGGCCATAATTTTATAGAATTTCATGACCCAAAACATTTTCAACCCTTTTTATCTTCTACATTTATAGATCTGTGCACAAAATAACTATAGTTTTTAATTGAGAAAAACAAAGTGTATAAGAGAACAAAATTTCATACGAATACGTGGTTCACAGTGGGAGATATAGAACGGCCATAATTTTACAGAATTTCATGACCCAAAAAATTTTCAACTCTTTATATCTTCTACATTTATAGATCTGTGCATAAAATAACTATAGTTTATAATTGAGAAAAACAAAGTGTATAAGAGAAATAAATTTCATACGAATACGTAGTTCACAGTGGGAGATATAGAACGGCCATAATTTTACAGAATTTCATGACCCAAAAAATTTTCAACTTTTTATATCTTCTATATTTATAGATCTGTGTACAAAATAACTATAGTTTTTAATTGAGAAAAACAAAGTGTATATGAGAACAAAATTTCATACGAATACGTGGTTCACAGTGGGAGATATAGAACGGCCATAATTTTACAGAATTTCATGACCCAAAAAATTTTCAACCTTTTATATCTTCTACATTTATTGATCTGTGCACAAAATAACGATAGTTTATAATTGAGAAAAACAAAGTGTATAAGAGAACAAAATTCCATATGAATACGTGGTTCACAGTGGGAGATATAGAACGGCCATAATTTTACATAATTTCATGACCCAAAAAATTTTCAACCCTTTATATCTTCTACATTTATAGATCTGTGCACAAAATAACTATAGTTTATAATTGAGAAAAACAAAGTGTATAAGTGAAAAAAATTTCATACGAATACTTGGTTCACAGTGGGAGATATAGAAAGGCCATAATTTTACAGAATTTCATGACCCAAAAAATGTTCAACCCTTTAAATCTTCTAAATTTATAGATCTGTGCACAGAATAACTATAGTTTTTAATTGAGAAAAATAAAGTGTATAAGAGAACAAAATTTCATACGAATACGTAGTTCACAGTGGGAGATATAGAACGGCCATAATTTTACAGAATTTCATGACCCAAAAAATTTTCAACCCTTTATATCTTCTACATTTATAGATCTGTGCCCAAAATACCTATAGTTTATAATTGAGAAAAACAAAGTGTATAAGAGAACAAAATTCCATACGAATATGTAGTTCACAGTGGGAGATATAGAACGGCCATAATTTTACAGAATTTCATGACCCAAAAAATTTTCAACCCTTTATATCTTCTACATTTATAGATCTGTGCACAAAATAACTATAGTTTATAATTGAGAAAAACAAAGTGTATAAGAGAACAAAATTCCATACGAATATGTAGTTCACAGTGGGAGATATAGAACGGCCATAATTTTACAGAATTTCATGACCCAAAAAATTTTCAACCCTTTATATCTTCTACATTTATAGATCTGTGCACAAAATAACTATAGTTTATAATTGAGAAAAACAAAGTGTATAAGTGAAAAAAATTCCATATCAATACGTGATTCACAGTGGGAGATATAGAGCGGCCATAATTTTACAGAATTTCATGACCCAAAACATTTTCAACCTTTTATATCTTCTACATTTATAGATCTGTGCACAAAATAACGATAGTTTATAATTGAGAAAAACAAAGTGTATAAGAGAACAAAATTCCATATGATTACGTGGTTCACAGTGGGAGATATAGAACGGCCATAATTTTACAGAATTTCATGACCCAAAAAATTTTCAACCCTTTATATCTTCTACATTTTTAGATCTGTGCACAGAATAACTATAGTTTTTAATTGAGAAAAATAAAGTGTATAAGAGAACAAAATTTCATACGAATACGTAGTTCACAGTGGGAGATATAGAACGGCCATAATTTTACAGAATTTCATGACCCAAAAAATTTTAAACCGTTTATATCTTTTACATTTATAGATCTGTGCCCAAAATACCTATAGTTTATAATTGAGAAAAACAAAGTGTATAAGAGAACAAAATTCCATACGAATACGTAGTTCACAGTGGGAGATATAGAACGGCCATAATTTTACAGAATTTCATGACCCAAAAAATTTTCAACTCTTTATATCTTCTACATTTATAGATCTGTGCACAAAATAACTATAGTTTATAATTGAGAAAAACAAAGTGTATAAGTGAAAAAAATTCCATATCAATACGTGGTTCACAGTGGGAGATATAGAACGGCCATAATTTTACAGAATTTCATGACCCAAAACATTTTCAACCTTTTATATCTTCTACATTTATAGATCTGTGCACAAAATAACGATAGTTTATAATTGAGAAAAACAAAGTGTATAAGAGAACAAAATTCCATATGGTTACGTGGTTCACAGTGGGAGATATAGAACGGCCATAATTTTACAGAATTTCATGACCCAAAAAATTTTCAACATTTTTTATCTTCTACATTTATAGATCTGTGCACAAAATAACTATAGTTTATAATTGAGAAAAACAAAGTGTATAAGAGAAAAAAATTCCATATCAATACGTGGTTCACAGTTGGAGATATAGAACGGCCATAATTTTACAGAATTTCATGACCCAAAAAATTTTCAACCCTTTATATCTTCTACATTTATAGATCAGTGCACAAAATAACTACAGTTTATAATTGAGAAAAACAATGTGTATAAGAGAACAAAATTCCATATCAATACGTGGTTCACAGTGGGAGATATAGAAAGGCCATAATTTTATAGAATTTCATGACCCAAAACATTTTCAACCCTTTTTATCTTCTACATTTATAGATCTGTGCACAAAATAACTATAGTTTTTAATTGAGAAAAACAAAGTGTATAAGAGAACAAAATTTCATACGAATACGTGGTTCACAGTGGGAGATATAGAACGGCCATAATTTTACAGAATTTCATGACCCAAAAAATTTTCAACTCTTTATATCTTCTACATTTATAGATCTGTGCATAAAATAACTATAGTTTATAATTGAGAAAAACAAAGTGTATAAGAGAAATAAATTTCATACGAATACGTAGTTCACAGTGGGAGATATAGAACGGCCATAATTTTACAGAATTTCATGACCCAAAAAATTTTCAACTTTTTATATCTTCTATATTTATAGATCTGTGTACAAAATAACTATAGTTTTTAATTGAGAAAAACAAAGTGTATATGAGAACAAAATTTCATACGAATACGTGGTTCACAGTGGGAGATATAGAACGGCCATAATTTTACAGAATTTCATGACCCAAAAAATTTTCAACCTTTTATATCTTCTACATTTATTGATCTGTGCACAAAATAACGATAGTTTATAATTGAGAAAAACAAAGTGTATAAGAGAACAAAATTCCATATGAATACGTGGTTCACAGTGGGAGATATAGAACGGCCATAATTTTACAGAATTTCATGACCCAAAAAATTTTCAACCCTTTATATCTTCTACATTTATAGATCTGTGCACAAAATAACTATAGTTTATAATTGAGAAAAACAAAGTGTATAAGTGAAAAAAATTCCATATCAATACGTGGTTCACAGTGGGAGATATAGAACGGCCATAATTTTACAGAATTTCATGACCCAAAACATTTTCAACCTTTTATATCTTCTACATTTATAGATCTGTGCACAAAATAACGATAGTTTATAATTGCGAAAAACAAAGTGTATAAGAGAACAAAATTCCATATGGTTACGTGGTTCACAGTGGGAGATATAGAACGGCCATAATTTTACAGAATTTCATGACCCAAAAAATTTTCAACTTTTTATATCTTCTATATTTATAGATCTGTGTACAAAATAACTATAGTTTTTAATTGAGAAAAACAAAGTGTATATGAGAACAAAATTTCATACGAATACGTGGTTCACAGTGGGAGATATAGAACGGCCATAATTTTACAGAATTTCATGACCCAAAAAATTTTCAACCTTTTATATCTTCTACATTTATTGATCTGTGCACAAAATAACGATAGTTTATAATTGAGAAAAACAAAGTGTATAAGAGAACAAAATTCCATATGAATACGTGGTTCACAGTGGGAGATATAGAACGGCCATAATTTTACAGAATTTCATGACCCAAAAAATTTTCAACCCTTTATATCTTCTACATTTATAGATCTGTGCACAAAATAACTATAGTTTATAATTGAGAAAAACAAAGTGTATAAGTGAAAAAAATTTCATACGAATACTTGGTTCACAGTGGGAGATATAGAAAGGCCATAATTTTACAGAATTTCATGACCCAAAAAATGTTCAACCCTTTATATCTTCTAAATTTATAGATCTGTGCACAGAATAACTATAGTTTTTAATTGAGAAAAATAAAGTGTATAAGAGAACAAAATTTCATACGAATACGTAGTTCACAGTGGGAGATATAGAACGGCCATAATTTTACAGAATTTCATGACCCAAAAAATTTTCAACCCTTTATATCTTCTACATTTATAGATCTGTGCCCAAAATACCTATAGTTTATAATTGAGAAAAACAAAGTGTATAAGAGAACAAAATTCCATACGAATATGTAGTTCACAGTGGGAGATATAGAACGGCCATAATTTTACAGAATTTCATGACCCAAAAAATTTTCAACCCTTTATATCTTCTACATTTATAGATCTGTGCACAAAATAACTATAGTTTATAATTGAGAAAAACAAAGTGTATAAGAGAACAAAATTCCATACGAATATGTAGTTCACAGTGGGAGATATAGAACGGCCATAATTTTACAGAATTTCATGACCCAAAAAATTTTCAACTCTTTATATCTTCTACATTTATAGATCTGTGCACAAAATAACTATAGTTTATAATTGAGAAAAACAAAGTGTATAAGTGAAAAAAATTCCATATCAATACGTGATTCACAGTGGGAGATATAGAGCGGCCATAATTTTACAGAATTTCATGACCCAAAACATTTTCAACCTTTTATATCTTCTACATTTATAGATCTGTGCACAAAATAACGATAGTTTATAATTGAGAAAAACAAAGTGTATAAGAGAACAAAATTCCATATGATTACGTGGTTCACAGTGGGAGATATAGAACGGCCATAATTTTACAGAATTTCATGACCCAAAAAATTTTCAACCTTTTTTATCTTCTACATTTATAGATCTGTGCACAAAATAACTATAGTTTATAATTGAGAAAAACAAAGTGTATAAGAGAAAAAAATTCCATATCAATACGTGGTTCACAGTTGGAGATATAGAACGGCCATAATTTTACAGAATTTCATGACCCAAAAAATTTTCAACCCTTTATATCTTCTACATTTATAGATCAGTGCACAAAATAACTACAGTTTATAATTGAGAAAAACAATGTGTATAAGAGAACAAAATTCCATATCAATACGTGGTTCACAGTGGGAGATATAGAAAGGCCATAATTTTATAGAATTTCATGACCCAAAACATTTTCAACCCTTTTTATCTTCTACATTTATAGATCTGTGCACAAAATAACTATAGTTTTTAATTGAGAAAAACAAAGTGTATAAGAGAACAAAATTTCATACGAATACGTGGTTCACAGTGGGAGATATAGAACGGCCATAATTTTACAGAATTTCATGACCCAAAAAATTTTCAACTCTTTATATCTTCTACATTTATAGATCTGTGCATAAAATAACTATAGTTTATAATTGAGAAAAACAAAGTGTATAAGAGAAATAAATTTCATACGAATACGTAGTTCACAGTGGGAGATATAGAACGGCCATAATTTTACAGAATTTCATGACCCAAAAAATTTTCAACTTTTTATATCTTCTATATTTATAGATCTGTGTACAAAATAACTATAGTTTTTAATTGAGAAAAACAAAGTGTATATGAGAACAAAATTTCATACGAATACGTGGTTCACAGTGGGAGATATAGAACGGCCATAATTTTACAGAATTTCATGACCCAAAAAATTTTCAACCTTTTATATCTTCTACATTTATTGATCTGTGCACAAAATAACGATAGTTTATAATTGAGAAAAACAAAGTGTATAAGAGAACAAAATTCCATATGAATACGTGGTTCACAGTGGGAGATATAGAACGGCCATAATTTTACAGAATTTCATGACCCAAAAAATTTTCAACCCTTTATATCTTCTACATTTATAGATCTGTGCACAAAATAACTATAGTTTATAATTGAGAAAAACAAAGTGTATAAGTGAAAAAAATTTCATACGAATACTTGGTTCACAGTGGGAGATATAGAAAGGCCATAATTTTACAGAATTTCATGACCCAAAAAATGTTCAACCCTTTATATCTTCTAAATTTATAGATCTGTGCACAGAATAACTATAGTTTTTAATTGAGAAAAATAAAGTGTATAAGAGAACAAAATTTCATACGAATACGTAGTTCACAGTGGGAGATATAGAACGGCCATAATTTTACAGAATTTCATGACCCAAAAAATTTTCAACCCTTTATATCTTCTACATTTATAGATCTGTGCCCAAAATACCTATAGTTTATAATTGAGAAAAACAAAGTGTATAAGAGAACAAAATTCCATACGAATATGTAGTTCACAGTGGGAGATATAGAACGGCCATAATTTTACAGAATTTCATGACCCAAAAAATTTTCAACCCTTTATATCTTCTACATTTATAGATCTGTGCACAAAATAACTATAGTTTATAATTGAGAAAAACAAAGTGTATAAGAGAACAAAATTCCATACGAATATGTAGTTCACAGTGGGAGATATAGAACGGCCATAATTTTACAGAATTTCATGACCCAAAAAATTTTCAACTCTTTATATCTTCTACATTTATAGATCTGTGCACAAAATAACTATAGTTTATAATTGAGAAAAACAAAGTGTATAAGTGAAAAAAATTCCATATCAATACGTGATTCACAGTGGGAGATATAGAGCGGCCATAATTTTACAGAATTTCATGACCCAAAACATTTTCAACCTTTTATATCTTCTACATTTATAGATCTGTGCACAAAATAACGATAGTTTATAATTGAGAAAAACAAAGTGTATAAGAGAACAAAATTCCATATGATTACGTGGTTCACAGTGGGAGATATAGAACGGCCATAATTTTACAGAATTTCATGACCCAAAAAATTTTCAACCCTTTATATCTTCTACATTTTTAGATCTGTGCACAGAATAACTATAGTTTTTAATTGAGAAAAATAAAGTGTATAAGAGAACAAAATTTCATACGAATACGTAGTTCACAGTGGGAGATATAGAACGGCCATAATTTTACAGAATTTCATGACCCAAAAAATTTTCAACCCTTTATATCTTCTACATTTATAGATCTGTGCCCAAAATACCTATAGTTTATAATTGAGAAAAACAAAGTGTATAAGAGAACAAAATTCCATACGAATACGTAGTTCACAGTGGGAGATATAGAACGGCCATAATTTTACAGAATTTCATGACCCAAAAAATTTTCAACTCTTTATATGTTCTACATTTATAGATCTGTGCACAAAATAACTATAGTTTTTAATTGAGAAAAACAAAGTGTATAAGAGAAAAAATGGCCTCGCCAAAACGTGGTTCGAACCATTGGTTGAAAAGCCATAAAAGTGGATGATTAAATTAGTTTGATTAACGATTGAAATTTTTATAGTTAATGGTAATTTTACATTTTTTTACGACGAGTATACACGTCGAACGCACCGTAAAAGAGATTTGGTTTGACGTGTATACACGCTTAACTGGTTAACAACGGTCGAAAACCAAACTTATCATTAACAAAATTTAAACTCTTAATATACTGAAAATGGCATCTGGTTTGTTTCTAAATGTTTTAAAAAATAACAACAGTTTTAAGGAGAGGGATTAGCTATGTGGTTAGCATACTGGACTCCCACGCGGAGGTCCCGGGTTCGAATCCAGCAGCTGACCCTTAGATTTTTTCTTCCTAGGAGCTTCTTACAGCTCACTGTCCGGTGATGGACAGTGTTGTCTGTAACGAGAGAACACTGTCCGGAGGCCGGCAGTGCACTGGAAAAAGCTCCGGGCGCTAATAACCTCAGCTGTTGATGCGCCAAAAAAAGAAAAAAAAAAAAAAAGATTGAAATTGAACTAATTCGGTGATTAAAATTAAAGTTCAATTTAATTCTCAGATTTAATCATAATTTTTTAGTTTGATTAAATTAGTTTGATTAACGATTAAATTTGAAATTTAATTGATTAAATAATTGTCATATGATTAAAATTACGATTAAATTCGCCGATTAAATTCTGATTAAAATTAAAAATAAATTTAATCAATTACATTTAGAATTTAATTTTGTTTTCTCTGATTTAGAGGATCAAGATAAATTATAGTTAACTAGCAATGATACAAATGTAAACAAAAACATCTTCACTCTTACCATATTATTTACAAGTTCACCTGTTAGTTTTTTTTTTTTTTTTTTTTTTCTTTTTAATGGCATATAAGATGGAGTCTATAGACACCGTTATGTAAAGGAAGGTAAAAACTGGGTATAGTTACAGACGTGATCTGTTACTATAGTTACAATAGTAATGGAAGAGCGTTACTAATGATTGGGACGACAAGATGTCAACTCTCAGCCCATATCTAGTTTAGACAACTTCCTTAAGATTGTTTCTTGTTTCGCTGGTGGACCGGTTTTCTACTTAACTTCGTTATAAAACTTACTTCAATATCTCACTAATCGTTATTTAGTTTTATCTATGTACATATGTTTAAAGGTGTTAACCTTCAAATGACCTAATGAACCATATTATATTGTATCAGATAATTTGCTTATTATTTGTTGTTTAAGAAGTGTATTTAATTTTGTCTTATACTAATTTATTAGAATTGTTATTATACTTTAATTAGAGTTAATTCCTTTAGCAATCCGAAAATTAAGAATGAAGCCAATTTGAGTTACAATCCTTTTAAGTGAGTCGCTTTTAAATGGACATACGAACAAGGTGTTTAGAAAAAGGGACCTCCTAGAAGATTTAATTGGACTTAGAGTGATAAAAAATGCGACCGTTCAGAGTCAATTTTGGGGTTTTTTCTTTAAACAATATGAAAGCAGAAGAGACCTGTATGCTGATTTCAACTATATACGAGGTCTGTAAATTAAGTAATGAGACTGATTTTTTTATTAAAAAAGAATTACAATTCTATATTGTCACCTTCAAAATAACTTCCTTCTGAAGCCACACAGCGCTGGAGACGTTTCTTCCACTCCTCATAGCAGTGCTCGAACTCCGATACTGGAATAGCCTTCAGCTGGTCGGTTACAGCCGTTTGAATGTTTTCGACTGTCCCAAAATGAGTTCCCTTCAGGTGATTTTTCAACTTCGGGAAGAGAAAATAAAATCACAAGGACTCAAGTCAGGCGAGTAAGTAGGCTGAAGAGCCACAGGAATGTTTTTACTGGCCAAAAACGCGTGTTTATTGAAATTGCTGTGTGACAAGAGGAGCATTATCGTGATGCAACACCCACTTGTTCCTTGATGTTTGGGTCACACACGAAAGACCCTTTTGTTGTGTCCGTTTGTTGTGAAGTGTTGATTGAACGTTTGACCTTTAGGTAGAAACTCTTTGTGGACGATTCCGTGGATATCGAATAAACAAATCAGCATGCATTTGATCTTCGACTTCGGCCATCCTTGCTTTTTTTTTGGGCCTTGGAGAGGTTGAAGTGTGCCACTCCATGCTCTGGCGCTTGGTTTCTGGGTCGTACTCAAACACTCGTCATTAGAAATCACCTCAGTGGCTCCTTGTCAAACAGCAATTTCAATAAACAGAGTTTTTGGCCAGTAAAAACATTCTTGTGGCTCCTCAGCTTCCTTATTCGCCTGACTTGAGTCTTTGTGACTTTTTTTTCTCTTCCCGAAGATGAAAAATCACCTCAAGGGAACTCATTTTTGGGACAGTCGAAAACTTTCAAACGGCTGTAACCGACCAGCTAAAGGCTATTCCAGTACCGGAGTTCGAGCACTGCTATGAGGAGTGGAAGAAACGTCTCCAGCGCTGTGTGGCTACAGAAGGAAGTTATTTTGAAGGTGACAATATAGAATTGTAATTCTTTTTGAATAAAAAAATTTTAAAAAAATCAGTCTCATTACTTAATTTACAGACCTCGTAACTAGTAGACAACCCCGTGGCAAAAATAATAAATTAAGATTGTATAAATAATGAGTTAAAGAATCACTTGGACAGCACTAGATGGCTAGGCTGTAACGGTGACCATCTCCATACATGGTACTCAAGTCAGCGAGTTCATCTTGCACTTTACTGTCGTGCGTTTTTAAATTCTAAGGACTACATAAATTTATTTCTATGGCCATTTTCTAAACTTGGCAACAGGCTTTAACTAGAACTATATAGTTTATCAATGTCATTTTGTTCTAAGCTAATTATGCTAGCATTTTTATTGTGACTAAACATACTAAACATACGTATTCCTTTGTTTGCTCCAATAAACTAGGAAATCTGTATAATGCAACTCCTTGTTATCTTGATACGTAAATATTTTTTCGTAATTTTCGCTATCACATTTTTTCAATCTTTATTATAAGAGTAAAGAACAAATTACGCTCCTAAAAAGCTTATTAGGTTAGGGTGCGTTCCACTAAGCGCTCACAACGATCAAAATGTACCTTCATTCGTTCCACTTGACGACCGCGGTCGTTGTGGTCGTGGCGAAAACGTCACTAATGACGTCATTATTTTCGCTCACGCGAAGCTCACAACGGCCCCCACCTTTAAGAGCTGGGTCGAAGTGGGCGTTCAGAAATTTGGCGCAATTTTTAAAAGCAAAGATGGTGACCAAAAAAATTATATCAGGTAAATGAAAGTATTATCTCACGTAAATAATTGAATGTGTTTCTCGAAAGTCTAACAAAAATAATAAAATGAAAAATTACTCATCCCTTTACATACTAAATCACTGAATAACGACCCAATTACACTTTGATAGTTAATAATACGTGGCTTAAGTTTTCGCTTTTCACCATTGCGATTTTGTAAAATTGCATTCCACTTTTCATCGGAACTAGATGAAGAACTTTCTAAAGCATTATTACGGTGCATTAATAAATATCCTGCTGTTGCCACAAAAGACATTTTAATTTTATTTAAACGTAAATTTTATAAATACTCCACGAAAATGTAATATAAAAATTGAACTATATATATATTTTTAATATAAATCAACTTTACCAATAATTAATAAAGTTTATTATAACTGCTTATAAACGGGGTTAAAATTAATAGGGTGCGATCCACTAAGCGTTCACAACGATCACGCTCACGACCGCGGTTTTGCCCGTTCCACTTGCTTGCGAACGTTACAATCGAAAACTCAAGTGGAATGGACTATGGGCGCGTTTTAACCGTTCATGTAAACATTACAAATGGCGACCTCGAAAATAAGTCAGAAGCTTGAAGAGGTTGTTTTTTTAATTTTAACCCCGTTTATAAGCAGTTATAATAAACTTTATTAATTATTGGTAAAGTTGATTTATATTAAAAAAATATATATAATTCAATTTTTATATTACATTTTCGTGGAGTATTTATAAAATTTACGTTTGAATAAAATTAAAATGTATTTTGTGGCAACAGTTGGATATTTAGTAATGCAACGTAATAATGCTTTAGAAAGTTCTTCATCTAGTTCCGATGAAAAGTGGAATGCAATTTTACAAAATCGCAATGGTGAAAAGCAAAAACTTAGGCCACGTATTATTATCTATCAAAGTATAATTGGTCGCTATTCAGTAAAGGGATAAGTAATTTTTCATTTTATTATTTTTGTTAGACTTTCGAGAAACACATTCAATTATTTACGTGAGATAATACTTTCATTTACATGATATAGTTTTTTCTGTCGCCATCTTCGCTTTTAAAAATTTCGCTAAATTTCTGAACGCCCACTTCGACCCAGCTCTTAAGGTGGGGCGTTGTGAGCTTCACGTGAGCGAAAATAATGACGTCATTAGTGAAGTTTTCGCCACCACCACAACGACCGCGGTCGTCAAGTGGAACGGCTGAAGGTACATTTTGATCGTTGTGAGCGCTTAGTGGAACGCACCCTAAATCACGCAGTATTTTGTGCCAACTACGTCATCACAATTAAGGCTCCTTTGTAACCTGACTTCAATATCCCGAAAAGGTTATGTAGTGAGAAGGTTACATAGTGGATGTTAAGTTAAAAAAAAAAGTCAAGCTGACACCTGATCCAACCAATGAAAAGCATATAAGTGTTATATCAAAATCATTGCGTTCACAATTTTATTTTGTCGGCAGCTTCTTGACCGGTAGTCGTACCACCACAACAAATCCTAACAATATATCTCATTAGATGATGATAAGTACATATGGATGATTCGTTTTGTTGTTGTGTCCTTGTTTTCGTTACTATAATATTTGGATTACATACAATATAGTATTGATTATTAGGTATGACAGTTTTATGTTTATTTTAGTGGTGAGAGAATTGTTAATGTATTCTTAGTAACCAGTGAGTTGAAGTGTTAAGTATGTGCTAACACTAATACACAATTAAGGAGGGTTTAAATGTTTAGTTTAAAATACCAATTTTTAAAAATATGTCCACCAAAAAAAAGTTTGTTTTTTTAAAGAAAACTCAGAAAATCCATGGATTTTCTACAAAATAAAAAATGGATTTATTCCAAAATGGATTGAGTTGTTGCTCAATATTGGTTGCAGTGCCTAAAATGTATTGAATTGTCCGGAAAATAATGCAGGATTATAGTTTTAAAAGAAAAAAAATAAATATTAATTATTTATAACTGTTTTTATTAATCAAAATAGTCTCCATTACTTTCCATACATTTCTGCCAACGTGTGGGTAACTTTTCCATACCCTCTGTATAGAATTTGGAATCCTTAGAATTTATAAATTCAGAAAACGCATTTTCTAATGTTCTTTGGTCAATAAAATTTTTTATTTTGTAAATAGCGGTCCATGTGTCTAAAACATCAAATGGTAATCAGTAGGCGAGAGGTCCGGTGAGTAGGGCGGGTGTGGCAGAGTCTCATAGCCAAGCTCCCAACAATTTTCGGGGAAGTCAAACGTGAGATATGTGGCCGAGCGTCGTCTTGCAAAAGAATGGGCCTCCTTTCGATTGACTAAAGATGGCTTCATTATTGCCAATTTCTTGATGCATTACGTCAATTTGGTTACAATATGATTCGGCATTGATGGTTTCGCCAGGATTCAAGAAGCTGTAATGAATCAGACCGACCAAACAGTAACCATTACCTTTTTTTTTTGATGATTTGGGGGCTTTGGAAAATTGTGTGCTGCTTCACCTTTGTCAAGCCACTGTCCAGAGCGTCCTGCTGTTGTCGTAGAGGATCCACTTTTCATCGCAAGTTACAATTCTGGGACAGAAAAAGGATCGCTGTTGTTTCGGCAAAGAAGTGCAGCACGAATTTCATACCGCTGATCTTTTTGGCGGTCGTTTAATGTGTGGAGGAACCCAAAACTTTCAAGCTTTTTCACCTACCCAATCGCCTTGAGATGGTCCTCGACGGTAGATTTGCTGACTTCCGAGTTTCCCTGCCAGTTCTCGAACAGTTGTTCTTGGGATTTCCTTCCACCAAAGCTCGGAGAACATGGTCATCAAGAGCAGAACTTCTTCCACGGCCTTCTTTGTCTTCAAAGTCTCCCATCTCGAAATCTCTGGAACTACCGTTGAACAGTGCACTCACTTATACTACCTTTGCCCCAGACATCTTTGATATTTCTGGCCATTTGGGGCCCCCCGTTCCAGCCGAGTTTGAACTCGTAAAACAAAAATTATGCGAAAACCACGCCTTGACATCTTAGTAAAGATTTCCAAGTAGCAAAATATTACAGAGGTAAACAAACATTTTTTGTCTGAAAGAGGATTAATAAGTGTTTACATTTATAAAAGTCAAAAGTCCAACAAACATAAACAGTTTACTATTTGGAGCGGTATTTTAAAGGAAACATAAAATCCTGCATTATTTTCCGGACAACCCAATAATAATTCAAAGCTAGTAACTATTCTGTGTAACCTCCATGCCCAGTTTAATTGCATTTAACATTTGTTGTAGGATGGAAGACGACTATTTGT
Source organism: Rhodnius prolixus (assembly GCF_049639745.1). Classification (NCBI taxonomy): domain Eukaryota; kingdom Metazoa; phylum Arthropoda; class Insecta; order Hemiptera; family Reduviidae; genus Rhodnius; species Rhodnius prolixus. The sequence goes on from NW_027411582.1 coordinate 23,118,561, forward strand.
TGGAGCAGTGGGTAGCTGGTACTGGCAGGGTATGTATCGCCATTTTTTTTTTAAATTATATTCTCAAAATTTCAATTTTTTTTTTCTTTTATTTTGAAATTATTATAAATTCAAAATGGAGAGCATGATTATAGCATGAAGTTGTACTTCTTCCTTATTTATTTATTTTTATTTTTTTTACTTATTTCAATTATATATTTTGTTTTCTATTACATTGGGAGATTATAATCACCCATCATGCATGCCCAGCATTGTGCATATATTTATTATACATATCAAATTGTTAGATATAAATATTTATATTTCTAGCTTTTATAAATATTTCTTTATTTTGTATATTTTACTTTTATTTATTTTTTTTCTTATATTTATTTTCACTTTTCTTTATTTTTGCTACATGGTCGGGGAGCAGTTGTGTACAAAGAATTACAGCTTCATTCCCTTGCGTTCATTTTGCATTGAATTTTTTGTTTTATTGTAGAAATTTTTTTACTCAATATTTGTTTTCTTACTTTAGATAAAAATTTTAGAATTAGCGGTTTTTGTGTAATAATTTGAAAATAAGCTATTTATTTATTTTTATTTTTTGTTAGATATTAGAGAGCAATGGACATTAACAGGGTATATAGAAATAAAATCCATCATAGCGTTTCTTAAAGCTGGACAAAATTAGCGAAGCAGATCTCTTTAAAAAAAAAATAATTATTTAAGGCGCGTTGGTTTCAAAAGTCAGCAATCTTGGTTCTAAATGTGATTCTCTTTTCGGCAACCTTTTTCCTGAATGAGGACGGCTGCAGTACACTATTCAGTGATGGACAGTGTTGCTTGCAACGAAGAAATACTGTAAGGATGCACAGGCCTGTGCATCTGAGCGCAAATGTCTCATCTTGTTTTTATTACTTCTCTTCAAAATTCCAAATCCTTAGGATTAAGTTTTTAGTTCGGAGGAATGCTCTTAAGTATTGATCTATTGGTGCGTTTCCCTCTAGTGTTTTTCATTCCTTTAAAATGGAAGACTTCGTGAAGGTAAATCCCAGGCTCGGACGATTTAAAGAAGTTAGGAATCCCAACTTAATAAATATGCTTAATAAAGGTTCATAATACTCTTTTGGGTAGGTGCCATATACAGGGTGTTCATTTTAAGACGGCTCAAATGCATTTTATGTTTAAACTGTTAATCTGAGCAAAAAATGATAGAGGATTTGTTGCCCCTCACCTCTAGTTTCAGAATGTGTGCCTTGATTTTAGATTTCTGCTCGTATACGCGGCTGATGCGCGACCAAAATTGAGGGTTCGCAGTTGACCCCAACTTTCACATACACAGTTTTAAAGAGTATAAAAAGTTATGAAAGAAACCGGAAATCGTAATTCGATATCTTTAAAATTAAAGGTGCTAGGCTATTTCAGAATCTGATATTTGCTAATCATATTTCAATTTTTTAACTTGTTATCAAAGAGAAAGAAGAGCACGCGATAGGTCATTTTTATGTATTTTTACATCCCTTTTCTACTAAAAATATTGCCAAGGCAGTAAAGCTAGTATTTTTCTTAATATCGGGAAATAATTAGTTTCCCGAGTGAATTTTCTAAGAAAAATCAAATGTTAAAAGCTTTAGTTGTCCTCAACCATACACAAAATGGCTAAAAAAATAATTTTACATCTGTTACAAACAAGAAGGTTTAATAATTTCTTGGTAATTTTGGGAGAGTTGCGTTTAATTACCAAAAAAATTGGAAACCTCCTGCCACATATTTAAGTGATCAATATCTTTCATGTAAAGGATCAAACTTATTCCTTAATTTATCAAATAAAGCACTTTACTCAACTTCTGAAGCATGTACTGTGCCTCCTCAGATACAGATAGCAGTTGATAACCTCCTAGCTAATCTGGCTTGCGAGCCAGAGGAGGCACCTTTGAAGGCACAGTAATACTCTTTAAAACTGTGTATGCGAAAATGGGGGTCAACTGCGATCCCTCACTTTTGGTCGCGCGTCAGCCGCGTATGCGGGCAGGAATCTAAAATCAAGTCATTTATTCTGAAACTAGAGGTGACGGGCAACAAATTTTTCCTCTACCATTTTTTGCTCAGATTAACCGTTTAAGCATGAAATGCATTTGAGCAGTCTTAAAATGAACACCCTGTATAGTTCCAGCACGGATTGGACTCCAAGCCTTGGATCTACCTTTGTTCAAGCCTTGAAATCATACTCCAGTTCCAAGCAATCCAATTTTGTTCTGGATGGTGCCATCAGAATAGCGGCAGCCAAAGCCATAACACCCTCTAGGCAAGCTGCTAACCTCCTTTACATCAGCTCTCAAAAACTCGGATTATTTTACCCGCCATTTCAGTAGAGTAGAAGGTGGTTCTCATGCCTTCATTCGACTTAATTATTAAATAAATAAAAATAACAACTGCCTACAAGATCATAAAATTCCATATACAATGCCTTGTAACTCTCTTCAATGGGCAGGAACAAACAACAACCGGGAATAAAGTGGTTCTTTCAATAGATCCTTTGAATTTTTCTCAGAGATTGCCTTCATATATTTGCTGACTGTGAGTCTATACAAATAGCTACATAAGTAATCTTTTCTTATTTTTTAAGAAATAATGTAGCCGCTGAAGCACTCGAAACATTTCCACATAAAAAGCTTTGAAAAAATGTGTAAAGTTCACTACATCAGCGCTATCTATCAGTAAAACTGGTAATTAATTGAGGCAGCCATTCTAAAATAAGTTCATTGCTCAATATTGATGCTCCTAACTTTCAGAGATAGCAAACAATTCTATACTCTTTATTTAAATTACTGATTGTTTTTATTTATATTCGCAGAAGATCAATAATAATTTTGTCCAGCAGTTGTAGCTAGATTTAAAAATTAATTAGTCAATAGTAAAAATTAATTCTTTTAATTCAAAAAATAAATTTTCTCCCGGTTAAATAATAGATTCCTGTGTTTTTCTTCTTGAAAAATAAATTTTTGATTAAAAAAAAAATGGAGTTGTGTGTTTTACTAAGTGTGCAAAAAAAAGAACAATAAAACACAAATACTAGAATAGAAAAAAACAAAAGGAAAAGAAATGTTGCATGTTGCTTCAAATTGCAGGTCAACTACACTCTATAGACAGCAGGGCCAGACTTCCATTCACTCCCAGGAGTTATTCCTATTACTTTGAAGGTAAAATAAATATAAAGAATGAATAAAACATACCCTTGCCTAGACCAGTTTTCATTAAAAATAATAAAATTAAAATACCCTGAAAATTGAATTAAAACTGTTTTATTTCAATCCCTGCTTAATATTTTTATTTAGTTAACAAATAACTTATGTATCAATCATATCTTATAAAATAACTTGCGAAAATGTAACCTTGATAAACAAAAAATAATAATAATAATAATAAAAATAACATAAATTACCTTATATATACGGAACATTGTTTGGTTTTACAAGTGCCTTTAAATACTGGCATTAATGGTGGCAGTCTTTTTTTTTTTTTTTTTTTTTTTTTTTTTTTTTTTTTTTTGGCGCATCAACAGCTGAGGTCATTAGCGCCCGGAGCTTTTTCCAGTGCACTGCCGGCCTCCGGACAGTGTTCTCTCGTTACAGACAACACTGTCCATCACCGGACAGTGAGCTGTAAGAAGCTCCTAGGAAGAGAAAATCTAAGGGTCAGCTGCTGGATTCGAACCCGGGACCTCCGCGTGGGAGTCCAGTATGCTAACCTCATAGCTAATCCCTTCCCTCGGTGGCAGTCTGTTATTGTGTTCCAAAATTAAACTTGTTCTATTAACCAATTATTTCGTTTAATTATTTTGGTGGGTTGTTTATTGTCATTTTAAAAACATTTTTCTTTTTTTATGTATAAAATCATTTTATTTTTTATTGTAATGTTTATTGATGTGTGAAAGCGGTGGCATAACCTGGAGTTTTGAAGAGGTAAAATTATGAGGTGGAGAAATTGTAAACAATGGAAACAGATGCATAACTTACTGGAATTTACTTATTTTTAGTTTCTGGACTTATACTGTTTACATTTGTGAATTCTAGCATTTGGTTTCATATATAAGTCCCGGCTGTGCAAACATGTTTATGTTTCGTCAGGAAAAAAACATTATAATGAGTTAACGCATTAGTGCAAAATAAAGCTAGAAGTTTACTGAGAAGAAAAACAGATATTAATCTACTTTATCCCGAAACACTCACCAGCAATTTGAATTTAATTGAAGGTACTTAGGGCCCAGTCCAGGTGAGTTCAAATAAGCCCATATGGTTGCTTATGTTAACTAGTGAATCGCAACAAAATGATATTTAACTGCAGAATATCTAAAATTGTAGTGAATAAGTTCTGGCTAATTTCGGGAAGCATTATCATCGATGACATTATAGAGTTTACAGCTGTAAAACTGCAACCCCAAAAAAAACTGTATTTAGAGTCAAATACAGTCAAAATGAACATTTTGGAATGCAATCTGCTAAGCTCTTGCATGGAATAAATTGCAAAATTCAACAAATCAGAATTAAGAGAGAAAAATATTAAGCGTCAAAGTCAAGCAATTCATCAACAGTATAGACCATGTTCAAAAATAAACTCAGATCTAGCATCCATTCTAAAAAGAATCCCTAAAGGAGCCATATAACTGTAAACATTCTTCACTAGAATTTGCTCAATGTCCAAAAGTAATAATATTTGGGCATTTTATTATGTTAAAAGATTCCTAATTCGAAATGGTGTCCAGATGGAAAAAACAGTGAATATACAAGAAATGGTCTTCTTCTATACCATGACAAAAATGAATAATACTTCACTGAGAGGAAGAGTTTTTTTAAAAATAAATTACAAATTGCAGAAAGATGATACTTTGCAGGCCAACGCAAAACGTATAAACGAAAAAGTTAGTTTAGTTTTTCAAATATGCTGTCTATAATAAGGGTTTAGAGAAATAGAAGGCAAAGAATATGGCGACAGGATTTCAGAAGCTTTGGGCTATAAAATGGAAAGATGTCAGTGTAAACATTGATTTATGAAGAAAGGAATCATGGTTGATAGTAATAATAATTTTGATGCTTAAATTTCAAAACAAGAACATTACTGTTAGAGAAGAAGATTACCTGTTTATCTTCTTTAACATCAAGATATATTTTATGAGGTAATAAACATTTAAGTAATTAAAGCAGGTAACCTTAATCAAAATGAAACAAAAATGCCCAATGAAAAGCTAAAAGTTGGTTGATTTTTGGGGAAGAAGTTTTAAGAATATATTTCAGGTCTAGGCATTTAGTAAAAGTTAGTCTTGGTAGTGATGTGTTAATTTTATTATGTTCTTCAATGTACCAAAAATTTTATAAAAAAATTCATCACAAAGAATTTATTTTTTTTACAAATAAAGGGCAAAAAAATAAAAGCAATAAATGTGTGTTGTAATTAACAGCACCATTAAAAATAATCCATAATTAAAATTGGTTTCCATCTATAATTTATTTTCTTTACCTTTGATTTGTCCTTGAATTAATTTGTTATATTTCTAAGTTTTGTTGTTCACTACGTTGTGAATGTATTTGGCATGTTTTAATATTTAACAAAAGCATTTTGCTGATATAATAGCATGTAATTTCACACCCTCTTTGTTGCTTCTTTTTTTAAAAAACAATTATCTGCTGAATAGAAATGCATGTGAATGAGCTTTATTTTGTTTATGCAACAAAGTTTATTTTAATGTTTTCCAAAAATCACTGGTGATTTTCCTTTGAGCATCTCATTTAGCACCCACTGGTGAGCAAGCATTTTTATTTCTGTTTTTTTTTTTTTAATTATCTCTTTATACTTTTATTTAAACTGTGTTATTGTTTGTTTTGCTTCTACTTGTACGCTTTTGTGGTGTTAATAAAATACAAGTGATTTGCTTAATTTACATTATTTAGAATTTTTGATCACTGTTTACATAATTATATTTAAATAAATATTGCATTTAAAAAAATATTTATATAAATATTATATTTAAAAGAAATTGCAGGTAAGAGTCTTTACTGTAGCGTACTCATGAATAGGTTGGTACTAGTGATGTACAATGAATAATAATTAAAAACGAAGATTCGTCAAGTTTTCCGAACTTCTTATGCTTGGACAGTGAGACTTGGAAGTGTGGACTACCAATGATGTCAAGGCGACACTTTATGGTATAAATAGATCAGAAGTAGTGAGCTAGCCATAATCTTATTGGCATAGATTGTTACAATAATCATCAGACCTGCTATTCATGATGATAAGGCGGAAAATAATTAATTCTAGAGAAGCCATCTACTCAGTTCTATAATAAGTATGAGATTAGTTCAAGGCGAGTGTGATACTGCTTGGACATACGAGTAGAATTGGAAATCAGAAGAAGGTACTTCTCATGTAATTGCCCAGATAGTCTGAACGAATTTGGTAATGAGCAGACATATCACTTGCCCAGACTTAGTACCATGAAGTCTCAGTTTTTTGAACCCTTTTGTGACATAACAAAATACCTCAACCTCTTAAGCGTGGTTATTCTAGAGGCCACATTGATGCAGTTGAACCTAAGAAAATGAAAAGTTCATTGACAGTAATTCGTCGTAAGTTTTCTCTTGCATTAGTCCAACAAAACTCACTGAGAACCTTGAAAAGTTTTATTGAATCTTTACAGTTGCGCTTAATGTACAACAAATAATTGAGATAATATGTTTAACAGATTTGCATCTTGCATATAATTAAAGTATATTATGTAATATATACGAGGGGGTACCCAAAAATAACCGGAATTGCGTTGCCGCGCATGGAGCTTATGTAGTACGCATTTCTGCCGCTAGACGTGTATAGCGCAATTCCTTGCCAGTTCAGTCCTGCCTGTGTTGTCTGCCTGGCTTGTTCTGTTCATCTGCAGTGATTGTTTTTACCAGCGCTGTTTTGTTTTTTTTTCGTTTTTTATGATGGCAAGTTTAAGTGAACAACGTGCAGCTCTGAAATTTTGTTTTCTACTCGGCAAAAATGCTGCTGAAAGTGTTTTAATGTAGAAAACAGCTTACAAAGATGACGCTATGGGAAAAACTCAAGTATACGAGTGGTTTACTCGGTTTAAAAATGGCGACATGGCGATTGATGACAAACCTCGTTCTGGACGTCCATCAACTGCCCGAATCGACGAAAATGTTGAAAAAATTCGAGAGCTGGTGTTCACAGACCGTCGACAGACAATTGATCAACTGTCAGAGAGTAGTGGGTTATCTTTGAGCTCGGTTCAGCGAATTTTAACGGAAGATTTGGGGATAAAAAGGGTTGCGGCCAAGTTTGTTCCTCGAGTTCTGACTGACAATCAAAAAGAACATCGAGTTGAAACATGATCCAGACTTTCTGTCAAAGGTCATTCATTACTGGTGATGAGTCATGGTGCTATGGTTATGACCCAGAAACAAAGCAACAGTCGAGCCAATGGAAGACGTCATCTTCACCCCGACCAAAAAAATGTCGTCAAGTCAAGTCAAACATCAAAACAATGCTGATTTGCTTTTTTTGATGCCAAAGGCGTAGTCCATTCAGAGTTTGTCCCCCCAGGTCAGACCGTCAATCAAACCTTGTATTTGGAAGTTTTGAAAAGATTGCGCAATAGTGTTCGCCAAAAAAGACCCGATTTGTGGCAAACAGGAGACTGGTTCTTCCACCACGACAATGCACCTGCACTGTACAGCCATCTCTGTTACACAGTTTTTGGCTAAAAATGGCATGGTTCCGCTGCCCCACGCACCTTACTCGCCTGACCTGGCTCCGTGCGACTTTTTCTTATTTCCACGCATGAAAAAGGGCATGAAAGGTCACCGATTTGACAACATTGAAGAGGTCAAGAAAAAAACGAAGAAGGAGCTGTCAGCCATTTCTAAAGATGACTACAAAAAATGTTTCGAACAGTGGAAGCACCGGTGGGACAAATGTATTAGTTGTAATGGAGAGTATTTTGAAGGGGATAAGGTTGTTCTGTAAAAAATTTGTAAATAAATAGCTTTTAAAAAATAATTCCGGTTTTTTTTTGGTACCCCCTCGTATATAGGGAGAAACGTGAAGTTAGTCACCCAGTGATGGTCAATTATCGACCAGTTAGTCGCGAGTACATCAGCGCCTCAGCTGCATTCGAGAATTACTTAGAATAAAATATTTATAGTCAAAATAAGAATAAACCAACAACAGTGAAGCATCATATGAAGTCAGGGCCCACATTTTTTGTTATAATCCATTGTCAAGGGTCACCTATTGAGTAAATTGTGAACTAACTTGTTCTAAGCTGTGATTGCTGCGTTGAGATTAAAACGATAGATTCCTCATAAGCTCTAAAAATCTGTACGAATTCTGATCAATTTTCAAGTTCAGAACTTTAGTTGTTGCGGAAAAATTAGTTTTTTAAAAAATGAAAAATCTCATTGGTTTTTTTGCCTTTAAGAACAAGTTTGCCTTGAAATTGAAAAAGTAAATTACGAGTATGGAAGAATAGTACGTTACAGTAAAGTTATCATTTAATTCTCTACTTTATATCATACAATATGTTTTATTCAAAACAATAGTTCCTGCTCTATTTTGTTTTTGGCTCTAATAAGCGTGTTTTTATTTTCATTTATTTATAGTTTATGGTGTGCAGAAAGGTGCTTTTTTAATGCATAGGCTTTTTAAAAATTATTTTATGCTTAATGATAAAAGAAAGCACTATGAAAAAATTGTAATTTGAATTCAATTATTACTATTTACAAAACTCGTGTTTATTTCTAGAAATCATTTACAAATCTAAATTACTACAAATTTTTTCAGATATTGAAAAATCCAATTTTATTTATTACTTTCTTGTAAAATATAAAAAGAAATATCAGTAAGGACGATTTTTTTTTAAAAAAAAACTTACACTTTTTTCTTGTTAATTTGATTTCAAAATTCTTTTTTCTAAAGTGAAATAAATGATTGCTATAGGTATGTTGGTATCACAGAATCTACACGTTCGTCCTGACGTTATATCTAGTCAAGAAGGTTTACCAACTGATGATGATTCTTACCTTGGATATTCAGTAGCTGCTGGTTATTTTTCAAATCATTCTTCAGAGCATGGTGACGTAGCTGTTGGCATGCCAAGAGGGGATAGTCTTAAGGGAAAGGTAAAAGGAAATAATGTTATTGAAGTAACCATTTTTTTTTTTTTTTAGTTTATATTATTTGTTTAACTTTGCCATCAAAACTTATCACTTTGATATTCTTGAATATTTTGGCTAAGATAATTCTGTGGAAAATTTCTAGTCAACATCCTATAAAGGACTAAAAGAAAGGAAAGTACCTGCATCTTAGTGGTTCTTTAATCCCCAGGAAATGGAATCAGGATCTGTTTTCTGGTTGTAGTTAAATTAAAAACTAATTAAATTGGTATAAGAATTAATTCTTTTGAACCAATGTTGTTTGAGTGACCATGTAACCTTTATTCATATATAACGATTTCCTTCTGTTCGATTTTCCCAAACAAGATGGACTGAGCCCGCTATAGATTTGATTGCAAAATAAAATAAAGAAAAATGCGCCTGTATTAAAAAAATACAAACTCTCAAAAATTGGGGAATATACGCTTAAAGACGAACTGGAATAAAATTTTCAGCCTGTATGAATGACCCACCTCAATCTATTCATTCGTTTTGGAAAACTCAACATCTAATCTTAGTTTCTAAGTTGAGGAAAGAGGTAATGATCTTGATAAGATGGGAGATTTCTTCCTCATTATATTTAGAAAAGCATGTGTTTGGAAATTTAGGTAAGAAAACCTGACCGGTTTCTTACTTTATTTTTCTCAACATTAAGGGTGTTTTAAATATTTTGTATCCCGCAAGGAGGGTCTGTTGCATGCAGGCACTTACTTGGGGTCCCCACAGATTACCATAGCACAGTACACACTATGCACATTCACTTGGAACAGTACACGGGCACATACTCGTACATCACACAACTTAAAGGGCACATAACCTAGTGTACATAACCTAGGGTTATCTTCCCTTCTAGGATAGCATTAAAGGCAGGCGAAGGTTCTAAAGATGGCAGACGCCCGCTACTTCGCTAAGGGGGACTGTAGGCCAATCCCTCACATTCCAGAAAATTAAAAGATTAAAAACAACTTACGTAACTTTTACACCGTAAGGTAAAAGTTATGTTAAAAACTGTTAAGTTTCACAAAATAAAGATAATCATCCAATGTCCATTTATTTCTAAAGTATTCTAAAGTTCATACCTGGCATAAGTGTTAATAGAACTATAACCTTTTTCTAATCCAAATAATAATTAAAATCATTTATGAACTTAATTTTGTTTTTGCATTGTTTATCTATCTTTCATTCACATTCTCTTATTAAAAATTTTACGCATATTTTTTTCTTTTTCTTAATAGATAGTGATATTCACGTGGAATATGACTATTCTTCACAACGTGACAGGGGAGCAATTAGGCGCTTATTTTGGTTATTCAGTGTGCGCATGCGATGTGAATGGCGATGGGCGGCAAGATTTAATTGTTGGGGCTCCACTTTATACTGAACCTAATAATGAAGGAAAATATGAAACTGGCAGAGTTTACATTTATATTGCACCTGTAAGTACATTTATTATTATAGTTATTACTACTATTCTTATTATTATTATTATTATTATTATTATTATTATTATTTTACAATGAGCTCCATCATGAGATGGTTGCTTGTAGACAGAACTGCTTAATCGGATCTGTTTATCTGTTTGCAAGTTTCTCTATCTTTGAGTAGAACTTCTTGTAATTATTCTGAAATATTTTTTGGTATTAAATAACCTTCCTCGTTGCATTTCTTTCAAATCTTATTTACCTGAACTGCTGTTAATTTTCAGGAGAATTATGTATACGGCTCACCAATCAGGCGTGATGGTAAAAATTCAAAAGCTAGATTTGGTTTAGCATTAACATCAGCTGGAGATATTAACAAGGATGGTTTTGAAGGTTTGTAAAATTGTTGCCTTATTTGCAGTAATTTAAAAAAAGAAAGAGTAGCTCTGTTATCTGTCCGTTTTGTAGAGAAACAAAATACTTACAAAGAGATTTTTTATTTAAGAATTTGAAGTATACACACCAAGAGTTGGTATGGGTGAAATCAATTTAAATTGGAGTTAAATAGGCTTTCGAAATTACCCTTTTATTGTTTTTTTTTATAATCATCAAATATAATGCATCTGGACATAGCCATCACAGGTTTTAACGAAACGAAGTAGGTTCACGAGGTTTTGCATTTGGAGTTCACCTCAAAGAGACATAATGTTGTGGCAAAAAAGAGAGTCATGATTATTAATCCATCTTCTTAAAAATTTACGATTTGGCAACCCTCCTATTTTACTTATTCTAAGCAAGACCTAAGCCGGAACATTATGTCACAACCGCAGAAAAACATACATTCTTCCATGCCAAAAAAAGGCAATTGATTTTTGGACAATTTTTGAAACACGATTGTCCAGTTTGACAATTTTTAAAAGCAACCTTTACCTAATATTTTAACACAAAGAAAACAAATTTAAAATTAATTAATTAATTCTTTGAGTATTATTTTAATTAATTTTTAAACTTTCTCTAAATTTCTTTTAATCCTAATATTACCCAATAATTGTGGTATTAAAGTGGCATGTATTACTTTACATGCATTTCATATTATTGGGTTATGATAAAAATCGAATAGTTCAATTATAACTCTTTATTGTAAAGAGAAAAACAACACAACATATCAAAGAGATATAAGGACAAGTGGTGAGAGTGCACAAGAAGCATTAAAATGATAATTACACAGTAAGGCAGTGTAGCCAACTCAAATTATTAAATTCCAATACATATATTTACACTTTCAGGTTACGAATTGTACGGTAAAATTAAGAATTTAATGAATTTTAAAAGCTCCATTAAAAACTCTCCTCGTTTTTTTGCTTGATGATAATGCAAAGGTGCATAAACAGGAATTTACTACTAAGAGAGTCTAAAAGTTTAAAAGACACTATTAACCTCAATATCTAGAAAATAAAAAAACTTTGAAAGTCCGTATTTTTATACAATAGATTTTGCTGTTGGAGCTCCATATGATGGTCCAGAAGAACGTGGAGCCGTATATTTGTACCATGGTTCCAGAACTGGAGTAAGGGAAAAAGCTTCACAGGTAATCTATTCAGAAGAATTTCCAGGCAATCCGACAACTTTTGGATTCTCCTTATCCGGCGCACTGGATATGGATTTAAATGAATATCCTGATCTAGCAATTGGTGCTTATGAATCTGATGTGGCCATATTTTTAAGGTTAAAATTTGTGAATATATTTATCTTTGCCAATATGTTAACTAATTTTTTTGCGATTTCAATAATATTTTATGCTTACAAAAAAACAAAATAGGGCACGACCAGTAGTAAAACTCGACGCTTCTGTTCTACTCCTTGGTGATGGTAAACAAATATCATTAGAAGAACGTAATTGCAGTTTGAAAGATAGAACTAGAGTATCTTGTATCCAGATGAGAAGTTGTTTATCATATGGAGGTGTCGGCGTGCATCAAGTATTAGATTTTGAAATACAATTTGTATTAGATTCCAAAAAATCAAAAAGTCCTAGAATGTTCTTTTTATCAGATGAAGGAAAAAGTATTATGAACCAAACTCTTAGATTGGAAAGAGGTCAAAGAGTTTGCAAGAACAACTTTGTTTATCTTAAGGTATGTGCTTTTTACTACTAGTTAATTAAGTCTTTTGTTTTTTTTTTAATTAATATTGAAATATTGGTTTCTTAATTACAGACCGATTTCCGTGATAAATTGACATCTTTAGATGTAGAAATGCGATATAGTCTTGTTGGCGATAATATTGAAGTTAGACGAGAAAGGAATACTCTATTTCCTGTGCTAGATCTAAATGAAGATCTTTTCCAACGAGATTCTATAAGTATTCAGAAGAATTGTGGCAAAGATAACATATGTATACCGGATCTACGTCTAATTGCAACACCGTAAGTATCCAGAAGTTGCTCTGGAAATAATGTGCCATTAATAGGATTTGAAGGAGTACGTGCTTGCTAGACTAGTTGAGGTCTAGAAGCACAATGTCACAAGGACTTAGAATTCTCCTTAATAATAATAATATTTATTTACAAACTGTACATATGTACACAGATTTGAAATAATACAGAAATTGAGGTTTCAGGCTTAGCGCCTTTATACACTCATCAAATTATATTTAAATCAGATTAAAAGAAACATATTTACATGTTAAGGAAATTTTTTTTTAAAAAAACCTTAGCTTGATAAACAGGTGGGTGTTACAAAATATGCTTTAAGCGTTTATATTTATATTTTTTATAACCAAGAGAGTTTATATTGTAATTAACAATGGCTACTATGTGAGGGTACGTACTTTTGTAACAAGTGGAGACGAATTTTTCTAAGAGAAAGTAAACAGTAGTTAGATGCTAGGAACGTCAATTACTGCGTTAATTATTAAAGGACTTAGGAGATTAATAATAAAATTATTGTTTATGCAAAATAATGGCCATTTTGTTTGTAAATGTAAATATAATTAAACAAAAAAATTCGTCTATAACAAATCAAAAAAGAATAAAAGAAAATAGCTTAAATAGTACATCCGAAATAAAAAAAAAAATGCAAATTTTATGATTCTTTGTAATATTTAAAACATTATCTAATTAAACTTCTTTATCATTCTTAATTTTTTAATAAATAAAATAAATATAAATTTTTAAGTTAATCGTCTAACGTTGCTATGTTTATTTTTCAGAACTGTGACTCAATATCTACTTGGTTCAGGGGAAAGAATGAATATTAATGTTTTAGTACAAAATGAAGGAGAAGATGCATTTGAAGCATCTTTTAAGATGCAAGTGCCACCTGGATTAAATTATGTGAAAATAGAACGTTTAGACGAAGGTGAACGCGAGATACCTGTACAATGTTCGGCACCGTCCTATGCTAATAATAATACATTAGATTGTGATATTGGAAATCCTTTACCTAAAGAAAAATTGGTAAGTTATTTTACAAGTTGATTTTCATCATTTTTAGAATTGAGAAAGTCGTAATAGGTAATTAAAAACGAACTTCTATGGCTATTAAAACGAATCGAGGCCAAGAAGGCTTTGTTTACATCCGAAATTGTCTTTTGTTTAAACATATTAGCATATTTAAATTCTCCGCTATGTTATCAAATATTCTTTAAATGTATAATAAATTGAATATTTGGTGCTTATTTAAAATAAATAGATAAATTAATAGAGGCCCAGACAAAGGTGGAATTAAAAATTCTCATTTTGTAAAAATTTTATGTTTAATATGGTTTCGTTTTTCACATTCGCATTCTAAAACAAATAAATAGCAGGTTGAATAATTTATTGTTGGGATACGAAATTTATGGTATCCTGATTGTTTAAGTGCAGAACACATACCGACCTCTTACAATGTAAATCAAATTCCTAGTGTTAATGAATTATAAGCCCTGAAAAATGACTTTGCCCTTAGGTTGAAAGTTTGGTTAAAAAATGAATGAATAATAATAAAGAAATTATAATTGAAATCGGCAATAATCTTTCTTCCCTTTTGATTAATGGATTATTCAAAAAAAGATGAACAATACTTTACAAATACATATATAACTGTGAAAACAGTTTTACAAATTATTTAATGGTTATTAACTTAAATTTTCATTTTTCAGGTACGATTCAAAGTAATTTTACAACCATACCATCAGGAAGGTATGTCACCCAGGTATGATTTTTATATGACTGTAAATTCAACAAATCCAGAAAATGAAACCTCATTAAGTGATAATTTGATGCACATCACCGTACCTATATGGGTTGATAGTGATTTAATATTGACTGGGTAAGTTTTTAATAATATAATAATATATATTTTTAATCATTAGATCAATTTGTTTTAGCTTAATGATTAATGAAATATTATTAATTTTGTAATTCAATTCTTCCTTTTTTACAGATCATCTCATCCTGTAGAAATCCATTATAATGATACTCAGTATCTGTCTGAGAATATTACCCAAGAAAATGAGATTGGCCCTCAAGTTGTACATATTTATAGTATTAGGAATAAAGGGCCTTCAGATATACTAGAAGCGGAAGCATATTTCCTGTGGCCTTCATTTACTTTAGCTGGTATGTCAATTACAAATTAAATATTAAAAAATAGTCTCCAATTGGTCATCTAAGACAAGCCCGTTACTTTGTGAGGTTGTGGAAATCATTCCTGTCTTTAGTTTTTCCATTTGAAGTAGTTTTAGGTACCCTAAGAATATGAGATAAGAAATGATGTTTCGAAACTCACCAAAGTATGAGTCCAACAGTATTAGTAGACCAGCGTTTCCCAACCTTTTTTTTTTTGGCTCGCGTACCACTTGGTAGTACATCATACTAAATTGTACCACTTCGTAAAAATGGATGTATTTCGTGAAATTTGTTATTCCGAATGTATTATTTTATTATTATCGTCTTTATTTGTATAGAGATACAATGTATCTGTTACAAAGGAGTTCAAGTTCACTTTATAAACTTTGTAAAATGTAAGATCTTAGTTTTAAAACTTTTTTTAAATAATTAAAAATTGCGCACATATTTTTCTCTTCAAAATTATTAATTAACTTACAAAGTTCTTCTTTAGGATTATTATATTTGTGCCCAAATCTTCTAAATTAATTTCTTTTAAGCATTCAACTACCTGTAAGTACCAATTAAATTTAATGTTGCTTGGATAGAGCTTACTCATTACAATCCAGTCTCTTTAAGCAGATTTTTACATAGTTATCATTTAAGTTCTGTCACATGATAATTCTATTAAATTTTCTGTATCTTTTAATGATAATGATGTAGCTTTTTCTAAATTTTCTTTACTTAATCCTGTTAAATGTGCTATTATTTTTTTCTCGTATTTCTTGAGACAGACTAACCTTATATTAACAACTTAACTGTGTAATTAAAATAATGTTTATGTATTATAGAAAAAAACGTTTCTATGATATTTTCATGCTTTAATTGTTTTTAATGTCCGCCATTATTGATTATTTTTCGCGTACCACCAATGTACCACAGGTTGGGAAACGCTTTAGTAGACCCACGTCTATTTTTAGTTAATATTGTAAAATTAAATATTTTGCTTGCAATGTGAAATAAAATTTTCTTGATTCTTGTGAATGAAGGGAAACTCCTTGCTTCATTCGCGAAAGATATATTGAGTTTTAATTTTAATAACATTTCATTTTTAACCATTTCTTTTGCGTTAAATCTCATTCTTACTACCTGAACTGTGCAAAATACACAAGTAATTGTGAGTTTTCTAGCCCTAAAAAAGAAGATTTCTGTAAAGTAATGTAGGTAATGTTACGTGTCTAAATAAAGGCAATGAAACTTTATTTTTTTCAACTTTTTATGGTAAAAGTAATTACTTAAATTTGGAATCAGTTTTTTAAAAATAAATATTCATTTGATACTCAATTACTGTAAGCTATTTTTTGGTTATTATTTTTTTTTTATTATTATTATTATTATTATTCCTTCAGTATTTTAAATGTAGTGAACAAAGTATTAGATGGATAAAAATAGTAAAGTTAAAAATAAAAAAGGAAATTAAAAACTCCAGTAACATTTAATAGTTGTCATTTAAAACTTTCTTTAGAATAAATATTATTTACTTACTTTTTTAGATGAACACTTGCTGTATTTATTGGAACAACCTGAAACTAGTTCGAACATAAAATGCGAATATATCCCAGAAATTAATGTAGAAAAAATAAAAGTTAGTAACCCTGTTTAATAATAAAAATATCATTTGTTGCTAATTAAAGATTTTCAAATTTCAAATATTTATTGACTAAAATGATTTTAGATCGATCGCAAAAAGAAGACATATCTGGACGATGAAGGCTATTCCCTTGGTGTACACAGTGGTTTGACGGCTGAATCTGAAGAAGATTCTAGAACTTCTTCCGCTTCTTCATTCTCAACTTCGTCATCTTCTTCCTCGTCAGAACATTGGTCAAGTACACATTTTAGAGGCAGCTC
Source organism: Rhodnius prolixus (assembly GCF_049639745.1). NCBI lineage: Eukaryota > Metazoa > Arthropoda > Insecta > Hemiptera > Reduviidae > Rhodnius > Rhodnius prolixus. Next base: position 23,135,669 of record NW_027411582.1, read on the forward strand.
TGCCGCTTCTGGTTCAGTAGGAAGAGATGGTAAACCATTAACTTTGGAAGAAGCAAAGAGAATAGAAGAGTTAGAAAGAAAACGCGAAGAAGAAGAAGCATTAAGGGAAAGTGGTGATAGTACAACTAAATACAGGGCAAGAAATAAAGGAGTTTTAGACAGTAGGCATTACAGTTCCAATGGAGGTCGACTTGAAAGTGATTCACATTCTAAATTAGATGCTGAAGTAAGATTGAATGAAAGAGGGCGTGTAGAAACTAGCCATGGTTCGGCTATTCCAACAGGTACCAGAAACACTTACTATGAAAGAAGAGAACATATTGGAAGTGGGAGACATTATGAAGATGGTATTGATTCAAGAGGAATGACCGGCATTGATGGGCAAAATCGAGGTAGAACTTATTACGAAGAAAGGCATTCTTCATCAAATACATCCTGGAGATCAGGGGAACCTTCGATAACAAGAACATCTACTTCCTGGGCGACTAATGTAGATGGAAAGGTACAAAATGGAAGTACATCAAACGTACATGTTGGATCAGCTGTTGATGCTACAAGCAACAGAAGAATTGAACACCCCGGAAGTATTGGAAGAAACTATTCCGAAGAGAGACAACATGAAAGGAATATTTCTTGGAGTTCCCGAGATGGAGGAAGACCAATAGTCTCTGAATCATCAAGTTGGAGAACTAACACAGATGGTGTTGTAAGGAACGGTTCAAGAAGTAGAGAATATGAAGGTGAAACGAGTATTTTAAGAAACAGAGATCACAGCGAAGGTTCTCGCAGAGATTTTAATCAGCCTTCTAGTTCTTCTGCAGGCAGGGTAGAACATTGGGATAGAGGTTCTTCATTTGATAGAGAAACTGGAGAAGCAACCTCTTCATCAAGCCGACATCATATTTCAGAAGGTTCTGGGCACATTAGCAGTGGACAGAGGAACAGATACAACCATGACAGACATCATAGAGTAGAAGGAGGTAATCGTGATATCATTGGATCGCAAGGTAGAGATAGGGGAATAGGACACCAAGGGAGAAATCGTAGTTTTTCTGAGGAAAGACACCGTGAGTGGAACACTACCTGGAGTTCTTCCGATGGGAAACCAAAAACCACAGAGCATTCTAGTTGGAGGAAAGAAGAAGATGGTGTTGTTCGAACTGGAAGTCATTCTGATACTTATGAAGGTGAGGCACGAATAGGTTCTGAAAATCGTGATATACTTAATAAGCATTTACAAGTTGTTCACTCAGGTTCAGACTCGAGTGGCCACAATATCGACGAAAACTTGGCTCGAGGAAGGACATATTTGGAAGAAAAAGAAACACGCTACAATACAACATGGAATTCGGCTAGTGGTAATAGGCCTATAACAAGAACTTCAACCACCTGGAAAATTAATGAAGACGGAGTGGTTCGAAGTGGTAGTTCCTCAGATACGTACGAAGGAACAGCTCCTTCCCTACGAGCATCTGGATTAGATGTAAGAGGAGGAACAAGAAGTCAGGAATCAACTGACGAGTCTCGGAGGGCGAGTACTCACACATATTCAAGTAGTTCTGGTCGGTCGAGAAATGAAAATTCAAGAGGATATGATTACAGAAGAGAACAGGATTCAGAATCTGGCTCTGAAAGGGATCGTACCTTGGAGCAGGAATATCATAGAAGAGGCGGCTCAATGAGCGAAACTGGGAGAGGTCATGATCATTCAAGAGTACATTCATCTACTGGTGGTGCAAGAGGAAGCTCTTCAACAAGTTCTGAAACTGTAAGAGATCATATTCCCTCGGAAACTGATCGTAGAGGGGAGCAAATCGATGAATACAGCCAGAGGAGGCATTACACAAGCGGGAGCAGAGGATCTGGTTCTTCAAGTACTCTTAATGTAAGTGAAACAGAAAGTAATGTGGACCTTAGAAGAGGGCATTCGTCTAGTGGTTCTAGGCACAGAATAGGTGAAACTGGTTCTTACGATCATGCGCGAAGCGAGCACAGTAGACATAGTAGCTCTTCACATACAGGCCACCAGTCAGGAAGTGGAACCGTGAATCTTGGATCCAGTTCTGGAAGTTCAGGAGGATTTGATTTTGGTTCAGTAGCTCTTGGTCCAAGAGATGGCGTTGCCAGAACTCACACTGTAGATTTAGGAACATCAGCCAGAGGTTCTGCTGATACAAGCTCTTCAAGTGCCTCACGAACAAACCAAGGTTTTGTTGCAAGAGGTCACGAAGAAAGTTCTGGCAGACATTCGTCTAGACATGGAATAGATGAAAGTGGTTCTTACGGCCATGCTCGAGGTCACGAAGAAAGTTCTGGCGGACATTCGTCTAGACATGGAATAGATGGAAGTGGTTCTTACGGCCATGCTCGAAGCGAGCACAGTAGACATAGCAGCTCTTCACATACAAGCCATCAGTCTGGAGGGGGAACCGTAAATCTTGGGTCCAGTTCTGGAAGTTCAGGAGGATTTGATTTTGGTTCAGTAGCTCTAGGTCCAAGAGATGGCGTTGCCAGAACTCACACTGTAGATTTAGGAACATCAGCCAGAGGATCTGCTGCTGATTCAAGCTCTTCAAGTGCCTCGCGTACAAACCAAGGTTTCACTGCAAGAGGTCACGAAGAAAGTTCGGATAGTGATAGGTCTTGGAGACATCGTTCCTCCGGTGAATCTACTCATCATCAAGACACATCGGGTCCATATTATAGTGCCAATACTGGCTTTTCTACTCGGCGCAATGATGATAATCATGATTTAGGAGCAAGTCATGGATCTTCATTATCTTCCAGACATTATTCTTCATCAAGACACTACTCTTCAGGCAGTAGTAGCGGTGGTTACTCTTCAGGCAGTAGTAGCGGTGGTTACTCTTCAGGTAGCAATTACGGATCAGAAGGTAGTAGAGGATCGTATGGTGGGCATCAAGATAGTCACAGTTGGAGTTCAAGTTCTGGTACGGCTGATGGTGATGAAGCTAGACACGGAGGAGCTTATGCTGCTAGGTCAATATCGAATGAAGAAAATCGAGGAAAGTTTCAGTATTATCCAAGGTCTAAACGAGAATTGTACGAAGGAAAAGAAAATCTAAAAGAAGCACTTCAGTGTGGTCCAACGAAGTGTACAAAAATAAAATGCTTAATTGGAGCTTTAAAAAACAATGAAGAGGCTATGGTAGCGTTCAGGTCTCGTGTTTGGGTTAGGACAATTCAAAAGGTAAATAATTTTACGACATACATTAGACTTACTGCTTTAACCAATTACTAATTACTTATTTTTTTTAATTTGCGAGCATTAAGAACATTTTAAGTTTTGATATTTTAAAACTATTATTTCAGAGCAAGCAGAAATTTAATTTACATATAATTTTAAAAATTACAGAAAACTCGGTTTTGATATTAAAAGCAATCATTGCACTTTAGAATTCATAACATTAATAATACAAATTATAGGTTATGTGGTTACTTTACTCAAACTTATATGGAAAGTATTTTGATTAAAAGGATCTCATTTTAGAATTTGTAATGAACGCGAGCAGAGAACTGTATTATTATTTTTAGCTATTTGCTCATTAGGCATACCAGCAGAGAAGGAAAATATTTCAATGAAGGAAATTTCATTATTCATAATCACAGTAACACAAGTTCCACCAAGCAATATAATCTTAATTAATCTGTTTCATTTAAAATAAAAGTGAACAATAAATAAACCAAAAGTAGAGATTCCTCTGACGGTTTGGTTGATAACTCTTGTAGTCGGACTTTTAGAATTTGTATGCTGATATTACGCGAAGCGCTCAAAAAATAAAAGACCTTTTTTTGTCGAAATTTAGGCAGCAGATGTATTGCAATTCTAAATCAGTTCTCATTTGTACAGACATTTCTTTAGCGTTTACTAATAAGGGCACATCCTTTGTTTAAACCTATATAATTTGTTGTCACATTTATGCAGATCCTCAAGAATACAAATTCTGAAACATCGATTAAAAAAAGTCTCGATATTCGAAGTAATCGATATTTATCGTCCGCTTCTAAATGTTGAATGAATATTTACTTATATGATAGTACTAACTTTTTTTTCTATTGAACTGTTACAATGTTTTCTTGCAGTAAATATTTTAATATAATGACATACATTATTATTATTGTTATTGTTATACTACTGTTATTATTAATATTTCAGCTTTCCACCAACATGGCCATTCATGTAAGCTCAATGGTTGCGGCAAGGGTGACGAAGCTCCCCCACATTGGCAAGCCCGATGTAGTCACTACCCACACAAATGAAGTACATACCCAAATAATGCCAACTGAAGCAGCCGCTAAGCCTGATTATGTTCCTCTGTGGGTCGTTGTATTGTCGGCTTGTGCTGGAGCAATAATACTTATGCTTCTGATTTATTTACTTTATAAGGTAGATTATTCATATTGCCTATCATTTAAAATTGTTCGATTACTATTATTAACAAAGTTTCTAGATTGTTGCCAAGGAGTCGAGGATAGTTTATTGGCTGGCCTGTAATCCATTTACCTATTTTGGTTTGTTCGGTTGATTGAAATAAATCTACTGTAAGTTGCGAGCAATAATTCGTAATGAAAAGAAAATCACTCGGTTGTTGAAGAATAGTTTTATAATCTACAAGTTGGGTTTTTCTAAGAAAGTTTCGGCCGCTTCCGAGAGTTATGCCGTCTGCGCTTGGAAAAACATTGATAATTACCTCGAAAGATTACTAGTTCAGTGTAAAGAACCGCACTAATATAAATAATCTTTGAAATTACTGTCCAAGTGATTAGGCTGTACGATAACGATGGGAACGAGATGATTGAAAGTGTAATGCATTAATAATAAGTTCTTTTTCATTAATTACACTCAAGCAATTAACCAAAACTTCTACTTTTTTTTTTTAGTAGTTAAGATACAAAACTTTCGCCGTTAAAATGTTTTAATTGAGACATAATGACGTACCCTGTCAAATTATATTATTTCATTTTATCCACAGACAAAAAAATATCAATCAGAGTTTATTTTTATGATCCTTTTATTATTTTAGTGTGGATTCTTTAAAAGGAATCGTCCATCAAGCGCACCAGAAAAACAGCCATTGAACAGGAATGGTCACTACAATGGCGATGAAGCGTTGTGATAAGACAAATTTGAGAGCGAAAAAAAAAACAAAAATAAGCGGCGCATCATTTCTTAAATGAAGGAAACTGTTTTCTTTCCAAATAATATTTAAAGGTAAAAAAAAAAGAAGTATGAAGTAGAATATCGACAGACTGTTTTAGTAAAATGAAATTTAAGAAATAAAAGAATGTTATGGTATTACGTTGGCAATGGCTACGAACGAGTGTTTGTTTGTGTTTTTATGTTGATTGTAAATATTGTAAGTTAACAAATTTTATTAATTTTATTTTGGGGTAAATACTCAAAAATATAGGCAGACGAATTTCGATACAAATTCGTTGTTATTATTTTTTCTTTTACGCCTTGTAAGAGGTAGTGTTGTTTTAAATAAAAAGTGCTTTATTTTCATGTAAATAATTAATTCTTTGTTTTAGACTGTGGTAATTTACTCGAAATAATAATTTCTAGCGATAATAATTTGTGAATATTTTTTTTTTAATATCAAAAATAGTGCCATTAATATTTGATAATTTAAATTAATAATTGAAAGAAAATGTAATTTTATCTGATTGAATTTATTTTTATACTAAAAGACTAATTTATTATTTGTATGATCTCTGGAAGGAGATAACACATTAGAAAGGTAACTTAACGTTCAGACATTTTTCGCTCAAATTGGATTTTTTATCTTTAAATAAAATCTGATTACTATTATTATTTTATCAATTTATAAACACTTCTCGTTATATTTTATGGTGGTCAATAAATTTGGGACACCTTTTGCTGCTATTTTTGGACAGTTAAGGTGTTAGTCAGAAATGAGAACCTCTAACCTAGTGCCACTAAGTTCTATCGCTTCTACTTTCCGACTTCTGCAGTTTTGCTTCAAGCACCTACCTTATCTTTTAACTTGAGATGTCACTTATCCCTCTACTATTAATCTTTAAATATTCTTTTAAGGGTTTGAATTACTGTTAATAACTGACCCTCCACCTATTTAAACGTGCAAGTAAAAAAAATAAAACCACTAAAAGGTAGAGGCTACATGTAAAGTTTCAGTTCTTAATTAGAGATGTCATTTCTTGCTAGATCTTGAAAACTGTAAAACTTGATAAAAGCTTTAATTTGACTGAAAAATGTTTAATTGTTTCGAAACAATTAGGAAGGCAAAAGTGGTCAGGAGAAATGGCAATCTGATATTTATTTAATTCAAAATACCTTTTTTTTTTTTTCTTTGTTTCCATGTAAATAGCAAATTTTTAATTAAACAAAAAGTTGTTAAATTATAAATTAATGATAAAAATTTTGTGCCTTCAAATGATTTTTTTTTTTTTTTTTAATAGTTTTGATTTTATTTCTTTAAAAAGAAAAAATAATTAGAATTTGTAAATTAATTTATTTTTTAATTTTGAATTGAATAATACTTATACAGAACTTACTTCTGTGGTATAATGTGATTTTTTTAATTTTTATTTGCTTTTATTGTTTTTTGTTTTTAGTTAATGTATTTTAAAGAATTAAGAAGCCGATACAATAACTTAAAAAAAAACAACTAATGTTTGTAACTTGTAAATATATTTATATTAATTCCTTTGTATTTATTTATCGTCAGCTATTCTTTCCATTTATTTGTTTGCACCTGGTAGTTTTAGTTTTGCAGTACTGAAAGTTATGGAGAGCGATTCTCTGAAAACAATTTCATTCATTGTTGCTTAAGAAGTTGATTGGCTGAAAAAGGTTCAAAAGTGATAAGCTTTGGAAAATATAAAAATATAAGTTATTAACAGCTTAAATCTACTAAACTTTATTAGCACTAACATAATACTGGTTTTAGATAAGGGGTTATAGGCAGTCAGAGGCGCCAAAAAAGATTTTTTCAAATTTTTTTTGGGCAAAAACGTGTTTACTTTTTTATTCGGTCCATGTGTTTAACTTTTGCGTCATATCAGTCCATGTTTAAAGAACTTATTGTAATTTTTTCGTTACAAATTAATAATAATTGTACTAATGGCGAATATTTTAATGCAACACGTCAAAAAATTGCAACCCTCTCGTGGACATGATATCTTGAGACTGGATCATCTGAAATCAAAATTTCGAAAAGATTTCGTTAGTAGATGACTTTATCTCGGTACTTGACCGAAGGATTTAGAAAAAAATTGCATTTTTAATTTTTTGGACAACTTTAAAGTTTGATTCACGATTTTCACTAAAAAAAAATTGACCATTTTATGTTTGTAAAACAAGTTCTATTCATTGAAAAAAAAAAAAAAAATCCTTTGTCAATGTACGATTTTAATATGTGTAAAAGAAATACGTAAAATTTCAAAAAGATCGGTGCAGTAGATTTTGAGATATCGTGTCCACCGACTTTGAAAACGTAGTTTTGAGAAAAACGCGTTTAAAGTTTTCAGCGGTTTAAAGGTTTGCGAATAAAACCGGAATAATCTTTTTTTTCAACTTACACAGTGTCATCGATTCCAGGCCCATAAAATAAGTCCTCCATGTCTTCTAAAATGTCCAAGTTTTCCGATTTCTGCTGTCTGCGTAGGATTCTTGCCTCCCGCGTAGCAAGTTGAGCTCTGTACCCAGCGATGGTAATTCGAACGGTCGAAGCTTGTAAACACTTTCACTCTTACAATTTTGCTCGGATCGACTTGAAATTTTAGGACAACATTCCTGAGATACTATACTTTAATATAAAAAAAAAAATCGATTTTTTCAAATTTCTGACTGCCTATAACCCCTTAAATCATAAATTAAAGCGGTAAAAGCTGGATTCAACCCACAGCCTTTATAATTAAAAGGAGTAGGTTTTTTTTTAGTACCAATGACTTCAGTTGGATACTATTCTAATTCTTAGAACTCTCGCTAGAGAGCCTTCTGATGAGAGACACCAGTAATCATACGAACGTTGAGCAATAATTCATAAATTATTCTGTGTGTATTACAAAACCTGGGGCAGCTTACTTTGTCACGATGTACAGTTGACTTCTACTTGCTTTCAATCCTCAATATAATAAAAAAAAAAAAAAAAAAAATACCAGCCTTATATTTATTTGTATGGTAACACGGTTCTTCTCTAATTTTCTCTGCGTCTCCCTAATACTGCTTGCTTCTCTACTTTCATTGAAACTGAGAACAGTAATTATGGTCCTTTTGGGCTTAATTTCAAATGCAGAATAGAGCTGTCTTTAAAATTGTAGCCGTTATTATTTCTACAGGAAGATCTTGTATACTTGGACAGTTCGGCTAAAAATCTATTCTATTTAATGTTTTAATCACTTACAATACTCTGTACACCAAAATCCAATTAGCAACTTTCATTTTTTATTCGGTAAAGGGGAGATTTTTGTGGTTAGGATTAAACTTTAGCCTATCCAGCTAAATAAGTTTTTAACCTTAAAACTCAAACCAAGATTTATCTGGGATAAGAGGTAATTATATTTCCTTTTTTTTTTTTTTTTTATTGTTTTATTAGATGCATTCACATATTACAATGTTCATAAATTCATTTTTATTAACAGTAGGTTTAAAATACAAATGTACAAATATTGTTTTGGAAACTTGTAAAAAGCTATTCTTATCAATATGCACTAGACAGAAACCAATTTATGTCTACAAAATGAGCAAAATTAAATGATTATAGAAAAATCAAGCAGAGCACGAGTACCTACTTTAATTGAAGCTTTATATTTTTATGAAAAACCTAATAAAACAAACTTCTAAATATTGTTTGGGTTTACTGAAGTGCTCAGTTATAAAAAATTTACTATAATTCATCAACTGTTCTCTGAACGAGAATAATGAATTACAAAATGAAAATATCATACATAGCTAATATTAACTGTCTGTACTGCTGGCTTACAAAGACTGTACTGTACAATAACTGGAATGAAATGTAACTTCCATCATGGTTATAAAATTTAGTCAAAACAAGTCAATGATTAAAAATAAATTAACTTGATTCTTGATTTTGTGGCGACTTCCTTTGAAGAGAGGATGCTCTATAGATTCTTAATGAATTGTCAGATCCACCTGTTACAATTAGTTCGGGATTTGTCCAATCAGAGCATAATACATTATCTTCATGGCCGGACAAATCAAACATTGGAACTTTTGTGCTGAAAAATAAATAAATAAAAATATAAATCGGATGAATGAATATTAGGAACTTATTTATTTTCAAAGCCACAGTTCAACAATCGGTTTTTACGTAGGTGAAATAAGCGCCATTAATTTTTTTTTTTTAAACAGAAACGATTAATTAAACAGAAAAAATATTTCTATTTACTAGGCGAATTCCCAACCAACTTTATAATCACCGACTGGATTGGAAGAGGAGGAAGGTGTACTGTACTGCTTTGTTAATGAGTTGGGCTTATGTATCTGAGTGTTGGCTCTTTACAAGAGACAATCAATGCCTTTAAGATCCATCCAGAAGCCTTTCAAAATTTATCAACGGGCTTAAAAAAAACGTGAGCAAATACTATTCACCTCGAGACATGGAAACTATTCCAAAAAGGCTGCAGGGACACGTGGTTGGGTAACCGCAAAGAATATTTATGGAACAGCACTTGATAAAGTAATAACTATGATCTAACAGTCAACAAAATGATACCATTGGGCGAGAAATAAACAAGACTATTACAGAAATTATCCTTAAAGGGGACTAAATTAAAAACTAATCCAGGGAATCAACTAAATTCTTACCTCCTTGTATCCCACAATTTAACCTGGTGATCATAAGATCCAGATATAAACAGATTCTCTTCATTGGTTGACCATCTCACAGTGGTGACCCAAGCTTGATGAGAGGTAAAAGTTAATTTGCATATAGTGCCCTCTAAAATAGATAAATCAATTAAAATTATAGCTGGGAAGTTTATATAGGTACCTTTAAAATAATAATTGTAAACACATTCATTAAAATTAAAAATATTTTTATCTACCTGTCGATCTAGGATCATACATTCTAACATACTTATCACTTGAAGCAGTAATAAGTAATTTACTTATAGGTGACACATGCACATCAAAAAATGCTTTATTCCCAGCTAATTCTCTAGTAGTCGTAGACATTTCTGTATCCCATAACCGTAGAGTGTGATCCATAGAAGATGTTACTAAATCATGATTGTCCAACCAACAAACTGCTGTAACTGCTTCTTTGTGGCCTTTAAGGGTAACCTTTGGTGTCTGTAATATGATTTAAATCAATAAATATAGATTTGAAAACTCGGTTCACAGTAATTTTCATAGACCAACAGGATTTAGATTTACCTTTATTTGTGATTGCCCATCATTCTTAAATTTTTTTGCTTCACTCTCTTCATCGTCTTCATTATCTTCACCATCTTTTTCTTCACTCATAGCTGAAACAAAATATTATTTATTGCTAATAGAGAAAGTACAGGGATGGGTGTTAGTGCAGTGCTTATGAAGCGTGAGTTTGAATTTAACTGGAGATCACCAGCTCGAATTCTGCATTTAGCTACTTTTTATTTATTAAATAAAATGTTAATTGTAAGGATGTGTATCTGCCCCCGTTCACGACAACTAATTAGTAGTTGGAGGTTAAGCCTTGCCTGAAAAAATCGGGGACTACTTTACAAAAGATACATTGCAAGGAACAGTATATCGTAACAATTCTACTCAACTTTTGCTATAAAATTTTACACATATATTTTTGTCCCCAAATTGGGTCAATTTTTTTGACTCGACCTTTTCATGATAGCACAAACAAATAATAAACGTTTCTGTAAATTACTCAAAACGCAATTAGTCATTAAATTATTATGAACATGGATAACCTATTTATTATACATAGGACTCATCAGTGATAATTTGCTATGCATCTCCAACAAATCTCAGCAAGCAATCATCGAAATATTAAAATATAAGAGACGAGGTCAACTTTGCTCAAATATAATTCAGGGGATCCGAAGAGCGTAGATGAACATAAAACGAAATATTTCAAAAAAATGACTCCGAAATTAATTCTCAAATCTACATTCCTTTAAATACTTACTTGTGGACCAAATCTTTAGCATATTGTCCCATCCTCCGCTTGCAAATCTTTGATTATCTTTACTAACTCCAACACATTCTACAGCTTCTGCATGACCTTTACAAGTCTTCACACATTCCACTGTATTTTCATTTGTATTCCATTCCCATAATAGTAGGGTCTGATCTCGTGAAGCGCTAAAAATATCATTTCATTCCGGATTTTAAAATAAACCTGCGGCTCACTAGAAAATATAAACATAATAAGACTAAAAGTTACTACACAACTCACCTCACAAATGTTGTAATATCATCGCAGCTTGCTACCCAAGAGACTGCTTTAACGGCTCCCGTATGGCCAGGAATGGTCATTAAGTGTTTCCCCTTTGCAGTCCACAAATGGAGTGTGTTGTCATAACAACCGGAAAGAATCCTATTTATGGAAAGATTATTCAATTAATGCCATCAATTGAATTTTAAATACTCATTTTCTGGCAATATTATATACCATTTGTCTGTAGAATGAACCGCTGATACCCAATCATCATGAAGCAAACAATCTAGAGGTTTAGGTGCTGGTAATCTTTCCACATATTCAACTGAGAGTACTGTTTCAGTTGATAAACCATGAATAGAAATATGTTCACCAAGTGATGTTCTTATAAACTCGCCGGCAGCAAGGAAATCAAATTCAATAGACTTCTTAATTTCATCATGTAGATCTGATTCTAAATTGTAAGAATACGAACCGGTTATCAGAATTTTGGAGACATTAATTAGTAATGAATGAATGAATAAAGAATCAACTCTTACCTTTTATTAATTGATTTATGAGAGAATTTAATTCTTCTATTGATATTTCCGAAGGCACAGCATAAGGAACATCCGGTACAGAATACCTGTAGGTAAATAATGATTCTTGATTATTCTTTTCACAAATGTGTAACTCTAGAAAATAATAGTTAAGGAAACGAAAAATGCTTTCTTACTGTGGCTGTTTTGTGAAGAACTGTAATTGAATTTGGGTTTTATCACTTTCCGAAGTTGAAGCAACAGTTGACATAATGGATGTACAAAAGACAAAAAAAAATTAAATAGTTTTTTGCACCTAATGAAAGTTAAAACTAAAGTACATACAACTGTATAACCTCCCGGTTGTAATCAAAACACGTTTCAAGCGCCAGCCAATATAGCCTTATATTGTTCCTATAACCTTCTCTAGGCCTGAGCATATTAAGCTATAAAATCCACACTAACAGTGATAACCTTAACAAAGTTACCTTCTTGTGTTTAACATCAATAAACGTGTTCTTCTTTTTCAAAAGTATCTTTTTGATTTTTTAATGTTAACTGAGAAACTGTTAAATAATGATACACTGGAAACTTGCTATATTTCTTCTGGCTGCAACAGAACACCGTTGTCTGTGGACTGGGGAGAAAATAACTTAGTGTGTTATGGATCTAGAAATGCAGTTATGATTTATAAACCTGAGGTTTGTACACTTCATTCAATCGTTTTGTATAAAGACATTTTTATTAACTGCAAATATTCTTTACATATAGGGCAAAGGTGGAAGAAGAGTAATAAAAACTTTATCTTCTCACAAAGATCGTGTAAATAGTGTTTGTTGGATCAGAAATACCTCAGACATATGTAATACCGAACTTGTTTCAGCATCGACAGATCACACGGTAATAGTGTGGACATTGGTTAAAGGAGAGTTTTTATCTACGGCTCATTTATTAGGTGAATATTTCTGTAATGTCAACTGTTTTTGTAATGTCAAGTTGATGTAATTAAATTTTATCATTGTAATTACAGGACATACTGGACCAGTTAATGCCATTGATGCTATATACAGAAAAGGAAATGAACCTAAATCAGTTGTAGTAGTTTCAGCATCAGGTGATTCATCCTTGAAAATTTGGCAGCGAGTTGGAGATTATAGTATGCAAAATTTAACCTTCTTCAGCAAATAAAATGAGAGTATTGAGAAAGAAATTAATGCTTTTTATACATTTTTCAGCCCAAGAATTTAATTGTATTGAGACGATTTCATTGAAAAGAGGCCTTTGCTTCTGTGTTCAAATTATTGTACTTACCACGGTTGAAACACCCTTATTGGCATTTTCAACAGATACTTGTCATGTCCATTTGTATCTTCTCGGGAGTCAATGTACAAAACTCATTAGTTTAACTGGACATGAAGATTGGGTCAGAACGATAGATTTTACTAATTTAGGTAATAAGAAACAATTTTTTAACGTGTAACCATTGTTTATCTCCGTATCAATTTATGGATGATAATATTGTTAATGTTTCGATTTTAAGCAGAAAGATGATACAACTTTTAAAAATGGTCTATTGTTTGAATGTTTTGCAGGAAATGGAAATGTGTTTCTTGCTACTTCCTCACAAGATACTACAGTAAGGCTTTGGAAAATTTCAGAATCATCTGACGAACCGGATGATGGTTCATTTAAAATGTCAAAATTAGAATTCAGTGTTGATAGTATAAAATTTTCCGTTGGCTTAGAATCGGTACTTTGTGGACATGAAGGTTGGGTTTATGGTCTCCAATGGGCACCCCGAAATGGTATTTATTTTTCATTAAGAAGGGATAAAAAAAAAATTGTTTAATAGTGGAATAAAGTTATATATTTTGTGCTGTAATTTTTTTTACAGCAGGAAATACACCTACGTTGATGACAGCATCTTTAGATAGGACAATAATTCTTTGGTCACCTCATCCTGAATCAGGTGTGTGGTTGGAACGGGTTAGAATGGGCGAACTGGGCGGCAATACTCTTGGATATTTTGGTTGCAAATTTTCACCAACTGGAGAACATATATTAGCACATTCATATCAAGGAAGTTTTCATATGTGGACTAATGAACAGGTATGTGCACTTATTTTTGAACTATTTTGGTGTTATAAAACGACATATAACCTTCCTTCGCACACTTTTTGCGAGAAGAAACATTTAATGAACATTTGAATAGATTTAATATTTACAGTATTTTTATTTTATTTTGTTTGTCTTATAAGTATTGGCTTTTGCGATTCTATTAATAAGTGAGAGCAACGAAATTTATTAATTTCCTGTTTTACCAAGAAACTTATCAAATTCTAACTCTCTTGATTTCAATTCCTTTTTTCCTCCGTCATCGTTTGTTATTTTATTGTAATGATAAATTTTTATAAATTATTTTTATCGATATGCTATTCTTAATCCCTAGAGAAAATAAATTGGATTAAAAAAATGTCACCAGGACCAGTGGAAACCTGCAGTAACTATTGGCGGACATTTTGATTCAGTGGTTGACCTTGGTTGGGAAAAACAAGGAAGATATTTATTGTCTACAGGACTTGATCAAACCACTAGGCTTCACGCACCATGGGTTCAGGAGTCTGTGGATGAAGTACGTGCAACTGAGCTCAGAATAGTAAAAGTATTTTTATTTTATTTTTTTTATGTTCTTAGACCAAAATCTGAAAATGTTTCAGTGGTCTTGGCATGAAATGAGCCGCCCTCAAGTACATGGGTACGCAATGAATTGTATTGCAGTTCTTCCAAATTTCTCTTTCGTATCAGGCGCAGAAGAGAAAGTAGCTAGAGCATTTAAAGCGCCCAAAAATACTTTAGAAAATTTGTCGTTTCTATCAAACGTTCAAGTTGAAGAATCGTTTCTTGAAGGTACCTGTTTAAAATATGAAATATGGGACCAGAGGTTCATTGTAATATTACTAATATAATTTGTAAATATTTTAAAGGAGCTGAATCTAACCCAACAGGAGCTGCAGTACCATCTCTTGGTTTGTCCAACCAAGCTGTTTACACAGACAAAGATTTAACAGAAAAGCAGCATCCGGATAATCCAAAAGATGAATATTCCGAATCTTATTTCATAGCGCAGCAATTTAAAGGTAATAATGTTATAATTGCTCTATGATTGTTTAATACGCTTTGACTTTGGTTTCGGTTATTCACTCATTTTTAGAAATTGTTCTGTCAAATTTATGTTAAAAGAATTAAAATTCTTTCTATAAAGCAATACGTTGTGTTGTGTGAACAAGTGGCAGACTTGCATATAAATTAAAATGGTATTTTTGTCGTACCCCTTCCCTTAACGTGTGCTGTAAGTATCAGAAACCTCTAGGATTGTTGAATTCATTAGGATATTTCACTTTTAATATTTTTTTCAAACGCAAGTGTAGATTATTTTGGGGAAAAATACTTTCTTTTTGTTCCAGAACCAGCCAATGATGATGCGCTATTGCAAAATACATTATGGCCAGAAGTTATGAAATTGTATGGACATGGATATGAGGTTTTTAGTTTAGCTGCTACGAATAAAGGTGATTTTATCGCTTCTTCGTGTAAAGCTACAACTATGGATCACGCTAAGATTTTTCTTTGGTACTTTAGTTTGTTTAAGCTTCATTCAAAATAAGGAACTTAATAAATTTTATAAATACACATATAAAAAGCTTAAATTTCTGTTTAGGAACACAAATACATGGGAAAAAAGTGATGAGTTACCAGGCCATCAGCTAACTATTACACAAATGGCTTTTTCACCTGATGATAAATATTTACTATCTGTATCGAGAGATAGAAAATGGTGTTTATTTGAAAAACAAGGTTAGTTAGTACTTTGGTTTAAAGCAGGATGGCGAACCTTTTTGAGACGTGGGTCAAATTTTGTTCATTTTTTTTTTTTTTTGGTACTAGCTCTTGGGTCACTAAGGCCTATTTGCACAAGAGTTAAGTTTAAAAATTTTAAACTGAATATTTTCAAAACTAAACATCTTTTAAATTCAGTTGGCTTAACGGGTAAAACAAGACGAAACAAGTGCTATGGAAGTCTCTTTTTACAAAACATTAACTGAACCAAACCTTACAAAAGTGTGTTTTATCTGAAGAAAAATCTAAATATGGTTATTTGCTTTGGGTTGTCGATCTTTTTAACAAACAAAATATGAGTAAAATTATACATTTTATTTGATATTTTGTAAACACTTTTGCTTTATTTCAAATACTACAAAAGCATTTGACGTCATTTGCGTTTTAGGACTGTAATGATCAAACTAATGGTTATAGATAATCATTAAAATTGCTTTTGTGTCAATGCGTGATTAAAAAAAAAATACAGATAGAATATAAATTATCCACACAATTAGAAAATCTAAATCTACCCGCGTGAACAAACAAATGGTTGCCTAGCAATTGAAAGTGGGTCAGTGACTGATATGAATTATGAGACAAATAATATAATTACGTTTTCAGAATTTGGGAAGTATACTTTAAAAGCCACAACCGATAAAGCAACCGGTGTACATTCCAGAATTATTTGGACTTGTGCTTGGAGTCATGATGGTCTATATTTCGCCACTGGATCTCGAGAGGGAAAATTAGCAGTGTGGTCAGTGGATGGAATAGCTAATTGTTCTGCCTCTCCTCCATTGAACGGTGTTATCTTAGCTGGCACCCCACTTGATGTAAAAGAAGCAGTTACGGCAGCACACTTTGCTCCTATTCATCTAATTTCTCAAACTTATCTCCTTGCAGTCGGCTGTGAATCTGGAATAATAACTTTATACTCTTGGTCTCAGCAAGAACCATCTTGGATTCTCTTGTACAGTTTAGACAAGTATCCTTAAATTATTCATTATGTCCAAATTAATATAAATATTTAAAGAAGAATTGACTGTGGTTCTTCGATGAATATGTTACAAAAAAAAGTCGTATTTGTTATCTCATATCCCTTTCATTTGTGTAAATATTGTTTTCATTAATTGATCGATTATAGATTATCGATAAATCATTAATAGTCATTTCTTTGAATTGACGCTTATTATTCTCAAGAGTTTTTATTTTTGAAAACAAGATTTATGGCTGAACTTAACTGAAAATAGCCGTTTAAATTATCTAATAACAAAATTTATCTTTTAGTTTAAAAGTACTAATAACTATCATTTCAGTTTTATATATTATTCTTAACAATGAAATTCTAGTATTGCTCATCACATGACAGTAAAAAAGTTGCAGTTCAGACCACAGCTCGGCAGAACTGGTGATATTTCAGAAAATAATTCAGACATTTTGCAATTAGCATCTGCGTCATTAGATAACTCAGTTAAAGTTTATAATATCAATTTATCTAATTTAGTAAGTATAAAAATAAGCTATTTTTATTAGTTAGTAAATGAGATTTTTTTTTCTTCTATGTTTTTATTTTTCTTTTTTAGAGAAAACATATTACAAGATGATGTGCTTATAATTACGCAAGATACTGAATTTGTTTTTTACAAATTTTGAGGCCGCTTATCATATAAGTTCGATTTTTAAGAGAAAAATTAGTTCTTCAATTGAAGTTAATTCCTAACAACTTCACTAACAAAACTAACTTACAATGAATACTGTCACGCTTTTTGAAGTGTTAACTCTGTATGATCAATAATGGAGAACAAATTTTAATCTTCCAATTTTGACCTATTTTTTCTTATGAAGCAATGAAAATGAAATAAAATAAATGAAAATGCCGTGGCAAATATAATCTTAGAGATTACCGTCAGTTTTCTTTGATAATTTCATGCATTTTATAGGATCGCTGCAGTTAACAAAAGATAAATATTTCAAATAAAAGTAAAAAGTATCGAGTAGCATAAAAAAGTGGAGCTCATCTTGGGAGTAAAGAAAATTTAGGAGATTCAAACATGTTTTTCTGCAAGTAAATGTATATCACGATGTTTTTAAAAGCACCAAATGCAATGAAATTTAAAAAAAAGTAAATTTATACCATATTTTGTATATACGAGTATTATAACAAAACATTTTACAAAAACTAGTAATTGAATTTAAAAAGTTATAGTTTGTAAAGCAAAATGCTAATTCTGCAAACAATATGAGTGTGGAACTTTATTACTATTTTGTTAAGAAAAATTATTAAAATTGAATATACCAATCTTTTTTTTTTATATAACACAAATTTACCTTAACATTTAATAGAAAATTTAAGGCTAAATATAAGCTTAAAAATTATATATTTTAAAAGATACAAGCCTCATAAGTTTGAAAATTCTATTTTATTTTATCAATAAACATAATTGTTTTAAATAATAATTATTATTATTTATTTACAAAACATTACATATGCTCACAAAAATGAAAGAATACAGAAGTTGAGGTTTCAAGCTTAGCACCTATTGTTTAAAAATCCCTCTAAAACGTCAGAGGGGAAGCCCTTTAACCTCTCATATTCTTTCCCCTAAAATACATTTTCGAATTTTTTGAATTAAATTAAATTGAAATAAGGGCGTTCTTTTTAAACTCATAAAGATATGTACAAACAAAAAATAGTAGTGTTAGTAAATTATTTATTTTTTTAGGACCCATAATCCACGCGAATAGTAAAGATAAGTCATTTTGAAAAGAAATGTATTATGATAAACCTTCCTTTGATTCGATTTTTTCAAACACTATATCTGTTAAGAGAAAATGAGGACAAATAACGCACAAAAATTACACGAACAACTTTTATAGTTAATATATTTACCTTAAACGATTAGTTTCTCTTAAAGATCATAGATGGGGGAAGTGTAGTATTAGCACGCTCAACACAGATGAGCATCGCGATTCTTAAAACAAGTGAAATCTATCAACACGTAACTTCGAGACTATCTTCACGTTTCTTTTACAACAAAGTAGCTTCAAATAGTAAGTGATTATAGCAATGCATTTAATAAATATTTAGTATTCTATAGCGAATAAAGGTACATTGTTAGATAAGAGACTAAAATTGCATTATATTGGGCGGACCAAATAAAAAATGTATGTAGAAAAATGTAAGAAAATATGAGAAATTTTAATTAATAGCAATTTAATTGATTTGTAGACTGATTTGATAAAAACACAAGCGTTAGAACTTTATCTGTGATGATACATGATGGAAAAAATATAACGTTCAAAAAGACACCACACTTCTGGTCAAGCGATGTTTATCAAACGAAAGATGTCCAGTTTCTCTACTGCTATCAGGAAGGCAAAGAAATAGTTGCCATTGAGGAATAAGGGCCGCGAGAATTAAACAAGATAACTTGTTTTCTGAGTAGGGGAAGACCTTAGCAAGGCAGATCGGCGCTTACTCTCTTTATTTAATTTACAACTGACTATTGGCAACTGACAAGTAAATGAAATAAAGTTAAATACACTTACACCGAAGGAGAAATGACCCAAGATCTTTCTGTAACTGTAATATAATGTAACAGTAATTAATTTGGACTTTTCTAACCTGGTAACTAGGAGCCTCACTCAATGAAACTACGACTAAAAAGCGGCGAAAATTAGTAGCAGCCAAAAGATATTATTTTGGTTTGTAGAAGTGCAAAAAAAGCAAATTAATCAGTAGAAACACGAAATTCCAGCCCAATTCTGGCTGTTGCTTCTCAGTCGTGAACGATATCCAAAAAAATATTAAAAGGAGCTAATTGTTTTCAAAAGAAAACCTATTACACAGAACACAAAGAAACAAAAAAAGAGTTTCATATGCGGAAAACATCAAATTGTATTTCTTACTTTCTCTTAAAATTACTTCTTTAAAGTGTTCCTAATGAATATTTATAAATTTTTTTAAAAAAAGTTAGCCTTATATTTGTATTAAAAGCAATGTTGAGATTTAAGACATCGTTCTAAAAGAAATCTGTCACACTGAACGACATAGTAATAGATAGCTATTTAGATGTTTATGCAAGAACTAATCACCAAACTAGTTTCTTACTGTATGGGTGGTGACTAATAATTTGAATGAAACTATAATTATAACTTTGGTCTCAGCCGTTATAGCTAGATTTATAGTCTTTCTTAAGTGAAATAGAAATCTTATTGAACTATTTCTTCAAATGTTTTTTAATTGAAAAGTTTCAATTAAAAAATAGAAATTGTTACAAAGAAGGGTGCCGTCTTTAATATGATATTCATTGTAAGAAATCACTCACACGTTTTGTGACGAAATTCGCAGCCTTCTTAATTAAAAAAAAAAAAATCCTTTAAACTCCAAATTATTACAAATTTTATGGATGGAATGCAATAAAAAGCAGTAATTTTCAGGGGTCATAGTTTCTTAAGCTACTTTTTGCTTTTTTTTATTTATATAAAAATGTTAATCTTCTTGTCTAATGAAGGCACTGCATTGTTCTATTGTAATTTCAACAGTACCGTCTACTATTTTTCTATTCGCTAATGTGCGCTGGAGAGATCAGGTAAGTTAATTGTTGCGTCGGGTCTGGGTTTTACATGAAATCTCACCCTAAATAAGATTTTTTAACAATCAATCTCGTCATTTACTTCGCTCGTCTATTCTCAAAGGGATCCAAATTCACCAATTCAACTTGTCGACATTGCACTGCTTTGAACAATTGATACTTATTTTCTGATCACTTTATTTTGCCTGTTGCGTACGGATTTCAAATAATGGAGACGTGCTCAAGTTTGGACCTGACAAGGTAGTAATACTCGTAAATATATGAATTTCAGTGCTATGTATCCTTGATATGCCTAAACATGAATCCCCATCAATTTTATTGCCTTCTTACACACTTCATCAATATGTTCTTTGCATTGAAATTCTTGGTCCGTGGGCACACCAAGTAATCTCACTGGATCAACTATATTTAGGAGAGAATCTCTTAAGATGTGTAAGAGGCCAAATACGGGTTTTCCTTTCTGGTGTAGATAATTGCCGCACATAAATTAATTTTAAGATCAAAGCGGTTAATTTTTGACCAGTCACTCGGGTAATTCATCTGAGTAGTATCTGCGTATCCTCTTACAATGTTATTCTCAGAAAAAGTTGCGAATCAACGGCAAAAAATATAGCATTGATCCCCAACTGATCCTTAAGGAATTCTCGATGAATTATCTAGGCCTAATCCATTCCATTTGACGAACTGGTTTCACTCACAGAGAAAATTTGAAGCTTTTTTGTAACAGGTTTCTAAAATGTTATATGCTTCATTTATTTACATATGTATGTATTCAAATAATTTATAAATAATAAATGTTTTTGTTGCTTTCATTTAAAAACATTAGTCCATATTTTTTTCTTCGAGGCTTATATTTAGCTTAGTAAATAACCAGTTAAAAGTGTTAGCTTCATTTTTGAGGATCATATTACTTAGAAATGTTTTTATTAATACGCCCTTTTTTTCAAAATTGTATTCTAGATTAAGTTTTTTAGATTTTATTCCTTCATTAAATTATAAGTTCTTAATTTGTTTCTTTTTTAATATTTTTTAAACAATAAATTAGAAAGTTTGTTTTTAATACAGTTTGTTCAGTGCCTTATTAAAACATATTTTTCTTAATAAAACAGATATTGCCATTTTATTTTGATCATAATGATATTTATTCTATTACATTTTCCCATGAACCTCCTACATGGTTACTTAATTAAACAATAACATTTAATTAAATGAAAATACCACAAAACAGTCGAAAACAATGTTGAGCAGATATAATAAGGGGTAAATAAGTATTTAGTGTGTTCCTCAGTTCACATCTAAACGTTTCTGTATTCTTTTACCAGTTTTGCGTTATTCAAGTCTTTGTTTATACTATAAAGAATGTTATTTATAAAGCTGGTTATAATTCTAGGAGTTAAAATTTATTCATTTATTTATTTTCTACCTTTCTCCATCGCTATATGTCTGAGAGTGTTTCTCTGGAGATTTTGTTTTTATAAATTTTGTTTCTATTTTTTTTCTTAATTTATAAGTGAGAGGAATTTTTGGATCGTAACAAATTGTCTATATCGAGTTCTCACTGGTTTTGAGGTTGTTGAATCCGAAGAAGTTGACCAAATACTGAAAGAATAATGGGAAAGAAAGGTACCTAGAAGAAAATATAGATCTGTCTTTAAAAACGGTCATGAACAAAAAAGAAAGAAGGCTTGTACTCTATACGATGAACTGGAACTAGTATCCTTTGTAACGAAAATCAAATTGAGATTGAATTTTGGATGGTTGCATGGAGGCAGAAGTACAATAGTTCTTTCTGTTAAAAGAAAATTCGGGAGAAAGAATGTCCCCGAGTAAGGGCAGATGTGGAGGAGGTAATGAAAAGAATGCAAAAAAAAAAAACTGAAGACGGGGAGACTCAGATCTTTGTAGGGTGAACCAAACCGCAAACATGCACATCGTAAATTTAACTTTGGAGCTTCTAAATAGACGAAAATTCAAAACCATCCTAGGAAAGTTGCCATGAAAAATATTTGAGATATAAGTAACAAAAATATATTAGAGTTATAAAAAGTATGAAATTGTTTTAAAATTTTTTAAGAAAAGCTTTTGTAAAAACTGTTGCCTTAAAATGCTGTTTGCCTTAGAGCCACTGTTTGTCAATAAATTTCATGATCCAACATTGTCAGGGAAGTGGTGAGGAATGAAAAACAATACCAGTTACATAGATGGCCGCAAGGTAGCATACCTTTTGCCATTTGAGGTTATAAACAAACTCACACTACTTAAGAACCACGAAAAAAGTTTAAAGAAGGCAGTAAAGACTGCATTTTCAATTATCTAAGGACAAAACTTAAGGTTCTACAAGAAATATTCAAAATTTTAAGTAGCAAAACAAAAGGATCTTGGAGGTGAGCCACTTTCAACAGTATTTAATATTAGAATATAATTTATTTTAGAATTTAAGTCTAGAAATAACACTGCTTAATTAGACAAAGTTTATTTATAAAATTTACTCAGCGTGGCAGAAACTAATAATTATAATACATAATTTTACTTTTAGTTAGAGCTAACAGTTCAGTAATTAAAGCCGATAAATATTCTCTCTTTTTTTATCTTACAAATATTTTGGGCTAAATATAAAATTAGACAGATGAACAAATTACACATATATTTTTATGTTCCAAGAGAGCTCGCCTTTAGTGGTAGATGATCAACAAATTGGAACCTGGACCTGCAATGTACACGTAATTACGTTCAGCAATCGGATGGATTGACCGAGTAACTCCAGCACTATACTATTTGTGCAGCACGCCTTCGTATTTATAACGTAAAGACATAGGAGCTATCACATTTCACTTCTGTAATATTGCAATTCAAGTAAGTTGGGGGGGGGGGGGTTTCCCGTGTTTATATTTCTGAGCTTTTTCTCATCCTGTTAATACTGATATGTTTCTAGTATGCAGCGAGGTTTCAGTCTTCAAAAACATGTTTTCGGTTTGGAAAAAAAAGACTGAAGATGGAGTTATACATGCATATTGTTTTCCTAACTCATGTAAGTTGATAATAGAAACAAGGGACATTTTTTTTTCTGGGCTACCTGAATAATATTTTTACTAAATAAGACTGATTTGGAGATCTTTCCTTCAGAAGAATTTTATTTAGCCATGTTGTAGCACAATCAATGCAGGATAGGTTTTTGTAGATTTTAGTGGCTAAAAGGAGCCCTGTCGTCAGGTCTCTTGGAATCGAATCAATCAATCTCTTGAATCGATACTCAATTATTGAACTCATACTTTATTTAGGTGAAAGAAATTTTAGAACATTTCGGTAACCTCAATGATTTGGACATTTCGAAATAATATATGTATGTACATACATATCTTGATGAAGGGTAAATAATGAAGTTTTTCTTAAGAAGGAAGAAGTTTACAATAAATAGAACACTGCTTGAACAAAATATATAAATATAAAACGCCTTAATTATTGTCATTAATCAAAATATTGTTTGTTTTGACCACAGAACTGCTAAATTTAGAAATCTTTAGTTCTGTATAATATCGTACGGTTCAATTAATTAATTATATTTTTACTTTAAAAAATATTACTTCATTTCTTTTATTAGCGAAATTAAAAAGATATCCCGAAGTCTTTCTTGATAAAATTAGAATATTGTCAAGCAGTGACGTCAGTTGAGATTTTTATCTCTACCTTTTGTTTCTTTCAGATCGTTTTCCTTTATAAATAAACTTAACCACTCTGTGGTAGTGCTTTAAGAAGGGCAATCACCCCTTCCTGACCAAAAAAGTAACTTAATTTTTCCTTTTTTTTTCTGGAATTGTTGCAATTAAAACTCAAAGCTGGGGCTTCTTCTTTTTCCGCCAACTACTTTGAGCGTGGAGGAATGGCTTGCTTCAGTCCATCTCGTCAATTGATATCTCTGATCTTTTATTTTGGGCAATTGGCCACCACGTTTATTTCCATTTATGCCTCTTAAAAGAGCTTTAGCTATTCTTTAGTATACAGGGTGAACCAGTAAGTAATGTCCCATAGGGCTACTCTATGTGTAGTACATCTAAAGTGGAGTTCAATGACGTATTTGCCAACTTCATATTTTCCACTCTTCTTGAGTGACGTCACTTTAATTTTTTTTTCTAAAATCATTACTTTTTTCCAATAAAAATGATATTACTCAGAAAGTGTTAGTCCGAATTCGATTCTGATGACACGGTTACAAAGACAGATAAATTTTCTAAAATTGACACCATTTCGAAGCATAAGTTATTCTCCAAACAGCCTCAATCTTCCTCCGGATGCTGGAAAAATAAAAGTAATAGAAATTTTTAAGAAAACTCATTAGGCCCTTATGTGATCATTATCAGACCTAGGTGCTGGCACATTTTATAAAAGTTTCCTTGCCTAATGGGCTTTCAAACGGTATATCATTTTCCAGGATTCCTTTTATCTTCGTACGAGAAATTACGTTTGTTCTGCAAGAAAACGTGTTCACGAGCACACAACAGTTGTTAGTTTATCTAGTTGTTTAATTCATTGAAAACTCTTTTAGATGGACCAGTAGTCAATTTTTAAAGTAGGTTGTCTTAAAATAAGGAAGTCAAAGGTTACAAATTGCACTTTAGAAAAAAAATCTCACCCTTATAAAGTAAATGTAACTTTTAAAAAAATCATTTAACCTTGACAAAAATGGGTGAAGAAAACCACAAAAACTTAATCCATTGATCCCAGCTGGAGCTAACTTGTAAAAAATAGAGTGCTCATCACATATTTAAATACTGATTTTTTTTAATTAAATAATTTATTTAGTTACAATCAACGCATTGAGTTATAAGCAACAAGGATAACAATAAGCAACATATCACACATATCAGAGTGGAGAAGTTACCCAGCGGTAACACTCCAAAAACATTCTAAATTCTACTGACCCTCGTCATCAGAGAGGAGATCGCGAGGCCTCTGTCTTTTAAGACGTTTAGGAAGTGTTATCTGGAAATGTTCTGGAAGATAGATGTTGTACCAGTGGGATTGTGATGTGTTTGAATGTTAAGATGGAATTTTCTGTATCGTGTTTTCAGCCACTTGTGTTGCACGAAAGGATTGTTCAAGTCTGTGTGAATGGTTTGGATTGATGACGTAGAAAGGAGCGTCAGCTGCAGACCGATTGTATACTGCAAGGACTGGGATCCTTTGCAAAGATTTGAGCGTTTGGTTGAACCTCCCACAGTTCGATGCCATAAGCCCCAGACTGGCTTTAATCTACTTACATAAATAAGTCTTTTGTTGTCCAGAGTGAGTTTTGATCTGTTGTCGAGTAGTCTTTTCAGTTGTCGCAAGCGTCTGTAGAGTTCTGTTCTCCTTAAGTCGAGTATGAGGGTTCCATGTAAGTCTTCTGTCAAAGAGTAAAGCCCAAGGTAGCGGACTCCATTGACTACTGGTAAAGGAATTAAATTGTAAAAGGCAGGAGGAAGAGTGATGCGTCGAAAAGTGAAAGTAATGTTTTGAGATTTTGTCTCGTTCAGTTTGATAGCCCCATTTTTCTAAGGAGGTGAGATGAGACTGAAGGTTTCTATGAGCTATTAATGGATCTTTGTTAGTAGATAAGATGACAGTATCGTCAGCATAGGTGAGAAGAGTAGTTTGAGGATGAGCAGGTGTGTCTGAGGAGTAGATTTTAAATTACTTAAATTTTTTTTTTTGTTTTATTTTACTTTTTACTCTTAAGCTTTTAATTTGCTACTGCTGAAGATGCTTGTAACAGCGACTAATCTTCAGCGCATATTGCCACAGCCCTTTTAATCATTAAAATATAACAGTGATAATAACCTATAATAATAAACAACATTTGCAAACATGAAACTTCAACGTTAATTAACATACAACTGTAGGGCCATCAATTTTCAAGAGATAGTTGCTTGTTTAACTTGACCACTAGACTTCATTATAATAGAGCTTATAAACTACCGTTGAGAGGCAAATAGGCGTCTGGGCTTTAGATGAACATTATTTCCCTAATTATGATGGGTAATCTACGATGCCTTTTCATGCTATAACTTTTGTGGATGTTTGAAGATAGCCCATCTTATTTCTTTTAATAGTTATTAGTTTTAGGTGAATGTTAACCTTTTCTGGCACATTTCCAGATTTAATCTAATAGCTAAAGTAGTTTCGGTTTTGTCTTCCCACACAGCATCCTCCTTGAACTTAGTTCTTTGATTCTAAATGGCCACTTGAAACAAACCTAAATATCAACTCTTTTTTTTTTAATTTGTTTATTTATTTTGCAACTGTAATAGATACAACAAGCAAAAGAGATGAGGGTAAGGAAATGGCGCAAATACACGGGCACCCATATACGTATATGCACTTACATACACGTGCGCGCACATGCATGTGCGCCAAGAGGCGTGAGTGGAGTGGACGACGACCATCCAGTGATGGAAGCCGTTAGTTCGCCAGAGATTGGCAAGCTTACACAGCAACCATCCTAGGAGGTCGGCGTTATGTGTTGAGATGGTCGCGTGGCTACCGCCGCTTTTGTCTACGCTGTGGATTTGAAGGAAGTGTTGTAGTAGACATGTTGTGGGATCCAGAGGGTTGTAATGACTGTTCTAGATTTGGATGGAGTTTTGTGTATCGAGATTGGGGCTATTTCCAGAGACGAGAGGAATATTGAGATCAGAGTGTATAGTATGATTGGAGACGTAGAAGGGAGCGTTAACTATTGTTCTCAGGATTTTTGATTGTAAGGTTTGAAGTCGGTTGATGTTCGATTTTTTAGCGCTTTCACAGAGCTGTATTCGTACGTCCATATTGGGGCAAGTAGAGCGGTATATAGTGTTCGTTTGTTCGTCAGAGTCAGTTTTGATCGTCTGTCGAGTAGTCTTTTTAACACTTTGTACCTGAGATTGAGGTCAATTTGTTTGAGTATCGTGTGGGGGTTCCAAGTTAGTCGTTTGTCAAGATGTAGTCCGAGATATCGTACTTGGTTAGTAATTGGTATGGAAGTATTGTGGAAGGAGAGAGGAGGGAGAGTTTTCTTGTTTAGAGTGAATACTATGTATTTAGATTTCAATTCATTCACTTTGATTCTCCACTTTTGCAGCCAAGGCATTTTGGTGTGATTGGAGTGCACGGCATGCTATTACAGGATCTAGATGAGGTGATACAATTGCAGTACCGTCGCCGAAAGTGAAAGTAATTGTAGTCGGGTGAGTTGGTAAGTCGGCAGTATAGAGAATATAAAGTAAGTGGGCTAGAATGCTTCCTCGAGGAACTCCAGCGAGTATTGGAAGAATAAGAGAAGAAGAAGAACCTTGTTTGACTTGGAAGAAACGGTCGGAGAGATAAGACTTAAGGATGAGGTTAAAGGTAGAAGACAGTAAAATATCAACTTAAATTAAAAAAAATAAATAAATAATAATAATTGAAGATATTTTTGAGTTTATCGCCCCCAAAAAATGAAAAATTCATGGTTAATTTTCAAAGTTATTACTTAAAATTATTAATCAATATGACAATTACAGTCAAGTTATTTTTTCGAAGCCTCGAAAATAATTTCAAAGTGATAGGCCTATTAAATCGTAGTTAGAATCACAAGTTTAAAGAATCTCTTAGCTTTATCACATATAATGCAAATTAACTATAAATACTGCTTAGTTCACTTACAACTGATTGATATTTTTCAAGGTCGGACTTCAGGAAAAATTTATATTTATAATATTATCCATTTATGAACATTTATTGAAACGACCTTAAGCTTTGACGCAAACTTTAATTTCACACAATTCCCAGAACCCAATGGATTTCCAAGGAAAATGTTGCAAACTAACGCCATATTTTAAAGATTTTTAATCGTCATGATTGCCTTTCCACAAGTCCTACTTTAAAAATAAACATAAAACCTTCAACCTTACCTCTTCAAGAATATTTAGAATATGAGAATGGAATTTCACCAAGCTGAAAAGCGCTGTATAAAATATAGGAAGGTAAAAATAATCTGAGTGTTACAAGAAAATTTGTCAAGTTGGTAATTTGATTACAACTTTTGTGTATTTCAGAGGTATTTTTTGCTTTCCCTTACCTCTAGATTTTGACAAAAATATATGCTTTGAAAATGAAAAATTTGTTTTTATGGAAAGGGTGAATGATCAGTTTTGACTGTAAAAAATTTTTCATTGTACAATAAAATGTCTAATCTATATTCCAAGTCCAGACTATTTATTACCCCAGTGATGTATCTATACAGATCGGATTTCTGTTTTTAGGTAATTATCCTCGACCAGTGGTTCTCAACCTTTCTAATGCCGTGACCCCACAAGACAGTTCCTCATGTTGCGGTGACCCCAAACCAAAAAATAATTTTGGTGGCTACTTCATAGTTGTAATTTTGCTACAGTTATGATTCGGAATGTAAATACCTGATATGCATTATGTATTCTCATTGCTACAAATCAAACATAATTTAAACATAGTGATTAATCATAAAAACAATATTTAATTATATATTGAGAAATATTTATTACTAATTCCAATAAATAACATTTCTCCATGGCATAGCATGGGTTTAAATCTAACAACAGTAATATAACAGTAAACAACAGTGCTGTATTTTTGCAACAGTATGCTGCCAAATTCAGTGAGATGGTTATGGTTGCTTCTTGCTTACCAATTCAGAAATTTCTCGGGACAGTCTTTGCAAGGGCACAGCGAAGATCATTTTCCACAACAAGTCTACTTGGGTATTTAGACTTGATTACCAGCAAGCTGGAAAACCCTTTTTTTCGCAAAGATATGTATTTTCCGGATGGCTTTAGGCGACCCCTATGTTTTGGTCGCGACCCACAGGTTGAAAAATCGCTGTTCTAGGAGAATCTGAATAATCATGTAATCAAGGTAATTTTAATCATGATTCAAGAATGTTTCAGATTGGTAGCGTTTTCGGGCGATCGAAAAAATTAACAAAAAACATCTACTATTCTTTAAATGAGAACTTTAGTTTGTTTATGATTTAAACAAAAACGTTTTTACAAAGTATCTTTAATGAAATTAAACATGTCTTTTTCGTTGTTGAGCAACACAAATAAAAAGACTAATTTCTAAAATAAAACAAAAATCTGTTTGAGAGAAAACCAAAGTATTATCTTTCATGCTGGCAGTCGCCACGGTAGCCGAGCGGTTAGAGGCGAGGCTTGCAAAGCTAAAAAAAGTATTTCAGTTAGTAGGTTCGATTCTCGGTGTATTCGCCTTAGATTTTATTTAATGGTTAATAAAAAGAAATAATCATACAGAATGTTTTAGTAGTCGCCTCCGTCCACAATTCCCTGGAGCCTGAAAAAATAAACATTACTTTTTTTATTTATATATTCAGGTACAAATAAATAAAAGTAAAATTTGAAACATCTACAAAAGAAAGTAATACTTGCACTTAACAATAGTAAATAAAAATTGAAATAATATATTCTAGTGAATAACTTACAAACGAGCCATAGTTATACGCGCCTGCTCGAACGAGCGCGGGCGCTTGCGTCGGCACTCAGAGACACAGGCAATGTGCCTTTCCTATGTTCCTTTACCACCTCTTCAGTTAGCTGCCGAACTTCGAATAGTCTACGTTCAACTACAAGGTAAAAAAAAAAAAAGTATATTTTTCCTTCTAAAAATATTACGTACATATTTAAAAACAAAACAAGAAAAAATTAGAAAATCAAATTCTAGATTTTAATATTTATCTACGATATTTGAAGAAAAAAAAATTTTAAAAATTAGTTTGGCGAATGGAATTTTTAGAAAAATAAAAATCTTAAAAGTTCAATTTAGGATAGGATATTATGCAATCTATTTTCAAAATTCATGATAATTAATATTTTTTTACTTGTGGTTTATTCTAGTAAATTTTATTACATTTTATATTTAAATGAATTGTTAAAATGAACATTAATAACGTATTTTTATTTTAAAATATAGTATAAAAAAAAAAAATAACTGAACCTATTTACAATGCATCTAATATAAAATAAATATAATGGAATCTAATGATATTAAGAAATATTGAAAAATAATAATAAATATGGTGCCTATATTAGTGTTCCCCTCCTGACATTACGTACTTTATATGTAAAGAGGTAGGTAACAGAGCAACAGGTAGTTGACCGTGAGGAACTGCCGTGAAAATATGTTGGGGTTTTTAATTAAAACGACGCTGTTAACTGCCAGATCAGTTTTCCACTAAATTTTGTTCAGTTTCTTATTGGTTATTAGGCCATTTTTTTCGCTTTTGCCATGTAAATGAAAACACGGATTATTGATAAAAGTATAGGTTAAATTGTAATACTTATGTGGTAGAATGAAATTTAGGAAAAAGAAAATTGCTTTTTTCTACTCTGTGGATTTGATTAGTTCTTCGCGATGTTTTTTTACGTGGCGTTTTGTCCACTTGTTGGTTTTTGTTTTAGTTTATAATCAAAAAGAAGTGCTGTGATTGTCTTCAAAATGTTTTGTGATGGAATTTCTCAGTGGATATACTCCTATTAAGATAGTAAGAGTTTAATTTTTTCTTAAACAATTGTTTATGCTTATTGTAAATTGTTTATTACATAAGTGGTACTTCCTTGGAATAGATTTTTTTTTCATTGGAATTTCAAGGCTTTGTAGAAAACTCCTCAGAGCTGGAATTTGTTGTGGAAAATGGTGAATGTTTAGGTCCTAGTAATGAAATATGCAGATGAAATCCTGCTTTAAATAGTTTTCTAATAATTAAATAAGGGTTGGAAGATAGAAAAACGGAAAAGCATGACAGTAAATCAATAATACTTCTCTGAAAAACGGTACCTCTATAGATTGAAGACTTGTGGGAGTTGAACATACAGAAGATTCAACAGTTCAAATTTATCAATGAGTGAGTAGAAAATAAATCCAGATGGCTTTGAATTTAGTGAAGTAGGTCAATGGTTTCTGCAGTAAGAAGGAGGATTACCCTTCTTCTTTAGAGATCTTTGCGTTTTAAATCCTTTAAAAAAGTGAAGTAATGCCTATTTATTCAGGCAGTTTCTACGTCTAACTACCAAATTAAGTACTGTGGACGGAGGCGCGGATTGCAAATATACTTTAATGCAAATTCCTTTTATTAACCATTAAATAAAATCCAAGGCCTAGGCTGGGAATCAAACCCAGTATACCACAACTGTGCCTTAGTATTGTAGGCCAGAGCCCCCTAACCGTTCGGCTACTGTAGCGCCTAATACTGCGGCGTGGCTATCAAATAACGAGACTATTGCTGTAAAACATTTTATTTTAAAATTTATACATATTTAGTTATTATCACCTTCAATATACACCCCTCCCCTATCCCTATAACGCTCCATGCGAATTTACCATCGTTCGAAACCGTGCTGGAAGTCTTTTTCTGTCAGCTCCTGCATGACGCGTGCCGCTAATTCTTTCACAGCTTCAGTGGACTGAAATCGTATTCCTTTTAATGTAGATTTGACTTTGGGGAACAGATAAAAGTCACATGGGGCCAGGTCAGGCGAACAAGGCGGATGGCCTAAAAAACTGGGATGTTGTACTTGGCTAGAAACGTCTTGTTACAGACAAGGCAGTGTGAGCCGGCGCTCTTGTCTTGATGGAGAACCCCGTGACTTGTTCTTCACACAAATCGGGTCGTTTTTTTCCTTACTCTTACACGGAGTTGAGCAAGCACCCTCACCGGTAGTAATGTTGATTAATTATAATCGATATTTTCATCCGTTTTGGACGTGGAAGGGCGAACCCAGGCGGTCATCATCTCCGACATCTTCTCGGCCATCTTGGAAACGCTTGAACCACTCAAAAACTTGCGCACGTGATACAACATTCATCGCCATAAACTTCTTTTAATTCAAGATAAGTTTCAGTAGCGGTTTTACCAAGTTTCAATGTGAAATTTCACGACATTTTCGTTGCTCTACTACATGTGTAGTATCATGTTTTCGGGCAAAACGAAACTAACACCTCTTACACAAACGACGGTTCCGGTTAGACAGATTTCACTACAAACACACGTGAGACGCTGCAATCGAAAGAGAAGGCTTTACGCTGCTGCACAGCTATCGGTCGTTACAGATTTGGCGCATGCATAGTACTTCTGTAGCAGCATCAGTCAAAGTTATTTACTTTTAGCTTTACACACTTGCGAATTCTATATCAACATCACAGGCGCCACTTTGTGTTAAACGTACACATTTAATAGATGTTATAAAATAGTAAATCGTAACTTCTCTACCAATTCTCCTCACGATATTAAAGAAAGTTACCCCTCAGTGTTTACCACTCAATGATGGCCATAGATTTAATAGGTACTTTAGATTCGTAATTATCTGGTTCTCTAGCTACAATAGAACTAACCAGTGAGTTCTGATATTTTTTTTGTTTTGTTTCCAATAATAAGTAAGAATCAACTAATCGTGAGTATTTTCTACGTGATTCCAATCGTTCGTGTTATTTTATATTGTATTCTAATTGCGTTGCACATGTGCGAACTAAAGTTGCATTTTACAGTTGTGTGAAGTAAAAGATGTTTATTAATTCACACGTTTTTGTTATTGTTAATAAACTAAAAACAGTAGAAGATAAAATTAGAACTTTTGTAGTATATACGTAAATAAGTCTAAAAATAAACTAGTATTTCTATATAAGAGAAACACAAAATTGAATCTGAATAAATAAAATGCCAATTAGTGTTGGTTTATATTTAGTAAAATACCAAAATTTCAAAAATGAGTTACATAATAGTCATAATTAAGTATGAAAATTAAGTGGTATTGCAGCAATACCACGGCCTCTCTCCACTCACTGGTAATAAGGACCATTTGATGTGTTCTTTATTAGTTAATTTCAGACTTTTACTTCATCAGGTCAGGGATAATGTCCCATATTACAATCTCAAAATAATTTCGTTTTCTTCTTTATTATATCTATCGAAGAATGTGGTCCGTATTTCTTTAAACCAAAATGTCACTTACCTTTTTAAAAATGAAGAAAAATCCAAGAGCAGATTAATTTTACAAAATTTAAACACAATTTTTGCCCCAGTTGTTGAATTTATTTTTACCTATATTCGGTATTACATCTGGTTTTGACTGAAGCCAGAATAAATAATTAATTTTTTTGTATCTGTCTAATCGATTCAATTATAAATCATGAGAACAAGTTAAGTGATGCCTCACTGTAAAAAGAATTCCATGCAAAATTTTAATCAAAATTTGTCAGAAACTAAATTGTGTTAAGTTCTCATCAATGTTCCTTGAAGAGAAATTTAAGAATACATTTTTTAGTAATAATTTTTTTTAATAAGTTAGAACAGCGTTTCCCAACCTTTTATTTGGCTCACGTACCACTTGGTAGTACATCATGCTAAATTGTACCACTTCGTAAAAATGATTGTACGAGGGTCGTTTGGAAAGTCCGTGCAAAAATAAAAACTACTTAATTTTTTGGGGTAAACCCTTTTTATTTTTCAACATAGTCTCCTTTTAGGCTTATACACTTCGTCCAACGCTGCTCTAGTTTGTTGATCCCTTCCGAATAATAGGATTTGTCCAAGTCGGAAAAATAGCCATTCGTTTCTGCAATCACCTCCTCGTTTGAATAAAATCTTTTTCCCGCCAGCCATTTCTTCATATTGGGGAACAAATAGTAGTCCGAGGGAGCCAAGTCTGGAGAATAGGGGGGATGTGAAACGAGTTGGAACCCTATTTCCATTAATTTTGCGACCACAACTGCTGAGGTGTGAGCTGGTGCGTTGTCGTGATGGAAAAGGACTTTATTGTGGGCCAATCGTGGGCGTTTTTCTTGCAGCTCGGTTTTCAAACGGTCCAATAACGATGAATAATATGCACCTGTAATAGTTTTACCCTTTTCCAGATAGTCGATGAGGATTATTCCTTGCGAATCCCAAAAGACAGTCGCCTTTTTTGGCGCAGATTCCCCCTTGGTAACCCATTGTTTAGATTGTTCTTTGGTCTCAGGAGTGTAGTGATGTATCCATGTTTCATCCACAGTGACGAAACGACGCTTAAAGTCCTGCGGATTCTTCTGGAACTGCTGCAAACCGTCCTTGCAACACTTCACACGATTTCGTTTTTGGTCAAGCGTGAGCAATCGCGGCACCCATCTTGCGGATAGTTTTGTCATGTCCAAATGTTGATGCAAAATATTATGTACCCGTTCATTCGAGATGCCCACAGCACTAGCAATCTCACGCACCTTCACTCTTCTGTCATCCATCACCATATCATGGATCTTATCAATGATTTCTGGAGTAGTAATCTCAACAGGGCGTCCAGAACGTTCAGCGTCACTTGTGCCCATATGGCCACTCCGAAAATTTTGAAACCACTTATAAACTGTTCTAATCGAAGGTGCAGAGTCACCATAATGTTTATCAAGCTTCTCTTTAGTCTCCTGCGGCGTTTTGCCTTTCATAAAGTAGTGTTTAATCAACACACGAAATTCTTTTACGTCCATTTTTTGAAAATCACTCGACTTCCTCGATTCAAACGAATGCCAAACACAAAGAAATAGACCGATCTGGCTGAAACTTGGCGTGTGTTCTTCCAAGAGATGCTACTAACTAAACATAACCTCGATACGCGCCAGTGGTGCTATCTCTCTGACTTTGCACGGACTTTTCAAACGACCCTCGTACAATGTATCTGTTACAAAGGAGTTCAAGTCCATGTTCACTTTATAAACTTTGTAAAGTGTAGGATCTTCGTTTTAAAACTTTTTTTAAATAATTAAAAATTGCGAACATATATTTCTCTTCAAAATTATTAATTAATTTACAAAGTTCTTCTTTAGGATTATTATATTTGTACCCAAATCTTCTAAATTAATTTCTTTTAAGCATTCAACTACCTGTAAGTACCAATTAAATTTAATGTTGCTTGGATAGAGCTTACTCATTACAATGTCTCTTTAAGCAGATCTTTACATAGTTATCATTTAAGTTCTGTCACATGATAATTCTATTAAATTTTCTTTATCTTTTATCGATAATGATGTAGCTTTTCCTAAATTTTCTTTATAGAAGGAGTTTGAAATCCAATTATCATTTGTACTTTCGGGTTTTGGGAAAATACTCCATGAAAGACAATTTTAATCCTGTTAAATGTGCTATTATATTTTCTCGTATATCTTGAGACAGACTAACCTTATTACTTTACATATTAACAACTTTACTGTATAATATTATTGATTAAAATAATTTTTATGCATTACAGGAAAAAACGTTTCTAAGATATTTTTATGCTTTAACTTTTATGTCCGCCATTATTGATTATTTTTCGCGTTCCACCAACCAGCAACTCGCGTACCACAAGTTGGGAAACGCTAAGTTAGAAAGATGGAGATTCTATTCAAGTATTCTTAAAATTTTCTTTTTTATATTAGGGCCAACTTCTGTCATTCCAAAATTTTTATAATTTAAGTCATTAATACAAGAGAATAAATAAAGGGCTATTTAGTCAAACGAACTATTGAAATACACACTAATAAAGCAAGATATGCGCTTGTACAGAGAATTGACAAAACGATTTTGGGGCACTCACTTCATCTTTTCTTCCAAGACAACTTCCAAAGAAAGCCGAAAGATAGCAGTAATAATTGGAGTGTGGAGAACTGTGTAAAATGCTAGGCTGCCATTAATAATGCTCGTGAATCATGCAATTCAAAATGATTTTTTGGTTTACAAAGCTGCAATCGTTTGCTAAAAAATTCGAAAAATAATTTTTTTGAAGGCTCACCAAAGAAAAAGGGGAAGGTAGGCCACAGCTTATTTTCAATTTTGTTCTAAAACATTTATTACTCGAGAATGGAATTAAGCTTTTGTTGTGATACGACAATTTTTTTAATCACATAAACTGAGATTTACATCATATAATAATGATTGACGAGACACTAAAATAAAAGTTTTAGAATTGTGACAAGTACAGTCTAACAGTATGTCTTTCCTCAGATGGATTGATAATAGTTATTTATTTAACAAGTGCGGAAAGTAGTATTTTTCCTCACACGAGGCAGGGTTAGCACGTACGAGCGAGCGAAGCGATGCGAGTGCAAGTGCAAATTGCCGAGTGTGAGGAAAATACTTTACACTCGAGTTAAATATTATATTTTTTCTGCAACCATTAGGGTTATTAACTAAAAAAAAAAACTAAACAGGAATCACTAGAATCCATTTTAAATTTCTATAAGGTAACACCATAACCTTTTTAACTGTTATAATTAAAAATATCTAATTATTTATTAAAATATTATTTTTATTTTTAACATTCGTTTTTTAATTATTTAGTTACGTTAAATAAGCTTATTAAAGTTTTACAGAAAATATTTAATAACAAAACTTCTTATATCAAGGAAGCACAATAAAGTTTTTTCACTCACAAGTGCGGAAAGTGACACTAATGGGAATTTTTCCCCACTAGTGAGGTAAAGTTGGGCATTACACAGCTGATTTTAATTGAGTAATGAGAACATTCCTACATGGTTGCAGAAAAATATTTGTATTTCACTTGTATCTCTAATAATACCAGTATAATAGGCACATACTTTCAATCTTAGTTAAGATACTTGGCTATTTACAAACTATCATCAGACTGTGTTAGTTAATAAATACACTATGGGGTACGGATTTACGTAATTTCTTAGTTTTTGAATAGACTGTCAACTGTCATTCTATTTCGTAAAACACTTTACTAAAGACTCTTCTATTTTACGAAAATAGTAATTTGTTAAAAATATATTAAGATTTTTTTAAAAAATTTTACGTCCTCCATCTGTCTTATTTCTGTTGGTTTGCTGTTAAATATCCAGGCTGTCATGATGCTTGGTTTTAATTTAGATTTAGTCAGTCTCTTTGATGGTACGTTGAAATCATGTTTATTTCGTTTTGTTGCCTGTTGTCACTTACAACTTTATTAATCTCTCTTTTGATGGTGTAAAGTTAGCTTATTAATAATAGATCTCATTGAATATGATATTTAAAAGAAGTAAAACAATGGCCTGCAACTATATTGACTCATCTTTAACATCAAACGTCTCTTAATGGCTCTTTTCATCATTTTAGGAGTAATTAAAGACATTTTTTGGTACCTCTCCATGGTATATTAGCACTCCATTCTAGATGGTCCCAAAATATGTTGGTCAACAGTTCTCATCTCTTTCAACTTCTTCAGTTAGAAGATTATTGAAAAAGCATGGCACATTGTTTCTATAGTAACAAAAAAAAAAACTCGTCTTCAGAGAATGAACGAAAAGCACTACACTTAACCCAAACTGAACAAATTTTATTTAAGAAGTTGCAGCAGTTGTTTGGATGTGTGTTAGAATAACTGAAAAAATCAGGTCTGCAAAAGGATTGCAGCAAAAATAGCAATGGAAACAACTTTGAGAAGTCATCCAGTTCAAAAGAATATAACTTGAAAAAAAGCCACAGCTTACTTTATATTGTTAACAGTTTTTTAAGAATCAATGTTTACACTCAACATTGTGCCCTCCATTTTAGGAAGGTTGCTGGAGCAACGTTACAAAAGAAATTAAAGCAAGAATAATATCGATTATTAATATCGATCGGTTATTGATTACTGGAAAAAGATTTACGATTCAAGAAAATGGTAAGTGAAGCCCATCTGTTAACATACAAAATATAATGTGTGATACCTACAGTCACAGAGTTCGGTGCTGACAAAAAATGTCTGCCATGTTTTTTTGGTGAGTAGAATTCTCGGATTTGTTTAGAAAAAAAAATGTAAAATGGATGATAAGATCAAAGCAGGAGATGAAGGGCTTTATCTGCAATAAGATATGTTGGAGGTTTATTCATTGTTACTGGGCTTGACCACTTGGTAAGTAGGTCGAAGGATAGATACCCCCAAAAAAACGATGTATCTAGACCGTCTAGAAAAAGTAAAAGAAATCTGGACAGGTCTAAACTGAGCAGGATGGATGATATGGTGAAGGATTTTATAAGGTGTTAGGAGTTAAAGGATTGAGACTCTGGTAAAGAAATAAGTAAAAAAGGAAAGAAAACAAAAATAATTTCATGAATGAATCTTATGTTGGAATTGGTTAGGGCAACAAACATTTTATAGCTATAAAAAGTATTTAATTTTATGAATGAATCTTGTGTTGGGAATTGGTTAGGGCAAAAACATTTTATAGCTATAAAAAGTATTTAATTTTATGAATGAATCTTGTGTTGGGAATTGGTTAGGGCAACAAACATTTTATAGCTATAAAAAGTATTTAATTTTATGAATGAATCTTGTGTTGGGAATTGGTTAGGGCAAAAACATTTTATAGCTATAAAAAGTATTTAATTTTATGAATGAATCTTGTGTTGGGAATTGGTTAGGGCAACAAACATTTTATAGCTATAAAAAGTATTTAATTTTATGAATGAATCTTGTGTTGGGAATTGGTTAGGGCAACAAACATTTTATAGCTATAAAAAGTATTTAATTTTATGAATGAATCTTGTGTTGGGAATTGGTTAGGGCAAAAACATTTTATAGCTATAAAAAGTATTTAATTTTATGAATGAATCTTGTGTTGGGAATTGGTTAGGGCAACAAACATTTTATAGCTATAAAAAGTATTTAATTTTATGAATGAATCTTGTGTTGGGAATTGGTTAGGGCAAAAACATTTTATAGCTATAAAAAGTATTTAATTTTATGAATGAATCTTGTGTTGGGAATTGGTTAGGGCAACAAACATTTTATAGCTATAAAAAGTATTTAATTTTATGAATGAATCTTGTGTTGGGAATTGGTTAGGGCAACAAACATTTTATAGCTATAAAAAGTATTTAATTTTATGAATGAATCTTGTGTTGGGAATTGGTTAGGGCAAAAACATTTTATAGCTATAAAAAGTATTTAATTTTATGAATGAATCTTGTGTTGGGAATTGGTTAGGGCAACAAACATTTTATAGCTATAAAAAGTATTTAATTTTATGAATGAATCTTGTGTTGGGAATTGGTTAGGGCAACAAACATTTTATAGCTATAAAAAGTATTTAATTTTATGAATGAATCTTATGTTGGAATTGGTTAGAGCGACAAACATTTTATAGCTATAAAAAGTATTTAATTTTATGAATGAATCTTGTGTTGGGAATTGGTTGCGGCAACAAACATTTTATAGCTAAAAATGTATTTAATTTCATGAATGAATCTTATGTTGGAATTGGTTAGAGCGACAAACATTTTATAGCTATAAAAAGTATTTAATTTCATGAATGAATCTTGTGTTGGGAATTGGTTAGAGCGACAAACATTTTATAGCTATAAAAAGTATTTAATTTCATGAATGAATCTTATGTTGGAATTGGTTAGAGCGACAAGCATTTTATAGCTACAAAAAAAGTATTTAATTTCATGAATGAATCTTATGTTGGAATTGGTTAGAGCGACAAACATTTTATAGCTACAAAAAAAGTATTTAATTTCATGAATGAATCTTATGTTGGAATTGGTTAGAGCGACAAACATTTTATAACTACAAAAAAAGTATTTAATTTCATGAATGAATCTTATGTTGGAATTGGTTAGAGCGACAAACATTTTATAGCTACAAAAAAAGTATTTAATTTCATGAATGAATCTTATGTTGGAATTGGTTAGAGCGACAAACATTTTATAGCTACAAAAAAAGTATTTTGAAAAAAGTAAAATAATTTCTAACTACCAAAATGTTGTTTATATTTTTTTTCCGCCATGATAAAACGAAGAAGTACATTTTATTTGTTTTTCGTTAAATGGGTAGTCCAATCATTGATTGTGCTCTGCCGTTTTGACATTTTAATTTAAATTGAGTTTTTGAAAGCGAAGGAATGAGAACTTTTTACTCCTAAAATAAAAAAAGAATATTGATATCTGCGAATAAAAGCCATGGAAGGTTAGCCCACTATAACCTGCCGACCCGCTCTGCTACTTGTTACTAATCCATGAACTTCAATATAACTTGGTTAAATTAAAGTCTGTGATGTTTAATCCTTTTATTATTATTAATATATTTATTATTTCAATTCTCTCGGAAACCTCTTCAAGTCGAAAGAGCTAGAAGGGAAATTAAAGTGAACTTCACAAATTGATTTATTAAAATTGAATTGTTGAATAAAATTCCAGATTAGTTTTTATTGCTAATACGAGGTCCGTCTAAAAATTATCCGACCTTTATTTTTCTCTGGCAAAATAAAGACGATAGCGCGGCGCCACTGCTCTCAGTAAAGGAAGACACCTTCATGCGCATGTAGACACCTTCCAGTGCATCAGTCGCTGGCTGTGGGTCGCTGAGTGAGGTGCTACACAACGTGTTCGTCGGATTACCGATTCTCTCAAGATGACTGAAACATCAAATTTTGTCAAAAGCTTGGTGATTCTCAAAGCGAAACGATTCAGCAGGTGTTTGGAGACGAAGCGATGAGTGTAACACAAATTAAGGAGTGGTTCAACCGTTTCAAAAATGGCCACACATCAGCGGAGAGTGACCAGCGTTCTGGCAGGCCCCCAGACTGCTCGAAGTGCAGCCGTTGTTGAGACTGTGCGAAATTTGGTGATGGCAGATCGTCGCTTGACCGTGCGCGGGAGATTGCCCAAGAGGTTGTACGAGGGTAGTTTGAAAAGTCCGTGCAAAAATAAAAACTACTTAATTTTTTGGGTTAAACCGTTTTTATTTTTCAACATAGTCTCCTTTTAGGCTTATACACTTCGTCCAACGCTGCTCTAGTTTGTTGATCCCTTCCGAATAATAGGATTTGTCCAAGTCTGAAAAATAGCCATTCGTTTCTGCAATCACCTCCTCGTTTGAATAAAAGCGTCACTTGTGCCCATATGGCCACTCCGAAAATTTTGAAACCACTTATAAACTGTTCTAATCGAAGGTGCAGAGTGACCATAATGTTTATCAAGCTTCTCTTTAGTCTCCTGAGGCGTTTTGTCTTTCATAAAGTAGTGTTTAATCAACACACGAAATTCTTTTTCGTCCATTTTTTGAAAATCACTCGACTTCCTCGATTCAAACGAATGCCAATCACAAAGAAATAGACCGATCTGGCTGAAACTTGGTATGTGTTCTTCCAAGAGATGCTACTAACTAAACATAACCTCGATACGCGCCAGTGGTGCTATCTCTCTGACTTTGCACGGACTTTTCAAACGACCCTCGTAGTTAGTGCAACTTCAAAACGGAGGTCCTTTTGTTCCGGCGACAACAACTTGGTCACTCTCCGCTGATGTGCGGCCATTTTTGAAGTAATTGAACCACTCCTTAATTTGTGTTACACCCATCGCTTCGTCTCCAAACACCTGCTGAATCTTACGAATTGTTTCGCTTTGAGAATCACCAAGCTTTTGACAAAATTCGATGCAATGCCTTTGCTCATCACGTTCAGTCATCTTGAGAGAATCGGATCCGGAAGTCGGAGAATCGGTAATGCGACGAACACGTTGTGTAGCACCTCACTCAGCTACCCACAGCCAGCGACTGACTCGCTGGAAGGCGGTGACAAAATTCACACGTGCGCATGAAGGTGTCTTCCTTTACTGAGTACAGTGGCACCGCGCTATCGTCTTTATTTTGCGAGGGAAAAATAAAGGTCGGATACTTTTTAGACAGACCTCGTTTATCTCCAGCCTTTATTTGACTCCATTATCTATTTTATTTTCTATTTACTTATTTTCAGTAATGCACTGAATAATTGAACGTGTTTGAGTATCTGAGAAGCAAACAGTGCAGAAGGTTCCAATCTTGAGTTTATTATATTCTGTAGATTATAGACTTGACAAGATTTAGATATGGTGATGGATGACAGAAGAGTGAAGGTGCGTGAGATTGCTAGTGCTGTGGGCATCTCGAATGAACGGGTACATAATATTTTGCATCAACATTTGGACATGACAAAGCTATCCGCAAGATGGGTGCCGCGATTGCTCACGCTTGACCAAAAACGAAATCGTGTGAAGTGTTGCAAGGACGGTTTGCAGCTGTTCCAGAAGAATCCGCAGGACTTTAAGCGTCGTTTCGTCACTGTGGATGAAACATGGATACATCACTACACTCCTGAGACCAAAGAACAATCTAAACAATGGATTACCAAGGGGGAATCTGCGCCAAAAAAGGCGAAGACCGTTCCTTCGGCCGGAAAGATTATGGCGACTGTCTTTTGGGATTCGCAAGGAATAATCCTCATCGACTATCTGGAAAAGGGTAAAACTATTACAGGTGCATATTATTCATCGTTATTGGACCGTTTGAAAACCGAGCTGCAAGAAAAACGCCCACGATTGGCCCACAAAAAAGTCCTTTTCCATCAAGACAACGCACCAGCTCACACCTCAGCAGTTGTGGTCGCAAAATTAATGAATTGGAAATAGGGTTCCAACTCGTTTCACATCCCCCCTATTCTCCAGACTTGGCTCCCTCGGACTACTATTTATTCCCCAATATGAAGAAATGGCTGGCGGGAAAAAGATTTTATTCAAACGAGGAGGTGATTGCAGAAACGAATGGCTATTTTTCAGGCTTGGACAAATCCTATTATTCGGAAGGGATCAACAAACTAGAGCAGCGTTGGACGAAGTGTATAAGCCTAAAAGGAGACTATGTTGAAAAATAAAAAAGGTTTACCCCAAAAAATTAAGTAGTTTTTATTTTTGCACGGACTTTTCAAACGACCCTCGTTTATCTACTGCAACCCAAAAAAACATATTGGGGCTGCCATTAAGTGTCTATTCACACAGATTATAGGCGATTTAAAGTGTAT
Source organism: Rhodnius prolixus (assembly GCF_049639745.1). NCBI lineage: Eukaryota > Metazoa > Arthropoda > Insecta > Hemiptera > Reduviidae > Rhodnius > Rhodnius prolixus. The sequence continues at coordinate 23,178,860 of NW_027411582.1, forward strand.
AAAATTTATTTGTATTTGAACATATATGTATATATAAAAATGACGTAGTAGTCTTTGCCCGTCGGTTCGTTTTATACTCAAAACAGTTTCACGCCAACTCCGTTGGCTTTAAATTTATTATGAGAGAATTGTGGATATTATTGTAAGTTTAGGAATACGGGTAAAAAAAAACGCTGGTATTTCATTTGAGAGCCCTCTTGGGATCTTACAGTAACCTCGCTATCAGAATCACCCAACCTTAAATATTGTACTAATTTGTCAAATAGATTTTTCTATTTTATTTTTTTACTTTTATACGAAAAACGCTTCAACCATTTTTATTTTATTTTTTTAACATTGTACTCATATTTTACTAATTTTAATCAACAACTTTTATGAGTAGTAAAATCTAAAACATTTTTTCAATTAGGTAGGGTTGCCAACTGCCCTTTTTTGGAAAGGAATGTCCCTTTTTTAACACCTGGTTGTCCTTGTCCTTTCTTAAACTAGGAGTCCGCCTTTTGTCCTTTTTTCAGATATTATTCATACAAATCTAATTTATTTTATTGTATTTTTGATTTAAGTTTTGACTTCCGAGACTTCTTCATTTGGCGTGTTGTTTTTCTGTTCTAACTGAACTGAATAGGTCAACAGGTTATTGGATGTAACGATGAACAAAATGCAAAAAATGGTACTGGATTTGATGGATTCTGATTAATTATATTCTTATGGGAGGTGAATTCCTTTCATAATGCCGCTCGCTGTTTTGAGGGCTACTTTTTTGCAATTAATCACAGATTTCTGCATCAATTCTTAAAATAACCACTATTCATGGTATACCTTTCGAAAGGTGTTTGTATATGGATGTTTTTCATGAATAGTGCACGTTTTAAACTTATATAATATTTTTGAGAAAAATGAAGTCGAAAGTTTTTGGGAAAAAATTAGAAACTTGCTATTTCTTATGTTTGGGCTACAAAGTGAAATACTTAATATTATTATTTTGGAATATAAATTAGCTTATTTAAAAGGTAATTTAACCTTCTTTCCAATGAGCTTATTGAAATTGCTGTAGATTTAATAGTTTGAGAAATACTAGACAAATGCTTGCTAAAAAGTAGTAATACCTTGAAAAAAACATAAAATTAAAAATATCTATAAAACGGAGCCGAATCGAGCCATAGTTTATACAGAATTTTTTGTTGCAAATGATGCCCAGAATCGCCTCCCGAAGTAACGGGTAGTCTTATGCTGAACACCCTGTATATTCCCGGGCCCCAAAATCCTGTCGAAGGCCCTGTATGTTCCTAATTTTTTTAGGGTGTCCTCTTTTTTGGAACTTTATAGAGTTGGCAACCCTACAATTAGTAGATACAATTTAGGGTTCAAAGCAAACTTCAACTGAAAATTCGAAATTAACTCTAAATTGAATAGAATTTTCTTTTTTTCTCCAATGACTCCAATCATTTTCCTCTTGTCTTTGTATGTGTTTAGAACTGTATCTTCTATTTATAAAATTTTTGTGGAAAATTTTTTTTTGGCATTGTGAAAAGCGATTGAAAGGTTAACACTTTTTAATTATTAGTTTTCTTTGTTATTTGATTCTTGATTTCCGTAGGAATCGTAAACCCATTTATACATAAATATACATAGTGTATAATGTAGAATCAACAAAATAACAACGAATTTAAAGCATCTAATACAAAAATATGTAAAAAATAAAACCAGGCAATTAAATTGTTGCACGGGGAACATAATGTGGTAAAATAAGTAAATAACAACTCTTCAACAAGAATTAAAAGTTAATTGAACGTTTACATACATGTATATATTTAAAAATGAAAATAAAAATCTTTAAATACGTTCATCTATTTGTGATCGTTGGTTGGGGCAGCGGTTGTATAGAAAACAAATAATTTTTAAAAAATATTTTGTGAATTGGTCTAAGTTTAACCTAATAACATTTACTATTTTACTCTTTTTCTTATTAACTTTACATTTAAATTAACTATTAATGAAACACTTATCGTAATTCTTAATAACTTAAAGAGCCAGCTTGTTTTTGAGGTTCTGAAGTTAAATGAGATTTCACTTTCTACGTAGATCAGTGGTTCCCAAACTTTTTGACCCGTGGACCCCTTTTTATAGTCAAAACTTGCCCATGGTCCCCTTTTTATAGTCAAAACTTGCCCATGGACCCCTTTTTATAGTCAAAACTTGCCCATGGACCCCTTTTTATAGTCAAAACTTGCCCATGGACCCCTTTTTATAGTCAAAACTTGCTCATGGCCCCCTTTTTATAGTCAAAACTTGCCCATGGACCCCTTTTTATAGTCAAAACTTGCCCATGGACTCCTTTTTATAGTCAAAACTTGCTCATGCCCCCCTTTTTATAGCCAAAACGTGCCCATGGACCCCTTTTTATAGTCAAAACTTGCCCATGGTCCTCTTTTTATAGTCAAAACTTGCCCATGGACCCCTTTTTATAGTCAAAACTTGCCCATGGACCCCTTTATATAGTCAAAACTTGCTCATGGCCCCCTTTTTATAGTCAAAACTTGCCCATGGACCCCTTTTTATAGTCAAAACTTGCCCATGGACCCCTTTTTATAGTCAAAACGTGCCCATGGACCCCTTTTTATAGTCAAAACGTGCCCATGGACCCCTTTTTATAGTCAAAACGTGCCCATGGACCCCTTTTTATAGTCAAAACTTGCCCATGGTCCCCTTTTTATAGTCAAAACGTGCCCATGGACCCCTTTTTATAGTCAAAACTTGCCCATGGTCCTCTTTTTATAGTCAAAACTTGCCCATGGTCCCCTTTTTATAGTCAAAACTTGCCCATGGACCCCTTTTTATAGTCAAAACTTGCCCATGGACCCCTTTTTATAGTCAAAACTTGCCCATGGACCCCTTTTTATAGTCAAAACTTGCCCATGGACCCCTTTTTATAGTCAAAACTTGCCCATGGACCCCTTTTTATAGTCAAAACTTGCCCATGGACCCCTTTTTATAGTCAAAACTTGCCCATGGACCCCTTTTTATAGTCAAAACTTGCCCATGGACCCCTTTTTATAGTCAAAACTTGCCCATGGTCCCCTTTTTATAGTCAAAACTTGCCCATGGACCCCTTTTTATAGTCAAAACTTGCCCATGGACCCCTTTTTATAGTCAAAACTTGCCCATGGACCCCTTTTTATAGTCAAAACTTGCCCATGGACCCCCTAGTGAAAAAGCTACATAAATGCGTAGTATAAAAATTACAAAAAAAAACATTTTGTTGAAGTATTTATTGAAATTATAACCTTTGTTTAAAATAAAATTTAAAAAAATTAACAATTTGGATGAACGTGATGAGATGTTATGAGTGTATTTATATCCGGCTCAATGTTTGTGAGTAGCTACCGCGAATCCCCACGAGTACTCTTTGGTTCAGGTCCGCATGAAGAGCCGTTAAGTGTTCGACAGTGAGCAAGCAAATCTTCATCTCTATTTTCGCAATTTCGAAAGATTTGGAAACTGAGAACGTTCTCCTCTTCCCAAGTTTTGTATTTACAGAAAACGTTTTGCAACAAACGCAGATATAACTCTTTTAGTTTTGATTAAATTTAATTGGTCACCTGGTTAGTTTCTAATTTTCATAATAATAAAAATAGATCACAGTTTTATTATTTTATATTGAACCTTGCGCGGACCCCCTGACTTTATACAGGGACCCCCAAATCAATTTTAATTTTCCACGGACCCCTTGAATGATACCGGGGATCCCTGGGGGTCCGTAGGGACCACTTTAGGAACCATTGATGTAGACAAATAATTTTGAGACCAATTGCTTTTTTATGAAGATTCAAAGTTGGAACAAAAATTTGAAAATTACAACCTTCAACTTTGCACTGATAAAAGATTGGCAACATTGTTGAAAGCCAGATATTTATTATTTTTTTTAAATAGAATCGTTTCACAAATCAATGTTAGACTATTTTTTTGCAACTTCAGTATTATAACTAAAATGACAACTATTTCTAACATCTAATAAAATAAAAACTACCTCTTAGAACTTACCATATAGAAAACAGTATAATTGGTAAGACTGCTTTACTGCAAACAATATTATTTTAAGGTAATTAAAATTGATTCTGAACTGCAGAGTTTTAAGATAGAATCTAGCCTCAATTTGCTCTTTTCTGTAATATGAGCATATGTTTTAATTAATCTATGTACGAGCATTATGTGCTGGAGGCTGAATTGTAATTCCATTATTGGTTAGCGTAGAAAGATCTAAATAGTGCAACGTCATTAAATCTTATTTTAATTTTCTATTAATACGAGGGTCGTTTGAAAAGTCCGTGCAAAGTCAGAGAGATAGCACCACTGGCGCGTATCGAGGTTATGTTTAGTTAGTAGCATCTCTTGGAAGAACACACACCAAGTTTCAGCCACATCGGTCTATTTCTTTGTGTTTGGCATTCGTTTGAATCGAGGAAGTCGAGTGATTTTCAGAAAATGGACGAAAAAGAATTTCGTGTGTTGATTAAACACTACTTTATGAAAGGCAAAACGCCTCAGGAGACTAAAGAGAAGCTTGATAAACATTATGGTGACTCTGCACCTTCGATTAGAACAGTTTATAAGTGGTTTCAAAATTTTCGGAGTGGCCATATGGGCACAAGTGACGCTGAAAGTTCTGGACGCCCTGTTGAGATTACTATACCAGAAATTATTGATAAAATCCGTGATATGGTGATGGATGACAGAAGAGTGAAGGTGCGTGAGATTGCTAGTGCTGTGGGCATCTCGAATGAACGGGTACATAATATTTTGCATCAACATTTGGACATGACAAAGCTATCCGCAAGATGGGTGCCGCGATTGTTCACGCTTGACCAAAAACGAAATCGTGTGAAGTGTTGCAAGGACGGTTTGCAGCTGTTCCAGAAGAATCCGCAGGACTTTAAGCGTCGTTTCGTCACTGTGGATGAAACATGGATACATCACTACACTCCTGAGACCAAAGAACAATCTAAACAATGGGTTACCAAAGGGGGAATCTGCGCCAAAGAAGGCGAAGACCGTTCCTTCGGCCGGAAAGATTATGGCGACTGTCTTTTGGGATTCGCAAGGAATAATCCTCATCGACTATCTGGAAAATGGTAAAACTATTGCAGGTGCATATTATTCATCGTTATTGGACCGTTTGAAAACCGAGCTGCAAGAAAAACGCCCACGATTGGCCCACAAAAAAGTCCTTTTCCATCACGACAACGCACCAGCTCAGAATGGCCATTGCAGAAACGAATGGCCATTTTTCAGACTTGGACAAATCCTATTATTCGGAAGGGATCAACAAACTAGAGCAGCGTTGGACGAAGTGTATAAGCCTAAAAGGAGACTATGTTGAAAAATAAAAAAGGTTTACCCTAAAAAATTAAGTAGTTTTTATTTTTGCACGGACTTTTCAAACGACCCTCGTATACTATTCACTTTTTAGAGGGAAAAAAAAACATTTTACTCATCCTTATTATTATTTTTTTAAAAAAGGCTAATTTTAGAAACTATTGTGAATAAAGAGGAAAAAAACCCGCTTACTAGTCTGAAAAGACTTGAAATTAACCGTCGGAACAAATTACTAAGTCTAACAAGCAGACAGTTGAAGTTATCATTAGAACATAAAAGACTTAATATACAACTCACTACGGACTTGAACTGTGGCGTTCAACCAAAAAACTTTCAAATTCACCAAAGATTAAATTAAATCTTTTCAATCAAAAATACTTCGTCAAATTATGGTCACTCCATTTAATATCTCTAACGCTACTCTTTACAACGAACTTAAAATTTAATTTGCTACTGAAGAATCAAAATCTTTCTCTTCTTTTCTGCAAAAAAACATCTGGTTCAAAATCTAGTCACTTACCTCGCTTTCCCAACTTGTCCAACACGTCAATTGAGACGCCGATGGCCTCCTAAAATTGTAGGAGCGAACTCCAGCAAAAATGATACCGTGGTGGGCAACTTATCTTCTCCAGGTGAACCAGCCAAGAAAGCTAGTTACATTAGATACACTGATTATAAATTTGGTGCAGATTATGGATGGCAAATAAATCGAATACGAAATATGATAGGTTATAAAAGGCTAGGTTAGAATGTTTATTAGTTAGAATACAAGGAAAAGTAGTATGTGCTTCACCACAGCCTTCTTTAATTTCATTCTTATTAATATCTTGAACAAGTGGATTAAAAGTGGCATGAAACATGTTTTCACTCAATAATAACTGAATAAAATATTTAATTCAAACTACCATAGAACAAATTTTTCCTTCATTATTATTAAAATGTTTTCTCTTTGTAATATATTTTACAAACTAGATTATGGGAACGTCTCTATTTTTCATTCGACCGAACGTAGGAAATGTAATTTACTTGTACTTGTTATTTTATTCATTTTTACGAGATCGCGTAATTTTATATTCTAAAAATGTATTCTTTAAAATTTTATATTTAATTAATTTTATATTTTTTTGTAGTTATACAATTTTGTTTTTTATTAAAAATATTAGCTTCACTAGTTTGTGTGTCAATTTCAATTCCATTTTTTTTCCCAGCGCAAAGCTGTTGATGTTTGCAACTCAAGTATACATATTATTATTTCAATATGTGGAAATTTTCGAGTGTTCCTTTCCCATATTGTGACACACTTGAGAATATGATCGAAAAGAGGCAGCATTCCTTTTACATTTTTGTTTGTATATTTATTTTCCCTAAAACAAATATCTCTGTTCTACTTAATTAACTTTGCAATGCATATTTTTCGTTATTAAATGTAACCGGTATTTTCATCGTTAAATTAAATATTTATTTTTGTATCTATTTTATTATTATTTTTGACTTTTTTTGGGCATTGGCTTTCGCCATACAGTCAGCATCGTCTAGGTGCTTATCACTAGAATATCACTCACTCTCCATTCTTACTTATAAATACATTCGCTTCACACATTCATCCCTCTACTATAACATATACAACTATTTACATAAACCTTACAACTAATGGATGGATCGGTACTCTGTGCTCTTGCCATCCTTATAGCTTAACCGAAATTAAAATCACCGTAATCCTTCTCTAATCATTTTCTTGCATTCATTCTAATCGGCTATATTTTTTTAATAAATTCATATTTCTTTGCTAGCTCTGCTATAGATTTAAGCACATAGAAGTTGGTGGAGAATATTATGTCTTCGTAGCGAAATGGTGCATCTAAATACTCTGTATATGTCGTCAAACATTCGTTTCCTTTCTACTACATAACGTGGGACATATCCATTATTATATGTTTGAAATCCTCCTCCTCATTACAATCTACACAAAGAGGAGAGAGGACCTATATGTTGAACCTGTGAAGATACGATCCGCACTCAGCGTGGTTCGCTCTCAGCCTGCTTATTAATCTATTTCCCTTTATTATTAGTATAAAGTATAAATTACACTTTCTATATATTGAAAATCTTTAAAGATGTGTGATCACAGTTGATAATTTTGAAGTTAAACCAGAAAGATTATTGAATTTTGGGAACTAAATACAATCTTTATTTTCTCGTAGTGTTTGTCACCCTGGGCATTGCTCTCTGTTCCCAAATTTGTAATTAGTAAAAAGTAATCGCCTCATTTTTTCTAGCGACTAGCAAACGTACTTTACTATTTCTCATATTAACCATTAAATAAAATCCAAGACCTGAAGACCGGGAATAGAACCCAGTACCACAATGCATATTAGCTTTGCATGTCTCGCCTCTTAACCCGCTCGGCTACCGTGGCGCCTATTAGTAAAAAGTATAACTTACAATTTCGAGAATAGAGGTAAAAGAAAGTAGAATGAATATTTACCCCATTTTTTATGTTCAATTTATTTTCCAAATTGGTATTCAATCTAATTATGGCTGAACTGTTTTTGCTTTTTTGGATTGATGCCTAGTCTAATTCAAATATTATGTTTTTTTCTTTACAACTTATTGTTAAAATATCGTTGAAATTGCTTTTATTATTTACATTGTTTGTAAATACTACCAATTGTTTATTTCCTAGTTGCTTTTATTACTAACAAATGTTTGGTGGATCGATTATTTTTGTAAACAAGTCTTTTTCTTTTTTTAAGGTCTTATTATTAGGGGAACCTAACCAGTTATCATTGTCTTCATCTTCATTGTTTAGTACTGGGAAGGGAAAAAAATACAAAGGAAGTTGTATTTCCGGCTACAGAATATAAAGCCATTGTTTCATAAATTAATTTTGGTGACAGTTTTATTAAACTTTCCTTCTCTTAATATAAAAGGGTTCGTTTTAAATTTTAAATTTGAAATTATTACAGGAATTATACGTTTTATTTCCGTATTATGTAATTTTAAAATGATTGCATTTTCGTTTTTGATGCCATTCCTCACAGACAAACAAAAAGACACATCTCTTGTGAAAATCCCTCAGAATTTTGAACTCAAACGATCTAAAAAAACTTCTCCAGTAAAAACTAGAAATTGAAAATACTCTTTCTTATTTGTAGAATAGAGATTTTTGGTTTTACAACAGTTTTTCTTAAATAAGATTCTAATCCTCTGTTCAAGTTCAAAATATAATCCGAAGCACAATCCAAACTTGGTGATTCTAGCCCAAGAGACAATTATAACGAAACTGTTGCTCTGTTAGCCCAAACTCTTGCTAAGTTTCACTTCTACTTCAGTTCTTATCGCCAAACTGGGTAGGTTTGAGCAAATTTCCCCTTCTCCGGTTCTTCCTTTTAGTTATTTTGAGAAGTTGCTACTCTGATGATTTCATGGTGAGTTCGTTAGTATGTACTATACGAGGCGTGGCTATTAAATAATGAAACTATTGCTGTAAAACATTTTATTTTCAAATTTATACATATTTAGTTATTATCACCTTCAATATACACCCCTCCCCTATCCCTACAACGCTCCATGCGGATTTACCATTGTTCAGAAACAGTGCTGGAAGTCTTTTTCTGTCAGCTCCTGCATGACGCGTGCCGCTTTTTCTTTCACAGCTTCAACGGACTGAAATCGTGTTCCCTTTAATGCAGATTTGACTTTGGGGAACAGATAAAAGTCACATGGGGCCAGGTCAGGCGAATAAGGCGGATGGCCTAAAAACCTGGGATGTTGTACTTGGCTAGAAACGTCTTGACAGATAAAGCAGTGTGAGCTGGCGTGTTGTCTTGATGGAGAACCCCGTGTCCACAAATCGGGTCGTTTTTTTCCTTACTCTTTCACGGAGTTAAGCAAGCACCTCACCGATAGTAATGTTGATTAATTATAATCGATATTTTCATTCGTTTTGGACGTGGAAGGGCGGACCCGGGCGGTCATCATCTCCCCAACGTCTTCTCGGCCATCTTGGAAACGCTTGAACCACTCAAAAAAACTCGCGCAAGTGATTAACATTCATCACCATAAATTTCTTTTAATAAAAGATAAGTTTCAGTAGCGGTTTTTAACGGTTCTTACACGAAACAACGGTTCCGGGCAGACAGATTTCTCTACAAACACGTGAGACGCTGCAATTGAAAGTGAAGGCTTTACGCTGCACAGCTGTCGGTCGTTAGGATTTGGTGCATGCATAGGTCTTCTGTAGCAGCATCAGTCTCGTTATTTAATAGCCACACCTCGTACATTGCTCTATTCAATAAAATATTTTGTTCTTGCAGTATGGTTCATTGCGTAAGTGAGCTTCTAATTTCAGAAGTTTAAATGTGAAACTTTGCTACAAATTTAAGCATTTTCATATCTATTAAATTTGTAATATCTTTTATCAATCTAAAAACTTATTAAGTAAGGTTAGCTACTTTCGAAATCAAGGCTACATCGAAAATATACCACTGAGTAAGATCTTTTAACGTATAGGCTTTGTTATTAGTGGGTTTAAAGTCCATAGAGCTAACATCAGGTAGCATATACTTAATATTCTATAGAGAAATAGCTCTATTACTGGCAAGAAGTCATTGAAAGTCCTGCGGATAAACTAACATGGCCACATCTTAAGGTGAAAACAAGCCTAAGGTAAAAAAATGAATCATTGTTTTAAGGAAGAATATCACCTTTCCCAAAAAATCATTTAATTTACAATCACAATGCAGGTCATTTATCTTTAGACCTTTCAAATGGTTTATTAGTTTTCAATAAAATTATATAATGCTCTAACAAATCTGAAAACAGATAACTCATCTCTCTAGTGGTTAGTTTTAATATGCCCGCAGCAGAGCAGGTTTACTTTACTGCATCTGAAAGTGGTACTACACTTAAGTATTTAAACAATATTTCATAGAGAAATCTAGCCACTGCTAACTTCTGTACTACTTTAATAGGATAAGGTAGAGAGAATTTTAGACGTTCAAAATTATAAACTTTAAATTATACGATTTCACACTGTGGAGATACAACTTTTGTGATCATACGTAGGTTATGATCTCGTAGGTTATGTAGTTGTAAGCAGATCTGAATTTATTACGCTAATGTTTAAAATAGAAGGTCACATCAAGCTAAGAAGATTATTTACAAAATGGCAAGTACTAAAATGAGGCCTATTAAAGTTTAAATTCATTTAAATTGAATAAACAATTTTATTTAAGAGATTTTTGTTGTATGGTTTCCTGTTGCTTTAGTCTGTAATAAATCGTTAGCTTCGGACATCCTCCATATGTTTGATACGACGTTAGTAATATTCTTCATTTTTTTACCATCTGCTAACTTTATTTCAGTTCTTGTTTTTTAAAAAGGTTGAAACATTATTCTGGTGTGAATTTGTAGAATACTCGCAACTGTTCGAGTATTCCTTTCTGTCTCTTTGGGGATGGTATTTCTTGTTGGTTTGGATTTCTTTGTAACTCTGTTTTTCACAATAGCAATGCGCTAAGGGTGAAGTTAATAAAGTGACAACAGACTTGGCTCGTTTTCTTGCAGAGACGACAGTTTGGGTGTGGGATTAATACGATCTCAAATTTTCTTCAGTATTATAATTTCCGCGGTTAGTGTTCTGTCTTTTATGCTGAGTTGGCATTTTTCTGCAGTGAATTGGAAACTGAGCCAAACTATAACAAATAAAAAAGTAAAAATAATTGGCCATCTATCCCGAATGCTAGGAAGAGATGGCCAACATGATAAACATAACTCAACGCGTACTTTTTGACAGTTCTAGAGGTCAGGATTCATTAATGTGTACTGTACTTACCTAATATGTAAAAAACAACACTAAAATTTCGACACATACATTCGCTGCAGCACGCAATATGCAACTATCATAAAATTTTTTGTTGAGACGATAATGTTTTTATTCTCTGAGTTAATTAATAACGCTTTGACGCAGACCAAAATGAACTCACTGTAGTCAGACATGAAGGTTCATCACTGGGGAGGTCACGCAGCGCCGTCGGACGACATTTCGGCTGTTGGCCATCTCTCCCGATTGGCCATCTCAACCGACTTTACCCTATGGAAAAACATAGAAAAGCAACATTTTCTTCTTTCGTAAAATTATTTTGGATAAGCCCAATCTTGGAGCCAAACAGTAAGCTACGCATGCCTTATTATTTTTCAAAGGCATCAGTTGGGGCAGCTCAGACGCCATTTCATTGAATGCAATCATTTAATTCGTAAACCATAAATCAATTTCAGCTAAAACTTGCAATTTAAAGCTTAAACCTAGAAGCTACAATTAATGTTGGATAGTATTTAGTTTTAGAGCTGGTTTTCATTTTCAGTTGCTTTATAGGAGTGGTAATGGCAGTTTGTCTTGAACTGTTTCTCTTATTGTTGATCCTCGCTTAATGTTGTTAGGCTGCTCAGTGGCAATGTGAGTTTCAATTAATTCTAGAAAACCATCCAAGACCAAAAACCTATTTACTGTAGGTTATTTTTGTTTTTGTTGCTAAAGTATTCTAACTCAACATGGATTACATTTAGTTGCAGAGGAGTAATACCTACCTCTTTATCGTAGCATGTTAGTTCTCTTGATAATTAAACATAGATTATAACATTGGAAAACTGTAATACATTGGCTTACAGTTATTTGCCTCTTTTAGTAATATCTTGGTATCCGCTAGAATGAATTCATGAGTGGATTGTTAATTAAATTTACCATCACACATCGAGTTCCTTCCGGTTTACTGTTTTAAATAATTTTGCAAACATATTTTTTGAGTATTCTTTCGAGGAAAAGTATGTTTTTGCTCTAATTAAAGATAATTAATAATTTTTCAATTTTAAAAGAGCGAGTATGTTGAGTTTTATATTGAACAACCTCATTTTATTCACATAGCTACGCTTCAGAAAAAATTTACACAATATCAATGGCGTCTAAAGCCAAAAAAAAATATAGGGTTTGCACAGGGTTGCCAACTCTATAAAGTTCCAAAAAAAAAGGGCACCCTAAAAAAATTAGGTACATTCAGAGCCGTCGACAGGATTTTGGGGCCCGGGTTTATACAGGGTGTTCAGCATAAGACTATCCGTTACTTCGGGAGGCGATTCTGGGCATCATTTGCAACAAAAAATTCTATATAAACTATGGCTCGATTCGGCTCCGTTTTATAGATATTTTTAATTTTATGTTTTTTTCAAGGTACTACTACTTTTTAGCAAACAGTTGTCTAAATTTCTCAAACTATTAAAGCTACAGCAATTTCAATTAGCTCATTAGAAAGAGGGTTAAATTTCCTTTTAAATAAGCTAATTTATATTCCAAAATAATAATATTAAGTATTTCACTTTGGGGCCCAAACATAAGAAATAGCAAGTTTCTAATTTTTTCCCAAAAACTTTCGACTTCATTTTTCTCAAAAATATTATATAAGTTTAAAACGTGCACTATTCATGAAAAACATCTACATACAATCACCTTTCGATAGGTATACAATGCATTGGGGTTATTTTAAAAATTGATGCAGAAATCTGTGATTAATTGCAAAAAAGTAGGTCTCAAAACAGCGTCGACATTACGAAAGGAATTCACCTCCCATAAGAATATAATTAATCAGAATCCATCAAATCCAGTACCATTTTTTGCATTTTGTTCATCGTTACATCCAATAACCTGTTGACCTATTCAGTTCAGTTAGAACAGAAAAACAATACGCCAAATGAAGAAGTCTCGAAAGTCAGAACTTAAATCAAAAATACAATAAAATAAATTAGATTTGTGTGAATAATATCTGGAAAAAAAGGACAAAAGGCGTCCTTCCCTAATTTAAGAAAGGGACAAGGACAACCAGTTGTTAAAAAAGGGCAGTTGGCAACCCTAGGTTTGCAGTCTGTATAAAACAGAGTTAAATTTTTGCACTGCTAATTTTAGCATAGCCTAAAACCATCAAAAATATAATCCTCATTTCTGTAGCTCCAAAAAATGCTAAACACACGTTCAAATGAAGCGTGCAACACTTCTTCTAACAGACTCTACAGCCTCCTGTATTGTGATGGGCCGTGTTGTCTACGGTGAAAAAGATGCCATCCCGAAGCCAAAATCTACACTGAAAACCTGCCAAATGATCTCAGCTTTAATTTTACAAAATAGAAAAGAAACATTAGAATATTTAACGCCAGAAAACACTAATTTCTTTGCTAGCTTGCAGATTTTCGAATTTGATTTTTCTCTACAAGTACCTTTTTTGTGGTTTCCTAAATAAGTTAAATGAATTTTGTTTTTACAAATTTCAGTTGGTAGTCTGATTGATACCGGTAAGAATAGTCACAGGAAAATAAGAAACAATTAATTTGCAGGAGGAAAAAATAATAAACAATGGCAAAATTATCGCAATTTTGGTTAGGTCAGGAAGTCTGATAATAGGACGAAACAATATATGAGCTTCTCTATCACACTTTATCACAAACAATTAAATGATTTAAATTGTTGTCAGCTAATTTAATTAGCAAAAAAATTATGTATATGCACATATCGGCAATACTATTTACAAATTCTATTGATTCTATTATATGCAAATTGATGCAAATTTTACTGATAAAATCGATATTATACGCCTTTATACTCCTTACTGATATATCGATAAAATATTCCTCTATTGTGCTTCTGCCCTAGGTGCTAATTGCCTTGTGAAGTTGATAAACATTAGGATAAGTTCTGGTTAACAATGCCCAAGTTAGATTTAGAATTTGAAAGAAAACTCCTAAGATAAGATGATGGCGACGTGAAAATTGAAAAAATAAAATTACTGATTAAATAAATACAATTAAGCACAACATTCCTTTGTTTGGTTAACTTCAAAATAAAGGCAATAAAGAATTAGTATTTTTTTAAATAAAATCTTTGGCATGTTACCAGGGTCGTTTGAAAAGTCCGTGCAAAGTCAGAGAGATAGCACCACTGGCGCGTATCGAGGTTATGTTTAGTTAGTAGCATCTCTCGGAAGAACACACACCAAGTTTCATCCAGATCGGTCTATTTCTTTGTGTTTGGCATTCGTTTGAATCGAGGAAGTCGAATGATTTTCAAAAAATGGACGAAAAAGAATTTCGTGTGTTGATTAAACACTACTTTATGAAAGGCAAAACGCCTCAGGAGACTAAAGAGAAGCTTGATAAACATTATGGTGACTCTGCACCTTCGATTAGAACAGTTTATAAGTGGTTTCAAAATTTTCGGAGTGGCCATATGGGCACAAGTGACGCTGAAAGTTCTGGACGCTCTGTTGAGGTTACTACTCCAGAAATTATTGATAAAATCCATGATATGGTGATGGATGACAGAAGAGTGACGGTGCGTGAGATTGCTAGTGCTGTGGGCATCTCGAATGAACGGGTACATAATATTTTGCATCAACATTTGGACATGACAAAGCTATCCGCAAGATGGGTGCCGCGATTGCTCACGCTTGACCAAAAACGAAATCGTGTGAAGTGTTGCAAGGACGGTTTGCAGCTGTTCCAGAAGAATCCGCAGGACTTTAAGCGTCGTTTCGTCACTGTGGATGAAACATGGATACATCACTACACTCCTGAGACCAAGGGGGAATCTGTGCCAAAAAATGGGCGAAGACCGTTCCTTCGGCCGGAATGATTATGGCGACTGTCTTTTGGGATTCGCAAGGAATAATCCTCATCGACTATCTGGAAAAGGGTAAAACTATTACAGGTGCATATTATTCATCGTTATTGGACCGTTTGAAAACCGAGCTGCAAGAAAAACGCCCACGATTGGCCCACAAAAAAATCCTTTTCCATCACGACAACGCACCAGCTCACACCTCAGCAGTTGTGGTCGCAAAATTTATAGGAAATAGGGTTCCAACTCGTTTCACATCCCCCCTATTCTCCAGACTTGGCTCCCTCGGACTACTATTTGTTCCCCAATATGAAGAAATGGCTGGCGGGTAAAAGATTTTATTCAAACGAGGAGGTGATTGCAGAAAGGAATGGCTATTTTTCAGACTTGGACAAATCCTATTATTCGGAAGGGATGAACAAACTAGAGCAGCGTTGGACGAAGTGTATAAGCCTAAAAGGAGACTATGTTGAAAATTAAAAAAGGTTTACCCCAAAAAATTAAGTAGTTTTTATTTTTGCACGGACTTTTCAAACGACCCTCGTAAAACATACTTAATTGTTACTAGTTGTGTCTAGGTTATAAAACTGTACATTACGCTGTAATGAAATCTTAGAGTGAATCTAAACATATTCGAACTTAATATACTATAAAAAATGTTGCTTAGAAAAATTATACCAATAAAAAGTTTTGATCTACATTCATATACTGTACTCCCAAATTAATTCAAATTTTTTGAAGCTGGAAAGTAATTCATTTTCGAAAATAAAGGATTATACAAGATGACTGGTACTTGCATTCAATATGCAATGCGCAAGTCAATTTCAGCCAGGACTAATAACTTGCGCTAACCTAATCTCAACAAGATTATATGGAAGAGGTAATATTGTTTTCCATGTGAAGGGAACAGATCAAAGAACTAAATTAAATGGTATCCGCATTCAAGCTCGGCAATATATCAAGTCACCCTAAGTACTCTCGCCGTTAATGACTAAAATTCCTTCCTAGCTAGTAAGCAATATTAGCTAAATTACATCCACAGCTGGTAAAAGGTTATTGCAGTTCATGTAGAGTTGTGGTATTTTTTTAGCAATTATTTATATTGTTTTCCTTTTTCTTTCTTTTAGAAATAATTAATTAAAAATGTTAGGGCAATTGCTTCCTTAATCACAAGGCAAGCTTACTGCTTAACGCTTTGCCTTTAATGAATGAAAAGCTGGTGCTTATCTGTTTGTGGCAAAGCTTAATACCTTGCAATGTACACTGGGCCATGTAATGTGCATTTCATGATATAAACTAACTTTATAGTCTTATCTATTTCGACTAATTTCAAATTATAACTAGTTGGTTTTCTTCTCAAGATTTGATTTTTTCCCCCCAGCTTTCTGAAATTAAATGTACGAAACTAGGTCGAGACTAAAAATATTCAATATTTTGAAGGACAAATAATAAATGGTTACCCTATGGTATGAATGCTCGAATAGTTTTCAAAAATTCGATTATCAAATCGAATTGACTTTGATTATCAAATCGAATTGAATTCGATTTTTTTAAAGTACCTCTTTAGATGTTTATACCTTTTTTTTTTTATTAAAAAAAACAATTAATAGTAGTTCTACTATTCTCAAAGATGTTACATGCGGCAGATGGCTCAATTACTATAATAACAGATATTTATATATAATACTATAATAACAGGGGGACTTCCTCCCTGCGACTCTGGATTTCCGTAGGAATTATGGGGGTTCAGATACTAGCAAGGGAGGAGGCTTGTGCTTCGGCTGTCGAGTTGTCAACAAACGCCATCTCTGTTTTTTACGGATGGTTCATTGATGGATAGGGCAGGTGCTGGTCTCTGCATCTGGGGACCCCAGTTTGGGCTCAGATGGGAACGCACCTAGATCTTGGTAATTATGCATCTATTTTCCAGGCGAAGTCGGCCGCCATTGAAATGCCAGCTTCCTTACTCCGCTGGAAGGGATTTGCCGATACTGATATTAGATTCTTCACGGGGATAGCCTGGCTGCAATTAAAGCTATGGCCTCTCCTAGTAAGAACCAAATCTCGGTTAATTCTTGGCCATGCTGCTCTCAATTTGTTAGGAGCTCTGAATACTGTTTCGGTTGCTTGGTTCCCTGATCATTCCGGGATTCCGGGTAACGAACATGCTGATGAAACAGCAAAGAAAGGAGCTGCGTTGATAACAATGACTCCTCAGCCCATTATCCCTGTATCCTATCGACGTTGTAGAACAGAGGTGGGAGCAGTGGATTTTGAAAGAACATCGGAAACGGTGGAGATCTCGAGCTGACTGCCGCTAGGCTAAGGAAATCCTTGGCCTGTCAAAAACGGATATAGTCGGTTTTAGCAGGTCCCGGATCCGCCAGTTGGTTCAGGTGTTGAGTGGACATGCGAATTTAGCGTACCATCTTTTCAAATGCAGGCCTTACCCAGTAGCCAATTTGCGCCGGCTGTGGTGAGTCCGATGAGACTGAGCGGCACTTTGTTGAGGTGTGTCCAGTTTATTCTAAAACTAGGATTCCTCGTCTTCAGGAGGTTAAATGTTTCCCTGCCGGAGATTGTGACATCTGGTAATCTTTACGAACTCTCTAGGTTTATTCATTGCACAGTTCTCATGTTTATCTAAGATTTGTTAATCTACTCTCCTGTAAACAAAACTTGTTTCTTCCATCAGGTTGCTGAACTGTAGGAACGGTAACAGCTAAATAACCTTCTTTTTTGTTAAACCTATAAATTATCTGCTTGTTTCTTTTTTGAATGGAGTATCTGAAATAGTTAAATATCATTAAATAATTAAATGCTAAGTATTTTGGATGGGAAAAGATATTGGGCCAAGGTTACCTGATGATGTTGAAAGATGTTGAGCAATCAAGCTGTTGATGATTAAGGAGGTGGAGGAAATAAGAGTGCTTTGATCACGCCATTTTTTTTTACATTCTCTTTCTGTATTACTTAAGAGGAAGCATAGAGATCTTGTTAAAAATTTCGATAGGGGATTTCGCTGGCAATATCCAAGTCATTTTGAGTTCTATCCATGGTACGAGGTCTGTAAATTAAATAATGAGACTGATTTTTTTAAATGTTTTTATTCAAAAAGAATTACAATTCTATATTGTCACCTTCAGAATAACTTCCTTCTGAAGCCACACAGCGCTGGAGACGTTTCTTCCACTCCTCATAGCAGTGCACGAACTCCGATACTGGAATAGCCTTCAGCTGGTCAGTTACAGCCGTTTGAATGTTTTCGACTGTCCCCAAAATGAGTTCCCTTGAGGTTTGATCCCATTTTCTGGAACGTGTCATTACTAGTGACGACGAGTCTTGGGTGTTTGAGTACGACCCAGAAACCAAGCGCCAGAGCATGGAGTGGCACACTTCAACCTCTCCAAGGCCCCCAAAAAAAGCAAGGATGGCCGAAGTCGAAGATCAAATGCATGCTGATTTGTTTTTTCGATATCCACGGAATCGTCCACAAAGAGTTTCTACCTCAAGGTCAAACGGTCAATCAATACTTTTACCGAGAGGTTCTTGGAAAACTTCGAAAAAGGGTCATTCGTGTGAGACCAAACATCAAGAACAAGTGGGGTGTTGCATCACGGGTAATGCTCCTTGTCACACAGCAATTTCAATAAACCAGAGTTTTTGGCCAGTAAAAACATTACTGTGGCTCCTCAGCCTCCTTATTCGCCTGACTTGAGTCCTTGTGACTTTTTTTCTCTTCCCGAAGTAGAAAAATCACCTCAAGGGAACTCATTTTGGGACAGTCGAAAACATTCAAACGGCTTTAACCGACCAGCTGAAGGCTATTCCAGTATCGGAGTTCGAGCACTGCTATATGAGGAGAGGAAGAAACATCTCCAGCGCTGTGTGGCTTCAGAAGGAAGTTATTTTGAAGGTGACAATATAGAATTGTAATTCTTTTTGAATAAAAAAATTTAAAAAAATCAGTCTCATTACTTAATTTACAGACGTATTTGTAGTCCGGTAGTTCAACATTCTAAATTGCTTGTATTGTTTAATTTGTAATATCTCAGGCCCTGAAGAAGTCAATAAATTTGTCAAAACGTTGGTAAAAAAGACGGAGTTGTTTTATTGCTCTGGACCGATTCCTCGCTAATTGAATCCTTAATATCCGCAGGACTTTAAGCGTCGTTTCGTCACTGTGGATGAAACATGGATACATCACTACACTCCTGAGACCAAAGAACAATCTAAACAATGGGTTACCAAGGGGGAATCTGCGCCAAAAAAAAGGGCGAAGACCGTTCCTTCGGCCGGAAAGATTATGGCGACTGTCTTTTGGGATTCGCAAGGAATAATCCTCATCGACTATCTGGAAAAGGGTAAAACTATTACAGGTGCATATTATTCATCGTTATTGGACCGTTTGAAAACCGAGCTGCAAGAAAAACGCCCACGATTGGCCCACAAAAAAGTCCTTTTCCATCACGACAACGCACCAGCTCACACCTCAGCAGTTGTGGTCGCAAAATTAATGGAAATAGGGTTCCAACTCGTTTCACATCCCCCCTATTCTCCAGACTTGGCTCCCTCGGACTACTATTTGTTCCCCAATATGAAGAAATGACTGGCGGGAAAAAGATTTTATTCAAACGAGGAGGTGATTGCAGAAACGAATGGCTATTTTTCAGACTTGGACAAATCCTATTATTCGGAAGGGATCAACAAACTAGAGCAGCGTTGGACGAAGTGTATAAGTCTAAAAGGAGACTATGTTGAAAAATAAAAAAGGTTTACCCCAAAAAATTAAGTTTTTATTTTTGCACGGACTTTTCAAACGACCCTTGTAAATATACATATTCACTAAAACCTAATACGCACTCATTTACATTACAACTGATAATTATTATTTTACTCTTTAAAAATTAACCTCCAAATTTTGATGTTTTTTGCAATAAATAACCGATTTTCCAATAGTTTAAAAAAAGTTTGTTGACAAAAGAGGTTTTTAGATAAAGGAAGTTTTTTAGTTGGTTACACGTAAAAAGTATAAGGGCGAACAATATACCACATACAGTTGGCTGTGGAGAGTCGATACAGCTGGGTAAAACTAAAGGATTTTGCTGTAATGTGCTACCTCATCTCAGAAAGACTTCTCAACTCCACTTCTATTTTATGTAGCTGCAGCTTATGTGTTTCGCATAATACTCGAAGTAACTTCACAGATGATCTGAATATTTCTGCTACCTTTTTTCTGGTTGCATTTTTTTTTTTTTTTTTAGTGTCAGGTTATAATTTCAGCCAACTTAATTTCCTTTTTACAGGTTTTGAGATATACTCGTATTTTTCTTATACGAACTGTTACTTCAATTTTATTTTCCTTATTTTCTCTTAGCCCTCCTACTGAAATCATGCAGATTTCCAATTTCAAGTTTCCAAATGCAACGAATAAGAAATAATTCTATATAAACTATGGCTCGATTCGGCTCCGTTTTGTAGATATTTTTAATTTTATGTTTTTTCAAGGTATTACTACTTTTTAGCAAACATTTGTCTATATTTCTCAAACTATTAAAGCTACAGCGATTTCAATAAGCTCATTAGAAAGAAGGTTAAATTTCCTTTTGAATAAGCTAATTTATATTCCAAAATAATAATATCAAGTGTTTCACTTTGTGGCCCAAACATAAGAAATAGCAAGTTTCTAATTTTTTCCAAAAACTTTCGACTTCATTTTTCTCAAAAATATTATATAAGTTTAAAAAGTGCACTATTCATGAAACACATCTACATACAAACACCTTTCGAAAGATATACAATGCATTGGGGTTATTTTAAAAATTGATGCAGAAATCTGTGATTAATTGCAAAAAAGTAGGTCTCAAAACAGCGTCGGCATTACGAAAGGAATTCACCTCCCATAAGAATATAATTAATCAGAATCATCAAATCCAGTACCATTTTTTGCATCTTGTTCATCGTTACATCCAATAACCTGTTGACCTATTCAGTTCAGTTAGAACAGAAAAACAACACGCCAAATGAAGAAGTCTCGGAAGTCAGAACTTAAATCAAAAATACAATAAAATAAATTAGATTTGTGTGAATAATATCTGGAAAAAAGGACAAAAGGCGTCCTTTCCTAATTTAAGAAAGGGACAAGGACAACCAGTTGTTAAAAAAGGGCAGTTGGCAACCCCAGGTTTGCAGTCTGTATAAAACAGAGTTAAATTTTTGCACTGCTAGTTTTAGCATAGCCTAAAACCATCAAAAATATAATCCTCATTTCTGTAGCTCCAAAAAATGCTAACACACGTTCAAATGAAGCGTGCAGCACTTCTTCTAACAGACTCTACAGCCTCCTGTATTGTGATGGGCCGTGTTGTCTACGGTGAAAAAGATGCCATCCCGAAGCCAAAATCTACACTGAAAACCTGCCAAACGATCTCAGCTTTAATTTTACAAAATAGAAATGAAACGTTAGAATATTTACTCTATTTTTTTTTTTTTTTTTTTGGCGCATCAACAGC
This sequence comes from Rhodnius prolixus, assembly GCF_049639745.1. Lineage (NCBI taxonomy): Eukaryota > Metazoa > Arthropoda > Insecta > Hemiptera > Reduviidae > Rhodnius > Rhodnius prolixus. The sequence goes on from NW_027411582.1 coordinate 23,200,403, forward strand.
TGAGGTTATTAGCGCCCGGAGCTTTTTCCAGTGCACTGCCGGAATATTTACTCTATTATTATTATTTTTAATTTTCTACAGTTCTGCGTACATACAGGCTGACCAGAGTTATATGCTCCACCCACTTTTTTTTTAACGGCGGGAAATTTCGAAAAAATAAAAAACACGTATTTAATCATTTTTAGTCTAGTTTATTTTCAGTGATTGACCCATTTTTTTAAACCCCTGTATCTCGAGATACAGCATCCAACTTTTGTTTTTCAAATGTAACGTTATATTTTTTTCCCCATATTTTTATAGTATTTGAGCTCCTAAAAAAAACAAAACAAATTTTTTTGAAATCGGTTAAGTTTTTCAAAAGTTATGGTAATTAAAATATGAAAAAAAAAATTCAGTTTATTGTCAAAATTGCGCTATTTTTTCTTAAAGAACCTGTTCAAACTGGGCACAATCAACGGATAGGCAAGCCAAAACTCTGGACTCCCACGCTTTGGTTATAGCAGAACATATGGTGGCGATGTCAAGATCTAGGCAGGCTAGAGTTATTCGACGTTTCAGGTCGTCGACTAAAGCCACGGGATTAAGGTTACTGTACACTTTATTTTTTAGATATCCCCACATAAAATAGTCCATTGGGGTTAAGTCCAGTGATCTAGTTGGCCATTGGATGGGACAAGGAGTCCCTAAGCACTTTCCATGGAAATTTCTGCCCAGATAACCTCGAACAACTCTCGCATTATGTGCCGGGCAACCATCTTGTTGAAAATATATATCTAGCCGACGTTTTAGAGGAACATCTTCAAGCAGAGGTTTTGCCAGTACTGTTAAAAAAAGTTAGATACCTTGCACCACTTAAGTTCTCTCTGTAGAAGTATGGGGCCGATTAGTTGATTTCCTAAAACTCCACACCAAACGTTTGTAGAAAAAACAACCTGAACGTCGAATAACTCTAGCCTGCCTAGATCTTGACTTCGCCACTATAAGTGCTGCTACAAGCAAAGCGTGGGAGTCCAGAGTTTTGGCTTGCCTGTCCGTTGATTGTGCCCAGTTTGAACAGATTCTTTAAAAAAAAATAACGTAATTTTGACAATAAACTGAAATTTGTTTTTCATATTTTAAATTACCTATAACTTTTGAAAAACCTAACCGATTTCAAAAAAAATTTTTTTGTTTTTTTTTTTAGGAGCTCAAATACTATAAAAATATGGGGGAAAAATATAACGTTCCATTTGAAAAACAAAAGTTGGATGCTGTATCTCGAGATACAGTGGTTTAAAAAAATGGGTCAATCACTGAAAATAAACTCGACTAAAAATGATTAAATACGTGTTTTTTATTTTTTCGAAATTTCCCGCCGTTTAAAAAAAAAGTGGGTGGAGCCTGTAACCATGGTTACCCTGTATAATACAGAGTTGTTCAACCAATTACTTTTGAGAACACGAAGCCTGAATATTAACAATTATACTAAAAATGTTGATGCTGCTCGTAACTTCCTTGCAATTTCACCAGTTTAGCTTAGTCTCAAAGGCTAGCCTTTTGGTGAGTTATGCATCACACTTTATCAGCTTTCTTTGTGAACTGCATTTACTAGATCTTCGTGAAACGAAAGATCTCACTAATTTGTTTTTCTTAATCTGCAATTCAGTCTACCGTGTTCTGGCTGAATTCATTTAAAACTATTCTTTAATGGGAACAATTGAGAGTTTTATCGTTGCTTCAAGGCTTGTTACAGATATCTTAAAAAAAAACATACAATAAAAAAAGAAATGCAAAGCACAATGAGACTGTAAACACAACCAAGCAGAAAAGTCCATCAAGAAACTACCAACCAACGGAGTAGGAAAAGGATATAATTCTTAATGTAGGTCGTAATGTTCTTTAACAGTGAAGTTGTCACTCTATAAAACTACAGAAATAAAGCTTTAATAGAAAAAGGAATTGAAGTGTGAGAGATTTAATTGCCAAGAAAATGGCGTAAAAGAGTGATTACATAAAGCGTTTACGAGATTTGGAAGATGACAACGAGAACTTCCATAACATTTACAAAAAAAAACCTTCTCTGTATTGAATTTAATTACGCAATTTTTGCAGAATTTGAATTTTTGGGAGTAGTTGACACAATCATTACCATGAAAGAGTTTGTCTAATCTAGTTGTGCAAGCGAGTGAAGTTTGAAATGTTTAGAAAGGATATTACACATTATTGGCAAGAAGTGATGGCCTACTTAACCTAACGTTAGTTTCATTATCCAATACAAAGTAATTACATTTATTATAATGCGGGCTTACTTGCGTTCAGCTGCCATGTAGAGGGATAAGATAGTAAACTAAGTTTACTACAAGTAAATCTTGTTAACTCTTTAAATGAAATCCAAGGCCATGATTAGGATTGAATCTGCAGCCACAATATATAACACTGTTTCACTTAAGCTTAAAACAAAACAAACTAAAGCTAAAACTGTATTGATTTGTTCGTTTATTATTTTTCTTAGAACGTTCTAGCAGAGCAAATGGTCATGCAAACACTGAAACCTACCTTAACCTTATAATAACCTTCTTATTTACAATTTCTACTGTGTAATATGTAAAGCGAGTGGTTACCATATACATATATAGATTATATGTCCCATACATAAAAAAGGTGACAAGCTTCAATGCGAAAACTACCGGGGCATCTCGCTACTTGACGTAGCTTATAAGATCTTCTCCAATATACTCCTAAAAAAAAACCAAATTTTTCGCAGAGAACTTGTTGAATAATTATCAATGTGGCTTTCGCCGCGGTAGGGGAACAACGGACCAAATGTTTGTAATGCGACAATTGTTAGAGAAATGCTGGGAATATAATATAGAATTGCACATTCTTTTCATAGATTATCGTCAAGCATTTGACAGTGTAAATAGGTCTAACTTATTTGAAGCCTTGCTGGAATATCAGATTCCAAAAAAACTGATCCGATTGATAAAGATGACATTAGATAACAGTGGAGGTAAAGTCCTTGTAAATGGTAATGTCAGTCGCGTATTCCCGATTGAGACTGGAGTGAGACAGGGCGATGCTCTCTCAGCAATGCTCTTTAATCTAGCCCTCCATCGAGTGTTGCAGAAAGTAGATACTGGTGGAACTATTTTACATTCATCCAATCAGGTGTGTGCCTATGCAGATGATGTATGTTTGGTTGCACGGAATGCTAGATCGCTAAGAAAGTCCTTCCATATTCTTGAAAATGAGAGCAAAAAAATGGGCCTTCAAATTCACGAATCGAAGACCAAATACATGAGCATAAGATCAAATAATAACTCTTCCAGTTTCCCTACCCAGAATCATACATTCCAACGCGTCAGAAGCTTCACCTATTTAGGATCGGAATTGAATGATCACAACAAGATATCGAACGAGGTGAACAAAAGAATTATGTCAGCCAACCGTGCATTCTATGCGAACACGAAATTGTTTACGACCTCCAACTTGTCGAGGACTACAAAGACAAGATTGTATAAGACGCTAATTAGGCCAGTGTTGACATATGGCGCGGAAACGTGGAATCTGACTGCGGCAACGGATACCAGCTTAAAGATATTCGAACGTAAAATTCTCCGAAAGATTTACGGCCAAGTTTATGATAGTGATAATGGCAACTGGAGAATCAGAACGAACTGGGAGCTCTACGCGTTATATAACGATATTTGCGTTACCCATTTTATAAAAGTCCGTCGCATCGAATGGCTTGGTCATGTGGAAAGATTGCCAGATAACCGTATACCACGCAGACTACTGCAAGGCACGGTTTTCGGAAAAAGGAGAATTGGCCGCCCACGTAGACGCTGGATCCAGGAAGTGGAGGAAGATCTAAGGACACTGGGCGTAACTGGCTGGAAAGGAAAAGCTAAGGACAGAGAAACATGGAATGACATTATTAAGGAAGCCAAGGCCCACCCCGGGCTGTAGAGCTGTATAGTAAGTAAGTAAGTACGTAAGTAAGTAAGTAAGTAATATGTAAAGCGAGTGGTTACCATCTTCCCCGCTAGTCTTTGCAGGCCCTGAAAGATCTTTCTAAAATGTTTCTTAGTCTAGTGAAAGCAGCTGAAAAGATGAGGCTCCAAGTAAGCGAGAATAAAACAAAATATTTGCACTTTGGTGGGCTAGGAACCCCAAGTAGAATTAGAAACATATAAGGTCGAGAGAAAAAGAGAACTCATTTAATATCTGGGCTCCCAAGTCACCAGGGATAACGATGTATCTCTGGATATATGTAAAAAGACCAAAGCTATAGTTATTGGCTCCAACCCACTCCTTAAATCATTGGCTCCTCTTCCTAATCTTTTCCTTTACAATACCCCAATAAAATATTGTCCCTCTGTGAAAAACCTTGGTATCACTTTCGATCAAAACCTATCCTGGAAAAACCATGTTTCCCAAATCTCTCGCCGTTCCATCCATATCCTTAAGCAGTTTAATAGTTCCCGTCACCTTTTTCCAATTAAGACCCGGCAACTCCTAGTTTCCTCTCTTATATTCCCCCATTTCGACTATGGTTGTTTAGTGTATGGCGGTCTATCTGGTGATATTGAAGCTAAGCTTAAGCGCCTCATGAACTGCTTCATAAGATTTATTTTCAGCATTTCCAGAGACTCTCGCATTTCGCACTGCTACGATGAGTTGAAGTGGCTTTTTCCTGTCTATCGCCGCCAATATTTTTTGGCTTCTTTCCTTTTTCAAGTCATCCAGTCTCAAAGGCCTTCCTATATTTTTCAACTCCTTAAGTTTAAATCCTCCATCCATTCCCGTAACACTAGATCTCGCTCATCTGATCTTTATATTCCCTCTCACCGTACCTCATCCTTTGACAAGTCCTTCCTCATACGTGCTACCTCTCTATGGAACTCCTTGCCTTCATCTGTCCGCCATGCTCCTACCCTATCCATCTTTAAATCCCGTCTATTCAGTTATCTCCTTTCTATTCAGCTTCCTCCGAAATTCTAATTGTTTTAATTCATTTCCTTAATTTCTGCTGTTTTATTATTTTATTTTTACTTTCATTTTCACTTTTGTAAATATTTATTTATTTATTTAATTTCTCTATAATCACAGGCCAAACTATTAAGGCCTCTATTTGTACCTGTATTTATTCTTAGGGGACAATTGTCCCAGAATAATAAATTTCTTTTCTATTCTATTCTATTCTATTCTAAAACGATAGGTGATGCTGTTAAATAGTAGCTAGTTTTGGCTAAATGGACAAATCGAGAGCAAATTCATTATAAGAAAGACAAAAGTCATCCTTTATAAAACAACTAATCCGGCCGATGCTCCGGTATGGTTCTGAGACTTGGATCTTTATTATAGTTATGCTACATCTTTAAAAGAAGAATTCTCCGGCGAATCAAAGGCCCAGTCCGTCAGGTCAAGGAAGCAGACACCGTCAAAACGATCAATGTTGGTAGACTATGATGGTCGAGCTACTTGGTTTCAGTGTCGACTGAGGAAGTGTCCAAATGGCTTTTGGAGAAGGATGTATAAGTATATTATTCGGGTTGGCAGACCCAAGTGAAGATGCCATTTAAAAAAACTGTAAGGATGCTGCAACAAATAGAGATTACTGACAAAAACGGATTCAAAAAGGCCAAGGCTTAGTAATGGGCTGTAGTACCTATTATTATTATTAAATATAGATAGATCAATAATATATAACCCAATTCCGATCTCTTATTTTGTTTTTAAATAAATGTAGAACTACTCATGCGCAATACGAGATAATATGAGAGACACCATGCAAAGAGGATAACAATAAATAATAATGACCACCTATTCAAATTAGAATACATGATTTCAAGAGAGCATCATGCAGTCTCAAGAGGGACACACAGACTTCCACATTTAAATTGATGTTATTTTAACAATGCTGTAGTAGAGAATGTATGTATCTAGTTAAAGTTCTTCCAACTTTAGTTTAAAGTTTCTAACTGCAACAGGAGTTCAACTCCTGGAGCAAACAAATTAACAATCTCATCTAATGGCTTACTTAATTAATAATTAATAATTTAATTAAGTACAAAATTAATTTTTATTAAGTAAAAAAAAAGGTGAAGATACAGAATTTTATTTTCAAAACTACTGTCTTAGGTGAGGTTAACTTATCTTCCACAATTGACTTAAGATGCATTTTTCTTAGACAAAGTTTCATATTGAACCACATGTGTTCAAAGATTATGTTGGATCCTCGCAAGGAGTTGCGGCCCCCCTTGACCAGAATTTTCTTTGAGCGACAATTGTCCGTTGACAGCATTGGTTGTTTGGACGTGGTGGGGATGGTGGCCAGTGCAAGGCTTCTGTTCAGTTGCCCTTTGGGCTTCTCAACTGGTCACTGTAAAGGAAGTGTACGTCTTTGTTCTTTTCTGCTGTCCGCCCGCCAAGATGGCGTTCTAAGCGTGGGTCGGCCTGACCTGTGTTGTGTGAATCAACTGTCTATATGTCATTTTATACAGAATCAAGTTGTGCACATACCAAGTGTTATTGTCATGTCAATTAATTGTTAATGTTATGCCAATTAAGTTTGATTAATCTAAGTAAGTCGAAACATTGTCAATTTATTTTAAGTAAGTCATTATGTCCTGGATCATGATCCTCCCAATCTGTCATGCAAGTTCAATATAAAATTTTATTGTATTTGTCTCAATCATTTAAGATATTCTGAGCGTCGGAGGCGTCCCCACCCTTCCCTTTCCTTTAGGAGTTTTATTTTATTTTATTTGACCTCTTCCAAAGATCTTACATGTGGTCCTCCGGGCCCGGAGAGATGCAATCTTGACATTGATGAAAGGCCAGCAGAGTCCGATGCCAGTGGTGGTGGAACACTCTTCCTTCCCGTAGTTGACTCGTACGAGGGTTAAACGGTGCTGACTTGATACTGAAACCTTTCAAATTTAGACTGATTGACTAATTCCCTGGGGAAACTACTGACTGGCTGACTGACTGACTAAGAGGACTGATTGACTATTTGACTGAGAAAGTAGGCGTAGGGATTTGACTGACTTATTGACTGAAAATCCAGGGATAAGGAAGTTACTGGCTGACTGATTAGAGAAATGGCCATGGATAAACTTGACTAACTGAATTAGAGCATGGCCATGGGACACTTGACTAATTGACTAAAAGAAAGGCCACAAGAGACTTGACTGTTTGACTGAGGAAATGGCCATGACAAAAATTTGACTATCTGACTGAGGGAATGGCCATGAGGAAAACTTAACTGAGGGTATGGCCTTGGATTCTTGACTGATTGACAGAGGGATTGGCCAAGGGGAGACTTTACTGACTTACTGACTTACTAAGGGGATTAGGCAAAATACAAAGACTAATGACAAATAACATGTGGTTTAAAAAAGAAATTTTACTTCTTAAAAGGTATTTCTAGGTTATAATACCGGAAGTGTAATTATATTTGAGTAAAGCCCATAAACTTTTTCTTGAAATTGCCAGAGAACGAAGTCAGTACTCTTTAATGCAATTATGGAATAAAGCAGATTGCGTTTTATTCCCTCGCGTGGTTTAAGAAGTCATTTTCATATCGTTGTGAGATGGAAGTTGTGTTGCAGCAGTTTGTAGCGAACCTGGTAGTGAAGACAGAACTAAACAAAATACCCCTTAGCTTCAGATATTGGGTAAGAACAAGAGTATTTGATTTCATTTTATTGTTCATTTTTATTATTCTCTTGAAAAAAGTTATTACAGTAGATCAGCATTATGTGATCCTTAATTAAGGGAAAATAAAAAAAAAAGTAAGGAATATATATATATTTATAGAAGGATCTGTTGAATAATATTAGTGATCGATTTTATAGAGAGGATTAGGACAACGACTGACTGGCTGGAAGCGTTCATCCCAATCCAATAACCAATCATTTGGGAATTACTTTCATTCAACTCGTTACGTCAAAACTCAAGAGATCATATTGCCCCATTTATCTGCTAGCTAGAAAAATATTCAACTTTCACGACTGAATATTCTCATAATAATTGAGAACTAGTGGCAAAACAACAAACTGTTGATATGACTGTGTAATTGCTTATGGTATAAGTACGAGCGGTTAATTTATTTAAAGAAATAAAATTATACCTTAAGAACTTAACCAATTTAGAAATTAAGATGATTTCAAAATAACTAATTTAATGATTTTGAAAACAGAAAAAAGCTTACGAACAATTTACAAATACAAATATAAAAATACACCACCTCATCAGGAACAACAAACTTACAAACACACAACGACACCAACCTATCCATAGAACCCAAAAAATATGTCTCACTACCATATGTACAACCACTCACAAACAAATTGAAAAACATTACTACAGAACACGACAAACACAATAATCACTACAAAAAACACCAACAACTCAAAAATACAATTTTTTTCGAAGCTAAAAGACCAGACTGAAAAAGGACAAACAATCAAATCTTATATACGAAATTGAATGCAAAGACTGTCACAAAAAATATATAGGCGAAACATCACAATACTTAAAGAAAGACTGTACCAACACTCTTACGACACAAAACTAAAAAAGAACACCACAGCACAGGAAAATCATCACACTTCCGATTTCCCCAAACACAAAGATACTTAAATCAGAAACCAACACACAAAAAAGGAAAACTGCTAGAAATGATATACATATCTAAGACAGAAAACAGTCTAAATTTCAAAACAGACACGAACAATTTAAACAACTACAAAATACTTTGACAATTGGCAACACTGCCACACAACCGAACACATATCACACACAGATCGATCACACTCAGTCCATGAACAGACAAGACAGAAGACACACCAACCCTGAAATGTAATAGTATTACTTTCTAAACTGGGTAAATAATTTTTGTAAATTTAGTTATATTATACATATTCATTTTAATAGAATCATTGTTAACAATCTGTAAATATGTTCCACAGCCCTGAAGATGACCTAGTCCCTAGATCGAAAGCTCGGCATAATAAATTTTTACTCGACTGAAATGGCAATTATTTTTTCATCCTATAAAAATATACTATAGAACAGTATGGACGATTATAAAAGCTAGAATAACTCGCAGATAAGAGCCTGTTTAACGGTAATAACTTTTTAGGATTGATCTTAGCTGCACTATAAGTTTGAAAATATTGAAACAAAATAAATAAATACAAGAAATATATATATCTTTTATTGGAATTTACCACTGCAATAGTTGTTGCAACAAGCAAATATGGTAAAAGAAAAAAGAAATACAAGGAAATCACGAATGGAGAAGGCACCCAGTGGTGCCACTACAGTAACGTGCTTTGGTCTCACGATAAGAGAAGCCATCTTCTCTTCAATCTCCTTAAAGGATTACCTGGTAATGTGGAGGAAGATAGGTGTTCTATGAGAGGGATTAGGATGAGCTGCTGTAGAGTGGAATGATGAATTTGAGAAAACGAGTGTTAGCAAGATCTGTAATGAAAGGGATTTTGAGGTCATTATGGATGGTGAGGTTAGATACATAGAACGAGAGCGTTAAGAAGTTTTCGTAGTATTTTTGTGACAGTAATGTCTGGAAGCGTAGAGAGTTGGAACGCTTAGTCGATCCCCCCCCATACTTCTGTGCCGTATGACCAGATAGGTCGCAGTAACAGTAGATATTAAGAGTCTTTTGTTATGTAGGTTAAGTTTAGATCGTCTGTCAAAGTAGTCTAGCGAAAAGTTTTGTAGCGTTGGTTAGTTTCTTGTCTTTTCAGTCTAGTATGGGGGGGATTCCATGTCAACCGTTTGTTCTAGGTGCAGTCCTAGGTAGCGTACTTTGTCCACAGCTGGTACAGGAGTTTGGTTCAAGATGACAGGAGGTAGGATTTTCCGTCTGAGAGTAAATACTATAAATTTTGACTTCGTAACGTTAGTTTTGATTCTCCATTTGTTGAGCCAGTCCTGTAAGTGGTTGATTTGTGTTTGTAGAATTCAGTGTTGCGATAAGAGGATCAGAATGAGGAGATAAGATTGACGTATCGTAAATAAATTATTTTAAGGCGCTTGAAGGTGGGGCGCCCGCAAAGCTAAGATGTATTGTGGCCCTGGGTTATGATTCCTGGTCTAGGTCTCAGATTTTATGAGTGAGTTAAATGGGAAAATTAAGTAAATTATGTTAGCTATGCGTTTCCGACTATTGTACCTTTACGGTAGTTGTACTTAATGATTTCTTTAAAAATAATGGAAAGTTGACCTGAAACAGGTAAAAATAAATACGTTTTGCTTTATTTCAATTAAACTGCACCACAAAAAAAGTGGCGCACTTTGAAAAAAGCGTTTATTTTTTGTTTTATCACATTTTGGGGAAAGATTATTAGTTTTAATTATTTTCATAAACTGTCAGGGAACAATTAATCGAATCAAGGCCCAAAGTTTCTTGTAAATTGAGAAGCAATTCCTCGTTTAACCCCCTTCGGTCTTTTTGAGTAAACAACAACATGAACTTTACCTCAACAGTAAATAAATTTATTGACCTCTACAGTTGCGTTTCGACTTTTTTCAAGCTGAAAGCATTGCAAACTCTCAATTACAGCAGAGCAAGTGGCCCGTATTATTGCATTAGTTGAGGATGGACGGAGTCAGCGGTACGCAGCACGAACGTTAGGGTTGCCTGAGACCACCGTCCGTAGAGAAACGGGAGACAGGCCTCTGCACTCGCAGACAAGGTTCGGGTCGACCAAGAGCCACAGAAGCACTTGATGACCGATTTATTAGAATTCACTCTCTGAGAAATCGTACATCAACTGCTTCTGAAACAGCTCAAACACTGCTTACTGTTCGTGGAGTTTCAGTCAGTGCCGAAAATGTACGAAGAAGGCTCGCTGAAATGAATTTACGCTCTAGGAAGCAAGCCACAGGACCATTGCTCACCGTTGACCATCGGAGAGGCCGTCTAGAGTTCGCTAGGGAACACTGCAACTGGTCTGAGAACGATTGGAGTAACGTTCTCTTTTCAGATGAGTCCCGTTTTGCTCTCTACGCACCTGATGGGAGGCGACGAGTTTACCGAAGGCCTGGGGAGCGCTACGCTCCGTGCAATATTTCTGGTAGACTACCATTCGGAGGTGGTTCAGTGATGGTGTGGGCTGGGATTTCTATGGGGGCTTATACTGAGCTCCACGTGTTCAACAGGGCAATCTTGAATGCAGATTTGTATGTGAGGGAAATTTTGCAGCAATATGTGATACCCTATGCACCATTTATTGGGGAAAATTTTATTTTTATGCAAGATAATGCCCGACCACACACTGCCGCCTGTGTTGTTCAATATCTACAGGATACTAGCATTCGTGTTTTGAGGTGGCCAGCATGCAGCCCGGATTTAAATCCAATTGAATATCTTTGGGATGAGCTGGGTAGGCGATTAAGATGGAGAAATAATCCTCCCAGGAGCTTAGAAGAGTTGCTAGGTGCTCTAGTGGAGATATGGCAGGAATTAACACAAGATTTCGTGAGAACTTTAATAAGGAGTATGCCGAGTAGATCAGATGCAGTAATGCGAGCAATACACGTTACTAAAATTCTTTTTCTCTTTTTTAATCGGAAGAAATACATTTTTTTTTCAAACTCATTTTTTGCTGAGAAGTACTTTTTTGTTAAATTAAAGGTTTTCATTTCTTTTAGATCATTTTTTATTTTATTTTAGCCTTCCCGTAACTTTATACTTCTTATATTTGCTAACTAAAATAAAATATAGAACAAAAAAGTTACAGAGAAAAAAAAAATAACGCATTTTTAAAGTGCGCCACTTTTTTTTGTGGAGCAGTGTAGTTACAATGAAATTTTATTGTGCAAAATAAGATGTAGGTAAATTTTATCACATTTACAATGCAATGAGCTCTAAGTTACGTTATAGTACTTGATAATTGAAACTAATTTCCTTCTTAACAGACAGACCGTGTTTATCAAATCGAGGTTAAGTGTTGGCAGTATTGCCAACTTCTCCATAAAAAAAAATGTGACCTAATACAAAAAAAAAAAAAACTTTGCGAAAGGTGTAATTTAATTATTGGTGTCATCAAGATAATCAATAGATTTTTAGTGGCCCATTAAACTTGTATGACAGGCCATTTTCTGCGATCATTTAGAGGGCAACACTGCCTGCAATAGGTGGCCCCCTCAGACTCTACAAACTGTGCAGCATTAAGTTGATGCTATTGCATTCTTTTCAGTTAACGGCCATCATGTTTGTCAGAACTTAAATGATGCAAATACTTTTTGACACACTAAATTTCTTTTTCTATGATTGGGTAGCTGTCATTAAAGAATTTTCTATCAATATGGCATTTTCTTTGAAAGTAATTATGTTTACTTAAAATTTATGGTCTTGTCATAGTTTTTTTTTACGAAGTTCAACTTACTGTAAAGATTATACTGCACTTTTAGATGGTTAACAGCACAATTATCGTTATAGCATTGTTATACGAGGGTCGTTTGAAAAGTCCGTGCAAAGTCAGAGAGATAGCACCACTGGCGCGTATCGAGGTTATGTTTAGTTAGTAGCATCTCTTGGAAGAACACACACCAAGTTTCAGCCAGATCGGTCTATTTCTTTGTGTTTGGCATTCGTTTGAATCGAGGAAGTCGAGTCATTTTCAAAAAATGGACGAAAAAGAATTTCGTGTGTTGATTAAACACTACTTTATGAAAGGCAAAACGCCTCAGGAGACTAAAGAGAAGCTTGATAAACATTATGGTGACTCTGCACCTTCGATTAGAACAGTTTATAAGTGGTTTCAAAATTTTCGGAGTGGCCATATGGGCATAAGTGACGCTGAATGTTCTGGAGGTTACTACTCCAGAAATCATTGATAAAATCCATGATATGGTGATGGATGACAGAAGAGTGAAGGTGCGTGAGATTGCTAGTGCTGTGGGCATCTCGAATGAACGGGTACATAATATTTTGCATCAACATTTGGACATGACAAAGCTATCCGCAAGATGGGTGCCGCGATTACTCACGCTTGACCAAAAACGAAATCGTGTGAAGTGTTGCAAGGACGGTTTGCAGCTGTTCCAGAAGAATCCGCAGGACTTTAAGCGTCGTTTCGTCACTGTGGATGAAACATGGATACATCACTACACTTCTGAGACCAAAGAACAATCTAAACAATGGGTTACCAAGGGGGAATCTGCGCCAAAAAAGGCGAAGACCGTTCCTTCGGCCGGAAAGATTATGGCGACTGTCTTTTGGGATTCGCAAGGAATAATCCTCATCGACTATCTGGAAAAGGGTAAAACTATTACAGGTGCATATTATTCATCGATATTGGACCGTTTGAAAACCGAGCTGCAAGAAAAACGCCCACGATTGGCCCACAAAAAAGTCCTTTTCCATCACGACAACGCACCAGCTCATACCTCAGCAGTTGTGGTCGCAAAATTAATGGAAATAGGGTTCCAACTCGTTTCACATCCCCCCTATTCTCCAGACTTGGCTCCCTCGGACTACTATTTGTTCCCCAATATGAAGAAATGACTGGCGGGAAAAAGATTTTATTCAAACGAGGAGGTGATTGCAGAAACGAATGGCTATTTTTCAGACTTGGACAAATCCTATTATTCGGAAGGGATCAACAAACTAGAGCAGCGTTGGACGAAGTGTATAAGCCTAAAAGGAGACTATGTTGAAAAATAAAAAAGGTTTACCCCCAAAAATTAAGTAGTTTTTATTTTTGCACGGACTTTTCAAACGACCCTCGTAGTATTTGAATTTTATAGACTGAGGTAGTATTTAATTGTAATATAAAGCAATTTTCAGTTCTTCACATATTTTTACACGAACTCTGTACAATTTCTGAAAAAAAAAAAACCTGTGACTGTGTCATTCACGACCGTGTGTTGTACGTGAATACGTTTGCGTAACGAGTTATATTTTTTATATAAAATATTTTTATTTATGTATTTAGGATGAAACAAAGGAAACAAATCGACGATCGAACACAATATATGCCTATACAGTCCGTTGTCGATGTATAAGCGATTTCCTCATCCAATTGCAAAATTTCAACCGCCCCAGCTGCATATGTACTGACACCGTCGTTGATCCGCTCGGCCGCATTCATTCTTTTACGTTCCCGGCACAGCTTGACTCGGTCATATGGTGTTTTATTATTACCATTCGATTGTTCTTGAGAAGCCCTTTCCAACCGTATACGAACTCTGTATTTGGTTTTGGCTTTTCGACGGCTATAGGCCGACATTATATATTTTTGATATTTTTTTATTCTAACACCTTATTATCCTCACTGTCACTATTTTGCACTAATGTTTTATATACAATCGATAGATTGTGACGATAGCTGACGATTAAAACTTAAACTAACATCGTAGCTTCTCCGAGTCAAAAGTTATACTAATTGCAAATCTCGATAAGCAGCAAAATGATCTTAAAATGGCGGCGCTTCAATTTTGGATGATAGATTCGAAACTATAATGCCAATCTGTATCACCCGATTTTGTTATCATTAGGTTTTTTGGATTGCCTCCATATGATAGCAAATTTAAAGACGTATTCACGTCAAAAAAACACATCTTACCTAGTCTTTGAAAGTGAAAATCCGTTTACATCTCTTTATCTCATGAAATGTATTTTCATATTAACCTATTTACTTGCAAGAAAATTTTCTTCTGAATGCATAACGTTGTGATTTATAAAATAAATTTACTGTACTGATATTCAGAATGCAATGTAGGAGACTTCCTTTATGGTACTGGCGAGGAATTGCTAGAAAATATAAACTCTAGGTTTTACAACAACAGGCACACTTTAATATGGCAAAAATGGGGGATCCGAGAATATTGTTTGATTATAACATAGACTCATTTAATGAATTCAAAGGTATGATTTATGAAGTTAGGTTATGAGCTAGTCTGGTAGGTGCCATAGAAGACTGGCATTCTCCTTCACCATCTACCATCTCCCCGATTGTTCGCTTAGTAGGAACAAACTATGGGGTAAGATGAAGTAGCGGGCTTATACTCACGATGGTGTAACTTTGCAATTTATTAGTGTCCAGGGTTATAAATTTCTTCATTTACAAATTTCATAAACAATTTCAGTTGTTAATATTTGTTTTTAGTTATGAAAAGTTATTATTTTAAAGTGATATCTACTTTATTTCACTCTTTCTAGATTTTGGACTCTTTCTTTTGGCATTGGCTTCCGCCATACAGCCAGCATCGATCTAGGTGCTTATCACTAGAATATCACTCACTCTCCATTCTTACTTATAAATACATTCGCTTCACACATTCATCCCTCTACTATATACAACTATTTACATAAACCTTACAACTAATTGATGGATCAGTACTCTATATTCCTGCCATCCTTATAGCTTAACAGAAATTAAAATCACGTAATCCTTCTCTAATCATTTTCTTGCATTCATTCTATAACTTTTAAATACATTCATATTTCTTTGCTAGCTCTGCTACAGATTTAAGCACATAGATGATGGTGGAGAATATTATGTCTTCGTAGCGAAATAATGCATCTAAATACCCGTATATGTCGTCAAACATTCGTTTTCTTTCTACTACATAACGTGGACATATCATTATTATATGTCCTGAAATCCTCCTCCTCATCGCAATGTACGTAAAGAGGAGAGAGGACCTTTTTCGTTGATCCTGTGAAGAAGATACGATCCGCACACCGCGTGGTTCGCTCTCAGCCTGCTTATTGTCGTAACAACCCACATTTATTAGTGACAGTTCCCTTAAAAACCATGGTTGTCTAGGTAACTGATCTACACATAGTTTTGAACTTTTACCAACAGTAATAATTTTGGAAAATTTGGAAATATTCTGTTCTAAAATTGCACAAATGCACAAAACTAGTTTTATAAATTTTGATTGAAACTAGTTTCTAGTAAAATTAGGTTTAAATCACTTCTTGGAGATAAAGAGTTGTTGGGCATCTCTCTAAAGTGTCTTTCTATGAAATGGACGATCATAACACTTTTTGAATAATTATAAAAATAAGATAAATTTATGTAACCAAAAATTCGAAGCATTTTGTTTTTAAATAAGGTGTTGTAATAACTAAACATGTCTTTTTCTTTCCGCAACTTACAAAACCTGATGTGAATTCACTCACTAGTTTCTTTTACAAAAATTCTCATGGATCAAACTATTGACACCTTCCAAACTCCAAAATGTTTGGCTCATGTTTAATTATTAACTAACATTGTACGAGGGTCGTTTGAAAAGTCCGTGCAAAGTCAGAAAGATAGCACCACTGGCGCGTATCGAGGTTATGTTTAGTTAGTAGCATCTCTTGGAAGAACACACACCAAGTTTCAGCCAGATCGGTCTATTTCTTTGTGTTTGGCATTCGTTTGAATCGAGGAAGTCGAGTGATTTTCTCACGCTTGACCAAAAACGAAATCGTGTGAAGTGTTGCAAGGACGGTTTGCAGCTGTTCCAGAAGAATCCGCAGGATGGATGAAACATGGATACATCACTACACTTCTGAGACCAATGAACAATCTAAACAATGGGTTACCAAGGGGGAATCTGCGCCAAAAAAGGCGAAGACCGTTCCTTCGGCCGGAAAGATTATGGCGACTGTCTTTTGGGATTCGCAAGGAATAATCCTCATCGACTATCTGGAAAAGGGTAAAACTATTACAGGTGCATATTATTCATCGTTATTGGACCGTTTGAAAACCGAGCTGCAAGAAAAACGCCCACGATTGGCCCACAAAAAAGTCCTTTTCCATCAAGACAACGCACCAGCTCACACCTCAGCAGTTGTGGTCGCAAAATTAATAGAAATAGGGTTCCAACTCGTTTCACATCCCCCCTATTCACCAGACTTGTCTCCCTCGGACTACTATTTGTTCCCCAATATGAAGAAATGGCTGGCGGGAAAAAGGTTTTATTCAAACGAGGAGGTGATTGCAGAAACGAATGGCTATTTTTCAGACTTGGACAAATCCTATTATTCGGAAGGGATGAACAAACTAGAGCAGCGTTGGACGAAGTGTATTAAGCCTAAAAGGAGACTATGTTGAAAAAAAAAAAAGGTTTACCCCAAAAAATTAAGTAGTTTTTATTTTTGCACGGACTTTTCAAACGACTCTCGTACATTAGAATGTTTCAAAAAAATGTTGACTTTTAAATTTTAAAGAGCGCCGGGCGGAAAATCAAAGTTCATTTAAAAACAAAAAGTTTCGTCCTTATTAGAGCAAAATCGATTAATATTTCGAGGTCGCTCGCATCGATCAAAAAATTTTTGTTTTGCTTTTTTTTTTCATAAAAAATCCTTATTAAATGTTTTGTATTTTTTCAAATTATTAGCAAAACATGTAATTGTACAAAGTTTATTTAAATATAATTTGCTATAAAGACAATGCAGTTGGAATCATTTTGATGGCCATTTTATTTTCAAAGTTATGAATAATTAAAAAAGCTGTACTTAAAATATTAGGAAAAATATAAATTTTTGAAAAATTTCGATTAATTAACGTTAAAATCACTTCATTATTTATGTGTTTCTTACAGAATTTAAAAAACAAATAATTTTGTTTACTGAAACGTCTAAATCAGGGAATATTTTGCATTTATTGTTATAATTTGAAATTGATTGATTGATAGTAAATATTAATCGATTTTGCTCCAATACGGACGAAACTTTTTGTTTTTAAATGAACTTTGATTTTCCGCCCGGCGCTCTTTAAAATTTAAAAGTCATCATTTTTTGAAACACCCTATTGTACAGTATCCAAAAAAGAATCACGTCGAAACGCTTATGGTGCCAATGAACTCAGGACGTTGACGTGTCTTAAATTGCCATACAGAAGTGACATAATATAGAAGATGTCAAAACATATCTTTAAACGAAAAAGGTAGACTTTGTTGCTGAAAATAAAGTTTGTAGCAAAACTAATCAACCAAGCAATTTATAATAATTAGTCTATAATACTATAAAAACTAAAAAAAAAATCTATTTACAACAAAATGGAGACATACGCTCTCACAAAACTAAAACTACATATTCGAGTGACAGGCTGCACATGATGAATTTGTTGGCCGGCTTATATATTGAACGGCATGCCCTAAATATTGTACTGACTACAATAAAAGTTTCCTGCGTTGGTGGGTAGGTGTTATGATAGAGTGGATACAGTTATCGCATCTTTTTTTCTTTTTCCACCTTCAATTTCAATAACCTTGCCGAATAGGTTCTCATTCAGTGGACAAATATAAAGAAGTGGATGTTTTTATTGATATATATATATATATATTTATACATAAATGTGCTCGACAGGTAAGTGGTGGAAATATAAAAAGGGAAAACAAGAGTTTCAATAAGCTGCAAGATATTATGAAGGCTTTGGCGGCTCTCCTTGCCTACAATCTACACCACATAACCTTATTTAAAGTTTACCTTTTTGCCAGTGCCATCTAATCCTCAGGTTTTTTTTTTTACTTCCATAATATATAAATACTCTTTTACTCTTTCCCTCTCTTTTACTTGTGTTAGTTAATAATTTTGAGTAAAAAATATGTATTCCCTTCATTTAATTCGAGATATATTATATTATCCAATTTATACATATTTAGTTATTATCACCTTCAATATACACCCCTCCCCTATCCCTACAACGCTCCATGCGAATTTACCATTGTTCGAAACAGTGCTGGAAGTCTTTTTCTGTGAGCTCCTGCATGACGCGTGCCGCATTTTCTTTCAAAGCTTCAACGGACTGAAATCGTGTTACTTTTAATGCAGATTTGACTTTGGGGGCCTATAAGGCGGACTAAAGTCACATGGAGCCAGATCAGGCGAATAAGGCGGATGGCCCTAAAACTGTGATGTTACCCTAAAACGAGGGTCGTTTGAAAAGTCCGTGCAAAAATAAAAACTACTTAATTTTTTGGGGTAAACCTTTTTTATCTTTCAACATAGTCTCCTTTTAGGCTTATACACTTCGTCCAACGCTGCTCTAGTTTGTTGATCCCTTCCGAATAATAGGATTTGTCCAAGTCTGAAAAATAGCCATTCGTTTCTGCAATCACCTTCTCGTTTGAATAAAATCTTTTTCCCGCCAGCCATTTCTTCATATTGGGGAACAAATAGTAGTCCGAGGGAACCAAGTCTGGAGAATAGGGGGGATGTGAAACGAGTTGGAACCCTATTTCCATTAATTTTGCGACCACAACTGCTGAGGTGTGAGCTGGTGCGTTGTCGTGATGGAAAAGGACTTTTTTGTGGGCCAATCGTGGGCGTTTTTCTTGCAGCTCGGTTTTCAATAACGATGAATAATATGCACCTGTAATAGTTTTACCCTTTTCCAGATAGTTGATGAGGATTATTCCTTGCGAATCCCAAAAGACAGTCGCCATAATCTTTCCGGCCGAAGGAACGGTCTTCGCCTTTTTTGGCGCAGATTCCCCCTTGGTAACCCATTGTTTAGATTGTTCTTTGGTCTCAGGAGTGTAGTGATGTATCCATGTTTCATCCACAGTGACGAAACGACGCTTAAAGTCCTACGGATTCTTCTGGAACAGCTGCAAACCGTCCTTGCAACACTTCACACGATTTCGTTTTTGGTCAAGCGTGAGTAATCGCGGCACCCATCTTGCGGATAGCTTTGTCATGTCCAAATGTTGATGCAAAATATTATGTACCCGTTCATTCGAGATGCCCACAGCACTAGCAATCTCACGCACCGTCACTCTTCTGTCATCCATCACCATATCATGGATTTTATCAATGATTTCTGGAGTAGTAACCTCAACAGGGCGTCCAGAACGTTCAGCGTCACTTGTGCCCATATGGCCACTCCGAAAATTTTGAAACTACTTATAAACTGTTCTAATCGAAGGTGTCAGAGTCACCATAATGTTTATCAAGCTTCTCTTTAGCCTCCTGAGGCGTTTTGCCTTTCATAAAGTAGTGTTTAATCAACACACGAAATTCTTTTTCGTCGATTTTTTGAAAATCACTCGACTTCCTCGATTCAAACGAATGCCAAACACAAAGAAATAGACCGATCTGGCTGAAACTTGGTGTGTGTTCTTCCAAGAGATGCTACTAACTAAACATAACCTCGATACGCGCCAGTGGTGCTATCTCTCTGACTTTGCACGGACTTTTCAAACGACCCTCGTACTTGGCTAGAAACTGTTCTTGACAGACAATGCAGTGTGAGCTGGCGCGCTCACAAGCACCTCACCGGTAGTAATGTTGATTAATTATAATCGATATTTACATCCGTTTTGGACGTGGAAGGGCGACCCAGGCGGTCATCATCTCCGACGTTTTCTCGGCCATCTTGGAAACGCTTGAACCACTCAAAAACTTGCGCACGTGATAAACATTCATCACCATAAACTTCTTTTAATAAAAGATAAGTTTCAGTAGCGGTTTTATCAAGTTTTGATGTGATATTTCACGACAATTCGTTGCTCTACTACATGTTTAGTAATCATGTTTTCGCGCAAAACGAAACTAACACCTCTTACACAAACACGTCAGGTTCCGTTCAGACAGATTTCTCTACAAACACGTGAGATACTGCAATCGAAAGAGAAGGCTTTACGCTGCACAGCTGTCGGTCGTTAAGATTCGGCGCATGCATAGTCCTTCTGTAGCAGCATCAGTCTCGTTATTTAATAGCCACAACTCGTATACAATACTGGAATAAATATAAAGACTGCTTGCAATTTTACTATTTCCATTTCCAATAACTTTAAAGACATTGAGTTCTTATCTAAATTTTCTAAAGATTTAGGGAGAGAAGCAAACTAACTTAAATTACTTTAGTTAGTCCATTAACAGCATAAAAATAATATTGAAATATAGTTACAGTTAATCAGTGATACCAACGTACTCCTCTCAGCCATACAGCAGAGCCAGAATTAATTTCAAGTTCGATCGTTTCATTTAGGTTAATAATAAAATTAATATACCCTGGTTTAACCAATAGTAGAGTTAAGGTTTTGATTCCATAGTTTAGTTTCCATAAAATTCCTTGGAACTTGCATTTCTAATCTCTCAGTTCTACCCCCCCCCTATATCAAAATGCGTAGTTTCGTCCAAATTTGTTTGCTACATAGCTGCATACATTTTAGTAAAAGAAATAGTAGCAGAATGATAAGTTTCTGCACACAAAAAAATAGAACGGTAGCACTACTCTACTAACCAGAACAAACTTTCCTTCAGTTTAGTCAAAACAATGCTCTATATTTCAACCAATGACCTTTTTTTGGTTGTTGTTATCCTAAATGGCAGAAAAAGCAAGTTTTGAATGTGTTTAGAATTTATAATTTGAGTCTTCTGCATGAAGTGTATCTATGATGGAGATTCAAATATATATACATACACGTATATACGATACATATATCTGAGATTGAAATGAATCATGTTCCTCCAGATAAAACCGAAATAATAGTTCCATTCAATGTAATAACAAACACAAAATAACTTGGCTTAGATTTTATTAAAAGAATTGGTTTAAAGAGCTTTCGATTTACTTTGATATTTACATAGAAATTTAATCTGTAGAAGTTGCAAACAATCCAAAGTAGGCGTTCTGTATATTTTCTTTCTAGAATGATTTATACATCTATCCCGAATCGATAGTTTACTACAGAGTTTTATTTATACAATGTATATACTATATTATTTCCATTGTTCTTTCTAGATTTTACTCTCATGTATTAACAATAAAAATAATGTTGTACCCATCTTCTAAAGCCATTCATTCTGTAAATAGTTATGAGGATACATTCATTATAACCTTTAAAGTTTGTTTACTAAATCGATTGTTTAATTGACAATTCAATTTATGCACCTTCGCTAATATTATTTACACCAAAATAGCATATTATTTTACGAACTTTATTGAAGAACAATAAGATATTCTCGAACAATAATTCTGTATAAGATATTCATATTTTTGACTGTTAAAAGAGAATTTATAAAGTGCTTGTTGATGACAACAAAAAGGTTAGAGAAACTAGAGAAGGTTATTTTTAGTTTATAGCTTTATAAATCATTTTAATGTATATCATCTTTATAATGTTTCATATATTCTTCTAAATTCAAAAAGAAGATGATAAAAAAAATTGTAAATGCCCAAATATAAGTTCATTAAAACTGTCCGGTAGGACAGTTGTATAAGGGTTGATGGTCAAAAACTGCACGAAAAAGCGTAACGTTGAAAAACACCCAACTTTGACAATTTTTTTCTCTTTTTCTATAAAAGATAAAATTCCCAAATTTTCTTTAAAATAAAGGGCAAATCCTCCTTTATGACTGTAATTTTTTGCAACAACCCAGATCTAATAGGTTTTGAGAAAAAAGTTGCTGAAAATGAGCAAAAACGGCTTTTTCAAAAATTGTTGTTGTTCTTGTTCTTGTTGTTCTTCTTCTTCTTCTTGTTGTTGTTACCTTTTTTGTAAACAACGTAGCGCCTAAACGCGTGAACCGATTTTCATGAATGAGGTGTCATTCGATTCGGAATTTTATGTAGATGTGCCTTTTGGGGGTCTCGGCCCTGTACATTGAATGGGAGAGGAGTTAGCCCCCTTTATGTAAGGCCCCCTCCAAAATTATTATTACTAATTACTCTGTAAATCTTGGCCCGATTTTGATAAAATTTGGTAGGATGATAGGGTTAGGGCTCCCCTACCTAACAATAAAGCGACGATCTGCTCTTACACTTGTTAAGGGGAAGTATAGCAATCGTTTCAAATTATCGACACGTGAACCGATTTTCATGAATGAAGTGTCATTCGAATCGAAATTTTGTACAGATTTGTACTTTAAAAGTCTCGACGCTATGCCTCATAAGGAGGGGAGTTCGCCCCACCCAAATAAGGCCCTTTCTGAAACTATTATTACCAATATTTCTACAAAGCTTAGTCCGATTTTGATAAAATTTAGCACGAAGAAGTGATTAAAGCTCCTCTATGTGGCTGTGAAGTGCCATCATGCTCTTACACCTACTAAGAGGAAGTACTGCAATCGTTAAAATTATCAATGAGTGAACCGATTTACATCAATGAATTGTCGTTCGATTCAAAATCTTTGCCTTTTAGGGAGAAGTACTGTAATCGCAGTTTATTTTTCTTGCTCCTCTTAAAAGGAAGTACTGAAATCGCAGTTTAATTTTGCTATTTACGTACAAATACCTTCCTATTTTATTCAAAACGCTTTCTCAAAAAAATGGTTATTGAGGATGGTTTGGGGACCGTAACTATAATCATTCTTTAAAAAGATCTCTCCAGTGGTAGTTACGGTTCCGATTTAACACCTTATCAGGTTATAATGATAGAATACCTTATTCCAAATTTTAAAAAATCTGTAAAGCAGACGTAACTTTGCAAATAGACAAAAAGGAAAATCTATCCAAAAGGTACAAAAATCTCCTTAACAAAAACTTACAGTTTTAAAAGTTAAGTATAAGGGTTGATTAAACGCCAAAAGGTACACAAATCAGCAGTTCCCAACATTTCATTAATACTTCATTGATATAATTTAAGTAATTTTACTGCATTAACTTTTCCTTCACATTTTTTAGAATTTATTAGATGTCACAGACCCTTATGCTGGCCAGTTCATTCATAATATTTTTTTATTATAATTATGATAAAATGAGTGATGAATTATTCTGAGTAGTCACATATACATGCATGTTAAAGTAGAAAAAAACAAAGTTAGAGTCGGCCACTTTTTAAATTTCAATCACGGAGGATTCAAAACAATATTTCAGTCTTAAATTCGTCTTACCGAAATATTCGTGAGCACAAATAACATACATTTAATAACAAGTAGATTATTCAACAATATTTACTCATTTCTCAATTGTAATTTAATTTAGTCCCCCTAATTTTACTTATGGTAAAATACTGGAATAATTAGCTGTCCTAAAAATATGCATATCTTTATTTTCTTTATTTTATATTACATATATATAACATTGTGGGAAGAACACCTAGATTGAGAATGTAATTGAAGAAAACTATATTATTTGCGATAAAGCCAGATTATTTATTACTTATTATTACAAACGTTTGACTACAACATAAAATAACAATTACTTTAATCGAAGAATGAACTTAAACCAATGATTTTTATTTAAAAATAAAAATAAATGCATAAAATTATTGATGTAAAAAAAGTTTATGAATTTTTTAGCCTCTTATTTTTTTTATATTTTTTATAACGTTTTCTTTTTCACCTGTGATTAATAGTTTGATTATTATAGATAAATAGATATTACAGTCAATCTAAGTTAAATGGTGTGCTACTTGAGTAAATATTTTGTAGACGAAAATGGCCAGCATAAGGGTCTGTGACATCTAATAAATTCTAAAAAATGTGAAGGAAAAGTTAATGCAGTAAAATTACTTAAATTATATCAATGAAGTATTAATGAAATGTTGGGAACTGCTGATTTGTGTACCTTTTGGCGTTTAATCAACCCTTATACTTAACTTTTAAAACTGTAAGTTTTTGTTAAGGAGATCAATATTTTGTTATTCTCTCCATGAGAGTTTAAAAGATTTAATCTGTTATAAATAACAATTATAATATAGTACTATGTATAATGTACGAGGGTCATTCAATAAGTAACGAGACAAATTATTATTGCTCAAAAACGGTTTATTGAATCAGTACAAAACTTAGTTACTTTTCAACATAGTCCCCAGCAACACTTATACACTTGTCCCATCCTTCTGCTAATTTGTAAATGCCCTTGGCATAAAATTCTTTGGGTTGATCTCGAAGCCTCTTTTACACCTGATTTTTTACCTCTTCATTGGATCGAAAATGTATCCCTCGTAGACCATCTTTAAGGGGTCTAAACAGATGGAAGTCTGATGGGGCGAGGTCGGGGCTGTAGGGGGGATGTGGAAGGATCTCCCATCCCAGTTTCTGAAGTTTTTCTTTCGTCAGCTGTGCCGTATGTGGACGGGCGTTGTCATGAAGCAAAATCACGCCTTCAGTCAAGAGCCCACGGCGTTTAGTTTGAATTGCAGGTCTTATCTTGTTTTCCAGCATGTCACTGTAGTACTGGCTGTTGATTGTTCTTTGGCCTTCAAGAAAATCACAATAAATTGGCCCCTGAAAATCCCAGAATACTGTAAGCATGACTTTACCGGCAGATGGCTGGGTCCTGAATTTTTTCCGAATGGGAGAAGTCGTATGCTTCCACTCAAGGCTCTGTCGTTTTGACTCTGGCTCATAGTGGTGGATCCATGTTTCATCACACGTTACAATTCTTTTGAAAAAACCTTCTCCTTCAGTCGAATATCGATTTTTCAACTGTTGACTGATTTGAAGCCGGGTTTCTTTGTGAGCGTCCGTGAGTTGTCTGGGCACCCATCTCGCACAGGTTTACTTGTACTGCAGCTTGTTGTGAATAATGTTATGGACAGTTCCAACACTCGCGTTTACTTTTTCACTTATCAGTTCAACGGTGATACGCCTATTGTCCCGAATTAACGCGTCAATCCGAGATTCGAGAGAGGAAGTCCCAACTTCGATCGGTCGTCCACTGCGTTGCTCGTCAGAAACTTTTGTACGGCCACTTTGAAACTGTTCTACCCATTTGTAAACGTTTGAACGATTCAAACAATTGTCTCCGTACACTTTTAACATTCTTTTGTGGATTTTACTACCTTTCTCACCTTCCGCGACTAAAAATCTGATCACGGCACGTTGTTCTTCCACGGTGCAATTCTCGAGCGGACTCGCCATCGTTAACTGAGTAAATTTAAGGTTATGTTTACAAAATATAATTGAACAGCTGATCAGATGTCATCGCAAGGTTGCCAACTTTATGTCCTGAAAGTTTCATACGGATCAATTTAGCTGTTTTTGAGCAGTAGTAATTTGTCTCGTTACTTATTGAATGGCCCTCGTATGTTCTATGTACGATAGAAAGGTGGAGCGACTTTATTATAGATACTGAAATTTTGATAGCTATTTATTATAAATTTCTCTAAAAATACTTTGGACATAATTATCGTATAATGAATGGTGTAAATGGCCTTATCAACCAGTACATATGAAGAGCAGACGCAAATATGTGTTTGTTTTTTTTCCCCCAAAACGAGCAATTAGTCTTGGTTCATATTCTTGGTAAGAGAGATATAATATTGTATGGGACAAATGAAGGTCATCACTTTGACAGCAATATTCTATAATACGTACCTTTGCTTTCTTTGTATCTAGTCTGCATTTAATTTTGAAATGATGCTCTTTTCATGGTCAAATATGTAAACTACTGCTTAAATTATGGTTTAAGCAAAGCTGGTAGACGAGATAAATTACTAGTTATTTGAGAATAACTATTTATTCTAAAAACAGAGAATATTAAAATATACGCGATGAGGGAATGTAGTACGATATAATTCAGAAGGCTGAGAATTAATTTGAGAATTTATTCACTAAATGGTGATTATTGTTGGTCACACTACACTTAGTTATGCGTTATAATATAAATTTTTGTTTTGATATTTCAACTGTATGACTAAAATTTATCTAAATTTGTCACATTATATGTATAATAATTTTGTATGGAACAAGTTAGCGAGTTGTTGGTGTTGAAAGTGTCTGCCAACTATTTATAGTTGGACTAAAACTAATGAAATATTATCTATCTAACCAACTCCATCACTCCGCCAGATGTTTTGCATCAAATTTTTATTTCTTTCGAATTTACTTTTTCCTCGCTAGCATACTTTTTATGTCTCTTCACAAAGCGGATATGTCAATTATATCTCAATGAGTCCATTCTCCTCTATTATTTATGAATCGTTCAGAGTACTTACACTTCCTGTAGCTATTCCGAAATACAAGCTGTGTTTTTTGTTTTTTCCTGTATTGAATTTACACCCTTTAGAGATTGTTATATTTTAGATTTTCTCAAAATACGGCTTTTATAATTTTCCTTATTGCACAAATACTTTTATAACTTTTCTTAGAAATATTTTCTTGGATAAATTCGATTAAAGATATCCTCCTAGGCGAGGTTATAAGAAACACTCAATGTTTTCACATAATATAACCTGATTCCAGTGGGAATTCGATCTAATCACTGAGTTAATCCCTTCCCTTGTACTTCTTATTGTTTTTATAATTACTTTTTGAATAAATAATTTTAAAAAGTATTAATTATTAATCTTTTAATAATTATAATATTAAATATTTATTGTATTATTAAAAAAGAATTAAAAATGAATATTTTATTGTACTTAGTTTTTAAGGAATCCGTGGTTTTTGTTCAGATTTGTAAATAAGCCTTCTTTTATTAACATTGGTTTACTGAAATATTTATTCTCTTAAATTTTCATAAATATTAAATTGTTATTTCGGCTTAAGCAGAAATCTTGTCTCTTTTCTCCAATAAATGTTGGATTCTCAAAATAAAATTGCTATAAAATTTCTGCAAATTGTTATAGGAATAGAAATTGCTGTCAATCAAGTTCAATGTAAATTTGTTCGATTAGTCAACGTTCACATCCATTATACGAAAAAGTGGATACTAGCAAATGAAAAATGTAGATTTACTTTCATAGCTCGTTCCTTTTTAATAGAAATAGCATGACAGGTAGTCTTTTGGACGTCCCTCAGCTAAATTAGCTTTCCATTTCAGACTAATGTAAATAATTATTGGCCTTTAAGACTTATTAAATACTTTTAGAGATTAAGTATGCAACGAAGGTTCAAAATTAAAAGAAAAACAACTCACCAAAAATGCCATTACCCTAAATAAATGTTTTGGGTACTCGGCGATTTTTTTTTATTTAAATAGCCCATTTTAAATGAAATATTGAAGTTAACTTACAGATTGTAAGTGCTTAGGAAATTACAAACAAGGAACACAAAATTGTCCAAGGTGTAAATCTAGAAAGCTATATCATGCATAACTTTTTTTAGACTCATCTTAGCACTGCATTGCCAATGCTCGAACTTAGTCAGTTATTGCCAATGTGGAGTCATATTGACTCCATAATTTATTTTTATCTTTTTTTTTATATTGATTTCAATTTTAATAATAAAATTTGCTTTAAAGGATGAGAAAGAATAGGAATTAAGAACGAAAAAATAAATTTTAGCGCTGTCCACATTTCACGCAGAAGGAATTAACTTCAACTTAGGATCGCAGTAATTTCAGTATTTTCTAGAATCTTGATTACTGTGCGCTGTTGACACGGATCGGAAATTACCCAATTCGCTGCAAGTTTTTGCTGCAATTCGGACAGAAAATCAATTCTAGAAAGAGGCTTTTTGTGCCTTGATACTTTCTACGGAAATTATGTAAATTTATCAAATAAGCATTTAGGTAATAATCTGTAGTCAAGTTAATAACAGAAAATCTACTTACAAGGTCTGTAAATTAAGTAATGAGACTGATTTTTTTAATTTTTTTTATTCAAAAAGAATTACAGTTCTATATTGTCTACCTTCAAAATAACTTCCTTCTGAAGCCACACAGCGCTGGAGACGTTTCTTCCACTCCTCATAGCAGTGCTCGAACTCCGATACTGGAATAGCCTTCAGCTGGCCGGTTACAGCCGTTTTTGAATGTTTTCGACTGTCCCAAAATGAGTTCCCTTGAGGTGATTTTTCAACTCCGGGAAGAGAAAAAAAAGTCACAAGGGCTCAAGTCAGGCGAATAAGAAGGCTGAGGAGCTACAGGAATGTTTTTACTGGCCAAAAAACTCTGGTTTATTGAAATTACTGTGTGACAAGGAGCATTATCGTTGATGCAACACCCACTTGTTCTTGATGTTTGGGTCTCACACGAGAATGACCCTTTTTCGAAGTTTTTTCGAAGAACCACTCGGTAAAAGTGTTGATTGACCGTTTGAAAAACTACGAAAAAGGGTATATTGCCAATCAGTAGTCGAAATGACTCCGATATATTTACGTCAAAATGACTCTTTATGATTCAAGTAAACTAATCTGCAAAAAGAAACTAAGAATTCCACGGTCTTCAGCTCGTATCTAAGAGCATTTCGGAATAGCTATGAGATGTGGGGAAACACAGACCATTCCTATTTTCTTTTGGAGCCACATTGACTCCATATTGGCAATGCAGTGCTAACAACTTAATACCATTGGATGTTAATATTTTACTAACAAATAAAAACTTAGTTACACGCTATAATCGATCTTACTATCTTGAAAAATCATGCTCCTTAATTCTATATATCAAACACGTCTATTTGAGTTTAGGCTAATTTAAGTGAAAATTATAGCTTTTCACTGAAAATACAAACTCACAAACTATTTAAGATATCATATTGACCATTTTATTACATAACTTCTCAACGAAATTATTATTCATTAACTTATTTTGTGAATTCCACTCCCACTTTCTTGCTTATTATTCCCGCATATTTATTTATAAGCACAGCCTTTGCGGTAAGCTCGCGTGACTGCATTGTTTTTCACGAACCTTTGCTACTTTTATATTTAAAAACTAAAATCAAATGCATTCATAAATTTAATTAATCTTATCTGCATTTAAATAACAGTTGATTGCGGCCAGATTCTTGGAGGTTTGATTAAAAAAAAAAATAAATGAAGAAGTAAAAATTATTGGAACGTGGTTAGTGACACTAATGTTAGTTTGAGAACTATGAAATATGAGATTTGTAGTTTCACTTTTAAAAAAAACACTTCCCTCTATAAATAGTTACAGCTCTACCCTTTTAATATTTTCTATTTTTAGAAATATATATATGTACGTGGCCATTAGTTATCGTACTTGAAAAACTAGAGTGATGTATTTACATATTACCAATGTACGTATGTGAAGATGATATTGAACCAAACAGCAGTTGGTTTTTCTAATATTGGAATTTAAAAGCAGAAATTACTTTCACTTGTGAATGGTGCGATGTTTTAACAACCTGAAGTTGATTCAGGTTAACAGATGTTATACTAAAATTAAATTCGTGATCTCATTGAAGTAACCATGTACTATGACCAAAAGATCTGGAAGCCCAATGAGCAAAGAAAGTAAAATTGAAAGAAGAAAGAGTAGGAGGAACAATTTTCTGAAAAAGGAAGGAAGTCATTGGGTAGAAAGAAATAGAAGTAGCTCCATTCTGTCTATTTATTCTGTCCAATTTTCAAATCTTTCATTTATTGCTGTAATTAGTTAGATAAGGGGTCAAATATAATTGGAATTGAATGATTGCTGCAATCTTGAGCACTAACTAACTTGGTTTGTTAACGATAAAACACTGGTACGAGTACGATCTGCACTTATGAATAACTATAATCATGAACAGCAATGGTTCTTTTTTTTTTTGATGGCATCTTGAAATATTTTCCAAGAAAAATAACATTTCAAGGCCGCGATCATAGTGGTCGTGGTGAAAACGTCACTAGTGACGTCATTATTTTCGCTCATGCGAAGCTCACAACGCTTAAGAGCTGTGTCGTAGTGGGCGTTCAGAAATTTGGCGCAATTTTTTAAAAGAAAAGATGGCGACCGAGAAAATTATATCATGTAAATGAAAGTATTATCTCACGTAAATAATAGAATGTGTTTCTCGAAAGTCTAAAAAAAATAATAAAATGAAAAATTACTTATCCCTTTACATACTAAATCACTGAATAACGACCCAATTACACTTTGATAGTTAATAATACGTGGTCTAAGTTTTCGCTTTTCACCATTGCGATTTTTGTAAAATTGCATTCCACTCTTCATCGGAACTAGATGACGTTGCATTAATAAATATCCTACTGTTGCCACAAAAGACATTTTAATTTTATTTAAACGTAAATTTTATAAATAATCCACGAAAATATAATATAAAAATTGAATTATATACATATTTTTAATATAAGTCAACTTTACCAATAATTAATAAAGTTTATTATAACTGCTTATAAACGGGGTTAAAATTAAAAAAATAACCTCTTCAAGCTTCTGACTTATTTTCGAGGTCGCCATTTGTAATGTTTACATGGACGGTTGAAATGCCCCATAGTCCATTCCACTTGGGTTTTCGATTGTAACACTCGCAAGCAAGTGGAACGGGCAAGACCGCGGTCGTGAGCGTGATCGTTTTGAGCGCTTAGTGGAACGCACCCTAATTACTTAGGACCAATTTTGAAACTTATTAACATTACGCGACTCTTTTAAAAGTGAAAAGATTATGGAAGAAATTAAAATCAAAATTAAATTTATAATTACATTTATTTTAAGCGAATTCAATCTTAAAAAAAATTATAATACATATTCGCCATTTTTATTTATTGCTGTGAGTGGTTGATGGGAATATATGAAAAACTAATTCTTCTTTTTCTTGCTTGACATTACACTGGGACCTTGGTCTCCTCGATGCTCTTCTCTTTGTATATTGCATCAGCCTTCCAAAAGTTTGCATTTATTAGATCCGTTCTGACTATAATTTTTTAAAAACACTATAAATACAACTTTGAATTTGAATGTGGTTATATAGAGTAATTTAAATCTATTTGCCCAAAATTGTAGCAGCCATAATATTTTCTCGTAAAAATTTGTTAAAACGTAGTACAGTGGTTCTTAGGATGTGATTCACAGTCTGTCCACAATGAAAAAGATAGACAACAAGTCCTCGCCAATAATTTCCTTAAAATTTATAGTTGGAATCATACGATAGTTGTGGTAAATAAAGGAACCAGGATACTTTAGTCAAAATGTTAATATGACTTTTATTAGTTAATATAAACAAAAAAAAATTAAAATGTGTTTAAAACATCAAGTTGAATAAAACGACTTTACGTACGAAGTTGGAATAATTCCAGGGATATTTATCATTAAGATATGAAGATAAACTCCAGAGAACACTTTGATTGAAAAGGAATTTAATATAAAAATACTTGATTCAGTGCTTGAAGTGCTATCTGTTGGCATGTTTCCATGATTAACTCTTCCTCACAACTGAAATCAGCCATTGTTTATTATTGGTTAAGGTTTATTATTATTATTATTATTTAATACTTTTGGGAAGAATGCCACTTTTACTAAAATTATTTAAATTAATTTTATAATAATTTCAATATATTTTCATATGAATGTAAAAGAAAAATCTCTATTTATAATAAAATAATTATTGTTCCAGATGGATTTTAAAGTGATTTTGGTGAAGTTGTGCAAAGTTTGTGGAGAAAATAAGTTCTGATACAATACTTGTTATTCGTTTGCAACCAGAGAATCATCAAGCACAGAAATTAAGACAAAGGTAAGATGAACTTAATTAGTTTAAAAACCTGTATTAATTTAATACATTTACACAGAAAATTTAGTTGTTAACCTTTTGCACATGGATCCTTCTTGATATTTAGGAAACTAACAACCCGTAGGGTGTATAGTAATGCAAAAATTTATTACAAGAAAATATTTGTTTACAAAATGTTTTCAATTTCACTTATTTTTTGAAGTACGAGGGTCGTTTGAAAAGTCCGTGCAAAAATAAAAACTACTTAATTTTTTGGGGTAAACCTTTTTTATTTTTCAACATAGTCTCCTTTTAGGCTTATACACTTCGTCCAACGCTGCTCTAGTTTGTTGATCCCTTCCGAATAATAGGATTTGTCCAAGTCTGAAAAATAGCCATTCGTTTCTGCAATCACCTCCTCGTTTGAATAAAATCTTTTTCCCGCCAGCCATTTCTTCATATTGGGGAACAAATAGTAGTCCGAGGGAGCCAAGTCTGGAGAATAGGGGGGGATGTGAAACGAATTGGAACCCTATTTTCATTAATTTTGCGACCACAACTGCTGAGGTGTGAGCTGGTGGGTTGTCGTGATGGAAAAGGACTGTTTTGTGGGCCAATCGTGGGCGTTTTTCTTGCAGTTCGGTTTTCAAACGGTCCAATAACGATGAATAATATGCACCTGTAATAGTTTTACTCTTTTCCAGATAGTCGATGAGGATTATTCCTTGGTCTTCGCCTTTTTTGGCTCAGATTCCCCCTTGGTAACCCATTGTTTAGATTGTTGTTTGGTCTCAGGAGTGTAGTGATGAATCCATGTTTCATCCACAGTGACGAAACGACGCTTAAAGTCCTGCGGATTCTTCTGGAACAGCTGCAAACCGTCCTTGCAACACTTCACACGATTTCGTTTTTGGTCAAGCGTGAGCAATCGCGGCACCCATCTTGCGGATAGCTTTGTCATGTCCAAATGTTGATGCAAAATATTATGTACCCGTTCATTCGAGATGCCCACAGCACTAGCAATCTCACGCACCTTCACTCTTCTGTCATCCATCACCATATCATGGATTTTATTAATGATTTCTGGAGTAGTAACCTCAACAGGGCGTCCAGAACGTTCAGCGTCACTTGTGCCCATATGGTCACTCCGAAAATTTTGAAACCACTGTTCTAATCGAAGGTGCAGAGTCACCATAATGTTTATCAAGCTTCTCTTTAGTCTCCTGAGGCGTTTTGCCTTTCATAAAGTAGTGTTTAATCAACACACGAAATTCTTTTTCGTCCATTTTTTTGAAAATCACTCGACTTCCTCGATTCAAACGAATGCCAAACACAAAGAAATAGACCGATCTGGCTGAAACTTGGTATGTGTCCTTCCAAGAGATGCTACTAACTAAACATAACCTCGATACGCGCCAGTGGTGCTATCTCTCTGACTTTGCACGGACTTTTCAAACGACCCTCGTAGTTTTGAAAATAAAATTGTGTATCTTCACCTTTTTTTTTGTTTACCTTATAAAAATTAATTTTGTACTTAATTAAATTATTAACTATTAATTAAGTAAGCCATTAGATGAGATTGTTAATTTGTTTGCTCCAGGAGTTGAACTCCTGTTGCAGTTAGAAACTTTAAACTAAAGTTGGAAGAACTTTAACTAGATACATACATTCTCTACTACAGCATTGTTAAAATAACATCAATTTAAATGTGGAAGTCTGTGTGTGTCCCTCTTGAGACGATAGGCCATCTTCTCTTCAATCTCCTTAGAGGATTACCTGGTAATGTGGAGGAAGATAGGTGTTCTATCAGAGGGGTTAGGATGAGCTGCTGTAG
This sequence comes from Rhodnius prolixus, assembly GCF_049639745.1. Taxonomy (NCBI): domain Eukaryota; kingdom Metazoa; phylum Arthropoda; class Insecta; order Hemiptera; family Reduviidae; genus Rhodnius; species Rhodnius prolixus. The sequence goes on from NW_027411582.1 coordinate 23,234,478, forward strand.
AATGGAATGATGAAATTTGAGAAAACGAGTGTTAGCAAGATCTGTAATGAAAGGTATTTTGAGGTCATTATGGATAGTGTGAGGTTAGATACATAGAACGGAGCGTTAAGAAGTTTTCGAAGTATTTTTGTGGCTGTAATGTCTGGGAGGCGTAGTGAGTTGGAACGCTTAGTCGATTCCCCCATACTTCTGTGCCGTATGACCAAATAGGTCGCAGTAACAGTAGATATAAGAGTCTTTTGTTATGTAGGTTAAGTTTAGATCGTCTGTCAAAGTAGTCTAGCGAGAAGTTTTGTAGCGTTGGTTAGTTTCTTGTCTTTTCAGTCTAGTCTGGGGGATTCCATGTCAACCGTTTGCTTCTAGGTACAGTCCTAGGTAGCGTACTTTGTCCACAGTTGGTACAGAAGTTTGGTTCAAGATGATAGGAGGTAGGATTTTTCGTCTGAGAGTAAATACTATATATTTTGATTCTCCATTTGTTGAGCCAGTCCTGTAAGTGGTTGATGTGCGTTTGAAGAGTTCGTGTAGCGATAAGAGGATCGGAATGAGGAGATAAGATTGCAATATCATCAGCAAAGGTGGGAAGGATGGTATTAAATAACTGTGTTAATTAATATATTTACACAGAAAATTTAGATGTTAACCTTTATCACAAAGATTCGTCTTGATTTTTTGGAAACAATCCGTACGGTTTTTTGGTAATTCAAAAATTTATTATAAGAAAATATTTATTGACAAACTTTTTTTAATTTAACTTATTTTTGAAGTACGTGAAGATAGTATGTATCTCAAATCATTTTCTGCAATAACTAAAAAATCAAACTTATCTTACTGTGAAATGTTAAAAACAAACTATTTACTATTTGGTATTGGAATTAGTTTTTAAGTTCATAAATCGTAAAGAAAGCAAATAATTATTGATAGTGTTCTTGTTTGCCACTCAAGTTTGTCAAGTTAAAAGTGGTTTTATTAAGTGAAAACAGAGAGTTGCCAATGGAGAGCAAAAAATTAAAGTTAAAAACACCGCTGGCTCGGCACCATTATTACTTTAATGCAAAACACAAATAGCTCCATAATATGCGTACAAGGAAGTGACATTTAACATATAATTGATTACTTGATCATGCAAACTGAAAACTGCTCAGTATATTTGCAGCCTCCGGATAGGGTTCTCTCGTTACAGATATTTGTGTTGAAGGTACAAATTTAGTCAAGGGAAGAGGAATTTTTAAATAAACCACTGGAATTTATAATTCAGTTTATAATGAGTAATGAACATCTCAGTGTTTAGAAGTATTTATAGAGAAGGCAGTGCCCATAAATTAAATTAGGCGTGTAATTAATTGAGGAGGATTTGTTTCTGCGCTGTGGCCTTTAATTAGATCTATTTTGCTCCCCATTAGTAGGAGATGAAATCCTACACCGTCCCAGAATATAATTCACTCTGGACCTCTGGTAAAGTTCAAGTAGAAGCTGTCTGCAACATATAACTAGGTTTTAATTTGGCTACTTCAGGTCAAAATTAAAGGAAATCAAGCACTTTCAGGATGTTTTTGGGAAATCCAAATAGAATGGGAATGCTATAGCGAGGGTATAGGACCTTTTCCACAATTCTCCAAACGAAAGCAACAGCCGTCTCTTGGAGGAATCTCTTGGAAGCAGAGAAGTCAGCATTCTTAACACTCTTCTAACACCCTTCCCTTCCAAGTGGAGTTATACATATATAACCATCTCCACCATCTAAAAATTTGCTATGGATTTCTGGGGACAGATTTCACAGCCCTCCTTAAGCCCCGCGTTAACTAGAAGAGACTACTTCTTACATCGGAGGCTCCATTTTTTGATTAAGTAATCCCTGTACTAACCTTGTGAGGTTAAATTTTGGATGTTTTCAAATTTCAAATCTTTATATCTCTCTTCTTATTTTTCAGATTTTAATGATTTCTTTACTGAATTGTAGAGAGAAGTTTACTCTACAACTGGTTTAAATCTCACTGATTTAGTGATAATAGTTAGTGAGATATAGAAGGTTAAATTTTGGATGTTTTCAAATTTCAAATCTTTATATCTCTCTTCTTATTTTTCAGATTTTAATGATTTCTTTACTGAATTGTAGAGAGAAGTTTACTCTACAACTGGTTTAAATCTCAATGATTTAGTGATAATAGTTAGTGAGATATAGAAGGTTAAATTTTAGATGTTTTCAAATTTCAAATCTTTATATCTCTCTTCTTATTTTTCAGATTTTAATGATTTCTTTACTGAATTGTAGAGAGAAGTTTACTCTACAACTGGTTTAAATCTCAATGATTTAGTGATAATAGTTAGTGAGATATAGAAGGTTAAATTTTGGATGTTTTCAAATTTCAAATCTTTATTTCTCTCTTCGTATTTTAAAATCATTAAGATTTTAATGATTTCTTTACTGAATTGTAGAGAGAAGTTTACTCTACAACTGGTTTAAATCTCAATGATTTAGTGATAATAGTTAGTGAGATATAGAAGGTTAAATTTTGGATGTTTTCAAATTTCAAATCTTTATTTCTCTCTTCGTATTTTAAAATCATTAAGATTTTAATGATTTCTTTACTGAATTGTAGAGAGAAGTTTACTCTACAACTGGTTTAAATCTCAATGATTTAGTGATAATAGTTAGTGAGATATAGAAGGTTAAATTTTGGATGTTTTCAAATTTCAAATCTTTATATCTCTCTTCTTATTTTTCAGATTTTAATGATTTCTTTACTGAATTGTAGAGAGAAGTTTACTCTACAACTGGTTTAAATCTCAATGATTTAGTGATAATAGTTAGTGAGATATAGAAGGTTAAATTTTGGATGTTTTCAAATTTCAAATCTTTATTTCTCTCTTCGTATTTTAAAATCATTAAGATTTTAATGATTTCTTTACTGAATTGTAGAGAGAAGTTTACTCTACAACTGGTTTAAATCTCAATGATTTAGTGATAATAGTTAGTGAGATATAGAAGGTTAAATTTTGGATGTTTTCAAATTTCAAATCTTTATATCTCTCTTCTTATTTTTCAGATTTTAATGATTTCTTTACTGAATTGTAGAGAGAAGTTTACTCTACAACTGGTTTAAATCTCAATGATTTAGTGATAATAGTTAGTGAGATATAGAAGGTTAAATTTTGGATGTTTTCAAATTTCAAATCTTTATTTCTCTCTTCGTATTTTAAAATCATTAAGATTTTAATGATTTCTTTACTGAATTGTAGAGAGAAGTTTACTCTACAACTGGTTTAAATCTCAATGATTTAGTGATAATAGTTAGTGAGATATAGAAGGTTAAATTTTGGATGTTTTCAAATTTCAAATCTTTATTTCTCTCTTCGTATTTTAAAATCATTAAGATTTTAATGATTTCTTTACTGAATTGTAGAGAGAAGTTTACTCTACAACTGGTTTAAATCTCACTGATTTAGTGATAATAGTTAGTGAGATATAGAAGGTTAAATTTTGGATGTTTTCATGGCTTGACACCTTGGATAAGGCTTCACTGAATTCTAGTTTAAGACAGCAATCTAGGTTTCTTGGTTTTCATCAGTATTGAAGCTATCGAAACATATGTGAAATAGATATGCCTTGTCGAAAGTCGATTTCCATCATAGCAGCATTTTGAAAAGAATAGAAAAGTATTAGAGAAGATTTCAATATAATATTCTATTTCATTTTAATTTGTTAACACTGTTTACTTAATCAGGGAAGGTAATCATAACCTATTTTTGTTTTGTATTTCTTTGTATTTATTTAATAGGAGAAGGTAGAAAAATGATCTCTCAGAATCCCGCTTATTTTAGTTCAATTTAGTAAATTATTTGTATTTAATTTAAAAAAAATGGTTTTATTTATTTAGTATTTTCCAGTCTCCTAATCCTTTAACGATTGCTCTGACGGACTCGTTTACCTTATTTATTAATTATTACTTTTTGTGTAAGTTTATTTTATTTTTTTAAATTCATCACTTTGAGATATTACAGCGTTTAAGGGTAAAAAAGATGATTGGCAATTTCTGTTATACAGTGACTCCCATTAATATTGGGACACCTATTACAAAATGATTTAAAAGGAAAATGAAAACAACATACAAAAGTTTGGAAATTTTTTTTTTTTAAATTACATTAGCAACATCTGTACAAATTATATATAAGTATAAATCGATGAAATTCCAAACTGTTAGGTAGCACTTTTTGAAAAAGTGTGAAATAAGGCTCTCAAAAATATTGGGACACCAGAAGTGCTAGAGTTTAAATGTTCAATATTTAAAATCTCCTACTATTTAATATTTGGTTGGTAATAATTTAATAGTTGCTTTTTGACTTAAAACAGCCCTCAAACGATCAGGCATAGGTGAAACAAGTTTTTGGTTAATTCAGGTGGTGTTTTTTTCCTATTCTTCCAGGAAACATCGTTTTAATTCATTTTTGTTAGATATTACTCGTTTACTTAAAGCACTGGCTAAATATTGCCATAAATGTTCAATGGGATTAAGATCTGGAGACTGCGGAGAGGTTTGGAATACTTTTGGGCAATTGTATAACAGTCACTGACCCAAGCCGTAGGTTTGGGGTCGTTATCTTGGTAGAATTTAGAAGACCCTAAAAGACCAAATGTTTGGGCACTTTTTTCAAATTATATTTTAATATATTACTATAAACCATTTTGTGCATCATTCCATCAATAAACACTAATTCTCCAAATCCTGATGCGGACATCTAGCCCCAAACCAGAACTGACCCACCTCCACCCAGAGGTGCAGCTATAAAACCCTATAAAACAGCTATAAAGTTGGCTGTAAATTCTTCTTTTCGAGTTCAGCATTCGCTTTCCTCCAGACCATAACCCTTCCATCTGACTGGAAAACATTAAATTTTGATTCATCGCTAGGGTATATCATTCCAAAAGTCACTATTTCCATTAAAATATTTTTCGGCAAATTTCACTCTCTTAACACTATTTATCTTACTGACAAAAGGATTCTTCCAGGCTACTCTACCATGATAGTCGAGTTTTCTTAGCACTCTCCGAACTGTTTCTGCTCCTTTTTTGCTCTCTGAACATGTCAAAAATTTCACATAGAAGTTTTGGAGCACTAAGTCGGTGATCTTTTCTAATTCTTTTAATATATAACGCTGCTCTCTCTCAGAGAGCAGTTGAGGACGGCCTTTTTGTGGGGTTGAAACAATTCTTTTTTCTTTTTGGTAACGCTGAATGATGTTCCACACAGTAGATGTTTTAGGTCCGATCAGTTTTTCTGTCTCTCTAACACTTTTTATCGTCTTTGTGCAAAGAAATTATAATATTTCTTTGTTCAATCGTTGTATTTGTATTTTTGCGCGACATGTTACACCTGGCTTGATTTATATAAACTAATTTAATTATTAATTTCATATTGAATATATGCTTAAGGTATATATTTACAAATTGTATAAATATTCGGGCAAAACCTTGGACAAACTATAAATTATAATAGCGTCCCAATACTTATGAGAGGTAGAATTTGCTATTATTATATATATTTTTTTTAATCTACCAAAACATTTTTATTTACTTATTTAAATAGTTTTTATTTAATTAATAGTAATTATAAAATGAAATGAATTTATAAAAATTTGAATAAATGGGTGCCACTTTTAATTTTCGTCAATTTTGAACTTCTGTATGTACTGTCCCAATATTAATGGGAGTCACTGTATATTTTTTATTATTTGTTTAATACGAAGTCTTCAAACAGAAGAAACACTAACCTTGTAACAATGTAAAAAATGATAATATTGTTAGAAACAAAAGCCCTGAAGATACCTAATCACTAGATTAAAAGCTTGGTAAAAAATATAAGTACAAAATATTATTTAAAAAAATATAGAAAATTTGAGGCAAACGCTATAAATTTACACTACCTTTTTTAGTGTAATGAATGTTAGTTTAATAAAAAACCAAATTACTAATTTAAAATACCATGACAAAATTAACTTTTTGAACAAATAGCATGTTCAAAGCATGAACAAAGTTGAAAACTAAAGTAGTTTTTATCACGTTTTCTAAATAATGGGCAAGGAAATAAATAAATTAACTTGTGGTAAAACTAAATTGTCAACAATTTGAAAATATTAACTGCAAAAAATTAGGTAAGATAACAAAAAAATAATCAACTTAGTGATTGGAAGTTTGGTAAGTGTTTCTTTTGGTGGTGAAAGTTTAAAGTAACGCTATCAAATTACTTAAGTGAATTAATGGGTTCTCATGCACAGGCAGTAATTTGTGTCACCAAACGGTGTTTCATAATATCCACAAAAAAAAAGAATGGATAGATTAACCTCTGTTAGATGAAAATGAAGAAGCTGGTTCCAGAAGGCTCTTACACAGATGTTTTTGGTGGAAGAAACTCTTATAACTAAGGAACGGAATTTTATGTATTTAAAAATGCCAAATATTTAATTAAAATATGCATTTATTTTCGTCAATTATGTGGAAAATATGTGATTTTCTTAAAATATTTCCTGGAATATTTAAGTAAAATGGACATTTTTTTTTATGAAAATGGATTTTTTTTTGGGGGGGGGGTCAAGTTATAATTATTTATACAAGAAAAGAACATTTTTACAATTATAAATAAGTTTGTGGAAAGGGATATCTGCTCTAACCAAAGCCCGACACAGATCTGTACTCAGAGTAGACTTACTTGATGATGGAGATGTAAGGAAGGCTTGATAGGACGTCCTCTCTTTCTTTCTGTTTTTATTCTCTATGTGCGATCCGGTGGCAATATGTTGGGTGACTTGGGAACGTTGAGAGCAAGAAACGCGCTTGTCACAAGCTGTGCAGTCAGTCTCCATCACTTCGAAAAAGTTCTGCTGGAAACTCGCGAAAATATTTAGCAACCAGTTGTTTGTTTGAGGCCGATGTTCGTGTCATTTCACCCAAAAAAGAATACACTAAGTGATCGAAAGAAACGAATTGGACACTTCAACGAACGAGCTGAAAGAACAGACATCAGACAACTTCAAAGAACTAACAAGTGCCCGTCACTGTTTAACAGCATTCTGTGTAAATTACAATGACCATTGTACCCACTGTGATGCACAGCCCTACAGTCTGTGGTTCACAGTTCCTGTCAACCATCTCCCAATTATGAAAATATGCCCAAAATGAAAAATATGAAAAAATATGTACATATTTTGATTAAATATATAGAAATATTTATTTATTTTAATCAAATATGTATAAATATGCGATAACATCCAAATATGTGGAAATATGTGAAATAAAAGTAGACTCAAACGGCTTAAAAAGTGTCAGTATGAATACTTCTAGTTGAAAAACGTCTGTAAATTGCCTAGAAAAAAATATGTAAATACATACGAATCCGTTCCCTACTTATAACTGACTCTTGAGCTTTCCCTAAACACCAGGGAATCGAAGCACAATGCATTGACAGTAACAATGCATTATTTTGACCCCAATTCAAATATAAACGCTTGAGGACTACTCTTAGATACGTAATATAGACTTTTAAATATGATACTCCTCTGAACGGATTCAATCTAATCCATATAAGAAATGCTCAAAAGCTCGATAGAATATAATAGAAAGACTTGATCTATTGATTAAAAGAGCTTCATCAAACCAGTTTTTGCATTGTATGGTCAATAAAATTTTGTTTGGCATTGCTCACAATTATTAGACCAGTTTTTAAAATGCTGGTAGATCTGAATGAATTAAATTTGTTTTAAGATTGAACAGCTGACAGAACAGCTTACTTATTTGAGCAGCATTTCCCAACCACCAATGGTACGCGAGTTGCTGATTGGTGGTACGCGAAAAATAATCAATGATGGCGGACATAGTAAATTAAATAATACAAACGTTTTTTCCAATAACACATAAAAATTGTTTTAATTATGTATATTGTACAGCAATAAGGTTAGTCTGTCTCAAGACATACGAAAAAAATATAATAGCACATTTAACAGGATTAAAATTGCCTTTCATGGAGTATTTTCCAAAATCCGAAAACACAAATGATAACTGGATTCCAAATCCCTTCTATAAAGAAAATTTAGGAAAAGCTACGTCATTATCCGATAAAAGGTAAAGAAAATTTAATAGAATTATCACGTGACAGAACTTAAGTGATAACTAAATTAAATATCTGCTTAAAGAGACTGGATTGTAATGAGTAAGCTCTATCCAAGCAACATTAAATTTAATTGGTACTTACAGGTAGTTGAATGCTTGAAAGATATTAATTTATAAGATTTGGGCACAAATATAATAATCCTAAAGAAGAACTTTGTAGATTAATTAATAATTTTAAAGAGAAAAATATGTACATAATTTTTAATTGTTTAAAAAAAGTGTTAAAACTAAGATCTTACACAGTACAAAGTTTATAAAGTGAACATGAACTTGGAACTCCTCTGTAACAGATACATTGTATCTCTATACAAATACAGATAATAATAATAAAATAACACACTCGGAATAACAAATTTCACGAAACTCGAACTCCTTTAGTAACAGATACATTGTATCTCTATACAAATACAGATAATAATAATAAAATAACACACTCGGAATAACAAATTTCACGAAACTCGAACTCCTTTAGTAACAGATACATTGTATCTCTATACAAATACAGATAATAATAATAAAATAACACACTCGGAATAACAAATTTCACGAAACTCGAACTCCTTTAGTAACAGATACATTGTATCTCTATACAAATACAGATAATAATAATAAAATAACACACTCGGAATAACAAATTTCACGAAATACAATCATTTTTACGAAATACTTAGGGTTGCTTTCTTAAAACCTGGTTGTCCTTGCCCTTTCTTAAATTACGAAATGACCCTTTTGTTTTTTTTTCCAGATATTATTCACACAAATCTAATTTATTTTATTGTATTTTTGATTCAAGTTCTGACTTCTGAGACTTCTTCATTTGGCGTATTGTTTTTCTGTTCTAACTGAACTGAATAGGGCAACAGGTTGTTGATTTAACGATGAACGAAATGCAAAAAATGGCACTGGATTAGATGTTTCTGATCAATTATGTTCTTATGGTAGGTGAAGTCCTTTCATAATACCGACGCTGTTTTGAGGCCTACTTTTTTTGCAATTAATCGCAGATTTCTGCATCAATTTGTAAAACAACCACTATTCATGGTATATCTTTCGAAAGGTGTTTGTATGTAGATGTGTTTCATGAATAGTGCACTTTTTAAACTTATATAATATTTTTGAGAAAAATGAAGTCAAAGTTTTTGAAAAAATTAGAAACTTGCCTTATGTTTGGGCCACAAAGTGAAACACTTGATATTATTATTTTGGAATATAAATTAGCTTATTTAAAAGGAAATTTAACCTTCTTTCTAATGAGCTCATTGAAATTGCTGTAGCTTTAATAGTTTGAGAAATACTAGACAAATGTTTGCTAAAAAGTAGTGATATACCTTGAAAAAACATAAATAATTAAAAATATCTATAAAACGGAGCCGAATCGAGCCATAGTTTATATGGAATTTTTTGTTGCAAATGATGCCCAGAATCGCCTCCCGAAGTTACCGTAGTCTTATGCTGAACACCCTGTATATTCCCGGGCCCCAAAATCCTATCGACGGCTCTGAATGTACCTAATATTTTTTGGGTGTCCTTTTTTGCAACTTTATAGAATTGGCAATCCTAGAAGTGGTAGAATTTAGCATGCTGTACTACCAAGTGGTACGCGAGCCAAAAAAAAAGGTTGGGAAACGCTGCTTTAGAGAGATGACCCTGGTTGCAGCATCTGAGAACATCCAACGTAACTTAACTTCTCCCAAAAACAGTTTCAAATAAAAAAGATTAAAATGCAGTGAGATAAATAAAACATTAAGTTAAAGGTAATTCATTTGGGCTATTTTCAAAATAAATTGAAATGGGAAACTACCAATAGAAAATATTACTAAATTTTCCTTCACACTGAGCTCAACAAAAGTAAGTACGAGGGTCGTTTGAAAAGTCCGTGCAAAAATAAAAATACTTAATTTTTTGGGGTAAACCTTTTTTATTTTTCAACATAGTCTCCTTTTAGGCTTATACACTTCGTCCAACGCTGCTCTAGTTTGTTGATCCCTTCCGAATAATAGGATTTGTCCAAGTCTGAAAAATAGCCATTCGTTTCTGCAATCACCTCCTCGTTTGAATAAAATCTTTTTCCCGCCAGCCATTTCTTCATATTGGGGAACAAATAGTAGTCCGAGGGAGCCAAGTCTGGCGAATAGGGGGGGATGTGAAACGAATTGGAACCCTATTTTCATTAATTTTGCGACCACAACTGCTGAGGTGTGAGCTGGTGGGTTGTCGTGATGGAAAAGGACTGTTTTGTGGGCCAATCGTGGGCGTTATTCTTGCAGTTCGGTTTTCAAACGGTCCAATAACGATGAATAATATGCACCTGTAATAGTTTTACTCTTTTCCAGATAGTCGATGAGGATTTTTCCTTGGTCTTCGCCTTTTTTGGCTCAGATTCCCCCTTGGTAACCCATTGTTTAGATTGTTGTTTGGTCTCAGGAGTGTAGTGATGTATCCATGTTTCATCCACAGTGACGAAACGACGCTTAAAGTCCTGCGGATTCTTCTGGAACAGCTGCAAACCGTCCTTGCAACACTTCACACGATTTCGTTTTTGGTCAAGCGTGAGCAATCGCGGCACCCATCTTGCGGATAGCTTTGTCATGTCCAAATGTTGATGCAAAATATTATGTACCCGTTCATTCGAGATGCCCACAGCACTAGCAATCTCATGCACCTTCACTCTTCTGTCATCCATCAGCATATCATGGATTTTATCAATAGTTTCTGGAGTAGTAACCTCAACAGGGCGTCCAGAACGTTCAGCGTCACTTGTGCCCATATGGCCACTCCGAAAATTTTGAAACCACTTATAAACTGTTCTAATCGAAGGTGCAGAGTCACCATAATGTTTATCAAGCTTCTCTTTAGTCTCCTGAGGCGTTTTGCCTTTCATAAAGTAGTGTTTAATCAACACACGAAATTCTTTTTCGTCCATTTTTGGAAAATCACTCGACTTCCTCGATTCAAACGAATGCCAAACACAAAGAAATAGACCGATCTGGCTGAAACTTGGTGTATGTTCTTTCAAGAGATGCTACTAACTAAACATAACCTCGATACGCGCCAGTGGTGCTATCTCTCTGACTTTGCACGGACTTTTCAAACGACCCTCGTAAAAAACAATACGGTTCTTTCTCACGAGAATTTTGTAGAAATTTTATGACAATGTTTTGTAAAAAATTAACCCGTAAAAACTAGATTGTTTCAACAGTTATTACTATACGTGGATGTAGTAGCCATTGCTACTCTTGGTTGTACATATTCTTTGAAGGAGATAAAAGTAAAAAAACATGGTAACAAAACAATTTACAGATATGAGAGGAATAAAACCTCCCCAAGTGTTAACGATATAACCTTGTATAACCCTAGGTTAGATGATTGGAAGGTAGTATTACCACTTTTTATTGTAGGTTATTATTTTTATTTTTCACAACCAATGGGGTTATAAATTCTACAGGTCACCTTTTTTGCACTCATATCATTTTTAATTCTAGCCCTAAATAATTTTTATCCTTGCATAATAAGTTTAGAATTATCTACTCTCATTTCTATTGTTTTTGGTCACGTACGGATGATAATTAAAATAATAAATATTTATTAAATGTTCATTGTAGTTTATATTCCTATTAATGTGACGTAAAAAAATTAAAATAAATACACGCAAGTTTGTAATTTTAGACAGGGGCTACTTGATCGTCAATCTAGACTAGAAGAAAAAAAAAGGCTAAAATATTTTGTATTATTTTATGAGTTCATTGGCCACTACATTATGTTTGACATGCGAAGCCATATTTTAATGGATTATTGAATAATGCTAATTGAATCTAAAATCACCAAACATTTTATTTCTGGGTTCTCTTTTTAGAGTCAGTCCCTCATGCTATCATTTATACAGGGTGTTTCAGGGTTAAGTGTCCTAACTGAAAATATGAATTTAGGACCTCAAAACAAGAAAAAAAATTTCCTCTGACGCTTTGTTTACGGTGATATTCACGTCTAAAGATTTCCATTTTATGAATTATTATTAGGTAGGTTATAATACCAAAAAATTAATAATGTCTTCCAATTACTTAATTAATAGCTAATAATGACAATTAAAAGTAAATAATAAAGAAAATGATGAATCGGTATCTTTCTTCCTCAGCAGCAATAGCCGAACGGCACTGGATTGCTGTTATTGATTCAATTACTCTTCTTCTTAAAGAATGAAGATCATTGACCGGCATTTCATAGACTTTTCCTTTAATGGCACCCCAAGCAAAACAATCCACTGGTGTCAGATCTGGAGAGCAAGCAGGCTAAGCCACCGGTCCTGCTCGGCCAATCCATCGATTGGGATAATGTGTTGATTTAGCCACTGTCGTGGATCTCTGCCGCAATGTGCTGTACAACCATCTAATTGAAACCATGAGTTCCTTCTGAGTTGAAGCGGAACAACATCAATCAAAATGTAATAATCATTACAAAGAAACTGCAGAAATGTGTCCCGCATTAAGCCTAGGTGGTAAGTAATGCGGGCCAATTAAAATATTGTCTAATATCACTGAAACTGGTGTGCTGAAAATGGTGCACACGAATTGCTTGAGGATTTTTCCAGCATCCAGAGATGATAAGTGTTCTGGTTGAACATTTCTTGTGAGAGTAGCTTCATCCGTCCAGAGAATATGACGCGAAAATTGTGGCTTAAGATCAACTTGATTTAAATACCAATCGTAAAAATTTCTTTGACAAAATTCTTGAGGTAATACATGTCGTACCTGTTGATGTGGGTGACGTCCATCTGCAGAGAGAGTTCTCCTAACTGTAATTGGCGTAATATGTAATTCAGCTGCAGCTCTTCGTACAATGGCAGACGGATTATCATCAAAATATTGTAATATTGTCGCACTCCTTTCATTTCATTAAGGGGCTAGAGCTCCATCAGCATGTGGAATTAAAGCAAATATAACAGTTACTCTAAGACGTTGAAATGTGGACCTAAAGATAGTCTTTTATTCGGAAATCACACGGAATATTCACGACGGGCAGCATTGCAAAAAGCATAAACAAACACCATACCAGCATATTCACTGTTAGAATAAATGCGATGCATAATGGATACAAACTCTGTAAAAGCGTCAAACTGATAAATGTTATTGAGAAAGAGTTATTATTTAGAAAATCCACAGAGCAAATTCCAGATGGTATTATTCCGTAAAATGTCAATATTGGTATGTGCAGTTAGATTTAGATTTAGATTTTGAAAAGACGGGGCGGGACCCTATCCCCACGGCACTGCAGCCACACGAGGCTTATTGTGCCTTCCCCTTAAACCTAGTAGGTGAAACCTCCCCTCCTAAGAAGGTCGAGAGCTTTCCCTACTAGTTCCTTCTGCGCTGTTATCTCCTTTGGCCTCAAGGTTCCAAAGATGTCATAGCGCAGTCTCTCAATTGCAACGCAATCGAACAACAGGTGAGAGGCCGTTTCCTCCTCTTCCTGGCACAATCTGCACAAAGGTTCCGAGCTAATAAGCCCTATCTTGTGCAGGTGCTTTCTGAACCTTCCGTGCCCCGTGAGTAGGCCTGTAATCAGAGTAATCTGATTCCTGCCTAAACCTAGAGTCACTTTAGTTCTTTGTTTGCACAACAAGGGCATAACCCTCTTGCTGTGTTTGACCCCTGGAAGCATCACCCAGTACTTTTCGTGTTCTCTCCAGATCCAGTCTCTGAGAGCCTCACGAACTGCACCCCTAGTGATCCCCAGGACTGGTTCCGGACCAGTGAAGGGAGTATTAGCTCCATTCCTGGCCAACTGATCAGCTATTTCGTTCCCCTTGATCCCCACATGGCCCGGCACCCATTCCAATCGGAGTTTGTTGTGCCGAGCCAGCTGATCTAGGGCCTTTTTACATTCCCAGACCAGGGAAGAGGTGGGTATGTGCAGTTAGAGACACGAGGTGATTTTAGCAGTTATACAATCAATTTATCATTCGTGCTAAAATCTTTAGACGCGAATATCTCATAAACAAAGCGTTAACGGGCATACCTGAAAAAGGAAAATTTGTTTCTTGTTTTGAGGTCCTAAATTCATATTTTCAGTTAGGACACTTAACCCTGAAACACCCTGTATAATAAGCTAAAAAATTTTTTTTTTTTCTTTATTAAGGATTCGTAAATCTGGTATCACTGGTGTCCGAAACTTTCTCAATGAATAGCCCGTTTTGTAATTAATTTCTTATTACAAGTTACAGAAGGGTTTAAAAATTCTAAATAAAAAAAAAGCTATGACTAAACCAAAGTGCTTTGACACTTAAATTTAAGATATTTTAAAAAAAGTGGTTTTAATCAGTTTGTGCAATGAAAGGTTTACATTTTTGGCTAATCTATAGAATAGCTCCCCGGGGGCGTGGCCTGTTTATTTTTAGGGGGTGGGAAGTACAGCGCACCTACCGGTGAGATTTTAAACTACTTCCCGCCAATGAACTGTTTCGGATTGTGCGAATTTCGTAACTCTTATGTTTCGCGCGCATGCGCAGTACACTTACTGCATAGTAACTGCTTCCTGTTTAATGTATTAATAGTTCCCGCGAGTGCCCTGTTTGTGACTTTTTTTTTGTAACTTTATGATTATGAGCGTTTTAAATTTGCAGTTTTTTTTTTTTTTAAATTAAAGCATGATTGTAGTGTGAGTGAGGATGGAGTAATGAACTTTATAAAATTTTGTTCGATTTTCTGGAGGGAGTTCGACAAGTATACCCTCCTCAGGAAAAGGACTCCACAGAATAAGGTAAGTTTCTTTTGTGTTGTTCTGTTTAATTATTGTAATGAATCTTGTGACACAAATTAAAAAATTGAGGGTGATTATTTAGGTTAGGAGGGGGGTAAGAAAAAATCAGGGGGTGTGGGGGGCGAAGCCCCCCCCATTAAGAAATAAATAAATCAGGGGGTGTTTAAATAGAAATATCAATCCTAAATAAATAATTCGAAGTGATTCTGATTCGCTGTTACCATATAACCCGCTAGATTTAAGTGTAAATATAAAATAAAGAAATAGTTTTATATTTATATTTGAATATGGCGGGTTCTATAGTAACAGCGAATCAGAATCACTTCGAATTAGGCCACACCTCCGGGGAGCTATTCTTAAGATTTACCACATTTTTTAATGTTTACCTCAAATCTGTGTGGAAAATGTATGTACATACTTTCATTAAATTTCCAGTAATAATTAGAGAGGTTACTTATTATTTTAGACAGGTTATGTTTTTATAAATGGCTGCAGCATTTCATAAATTATTAACTGAATAGAACATTCGTAAAAATCTGGTATATTTACTTTACTTTCCCTGATTTATACATTTTTTTAAATTCTTTTAAAAAAGAGTTTTTTTTTTTTTTCAATACTGTCAAGATTTTAAAATTGCAGGTTACACTGTAATGGATCCTCAGATAGAGCTCTAAAAACTGTTTTTCAAGGTAAATAACTCAAATCGAATGTACGTAATTTATATACAAAGTTCAGAAAAAAAAATATATATAGGTGGCATTTTTAAAAAATCTAATAAAAGGGAAATATTAAAGCCGACAGGTGGTACTTCTAGTTATGGGTTTTATTATTCCATTATTTGTAACAGGAAGGTTACAGGTAGGTTACTTCTGCACTAACCAACAGTCACCATTTATTGAAGTAAAGTTAAAGTAAACTAGTCCCTGTTGTTAGAATTGCTTAATTTTCCCTTCTTCCAAGTTTACATTTTATATCCACGCTTTGCTCTACAGTGTTGTATAAAAAGGGAAGGTTGAAATGTAGATTTCAACTGCCAGAGAAATGTTAGACTGTAATTTTCAGCAACAAAATATAGGACAGAGTAAATATTTAA
This sequence comes from Rhodnius prolixus, assembly GCF_049639745.1. Taxonomy (NCBI): domain Eukaryota; kingdom Metazoa; phylum Arthropoda; class Insecta; order Hemiptera; family Reduviidae; genus Rhodnius; species Rhodnius prolixus. The sequence continues at coordinate 23,250,485 of NW_027411582.1, forward strand.
AGGGTTTATATTGTGTACTACCATTACGATGTAAGGGCATTAGAAGGGTTAGGCCACTATACTTATGAAATATACATGCGACTAGATAAGGCCGTTTATTTTTATTCTTCGTATTATCACACTTCTACTCACCACATGGAAAAGAAGAGGTATTGCAATCGTGTCCAATTTTTGGAAATGTTTTTGATATTTTTGAGGAACAATGAAAGCTATTTTCACCAATAATCCATAGATTAGAGTGGGTACCTTCAATTGAAACATCTCAAAAATCAAGTACCCAGTAGAATATAAATTATTATCCATTTTTGGATTTTTCCAACATTCCAAATACAGATAATTCGACTCCACAGTTATGTCATCCCACCCAAAAAAATAAAAAAAATCCTTCATTCCCACGCAGACGTTACATCTCATGTCCTTGCACCCAATCCAGATCATTTCATATCATCCCGCGCAGTATAAAACCCACATAAAATTCCTTACGTATCTGGGCCTCACATAAGATGGTCCAAAATCAAATTCTCAATCCAGAGCTAAAAGTAAATGCACAATCTTCACCCTCATATGTACAACTCTGTCCAATATCCACTTCTATGGAACTTGAAGACTCCTATTGTTGATAGAGTTCGCTATCTTAGGACTTAACCCTTGATAAGCTACTCACCTGGAATCCATTCAGTTAGAAACTAAAATGTTGGTAGTAACTTCTCAGTACATTATTTGACTGACATTCTTAACTCTCAACAGAAAATAATAAGACTTATGAGCACAATGTCATTTTAAATCCACTATACGGATTTATAGATGCTACAATCAAGCATTTGAATTCCAATCAGTTCAGTAAGATGGCCAATGATCCCCGCTAGTTTTCAAATCTAACTTTCCACATTGACATTAAGAAGGCACAACGGTAGCCGAGCGGGTTAAGAGGCGAGACCTGCAAAGCTAATATGCATTGTGGTACTGGGTTCGATTCCCCGGTCTTAGGCCTTGGATTTTATTTAATGGTTAATAAAAAGAAATTTACAATAAAGTATGTTTGCTAGTCGCCTCCGTCCATGACACCTAATTGGTAGTTGGACGTTAAGCCCCGCCTGAAAAAATAGGCGATTACTTAACTTAACTAAAAAATGAATCAGTTAGAACTAAAGATATTTAGTAAGACAAAATTCACTCCAAATGTTTTGTCTTGCAATTTACTTAGAAATACTATAAAGAAAACTGTGCAGCACATTGTAGAAATTATTTTTTATAAAATCCAAATTCAATGAATTTAACTTCTATATCAGTGATTCTCAACCACTGAAGCACGCGAAAGTACCGCGAAAGTTTTGAAGTGTGCGCGCCAAATTTTAGAAATGCATACAATAAATATTATATAATTAATGTAGAAGACGATATGAGAGTAGCATTATCATTTATACGACCAAATATAAAGGAAATTAACAAAAAACATCAAGCTCAAATTTCTCATTAAAAGTTTTCTTATTATTAACTTGTAATTAATACCTTAATAAACATATTGTAACGAAGTTGACCTGGGCAGAGAAGAAAGGCCTAGATTGTGCTAGGGATTGAGCGACCAAAGTCGGTAACAGGCCGCCACTGTGTAAACAAAAGGGCCGGTCTATACCTGAGGAGAAAACAAAGGCCTAGATTGTTCTAGGGGTTGAGTGACCAAAGTCGGTAACAGGCCACCACTGTGTAGACAAAAGGGCCGGTCTCTACCTGAACTGGAAAAGAAAGGCCTAGATTGTTCTAGGGGTTAAGCGATCAAAGTCGGTAACAGGCCACCACTGTGTAGACAAAAGGGCCGGTCTTTACCTGAACTGAAAGGAAAGGGCTAGATTGTTCAAAGAGTTTAGTGGCCGTAGCCTGTAACGGACCACCGCTGTGTAAAAGCCAGCTAAGAGAAAGGCTCCAGTTGGGGTGGTGGCAGTATGTGTTTTCCCAGCCAATGAGCGGCAGGTGGGAGCAAGACAGGCGGAGTTGGAGTGTGACAGAAGGTTGGAGGAGGGCGGCCCCAGTTGGGGTGGTGGCAGTATGTGTTTTCCTCAGCCAGTGACCGGCCGGTGGGCGTGACACAGACGTAGTGGGGCAGACGCAGTTAAAAGGAGGCAGACACAGCTGGAGAAGTCAGTTTTTAGTCAAGTTTTTGAGTTAGTCTTGGAAAGTTAGTTTGGAGAGACATTTTGGAAGTGATAGTTTTTGAGAGAGTCAGTGTTGCGGAGTGCTTCAAAGTTAGCCAGTTAGGCGGTTAGTCAGTTAGTGAGCAGTGCTTTAATAGTGCGGTTGAGTCTAGCGCAATTCGGTGCAGTGCGGACCAGTGGTCAGTCGTGGAACAGTTTTGTCAGCGTGCAACAGTAAACTGTTGTGACTGTTGTAAATGGTAACTGTAATGAATAGCGTTAGTTGCTAGTAAATGTTAATGTGTTAATAAATAAGATTATTACTTACAAATTTAGCGAGTTTTATTATTTAATCAAACCCACATATTTAAAGTAACTAGTGGCAGGCATTAGTTATAGTTGTGAAGTTTTTAGTTAAAAAGATAGAAAAAACTATTTTAAACAGTGTATTATGGATAAGTAAAATATTTTTAAACTTATTGTTAGTGTACCGCCAAAATTTTAAAATTGTTGTGTTTTTTGAGAATCACTGTACTATATATAAACAAATAAAGTCCACATTGTGATTTAGTTTCTAGTTGGCAGTAAATAGATAGATAGAAATAGTTTTATTTAAACCATTAATAATTTACAAAGAAAAAATTGTACTAAAGTAATAGCTGACAGAGGCATTGGCTGTCTGTCAGGAGTGCCAATTGCAAGTAAGGCAGTACATCAATTAGATTCAATTATTAAAAATAGTACAATGACAAAATGTAAGTAATAAAAGAACAAAATTAAAATAATAAAAAAAGTAACACAATTTTTCCACTTTAAAATTATATTTTTATTTTAATTCATCATTAACCCATCTACCATTTAATAATTGAATTGGCTAACTAAAAAGGAACGATCCTTGTTGACAGTATTAGATAATGAAATAGAAGCAGAATACACTATACCCGCAAGTAAACCCAATTTTCCTATTTAAATACATAGTGGGTCTATCTGGAACCCAGATATAGTTCTCTAATCTAGTAATACAAGTTGCATTCAAAGTTTATCTATTACACTTGATTGGTCCATTCCCCACAATGGCCGAGCTTAGACTGTTTACTCGAAGCGGCACCTTTACCGCAACCAAACTACCCTATTCTTGTTCTTGTAGTACAATTTCTGGGCCACAACAAGATTTCCTGTATTTATTTCTGGCTGAACAGAATCAAAACTTGTTCTTTTGTTTAGAATACTGCTGATAACCGTCCATCTTTTATGTCAATCTCCAGTAAACAAATCTATTTCAAAGTATTATCTAACCAAGTTTTTCTCGTCGAAGTTTAAATAATTTTATTTAACTTAACAATAATGTTTAAGTATAGAACGTGCCACATTCACTCAGTAGAAAAATACTTTTTCATGTGATATGCAGTTATACAGGGTGTTCATTTTAAGACGGCTCAAATGCATTTCATGCTTAAACGGCTAATCTGAGCAAATATATGGAAAAAATTTGTTGCCCGTCATCTCTAGTTTCAGAATATGTGACTTGATTTTAGATTCCTGCCCGCATACACGACTGACGCGCGACCAAAAGTGAGGGTTCATACTTGATCCCCATTTTCGTATACACAGTTTTAAAGAGTATAATATGTTATGAAAGAAACCGAAAACCGCAATTCGATATCATCAAAATTAAAGGTGCTAGGCCATTTCAAAATCTGATATTTATTAATCATATTTCAATTTTTTAACTTGTTATCAAAGAGAAAGAAGAGCACGCGATAGGTCATTTTGATGTATTTTTTCATCCCCTTTCTACTAAAAATATTGCCAAGGCAGTAAAGCTAGTATTTTTCTTAATATCGGGAAATAAGTCGTTTTCCGAGGGATTTTTCTAAGCAATAATCAAATGTTAAGAGCTTTAGATGTTCTCAAGCATACACGAAATGGCTAAAAATTAATTTTACATCTGTTACAAACAAGAAGGTTTAATAATTATTTGGTAATTTTGGGAGAGTTGCATTTAATTACCAAAAAACATTGGAAACCTCCTGCCACATATTTACGAGGGTCGTTTGAAAAGTCCGTGCAAAGTCAGAGAGATAGCACCACTGGCGCGTATCGAGGTTATGTTTAGTTAGTAGCATCTCTTGGAAGAACACACACCAAGTTTCAGCCAGATCGGTCTATTTCTTTGTGTTTGGCATTCGTTTGAATCGAGGAAGTCGAGTGATTTTCAAAAAATGGACGAAAAAGAATTTCGTGTGTTGATTAAACACTACTTTATGAAAGGCAAAACGCCTCAGGAGACTAAAGAGAAGCTTGATAAACATTATGGTGACTCTGCACCTTCGATTAGAACAGTTTATAAGTGGTTTCAAAATTTTCGGAGTGGCCATATGGGCACAAGTGACGCTGAACGTTCTGGACGCCCTGTTGAGGTTACTACTCCAGAAATCATTGATAAAATCCATGAAATGGTGATGGATATCAGAAGAGTGAAGGTGCGTGAGATTGCTAGTGCTGTGGGCATCTCGAATGAACGGGTACATAATATTTTGCATCAACATTTGGACATGACAAAGCTATCCGCAAGATGGGTGCCGCGATTGCTCACGCTTGTCCAAAAACGAAATCGTGTGAAGTGTTGCAAGGACGGTTTGCAGCTGTTCCAGAAGAATCCGCAGTACTTTAAGCGTCGTTTCGTCACTGTGGATGAAACATGGATACATCACTACACTCCTGAGACCAAAGAACAATCTAAACAATGGGTTACTAAGGGGGAATCTGCGCCAAAAAAGGCGAAGACCGTTCCTTCGGCCGGAAAGATTATGGCGACTGTCTTTTGGGATTCGCAAGGAATAATCCTCATCGAATATCTGGAAAAGGGTAAAACTATTACAGGTGCATATTATTCATCGTTATTGGACCGTTTGAAAACCGAGCTGCAAGAAAAACGCCCACAATTGGCCCACAAAAAAGTCCTTTTCCATCACGACAACGCACCAGCTCACACCTCAGCAGTTGTGGTCGCAAAATTAATGGAAATAGGGTTCCAACTCGTTTCACATCCCCCCCTATTCTCCAGACTTGGCTCCCTCGGACCACTATTTGTTCCCCAATATGAAGAAATGGCTGGCGGGAAAAAGATTTTATTGAAACGAGGAGGTGATTGCAGAAACGAATGGCTATTTTTCAGACTTGGACAAATCCTATTATTCGGAAGGGATCAACAAACTAGAGCAGCGTTGGACGAAGTGTATAAGCCTAAAAGGAGACTATGTTGAAAAATAAAAAAGGTTTACCTCAAAAAATTAAGTAGTTTTTATTTTTGCACGGACTTTTCAAACGACCCTCGTAAGTGATCAATATCTTTCATGTAAAGGATCAAACTTATTCCTTAATTTATCAAATAATGCACTTTACTCAAAGGCTCCTTTAGTCTTATCCTCGGTCTCGCAAGCCAGGTTAGCCTGGAGGTTATCAACTGCCCTCTGTATCTGAGGAGGCACCTTTAAAGGCACAGTACATGCTTCACAAGTTGAGTAAAGTGCATTATTTGAAAAATTAAGGAATAAGTTTGATCCTTTACATGAAAGATATTGATCACCTAAATATGTGGCAGGAGGTTTCCAATTTTTTTGGTAATTAAACGCAACTCTCCCAAAATTACCAAATAATTATTAAACCTTCTTGTTTGTAACAGATGTAAAATTAATTTTTAGCCATTTCGTGTATGCTTGAGAACATCTAAAGCTCTTAACATTTGATTATTACTTAGAAAATCACTCGGAAAACTACTTATTTCCCGATATTAAGAAAAATACTAGCTTTACTGCCTTGGCAATATTTTTAGTAGAAAGGGGATGAAAAAATACATAAAAATGACCTATCGCGTGCTCTTCTTTCTCTTTGATAACAAGTTAAAAAATTGAAATATGATTAATAAATATCAGATTTTGAAATAGCCTAGCACCTTTAATTTTGAAGATATCGAATTGCGGTTTCCGGTTTCTTTCATAACTTTTTATACTCTTTAAAACTGTGCATATGAAAAAGGGGGTCAACTGCGAACCCTCACTTTTGGTCGCGCGTCAGCCGCGTATGCGGGCAGGAATCTAAAATCAAGTCACATATTCTGAAACTAGAGGTGATGGGCAACAAATTTTTCCTCTACCATTTTTTTGCTCAGATTAACCGTTTAAGCATGAAATGCATTTGAGCCGTCTTAAAATGGAGCACCCTGTATATTTTGAGGGAAATTTTGTGATAAAAACAAAAAAAGCTCACCTGATAGATAGATGAGTTCAATTTTAATTTTTTGTTTAGTAAAATTGATTATTCTTAACAGTCTTTGTTTATTGTGAATTTATGAGCATATTTGTGAAATATAACACCTGCTTTTCCTGAGAAATTCTATAATTTCTGGGAGTTGCGATTTTTTTTGGACTGGGAGTTTATATTATTATTTAAGGAAATTTAAGCAAGTAAATTGTTGTAGAGAAAATCGATTAAGTGATCGTTTAGTGCTATTCTTTGAAAGCGGTACTTCTTGCTTCTCACTTTATCGATGCGCTGATAAATATTGATAGTGGATACCTTATCAATCATTAACGCTGATTGAACATTGCACTGGTGAAACAAAAGTGTGACTGACTTTTATAACAACTGTTCGATCTAATAACTGTTTTAGTGTTACAATAACCAATCATATGATCACTTCGTAACTATATCTTTCTACCATTTCACCAAATCGTTGCCCAATTCTATCATTACGCTTCTCTTCACCGACCTTTCGCTTTCAATTAACATTAAAGTGAATGTTTTATCGTACTGTAGACAAGTGGGCTTAATTTGAATAAATGTTTTACGATTCATTTGTCTTTTTATTTTCTGTGGTGAGACTAGTGTTAAAAATAATCACAGATTTAATTTTGATCTGCCTCTCTCTCCCACTTAGATGTTAACTTAAGTTCACAAGAGATCTTGAAATACAAAATTAATTTGGTATACTTTACAAAGGATCGTGCCGCGATTTCATACTTACATTAATGCACAGACGTATAGTCGCCCACTAGGAATTATACTCGTATTTACATAAGTTAAGATTGTTTTGTGTCAAGGTATTATTTTGTTAGTGAGTGAACACCTTTCGGTTTTATTTTTAATCTAATTGTTTCACTGAATTTTAACAAATTGTTTACCAGCCACTAATCTTACGCCAAGTCTTAATTAAAGGTAAGAGGATATTTTACACAATAAGTAACTTTTTAGAGAGTCCCGCTTATAGAAAACTATATTTTTGGTTAATTCTAGTTTTGATCAGAACTATGAAAATTCAACCAGTTAAGTTCCTTAAAATGGACTTGTGTATCTTAAATTCGAATGAAACTATTTATGAAGTGATACCTGTCTTTCCTAAATTCAAACTTCTTTTCAAGTAAAGCTTTCAATCTAGGATCATTTTCAGGGCTGTGGGACACAATTTACAGAAACAAGATTACAAAGTAAATTGATTTTATACAAAAGAAAAAAAGATAGTTTTTCTTATTAATTTTTTAAATCTTTTATTGAAATTTGCGTCTGCAACGGTTGTTGCAACAAGCAAATGTGATATACGAGGTCTGTAAATTAAGTAATGAGACTGATTTTTTTATTCAAAAAGAATTACAATTCTATATTGTCACCTTCAAAATAACTTCCTTCTGAAGCCACACAGCGCTGGAGACGTTTCTTCCACTCCTCATAGCAGTGCTCGAACTCCGATACTGGAATAGCCTTCAGCTGGACGGTTACAACCCAGTGTTCCCTCTAATTTTTTGTGACCTGTGTGCGCACTTCTTTAAGTGTGTGCAGTTTTTTCCAAAATAAACAACTTTTGTGCGGCAATTTAAAAAAAGCAAAGCTATGTACGACGGGCAAAAAAAATGAGAGGTTTGCCATTCTTAGTTTGGAGAGAAAAACAAACTGAGATTTGGTTAAGAATAAATTACCTTCTCGGCTGAACCTTCTCTAACTACTCGTAAGTTGCATTGTGAAAGTGCATTAGAGTACTGGTGCTAGGGATCTGTGGAATTGCAACTCCATGCGGAAATAAAGTTAATTTGAACTTTCGTAATATTTTGATAAATAGTTTGCTGTTTGTATATTTCTACTCTTTCTAAGATGTCCTGAGTCCTTATGTCTTCCCAACATTGGTGTAAACCACAGCGACATTAGATTATTGTTACTGTCCGGCCGGTGACTGTGTTTGATAAGTTGATTCTGCATTGTTGCTTTTTTACGAACGTATTTGTCCGAAACCGGTCAGAGACCTAACAAATAAAGAGAAAAATTATACTTTCAAAACAGAGAATAACGAATTAAAATAAGGGATATTATGAACCAACCATTAAGCACTTTCTTCATCTAGTGTAATAAAAGAAAGTAAATACAATTTTAAAATAAATATTATAAGTGATTGTCAAAAAAATTCTTATTCACTTTAAGTCAGATACTCTCTCGAAAGACAAATCGCACCAAATACAGACAAAGCCAAGCAGCAATCCTCCTCTCTGTCTCACACACACACAAAAAAAAACACCTGCTGCTTTTCTGATGATACAGCCACTGCTATTGATGGTATTGCTGCTTCAACCGCTACTGCTATTGCAGCTGCAGCCTCTACTACTGCAATTGCTGCTACTACTTTGGCTTCTTTGTTTCGTTTTAATCAAAAAAAATTTTGTGCGCGCAAATATTTTTCATGTGCGCTATGTTTAAAATTTATGTGCGCGCGCACAAGCGCACAGCTTAGAGGGAACACTGGTTACAACTGTTTGAATGTTTTCGACTGTCCCAAAATGAGTTCCCTTGAGGTGATTTTTCAACTTCAGGAAGAGAAAAAAGTCACAAGGACTCAAGTCAAGCGAATAAGGAGGCGGAGGAGCCACAGAAATGTTTTTACTGGCCAAAAACCAAGTGTCAAATTACTGGTAACGAGTCTTGGGTGTTTGAGTACGATCCAGAAACCAAGCGACAGAGCATGGAGTGGGCACACTTCAATCTCTCCAAGGCCCAAAAAAAGCAAGGATGGCGAAGTCCAAAGATCAAATGCATGCTGATTTTTTTTTTTTTTCTCGATATCCACGGAATCGTCCACAAAGAGTTTCTACCTCAAGGTAAAAACGGTCAATCAACACTTTTACCGAGAGTGGTTCTTAGAAAAACTTCGAAAAAGGGTCATTCTCGTGTGAGACCCAAACATCAAGAACAAGTGGGTGTTGCATCACGGGTAATGCTCCTTGTCACACAGCATTTTCAATAAAACAGAGTTTTTGGCCAGTAAAAACATTCCTGTGGCTCCTCCGCCTCCTTATTCGCTTGACTTGAGTCCTTGTGACTTTTTTTCTCTTCCCGAAGTTGAAAAATCACCTCAAGGGAACTCATTTTGGAAGAGTCGAACGGCTGTAACCGACCAGCTGAAGGCAATTCCAGTATCGGAGTTCGAGCACCGCTATGAGGAGTGGAAGAAACGTTTCCAGCGCTGTGTGGCTTCAGAAGGAAGTTATTTTGAAGGTGACAATATAGAATTGTAATTCTTTTTGAATAAAATTTTTTAAAAAAAATCAGTCTCATTACTTAATTTACAGACCTCGTCCACATCCAAATCACCATGATTATGAGCCTAAAAAACAAAAGTTGTAAATATTTTATTTAATGGAAATAATAAAACAATCCACAGTAATCAAAATGAAGAATGCCTGGTTCAGATGTATAACTAACGACTCTCTTACTAATTTAACCTATTTTCCCTTCACCTATTTATCAGCAGACCCTTCTCGCTGAAGGTCTGCCCTCCATACTGGACTTGTACTTGGTTATTATTACACGAACACTTAGCAAAAGTGGTCTTTGTGTTATAGAAAGTGTACGAAGTAATTATACTAAGATAGAAATCAAACTTCAGTTATAAATTGAGTTAAAAAAATTAAGTAACAGTAAAGTTAGGGAGTGTTTTAAGCAGGTAATTTCTTACGCTTTTTTTTAATTTATTTTTTGTTTTTGACTTGACTCTGAACTTTAAATTAACTTTTAATTTTTTCTTAAACACTTTTGGGGTGGCCACTTCTTTTTCAATATTTTGTTCGCCTAAACTAAGTTCTTGTTATTGATTTTATGTTGGTAACATGTCAAAAACAAACATGGTTTAGGTATATGGAAAGCTCATTAAATATTATTTAGTAATGTAATAAGAAATAAACTTTAGTTTTAGGCTCAATTTACCAAAGCGAACTTACAAAATAATGTTACAAAAATTTAATCGTCCCAGTTTTTGAAACTTTTTTGTTTTTATCAACATGTGCTGCATTAGAACCTTCAAGTGATACTCACACATCACTATTTATGATGAAATAATCCATCCAGGAATCATAAAAGGATGCGTTCCACTAAGCGTTCACAACGATCACGCTCACGACCGCGGTTTTGCCCGTTCCACTTGCTTGCGAGTGTTACAATCGAAAACTCAAGTGGAATGGACTATGGGGGCGTTCTAATCGTTCATGTAAACATTACAAATGGCGACCTCGAAAATAAGTCAGAAGCTTGAAGAGGATGTTTTTTAATTTTAACCCCGTTTATAAGCAGTTATAATAAACTTTATTAATTATTGGTGAAGTTGACTTATATTAAAAATATATACTATATAATTCAATTTTTATATTAAATTTTCGTGGAGTACTTTATAAAATTTATGTTTAAATTTTTTTTTTTTTAAATCTTTTATTGTAATTTACCACTGCAACAGTTGTAGCAACAAGCAAATATGGTAAAAGAAAAAGAAATAAAAGAAAATCATGAGTGGAGAAGGCACCCAGTGGTGTCACTCCAGTAACGGGCTTTGCTCTCAAGATAAGAGTAGATAACGAGGCCATCTTCTCTTCAATCTCCTTAGAGGATTACCTGGTAATGTGGAGGAAGATAGGTGTTCTATGAGAGGGTTAGGATGAGCTGCTGTAGAGTGGAATGATGAATTTTAAGAAAACGAGTGTTAGCAAGATCTGTAATGAAAGGGATTTTGAGGTCATTATGGATGGTGAGGTTAGATACATAGAACGGAGCGTTAAGAAATTTTCGTAGTATTTTTTGACTGTAATGCCTGGAGGCGTAGTGAGTTGGAACGCTTAGTCGATCCCCATACTTCGATGCCGTATGACCAAATAGGTCGCAGTAACGTTAGATATAAGAGTCTTTTGTTATCTAGGTTTAGTTTAGATCGTTTGTCAAGTAGTCTGGCGAGAAGTTTTGTAGCGTTGGTTAGTTTCTTGTCTTTTCAGTCTATTATGGGGGATTCCATGTCAACCGTTTGTCTAGGTGCAGTCCAAGGTAGCGTACTTTGTCCACAGTTGGTACAGGAGTTTGGTTCAAGATAGTAGGAGGTAGGGTTTTCCGTCTGAGAGTAAATACTATAAACTTTGATCTCGTACCGTTAGTTTTGATTCTCCATTTGAAAAGCCAGTCCTATAAGCGGTTGATGTGTGTTTGTAAAGCTCGTGTAGCGATAAGAGGATCGGAATGAGGAGATAAGATAGCAGTATCGTCAGCAAAGGTGGAGAGGATGGTATTTGGAGGACTTATGTCTGCTGTATACAAGAAGTAAAGAAGAGGACCTAGGACACTGCCCTGAGAAACACCAGCTCTGGCTAGATGGATATCAGAGTCTGCTGCTCCAATAAATAAAATTAAAATGTCTTTTGTGGCAACAGTAGGATATTTATTAATGCAACGTAATAATGCTTTAGAAAGTTCTTCATCTAGTTCCGATGAAAAGTGGAATGCAATTTTACAAAATCGCAATGGTGAAAAGCGAAAACTTAGGCCACGTATTAATTAACTATCAAAGCATAATTGGTCGTTATTCAGTGATTTAGTTTGTAAAGAGATAAGTAATTTTTCACTTTATTACTTTTTCTTAGACTTTCGAAAAACACATTCAATTACTTACATGAGATAATACTTTCATTTACCTGATATAATTTTTTTGGTCGCCATCTTTGCTTTTAAAAATTGCGCCCAAATTTCTGAACGCCCACTTCGACCCAGCTGTTAAGGTGGGGCGTTATGAGCTTCGCGTGAGCGAAAATAATGACGTCATTGGTGACGTTTTCGCCACGACCACTACGATCGTCATGTGGAACGACTGAAGGTTTATTTTGATCGTTGTAAGCGCTTAGTGGAACGCACTTAAAGAAGTTATGGGAAGGTTAATTTACTATTCCCTGGAGACAATTTAACCTTATTTATATATATTTTGAAGGAAGATTTTCTAAGAAGAGTCTAAAATAGGGTAAATTCTTCTCTAATACCTGTTCTTCATCCTCGCCAAATCCCCTAGCACTAACCAGGTGTTCAAATAGATGGCTACCCTAGATCAAAACAGAACCACTAAAACGCCACAGATCAGGGTGCTGGCAGCTAAATAAAAACATTCTCTGGTACCAGATCTACCTTTTAGCATTAGCCAGTTATTTCCTTACTCTCTATATCTTTCTTTAACTGAAGTTACATCAATAAATATTAAAAGTGATCTTGACGGTTATAAATAACTTTGTGTACTTAGGTTATCTATTAGTACAACTACGTACCACTACAGTCATCTTTCGTCAAACACTAACAGCCTAAGTGGGTGTATCCTTTCCCCCAACACCACTTCTACAGTTAACTTAGTTGTCTTAACTGTCAAAACCAGTTAAGAATGAAGTCAACACTCGAACATTGTCAATAATCCTGCTACTCTTTCAAGCTACATATATACCCCACCATTCTTTCAACCGAACTTAACTCAATTCACTAGTGTTGTGTGCAGTAAGTAGATAAACTAAAACGGAGCAATAGAAGGGGTAACATCGTGCCTGCGACATACTTTTTTAAAGATAGATCGAAAATCGTCTAAAGCACGTTTTTCTTCTATTCTTAAAAATAAATTACGTTCAGTATTGAAACAAAAAATTAAATTACTTGTCAGCAAATAGAGAATTTATTTCTTATAAACGTTGAGTTTATAAAGTTAGGCTCATTATTAATTAACTTAGGTGATGACTGTTAAAATATCGCATGCATCATTTTATGAAGAATTTATTGATTAGATTCTTCGTATTGTGTTGCCATTTTAATTCTAGTAAGAACCTATCATTCCGCTTAATTTTATTAACTATTTAACATTCCATCTAATTGTTTACAAAGTTATACTCATTATTAATTAACTCCGGCGATGACGGTTAAAATTAGATTCTTTGAATTGTGTGGCCATCTTTATTCTAGTAAGAACCTATCATTCCGCTTAATTTTATTAACTACATAACATTCCATCTGATTACAAAGTTATGCTCATCTTTTATTCTAGTAAGAATCTATCATTCCGCTTAATTTTATTAACTACATAACATTCCATCTGATTACAAGATAAGATAAGATATTAGTTGGGACGGGACCTATACCCCAAGGCACCGCAGCCACAGAAGACTTATTGTGCCAATCCCTTCTTAGTTCTAGTAGGCGAACCCTCCCCTCCTAAAGAGGTCAAGGACTTTCCCTACTAGTTGTTTTTGCGCTACTATCTCCTTCGGCCTCAACGTTCCAAAGGTTTCATAGCGCAAACTTTCGATTGCAACGCAATCGAACAACAGGTGAGAGGCCGTTTCCTCCTCTTCCTGACATAATCTGCACAACGGCTCCGAGCTGATAAGCCCCACCTTGCGCAGATGCTTCTTGAACCTACCGTGCCCCGTGAATAGGCCTGTAATCAGAGTAATCTGATTTCTGCCCAAACACAGGGTCTCTTTGGATCTTTGCTTACACAGCCAAGGCATCAAGGTCTTGCTGTGTTTAACCCCAGGACACATCACCCAGTTCTTTTCGTGCTCCCTCCAGATCCAATCTCTGAGAGCCGCGCGAACCGAACCCCTGGTGATCCCCAGGACAGGCTCTGGACCGATGAAAGGAGTGTTAGCCCCATTCCTGGCCAGATAATCAGCTTTTTCATTCCCTTCAATACCCACATGACCCGGCACCCATTCCAACCGAACTTTGTTGTGCCGCGCCAGTAGTTCCAGGGCCTTCCTGCATTCCCAGACCAGGGAAGAGGTGATTCTGAAGGATACGAGAGCCTTCAGTGCAGCCTGGCTGTCCGAAAAGATGCGAATCTCCCTATTTCTAGGTTCCATCCGCAGGTTTTCCTCAGCGCATATTTTAATAGCAAAAACCTCGGCCTGGAAGACTGTGGCGTATCTCCCAAGAGATCTCTCAATGAGTACCTCGGGTTTAACCCCATACACTCCAGACCCAGTCCCACAGTCCATCTTGGAGCCATCGGTAAACCAAATGCCTCCCTTCCGGTACTGATCCGTCCAGTTTACCCTCCATTCAGTCCTCGGTTTAATACACACCTGAAAAGGAGTCTCGAAACTGTATTTAGGACAGATACTGTCCCCTGCCATGTCAATAACCGGCCCAGGGTCAACCTTATCTGAAATAATCATATGGCCAATGCAGGAACTTATACGCCTCCATTGCCCATTGCTCGCCATTCTGTACGCACTGGCCCTTGCCTCCGCCTGAATAACATATTGAAGCGGAGCCAACCCCAGAAGTACTTCCAGCGCCGCAGTAGGGGTGCTACTAAAGGCCCCCGTGATCATCAGACAGGCCAGTCTCTGCACCCTTGCTAGAGCCTTAATTGCCGTCTGTTGTTCAGTCTTCCTCCACCACACCACTGAACCGTAGGTGATGATAGGTATGACTGTACGTGTATAGAGCCAGTGGGTCATCTTTGGGCTAAGACCCCATGTCTTCCCACAGGTTCTAGTTATTCCACAAAGGGCCTGTTTAGCCCTTAATGTAACTCTCTCAATCTGCGCCTTCCAAGTGAGTCTGGTATCCAGGACAATGCCCAAATACTTGACCTCACCCGACACATCCAGAGTTTTACCAAAAAATCGAAGGTTTTTGTAGCTCTCCTTGTCCCTTCTCCTTGTAAAGGGAACCAGAGTAGTTTTAGAAGGGTTCACTGAAAGCTCTACCCTTCTACACCAATTTTCTATAACCTTGAGAGCTTCCTGCATGAGTTCAGCCACGATTGTCTCATGTCTACCCCTGACCACCACAGAAATATCATCTGCATAGCCAAGG
Organism: Rhodnius prolixus; assembly: GCF_049639745.1. NCBI lineage: Eukaryota > Metazoa > Arthropoda > Insecta > Hemiptera > Reduviidae > Rhodnius > Rhodnius prolixus. Next base: position 23,265,760 of record NW_027411582.1, read on the forward strand.
ACCGAGAACCCACGAAGGTCTAGCACCTCAAGTAACTCATCTACGACCATACACCAAAGGAGCGGGGATAGAACCCCCCCCTGAGGGCACCCCCTAACTGTCGTTAACTCCAGCGATTCCCCAAAAAGGGTCGCTGTGATTCTCCTTGACGATAGCATGTTACAGATCCATCTTGAAACAGTGGACTCTACGCCATGTCTATCCATCGCCAAGGCAATTGAACTGTAGGTAGTGTTACTGAAGGCACCCTCAATATCCAGAAACACGCCCACAGCTGTTTCCTTGCAAAATACCGAAGCCTCCAACTCCTTAACCAGACAATGGAGGGCTGTCTCGCAAGATTTGCCTGTTTGGTAGGCATGCTGATTGGCATGCAGAGGCCGTTGCTTTAAAGCCACCTCCTTAATATACATATCAATCAGTTTTTCTAGCACCTTCAACATGAACGATGTTAGACTAATTGGTCTAAATTCCTTCGCCTGGGTATGAGTTCTCTTCCCAGGCTTTGGAATAAAGATAATTTTTACAGGCCTCCATGCCCTAGGGACATGGTTGAGTGCCAAGCATGCCCTCATTATCCTGCATAAAATAGGAGTAATTAAATCTTTCCCCTGCTGCAAAAGGGCAGGGAAAATGCCATCAGGACCCGGGGATTTATAGGGCTTAAAATAATTTACAGCCCAGACCACCTTATTGTAGGTAATGCAGTATTTAGCCACGGCCCAGGTTTCCCTGGTCCCCCGACACCTATCGGGTCCCAGAGTATCCTCACCATGCTGTCCTGACTCAATTACCTTCGAATCGGGAAAATGAGTTCTCATGAGACACTCCAATGTGTCTCTCCCCGATTTGGTAAAAATCCCTTCCTCGTTCCTGATGGTACCCAGGGCACCCCCTGGACTTTTTGATATTATGCGATGGAGCCTAGCCCCCTCCGAGGTCATCTCTACCTCTTCACAGAGCTTCCTCCAAGCATCTCTTTTAGCCTTTCTAATGGCTATGTTGTAAGAAGTTAGGGCCTCACGGTACTCCTTCCATGTACCCCTTCTTTTAGCTACATTGAACAGTTTCCTAACTTTACTGCGGAGCTCCTTCAGCTGGTTATTCCACCAGCCTACTTTCCTGTTAGATGTTATCACTGTCTCCGCACAATTCTCCCAGTAGGCCTCCTTGATGACGCCCTGAAGTCTCTCAGCAGCTTCATCAATGTCCATCCGGGTCCTAAAGTTATTGTTGACTGTACCAATGTTTGCGCTGAGATCCCGTCTAAACGAGTCCCAGTCTGTTCTCCTAGGGTTTCTGTAAGTAACCACCTCCTTACAGTCAAACCCAATGTCGAACCTAATGTACATGTGATCCGAAAGTGAGGGGACCCCCGACACATGCCAGTTCCTAACAAGGGTCGATACAAAATTAGTTCCCAAAGTTAGGTCGATCACTTCCCTACGAATAGAGTTGTGGAAGGTGGGTTCTTCTCCCTCATTTATAACATGCAAATTATTCGCACTAATGAAGTCCAGAAGATACTTACCTCTCTGATTGGTTCCTGAGCTGCCCCATACCTTGTTATGGGAATTAGCATCACACCCAATCAGTAGTTGCAGTCCTCTCTCCCTACACCGGTTGGTCAGATACTGCATCTCCTCCGATGGGGGAGGGACTGTAGAGTCATATGGAAGGTAAGTCGAGGCCACGACAATCTCCCTGGCCTCCTTATCCACATGTAGCTTCACCTTTATTGCAGTCTGGTCTCTGAAACAAAATTCCATTAGCAGTAAAGAGGTAATGTTTTCCCTAACAAAAATACATGTCCTGGGATTGTCAAGGTTATGGTCATAATAAATCTTACCTTTCGCTTCGCCAAGTCCTGCAATTCGCCCCCGTACCAGCCAGGGTTCCTGGATGAGGACAATGGCGATATCTTCCTCCTCGATGAATTTTACTAGAGCTGCAGACGCCCCTCTACTGTGATGGAGGTTCACCTGAAGCAACCTCCATCGATTCAGGGGGGTCATGAGCTGCAGCACTAGTAGAAGTCTTCGAAACTACCCTGAGTCTGACCACTTCGAGTCCTAGAAAAACCTCGAAGTTAGTCCCCTTCAACCTACTCAGGGCCTGTTCCGATATTTCGAACACAAGAGTTTGACCCTTGGGCTCGATTTTCCTATTTAGGAGCCTCCATTCCGCTATATCCAAGCCCTCGTTTTGAACGAGCAGCTTGTCCAAAATAACGGACGGAGTGGTATTCTTGAGAGCACCAGGTACCCACATAGCCACCTTAGCCGCCCTCACGATATCTCTGGCAGGACCCACCCTCAGCTTAGCTCCCTCACCCAACCGGAGCTCCGGAACCACCCTCTCTAACCAAAGTCTCGCATCCTCACCCTCGCAAGCGAGAATGAGTGCACCTTTGGAGAGAAAGCAGCTCCGAAACCGGGGTCCGATGCTGCCAGTACATTTCTCACTACAGATCTCCTCCACCAATTTCTGTTGAAGAAGATCCGCTTGCTCCTCCGACAAAAAGTCATTCGGATAGGAGTCAAGAACGATGGCCATCTTTTGAGCGCAGAGAGCGTCCCTGAAAGAGCACGTAGGCCCTTCCTCTGGGAGTTTCACCCTCTTGCTACCCTGTGCCACCGCCCTCCCCAATGCCGAACTTGGAGTACTGACCTCCGACCTAGGCCTCTTAGGGGTCTGACTTGTTTCTGGAGGGAGAGAACTAACGACTCTCACCTCCTTCCCAATGCCTGCCCCATCCGAGGAGGTCGAAGGAATTATACCTTGCCCACCTGGCTGGTTTACTACTCTGGAGGTCTTCTGCCCCTTCCCCCTTTCCCTCCAGTCTTTCCCAGGAATCCACTCCTTCCCAGCCTCAGCGGCCTTAAGCTTAGCTAGCTTTCTCCGCTGAGCACCACTCGGCTTCCTAGGTGTAATGTGAATACCCTTCAACTTCTGGGAGACCCCAGTGACTGCCTCTTTACCTGGAGGGTCTGCGTTGCCGCTCCCTCCAGAAGAAGTTCCCTGTAGTCCCACATCCGTCTTAGGGCCTTTCACTCTTTCCCCTTTTGGTTTTATCCCAGCCTGTGTTCCTTCCTCAGTAACCTGAGGAACACCACTGGCTGTCGTTTTACAATCTAGTTTTTTGTAATTACTCATCTTGTTCCCACGAGAAGTGGGGGATAGACGGTCACCTGTGACAGACCCCCACTGCCACAGGAAGGCTACAATACAATGGGGTTTCGCCCGGTGCCCCAAGGTGATCGTTACCGCACATATATTTTACTACCCTGTACGCATTCAGCCTCGACACGAGTCCCCATCTCGGCTTGGGTAGGGATTCAAGAGGCAGGAAAGGGAGAGATAGGATCAAAGGATAAAGGGGTAGACGCAAGGATTGGCAGTAGGGGTACAAGAAAGGATTAAAGGATGGGGAGATAGAAGAAGGAGGGAAGCCGATGGGGGAGACACACCGACCCGTCAGAGCCCCGTTAGCCGCAACAAATGCCGCGTTACCAGTCCACACTACGAGGAAGAGGGGTTGACTTGCCGCCTGACCTCCGGAATCGCATGAAGCTTTCAACCGGAGTCACAACGACCTTGTGGACTATCTGATGACTGTTAAAATATCGCATGCATCATTTTATGAAGAATTTATTGATTAGATTCTTCGTATTGTGTTGCCATTTTAATTCTAGTAAGAACCTATCATTCCGCTTAATTTTATTAACTATTTAACATTCCATCTAATTGTTTACAAAGTTATACTCATTATTAATTAACTCCGGCGATGACGGTTAAAATTAGATTCTTTGAATTGTGTGGCCATCTTTATTCTAGTAAGAACCTATCATTCCGCTTAATTTTATTAACTACATAACATTCCATCTGATTACAAAGTTATGCTCATCTTTATTCTAGTAAGAATCTATCATTCCGCTTAATTTTATTAACTACATAACATTCCATCTGATTACAAAGTTATGCTCATCTTTATTCTAGTAAGAATCTATCATTCAGCTTAATTTTATTAACTATTTAACATTCCATCTAATTGTTTACAAAGTTATGCTCATTATTAATTAACTCCGGCGATGACGGTTAAAATTAGATTCTTAGTATTGTGTTGCCATCTTTATTCTAGTAAGAACCTTTCATTCCTCTTAATTTTATTAACTACATAACATTCCATCTGATTACAAAGTTATGCTCATCTTTATTCTAGTAAGAACCTTTCATTCCTCTTAATTTTATTAACTACATAACATTCCATCTGATTACAAAGTTATGCTCATCTTTATTCTAGTAAGAATCTATCATTCCGCTTAATTTTATTGACTACATAACATTCCATCTGATTACAAAGTTATGCTCATCTTTTATTCTAGTAAGAATCTATCATTCCACTTAATTTTATTAACTACATAACATTCCATCTGATTACAAAGTTATGCTCATCTTTTATTCTAGTAAGAATCTATCATTCCGCTTAATTTTATTAACTACATAACATTCCATCTGATTACAAAGTTATGCTCATCTTTTATTCTAGTAAGAATCTATCATTCCGCTTAATTTTATTAACTACATAACATTCCATCTGATTACAAAGTTATGCTCATCTTTTATTCTAGTAAGAATCTATCATTCCGCTTAATTTTATTAACTATTTAACATTCCATCTGATTACAAAGTTATGCTCATCTTTTATTCTAGTAAGAATCTATCATTCCGCTTAATTTTATTAACTACATAACATTCCATCTGATTACAAAGTTATGCTCATCTTTTATTCTAGTAAGAATCTATCATTCCCTCTAATTTTATTAACTACTTAACATTCCATCTAATTACTTGATTAGCATTGATTTCTATTTTTGTTTTTGGAATTTTCTTCAAAACCTCTAACTGGACTTTTTCATGCTTATTACTGATTTGGAGTAAAGCTGGCTGCAACTTTAACGTGTCATTTATGATAATAACTCATTATCTGTTTATTATTAATAGTAATTAAATATGAAATAAATTTCAAATTTAATAAAAATTGGTGAATTTCGGTGTGAGAAAGTTGCCCCTAGAATTTTTATTTTAGGTCTTGTAATTATGATTATAGTATATTATTATTATCAATTCCAGGCTCCATTGTAGCCGAGAGACCTGCTAAGCCAGCGTTTTCCAACCTTTTTTTTATTTGGCACGCATAACACTTAAGATAAGATTCTAGTAGGGCGACCCAAGGTCTACGCCACTGCGACCCCCTTTGGATCTATTGTGGCTCCCCCAGCTCGTTAACACTTAGTAGTACATCATGCTTAATTGTACCACTTCGTAAAAATGATTGTATTTCGTGAAATTTGTTATTCCGAGTGTGTTATTTTATTATTATTATCTTCATTTGTATAGAGATACAATGTATCTGTTACAAAGCAGTTCAAGTTCATGTTCACTTCATAAACTTTGTAAAGTGTAAGATCTTAGTTTTAAAACTTTTTTTTAGATAATTAAAAATTGCGTACATATTTTTCTCTTCAAAATTATTAATTAATGTGTAAAGTTCGTCTTTAGGATTATTATATTTGTTTATATGGAGTGGGATTCTGAAACTTTCATAGACTGGGCAGCTGATAAACAATTAATGTTTCCGGCTCGTTCTTATTACCCATTAAACAATGATCTTTTGGGTTTGATTGTATAAAATTACATTATTTATTTTAAATTTAGTAACATAAGGGCCACCCAATCTTATTTCATAAAGAATTCTTGTAACTTGAAAAAAAATGAATTTATCAATAACCAATTTGAGAATTCCAAAACATATTAAACGTAATGTTATTTACTTTATTTAAATCAGTTAAGTGTAAATGTTCCCAACTTTATTATAGAAATATTAGGTTTGTGATATAAGCATTCCAATGAGCAATTCTAATTCTAGAAGGGATTTGAAATCCCAATTATCATTTGTGTTTTCGGGTTATGGAAAATACTCCATGAAAGACAATTTTTTAAAAACAAAGAAGTATACTTCTTTTTAGTAATCAAATATAGTTGAACAACAATATTATTAGACAATAATCGCTTTGATTACCATTTTATGTGGTTTATTAGGTTTCGAGATGGAATAAGGAGGCCTTAATCTAGTCCCTAGTATTCACTTTAGCAAAACTTTGAAAAAAAAAAGAGTTCTGTTTGAGGCAATCGCCCAAGCTAACAGATTTTTTGAGACAAGTTTAACAAAATCTTAGACCTATGATTAGAGAAGGAGCTGGTCACGGCCACTTTGAATGCAACCTTCGAACTGACAAGAACATGTTCGAGCTAGATCAAAAAAGTTTGAACCAATAAGCTCCGTAATTATCTCAATCGCCGCCTACTTATGCCACCTGTGATGCTAAAGCAAAAAATATCTTCAGGCACAGTATTTGAGTTGTAGATGAAATGTGAAAAACTCGAATGGCTTCACAACTCTATTGCCAACGTTTAATTAGGAGAGGAAATAATTTCTCGATAGAAAATAAAGTAGGCATTTTAAGAACCCATTGTTAAAAATAAATAATTAAAATAATTTGCAGACATGCCGCCATTATTGAAATGTAATAAAGAAAACCACCAAACATATCCTTATTTACATTTCATCCATATTGAAACTGTACTTTCTTAGTGTAATTTTTTTGTCCTCTCCTATCTTCATTTATTTAAATCCTTCATCCATCCTCCTGGATTCACGCAAGTTTGATTTCATGAATATTCCGGTATTAATTTCAGGTGATAAACTGGTGAATTACTTATTCACTAAATTAATTCCTCGAGTGGTCTGAATTTAATAATTTTATTCAATTTAAGAATTTACAATTGCTAGTGATTATTACAACTGTCTTGAGGTAAGATTAATTCTTGAGATTACCAGAAGAAGTAGAAGATAAATTAACATTATTAAAAAAGAACTTTTGCTAGATAATTATTGCAATCTCTGTGTGGAAAGACAACCATCCCTACTTGAATAAAATTGAAGCTGAGACAGGGGCTAATTTACGAGGTGTGGCTATTAAATAACGAGACTGATGCTGCTACAGAAGAACTATGCATGCGCCAAATCCTAACGACCGACGAGCTGTGCAGCGTAAAGCCTTCTCTTTCGATTGTCGTTTGTGTAAGAGGTGTTAGTTTCGTTTTGCCGAAAACATGATACTACTCATGTAGTAGAGCAACGAATTGTCGTGAAATTTCACATCAAAACTTGGTAAAACCGCTACTGAAACTTATCTTTTATTAAAAGAAGTTTATGGCGATGAATGTTGTATCACGTGCGCGAGTTTTTTGAGTGGTTCAAGCGTTTCCAAGAAGGCCGAGAAGACGTTGGAGATGATGGCTGCTCGGGTCGCCCTTCCACGTCTAAAACAGATGAAAATATCGATCACTACCGATGAGGTGCTTGCTCAACTCCGTGAAAGAGTAAGGAAAAAAACGACCCGATTTATGTGAAGAACAAGTCACAGGGTTCTCCATCAAGACAACGCGCCGGCTCACACTGCATTGTCTGTCATAACGTTTGCTAGCCAAGTACAACATCCCAGTTTTAGGGCCATCCGCCTTATTCGCCTGACCTGGCCCCTATGTGACTTTTATCTGTTCCCCATAAAGTCAAATCTGCATTAAAAGGAACACGATTTCAGTCCGTTGAAGCTGTGAAAGAAAAAGCGGCACGCGTCATGCAGGAGCTCACAGGAAAAAAGACTTCCAGCACTGTTTGCGAACAATGGTAAATTCGCATGGAGCGTTGTAGGGTTAGGGGAGGGGTGTATATTGAAGGTGGTAATAACTAAATATGTATAAATTTAAAATAAAATGTTTTACAGCAATACTCTCGTTATTTGAATAGCCACACCTCGTATTTATCTCTTTGAGAAGATTATCTAATTATATTTGGTCAAATTATTTCTAATTATCGTGACAAAATTTTTACTGTAGACTGATTAAAAGTTCCCAAGAGTCTAAAAATGTTATTGTTACTAATTAACCCGAAAGTCTGAAGAATGAATAATCAGCATTTGAAAAATTCTTAAATTTTAAAAATTTAATTATGGGCAACTTTAGAATTTAATTCTGTTGAAATTGGATTGGTTGGACTCAACTTGAAGTCCTATTTCAGTGTTATAGACGGACTTATCTTCAGTTTCATAATTATAAGGATTAATAGTTGTTCTAAACTGTTCTAATTTAATCAATTCAACATGTCTAATTTACTCCAAGTACGCATTAATTTCGAGATTAACTTAAGCTTAAACTTAAATAAGCTTAAAGCTTATTAAATTTAAGAGGGTCCGAAAGTCACCTAAACATTCTGAATACCAAAAAAAATTGTCAATGAGATTTAAAATAATAATGATAATAATAACAATAATATAGGAGAAAAAGAAGGAGAAGAAGCAGAAGAACAAGAGAAGGAGAAGAACAAGAGAACGAGAAGGAGAAGAAGGAGAATAAGAGGGAGGAGAAGCAGAAGAACAAGAGTAGGAGAAGAACAAGAGAAGGAGAAGAACAAGAGAAGGAGGAGAAGAACAATAGAACGAGAAGGAGAAGAAGGAGAATAAGAAGGAGAAGAAGCAGAAGAACAAGAGTAGGAGAAGAACAAGAGAAGGAGAAGAACAAGAGAAGGAGGAGAAGAATAAGAAGGAGAAGAAGCAGAAGAACAAGAGAAGGAGAAGGAGAAGAAGAAAATTAATTATTAATATAGTTCAGAACCTCTGTATTACTTATGGCAAAATTTTGCCTTCGTAATAATCATATTAATTAAACAATAAAAAGGGAAGGGATTAGCTATGAGGTTAGCATACTGGACTCCCACGCGGAGGTCCCGGGTTCGAATCCAGCAGCTGACTCTTAGATTTTCTCTTCCTAGGAGCTTCTTACAGCTCACTGTCCGGTGATGGACAGTGTTGTCTGTAACGAGAGAACACTGTCCGGAGGCCGGCAGTGCACTGAAAAAAGCTCCGGGCGCTAATGACCTCAGCTGTTGATGCGCAAAAAAAAAAAAAAAAAATATAATGCTAAATAGAGAATACCACCACACTAGAACTAAACAGACGCTATCGACTACTTAAAAGACTCTTAGACGATAGATCAAAACTCTCTCTGTACAACAAAAGACTGATTTATACTTCTATTTTGAAACCCATCTAGGCGTGTGGAATAGAGCTGTGGAGTTCAACCAAACGTTCCAATCTCCAAAGGATTCAATCGCTACAATCTAAAATACTTCGAACTATCGTAAAAGCTCCATTTTATGTCTCCCAACCAGGACTATACACACTGACCTTAACATTCCTTTTGTCACACAAGTCGCTGAAAACACGATACAGAAAACTCCACTTCAGCCAGCAATCTCATATAAATCCCTCTAGCTCAAAAATCTTTCTTCTAGAACTCTTCCTGACAACCCGGATAAGACGTCTTAAAAGACAGTGTGGTCTCGTGATATCCTCTCTAGTGAAGAGAGTGACTAACCATCTAATATCTGGGAGTGTTACCATTGGGTAACTTCTCCACTCGTTACCTTATCATTTGTTACTCTGTTATCATTGTTACCTATAGCTAGGGTTGCCAACTCTATAAAGTTCCAAAAAAAGAACACCCTAAAAACGTTAGGTACATTCAGGGCCGTCGACAGGATTTTGGGGCCCGGGAATATAGAGGGTGTTCAGCATAAGACTACCCGTTACTTCGGGAGGCGATTCTGGGCATCATTTGCAACAAAAAATTCTATATAAACTATGGCTCGATTCGGCTCCGTTTTATAGATATTTTTAATTTTATGTTTTTTCAAGGTATATCACTACTTTTTAGCAAACATTTGTCTATATTTCTCAAACTATTAAAGCTACAGCGATTTAAATAAGCTCATTAGAAAGAAGGTTAAATTTCCTTTTAAATAAGCTAATTTATATTCCAAAATAATAATATCAAGTATTTCACTTTGTGGCCCAAACATAAGAAATAGCAAGTTTCTAATTTTTTCCAAAAACTTTCGACTTCATTTTTCTCAAAAATAATATATAAGTTTAAAAAGTACACTATTCATGAAAAACATCTACATACAATCACCTTTCGAAAGATATACCAGGAATAGTGGTTGTTTTAAAAATTGATGCAGAAATCTGTGATTAATTGCAAAAAAAGTAGCCCTCAAAACAGCGTCGGCATTATGAAAGGAATTCAACTACCATTAGAATATAATTAATCAGAATCATCAAATCCAGTACCATTTTTTGCATTTTGTTCATCGTTACATCCAATAACCTGTTGACCTATTCAGTTCAGTTAGAACAGAAAAACAACACGCCAAATTGAAGAAGTCTCAGAAGTCAGAACTTAAATCAAAAATACAATAAAATGAATTAGATTTGTGTGAATAATATCTGGAAAAAAGGACAAAAGGCGTCCTTTCCTAATTTAAGAAAGGGCAAGGACAACCAGGTGTTAAAAAAGGACTGTCATTTCCAAAAAAGGGCAGTTTTGGCAACCCTACCTAAAGCGTTAATGCGCTGATTGTAGCACAAATAAACGAAAAAAAAAAAAAAAATTCTCAGAAGTTCATTTGTGGAATAGCTTGTAAAAAGTAAAGCAATGATCCGAGTCTGCTTCTGTAGTAAGCTTAGATTAAAAATGTAAATACATAAAAAAGAAAAACACCTTGCAAATTCCAAAGATATGCCTAACATTGCTACATAGAAATATGTACATACCTGGTTTTGCAGTAAAAGTTGAAAAGATGTACGTTGTATTGAAGGCCTTCAAAAGGTACTGGAAAGCTTCATAGAATATACTCTTTATATTTATTGAAGGCAAAAAAAGATAAAGGAAAAATAAATATAAAACACTCGCATACAAAATTCCAATCTGAATGTCCATATGTACAATAGTAAAAAAAAATGGTAAACTTTTAATGAAACGTTTTTATAATTTGTAACCGTATATTATTTATCTCGCAAGAGTTAAAACTATATTTTAAAAGTATATTTAGTATTCAAAGCAGTAATATGGTTCTAATGGACAACTTTTTTAAACTATTAAATCGAAAGTTTATTCACACATAAATAATTACATAAATAGAAGGTTAGAAAAGATAATTCTTCTAACTCATACCGTCACGCACTCTGGTAAGAAAAAAAATAAACTGTTTATCAAGTAAGCATTTTTAGATGTAATTATTATTATTATTATTTATGCAATTTTTCTAATTAAGTAGTGAATGTATTAAAATTGTGCAAATTTTATTGTAAATTTCTATTTTTAGACCTCCGAAATACAAAAGCGTATTAACTAACATTGTTCTCTCATGTCAATGCCATAAAACTCCTTCAAAACATGCCTTCTCATTTGAAAATTCTATTTAATTAAAACTGTCCGGTAGGACAGTTGTATAAGGATTGATCGTCAAAAAGTGCACGAAAAAGCGTAACGTTAAAAAACACCCAACTTTGACAATTTTTTTCTCTTTTTCTATAAAAGATAAAATTCCCAAATTTTCTTTAAAATATAGGGCAAACCCTCCTTTATAACTGTAATTTTTTTGCAACCCCCAGACCTAATAGATTTTGAGAAAAAAGTTGCCGAAAATGAGCAAAAACGGTATTTTCAGAAATTGTTGTTGTTCTTCTTCTTCTTCTTCTTGTTGTTGTTGTTACCTTTTTTGTAAACTACGTAGCGCCTAAACGCGAGAACCGATTTTCATGAATGAGGTGACATTCGATTCGGAATTTTATGTAGATGTGCCTTTTGGGGGTCTCGACGCTGTACACCGAATTAGAGAGGAGTTAGCCCCCTTTATGTAAGGCCCCCTTCAAAATTATTATTACTAATTACTCTGTAAATCTTAGCCCGATTTTAATAAAATTTGGTAGGATGATAGAGTTAGGGCTCCCCTACGTAACATTAAAGCGGCGATCTGCTCTTACACTAGTTAAGGGGAAGTATAGCAATCGTTTCAAATTATCGACAAGTGAACTGATTTTCATGAATGAAGTGTCATTCGAATCGAAATTTTGTACAGATTTGCACTTTAAAAGTCTCGTCGCTACGCCTCATATGGAGGGGAGTTTGCCCCACCCAAGTAAGGCCGTTTCTAAAACTATTATTACCAATATTTCTATAACGCTTTGTCCGATTTTGATAAAATTTAGCACGAAGAAGTGATTAAAGCTCCTCTACATGGCTGTGAAGTGCCATCATGCTCTTACACCTACTAAGAGGAAGTACTGAAATCGTTAAAATTATCAATGGGTGAACCTATTTACATTAATGAATTGTCGTTCGATTCAAAATCTTTGCCTCTTTGCCTTTTAGGGAGAAGTACTGTAATCGCCCGTTTATTTTTCTTACTCCTCTTAAAAGGAAGGTCTGAAATCGCAGTTTAAATTTGCTTTTTACGTACAAATACCTTCCTATTTTATATAAAAAGGCTTTCTCAAAAAAATTGTTATTGAGGATGGTTTGGAGACCGCAACTATAATCATTCTTTAAAAAGATCTCTCCAGTGGTAGTTACGGTTCCTACTTAACACCTTATCAGGTTATAATGATAGAATTGCTTATTCCAAATTTAAAAAAAACAGTAAAGCAGATATGTAACTTAGCAAAATAGACAAAAATGAAAATCTATCCAAAAGGTACAAAAATCTCCTTAACAAAAACTTACAGTTTAAAAAGTTAAGTATAAGGGTTGATTAAACGCCAAAAGGTACACAAATCAGCAAGTACCCAACATTTCATTCAAGCTTAGTTGATATAATTTAAGTAATTTTGCTGCATTAACTTTTCCTTCACATTTTTTAGAATTTATTAGATGTCACAGAACCTTATGCTGGCCATTTTCATCTACAAAAAATTTGTTCAAGTAGCACTGTAGATTGACTGTAATATCTATTAATCTATAATAATCAAACTATTAATTACAGGTTAAAAAGAAAACGTTATAAAAAATAAAAAAAATTACGAGGCTACAAAATTTAAAAACTTTTTTAAAAAAATGCTTACACCAACATACATCAATGATTTCGATTATTTTATTTTTAATAAAAATCGTCTGTTTAAGTTCATTCTTCGATTAAAGTAATTGTTACTTTATGTAGTAGTCAAACGTTTATAATAATAGGTAATAATTATCTGGCTTTATAGAAAATAATATAGTTTTCTTCAATCACACTCTCAATGTAGCTGTTCTTCTCACAATGTTATATATATGTTATGTAATATAAAATAAATAAGTATTGCATACTTTTAGGACAGATAATTATTCCAGTATTTTACTGTAAGTAAAATTAAATTACAATTGAGAAATGAATAATTGTTGAATAATCTACTTGTTATTAACTGTGTGTTATTTGTGCTCACGAATATTTCGGTAAGACGAATTCAAGTCTGAAATATTGTTTTAAATCCTCCGTGATTCAAATTTAAACAGTAGCCGACTCTAACTTTGTCTTTTTCTACTTTAACATGCATGTATAAGATGTGACAACTTCAGAATAAAGGGCATATTAAAGATAAATCAGAAGAATAATAATTATTTGGAATAGAGTTAAAATAAAGTACCTATTTAAAAACGAAGATATAATATACATTTTATCATAAGTATAACCAAATAATATTATGAACGAACTGGCCAGCATAAGGGTCTGTGACATCTAATAAATTCTAAAAAATGTGAAGGAAAAGTTAATGCAGCAAAATTACTTAAATTATATCAACTAAGCTTGAATGAAATGTTGGGTACTTGCTGATTTGTGTACCTTTTGGCGTTTAATCAACCCTTATACTTAACTTTTTAAACTGTAAGTTTTTGTTAAGGTATATTTTGGAAATGGACTGCTGAATAATCTTGTCATAAACTTTGTTTATGCAGAAGTTTTATTACTGTAAGTAGAAATAGGGTGAAGGGACCAGTAATTGACTGCTTAAGAAAAAATTCGAGTTTAAGGTAGAATAACTTCCGTTATTTTGGCTCCAGGTGTAGGTTGTAAAATTGTACCGCTCCAGTAGGATGTATTTTATTTTATTAATATTTTAAAAGCAGTAAATTCGATCTTTATGTCAACCAAAAATGATTTTTTTTGGAAGTATGTCAATGACCCAGTAATTGACATACCGAATTTTCGGTGGAACCAGTGTTTGACATGGGGTGGGACCAGTAATTGACATACAAATATATTCATGAAACGACATAAGATATGCATTCAAAATCACTTTTAAATCTAAATAAATCACCTAAATCACTTTTTCAATTGGATTTATAACAAAAATCGGTCTTATTCATAATTCATTACAATCAGTTTTTAAATAGGCAAACCTAAATAATCTAATATTTTTCAACATTACGCTTTTTTATGCAGTTTTTGACGATCAACCCTAACACAACTCTCCTACTGGACAGTTTTAATTAAGTCCCCAAGCCAAGACAGGTAATTTGAATAACAGCCCTTACTTTCAATAGTACCAGGGAGATATTAGCTAACATACTTGTTAGATCGTACACAATGTCTGTCGGCTCGCTTTTATCTCTTTCTCTCAACTCTTCCGCTCTCTTATCCTTCCAAGTTTCCGCTAAATATTTTGTTACTTAAACCTTTTTTTGGGAATTTTTTTTTGGTTCTCACTTTACCAAACTCTCTACTTCCGATTAGACTATGTGGTCACATCCTTGTTTTATCCATTCCGCCTATAACGTTGCTACTGATGGCATCTACGTGTCTTTGGGTTCGAGTTGTTGGTGCTTTCTAGTGAACAAAATTTCTCCTACGCTTCCCTTCTTTTGGAGCGCTTCGCTAATATTTTCCACAATCTGTGCTGCCAGTATCATTTGCTTCGAAACCAAACTATCTGAACGTAATTCATTCTTATTTTCTGCATCTAAACAGTATTTGATTGTTTATTATTACTGAGTTACCTCTTGGGCTCATTTATATATACACTGTGTGCACGTTAATCGCGTCCCGCCTCAGGTTGTAAGCATTCGCACTTACAACAGTAATAAATAAATGAAACATCAATGAAAAAAAAACTAGATTAAAAAGTAAGTAATGTGTAACATCACTAAGTCACCAACTTCTCCACTTATGTTTAATTTCGTACCTGGTACTTCTCTTGAGGGAGCTTCATTTTTCCCCTGGCCGTTTTGTTTGATGGAATTCTATGGTTCAGCCATTTCCTCCCTTTCTTCTTTGGCATGTGGCAAGGACCCAAAACTGAGGGAGAATGAGAGATTTTCAAACTCCGATAAGTGGGCGTCGTTTTTATCAATCACGTAGGCCTCGGAAGCTGTTCGGCGATCACGATTATTCCAGTTTGTTGTTCATACATTGTTGTTCTCTACAGAATAATCGTTCTGCATGCCCTCTTGAAATAAGGCGTACATTTGCTAATTCATTAATTTAAACATATTTTATGATGCCGATTTTTATCAATGATTTTATTTTACAATGTATTGAATTTTTAATTATAATAAAATTTATCAACCTATCTTATCATTTTCCCAGGAAGTCAATCACTGGTCTCAAACAAAAAAGCTGTAGGACTAGTAATTGACATACATGTCAATTACTGGGCAGATTGCCGTTTCAAGGACCAGTGATTGACAGCCCCATTTTAATGCTCAATGCTTCTTATAATTAAAAAAAAAACTACATAAATGAAATCTACAAGTAATACTAATTATAACAGAACATTGATAACCACACTAATGTATGAACAAATAAACGAAAAATAAGAAAAAAGAAAAATTATTTTCTTATCAATCCTCCTTAGCAACGGCTTGTTTTTTCCTTGATTTTGAACTTTTAACACAAATAACCTTCCACTGATACCAAGGAACCTTCCAATAATTAATATTTTTCTGGAACTGCTGCCCAAAGGCTTCTCAATAACGAAATTGAAAGAATCACCACTAAAAACGGCTCATATCCCTTATAATACCAGTTTATATCTGGTATGTCAATTACTGGTGCCCAGTCAATTACTGGTCCCTTCACCCTAAACCTTTTTGTTTAAATTAACACAATTTGTAGTCGGTAAAAACGCTTTTTACGATCCATAGGGACTTCTTCAAGCACTAATGAATAACAAATTAACAAATAATTATTAAATCAATATCACCTTCTTTGGGGACAAAACTTTTTTCTCGTTATGCTTATCTTTCAGGTTATAAATAAACTTGAAAAAAAAGAGTTTTAAAAATAAGAACTTTTGCTATTGATTTTATCTTCTATTAATGAATCAATAGGTTAGCTGATCCTTTAGAGATAAATTGTTAGGTGACGTGAAATGATCTAATAAAGAACTGTAAGCTCCTTTTGCTGGTTATATGAATGGAAGGTTAGGACTTTTCATTCGAAGATTAGTTTTAATTACAAAGCTGACTAGTAACATTGGGTGGCAGGCAGTAGAAAGAACATTAATTCTGCTTTAGTTGTTTTATCTGGCAAATCGTATTTTGTCATGAATAAACCTTCCTGAAGGTTGCTATTCCAATAGTTTTTCTAATGCCGTTAGAAGATCTGTCATTGTTGTCGCTTGTTTTATGTTAGTAATAAATCTTGCGTGAAAACAATTCATTCTTCTTTCTTAGACTGTTGTTCACAAGTTCTGACTGACGAATTTATTCTTATCTTTGAATTTATTCAAAACTTTTAGTCATTCTTAAAAGTAATGGCTATCCTACCAAATGATGTTTGTTTGCAAGTGGTATTCCAAATTCAAGTTCTGGACAACTGGTTTATACAGCCTGATTAAAAACTATGTATGTATTTATTTTCTGTATTCTAGTTACTGTTGAAACAAAGATAGATTATTAATAATTTATTAATTCTTTTAATTAGATAAAGTAATGTATTACTCGTAAATGGTCTCTGGCCACGTTAGAATCTTAATTAAACATCAAAGCCAATCTATACTATTTATATGGGTATATAATTTTAGTAATCTTCCAAGTTGTACATTGTTCTCCGTTAAAACAAATTCAAAAATATCTCGAGATTATTTTGCTTGTATGAGATCATTTATTGCTGTGAATAAATTGAGTTTGCAGCAGCATACTTCAAAATTCATCAATCTTTCTATTCGACATTTATAAATTGCCAAGCAAACACAGATTAATAGAAAAAGTAAGCTTTGCTTTAAGGCCAAATGTATTGATTGAAATTGTCTTAAAAATAATATAATAGCCGTGGTGTTTCTTAATGAATTGGCCGAAGTTAAAAAAAATATTACAAACCTGACTTCCGTGTATTTATGCCTAGAAAAACATGTGCGCAGCTGATTAAATTATTATATATTATTGGTTCCTTTTTTTAAGACCTAAATATTCCAGGTTAGACTAAATAACACGTTTAGTACCAGAAGACAAATTCTCGGTGACCTTGCTGGTTTTAATATCGCACTGTTATGGACCTATACTAGAACCTGTTATATTAGAACCTACTTCAACGCAGGTAACATTGTAGTAGCCTCATTTTACCTAGATATTTACTTTATTAACCAAAACCTTTATTGATTTACTGACATCCATAGAAATTTTATTAAAATATCGGGTTGGCAAATAAGTTCGTTCGGTTTTTATTTTGGTATAGATTCATTCTGATTTTTTTTTTTATTCTCGGCGCAAGCGCACAACTCGACTGTTCATTTGAAAGATTATGTTAGACTTAATCTTTCTATGGATTTCGGTTTAACAAACATTAGTATTCTGCTTGCTGCGTAGCTGTAAAGATGGAAGAAAATAAAGTGCATTTTCCTCATATTTTGCTCTATTATTTTAAAAAGGGCAAAGGAGCTGTAGAGGCTCATAAAAAGATATGTTGTGTACATGGTGATGATGCCTTAACAGAACGCGTGTGCCAAAAGTGGTTTGCCAAATTCCGTTCTGGAGATTTTGACGTTAATTCAGATGATGTCAAGAGCGTAATCGATAAAGATCCATGCGAATCGGTGAGGGAGATAGCAATAGCACTTGACATATCCTATACGAGCTCCAAAAATCATTTGCGCCGGCTGGGATACGTTTCTCGGCTCAATGTTTGGGTTCCGCATGAATTAACCGAGGCCAACTTAGCCACTCGCATATCCATTTGCGATTCGCTGCGGAAACGACCCATTTTTAAAGCGGATGGTAACGAGAGATTAAAAAATGGATCGTCTACGATAATATAGTGCGTGTAAGATCATGGAAGCACTACAGTGAGCCGCCGCAAAGAAGCTCGAAGGCGGAATTGCATCCGAAGAAGATTATGCTCTCCGTATGGTGGGATTATAAAGGTATCATCTATTACAAGCTGTTACCGTCAGGCAAAACAATTGATTCAACCGGCGTACTGCTTGTAGTTAACCAAATTGGACCATGCAATCCGCACAAAACGTCCAGAATTGGCAAATCGCAAAGGTGTCGTCTCCCACCACGACAAGGCCGGACCGCATACGCCATTGACCACTCAGAATAAATCCTGGGATGTTTTGCCTCATCCTCTGTATTCACCGAGCCTGGCACCTTCTGATTATCATTTATTCTGATAGTTGCAGAACTCCATGAACGGAAAAACTTTCGATAATGAGAAGACTGTCAAAAAACATTTTGATTGGTTTTTCGACGATAAGCTACAGACGTCCTACGAACGTGGTATAATGAAGTTGGTGGAAAGATGGCAAGAAGTCATCAATAAGAATGGTCAATGTGTAATTGATTAAAATGTATTCTGTGTATCAAAAAAATTGCTATTTATTCCACTCTCAAAAACCGATCGAACTTATTTGGCAACCCGATAATCGCTACTCTTCAACTAAAAAAAATCGGAATATTAGACATTACAAATCAAACTTATCATAAAAAAAAAAGCGGAAAGAGAAATTTCAAAGAGTTCTTCAACGTTTTCCTGGACACCTCAACACTAATCTTCAACTCTATAGAAACGGTTAGTTTCAATTTTTCAACAAACACCCTTCTTGTAAGCATACAAATGAGTTATTACCAAGTAAAATTAATTATTATGACCTTCTTGCCAATTTTTGTGGAGCGAAAAAACATCCCCTTCACTCATTATTTCGTAATTTGGTTTATTATTACATTATTTGATAATAATACTAGCTTTTTAGCAGACTTCAAATCGTGGGGCTGCATTTCCAGAGCAAGTCTACTTCGTACAACTTGACTCTGTGAAAAGCCCCTTTTAATCAGTATTAAATAAAAATAAAACTCTATTCAGGTGGAATATAAGTAAATCCTAGAAGGGTATCGTTCAAACAAAATATTTCTTGTTAGAATAATTTTAATACCTTATTCGCGCTTCCTTCATTCGCGTTTTCACTATTCGCGGATTAAAAAAATGCGACCCAATTCCTATATTCGCGGATATTCGCGGAAGTACACTATGATAATAAAAGGATTCCAATAGATATCCAACCCAATATCCTTTGTAAATGCCGTCAAATGGACTAATAAAAAAAGTAAAATAGATCTTATTACAACTTTGCCTAAAGTATGTTGTTAAATGATATCGCCGAGGACTTTGACATAAGCCGCCTTCGCCGCGATCGGTGTTTTTGAGAATGTAAACGCACAGAATGAAAGCTACCTTATTGCTCAACGAATAAAGTATATTTTTAAATGTTGCTGTTCCGTTCAATGGTAAAAGCCGCTTTGCGTGTTCTATTGTTTCGTCTTTCACATTCGTTACAAAAATTGTGATCGAGTAACACGTCTCTACCGCTATTTTTCTAATTTATGTCAACTAAAAAAAAATGAGAAACGAGTTTCGACACGAAAAAATCTGTGATACCGCTTAAAGTGAAAATAGAAATGCTTGATCGTTTACGCCTTGTAGAGTCATTTGCATCCATATCACGCTTATTCAATGTCAACGAATCAACTGTACGATCGATAAAAAAATCCGAAGATAAAATAAGATCGTCTGTAGCTTCAACTTCACTGTCAGCGAAAATTGTTCGTGATCCAGCAATAGAAAAAATGGAAGTGGCGTTGTCATTATGGATCGAAGACCGCAAACAAAAAAGGGTGCCCCTGGGTGGTCCAATGGTCCGGGAGAAGGCAAAGTATCTTTACGCTCATTTTAAAGAACCTGATGGTAGTTGTAGTGGCAAGTTCAAACTTTGACTGCAAACAAAAGCTTTTAAAAACTGCCAAGCAAGAGGAAATTACAAAATTCTTCAAACCATTGCCTAAGCCTTAAGATAATTAATCAAAATGTTCAAAAACTTCAATTAAATTGATTTTTTTATATATTAGTTTTTTTTTATTTTGTCAGCTAGGAACGTATCCCCTATAATCCTATATAAATTACCATTCCGTATTCGCGGTTTCTGTATTCGCGGCATATTTATGGAACATATACCCCGCGAATAAAGAGCTTTTACTGTATAGGCTATAAACTGGTGATGTTCGTTGTTTGGAATAATGATGGGACTAAAGACGCAGGAAAAATGCCCGACATTACTGTCATGTTTCCTATAATAGAATCTGTTGTTTTTTAATACAAATAAAAGATAAACAAACGTCTTATCAAAGAAAATTGTAAGGAGATGGAAGAATTTGAAATAAATATAAATATTATTTTTCATATTAACTGACATAAAAAAAAGACAGTGACGTTTTCATTTTCACAATTACTAATGTTGATCAAAAAGACGTCAAATATTTTAGAAAATTATTATTATTTTGTTTAAATTATTAATTTTGTAAATTAAGTAATGAGACTGATTTTTTTTAAATTTTTTTATTCAAAAAGAATTACAATTCTATATTGTCACCTTCAAAATAACTTCCTTCTGAAGCCACACAGCGCTGGAGACGTTTCTTCCACTCCTCATAGCAGTGCTCGAACTCCGATACTGGAATAGCCTTCAGCTGGTCGGTTACAGCCGTTTGAATGTTTCCGACTGTCCCAAAATGAGTTCCCTTGAGGTGATTTTTCAACTTCGGGAAGAGAAAAAAAGTCACAAAGATTCAAGTCAGGCGAATAAGGAGGCTGAGGAGCCACAGGAATGTTTTTTTACTGGCCAAAAACTCTGGTTTATTGAAATTGCTGTGTGACAAGGAACATTACCCGTGATGCAACACCCACTTGTTCCTTGATGTTTGGGTCTCACACGAGAATGACCCTTTTTCGAAGTTTTTCGAAGAACCTCTCGGTAAAAGTGTTGATTGACCGTTTGACCTTGAGGTAGAAACTCTTTGTAATTTAAATAAGAATTACTCTTACGTATCACAATATCAGATCTGGAAAGCCGGCTAATTGATTGGGTATTGCGATCTAAATGTAGTTAGTGCCTACACAATCTTTACTGAAAAACATTGGTCCCATTTACGAAAAAGAGGTTAATAACTGAGAATAAGTTTTTATAGTTTAATACTCTTAATGAGTTCAACTACATACAAGTAGCAGCCGTTGTAGTCCAACTAGGGAGGCATGGCTATGGGCGTGGTCGCCAAGATGGATCCAGCTTCTGATTGGCCACTCCTACCACCCATATTTTAACACCTTTACTTCAGCATTCCGATTGGTTAATTATTCTCGACTAATTATTTCATAGGAAAGTTTAGTTAAGCTTTTTTTTACTCCCCCGTAGGTATTTGATAATCTATAAATTCATGCAATAAAAATCCTTCATGAAAATATCTGTTCAAATCTTGTTATATTTGTTGGTTTTACATTGTTTATGCGTAAGGGTAAAAGAAAAGTAGATTTTTATGGTTTTAGTAAAAAAATAAGACGAAGAAAAAAGAATCTAATTAGATGCTGGACAAGAGAAGTAAGTCCGCCATGTTGTGATCTTAATATGGCGGATTGTCACTTTTAAGAATACTGGTTTCCCAAACATTTTTGAATAAACATGTTGAAGAAATGATTAGCAGTTCAATGTTGGATTATGTCTAATTCGAGCTGTAATAAAATTGGATAAAATTCTTGTGTCAGGATCACCAACTTCTAATTTCCCGAAGCAGCTATATGATCTGGTACCCATAACCGCAGGTAGAAGATACTATCTTCCATCTTTTAGAATATTCTAGCACCAATTAAAACACAAAAATTTAAAGTCTTAAGCAGCTACAAATCTCTTATTAACCGACAAGCTATCAGGTTCCCTACAGCAATAATGTAATGTAATAATAATAATAATAATAATAAGGGAAGGGATTAGCTATGAGGTTAGCATACTGGACTCCCACGCGGAGGTCCCGGGTTCGAATCCAGCAGCTGACCCTTAGATTTTCTCTTCCTAGGAGCTTCTTACAGCTCACTGTCCGGTGATGGACAGTGTTGTCTGTAACGAGAGGACACTGTTCGGAGGCCGGTAGTGCACTGGAAATAGCTCCGGGCGCTAATAACCTCAGCTGTTGATGCGCCAAAAAAAATATATAAAAAAAAAAATAATAATAAAGGAACTCGATAGATTCGTCAGAACTAGTATGACGTCCGCTAGGATGCATCATTCCAACGCATCCGCTGTCAGGCTTTATCTACCGCGAAAGGGAGGAGGGAGGGGATTACTCAGTGTTGAACAGCTCTGCAAAAGAGCAGAGAACTCTCTTAAAGAGCGTTTCCAACAAGAAGTCCCCCTCTTTGCAAAGATGAAGGCTCTAGATAAAGGTTTCACAGCCTTGAATTCGCGTGAGCCAGGAAATAACGTTGTGCGGTTAAAAAGGGATACGAAGAATGAATGGGGCCAAAAGCAGCTACATGGCAGGTATTATGCCCTTCTTACTGCAGAAGGAACTGATAGCTTGGCCTCGTGCTAATGGCTCATAAAAGGCCATCTATTCCCTGAGACGGAAGGGTTCGTAATGGCGATGCAGGACCAGGTGATAGCTACGAAGGCGTACCGAAGATGGGTTCTAGGGCACGATAAATGCAGAATGTGCAACTCCACTTCGGAAAGCATACAGCGCATAGTTTCAGGAAGTTCAGTGCTTGCGCCGAAGGAGCACCTTCTCAGGCACAATAATGTAGCTAAAATTATCCATAAAGCACTTTGCTCAAAGTTTGGGCTGCTGAAGGCAGAAGTGCCATATTATAAATATAATCCGCCGACGCTGCTGCAGGATGCGCACACAAAAGTATATTGGGACACTCAGATAGTAACGGATAGGAGTGTTGCTAACAACAAGCCGGACATACTAGTTATAGATAGGAAGGGTAGATTGGCACATATCGTCGATATCGCCATACCCAATGATGATAACATGCAGAAAAGCAGGGACGAAAAGATCCGGAAGTACCAGGACCTTAGTTTCCAACCTGGACAAAAACAACGATTGCGCCTATAATACTTTCCACGAGTGGCCTCGTGCCCAGAACAATGGTGACTGCTGTCAATGAGTTGGGCCTATCCACTGATCTGGTTGTAGAGGCGCAGAAGGCAGTCCTCCTAGATATGGTCCGTATCTTCCGAAAGTTCCTGAGTGCTGCCCATTAAGCAGATCAATACAGCCAATCGCCGCGTGCAGCCCGTTATTATTTGGATTTAGTATTTAACTCCGAGAGATAGATAGTAATTTAGATAAGGGGTTGTGGCAAAGTCCACTCCCCTAAGTGATTTCCCTAATAAGGAGTCAGAAATGAAATAATAATAATAATAACAATAAAAAAAAAAAATAATAATAAAGGGAAGGGATTAGCTATGAGGTTAGCATACTGGACTCCCACGCGGAGGTCCCGGGTTCGAATCCAGCAGCTGACCCTTAGATTTTCTCTTCCTAGGAGCTTCTTACAGCTCACTGTCCAGTGATGGACAGTGTTGTCTGTAACGAGAGAACACTGTCCGGAGGCCGGCAGTGCACTGGAAAAAGCTCCGGGCGCTAATGACCTCAGCTGTTGATGCGCCAAAAAAAAAAAAAAAAAAATAATTTAACTCTTATAATTGCTGTTTTATCACTCAATGTCGAAACTAAAAACATTTTAGTTAATATTCAAAAAAATAATATTAAGTAATCATTAAATACATTATTTCTGTAAATGTCAACATGAAACCATTAATCTAATAGACATCGTTTAGATAGTTAAAAACCTGAATAAAATAATTGAATCGAATTAAGACAGAATATCAATGCCATTTGTAATTGATTTATTCATCATTTTTAACCTTCCTACTGCTTCTACAATTGTTTAGAACTGATACTTAGAATTATAGAATGAATAATATTACAATTGGTTATGGATATTATTTTCGAACTTACCGAAAGTCAATTTTTCATCATTTATCATTTTCTCTAAATAAATGGTATGTTGAAATTTGATTTCTATCTTTACCCAAATTATAATAAAGACTTAAGGTTATTTCACAGGTAATTCCCTATCGATTTGTAAATAATTTTACCTGGTTTTAACTGGCAACACTGCTTTATCAGTGAAATTTCATTTAAAAAGTTCGACAGTTTAGAAAAGAAGAAAATGCATCCTCAGAAATCTTAATAATCACTTCTTTTTTAAATATCTGTTTAATACTTATCGAATGTAAAGATTTTTAATGTTTATTATCTTTCATTATCGATTATGAATGTCTTGTGGATAAAATCATCATATTTTCGATATTGGAATTTAATCGATTTTTTTTTTGTACTTTTCGCTTTTATGCTAAATTTATTTCTCTCTCTTGCATATCATAAATGTCTGGCTGAAATATACGAGGTGTGGCTATTAAATAACGAGACTGATGCTGCTGCAGAAGAACTATGCCTGCGCCAAATCCTAACGACCGACAGCTGTGCAGCGTAAAGCCTTCTCTTACGATTGCAGCGTCTCACGTGTTTGTAGAGAAATCTGTCTGACTGGAACCGTAGTTTGTGTAAGAGGTGTTAGTCTCGTTTTGCCCAAAACATGATACTAGAGCAACGAATTGTCGTGAAATATCACATCAAAACTTGGTAAAACCGCTACTGAAACTTATCTTTTATTAAAAGAAGTTTATGGCGATGAATGTTGTATCACGTGCGCGAGTTTTTTGAGTGGTTCAAGCGTTTCCAAGATGGCCGAGAAGACGTCGGAGATGATGACAGCCACGTCCAAACGGATGAAAATATCGATTATAATTAATCAACATTACTACCGGTGAGGTGCTTGCTCAACTCCGTGAAAGAGTAAGGAAAAAAAATGACCCGATTTGTGGAAGAACAAGTCACGGGTTTCTCCATCAAGACAACGCGCTGGCTCACACTGTATTGTCTGTCAAGACGTTTCTAGCCAAGTACAACATTCCAGTTTTAGAGCCATCCGCCTTATTCGCCTGACCTGGCCCCATGTTACTTTAGATCTGTTCCCCAAAGTCAAATCTGCATTAAAAGCGAACACGATTTCAGTCCGTTGAAGCTGTGAAAGAAAAAGCGGCACGCGTCATGCAGGAACTCACAGAAAAAGACTTCCAGCACTGTTTCGGAACGATGGTAAATTCGCATGGAGCGTTGTAGGGATAGGGGAGTGGTGTATATTGAAGGTGATAATAACTAAATATGTATAAATTTAAAATAAAATGTTTTATAGCGATAGTCTCGTTATTTAGTAGCCACCCACACCTTGTAAGCTAAAAATAAAGCCCAGAATAAATGGGAGATTGACGCAATCAAGCAAAATGCAGCGTACGATTAAATACAACTGGCGTATTCGTCTTTCAAATACGAATCTTAGAACTCTTCAAGGTCCCCTCTGCTTTTTCCTTAAATTATTTTCATTTTAATTAAATTTTTGGTATTCAGAATGTTTAGGTGACTATTCACTCTTCCTCCTGTCTTTTACAATTTAATCCCTTTACCAGTAGTCAACGTAGTCCGCTACCTTGGGCTAGACAGAAGACTTACATGGAACCCTCATAAACGACTTAAGGAGAATAGAACTAAACAGACGCTTCTGACAACTGAAAAGACTACTCGACAACAGATCAAAACTCACTCTGGACAACAAAAGACTTATACAGGGTGTTCAGCATAAGACTACGGTAACTTCGAGAGGCGATTCTGGGCATCATTTGCAACAAAAAATTCCATATAAACTATGGCTTGATTCGGCTCCGTTTTATAGATATTTTTAATTTTATGTTTTTTCAAGGTGTTACTACTTTTTAGCAAAAGGTTGCCTATATTTCTCAAACTATTAAAGCTACAGCTATTTCAATAAGCTCATTAGAAAGAAGGTTAAATTTCCTTTTAAATAAGCTAATTTGTATTCCAAAATAATAATATTAAGTATTTTACTTTGTGGCCCAAACATAGGAAATAGCAAGTTTTTAATTTTTTCCGAAAACTTTGACTTCATTTTACTCAAAAACGTTTTATATGAAAAAACCGTGCACTATTCAGGAAAAACATCTACATACGATCACCTTTCGAACGGTATACAATAATTGGGGTTATGTTAAAAATTGATGCAGAAATCTGTGATTAATTGCAAAAAAGTAGGCCTCAAAACAACGTCGGCATTATGAAAGGAATTCTCCTAACATAAGAATAAAACTGAACAGAATCATCAAATCCAGTACGATTTTTTGCAAACGTGTAATTTAATAATTAATTTATTTAAGAACTATATTCAAAAATATAAAACTTACATTAAAAATAATAATGATGTATGACATGTCGCGATATTCAATATTCGAATATTGGAGTTGGCATATTGATAGCAAAATGACAACTAAATATCTAATGAAAATGTAGACTTTAAACTATCTTTTCTTCTTCTTGTATTTATTTGTTTTTATAAGCCGTATTAGGATAAAACATATCAGTTTTTAACTTGGAGATTATAGCGATAAGTAAGTTCTCGGCTTATTCATTAGCTCTTCACAACCTGTTAATTCCAAAAGTTTATTGAGTAGTTCAAAATGATGAAATGATGATTTATTCACATTATTTGGAATATTTCTTTAATTAACTAAAGAATAACACACAGATCTAAACTCGTTAAACGAAAATCCTTTCTTTCGAAATTGGTACCTAACACTCATTTAACATCATAGTCATTTTTCTTCTTCTTATTTTATTTTATTACTTTTAATGTAAGTTTTATATTTTTGAAAATAGTTCTTAAATAAATTAATTATTAAATTACACGTTTGCAAAAAATCGTACTGGATTTGATGATTCTGTTCAGTTATATTCTTATGGTAGGAGAATTCCTTTCATAATGCCGACGTTGTTTTGAGGCCTACTTTTTTGCAATTAATCACAGATTTCTGCATCAATTTTTAACATAACCCCAATTATTGTATACCGTTCGAAAGGTGATCGTATGTAGATGTTTTTCCTGAATAGTGCACGGTTTTTTCATATAAAACGTTTTTGAGAAAAATGAAGTCAAAGTTTTCGGAAAAAATTAAAAACTTGCTATTTCTTATGTTTGGGCCACAATTTGAAATACTTGATATTATTTTTTTGGAATACAAATTAGCTTATTTAAAAGGAAATTTAACCTTCTTTCTAATGAGCTTATTAAAATAACTGTAGCTTTAATAGTTTGAGAAATATAGACAACTTTTTGCTAAAAAGTAGTAACACCTTGAAAAAACATAAAATTAAAAATATCTATAAAACGGAGCAGAATCGAGCCATAGTTTATATGGAATTTTTTGTTGCAAATGATGCCCAGAATCGCTTCCCGAAGTTTCCGTAGTCTTATGCTGAACACCCTGTATATGTAAGTATATTAAAGCCAGTCTGGAGCTTATGGCATCGAACTGTGGGGTTCAACCAAACGCTCAAATCCAGTCCTTGCAAACTAAAATTCTTCGCTCTATAGTTTGTCGCTCCTTTCTACGTCACCAAATCAAACCATTCACACAGACTTTGAACATTCCTTTCGTGCAAACACAAGTGGCTGAAAACACGATACAGAAAACTCTATCTATTTTCCAGAACATTTCCAGACAACACTTCCTAGACATCTTAAAAGACAGTGTGGCCTCGCGATCTCCTCTCTGATGAAGAGAGTCAGTAGAATTTAGAATGTTTTTGGAGTGTTACCGCTGGGTAACTTCTCCACTCTGATATGTAAAAGTTATTTATTGTTATCATTGTTGCTTATAACGCAAAATGCGGTGATTGTAACTAAATAAATGATTTTAAAAAAAACAAATTATTAAATTTTAACAATTAATGTTCAGAACGTGCAATTAAATCAAATATCCAATTGTTAGACGGTAGCCCCGTACAACCACACTTTCATATTATAACAAATAAATCTGAGAAAGAAATACGTTAGGGAATATTGAGTCAGCCTGAATCAATATTGTCATTTACACTGGTACCAGTTATGCCAACATTTACTTTGCCTTAAAATCCCTTAGGAATCACTTTTTAAAGTTTCTGAAATAATAAAGTCAAGTTCTTAAGTAAAATTAAATGTAAAGTAGAGGAAGAAGGAAGTGGAAAGGGAAAATAAAGAAAATAACTGCTGTCATTTCGTTATAAGATTTTTTTTTTTATTATTATATTAACAAGAAGACCAAACAGTAAGGGGTTCGGTTGATTGTTGAACATAGAAAGTTGAAAAGGGACCCAGCATCGCTGGGCGTAAAAAGCTATCAGAATGATTGGAAGAAATTGATTTTCAAGAGGGTAAATTGCAATATAGGACAGTAATTAAGTTTGAAAAGTTGTGTATCAGTCAAGTTCTAAGCAAAGACCTTGTCTCTTTCCATTTCACTTTTTCTTTTTAACAGAAAATTCTGTCTATTTAACATAATAATGAAATTTCATTCCAACTTGTTCAAGTTGAAGAAAAGAGGCATTAATAAAATAATGGTTGTAGCGACATAGAAGAAAAATATCCTTATTACTGAGTCTTTTCGCTAGCCATAAATGTCACAGATCCTTTAATCGTACCATGAAGGCAAACCGAAGTTTTGATTACTCTTTTATCCTGAAAGTTAAGGACATAGAATGTCCTTTTTAAGCAGTCTCCATACTTCTTAAACTAAGGAAATAGATAATCAGCACAGTCGCTTTGATATCACGGTTCGCCTAGAACGATTTTAATTGAAAAGTTCACCAACATTAAAAATTTTTTCTTTCTCCTTATTATTTGGGTCAAAACTAACCAAAATCCACTGAAAACCAAATCGGTTCACGTTGCGGATTTTTTTTTTTAATTTTTCAGGTCGAAAAACGACTTTTTTTGCATTGTTAAGCCTAATAAATGGAAAAACAATACAGTTTTTTGCAAAACCAATGCATGCATTTTGAAGCTGAGGGAATTTCCGACAGATTGATGTATTTTATAAATGATAAAAATGAAATTTCGACATTCAAAATCAATAAAAAAGACATTTTTGTGCAAAATAAGGCAAAAACAAGGTGTTTCTCGCATTTCAAAGCTTACTTAACAAATAAATCATCGTTTTTTTGTGGAAGGGAATGGGACTTTTCAAAAATGAGAAAAATTTCTGCAAAATACAATATTTATACGAGGGTCGTTTGAAAAGTCCGTGCAAAAATAAAAACTACTTAATTTTTTGGGGTACACCGTTTTTATTTTTCAACATAGTCTCCTTTTAGGCTTATACACTTCGTCCAACGCTGCTCTAGTTTGTTGATCCCTTCTGAATAATAGGATTTGTCCAAGTCTGAAAAATAGCCATTCGTTTCTGCAATCACCTCCTCGTTTGAATAAAATCTTTTTCCCGCCAGCCATTTCTTCATATTGGGGAACAAATAGTAGTCTGAGGGAGCCAAGTCTGGAGAATAGGGGGGATGTGAAACGAGTTGGAACCCTATTTCCATTAATTTTGCGACCACAACTGCTGAGGTGTGAGCTGGTGCGTTGTCGTGATGGAAAAGGACTTTTTTGTGGGCCAATCGTGGGCGTTTTTCTTGCAGCTCGGTTTTCAAACGGTCCAATAACGATGAATAATATGCACCTGTAATAGTTTTACCCTTTTCCAGATAGTCGATGAGGATTATTCCTTGCGAATCCTAAAAGACAGTCGCCATAATCTTTCCGGCCGAAGAAACGGTCTTCGCCTTTTTTGGCGCAGATTCCCCCTTGGTAACCATTGTTTAGATTGTTCTTTGGTCTCAGGAGTGTAGTGATGTATCCATGTTTCATCCACAGTGACGAAACGACGCTTAAAGTCCTGCGGATTCTTCTGGAACAGCTGGCAAACCGTCCTTGCAACACTTCACACGATTTCGTTTTTGGTCAAGCGTGAGCAATCGCGGCACCCATCTTGCGGATAGCTTTGTCATGTCCAAATGTTGATGCAAAATATTATGTACCCGTTCATTCGAGATGCCCATAGCACTAGCAATCTCACGCACCTTCACTCTTCTGTCATCCATCACCATATCATGGATTTTATCAATGATTTCTGGAGTAGTAACCTCAACAGGGCGTCCAGAACGTTCAGCGTCACTTGTGCCCATATGGCCACTCCGAAAATTTTGAAACCACTTATAAACTGTTCTAATCGAAGGTGCAAAGTCACCATAATGTTTATCAAGCTTCTCTTTAGTCTCCTGGCTGAAACTTGGTGTGTGTTCTTTCCAAGAGATGCTACTAACTAAACATAACCTCGATACGCGCCAGTGGTGCTATCTCTCTGACTTTGCACGGACTTTTCAAACGACCCTCGTACACTGGAAAAAGTGAAATTTTCCAATTCAAACTCATTTAATGAAACTTTTTGGATTAAAAGAGCCTAAATAATTTTTTATCGCATTGCAGGGCTTAGTAATCCAAAAAGTTTCATTAAATGAATTTGAATTTTGAAAATTTCCCTTTTCCCAGTGTATAAATATTGTATTTTGCAGGAATTTTTCTCATTTTTGAAAAGTCCACATTCCCTTCCACAAAAAAAACGATGATTTACTTGTTAAGTAAGCTTTGAAATGCGAGAAACCCTAGTTTTTGCCTTATTTTGCTCAAAAATGTCTTTTTTATTGATTTTGAATGTCGAAATTTCATTTTTATCATTTATAAAATACATCAATCTGTCGGAAATTCCCTCAGCTTTAAAATGCATGCATTGGTTTTGCAAAAAACTGTATTGTTTTTCCATTTATTAGGCTTAACAATGCAAAAAAAAGCCGTTTTTTGACCTGAAAATTAAAAAAAAAAAATCCGCAACGTAAACCGATTTGGTTTTCAGTGGATTTTGGTTAGTTTTGACCAAAATAATAAGGAGAAAGAAAAATTTTTCATGTTGGTGAACTTTTCAATTAAAATCGTTCTAGGGGAACCGTGATATAAAAGAAAATTACCGACTCTGCATTTGATTATCTCTTATAATCTGAGGAGCTCAAATGTGTTTAATAACCAAGGTTTTCCAATAAAAGTAATGGATTTACTCCCATAAAAAAAAATTCGGGTACGCCTGTGCTTTAATTTATACTATTAAGAAAAGGTTGAATATTTTTAACAATTATATATATGTATATAATAACTAATATAGATAAAGTTATAGCGGGCAAGCCAAGCATTCCGGTATGGTCTAGTGGCTAGGATACCTGGCTTTCACCCAGGAGGCTCGGGTTCGATTCCCGGTACCGGAAATTTTTTTTTTTCTTTCTTAATTCTGCTCAAAAAAAGATAATAAGTGTTAATAAAAGTTAATAATTGTTTGGAGAAAAACAGCAGGGTAACTTCTTTTTCAAACAGCCAAAAGTAAATTTTCGCTCCTAAAAATGGATAATGTTAATAATATATGAATATTTTAGTCATATATTACATTTTTAGCGATATTTTTAATAAAATAAAAAGAGATAATAAACATTATATGAATTTAATAGAGGTAAGGAACTCTCAAAATCAGGTTTCTCAAATTTAGAATACATCCTTGCAGAATATTCTATTAGACGAAGTTTGGTTGGTTGTTTACGAACTGTCATTCTACCAGGCCAAACTTTTGCATTAAAAGTTTGCATTTTAAATCTTACACGCTGAAAGTTATCGATATATTTATCGATAACAGAAAGTCTGTTTTAGAGATAGAACGGATTTACTGGTTGGTTCAGTTTGTGACAATTCTGACTTAGGTTCTAAAACTAGTTGTGTGTCTGCTACAAATGCCATCATTCCACATTTATACTTGAAGAAGAAGAGCATCTGAAAATTAATCTAAAATTTGAGAAGATAATATATTTTATACCTAAAAATTGATTTAAACTTAATAATGAAGTTATTACTTACAAAATTAGCAGATATTACTAACAGATAACGTAAATGGAGGCTGATCTGCAACCCTACCCTTCTAAGCACTCACATTTAGTAATTTTTCTTCATTTAAATTTGTATGTGTTTATTTCTTTCCTCCAATTAATTTCTGCAAACAGATTTGCTGTAAAAGAACATCGTGTATTTAGAGTTCTACTCTAATGGTTGATGAACTTGCGCGCTATCTGTGATTCTTATGAACAACTAAGCATGTACAAAAACATTAATAGTATTAATTGTAATCTTAACTTTAAGTCTAAAGGTAACCTTACAATAATGGAGAATAAAGGTAAATATATTTCTCTTTTAAGGCACAGGCATTTCAATAACTGATTATTCCTCTTTAATGAAATTTATGTGGGGAAATAAACTTCTTTCACAGAATGTTTGTGCATGGGTAGGTTTTTTTTAAATGCACTATTCAGCTAGATGTATTGAGTGAACAACACAACATAGTAAAATACATCATTAAGTGTTTTTACTGTTGAAATTTGTATTATTTAATTAATGTGTACAATAACAGAGTTGCATTTTTTGGTGTACAGAATGTACATTGTTTTCTATTTACGAGGGTCGTTTGAAAAGTCCGTGCAAAGTCAGAGAGATAGCACTACTGGCGCGTATCGAGGTTATGTTTAGTTAGTAGCATCTCTTGGAAAGAACACACATCGAGTTCCACCCAGATCGGTCTATTTCTTTGTGTTTGGCATTCGTTTGAATCGAGAAAGTCGAGTGATTTTCAAAAAATGGACGAAAAAGAATTTCGTGTGTTGATTAAACACTACTTTATGAAAGGCAAAACGCCTCAGGAGACTAAAGAGAAGCTTTATAAACATTATGGTGACTCTGCACCTTCGATTAGAACAGTTTATAAGTGGTTTCAAAATTTTCGGAGTGGCCATATGGGCACAAGTGACGCTGAACGTTCTGGACGCCCTGTTGAGGTTACTACTCCAGAAATCATTGATAAAATCCATGATATGGTGATGGATGACAGAAGAGTGAAGGTGCGTGAGATTGCTAGTGCTGTGGGCATCTCGAATGAACGGGTACATAATATTTTGCATCAACATTTGGACATGACAAAGCTATCCGCAAGATGGGTGCCGTGATTGCTCACGCTTGACCAAAAACGAAATCGTGTGAAGTGTTGCAAGGACGGTTTGCAGCTGTTCCAGAAGAATCCGCAGGACCTTAAGCGTCGTTTCGTCACTGTGGATGAAACATGGATACATCACTACACTCCTGAGACCAAAGAACAATCTAAACAATGGGTTACCAAGGGGGAATCTGCGCGAAAAAAGGCGAAGACCGTTCCTTCGGCCGGAAAGATTATGGCGACTGTCTTTTGGGTTTCGCAAGGAATAATCCTCATCGACTATCTGGAAAAGGGTAAAACTATTACAGGTGCATATTATTCATCGTTATTGGACCGTTTGAAAACCGAGCTGCAAGAAAAACGCCCACGATTGGCCCACAAAAAAGTCCTTTTCCATCACGACAACGCACCAGCTCACACCTCAGCAGTTGTGGTCGCAAAATTAATGGAAATAGGGTTCCAACTCGTTTCACATCCTCCCTATTCTCCAGACTTGGCTCCCTCGGACTACTATTTGTTCCCCAATATGAAGAAATGGCTGGCGGGAAAAAGATTTTATTCAAACGAGGAGGTGATTGCAGAAACGAATGGCTATTTTTCAGACTTGGACAAATCCTATTATTCGGAAGGGATCAACAAACTAGAGCATCGTTGGACGAAGTGTATAAGCCTAAAAGGAGACTATGTTGAAAAATAAAAAAGGTTTACCCCAAAAAATTAAGTAGTTTTTATTTTTGCACGGACTTTTCAAACGACCCTCGTAGGTGAGGTTTATAAATAGTTCATTGTATGTCCAGCCTTCCCTTAGTGCCCTAGAACCATTAGAAATGAAATAAAAGAAACCTAGAGAACTTACAACAATAAAAACTATAAATTTACAACTGACCTAAATTCAAAATGTTTTTTTAAAAATTGAAGGTAGTAAGAAGCGCTGGACTAGTGGATATATTGAATTCAAACACGCAAATATACTGAATAACACATCCCTTTCCAATGTCATATAAAACTTCTACCGTTTGACGTAAATGCCTTATTATTCAAAAAACCTATATGCATTTGTTAAACTATTAAATCAATATCTTAACTTTAGAATATTTACATAAAAATATTTGTCTCAGCCACGAAAATAACAGCAAGAAACTTGTGACAGTGTTTTACGTCAATTTTTTTTGTTTTACTTTTACTTTGTATTAAATATGAAGATCGAGTTTTCGTTGAAAAAGAAGGTTTGAAAAAAGATATTTTCTCATAGTTCATTGTTGTTCATTTCTTGTTTACCCTAATGCATTGTGTTTTGACTTCGCAGAAGTTTTACACCATTTGATTTATCATCTATTCAAAACTTTTTCTTATTTGTTACAAAAACAAAAGAAGGTGATAGCATTATTTTTGCCAAAACTAGGTTATTTGTTTCATATCGGTTGAATGGTTTTTGAATCAAGCTCGGAACTTATAACAAATTTATTCATGTTATGTTCAAACATTATTTCTCGTCTTAGGTATGACTGTACGTGTGTAGAGCCAGTGGGTCATCTTTGGGTTAAGACCCCATGTCTTCCAACAGGTTCTAGTTATTCCACAAAGGGCCTGTTTAGCCCTTAGTGTAACTCTCTCTATCTGCGCCTTCCAAGTGAGTCTGGTGTCCAGGACAATACCCAAATACTTTACCTCACCCGACACATCCAGAGTTTTTGCCAAAAAATCGAAGGTTTTTGTAGCTCTCCTTGTCCCTTCTCCTTGTAAAGGGAACCAGAGTAGTTTTAGAAGGGTTCACTGAAAGCTCTACCCTTCCACACCAATTTTCTATAACCTTGAGAGCTTCCTGCATGAGTTCAGCCACGATTGTCTCGTGTCTACCCCTGACCACTACAGAAATATCATCTGCATAGCCAAGGACCGAGAACCCACGAAGGTCTAGCACCTCAAGTAACTCATCTACGACCATACACCAAAGGAGCGGAGATAAACCCCCCCTCCTGAGGACACCCCCTGTCGTTAACTCCAGCGATTCCCCAAAAAGAGTCGCTGTGATTCTCCTTGACGATAGCATGTTACAGATCCATCTTGAAACAGTGGACTCTACGTGGTAAATAATTCTTTAAAAGAAAATGAAAAAAACCTTATTAGTTAATAGTTAATAAACAGAATCAGCTGATTAGAGGGAATACTAGATAATGCTGTATTATTGTCATAATAATCAGCAAGATGCTGTATTATCGCTACAATAATCAGCACGGTGCTGTATTACAGTTATTATACACGACTATTTGATTGAAACCATCAAAATGATGCAAATTAATTGGTAGTTGGAAGTTTAAGAGTGAAATTATCGATCTAATTAGAAGAGTTCTACTCATAAGTCCCATTCCCTGCCCATTGTTACCTCTATAATCAAGTTACTAGTATATTTATAGCAGCATTACAGAAAAGAGAGCACTAGCAATATTGAACGCAGCTTTCTCATACATATATTTTTTGTTTTATTTAACCTAAAAAAGAGGCCATACTGAAAAGTGAACCCTTTTATTGAGAGAGGAACCTCCCTTTATTTGATTATTTAAACAGCCCAGGTAATTCTAACCTTTTTTAACTCTTCGTTAATGGTATTGGTAGGACGTTATTGGGCGCTTTTAGTTCTAGAATTGTGTGAAAAGGATAGAAAAAATGTGAAATTAATTAGTGAATATTCAGCTTTAGAATATAATAACAAATATGGTGTATAATTAAGAACATTCTAACGCTATTGTTTAATTTATTGTTTAACTTATTATTTATACTGAAAATGTAATATGAATCCAGCACTACACAGGGTGTTTCAGGGTTAAGTGTCCTAACTGAAAATATGAATTTAGGACCTCAAAACAAGAAAAAATTTTCCTCTGAAGGTATGCCCGTTAACGCTTTGATTATGAGATATTCACGTCTAAAGATTTTAGAACGAATGATAAATTGATTGTGTAACTGCTAAAATCACCTTGTGCCTCTAACTGCACATACCAATATTGACATTTTACGAAATAATACCATCTGGAATTTGCACTGTGGACTTTCTAAATAATAACTCTTTCTCAAGAACATTTAATCAGTTTGACGCTTTTACAGGGTTTGCATCCATTATGCATCGCATTTATGGTGTTTGTGGTATGGTTTTTGCAATGCTGCCCGTCGTGAATATTTTGAGCGATTTCCGAATAAAAGATTACCATAAAAGACTATCTTTAGGTCCACATTTCAACGTCTTAGAATAACTGGCATATTTGCTTTAATGCTACGTGCTGATGGAGCTCTAGCCCCTTAATGAAATGAAAGGAGTGCGACAATATTACAATATTTTGGTGATAATCCGTCTGCCAGTATACGAAGAGCTGCAGCTAAATTACATATTACGCCAACTACAGTAAGGAGAACTCTCTCTGCAGATGGACGTCACCCATAGCATTATCAACGAGTACGACAATTATTACTTCAAGAATTTTGTCAAAGAAATTCTTACGATTGGTATTTAAATCAAGTTGATCTTAAGCCACAATTTTCGCGTCATACTCTCTGGACGGATGAAGCTACACTGTCAAATGTTCAACCAAAAAAACTTATCATCCCTGGATGCTCGAAAATCCTCATGCAATTCGTGTGCACCATTTTCAGCGTGAGTTTCAGTGATATTAGAAAATATTTTAATTGGTCCGCATTTCTTACCACCTTGGCTTAATGCGGGACACATTTCTGCAGTTTCTTTGAAATGATTATTACATTTTGATTGATGTTGTTCCGCCTCAACTCAGAAGGAACTCATGGTTTCAATTAGATGGTTGTCCAGCACATTGCGGCAGAGATCCACTACAGTGGCTAAATCAACACATTATCCCAATCGATGGATTGGCCGAGCAGGACCGGTGGCTTAGCCTGCTTGCTCTCCAGATCTGACACCAGTGGATTGTTTTGCTTGGGGTGCCATTAAAGGAAAAGTCTATGAAATGCCGGTCAATGATCTTCATTCTTTAAGAAGAAGAGTAATTGAATCAATAACAGCAATCCAGTGCCGTTCGGCTATTGCTGCTGAGGAAGAAAGCTACCGATTCATCATTTTCTTTATTATTTACTTTTAATTGTCATTATTAGCTATTAATTAAGTAATTGGAAGACATTATTAATTTTTTGGTATTATAACCTACCTAATAATAATTCATAAAATGGAAATCTTTAGACGTGAATATCACCGTAAACAAAGCGTTAACGGGCATACCTTCATGGGAAAATTTTATCTTGTTTTTAGGTCCTTCCTAAATTCATATTTTCAGTTAGGACACTTAACCCAGAAACACCCTGTATATAATGTTCTTTTCAAGAATATGATCTTATTAAAGAAAGCATATTGTCATCAGTTTCTCTAAAATCACCTAAAGAAGTATCCAAAAGGAAGTGATATTCCTAATGTACCTTAGTTCGCTGACAAATACGGCAGGGTTTAGTTGAAAACCCAAAAAAATAAATGAAAAATAAAAGTTTTCCGATACTGTGCGATAAAAATAAAGTAAATGTGACGTAAACAATTTTTCTTAAACTGGGGCCTCAAAATGTATTTGAAACTTGAATTGGCCTCAAAAAGTTGATCTTCATGGAGTAATTCAAAATCAAAAATCTGCTAGATCGTAGTACTTTCCCTTGAAAAGGGCCAAAAGATAGTAGATGGAAAAAAATGAAGATTTTTTCTTTCTTCTCAGTAAATCTTAAAAATAAAGTGGTGGCAGTTTTAACCTCATACAGTATAACCTCTCTCGGGTGCCATTTCCAGGATGACTAAATGGAAGAAGCGAAAGAAAAGTAGCTCACATGCTAAAATGTAGGTCACTTTTTGCACTCATAGTTCTCCAGAGAGTTCACGGCCATCAGATATTGGCTACTCTGATGTACAGTACTAAAAGAAGAAAAAAGGCTACCGAAAGGGATGAACTGTTTGCCGTACGTGACATGATGAACTCATTTTGCTCTCTAAGTGAAGTCAATAAAAATGTTTTATTAAAAAGTATATTTTTTTTGTACAGTCCCTTTTACTTGACTTCAAAAAGGGCGAGATTTAATTTCTTGGCCACCCTTATGGGCAAACCCTAGTAGATAGATAGATTAAACTAGGGCGGCCTCGAGGCCTACGCCACTGCGACCCCTTTGGATCTATTGTGGCTCTCACCACTCTAGGTGCTCGCCCTCCAGACCTGTCCTTTTAATCAGACTCTTAATTCTGGAAAGCGGCTTCTGGGTAAAGCTCATTGGCCTTGGTTTTTCCTCCCCGAGAAGTAACATCCATAGCTAGTCCAGCCCCTCACACTGACACAACACGTGCAGTGCTGAGCTTCCCGAGCCTGCAGTAGCCAGTTAATAGGCCTACAATCATCCTTATAGCCCCACGCGGCCTTGACGGATTAATTCTGCAGTCAGCCTCGGCGAATAGCCTTTAATGAACTCCTTCGCCTGTCTCTGCCCAGTGGTGGCAAGTCACCACTCTTGAGACCTAGTCTGCACCCATAAGTTAATGGCCGCAGTCTTCACACACTTAGGAACCCCAAAACAGGGCTTCGGGCCAACGAAGTTTCCCGCAGAGCCTTACCGGACCAGTAAATCTGCCACTTCGTTTCCCTTAAGTCCTGAATGACCAGATACCCAAACCAGAAAGACCTTATTATGGTCACTAATTTCCTTCAGGGCACTCAGACAGTCCCATACCAGCCTTGAGTTGGTAGGAACTAATAGCTCGTAGAGCAGCCAGACTATCCGAGAAAATTACGACCTAAGAATCAATAATTCCTCGCCCGTTAATCTCGGCAGCACAGAACCTAATTGCAGCTAGCTCAGCCTGAAAAACCGTAGCTACATTTCCTAGGCTAACCGGAAAGCCACATTTCGGCTTCACCCCTTACACTCGCGCTCCCACACCCTCCTCTGTCTTGGAGCCATCCGTGCACCACATCGAGTCTCCCACAACTGGGGGTCCACATCTCCAAGCCTCCCGGTCTCCAATACAGACTTTGAAAGGCTTGTCGAAGTTATATTTGGGAGTCATAAAATCCGAAGTGAGATCCAACCCTTTCGAATCTTTCTCATATTTCTATTTTCAAGATTGTAACAAATAAAAATATACTGAGGTAATGTAACTTATATCTTTTTTAAATTACATCTCAAAAGTATTAATATTAATATTTATAAATTTATTAATTGGTAATAATAGAGATCATAACATAAATATAAACAACAAATACAAAGTAATACCAACATAATAAAAACAAAATTATAATTGTAACAAAGATTTCCTAAAATCTAGACAGTCAATAATAAATTTATAAAAATCCATAATATGAAAAAAAACTTTACTAATATTTCTGCTGCAAAAAAATTTCCTTCCACAAAATTCGAATACTAAATTTAGAGCGTCCTGACCCTATTTTGTGTCCACACTTTGAGTGTATGGCCAACCTGCAAGAGGCCATGTTATATTTACATACGAAAAGAAAAAAGAAGATAAGGCTAGGGAATATCCTTGGACTTCTTTTTATAGTGAAAAATAGTTTACCAAAGTTCAACCAAGTCCCTGAAGGATCGATTACAATTTACCATTGTGATTTTCACAATACTTTACATATAATATACGTGAATGTTTACAAAAATAGTAAAAACTATTTTAAGACAAGGAACAATATTGGTTAAGCCATAGCCAGGGAATTGATTTGCCAGCCATTATTTGGAAGGCCATCATTTCCATAAAAGTGTACCTAAAGTACTTACCTCGTTTTCCTTCAACAAACTTTTTACCAACTCTTTATTGCTTATTGTGTGAACAGAGTTTTCTGATTAAGGAAACATTTTGGTGTGAAATACATACGTGATTTTCATTTTTATTTTTTTAAAATCTTTTATTGGAATTTACAACTGCAACGATTATTACCACACACCGATATCAAGGGTATAATTGCAAAAGCAGCACTACAAAAATGGCAGACAGATTACAATAATGGTGATAAAGGTAGATTCTATAAAACTATGGCAGATCAGTTACCTAGACACCCATGGTTTAAGGGAACTGTCACTAATAAATGGGTTGTTACGACAATAAGCAGGCTGAGAGCGAACCACGCGGTGTGCGGATCGTATCTTCACAGGATCAACAAAAAGGTCCTCTCTCCTCTTTGCGTAGATTGCAATGAGGAGAAGGATTTCAAACATTTAATAATGATATGTCCACGTTATGTGGTAGAAAGGAAACGAATGTTTGACGATATATACAGGTATTTAGATGCACCATTTCGCTACGAAGACATTATATTCTCCACCAACATTTATGTGCTTAAGTCGATAGTAGAGCTAGCAATGAAATATGAATGTATTTAAAAGCGATAGCCGAATTAGTATGAATGGAAGAAAATGCTTAGAGAAGGATTACGTGATTTTAATTTTGGTTAAGCTCGTAGAAGGATGGTAGGAGCACAGAGTGCTGCTCCATCCATTAGCAGTAGTTTATGTAAATAGCGGTATATAGTAGAATGATGAATGTGTGAAGCGAATGTATTTATAAGTAAGAATGGAGAGTGAGTGATATTCTAGTGATAAGCTCCTAGACGATGCTGGCTGTATGGCGGAAGCCAATGCCAAAAAATAAAAATAAAATAAAAAAAAAAAAAAACTGCAACGATTGTTGCAACAAGCAATTATGGTACCTGATAAAGAAAATACGTGAAAATCACGAGTGGAGAAGGCACCCAGCGGTGTCACTCCAGTAACGTGCTTTGCTGTACTGCTCTCACGATAAGAGTAGATCACGAGGCCATCTTCTCTTCAATCTCCTTAGAGGATTATCTGGTAATGTGCAGGAAGATAGGTGTTCTATGAGAGGTGCTGTAGAGGAATGAAATTTGAGAAAACGAGTGTTTTAGCAAGATCTGTAATAAAAGGGATTTTGAGGTCATTATGGATGGTGAGGTTACATACATAGAACGGAGAGTTAAGAAGTCTGGAGGCGTAGTGTATTGGAACGGTTTAGTTGATCCCGATACTTCGATGCCTTATGACCAAATAGAACTCAGAAACAGAAGGTATAAGAGTCTTTTCTATGTGGGTTAAGTTTCGAACGTTTGTCAAATAGTTTTGTAGCGTTGGTTAGTTTCTTGTCTTTTCAGTCTAGTATGGGGGATTCCATGTCAACCGTTTGTCCTAGGTACTGTAACCGCGTAGGTTGGCAGATCTGTCAGGGACAGCTAGCGCCAGTAGCGGAACCCAACGAAATGATAATAACCTTCTCACAAGTCTCTAGAGCATGTGCTCAAAAAGCTTATTTTCTTAATATTTCTGTTTTTCCTTATCAATCAGCTTTAGTTTTGTTATTTTATAATTAGTTTACCTTAGTTTATCTTTTGTTATGCAATAGTGCATGGTTTCTCTTTTAGTTTTTC